>NC_140584.1:134133576-135383576 GCF_964204655.1 Triturus cristatus | reverse complement strand
CTGTTCAAAATGCTGTAAAAGTGATCTGATGTTTGCTTCTTCACAGATCAAATAAAATAAAATATGTTCATCCGTGAGGAGAAGGTAGAAATGCTGAGAACCGTTGAATTTATCAGGAACACAAATGCATAGATTTCCAAACGTGTTGTTGGTAAAAAATGTATCTTGCGTAAACTTGTGGCATACGTTGCAAAGGACATTTTTATTCAGCACGCTTCTCTCAAACATGAAGTACTGCAGATACAATGTGTCCAGTGGGATCCGTGTGAGACCAAGTTACATTAACCAAGATGTGGGGATGGAGACTTGTGGCTGGAACTGTACCAGAAAGAAGAATGTACAGCTGAAAAGTCCCATGGGAAATTTGTATAAATGCTTTGAAATTCACAAATTTCGCCTAAAGCTAATAACTGAGCCATCACATTTTGCATAATTCTTTTTTGAGAAAGACTGCTTCTAACAGCAAATGCAGTACGAAAAACCTTTTCTATCCAACCTTTCCCGGGGCCAATAGCTCATTATTTTTTAAATGCTAAATATACACCCATGTTCAATTTTCCTGGAAGATACCACAAAGTGAATTTTATGAAAAAGAGAGGCGAGGTCTAGGAGGTTAGGAGTCGAAATTTCTTATTTACTTAATTAATGGAATCCACTTCTTTCAGTTGAAAGGAAATATGGGCGATTAAAGGAGGGCCCCTTGTGAGTAGAAAGAACTTCCCACAAATCTTTTCTACTTGCCTTAGAGAATAGAAAAACGAGGAACTCCAGAACTCTCACGTTTCTCATGTTCATTGTTTATGTTTAATAGCTTGTCAAGTCCAGTTTACCAATGATGCTGAAACACCAAAATGTCTGGGGTAGAGGAAGCGACATCACATACCTTTTGACCTTAATGACATCACTGGAAGTAACACTTGTCCTGACTTTGTCCAGTGAGGCTTGTCAATTGGCTCTAACTTAACAACACGTGACATTGTTGAAGTTCCATATAACTGTATGATTAGTATAACAGCACAACACAGTCAAATGCCTATTTAGATACCACCTACATTATGGTGCTGACTTGAGCTTTGGAATTTTCTGGGGTATAATTCTTGCCCTGAATTGTACTGAGTGAGCAAAGCATGTAAGCCAGACCTCTTCTAGGGAGTTTCTCCCCACAGAAAATATTTGAAAAGAATGGGGTGTAATTGTGCATTTCATAGCACAATTTCCAAATAAATTTTCTAAAATGCCATAGGCACAGAGAAAGGGCACTTATTAAATATTCAAATCATTTCATGGTGTGCCAAGCCAATGAAACCTGATGTCCCCATGTAGTTGAACTATTTTTTTTCAAAATGTGGTATGGGTGACCCCATATGTCAAAAATTATCACCACAGTACCAGGGGCAGCACTTTGTCATGGGTGCCTCCATATTCCCTGGGTGCGCCCTTACATCAAAAATGACTTTAAATATGCCAGTGTCAGAATTTTGCAATTTATGTCGTCCACATATCATAGTTGACTTTTATGTCAAAAATTACCTCAGTATGTCAGAGTCAGCATTTTGTCATGGTTGCCACCCTCTTTTATGCCAGCGTGTCCACCTTTGTGCCAGTAATTACGTACATTGTGCTAGTAACAGCATTCTTCCACTAGTATACCCATGCCAAGAATGCCATCAAGTATTTCAGTATTTTTTTATGGAAGCGTTATATGCCATGAATCATCTCTAGCATGCCAGTACCAGTATTTTACCATTGGTGCCTTTATGCCAAGAATAAATACCAGTGTGCAGGTGCTAGCATTTTGTCACAGAAGTCTGTCATGCTAAGAATTGCTTAAAGTATGCCAGCTGCAGTATTTTGCCTTGGGCATATCTCTGAGAAAATAATTACCTTCAGTATGTCAGGGTCAACATCAAACTTAGGAGCATCACATCACATTCTCGATCACACTCTTTCTCCCACTCACTCACACTCACTTTCATTCATTCTCTCACTCACAGTCTTACACCCATTCGTGTTCATTCTCCCTCTCTCACTTTTACTCACGCTTGATCTTACTCATTCTCACCCACTCATACTTATTAACACTCAGGCCCAGATTTACCAATGCTTTGTGCCTGGCTTGCATCACATTTGTGGCGCAAACCCAGTGCAAAGTGTTAGAGTGGGATTTACTTTGCAGCGCAAATCAGGATTGGCATTGGATGGGATCCTAATATGTACAGACACATGTTCACACACACACATGCTCTCAGTTAAACACACTCTCACCTGCAATCACACACACAACATACATTTAAAAACATGTTTACTTCCCACAGTTGCTACCGAATGTCCCATTCCAGCTAAGTATGCCACTTTTATTACACTAATAGTAAATAATAGGATATTATTCACTATTAGTATAATAAAAAACGGGCAGAAAATAAGGAAGGCTGAAATGCTCCTGAGTTTTTGGCACTGCATTTGCCACCTCTGAGGCCATGGGTCAGAAAGGCAGTGCCAGGGGTCGCAAGGGAAAAGCCAGGGGTCACTGCAGCGATCCCAGGAGACCACTAAATGACGTCCATGCAGTTTACTTTATTTCCATTTTGAGACTGGTGTATTAGTTGTGGTATTATAACAGGAAAAGCAGTATTACATGTCCCCCAAAGCAAATGAAATGCGTGAGCGGCCAAGTGGCTCCATGCCACATGTGACACCTTAAGTCAGTCCTAACACATTAGACAATAGCTATGGAACTCTGGGACTTGTAGTTTCACAATTAAAATTGTAGGTAACCATTTGCTCAAACATCCCAGGCTGCAAAGTCTTGTGGGCTGTAATCAGGGCCACTGGAAATAGGCGGCATGAGGGGGACAAATTATGTGGAAGGGTTTAATAAATTATGCAACAAGAAAAGGCAAATTTTGCAGCACAATGTGGCATATTTTGTAACAGTATTACTTCATTATTTAATTATTTTTAAACTTGGCAACACTTTCTGGGCATTGGTAGCATTACATCAGTACCAATTTAACACTCAAATATATCAATGAGCAATAGAAAGGTGACCAGTCCAGCTCTCCAAAGGCCCTTCCACTGCGCTGCAACATGAGTTGTTGCATTTTTAGTAACTTTTGAAACGTTTCAGCTAGCAACAATATTTTTCTGTTAAAATCGGCAGACTACGCGGCAGATGGATTATGTGCAAATGCGGTAAATATATAATTGTGACATTCTCTGTGGACGCACAATTGCATAATTCCAGTGGCCCTGGCTATAATCCCAAGATTAGCTACGGCGTCACACCTGATATGGATGCAACTTGGCAGCTGTGAGAGTAGATTGTGTACTGCAAATATTGGATGTTATGTTGGATGTAATAGTCTTCATGGTGATCCTCAGAATACCAAGCAAAAATTCATAAAAATGTTGTAAACTATATCTGGCGGCACTGCAACCACACCATAAAAAAACAACTTTAAAAACAGTCAACAACCACTTATCTTTTTTGTCTAACTGGATCCAGCATAAACCATGTATAACTGTTCAACTCGTAATTCCACCTGGATAATATTGGACTTCATGGCCATGGCCAGACTGAGAATCCAAAGCAGACCTGGCAATTTTCTCAGACCACCCCCTGGGGAAGCACTGCCCGGATCCAGGAGACTGGAAAAGTGTTTTATCTTATATTCAATGCAATGCATCTTTCCTAGTTTATGGTCCTTGTTGCTCAGCCAGTGTGGATGTTGTAGAATGTTGGTATGAGTGGTGAGGTCACAGAGTGTTGGGATGCCTGGGGAGTGTCAGTTGAGAGTATCGGCTGAGCAGCTAGGTAGCTGCTCCTGGTGGGGCTCGCACCATAATCTACAGGACTCTTGATTACTTGATTATTACCATCTATAATCCATCTTCAATAAATATCATACATACATAAAATACTTTATTTCGGTTCTTTTACAAACCATAAAAGTGCGTATACAATATACAATACTTTGTCACAAAAGAAAAAAAACATACATTTCACCAAGTGCCAGTGCAAAGGAGGAAATACATTGATGGTATAGGCACATAAAAGGACAGAGTTTCACGATTTAAACATTACTGGTCCAGACAGTTTCTCAGTCTGACAGATAATTTTAAAAACTCCTTAATTTGAAGGATACTGTCACTGTGCAAAAGCTGCAAATTCAAAAGTGCCGGCCGGATTTGTTTAAAACCAAGTTTTTTTAAAAAGAGTTACTAAGTATCGCTTGCGTGGAAATTCATAAAATTGACATAAAAAAATAAAATGCAGCATATCCTGCGGAGACTTTCCGTCGCAGCCGCAAGGCGCTGCTGATTTATTAAAAATATCAGTCTTAGGTCTAATAAGCAGGTGATGGAACAGATTAAACCTGAATCTGGTCAATAAGAATTTTTCATGTGTGGTCAGTGAACCTGCCAGGTATGGTTCAAGAGCCTCAGTAGTCTTTAGCATAACAAACTTCCTCACACTATGTTTCTGAAGCTCCACTTCTTCTCTCAGGGTCCTCCTGTCCATCAAGAAGGCCTGTTTAAGGAACTCCAGATCTCCCTTTGAAATTAGGCATGGATTGGCAAAAAGTTCAGATCGTCCAAGTTTTGCAAAGTTTGACTTTAAATAGTTTAGCCAAGGGGAACACATTGCCTTGTCCAGGCCCATAAAGTCCTTCACAATTGGGGAACAACCTTTACAACGCAACTTTTACAACGCACTACACTTACAACGCATTTTTTACAACGCAACATCCACTACAATGCATTCCATTACATAGCATGACACTACAACGCATTTTTAAAAACTACCTTTACAACGCATTCCATTACATTGCATACTACCTTTACAACGCATACCATTACAACGCATAATATTACACTACACTATCCAACACTTACCCTACTGTTGCACCCCCTGGAGTTAGAATAGTAATTGTTACCCCTATACTATCCAACACTTACCCTACTGTTGCACCCCCTGGAGTTAGAATAGTAATTTTTACCCCTATACTATCCAACACTTACCCTACTGTTGCACCCCCTGGAGTTAGAATAGTAATTTTTACCCCTATACTATCCAACACTTACCCTACTGTTGCACCCCCTGGAGTTAGAATAGTAGTTTTTACCCCTATACTATCCAACACTTTCCCTACTGTTGCACCCCCTGGAGTTAGAATAGTAATTTTTACCCCTATACTATCCAACACTTACCCTACTGTTGCACCCCCTGGAGTTAGAATAGCAATTTTTACCCCTATACTATCCAACACTTACCCTACTGTTGCACCCCCTGGAGTTAGAATAGTAATTTATACCCCTATACTATCCAACACTTACCCTACTGTTGCACCCCCTGGAGTTAGAATAGTAATTTTTACCCCTATACTATCCAACACTTACCCTACTGTTGCACCCCCTGGAGTTAGAATAGTAATTTTTACCCCTATACTATCTAATACTTACCTTCAATGCAATTTAATATTATGCGTTGTAATGGTATGGGTTGTAAAGGTAGTATGCGATGTAATGGAATGCGTTGTAAAGGTAGTTTTTAAAAATGCGTTGTAGTGTCATGCTATGTAATGGAATGCGTTGTAGTGGATGTTGCGTTGTAAAAAATGCGTTGTAAGTGCATGCGTTGTAAAAGTGTGCGTTGTAACGACACACATCCTTCACAATTAAATGTGTTAGGGGTATGTCCTCATTTAGCCATAATTTGAGCCAGCAGGTCAGGGGGCATAGAGAAAGCAGATCACATAAATATTGCGTCCCCAACTCCTCATGTACAACAAGGTTAGACGTACCAATGGGGACACACAGTAGGTGCTTCATGAATGAATTTTCCACGATCTGTAATTGCTCCCCGCCAACATACCCCCAGATTTCGCTGCCATAAGATGCAGTTGCCACGGACTTAGCATTATACAATTTCAGCATGGCGCAAATGGGTTTTTTCCCCAGTTTGGCAGCAAGGTTAAAAATAGATGCATTAACCCTCACCATTTCTCCTTTCTTTTTTACAAGATGAGGTTCCCAATTTAATTTTGTGTCAAAAAGAACTCCTAGATAGGAGAAAGTTTTAGATAAGGGAATTACTTCTTCACCAATCTTAAATGAGAAGGACCTTTTTGGTTGCTGACCAACTTGTAGAACAAACGATTTTGTATTATTTACCAGAAGGTCTCTGTCCGTCATAAACAAATTAAAAACATTTAACAAGGATTGAAGCCCCTTCTCTGTTCTTGAAATTAAAACCGCATCATCTGCATAAAGAAGTATTGGAATTCCACGCCTGCCTACTCTTGGGCAGTCAGCACAAACATCCTGTAACACACCATCTAACTCATTAATATAAAAGTTAGAAAGAAAGGGGGCCAGAATACAGCCCTGCCGGACACCCTTTCCAATGCTAAAGTTATTTGTCACTCTCAGATCTTGGGAGTATCTCACGTTGGCTCTGGTATTACAATGTAAATCAACCAGAAAATCAACCAAACCGCTATCTACCCCCTTCGACCTCATGGACTGCCACAGCTTTCCCCTGTTTACACAGTCGAAAGCGGAGGACAAGTCCATAAAGGCGAGATGGATGGTGCCTTTTTGTATTATGGTGTATTTGCTTAATATCAGAAAGAGGTTGAGGCATTGGGTTATTGTCGAGCGGCCTTTACAAAAACCATACTGCGAGGGGGACATAATATTCTTTTCCTCAACCCAATCTGTAAGTCTTTGCAGTACAATTCTTCCTACAATCTTGACCATAGAGTCTATCAGTGAAATGGGTCGGTAACAGTGTGGGCTACCCTTGTCCCCCTTCTTAAAAACCGGGACAATTGTAGAAACACCCCACGATTGTGGACATCCTTCTTTCACAGCAGCATTGAAGACAGACTCTAAGATGGGTGCCCAAAAATTAGGTACAGACTTAAATAAGTCAGGGGGAATCCCATCAGGCCCAGGGGCTTTCCCACCTGTGAGCCCCAAAATGCCCTCAAAAACTTCACCTCTGTTAAAAACAATTTGTTCACCAGTATCAATACAGGCAGAAGTCGTAATCGCATCCACTGTACAACAATATAACTTCTTAAAATGCGCTTCCCAATCCTCCTTGGATATATGGCTTTCTAAGCCGTCTCCCGGCTCCTGGGCCAGGAACGGTTTCCTCACCAAGGCCCAAAATCTAGTACTACTCCGAAGGGTGGCAGGATCTAGAATCTCTGACCACACCTCTTCCCTAAGGGATTCCTTATGTCTAGCAATAATATTTTTATAGGTCTTTCGACACAACTGAACATCAGCTTTAATCCTAGGTTTTGATGCCAGTGCTGCTCTTAGATTTCTGGCGGCTTTTGAGCAGTCGTGATTAAACCACCTAGGTCCTTTACGATCCGACTTCTTTACAGGTGCTGATAATAGCTGAGACACCTTATCCGCTAGACATTGGAAAGCATATAAGACAGTATTTGGGAGTGCACCCTCTTGTGTACAAACCGTGATTTCATCTGCACATGTAACTTTAATTTTATTATACAGCAGATCGGGGGTAACCGTGGACCATCTCAGCCGGCGTCTGCCGTCTGTGGTATTCACCCTACCAATAGAGGAGTCTTCTCTTTCTTTAGCTATCAGTGGACCCCTCATGAAAACAGTGAGAGGGTTATGGTCACTGAATTCATTAGCTTCAATGGAGAAGGATCCCACAAAAGACTGCATTACTGATGTTAACAGAACAAAGTCTATAAAGGTTCCCCTCCCATTCCCCTTAAATGTCGGGGTATCAAAGCACTTGGTAGGGGCCATCAAAGCCAATCTTAGTTGTTAGGTCCAACTCATTAAGCATGTCATTTAAATGTTCCCCCTCAGTTGTATGCTCAAAATGGAAATCCTCACAACGTGAGCAATTAAGTTCTGTAATCATTTTAAAAAGGGAATCTCCACAGGGATGCACATTAAAATCCCCCATCACCATGAGGTTGTGAATGCAATCCTTCATAGAGTTACTAATGAAGGTGTTCAGTGTTACTATCTGACTGGAAACAGTACTTAAATTAATAGCATTATAGAAATTAACCAGGCCAGCCCTACAATTATCCCCTGTTAAAACTAACCCAATAATACCAGTATGGTTTGTTGTGATTCTCCGCACCTTACAGCAAAGTGCTATAGAAATAAACACAACCATTCCCCCTTTGGGTCTGCCCCTAGTGGTCGCTACTGCAGGGACATAATAAGCCTTATACCCTTCCAGAAAATGATTGCAGTCAGTTGACCAGGCTTCTTGCAAACAGATAATTTGGTACTTCTTAATGTACCCAATCCAGTTGCAGGCCACTATTTTTAAGCCTAAACCCGCAATATTCCAGGAGATTACGTTATTTGAGTTTGTTACTGCCAAGGTACTCTCCATACATCCCAGGTCCTCTGATCTTCGAGTTACCTGCCCAGCAGATACCTCATGTCAGTCACATGACTCTAATCCAGAGAGAGCATCAAATCTATTATGTGTTGCAATATTGATACCATTCCCACTCTGGCTACCAACATTGTACGAATAAGCTCCATTGGGGGTCAATGGCTGTAAAGATATACATGATCTAAGAGGCCCAGGGGTCGGTGGATTTTTAATCAGGTGGGAGTAAAAGTACCCCAGAGGGCGTATGCAAATGCTATTAGGAGTATGAACAATTGATGCTGCTCTTAGTAAAACCGTGGCAACATGTTGAGGATGCCTGAAGTTAACAATAATACAGTCACCATTTGTTAACTTACTAGATGGTCCGATCCAATTCCCCCTTCTTGTTGTTATTATTTGGTCAGCAAATTTAACAGGAAACCCACAATTTTTATTGAGCCAAGAGACCATTCTATTCTTTAAAGAATCATGAGTTTCCTCATGGGCCTGATATGCATGGGACTCAATGGGAGGGACATTTGTAAGTACAGCCACATAAGGTGCACAGTCAGGTGGAAGATTGACATGGCGAGTTTTCTTTACATAACTGTGGACTGACATGCCCTCAGGAACTCCCGTAGCCCTTATGTTCTGCATAATTGGTGGGTTGGGATCAAATGGGGCAGGTTCAGCAGCAGATGTATACTGCCTAGTATTCTTTAATTTAACTCTGCCTGTTCCCAGACCCAGACCCTCAACAGTTGGTTTATTATTCTCTACATTTGATTTTCCTGGTGCTAAAGCCAAATGCGATGTTAGCAGCCCACCTAGTCTTTCCACTTTCAGAGCTATTATGTCTTATTTAGATAACAGGGGTTGCATCAGCTCAGTGATTTTTGCCTCTATTTTTTCTTCCAGAGAATGAATTAGAAGAGCAAATGATTCCAAATCTATATTAATACTGGTGCCACCCGTACCACTACCATCCTCTGGGTCCTTTCGAGCTACCACACTACTTGGGGCTAGATTGCTCTTTCCTGCTCTAGGTTTACAATTCTTCCCCCCACGTTTAAATTGTACCTTCCTGCACAATCTTACTGGCCTAAGGGGGGGGTGATAGGGGTGGTGTCTCTTCTTCTGACGAGTCAGGTACTGTTTCTGGGTGGTCTTCAGTCTGATCTGCATGTACCTGCGCCATAGTAATTTAGATAACCCCATTACCCCCTTCCTGTCTATCTGTAGCAGCTAGATCCACCAGAGGGGAGGCAACTCTGCTGATAAGACAGATTCATTACCTCGCCCTAGAGAAACGCTCTGCGGGTATTATTAATTTGATTAACCTTTTGTACAAGATAATTTTCCATGGAACCTGCCCCAATTACGGGTTTATTAGCCTTAACCTTAGCCATTTTGGAGGGGCTCCGCTCTCTGGAGGAGGTGGATGAGGTGGACAGGGATCCCTTAGAAGTTGACCGGATTGTGGAACCCGGGGAGGGGCCTTCTGGAACCGCTGGGGAGACTGCGCCGGATGAGGCCACTTGAGCATACTTGGGAGGGATCTGTGTCTGCACAATGTATTGCGGAGTGCTGGGGGGATCGGGGTCGGAGCGGGAAGTGTACATAGCGGGGGACATGGAGTTCAGGCCCTCTGCGATCATTGCTGATGTCTTTTTCATTGCTTTGGGTTCGGTGGGTTTAGACCTTGGGCTGCCTAATGGCTACATGTAACAGGGGTTTGTGCGGGCACGCTGACAGAGGGGGGGGTGGGGGTAGAGAGGGAGGCAGGGGATGGGGTTAGGGTAGTAAAAGTTGAAGAATGGTTTCTCCTGATATGTGCATTGCCGATTGGGCATCATACACGATGTTACTGTGTGTACCCGTGAATTATTGATGAGACGGTTGGAAAAATCAATAAAATACTTTAACAAAAAAAATAGTATAATAAAAAACGGGCAGAAAATAAGGAAGGCTGAAATGCCCCTGAGTTTTTGGCACTGCATTTGCCACCTCTGAGGCCATGGGTCAGAAAGGCAGTGCCAGAGGTCGCAAGGGAAAAGCCAGGGGTCACTGCAGCGATCCCAGGAGACCCCTAAATGACGTCCATGCAGTTTACTTTATTTCCATTTTGAGACTGGTGTATTAGTTGTGGTATTATAACAGGAAAAGCAGTATTACACGTCCCCTAAAGCAAATGAAATGCGTGAGCGGTCAAGTGGCTCCATGCCTAATGTGACACCTTAAGTCAGTCCTAACACATTAGACAATAGCTTTGGAACTCTGGGACTTGTAGTTTCACAATTAAAATTGTAGGTAGCCATTTGCTCAAACATCCCAGGCTGCAAAGTCTTGTGGGCTGTAATCAGGGCCACTGGAAATAGGCGGCATGAGGGGGACAAATTATGTGGAAGGGTTTAATAAATTATGCAACAAGAAAAGGCAAATTTTGCAGCACAATGTGGCATATTTTGTAACAGTATTACTTCATTATTTAATTATTTTAAACTTGGCAACACTTTCTGGGCATTGGTAGCATTACATCTGTACCAATTTAACACTCAAATATATCAATGAGCAATAGAAAGGTGACCAGCCCAGCTCTCCAAAGGCCCTTCCACTGCGCTGCAACATGAGTTGTTGCATTTTTAGTAACTTTTGAAACGTTTCAGCTAGCAACAATATTTTTCTGTTAAAATCGGCAGACTACGCGGCAGATGGATTATGTGCAAATGCGGTAAATATATAATTGTGACATTCTCTGTGGACGCACAATTGCATAATTCCAGTGGCCCTGGCTATAATCCCAAGATTAGCTACGGCGTCACACCTGATATGGATGCAACTTGGCAGCTGTGAGAGTAGATTGTGTACTGCAAATATTGGATGTTATGTTGGATGTAATAGTCTTCATGGTGATCCTCAGAATACCAAGCAAAAATTCATATAAATGTTGTAAACTATATCTGGCGGCACTGCAACCACACCATAAAAAAACAACTTTAAAAACAGTCAACAACCACTTATCTTTTTTGTCTAACTGGATCCAGCATAAACCATGTATAACTGTTCAACTCGTAATTCCACCTGAATAATATTGGACTTCATGGACATGGCCAGACTGAGAATCCAAAGCAGACCTGGCAATTTTCTCAGACCACCCCCTGGGGAAGCACTGCCCGGATCCAGGAGACTGGAAAAGTGTTTTATCTTATATTCAATGCAATGCATCTTTCCTAGTTTATGGTCCTTGTTGCTCAGCCAGTGTGGATGTTGTAGAATGTTGGTATGAGTGGTGAGGTCACAGAGTGTTGGGATGCCTGGGGAGTGTCAGTTGAGAGTATCGGCTGAGCAGCTAGGTAGCTGCTCCTGGTGGGGCTCGCACCATAATCTACAGGACTCTTGATTACTTGATTATTACCATCTATAATCCATCTTCAATAAATATCATACATACATAAAATACTTTATTTCGGTTCTTTTACAAACCATAAAAGTGCGTATACAATATACAATACTTTGTCACAAAAGAAAAAAAACATACATTTCACCAAGTGCCAGTGCAAAGGAGGAAATACATTGATGGTATAGGCACATAAAAGGACAGAGTTTCACGATTTAAACATTACTGGTCCAGACAGTTTCTCAGTCTGACAGATAATTTTAAAAACTCCTTAATTTGAAGGATACTGTCACTGTGCAAAAGCTGCAAATTCAAAAGTGCCGGCCGGATTTGTTTAAAACCAAGTTTTTTAAAAAGAGTTACTAAGTATCGCTTGCGTGGAAATTCATAAAATTGACATTAAAAAAATAAAATGCAGCATATCCTGCGGAGACTTTCCGTCGCAGCCGCAAGGCGCTGCTGATTTATTAAAAATATCAGTCTTAGGTCTAATAAGCAGGTGATGGAACAGATTAAACCTGAATCTGGTCAGTAAGAATTTTTCATGTGTGGTCAGTGAACCTGCCAGGTATGGTTCAAGAGCCTCAGTAGTCTTTAGCATAACAAACTTCCTCACACTATGTTTCTGAAGCTCCACTTCTTCTCTCAGGGTCCTCCTGTCCATCAAGAAGGCCTGTTTAACGAACTCCAGATCTCCCTTTGAAATTAGGCATGGATTGGCAAAAAGTTCAGATCGTCCAAGTTTTGCAAAGTTTGACTTTAAATAGTTTAGCCAAGGGGAACACATTGCCTTGTCCAGGCCCATAAAGTCCTTCACAATTGGGGAACAACCTTTACAACGCAACTTTTACAACGCACTACACTTACAACGCATTTTTTACAACGCAACATCCACTACAACTTATTCCATTACATAGCATGACACTACAACGCATTTTTAAAAACTACCTTTACAACGCATTCCATTACATCGCATACTACCTTTACAACGCATACCATTACAACGCATAATATTACACTACACTATCCAACACTTACCCTACTGTTGTACCCCCTGGAGTTAGAATAGTAATTTTTACCCCTATACTATCCAACACTTACCCTACTGTTGCACCCCCTGGAGTTAGAATAGTAATTTTTACCCCTATACTATCCAACACTTACCCTACTGTTGCACCCCCTGGAGTTAGAATAGTAATTTTTACCCCTATACTATCCAACACTTACCCTACTGTTGCACCCCCTGGAGTTAGAATAGTAGTTTTTACCCCTATACTATCCAACACTTTCCCTACTGTTGCACCCCCTGGAGTTAGAATAGTAATTTTTACCCCTATACTATCCAACACTTACCCTACTGTTGCACCCCCTGGAGTTAGAATAGCAATTTTTACCCCTATACTATCCAACACTTACCCTACTGTTGCACCCCCTGGAGTTAGAATAGTAATTTTTACCCCTATACTATCCAACACTTACCCTACTGTTGCACCCCCTGGGGTTAGAATAGTAATTTTTACCCCTATACTATCCAACACTTACCCTACTGTTGCACCCCCTGGAGTTAGAATAGTAATTTTTACCCCTATACTATCTAATACTTACCTTAAATGCAATTTAATATTACGCGTTGTAATGGTATGCGTTGTAAAGGTAGTATGCGATGTAATGGAATGCGTTGTAAAGGTAGTTTTTAAAAATGCGTTGTAGTGTCATGCTATGTAATGGAATGCGTTGTAGTGGATGTTGCGTTGTAAAAAATGCGTTGTAAGTGCATGCGTTGTAAAAGTGTGCGTTGTAACGACATACATCCTTCACAATTAAATGTGTTAGGGGTATGTCCTCATTTAGCCATAATTTGAGCCAGCAGGTCAGGGGACATAGAGAAAGCAGATCACATAAATATTGCGTCCCCAACTCCTCATGTACAACAAGGTTAGACGTACCAATGGGGACACACAGTAGGCGCTTCATGAATGAATTTTCCACGATCTGTAATTGCTCCCCGCCAACATACCCACAGATTTCGCTGCCATAAGATGCAGTTGCCACGGACTTAGCATTATACAATTTCAGCATGGCGCAAATGGGTTTTTTCCCCAGTTTTGCAGCAAGGTTAAAAATAGATGCATTAACCCTCACCATTTCTCCTTTCTTTTTTACAAGATGAGGTTCCCAATTTAATTTTGTGTCAAAAAGCACTCCTAGATAGGAGAAAGTTTTAGATAAGGGAAGGTCTCTGTCCGTCATAAACAAATTAAAAACATTTAACAAGGATTGAAGCCCCTTCTCTGTTCTTGAAATTAAAACCGCATCATCTGCATAAAGAAGTATTGGAATTCCACGCCTGCCTACTCTTGGGCAGTCAGCACAAACATCCTGTAACACACCATCTAACTCATTAATATAAAAGTTAAAAAGAAAGGGGGCCAGAATACAGCCCTGCCGGACACCCTTTCCAATGCTAAAGTTATTTGTTACTCTCAGATCTTGGGAGTATCTCACGTTGGCTCTGGTATTACAATGTAAATCAACCAGAAAATAAACCAAACCGCTATCTACCCCCTTCGACCTCATGGACTGCCACAGCTTTCCCCTGTTTACACAGTCGAAAGCGGAGGACAAGTCCATAAAGGCGAGATGGATGGTGCCTTTTTGTATTACGGTGTATTTGCTTAATATCAGAAAGAGGTTGAGGCATTGGGTTATTGTCGAGCGGCCTTTACAAAAACCATACTGCGAGGGGGACATAATATTCTTTTCCTCAACCCAATCTGTAAGTCTTTGCAGTACAATTCTTCCTACAATCTTGACCATAGAGTCTATCAGTGAAATGGGTCGGTAACAGTGTGGGCTACCCTTGTCCCCCTTCTTAAAAACCGGGACAATTGTAGAAACACCCCACGATTGTGGACATCCTTCTTTCACAGCAGCATTGAAGACAGACTCTAAGATGGGTGCCCAAAAATTAGGTTCAGACTTAAATAAGTCAGGGGGAATCCCATCAGGCCCAGGGGCTTTCCCACCTGTGAGCCCCAAAATGCCCTCAAAAACTTCACCTCTGTTAAAAACAATTTGTTCACCAGTATCAATACAGGCAGAAGTCGTAATCGCATCCACTGTACAACAATATAACTTCTTAAAATGCGCTTCCCAATCCTCCTTGGATATATGGCTTTCTAGGCCGTCTCCCGGCTCCTGGGCCAGGAACGGTTTCCTCACCAAGGCCCAAAATCTAGTACTACTCCGAAGGGTGGCAGGATCTAGAATCTCTGACCACACCTCTTCCCTAAGGGATTCCTTATGTCTAGCAATAATATTTTTATAGGTCTTTCGACACAACTGAACATCAGCTTTAATCCTAGGTTTTGATGCCAGTGCTGCTCTTAGATTTCTGGCGGCTTTTGAGCAGTCGTGATTAAACCACCTAGGTCCTTTACGATCCGAATTCTTTACAGGTGCTGATAATAGCTGAGACACCTTATCCGCTAGACATTGGAAAGCATTTAAGACAGTATTTGGGAGTGCACCCTCTTGTGTACAAACCGGGATTTCATCTGCACATGTAACTTTAATTTTATTATACAGCAGATCGGGGGTAACCGTGGACCATCTCATCCGGCGTCTGCCGTCTGTGGTATTCACCCTACCAATAGAGGAGTCTTCTCTTTCTTTAGCTATCAGTGGACCCCTCATGAAAACAGTGAGAGGGTTATGGTCACTGAATTCATTAGCTTCAATGGAGAAGGATCCCACAAAAGACTGCATTACTGATGTTAACAGAACAAAGTCTATATAGGTTCCCCTCCCATTCCCCTTAAATGTCGGGGTATCAAAGCACTTGGTAGGGGCCATCAAAGCCAATCTTAGTTGTTAGGTCCAACTCATTAAGCATGTCATTTAAATGTTCCCCCTCAGTTGTATGCTCAAAATGGAAATCCTCACAACGTGAGCAATTAAGTTCTGTAATCATTTTAAAAAGGGGATCTCCACAGGGATGCACATTAAAATCCCCCATCACCATGAGGTTGTGAATGCAATCCTTCATAGAGTTACTAATGAAGGTGTTCAGTGTTACTATCTGACTGGAAACAGTACTTAAATTAATAGCATTATAGAAATTAACCAGGCCAGCCCTACAATTATCCCCTGTTAAAACTAACCCAATAATACCAGTATGGTTTGTTGTGATTCTCCGCACCTTACAGCAAAGTGCTATAGAAATAAACACAACCATTCCCCCTTTGGGTCTGCCCCTAGTGGTCGCTACTGCAGGGACATAATAAGCCTTATACCCTTCCAGAAAATGATTGCAGTCAGTTGACCAGGTTTCTTGCAAACAGATAATTTGGTACTTCTTAATGTACCCAATCCAGTTGCAGGCCACTATTTTTAAGCCTAAACCCGCAATATTCCAGGAGATTACGTTATTTGAGTTTGTTACTGCCAAGGTACTCTCCATACATCCCAGGTCCTCTGATCTTCGAGTTACCTGCCCAGCAGATACCTCATGTCAGTCACATGACTCTAATCCAGAGAGAGCATCAAATCTATTATGTGTTGCAATATTGATACCATTCCCACTCTGGCTACCAACATTGTACGAATAAGCTCCATTGGGGGTCAATGGCTGTAAAGATATACATGATCTAAGAGGCCCAGGGGTCGGTGGATTTTTAATCAGGTGGGAGTAAAAGTACCCCAGAGGGCGTATGCAAATGCTATTAGGAGTATGAACCATTGATGCTGCTCTTAGTAAAACCGTGGCAACATGTTGAGGATGCCTGAAGTTAACAATAATACAGTCACCATTTGTTAACTTACTAGATGGTCCGATCCAATTCCCCCTTCTTGTTGTTATTATTTGGTCAGCAAATTTAACAGGAAACCCACAATTTTTATTGAGCCAAGAGACCGTTCTATTCTTTAAAGAATCATGAGTTTCCTCATGGGCCTGATATGCATGGGACTCAATGGGAGGGACATTTGTAAGTACAGCCACATAAGGTGCACAGTCAGGTGGAAGATTGACATGGCGAGTTTTCTTTACATAACTGTGGACTGACATGCCCTCAGGAACTCCCGTAGCCCTTATGTTCTGCATAATTGGTGGGTTGGGATCAAATGGGGCAGGTTCAGCAGCAGATGTATACTGCCTAGTATTCTTTAATTTAACTCTGCCTGTTCCCAGACCCAGACCCTCAACAGTTGGTTTATTATTCTCTACATTTGATTTTCCTGGTGCTAACGCCAAATGCGATGTTAGCAGCCCACATAGTCTTTCCACTTCCAGAGCTATTATGTCTAATTTAGATAACAGGGGTTGCATCAGCTCAGTGATTTTTGCCTCTATTTTTTCTTCCAGAGAATGAATTAGAAGAGCAAATGATTCCGAATCTATATTAATACTGGTGCCACCCGTACCACTACCATCCTCTGGGTCCCTTCGAGCTACCACACTACTTGGGGCTAGATTGCTCTTTCCTGCTCTAGGTTTACAATTCTTCCCCCCACGTTTAAATTGTACCTTCCTGCACAATCTTACTGGCCTAAGGGGGGGGGGTGATAGGGGTGGTGTCTCTTCTTCTGACGAGTCAGGTACTGTTTCTGGGTGGTCTTCAGTCTGATCTGCATGTACCTGCGCCATAGTAATTTAGATAACCCCATTACCCCCTTCCTGTCTATCTGTAGCAGCTAGATCCACCAGAGGGGAGGCAACTCTGCTGATAAGACAGATTCATTACCTCGCCCTAGAGAAACGCTCTGCGGGTATTATTAATTTGATTAACCTTTTGTACAAGATAATTTTCCATGGAACCTGCCCCAATTACGGGTTTATTAGCCTTAACCTTAGCCATTTTGCCAAGCTTGACAGTAATCCTCAGCACGACACAAGTTACCGGCGAATAAAGAACAAGCAACTAACTTCTAGTGACAAACAAATTAAAACTCACACTTTAGTGAGTAAAACAGGTCCAAAAGGTCAGAGTACAGGGTCCATGGCCCAGCCCAGCCTCTTCTGGCCTCTTCTGGCCCGCCCTTTGCCCGGGCTTAGCCCGGCTTGCTCCCGCGCGGGCAGTCAGGTAAGATTTATGCCCCTCCTGGCGCTCCTTTGCCTTTGCCGTAGGCGGCTTCCAGCTGAGACTCGTAGTCCCCACAACCCTGGCTCCCCTCCGCACTGCGGCCGCACAGGTGGCAGGAAGTGCGGCGGCGGGAGAGAAGCGGGAAGAGTCGCAGATCTGCCCTGTCAGCAGGAGTAAGCAGGCGCAGGCGCAGGTGCTGGTACGAGAACCACAGGTGCGCTGGTGGCTGCCAAAGAACTCAATTGCCCACAATGCCACATCAATCCTCGAAATTCTGGCAAACTGACCCAGCTAAAGCCAAAACCTCTGCTGAATCTCAACTCTTTGCCAAAAGTTGGTGTGCTCGCAATATATTTTTTTACAAAAGCAGCCCCTGATTTTTAAGAACAATAAGGTCCGAAAAACAGAGCAGGATAAGGGAGTAACTGGAAGCAGCAGGTTACCGGCAAAGGCCAGCTAATATTGCAGATATTTATTAGCTTAGCAAGTCAGAGAGAAGATTTTAATAAGCTTCAATCCGTCGGATATTGTGCTGCCTTACGGACCACGCCGTCCTCCTCCAGCTGCCTTCCCCTCCTCACCTGCAGCCAAAGCTCGTTCTAGTTGAGTAAATATCATCTTCTTCATCTACACCTCGGCTTCAATGGACTTATTTTATATTACCACACTTGGCGACGATTTGAAGAACCTACATGTGTCTCCTGAAGGACTATTGAAATCTGAAAATTCCTGAAGTAACTACAATTTAAGAGGTACGATTTTCACTTTAAAGGCATACTGGCACCCTGTGAGCCCGACCAGTGAACTTCCATCGGTCGCCCACAACGCTTTCCTGCCAGTTTCTGCCTTACTCTTCCTTTTACTTCCTTTAATCTTCCTGCCTAATTGCCCTGTTTCCTGGGAATCACTCTTATCCCTTCCTGCTGCTAGCTACCATGAAGGCATTACATACTTACATACTTTGGCAGCATCCCAGAGGAGTTTCCACCCCGTTACTCACTGTGGCCTTAATTGAATGAGACGTGCTGCACTGGGAGAGCTGAGTGACACGATGTATTTGGTGTTTGAAATAACGGAGCTGCGCTGATTCTGCCATGTTCCTCACTCATTTATTTTCCTAACCTACAAGAGCTGCACCTTATTTACAACTGGGGACGTGTTTGTGTTTCAGCTTTAAGACTTGTAAATTGTAAACTCAATCTTACTAAAAGCGCAAAAGTCAATTACCGGCAGAAGAGGTCTCAAAGTGCAAAAGTTAATTACCGACACATGAGATCGAGCAGCACTTTGCGCATTACGAAGTGTTAAGTGTCAGCTTATTACATCAGATACATTTTACAGATCACGCATAACATCTGCGGGCAGGATAATTCTGATGAATTCTATACTTATCGCATAGTACTTTTGATTTATTTGATTTATTTCTATCCATTCATTGTAACTTTGGTGCGCACATTATGGCAGTTGAACCGCCGTTCTGACTTTTGAATGGAGCTCGAGCTAACACAGAATGCATTCGCCCTGTGCACGTGCATCCTTACCTGTGCACGATCCTCCTGCGATTCTTCATTCTTCTTCTGTGATGCTCCCTCCGCGTCAGAATAGCTTCCCAGCAAGGTTTGGTGCTTTAACGTGCTGAGAGCCACCCCGCACGACGCATTATATGTGCCACCATCTTGACATCGGCAAAAAGTCACAAGTTTTGGATCTACATCACGCTGTGAATGAAAATTATTTGACAGCGCCATCTAGTGGCTCTTCAGTACCACCGCTTCTGAACACTTTTGTATTCCAATTTCATAACCACCATAACAGTTCTCTGTGTTCTTGGCAACTTTGCCATGCCAATGAAGGTCAGCAGTCCCGTGATTATCAAGGTACTGTTTTCTTTTCTGCTGCCATTCAGCGCTCTCCTTCCTACGTGCAACCCTCTGATGACACGCTGTTTCAGAGTTTGAAGACATCGGTGCGCAGAATTCACTGCAAAATCGTTTTTCTTAATTGACAAACTTCCCTGCTTTTTGAAACTAATTTGTTTCCTTTTTAGTTAACTCCTGAGGTTTTCCACAGTGTGAAGGTGTGGTGATGTGATGTGTGGCAGAGACTTGTGAGAACATCATGACGTCATATGGAATGCTTAAGTTGGTTCTGCTCTGAGGTTCTCTAGAGGGCAGTTGGGACTCTGTGCTGTAGCTATGCCGGTTGGGACGGCTCTCTGTACCTCTTAATAAATACTTCACATGAAAAGCATCTTGGTGCCATCGCCTCGTCTTTACAGTGGCGACGAGGATGGGATGCTGAGTTGCCACTTCTGCCGCATTCACCACTCCTGCCGCCTGCCTACATTCAGCAACAAATAGTACGTCTTGACTGCTGGCATCCTAGCCATTCAATTGTGAGTAATTAAATATTTGTCCAATTGTGCTACTGCTGTCTGAAATTCGTCAGGGTCTTCACCTTCAGGTGGATCGTAGGGAGGTAGATGATCAAATACATTTTGTCCTTCAACCCCTAGATGGTAATACATTAGGTTATTTTTCCTTTAAGGCCTGTATCTCTAACCATCAATTGCACCTAGACATGCCTTGAACGATCTAAACCATAACTTCCATTCCAGAGGAGGATCTCCAGGTTCTTGTAGAAAAGGCGCTGGTGCAATAACACTCTGCATGTTGTCAAAGAAGACAAAAAAAACTGTAGGCCGAAATAGATTAATAAGAAGAAATAGATATGAGAAAAGAAAAGGAATAAAAAATAAATGTCTGAAAATTCACTACTTCAGCAAGAAAGCCGAATGTTTAGTGGAATGAATAGGACTCTGATCAAGCTGCTTGTCAATAAAAACGGGATTCTCCAAACCAGGCTTGATGGTTAATCCAAACTCTGCTTGTTGGACGAGGCCAAGAACATTGATCCCTCTCTTAGCAACATAAACCTTCCCATTGATGGTTTCACCTAAAACCCTGATAGTGGCCCAGAAGTATCCCAACAACTCAATTCTACTACCTTCAAAGGCTACTGTGAGAACATCCGGTGGCAATAACCTTTTCTGATACCAGAACCTTTGATACTTTTCTTGCGCCACAATAGTGATACGAGCCCCTGTGTCAACTAGAAGCCGAATTTGACTCGTTTCAATCGTAACCAAAACTTCAGGATCAGGGATGTTTAGTTGCCCCTTTTCATTACGGTTCTTAACCACTACAACATATTCCTGATTGATAACATCTTCATCATAAACATTGTCTTCTTCATTAATTACACATCTAACATCTCTACTCCTGCTACTCATACAGACTTTAGCAAAATGACCCATTTTTCCACACTGCCCACACTGTTGATTGATGGCTGGACAATTTTTAAAAGAAGAAACATGTAAAGAAGAACCACATCTATAGCAATATATTCTAGAACTATATTGCCTATCTTGCATGAAAGATCTTCCACCCCTAAGAATGCCCGGTTTTCTAATATTGCCACGAAAAACAAAGTTCAAGTCGTATTTGTGGGGCAGATCTTTTGTCCTTAGAACTGATCATCGACCATTAGTTGACATCTTGTCTGGAAAGAATATCAAACGCACCACCGCTAGATTGGCCAGGTTGTCGGCCAAATTACTAGAATATACATTTATGGTAGAGCATATTCCTGGAGGGAGAAATAGCAGAGTGGATTGTTTATCTAGGCTTCCTATTCATGATACAGATGAGCAAGATTGGGAAACTGATGTAGAGGAATGGTTCGTAGCATGTGTCAATCATGACATCCTCTCATTTGCAGAAGAAGACTGGGTCACTGAAGTCGATAAAGATGTTATACTCAGTGAGGTTGGCCAAGAGAGAAACTTCTTTCTCCAGATCTTCAAATGTTCTGGAAAGTCAACAGTGAACTTTCTCTCGAAGGTGGAAAAGTTGTTAGAAGTGACAAACTTGTGCCTCCCTCGTGCTACCGGGATAAAATCATTTTGGCTGCTCATGCGGGTCATCTGGGTGCAACTATTACTAAAAGCAAGGTGAGGTCTGATTTTTGGTGGCCAAGGATGGACTCTCAAATTGATGAGTTGGTTAAACAGTGTATACGGTGCAATTCTAGTGACAAAGTTCTAGTATTAGAGGGCACTGTTGATTCTCCTGTATCTCCTCCCGGGAGAACCTGGCAGAAAATAGGCATGGATTTTCTTGGGCCTTTCCATGTTCTCCCTGCCAACTCTAAATATTTTTGGGTGCTTGTTGATCATTTATCTAGATGGGTTGAGGTTGAACCCATCAGCGTTCCCAATTCCAAAAGTGTTATCACTTGTCTCAATAAGATCTTCCTTAGGGAAGGTTTTCCGGAGGAAATTCTTACAGACAACGGTGTGCAATTTATCTCACAAGAGAGGGTTTGTTTTTTACGCTCTTGTGGTATTAAACACACTAGAACTCCCCTTTATCATCCACAAAGCAATGGTAAAACCGAGAGATTCAATAGAGTTGTTGTAGAGTGTGTCCAAGCAGCCTTTAGATCAAAGACTTGCATTTTCCAAGCAGTGAATGATCTTGTCTGGTCATATCGCACGTCGCCCCATGTGGCCACCAATTTTAGTACATTCGAACTCATGAGAGGGAGGAAAGCTCCTTCGCAGGTTTATCCTTTTTGGATGGTGAAATCTTTCCACCGTGTTAGTGACATGGGGAGCATGTGGGATTCTGCTAATAAAAAATCATCTGAAGTTTGTAAAAGAATTGACCCTGTTAGTGAGAAAGATGTCCACAGTATTTGCATTGGGGATTGGGTTAGAGTAAAAAATCCAGTGTCAGTCAGAAAAGGTCTTTCAAAGTTTCTAGATTCTCAGCAGGTTGTGGACATTAGGAAGAATGCTGTTAAGTTGGCCAACGGAAATTGGTGGAATACCTCTCGAGTAGCTAAGGATCCTTGTTATTTTAACAAGAATGGAGAAAAAGAAAAAGATAATTTAAGAAACGATAGTTGTATTAGAAGGAGCACCAGAATTCATACAAAATCAAGCAGGTTACGAGATTACGTATAAATTATATTGTGCTATGTTTAGCTTTCTCTCTTTCCCTCTTTATACATTTTATTGTATTATTATACCGTTATAAGTTTTTTTTTATTAAAAAGGGGGGAGGTGTGGTGATGTGATGTGGATACTGGCAGAGACTTGTGAGAACATCATGATGTCATACGGAATGCTTAAGTTGGTTCTGCTCTGAGGTTCTCTAGAGGGCAGTTGGGACTCTGTGCTGTAGCTATGCCGGTTGGGACGGCTCTCTCTACCTCTTAATAAATACTTCACATGAAAAGCATCTTGGAGCCATCGCCTCGTCTTTACAGAAGGTTTTCCACTTTTCAACTTGAACTTGCTTGTTTTTTTCATGGTATTTTGCGGTGACATTCCTTTGACAAGGTCTTTAAACAATACACATTCCAATTTTATCTGTTTGAATGAGTTAATTAATTTTATTGCTACATGATTTAATTTTTCACCTATATTTCCTGTTTTTTTAATCAATGTACCTTGCCTCCAAGTTTTACAGAGACGTGATTTTAATGGTTTTGTGTCCATATGACTTTAATTGTCACCTTTGTTTCTGTTTATTTTACATTACATAGCATATAGTTGCTTTGCTTGAAAGTTTTTTTTTTTAGGGATCCTTTATCTGAATTGAAGTGTGTATGATGTTATAGCCTATTGGTTATGTGACTTTAATTGTCACCTTACATGTTAAGTATTAAGGATTTCATTTATCTGAATTGAAATGTGTATGATGTTATAGCTTATTAGCTATGTGACATGCCATCTTAACATGTTACTTTTGTGGACTCGTCACTTACATTGCTAAATATGTTACTTACATATTTTTAGTGCATGTTACTTTTACTTTATATGTTTAGATTATAAGATTCCTTTACTTGGGATCTTCAATGAAAATTACCTAATGAATTTTGTCTGTCTCAGTTTTCAATTTTGCGCAAAAGTCTTGTGTGGGTCTGACATGTGAGGTCTCCCTCAAATTTTCCTTTGTCTGTACTCCTAGCGGGTGTTCTTTTCACCCTTCTCCTTTCAAAATCTTGTTTGTTTTATTGTTGGGAGTATCTCTTGTCTTTTCTGACTGTTGTTTCCACCTTTTAATATTTTGTTCCCAGCTTCACTTCATACGTGTCTGGCCAACTGGTGTGATGGTGACTCTGAACGTTGTTTCCGTGGTTCGTTTCTTTTGGTGTATGCACTTTGCATCCTTTATACTTATTTTTCATTGTGCCCTGAAAATGGTTTGAGTTCTACTTATTGTCCTGGTGCCCTGAAAAGGGAAGAGGTGTGTGTCTTCTGTCACTTTCATTTGCTTCTTCTCTACGATGTCTTCTCCTTTATCACTGCGTTTTGTGTCACTCTCATCTTCCTATTTCTCCTTTATCACTGTAGCGTTCCTTAGCATTTCATTCCGTACGATTTATGGCATATCTTCATTTAATGTTTTGTGTGCCTTTCTAGCTTCCTTTATGGTGTTTCGTAGCTTCTGCTTGTATTGTTACCAATATTATTGATATGCCTATTTATTGATTTAGTATTCATGTATTGTTATTGATATGATTATTACATTTACTTCTTGATGTATCATTCTGTTGTTATTCATAAGGGGGAAGATGTGTTTTATCTTATATTCATTGCAATGCATCTTTCCTAGTTCATGGTCCTTGCTGCTCAGCAAGTGTGGATGTTGTAGAATGTTGGTATGAGTGGTGAGGTCACAGAGTGTTGGGATGCCTGGGGAGTGTCAGTTGATATATGGGCTGAGCAGCTAGGGAGCTGCTCCTGGTGGGGCTCGCACCATAATCTACAGGACTCTTGATTACTTGATTATTACCATCTATAATCCATCTTCAATAAATATCATCTTCTTCATCTACACCTCGGCTTCAATGGACTTATTTTATATTACCACAAAAAGCCAGCTTGCTGTTTTTGTTATTGGGGGCTGATATTGCAGCACTGCTGCAAAACCGGCCCCCAGTAATAAAACCGGCCTCCACTGCTGTAAAACCGGCCCCCACCCTTCCAGCCTGCCAGGGAAACATCTGATGCTCTGTGCGGCCAGTTCAGCCCTGTCCAAGGCACCCAGAACACCACATGTCAATTCACTTTGTATTTTCATCAGCCACATCGTCTTTAGTCTAATTGAGGCAAACCAGGACACCCGGCTCCAACATGCATTTGTTTGTTAAATTAAAGCTGAAACATAGATCATATTGCTCTTGATAACACGTTCTCTGGAAAACAGGGGCAGCTTCTTCGTTATGGCGAAGGAGTGTCACTCCCCCCTTCCATCACTCTCCAAAACATGAAAAATAAAACTATAAAAATGGGTTTAAAACCTGTTTTATTATCGTTGTATTTTCCTTGTGCCAAATTTTTGGGGGTTGGGTCACAGTGATGACAGACATCGGGGGGAGTGGTAGGTTCACTGCCTTCAGTGCGCATGTGGGTATGACCGACCGTCTCACGCCGGCCAAGCCCACATGCGCAGTGAGGCTCTCTCCAAACCCTAAATGCATTGCTGGGGTTGGAGAGAGCAGGCACAGGCTCTCAGCCTGTCCTGGAGCACAAATCATAAGCAGCTTCAGGATTGGCCACAGGGCAGGCTGGGAGCCTGTGCCATCTTGCAGTGAAGAGGAGAGGAGAAGGAGATGCGATGGTAGAGGTCAGCATTTAAGTACTTTTTTATTTTTTACATTTATCTCCCTCGTCCCATTTTGCACCCCTCGCCCTGGCTCTTTTCCCTGACGCAAGCCGCTCCTGCTGAAAAACTCATTTAAAATCCCCAGGTAGCTCAATGCTCAGAGCATGCTCTTAATATCAGGAGATCCGTAAATAAAATGAGAGGAAGATAAAAAGAGCATACCTTTATATCCCCAAAAAATTTAGGTTGAGTGAAAAGAATGAGTTTAGAAATTGAAAAAGTCTCACGTAGTCTAGGCTATCTACACTCCTAAGAAGTGTCTCATGAAGGCCAATAAATGGTATGAATTATAGTATTCCCCAAATGAAAAAAACAAGTTAAAGCCGGGGCTACTGGAATTATGCAGTTCTGCGGCCACTGCTTTTTTCACATAATTAAGGAATTTGCTGCATTTGCCAGTCACACAACCCATTTTCTGCTGCATAATCAGCAGAGTTTAACAACAACAAATATTCTATCTCAAACTGATCAAAGGTTACTAAAAACATGGTGATACGTGTTCGCACGCAGTGGAAAGCCCGTTACAAAGGTTAGCTGGTCATCTTTAAGTTGTTTATTCATGAATTTGGATGTTAAATTGGTACTAATGAGGTGAAATCTTTGCCCAATCAGTATCAACATTTGTAAAAATGATAAAATAATAAAGCAATACTATCAAAAATGTGCTGCATTATGCTCCTTATTTTGTCTTTTGTTGCTGCATAATTTAGTCAACCCTGCCCCATTATTCGGTGCTCCCCTGACGCATAATTCAAGTGGCCCTGGGTAAAGCCCTGGACAGAGGTTGTAACATTAAGTAATCACCGTATGACAGCACTGATGGTCCGGAACACTCCGTAGGGTACAAATCATGCACTAGACCAAAGAAGGGATACTTCCATACCATGAATTGCTGAATCTGCAAACCCAGGCAAATAAATTTTACTCATCTACAAAAAGATGGTTTCTCATTGCTTGTCATCTTGCATGCCAGCTCCAATGTCATTCCTCTGTGACTATCTACTATGATTACCAATGAAATTGACACTCTTCAGGCTCTCAATACCTGAATTTTACCACAAGCAGAGGAGCCTTGCCCCTTCGATCCGATACCTTATTGCGTACGCCCTCTCTCTATAGATTGCGCTCATCTCTGCTGTTGCTATAAGGAATAACCTGACCACCTTTAAAAATATTCCACACCACCAGCCGCGGCCCGTGCAGGGAAGAGCGGTGGGGTGGGGTGGTGTAGGATTTCGACAGATGACCTTGAGGGAAAATTAAATAAATAATTGATTTTCCCTCGAGGTCGTCTGTTGAAATCCCCCTCCTCCCGGCCCCTCCGCCCCACCGCTCTTACCTGCACGGGCCGCGGCTGCATACCACATTGGGGCATCAGCAACCCCAAGATAATCAACCTGGGGCTCTCACCTCTTACACCGCCAGGATGATCAGTACCTTTCTTCCCACTGAGTTCATCCTCGAAACATTAACCATGCATTTGTCACACCCATCATAAACAGACCTATTGCAGACACTGACAATCAAATCACAGACCCGTCTTTGACCATCCTTGTGTTGCAAAGTAACTTGACAGTTGTCCTCCAACATGGAATCAAATGACCCCCTGATTGACCTTCAGTGTAGCTCTCGACCCTGCCCATACACAGAGAAGACACTAGTTAAAATCATCCCATGCAACCAGGGTTACCCTTGAACCGTTGTCCTCTTAGAAATCCCGGGTTCATCCAATACATCAAACACCAAATATTAAACGAAAGGCTGCCAACATCTGCTGGCATATGACGAACTGCCTGGCCTGTCTCATTTCTGCAAAACAAGTCCTAATAAGCCATTCCTTAGACGAACAGTTTTGATGTACCTTAGGGTTCCTCTTGTTATCAGCACTATTCACTGTTTATATATTCCCCATTGTTGCCATATTAGACTAAAGATTTGCTATCACATTTATGACAATGGCACACATCTCCATCTCAATCTTGAAGATGAGCTTGGCAACCTTTTCAATTTGTCCCACTACCTTTGCCAAGGGTAGAACTGGCTGCAGGAAAATTGGATGTGTCTGAATGGTGAAGAAACTGAAATTCTGCTCATGGGCTCCCTCAGTCCTTGCACACTTCCCTTTTCTTTGATTTGAAGAACTGGGCACACTTAGAGCATGCTGAATATTGCCTGCAATCTGTGTCTAACTTTTGATAGTGAGGTATCATTCATGCCTCAAATAAATATAAATTACACCCAAAAAAAGTTTTTTACTGTTTCCTCCTGCTACAAGGGTTTCTTTCGTTGTTCTACTTCTTTAAAAAAATGGCCCTCATCCTCGCTGTGGCCATGCGCAGTGACATAGTGTGGGTTGCCAGCGCCATGGGCAAGAAAAGTATCAGTCCACTTTCCTTTAAAATTTTTGCACCCCTATTAAAATTTCGCACCCCTAAAAATGCTCCTAAGAATTTTCCGCCCAGAGCAACCGCCCCTGTGCCCACCCCCCATGCTACGCTTCAAGGGCCCGACTGAATTACTCCTATGGCCTACATGCTTGCCTCTCCATACTAAACCCCTCTGAAAGCTAGAGCTAAAAATGATGAGAGGTCGCTCGTTGTTTGGTCTGCAATATCCTTATCATATCACTTCGGCGCTAAAACCGCTTCACTGGCTTCCTTTAAAAGAAAAGATAGACCTTTAAAACTCTTTGCCTTGATCACAAGGTCATTCGCCGATCTACAGATTCACCAATCTACCTGGCCGATATGATTGCCCCAGGGCCGGCTTTAGTGCTGGTGACACCCAGTGTGAGTCTGTTTGTTGATGCCCCAAAGAACCTCCTTCGCCATGAATTACCGTGACCCTCAAGTCTCCATAACCATTCTCTCACATGCTTTTCTTTTGTTTTATAGAGCTACTCATACCAGTGTAGGGTGTCGTAACACTTTACATCACACAGAGACAATGAATCATGCGTGTTAATCAGTGTATGGGAAATGTTACATAAGAAAGAGGACAACAAGGTATAGGAGTCACATGTCATTCATACTGGGTATAGTTTAAAAGTGCTTGATATGGAGAAGCACAAACTCAGAATTTAAAATGTACCACCATGTTTGGGAGTTCTCTTTACTAAAAGAACTGATTTCAACCCAAATGAACCCATTTTGCTACATTAGGATAGTGAAATACTGGGGGGGGAAATCAACGCTTCAACTGATACCTTACAGTTTCCACTCAGCTCTTTGATGACAGCTAATAGCTCAATGTTCTATATTAGGATTTTAATTCATACATTGCAAATGATAAAAGGATCTCACGGACAAAGCAGTAACCCGCAGAACTATTTACATATAGGCACGTCTGTGATTTGCATGGTGCACATGCTTTGCAGCAGGCATATTAACCCTCTGCATTACTTCATTACTTTATGAGTCAAAACTTCCACTAGATAAAACTCGATCAATCCCCCGCAGGTCCATTAATCGCCAGAGATTTCTCGACATTTTTATTGTTGCCTGAAACTTGCTGAAGGCAAGGGACGAGGCAGCAGGTGCTTTTAATTCCACGATATATGTGTGACAACACAGCGCCCCCTGAAGTCAGTGCCCAGTGTGGTGGCACCGATGACACCACCCCACTGGATTGCCCCCTATCCATCAGGAGTTGGCCTAACGGCTAGGGCGGTCCACCTCGAATCTGGGGAACCGGGTTCGAGTCTGGGCAATGACGCTGAACATCCTGTGATTCTGGGCATATCACCTAATCCCCCCGTGCCTAACAAAAATGAATGTGTCCTCATGTAATGTAACTGGTGCTATGTAAAGCGCTCTGATACCCGATACCTTCAGGTCAAGTTCGCGCTATATAAAATTCAGTTTAAAAAACACGGGATCTTTTGGCTGCCTGGATGCAAGAGATTCGGGAGGCAAATCTTATGGCTCCTGCTGGCGAAATCCCCTACGTTTGGAACTGAGACTGGAAAATGACTATTTCAGACTCAAAAGCTCTTTAAAAACCACCCCGTGTTTCCCTTGGCATTTCAGTAATCCCGATCCCACAGTACCATCTCAGTCTCTGTGCCCTTTCCTGTCAGATGCCTAAAACCAGCCTAGTCCTCTGGGCCTACCCTCCAAGGACTCTTATGCCACGTCAAAGCTCTATCAGCATCTTCCAACATATTTGCACTGAATGCAGTGATAGAATCGAATGTGCTAACCTGAAACACTTCTGCACAATAAATTGTTTTTGAGAAGTCTATCATATTTTACATGATGTGTGTTGCATGATTTAAGTGCGACATATGTTGATGGCTAGAACCATATTATGGCCCCTAGAGCCAATGCAGACCTTAGCTTTTCCTATTAATTTGCTGGCCTGCTCGCCTTTGCCCTCCAGAATGGAATTGATTTTGCAACATTTTACTTGCTCCTAACAGTATGAAAGTATTTCCATCAACATTAATGCATTTTAGCTAACTGTGTTGATGTTTGTATTTCAAAGAAACAGTAACATTTTTAGCAGATTTGAATAAAACGACGTTTTCAACGAACTCTAGCCATGAGGGTGAACTTCAGTTAGGCCTGACTGTTCATCAAACATCACTTACCCTGCTAGGATCTGTCGTCACTTATGTATACTGGACACAGTCATACTACTCGTCCCTTCAGACTTAGAGGGTTTGTCTTAAAAAAGGAGGCCTGGCTGAAACTCATTTTCATAATTGGGGGCTAGTTGCCAGCTGTGTAATAACAGTACAAAAACAAGCAATATACTTTTCATCGAGTGCTGTTTGTTTAAAAGCATCAACCGCATTTGCTGCATAGAGGCTGCTTGTATGTGCTACCGGTTGAGCTAGTTTCCAATTACACTTAAGGACAACAGAGGCCGGAATGCTTTGCGGGCTGGCCAAGATCACACGGAGGGGCAGTGTAAAGAAGAGACTTCAGAACTGGAAGATTTTATAACTTAGTAAACAACAGCACTCAGATATGAGCACTTCTTGACCACCTCTGTTAAACTTCTCTAATTGCAAATCTACTGCTACGTTTTCTTTAAGAACAGATATAAAAATACAATCATTGACGTCTTGTGCCCTCTAGAGGGTATACCTGCGTCGTTTATGTTTTAACCCGTTAGAAAGGGCTTTTTGTGGCCCTGGAAACATGCGATCAAAAACATGTGTGCTCTCAGATCGTGGATACCAGTTCTATGATTGAGCAGCAGTCCCCGTTTCTTTTCTTTGTATTCTGATGCTTCTAGTCCTAAATTTACCATGGAATAAACAGGAGTAAAAGTACCAAAATACAGAGTAAGAAACCTGGACTGGACAATATGCTAATGCGCATGGATATCAAAACTAGAATGGCAGTGCACACCACAGGTGGGTTCGGCCCCCTGGCCCCAGCTTAGATTGCCAGATGGCTCAAAGGCGCCAGAATTCCAGTTCTGGGGTGTTCATTTATAAATCATTGTCATCAATTGTGTTAGTCCAGCTGGCTGGACTGAAATACAAGACTACATCGCCCAGAATGCACTGCTTGTGGGATGAAATCCCAGGTCGGTAAACACAAAGAGCTAATGACATCAATTATGATGCAGCTCATAGTATTTTCTCATTTATTTTTCACCCTAGATAAAGTGGCATTTATCAACTAACAGCCACAACGAGTGATGTTTCATGCTTTAAAGCGAATTCTACACCCCTCTACCGATTAGTTGTAATTCCCTTGTTTTAGCACTAGTGCTTAGGGTTCCACTTAATGTCACTACATCGGCGTTTTGAGAGTCCTGTGTGTGTGTGTGTGTGTGTTTTAATTTGACATTAAATTACATTCTGGGAGCTGTAATCTCAATTATAAAATGCACTCTGAAAGTTGTAGTTTCAATAAACTTGTGCTATTCAAATTCGACTACGGTAATCAGATGACTCCGCGTCACCAGAGACCCCATGCTACAGTCCTGGATATTCACTGAAACCCCAGTTACATGTTAGCAGTTATGTTGCAGTACATGCTCCCTTCAATTAAACATGCTGGATTAAACGTTAATATTAGATGGCTTGTGGAGGGAATTTCTGGACTGGATAACAACGGACTCATCCAGCAAGAAGGATTTGTAACACACAACCCCACGACGGGAAACCCAGTGTCCCTACAAAAAACAGAAACCACAGGCAACCATCGATGTAACGCAAAATGATGCCCCCCTTGCAGCATCTGGTGATTCCCACATCTCGCACACGTTCACAAGGCTTTAAGTGGGATAAAAAAACTGGAGGGTCTCTCAGAGGGGTGTGGCTGATGTAATTAAGGACTTGGCTTAAAATCGGGTGAGCTGAATATCTATGCTTAGCTTAGTGTGCCCTCCCACTGGTATTTTGCTACCCTGTCTTTCAATCCAAATATATAATACCGCAAGTAACATTACACTTACAACAAGCCAGTACTATTGGCTTTGTCAATGGTTGTTAGTTGCATAAGATAAATAAGCAACAACCATGCCATGCATATTGAAAATGCGTAAATTCTGAAATGGGGGGGGATTGTGAAAGAACTATAACTAGTCTATTTGACCTGTCTCGACACCTGCTTTTAAGAATCGCCGGTGATGGGCACCGGTAAGACCCGGCCCACTTAAACCCCTGCATGTTTACAGACATTGGCCGGAGTGGGGCTCCCTGGATCCAGCGTTACGCCCCTCTCAACCATTGCTGACACGCGCTCAAGAAATGCGAGAGCAAGCCCAACCGTACCTCTGCATGCTCGCACCCATCATTACGGTCGGGGAGCATTTCATGGCGTAGACGGTGTGCCAAAGACGGTGCTTCACCTTGAACACGTGCCCGAAAGCGCCACAAGCCACCTTGGTCCATTCCGGCTCAAAGTCGTCCCGGTTAAATAGCAGTAGGTTGCCCAGGCAGTGGCCTTCTTCGGTGTCCATGGCTGGCAGCCTCACGAGCCAGCAGCCAGCGCTTTGTGAGCACTACTTCCTGGTGCGTCGAGAGTCAACAAGTTGTGGCGGAGGTGTGGTGCTCCGCGTGAGTCGGTTTACCGGCTAGAGGAGGTTTCGTCGAGTTGGCCCGCAGTCAAGGCTCCTCGACGCGCCGCCAAGCATTCCGGGACTCCGCGTGGACCCGTGCCAAGCCAGGAGGAAACTGGAAGGAGAAAGTGTGGGCAGGGGAATCCCCGGCCCAGCGAACAAAGCACCTTCCTTCGTTTCAGGTGCTTTAAGCACTCTCAAACATTCGACATTTGAGCACACATCACTTTCCACTGTGACACCCGCCATCCTTCTTCATTTCCATGAATTGGAGACTGTTTCTCCATTGTTGGTTCAGCCCAGTATATTATACCTGTGAATGTTTGTGTTTTTTGCTGTGCTTTTTGGAAGTCTTAAACGAGAGTCAAATAATCCCCCTCTCTCCCTTTCGTTGAGTTCATCCTTATTTTGTTATTTTTTTTTACAAACATTCCAACATATCTGCTTATAATTATGCAAGGACAGAAGCAACGTGTGTGTTGGGTGAACATTTGCGAATAATGTGGCTAGTCCAGTCTTTCCAGCCCCCTGACTGCCTCAACTCCCTTGTAACAGCGTGAGTGCGGCCCCCCCGCGCTTGAGAGTGTTCGTCGTGAGCGTGAGGCCTACTGGCTGCATCGAACTACTTGTATGTAAGACCCTGTGACTGCCGCATACACAGACGTGGGGGTTTGGGGCTCACCTGAGGGGGCCCTCTGTGCCAGCCCTTGGGAGAAAAAACAGCAGCTTGCAGATTAGCAATGTGCAGGTATTCTAACCAAGACAAGCTAACACATCCATTTATAACCAGAGAGCAGATTTTTGCACATGCTTGGCAGGAGATAGATCGATGGTGGGGTGTCATATAAGCGAGGAGTGGTAGCGAGATCGATTGTAAGGACTTCAGCACCTCGACAGGGGTAGTAAGCGCTATTTAAATGCAATTACTGTCACATCTTCGACATTAGCACTTGCGCAAAACGAGGTGCCCGGTTACAAGGCGAGGCCAAAAAATTGTATTTGGGAGGGAGTGCTCCAAGTGACAAAATGTATTTTGCCTGAGGCGCTGAAAATCCAGGCAGAGTTACTATTAAGGCTTGCTTTTCTTTATTGCTTTCAGCACACGGGAATTTGTGGAATATTTCTCATCATGTTACAGAACTCTGGCTTATTGGGTCATTGAAATGCAAACGGTGAAAAAAGAATGCAAAAAACACCCCAGTGCTAAAAGCATTTGCGCAAATTGATTTTTGCACCACATATATACGAATCAGAGCAATAATCGGGGACGAATTACACTCACTGTGTTTGCACCTAACAGTAGGAAGCCTCTCGTATTCCCAAATACACCACTTTTCATAATGCTGTGACAAATACTTTATGTTATGTTATATGTTATGTCATGGTATGTTATATATGTTATGTTCTCAGATGAAGGCATTAGGGTGGTAAGTGTTCACTGCTGAGGTGCCATCTAAAACCAACAGCTGTCTTCCCTGGCGTATAATTAATCAATGACAGCAATGATCACTTCTACGAGAGCCCAAGTTAGAAGTTATTATTCAGTCTATGGATTTAATAAAATGTCTCATCTCTCAAAAATAATCGATAGGATTATATAGTAAGGAACCACAAAGAACTGAATAACGTCATACATTCGCAGTTTCACCTGGAGCATGTTGTGAGATAAGTCATTTACTCGTCTCACATTTGTTTTAGATGTCAAGGCATTCAATTATACAGTTCTTTGTGGTTCCTTACTATATAATCCTATCGATTATTTTTGAGAGATGAGACAACATTATATTAAATGCATAGACTGAATAATAACTTATAACTTGGGCCCAAATGTATGACGTTATTCCGTCACCTTTTATCCCGCAGGGAATCACAACGCGGTCGTTACAACGACCGCGTGGTAATTCCGCATACCATTACTCCGCAAGTCGGAACAACGACTTGCGGAGGGGGGGGCGCTGGATGTTGGAATAGTATAATTTACTATTCCAACTCCAGTCTGTGCAGACACTAGGGAAGGTGTTGGATTTTAAATCCAACACCTCCCCCCTCATCCCCCTCCGCAAGTCGTTGTTCCGACTTGCGGAGTAATGGTATGCGGAATCACAACGCAGTCGTTGTAACGACCGCGTTGTGATTCCCTGCGTTTTAAAAGTTTCGGGGTAAACGTTGTTTACCTCTCCGATCAGTTTCTTTGCTCTGTTAACCATGATTTCAGTGTTGTTTAGTTTTATTGCCTATGAGGTATAACCTACTTGCACATATATGAATGCAGTTTAGACAGTCAGATAAAATTAATTCGCTAAAACATTAAACTAATCTTAACTATATTGATACACAATGTTTTCGGAATTTCCACAAATCCATTCACTGTGGTTACATTTATTGTGTTTTCCGGGCAAAGCACCCACATAGTCCACCTTTCGAATCTGCTTATTTTGCTTAACGTTATTAAACTTCTGCAATTTTGAAGTTTTTAGTGAATACCTCACATATATGTTTTATGTCTTTTGGAAATTACAATCTTTTGCGTGGTATTCCCCAAGATTTTCGCCTTCTTCAACTGAATCGTTTTTTTGGGCCATAGGACTCTGTGCACTTTACACTCCTGCTTATCAGTAGTAACAGCCAATAGGCACATGTAATTTTTGTATAAGTCCTATGTACCTATGTTCCTACTAGGACCTGTACATTAAATGTTATTAATGGGCTGCAGCACTCATTGTGCCATTTGCAAAAGTAGTACTGTAAAATATGTCTGAGGCCTGCCACTGCAGCCTAGAGAGCAGTTTTAAACTGCCATTTCGACTTGGAAAAATAAACCTCTTGTTTCCAAAATGGGGGTTACTGTTCCTGATAAGGCATTAAAAGTGTTGAGACAAAGAGGTAAGGAACTGCTAGGTGCTGAACCAATTTATAAGGGACAGTCAACAAGAGTGTTTCTTATTGCCCTCACACATCCCTGGGGATGTCATGCTTCATCATCGGGCAGAGATGCTCCTCATCAGGTCGGCGCTGCAATGCCCTACAGATCCCCCAAAGGGTCACTTAAGCAGAGATCTTTTGATTTTTTTTCTCGCCGTTTGATGAGTGTGAGAGTGTCCTAGTGCGGTGGTGAAAAGTGAGTGTGAAACTATATAAAGCTGGCTAGGGGATATCACACTGAGTTTAATAGACGGATTCCCCTTGTAGATAAAAAAACCCGTAGGTTGGTGTTACTATTGGGCTAATAATGTTCCCTAGTAGCTAAAAAAGTAGGTCAACATGTTTCGCACCTAAAATGGTCAAATTGACCCTTGGCGCTTCATCAGGACCAGAAAACAGTGAGAGGGTGGTGGCCGACCCCACGTTTGATCTCAGGGTGAGTGGTCCCCCTCTAATAGGATGGTGCCCACTCGTGATAAATATCACTGTTGGTTCAACCTAGAGAACAGGGAGAGAGAAAAGGAAAGGACACAGACAAACATGTAACACAAACATGTTAGATATTTCCAACATAATCGGTCCTTGTTGGTCAGGAGATATCTTAATGTAAAACGCTGTCCATGACTGGGGCTGGGATGGTCCCCAGGCATAGGAAACAAATACTATGGTTACATACAATGACACCAAAAACAGATATTATCACAATTAGGCGCCCCCATTTACTTGAAGGTCATCGTGCCCTGCACATAAGTGTTTATACATCTCTATTTGCAGTGACATAGTTATTTATACCACATGCCCCTTGTTTAAACATTAGTGTTGGTTTTGTGCTGTGGCACTGTTAATAATCATGTGAGCAATTTAAGTAACATACAGCCATAAGTTGACTACGTAATCTAACCTATTCGTCATGATAGTTAAACTTCATGGGCTCACGCACAGTGAAACGCACCATTACGGGCTGGAAATGTCAAGAAGTGGGAGAGAAGAGAGAAGCCATGATTTATTGCAGATAATATCGCTAGCATGGGGTTATCGCTAGCGCGGCCACCCAGCTGGTGCTTGCACATCTGAGCTCTATAAATGGACATGTAAATAAAAAATTAACCGGTGGGAGGAAACTGGTAAGTAGCAGTAAAAAACAGAAATATCACAGAAATATCTGATCCAAAAATAATAGCTGAATATTTGACAGTTATGTGTCACTTTAATAAATTAGCTTTGTTTTTCACTGCTATGGCATAGGGCGTCCAGATTCTCAAAATCAACAAGCATTAGCATAGCCAATAGGTCTTGTCTTTAATATGGTATGTGTGATTTGTGGAGTTGTTATTATAATGTAGTGCAATGCTTCTATTACTTACCGGTAATTGCATTACTCCGTGCCCTACTCGCGCTTATCTCCATTACACAATGAGGCTACTGTGCCTTGTAGACATATCCGAAACAAAATAAAAGAACCCGCCCTCCCTCCACACCTCCTGTACATACCAATCCTCCTTAGACACAATTGGCCTGATCACCGGGAGGGAGAGAGGGCCGTAATGGAGATAAGTGAGATTAGGACACGGTGTAATGCAATTACTGGTACGTAATAGAAGCATTACCTCCTCGTCCCTTTCGATAATCTCCATTACACAATGAGATATACCAACCCAAAAAAGTCCAGGACAACTGTAGAAGGAACTGCTTAGAAATTCTCAACCAAAGATGCACATTAATGGGCAAACAAACAGTAAGGACAGCCCAACTCCAACACAGCGGACAGAACTTCGGAGGCAAAACTAGACCCCAAACACACAAAAGAAAGGAGACCGACCAGACAACTAGTCGAGCTCCCCCAGCATGCGAGCTGACATTACCGCCACCAGAAAAAACACCTGCAACGCCACAAGGCGTAACCCCACAGATGACAGAGATACAAACAGGGGATACTGAACAGCCCGCAGAACCAGACGTAAAATCTAAAAGGGGCACACCACCTGAGGGATTGGACAACCCCTCACAGAACCATGAGAGCAGACCCAGATTGACCACCAGATCCCAACAAGGAGACTGGAAAACCCCAAAAGCCCATGCTGGAGAAATTCCCACACCAGAGGCAGAGAAACTGAAAACGGAACCACAGGAGCCCGAACACACTAAACCCCCCAAAATTTCCAATGCCGAGCAGAAGACTTGCAGACACCCTCCGAATATCAGCACAGAAGAGAACACAGACACTGAAAGAACCGGCAACATGAAGCCACACCACTTAATTGCCAAGCTGCCAACCAGTGAATCTCCAGAGAAGGCACCAAGAGACACAGAAACCACAGGCAGGACAGAACCAAGGGAAACTGCCACTCCAGACCCACCATCAACTCTATCAACAGAGGAAACAAACAGAACTGGCCATGCCGGAGCCACCAGAGCAATCAGAGCCTCCCCCAAAGCCGAACCAGAAACCTCTGGAGCAAGGAAACAGAGGGAAGCAAATATTAGGCCCACCGGGTACCCATCAGGTAATCCAACCTAGAAACCGAACTTCCCTGCTCGGGAATCAAAACTGGGGAAGAAGTGTAAAGTCAGGGTACTCAAACAGGAACACCAAGAGGCGACCCCACAACCGACATACTATGGCAAACACCTGAGTAGAAAGGCAAATGCCCTGAGAAGACAAAACTACCCGACAATTCAGACATCCCCGAGCAAGAAGGTCCTGAGGAACCTACAGGCGACTGAGCACATTTAAAGAACAGGCTTGCAACTAAAACCACGCAATACAGGACAGCCTTCAGGGAGCCAATGCTATAGCAAAGTAGATCAACCTACAGCCCGAATGGCAGGAACTGGAAAAGCCTTGATCAACAGTGGACCCCAGAACCACTGAAGACATGGACAAACTGGAATGAATCAGAATGTAACCTGAAAAATGATCGTGGGCACGAAGACCCCAGGAGAACTTACAGCTATAAGGATAGCAGTTGAAGTGAATGGGTGCCACCCATGAGACAAAGTGCCACAGACCCAACACTGGCTGAAATACCCCCCAAACTGACAGTACCAGAAAAAAACAGCGTACACCCCCCACCAACCCGAACCAGGGGAACCAAGATGACACGCTGTGGGACAGGAGCAGGGTGGTACCTCGTAACTGGAGGAAGGAAGATGAAGCTGATGAGATGGCAGCTCTGAACGAAGCTGCACACTCACTAGACAGGAAGCCAAGCACCCATGAAGGAAGGGACGCCACACCTTAGAGCCCAAGCCAGGAGTGCTGCCCGAGGGTCTTGCATTGGGGAAGATATCCAGCTGTCTGCCCCACCTGGGCAGAGACTGCTCCTATGGAAGCTATAGGAACGTGGTCCCATGTGGTAAACCCCTTGGCACCCCGGCAACTGAGCAAGTATAATCGCGGGAAGGGGCCCAGCCTGACTAGGTGTGCAACCAACCACAAAGAACAGCCAGGAAGACCACCCAACCATTCCCTGAACAGCCAGGCACCCCCAACAGCAACCTAAAAAATGAAGAAGGTACAGCCAAAGCCACCTGTAAGGTCCACAACCAAAGAACCTAAAGGTCATGATAGCAGAGAAGGACGCCACAGACGCCAATAGCAAGAACTGCAAACACAACAGCCAGGAAGAAAATGTGACACTCCATATAAACCGGGACATCCAACACACACACAGGAATAACCCCTGCTAGAGCCACCAAAAAATCCACAACTAAGGATTCTGTGCGCACTGCCCCATATGACGCTGCCCATAGCACCAAACTAGAGATGGTGAAAGACTCTGTCAGGCCACCATCCACCCTGAGAACCACATGAACCGAAGGCCCTAACCCCATTGAAGTAACGAAGCTCTGCCAATAAGAGGGGCTAAAAAGGAACCAATCAGGAGGTATGTGACAACAGCGCCACCCCAACCTCCATAGCACAGGGGACGCGCCTGCAGAGTTCGTGAAGCACTGCCTGTTGCTCGGGACTTCATTGCCCACAATCCTGTACTCCCTGGAGGGAGGAGAAACCATCGCCCACGCGCTCAAAAGGCGCCGGAGAACACCGCAGCGCGGGACGCGCCTGCAGAGTTCGTGAAGCACTGCCTGTTGCTCGGGACTTCATTGCCCACAATCCTGTACTCCCTGGAGGGAGGAGAAACCATCGCCCATGCGCTCAAAAGGTGCCGGAGAACACCGCAGCGCGGGATGCGCCTTCAGAGTTCGTGAAGCACTGCCTGTTACTCGGGACTTCATTGCCCACAATCCTGTACTCCCTGGAGGGAGGAGAAACCATCGCCCACGCGCTCAAAAGGCGCCGGAGAACACCGCAGCGCGGGACGCGTGCGGGCCGTGCCCGGGCGAAGCCCGGGCCAAGGGCGAACCCGTCCTTGCCCGTCAGAGCCCGGAGGAGACTGGACTGGGCCACAAATCGTTCATTTGAAGATAGGCTGAGACAACTCCCTAGGTGAGCACAGACTACTGTCATATATTGCTATTATTGTTTGTGTTATCCCCTACAGTCCTATTGCTATCTTCGTTGGAATCATGGGGAAGCATACGATTGCACAAGCCAATAAATCGGCCACAACGTGTATTGAAAATATGTTGGAGAGGGCTGTTAGCATTGTGAGTAACGAAATTGAGCTCACTGAGAGGCGTTTGTCTCTTGGACTAGGGCAATCTGTTCCACTTTCTGGTCTTATCGCCGAAACAACCGACTTGATTGTAAGCGACTCTGATGTTCCTGTTGTGGCCCGTGAAGAGGCTCATGATGTTATTACAATTGATCCATCTGAGTCAAACTCTGCAATAAGTAACATTCTCACCTTAGGGGCAAAACGTAAAAGGAAACTAGGAAAGCCAGCGAGTGTGAAGAGGAAACAACCTATTCGCCCATGTTCCACTCGCTCGACTATAAATTCGTGGATTCATTCTACAACAAATCAAACATCTGTTGCGGCTGTTGAGGCCCTCGTGCATGCCCCACAGGTTGAATCGCCCTTTTACATGACTGGAACTCAGACTGAGAATGACTTTTTGTCTCCTTTTACTGAACGCAATAATCAAAGTAGGGCAATTGATACCAGCTATCTAATTACTGCTATCACTGACTGTATCAAGCCTGTGCTTGATAATTTTCTTTCCTCATTACAAGATCGCATTTTTAATTTTTTGTCTGCTCAACAAGTATACCCTGTATTGCAAACTACGAATGCTGTGCCCCAAGCTGATGCTAAGGCAATTGATTCTACTAGTGTTAGTAGGCTAATTTTAAATGCTTCTACTAATAGCATACCTACCTCACACCAAAATACTCACGCACCACATAATTCAATCCAGGGAACTAGTGAATGTGTGACTTGTAATAGTATTCGAACATGTCTTGATATGAGGGGTACTAGGGGGGCGAAAAGGCCATCGGACCATACTATTAAAATTAATGAAGGTAATTTGATAAATAATATGATACCTGCCACTAATGCACCGACCAATATATCTCATAATGATAGCCTGCCAAAAATTCATCAAGAAGCTGATATTGATCCAAGTCCCATAAATTACACCGAGGGCAATAATGTGGTATTAAATCTGCCCCCTGAGGCGTGCCCATATGTTGTGATTTTAGCAGGTGTCCCTCCCCTAAGAAAAGATCAAACTGAGTCTTGGGAGCAACTACGCTGTAAATGCGTTGATTGGCTCACCAAACATAGGAGATTTAGACCTTCGCTAATTGAGAACATCATTATGGTACGACGAGTGGGCTGGTTGAGCACATCCCCCAAAACCATCAAGGGGGATTGTATAGTTATTAATTGGCGGAGGCAATCTGTGGCAAAAACTATTTTAACACCACATATGGAACAGACAGGCCAAAATGCTAGTATATGGGCCCTACCCTTAGGCTATTTTTATAAACCCACATTTGAGACACCATCTTGCAATTTGTATAACCACATTCCAACATTCAATAGATTTACTCCATTATCTGGTTTGGACTGCCAAGACTGACTGTCCACCCAGGCAATGAATGAAGTAAGAACTGATGCATCAGTTTCAGCACCAATCCTAAAAAGCTATCAGGCCACCAAACCTGACACATTAAGTATAACGAAAGATGATGAGACACTTAAAATATTGAGTTGGAATGTAGCCGGTCTGTCATCCAAGCTAAATTTACCAGACTGGAAAGAACTAATTAATAGTCAGGACATTGTGATGTTCCAAGAGACTTGGGCAACTCAGGAGCTGTATATGGAAGGCTTTGAATGTTTCAATATTTTGTCCCCCATTCCCACACTAGGCAGACCTGCTGGCGGTCTTTCAACCTGGATAAATATTAAGGCAGGCGGTCGTTCCAGAATCTTGTCTACAAATAGTGACAAATTTCAAGTAACCCTCTATACTCGGGGGGATTCAATTTATTTGATTCATTTTTATAATGATGATTTTAAAACTGTGCCTAATATGAACTTTTCCTCATTTTTTAATTTTATTTTAAAATTACAATTAGACAATTGTGGTACCCAAATTAAGGGCATATGTTTAGGCGGTGACTTTAACGATAAGATCCCAAGGGACATCTACTCTGCCGTCTGGCCTGTTACCAATGTATCATTGAGTAAAAGAGGGGAACAATTGGTGAATCTTTTAGGCTTGCATAACTTCTTGAATGTTATGCAGATTGCAGCTGTTCCTCTTCCCGACGGACGTATAATTCCAACATACAGAAGTCGAGGCTCCACCTCCACTATCGATTATATTTTTGTAACTGCCCCCTTAGAAAGTTATGTACTAAGGGCTGAAGTAATCTCAACATTACAAGGTGATCATAACCCTATTAGTACTATTCTAAGTTTCTCATGCCGTCCAGTGTATGACCGTACGCATGGGGCATGTGATTTAACAGCATCAACTGACAAACTTAGACTTATTTGGCGTAATATCGATAACAACGCCCTATTTGAAACAATGATAAAATCCCATTTGAATTTGGTCAACACCTGTTTGACATTTAGCACATGTAATACAAAGGTAGTTGACGCTTTCTCAGGGTTATGCTCCGGCATTAAAAATATATTGTCTAAACCGATTAGGACGTCAAATCCTGATCCTGGTTGGTTTAATGCGGATTGCTCTGCGGCTAACAGAGCATTAATAAAGGCTCTTGTAAGCAAACCTAGAGTAAGTTCTCTAATATCATCACTGAGGGGAAGCTACAAAAAAGCTATTAAATGCAGGAAGGAGTCGCTCATTAATGATCATTGGGCAAATTTTAAGCAGGCAATTGTATTGAAAAACGGTAAGAATTTCTGGCGGGCTGTTAAAAATATGAAATCTGTGGGTAAGATTTATGCTGCCCCGATTTCTAATGAACCCAATAAAGAATATACACACACCATCGGGATTCAGATTGAATTAACCGAGGTTGAAGAAGCTATTACCCAAAGTCTGGGGTGTAAAGCCCCTGGACCAGATGGTCTACCGATTGACCTTATTAAAAGTAAACCCGATTTTTGGGCACCACTTCTTACTAATGTTTTTAACAACCTTACTAATCTATCTATTCCCGACACATGGTCCTATAGTACCATAGTCCCAATTTTCCAGAAGGGGGATCGATCAAATCCGAGTTGCTACAGGCCAATTTCACTGATCAACAATACTTTGAAAATTCTGGGTAGGGTAATATTTAACAGGATCAATCATGGGCTGAGGAAAGCCAGGTTTTGCATCCATCTCAGCTGGGGTTCAGGAGCAAGGTTGGCACTGTGGAACAGTGCCTTAATCTCCATTTGATTATTAGCAAATATACTATAGCTAAGAAAACACCAGTGTACCTGGCATTCATGGATCTTACGTCAGCCTTTGATTTTGTAAATAGATCACGGCTGTGGCAAACTCTTTTAAATCTTGGCTTAGATGATCCATTAGTCTCCTTCTTGGCATATCTGCACAGAGACCTAAAAGCCAGAGTGCGCATAGGTAGAAACGGTGAGATTTCGGAGGCTATTGAAATTGGAAGAGGGGTCAGACAGGGTTGTGTCTTGGCCCCCCTCTTATTTATATTATATATTAGTGACTTAACCAAATCTCTCCTGATTACAACTGAAGACGTCCCAAACATTAGTGGAAACAAGATTCCTGCATTGTTATATGCAGATGACGCTGTGTTAATGGGGCGCACCCCCAAAGCCCTACGCGCTCTGGTTCACGGCTTTGTGGAGTTTATGGCTACTTTGGACTTATGTACTAATTTAAAAAAATCATTTTTAATGTCATGTGGGTCCAAGAAATATTTGAATCTTTCAATTGTTTTAAATTCTAATCAACTGTTAAGCACTTGCACTTTCCCGTACCTTGGGTTGGTATTTGCATCTAATGGATTATGGAACGCCCATGTAGCCCACTGTAAAAGGAGATTTATCAACTCTATTAACACAATCCTTAGGCTACCTAAGCCAAAAAACATGGAGGTGGTGTCTTCCATTATTAAAATTTATAGACTACAATGCACACCAACTGCTACATATGGGGCAGAGGTATGGGGTAACACCGTTAGCACACCTGTTCAGTGTGAAGAGAATAGGTTCTGCCGTAAAATTCTGGGAGCTCCATTTTTTTCCTCCACATACGCTAGCCATAGCGAGCTTCACCTACCTTATGTAGAAGATTTTATTAAGGCTCGCCCGATATTGTTTTGGCTAAGAATTTGGAAGAACCCGGCTGCACAATTGACTAGGGAGATAATTTTGGATTGTTTAAAATGTGACAAAAGGATGGACATACCGTGGTTGGCGGGAGTCCGCAGAGGTTTAAATAGCTTGAATCTAGAACATCTTTTCTTAAACCCTCTAGATCATAGCTCTACCAGCATTAAAATCTTGGAAAAATCACTTTATGTCTCCTATAAAGAAACAAGACTAGAAACTGAATGTAATAAAACTTCAGTTGCTAGATATATGCAAATTGAGCATGTAACCCCAGCTATGCCTAAATATCTTTTAAAACCTGTTGGCTGCTGGGAAAGGGGTTTATTTTTCAGGCTAAGGACAGACACAATGAAATACTTGTTGTCATTCCCCATTGGTTACTCTGCCAACCTTGATCTCTCCCTTTGTCCATGTGGCAATACCCAAAAACAGTCAATGTTACATTTTCTATTTTTCTGTTCTTATTATTCATTCCCCACAAAAATAATTATGATCCCGTATTTTAAATTACGATGTGTTACTGATTATAAAGTAGCTTATGGGATGGTGCTTGCCATTACCAACGATGAATTATGTTTTCGTGTTGGATCCTTTTTAAAAATGGCGGTACGTATCCGCAATACCATGTATCCGGACTAACTTTTATTATCTGATGTGTTTGTATATTTGTACTTTTTTCTTGTATCTTATTTCTAATTGTACTTTTATGGATATGTTGTTTTTATACGAATAAAGTTCATATTGATTGATTGATTGATAGCACAGGTGAGACAGGAGATAAAAACCAATGTCTCACCAAGCGGCAGAAAGAGCTTTAAGGTCAAACTGAACCATAGAAGGCAGCGAAACACAATACAACCATAGGCAACAGAGACGGAACAATAGAAAGGCGTACCAAAGCCCATACACAATAAGACGGAACATAATCAGTCATGTCACATTATATGGATTTTTACAGCACACTAATCACCCGAGAGGGCATCCAGGTACAAGCAATCACTGAAAACCCTTTATATTTTCAACTATTTTCGACCCTGAGGCAAAGCAACTGGAGAGCAGCAGGAAGCCACACCATCCCAAACATACTCACCCCGGCCGGTGAGAGGAATCGGAGACCAACAGCCAGGCAAACAGAATGTTATGGTAAACAATTTGTAAAGCTTATAGCTGCCCCAGCGATGGGCCGTCCCAGTGCTAATACTAAAAAGAGTGAACTACCACAAATTACCTATTGCAGAATGAAGCAGGGACAAATAAGAAGAGAATGACCATGTCTTTGGAGCTTTCCTGAAGGACCAGTGGCTCTAGACACTCCTAATAGACAGTGGGAGTGTGTTCCAGAGGGCACGGCTCTTAGCACAGAAGATGTGTCCTCCAGCTCTGGCTCTTTTAACACAGGGTATAAAAGCCCGATTCTGATTGGCTCAACACAGTGGCGGCAAGGGTAAATATGGGGTCACTAAGTTGGATAAGATGTGGCCCCCCTGGAAGAAGAAGAACTTATGAATAGTGCACAAGGTCTTAAAGTGCAAACACTTCTCCACAGGGATCCAGTGCAATTTACAAATAAGATTGGAGACAGGACAATGCTTTGGAAGAGAGAACAGCAGCCTGGCTGCTGCATTTTGAGCGCCAGCTGGAGTCTGCGGATCACCGCCTTGTTGGTGCCCAGGTAGAGGATATTACAATAATCCTACCGGGAAAGGATGGCTGCCTGAATGATTACTTGTTGGATGGAAGGGCCACGCATAACTCCAAAACACGTGCCTGCCACTCATTTCACCTGTTCTTCAAAAGTTAAAGCGCTGTCCACCCAAACACCTAGATTTTTTAACACCAACTTGGGACGAGGAAGAATTCTGAGTGAGGAATGCTACCAGAGGTCACCCCAAGAGTCGGTATCTTTCCCTAGAAGGAGAATCTCAGTTAGTTTTGTTTTTGTTTGTTTGCAGACAATTAGCCTCCATCCGCTCTGCAATGGCTGCCAATACCCTTTGGAAATTAGCCATGCCTGACATGGGGTGCTGGAAAACGAGAGCACAAGCTGGGTGTCATCTGCATGGGAAACCAGCATGAGCACCAGGGATTTCGCCACCTGAGCCAAAGGTTGGATGTAGATATTAAACACAGTGGGGCTCAGAGAGGAACCCTGGGGAATACAGTGCTGCAGAGTGTGCAAAGTAGAGCTATATGGGGAGGAATAACCTGCAAAGAACGGTCAGAAAGACAGGAAACAAACCATTCCAAACCAGGCCCACCTATACCAACCTCCAGAAGGCATTGGAACAAAAGTTTGTGAGACACAGTGTCGAAAGTGGCTCTTACGTTAAGCAGGAGTAGGACAGAAGACCTGCCTTCATCTAAGGTGCGGCAAAGTTGCCCAGTAATTGCAAGAAGAGTCGACTCCATGCTATGTAATATTCTGAGAGTTGCCCAGAATCTGGTTATCTTCAAGAAATTTATTCAAATTGACATGTGTTTCGGTTTCCTTGGCAGGAAAAGGCAGGAGAGGGATAGGGTGGAATTTCTCTGGTTTGCAAGCATATAAAGCAGGTTTTTCAAAAGGGGTACAACCGTGGGATGCTTCCAGGGACCCGGTACAACTGCAGATGGTGAGGAGAGATTAATCAGTTCAAGGCAAGGTGGGAGAAGACAATCTTGTAGTTTAAGAAGTGTGTCTGGTTTTAAAAGATTGGCGGGTGAGCCTCATTTAACCTTGTTGCATAGAGTAAATATCTCATTAAGGTGCAACTGGGGAAGAAGGGTGTGTAAGGGCAGGATGGTATTAATATAACTGCTGAGCTTAGTGTCTATAGTATTAGGGCAAATTTAGTATAAATGGCTTCTATTTTGCTAATTAAATAGTCCACCAACTTCTTAAAGTGGTCATTGGATGCATCAATAGGGTCTGTTGCGAGTACAGGTTTGGTAAGACTATTTAGAAGAGAAAAAAATACTTTAGCCGGATTGTTACTGTACTTTATTTTATCAGCACTCAGTACTCAGCCCAGGATTTTCGAATCAACCTGTGAAAGGACTTGATAGCCCGCTCTATACTGAATATTATTTAGAGGGTCATAAGACTTTCTCCAAGATTGTCAAATACCTTACAATCAGGGCTTTAAGTGGAGAGGGGTCTGGGGGGTTCTGAGCACCCGCAGTTTTTTTTTGGTGGCCTCGAAAGGGGTCTCTATGATGCTCTATTTTTGGGGCTCAAAGGTAGTCCGTTGTAATGTGTCTGCTTTTCACAAAAAAGACAGACCTTACAGATACATTCCCCTTGGGCCAAAATACAACACTTACAATGCTTACTCAAGGCAGGAATAACTAAAACATGTACTTCACTTGCCAGGAGAACTCATAACAATTTTCCGACGACACGCGCTGCCTAGGAGGGAATTTGCCATCCTCTCTACAACAGAATACTCGCCTGGAAAAACCACATACTCACACACAATCTCCTGCCACAAGGAAGAGACCAATTGGTATAGCTGGGATATATTTATTAGTACATACCGAAACAACAACAATCACCTAGGGAGAAATAATTAGAATTTGCACAGGAGTAGAACAACTTCCTATAACACAATTACCTGCTAGAAGGGAATTCACCCATCCTTCTACAACCCGAATACTTGGCCCAGAAGAGTCCACAACTCCTGCTACACGGAAAAGGCGAATTGGTATATCTGGGATATATTTATTAGTAAATAGCACCACACGGTAAGCCAAATGCACCTATCTTAGCAGACTCTAACATATCAATAGTATGATTGAAACACAATCAAGGCAAACATATATGTAGAAATATATATATGTATATAAATGTATGGAACCTGAAAACAAGAAATAGGTAAGTAAGAATAGTAGGAAAATAAGAATTAGTGGAACACCTCACCACTGCCTGTTCATCCCGCTCCACTTCGCCAAAGGGGAGTCCGGTTCTTCGGCCAAGCTAGGAGACAATACTGACACTATACGCCCCACCGCCACAGCTTCATGTCTGCCCAGTGATGGACTTCCACCGAACAGAACCCAGACACCTCATTTAGTACAAGTGGAGACGTAAGACGAAGCTCCTGGTGAGCGTCGCCCCCTTTTCCCATCAAAGTCCGTACCACTCCGCACCAAGGCCACAGCTTCAGCTGGCCAGGCGTCTGTTATGGCTTCAGAGCAGAGCGAGCACATTCCTCTGACAAGATCCAGTTCTTTCTGGTCAGTAAAGTGCGAAAAACAAGTGAAAAGGAAAACATACCCTTCTCACCTATTGAAGCTCAGAAAATGGCGACAGCTCAGAAAATTGAGTCACTCAGGCATAAGCCTATATTCACGCAAAAGAGCAAAATTAGTATGCAAGATGACATAAGATCATGCCAAAGCCAATAGTAAGCACTGCCGTTAAGCAAGATAAAGTCAGAATCTGAAAGGGACATAATCAAACCCTACTTTGTAGCTTATTCTTACTAGGCAGGCCTACACATCACTATATTGGAATATGCTAAATAAGACTGAGATGGTGATGGTCGACGGGCATTATCAGGCTATCTATCCACATAAATGGCACATTCATTTCATTCCACCCATGACCATCGTCCAACACCATCAAACATACAAAAACTTTAAACAGTATGCAAATCATCTCTGGAATAATAAGAAACATAACATATAGACTGAGCATAGGTAATCCGAGGACGGATCATATTAAAAAGATTAGGCACACATTGAATACAACAGCATAATGCAATTAGAAAACAAATGACTAAGAGTGCACCACCCAAGATAGAACGAAGCATACCAAAATCAGGTAACCACCCAAAAAGCCAGTCCCACCACCCTTTATCGAGGTTCTGTCGAACTTCAGATGACAATTTATGTAAAGCTGTAATATGAGACTGGATGGATTTAGAGTGGTCAGAAAGATTTAAAGCAACATAACCCATCAAAATCAGAACAGCCATGGTCATGTTTCAACAGCAAGTAATCAATAGCAGCCCTATTCTGCAAAATAGCTTGTCGTGTACCACACATATCAAGCAAAAATTCAGATAAAGCTATTAAGGTGTGGTTAATAGACTTAACCATAAGACAAGCCAATCTACTAATAGATGTAGCGTTATAAATTGACAGTCCAGGAATCCCTACAATTGAAACAGCTAAACTAATATATTCAGATTTAGAAAACAGAATGACATTAGACCACGTCAAAGCCAATAGGCCAAAGTCATAATTCACCTAACCCAAATAACATTATACACTTTATCCCTCATTATCCAATATTGAGCACATGTGTGAACCACCGCCCACAACATTGCACCTTGACATCCCACACCTTCTATTCTTGGCAAGACTATTCTACTGAAAGACAGCAAGATTATAGAAAAGAAGAGAAGCAGGCATATGCAAGACCATCCTACATTAAGGCTAGGGTAACATAACACACTAAAGTCAGTACAAAATGGCGGTGGATGAGGGTCATTATAGGGTGTCAGACCACAAAAGTGGCTCATTCACTACATCAGTTTTTTTTTTCTTCCTGGACTGCCGTGAGAGCATGTACATCCGCGCATGTTTATTTTCCTCACTGAGTTGTGGAGGTCACGGCATGACGTCCACGGCACGGCGGCATGACGTCATGCTAGGTGAGCGTTGTTTGAGGAAGGGAAATCCTTTAAGAGAGCCATTTTCTCTCAGGATTTCCCTTCTCTGTATGCAGCGCAGGAGAACGTCGTCGTGGTGCCAGCCTTGGAAGTGAAGACATCGTGGGGTGATTAAAAACTGAAGAGGCAGACAACCACAGGCAGCCAGCTCCAGCACGACCTACACTTACTGATTTGGACGCCGCGTTTCCGAAGATAGGATAATTGGAGGGGTTGGGGAAATTGGTTTCAGCATTTCTCACCTGTGGAGCCCATCTTGATAGGCAAGTGCAGGCCCCCTTCTCTCTCCCCTCCCCCTGCTGCGCGTGCTTGTGTTTTTTTGCAGCTTTATATAGTGCAAATGCGATCCGAAGGTATAGGTCTGCATTACATGACCACCAATTACCATTGAATAGGATCGTGCTCACTTGTGCCGAGTGTATTGCAAACTTAAGTTCTATTTTGGTGTAGTTGCTTTCAAACCCTCCCATGGTTGTTTTTAAATCCCTCCCCCCCCACCTTCCCATCACAACTTTCAGATCTCCGCCACACTCCGGTCCTTGCTTTCAATTCACCTCCCGTCGATTTTAATTCCAAAAACCCTCCCATAGTTACTTTCAGACCTGTCTCCCCCCCTCGCCAGAAAAAGAGCATTGGCAAACCTTTGGTAATGCTTTTTTTTAATATATATTTTTGGCAGCTTTATATAGCACCAATCAAACACGAAGGTATTGGACCGCTTTAAATGAGCGCCTGTAATATTACTAGCTCTATTAGTTTTTCCACCTAAAAAGCGCTATTAGGCAGCCAGCGTTGGTTGCTATACAGTGTCTTTTTTTTATCATCCCCTTATCCAACTCCAACAACCCACCCCTCTCACACTTGCTAACCCCACCCCATTGCCAAAGCCAATAGCTTACCCATGTTCGAGACCTATTAGCTTTGCCAACGCTTCTTCTGAAAGTAGTCAGAAGGGCGCCCACAGATGCTGGATTCGTCAAGATAGGCGACAAGTAAAATTGTTTTCCATTTGGAAAGGATATAAAAAGGTTAGTTTGAAATTTCACTTTTGCCCCCACGCTATGAGATTACTGCCTGTTCCTCCTCAATATGAACAACGCTACACAGATTAAAAGAACACAAAAGGAGTACACTCTAACAAGTTTATGAAAATCAAAATCACTAGCGTATGCCTCCGACCTCTGTAGGTTACAAAAAGGTTGTGAATCAAAACTCTGTTTTAGTTTGAAGAGTGTTAAATGTCAGAAACCAGTGCACAACTGAGAAATACCACATTACGCTGGCCCTTTAGCGATAAAGCACGGTCTTGCTTGATTCCAAATTATCACCAATAAAATGTGAATAAGGTGTGCTTCAAACGCACTCGATGGAGTGTCAACGTACTGTGTGTCCAGTCCCACAGAACAAACTCCCCTTTTTAAAATGACTTTCCAACAGATGTTTCAGGACACCAGATATTCAATAAACTATGTTTGAAAAACGAAAGTCACTCGGTCATACTAAACAGTGCTCTAAGGATAAAAGATACATTTTGATGAATCAACTGGTTTTAAATGTACCATATTGGCTGTAGCTAAGAAGCTCTATTACTTTCAAGGAAGGGCAAAGCAAAACATCCAAGTACGAAAACATGACTAATTTTTGTAGTAAAGGAACTCAAAATATTGTTATTGCAGCTGCACAGGCTGGATTATCCAGGCATTAAAACATCTCAATGCTCAGTGGAAACAGAAGTTCTCAATGCAAGTGCTTTTCTAACAGGGTGATCAGAAGTAGTTTACTGAACACCAGCATATATGCTATACGTTCGCGACTGATGAAGTTACTATACCAGTACATTTTACTACCAATAAAGTTATACTTGTGTGAATTTCCAAAAGATAAGTGCAACGCACCATAGTGACATTTCGCTTTATTAACTGAATTTCAAGGTCCCTGCTGAGTGCCTTTAGCAGCAAAACAAGAACTGTTAGCGATGTGGAAAAAGACAACAATTCCAATTACAGGAGCGTAGTGGATTAATATTTGATCAATACTGGGGATTAAAAAATTAGCATACAGCATTCAGGAGAGGGAGAGGATATTTACGAATGCATGGGGCCCAACAGTGACAGTTAGCTAGAGACTTCGTGGAACTGAACAGTCTGAAACGATGAGGAGTCTTCCATATTACTGAAACGGATGCTGTTGGGGATTCGTACAAACAGACCAAAAAAGAATCCTTGAAGAAATAGAAAGGGCAGCACTCTACGGAAGGGAGATTGACCATTATTTAGCAGAGCTTAGCTGAGGGGTGGGTGAAGTTGCAAAGTTTTTCCTTTGGTATCTGCCCAGGTGATAATGTCTGTCCTGCACTATTCACTAAATTCAAATATTGAAATTTAGATTTATGTCTAGTAATGTAAATCATGTTTACATGTTTTTTAAAGTGTTTGGTATTTGTAAGACTTATACTTAATAAATATACCTTTTTGCCTATTTCATTATCCTTTGCTGGATGCGACTTCATGATTTTCTTAAGCACACAATGCTAGTTATCTTGATTTAGACCACGCCCCTACTCGGATAGGCCACATCCCTTTAAGAAATTTGCCATGCCCCTTTTAGATCACCCCCAGTTTTTTTCCCACTTAAAGCCCTGCTTACAATGCTTTCTTGCAGAAATCAGGAAATCATTAAACCAGGGGCGGCATGATCTTTCTGTCTGCGGACCGTCCTGGCATGGATAAAAGTATCTAGTGAAAAAGTTAGCCAGGAGTGTAAGGTTTTGTTAGCATCCTCTGCATAAGCGGCCAACTGAGGGAAGCGTATCTAAAGAAAGTCTTCCAATTTCTGGAAGTTGAGTTTACCCCAGGCGCGTTTGAGAGTGAAATCCTGACAAGGGGTCGGTTTACAGGCAAATTGACATAGAGATCAGAATGGCAGAGCTAGGAAAGGTCTACCGCACCACGTGCAGACGCCACTCCACTTGCAGGTCCCCGAAAAAGCAACACTAAATTAATGATGGGAGATAAACTCCGCTCTGCTGGCGGAGCTTGCAAAGATTTGTTTTAAATCGCACTCCACTTGGAACGCAGTGTCCGGGAAAAAATGCTACCCCTGCGTAGCGGAGTTTACCCGCACCTCCCCACCCCTTATTCATACCTCACTGGTAATATCGGGAAAAAAAATTGTACCCCAACATAAGAGCAAGCCCAGCCATTCTGTTCAATACTTACAAAAGAGATAAACTGGTCAAATGACTGTTGCCTTTTACCATTGTGCATTTACCCTTTTCAAGGTAGCCACATCCATAAGGCACATTTTGTTCTGATAACACTGGTTCTTTGATTCTAAAATCAAATAAATAAAATGAAATTGAATTTTGGGCAGCCTCAAAAACACGTATTTTCAGAGTGGTAGCAACTAACATCTACACATGAGATCATTCAGTCTTCCAGACAGTATTTTTGCAACACTCTATAGTGTTCAGCCATTGCACACAGTGGCAATCATGCACTCACGTAGACATGTCTGCCCACCCGCATTTAAACCCCTAACCGATTAAGCTGTCAAACCTCCATATTCAGGAAGGTTGGAGAAAGAATGACAGGCCTGACTTATTATGGATGATTAAACTAATGTAAAAAGCAGATGGGATTCTCTATGATTCATGAAGACGGAGTTGTTAACCTACCTCGCCATCAATAGGAAGCAGCTCAATTAGGATTCAGGACCCAACTGCTCAGCGTAGGCAACACAGAACAGTTGCTACGTCATCCAGAAGGTGACAGGTCATTCCCCAATCAGCCATAATGGCAAGCCCAATCTCCGCCTATGTACGAGTCTCCCACAGGGTGGGTCACCTGAGGAAGGGGGCATGAGCGAGTCCAGCTGCGGGTGCAAGGGGAGGCTGGCGAGTTTCGAATACCTCCAGTCCAGAGTGCGGGAAGGAGGTGCAGTTCTCACTGGGCAGGGACAGGTGTACCGGCTCACTGTCAGCTGCACCCCTGTCTACAACATCCACTCACTGCCAGCCCCTCTAGAGGCTCCTCGCGGATTCCCTTGGCTGTGCCGCCTCCGGCCACCTTGGTCACTTTTTCAGACCACTGCTGCAGTGGTGACGGCTCCCTCACCTCAGGCCCTGCTGCAAATGCAGCAGAAGGAGGGGCCCAACAGAATTCGCAGGATAGAATCATCAGATCCGGCTGATGGCGGAGTTGCTGCTGTTTCTCTGGGACTCCTGTTGCTGCTTACTCTACACATATCAAAGTGCTCAGGGGCAGAACCAGCAAAAACTACAGTACCCAGGTGAGTCTCGCCGTCTACATACATCTCCCGTGCATGTGAAAGGAAGGGCTTCGTAGATGCAGGGGACACTTGCTTCAAGCATGTATTGCAGAGCAGAGAATAAGTTGCGTATTGAAAATTTGTAAAGCAGCATTACATAGCACTCAAATAAGTGCACAACTTTCTTTAGTATGCCTGTCGGTGTGGTGGATGCAGCTCCTCAGTGGGGGTCCTTGGTGTTTTCGGACCTCCTCCATTGCTTGGTAGGGCAGAGCGGAACCCCGCAGAATTTCATGGAGTTTTTAAGCAACTCTGCTGAATTCTGCTTAATGCAACACCGCAAACTCCGCTCACTCTTACACTAAATGTACTGCTCAACCACAATGCCAGCAGCGCACTAGCATGGTGGACTCACCACTAAAATTATCCATGACCATCAAGGAAACTGCACACCGCCCAGGCAGCCTACTGGCAACACACCACCTGGTCAGCCCAATATAGAGAGCTCCACAGGCCGATCAACTGGAAGACACTGCCACCCCAGCAACCCAGATATGTCTATTCTGACCAGAGGAAGGTACCGCAGACCACTGGCTGGACACAAGCAGTGCAAACATAACTGTCAAAGTGAGACCGTAAGACCATCACACCAGGTTCTAAGTAACTCACAAACACCCAACACAATAACATGGAGAATGAAGACATGGCCACAACGGCATTGGAGCACTGTCAATGAGCACCAGACCACACATAAGCACAGGGAAAATCAACTTGCCCAGAATCATTGGGCACAGAGGCAACGCCGGGACTCGAACTTCCAACTCCAGGTCCAAAGTCGGCAGGCCTGATCAACAGCCCACATCACTGAATTGAGAGAGATCAGGAGCCCCAAACACCCCACAAAACATACGCACCATGGCCAGAGAAAGACACAGCAGACCTCCGGCCAGGTGAACAGAACAGCGGAGAAAGAAAAAAGCCTTGCCGCACTGTTTGCAGACAGAACTCCTCTCACTGGCCCTGACACACAGCCAAGACCAGCTGCCGCAAACCCACCAACTGTTCCGGCTCAACCCATAGAGCCACGCCAGCAGATCAGCAGAGTGTCGAGAAGACACTGTAATCCCAGCAACTCATACAGTCCACCCAGTCTGGAGGAAGGCATCCCAGCCCTTCAACTGGCCGAAAATAGAGCAAAGAAGCACTAAAGAAATAACCTTGCTCTAAAATTGCACCTGAGTACGCACAATCATTCAAACACCAGAAGTCAAACCCATCAGCATCACAGCAAGAGGTCAAGACTCAAACCACTAGGCTAGAGCAACTCTGCCAGCACATACAGCAAAACATGATGCCCCCCCTCTGGAAACAGTGTTCGAATGCCGATATCAAGAGATCATCTGAAAGAACTTCCACGAGCAAGCCCCCTGAAGTAGAACAGCCCTTTATATTAGGGGTGGGTGGAATTTGCGTAGTCGGAATTGCTTGTTCCGCCAGTTCACGATGCGTTTTTCCTGTTCGGGGACGCTGTTTGTGTGCTCGGGGGGGAAATATCTCGTGAACTTGCCCATGCGGTCGCCAATTGGCGTGGCCATCTTGTTTCACTTGTCCAGCCCACTTGCGATGTGTTTATCCTGTTTGCGACCGCGGATGTCCGATGACGTGTCCGAATGACATGTTTGCAATCACACACTCGCGGGATCGTGCGGCCGGCTACCAAAATCTCGTGGCGCACGCAAACGAATAGAAAAATTCATCGGCGAATGCAGGGATCCTGGTAAGTCGCTAAAGCGCCCGTGAACACGCATTTTGAAAGCGCGAACAAGGAAACAATTCTGCTACGCCGTGGATTGCGGAATTTTTCGCAATTCCGCGTTCTCCACGGAACGCGAAATTGCCAAAATTCCGCGAGCGGAGAGGAATTTACCACCCAGGGCTACTTTATATGGTAAACCAGGAACACATCTCCGGCTGGAGAAAGGCACCACAGACCTCCGGCCAGGTGAACTCAGCCGCAAGCAGACGCCACCCCCCCCCCCCCGACGAGCCCCAGGAGATTCACCACAGAATTCTAAGGAAGCCACCTCCTGCACCCAAAACACACATTTCACCCCCAGGCTCACCGGCAGCATGTGGCGAGATGGAAGCTGCATTCTAACGTCCTCCCGAAATCCTCCATACGCTCGCCTCTTCCAGCTTGGCCAAACAACAGGAGATCAACCGGACGAGGCAATATAAACGAAATAACTAACCAACTAGAGAGAGGGAGCTGCACCAACCTTCCAGTTTCTACAGACACAAATGAACAGGTGGGGTGGAGGGGGTGGGTGCTTTTATTATGCTAGGGGGTGTGTCTACATGGCACACACGCCTTATTGTGTAATAGAGATTAGTGAGAGGGGTGAGGAGTAAATGTCTTTGAATGTGTGGGTGTGTTTTTGTAAGCTTGTGTGATTGTTAGTTTTAAAGGTTGAGTGTTTTAAGTATTAAATCTCCTTGAGTAGTTGTTTGTTTTATCATTTTTAAATATTTGATGTGTTGCTTTTCTCAAATAAAAGAAAAAGTTGCAATGCACCCTTATAATTATTCATAGAAGTATTTTCATTATAAAATTAGTGTTTGACCTGGCATCTTTTGGCGTGGTCTCCCCTGACCCTTTTGGCTCCCGACCTCATGTTTGGACCTTATTTTACTGGCTTAGGACTTTGAGTGCGTTGAAAGTTGGCTTTCAGTGCCAGAGCACCATGCTTGTCATATACATACTGGCGATTGGTGTATACATGATTGACTGTTTTGAGTTAGCTGCATGTCCCTTGTCTAGGGGTAAGACATATACCCAGGGCATGTACCTCTAATGCTCCTCCATGGGCTTGCAGAACTGGTTGTGTCATCCATGGAGGTAGCTCATCGATCGCATCACAGGTTTGCCCTGGTGGGGCCTGTGTGCACAGGTTACTGTTACTCAGCTTGGTATTTAAAAAGCTACGTGCCAAGGTTCTACATGCCTCTTCCTAAATCTGTGTTCTCCTTGGGGGCAGGGTGCGGTGTTGGGAAGAGGTAGGGCATGTGCGCATGTGCATTACAAGCAATTTCACAATATTAGGTGACATTCACTTTGATCACAAGGAAGTTAACACAGTCTCAACCATTATAGACTATCTAGAAGCCCTGGACATTAAGCTCATGAACATTGGGTCTACACAAAGGGCAGGATATCTGCTCAACCCAATGTTTTCAGATTTGGAGGACATGCAAAACTATTTCCGCAAGCCCTCTTTTGTGGTCAGACCACATTCCTGTTCCTTTCTCTCTCAATATTTCAGCCGCACCCAGTACCCAGGATTATGGCATACCCTCAATAGGGAGAAACTTGTCCATAATGGAAGCATCTGCCTTGAACACCAGGTTAACGATTAGCTGCCCAGTTATGAGTCATGCAATGGAGGCGGATTCAACCATTAGCAATGACTGACTTCGGTCATCAATTGATGCTGTTTTAACCTCTAACCCAAATCCTGCATCATAGAACACTTGCCTCAGCACCAGGGTTCAATAAAACTCTGTGCGGAGATAAAAGGAAGTGCAAAAACTTGGAAGGAATATGGCATAAATCCTATTCTGTAATTGATAAAACAATTTACAAACTAGCGCTAAAGGGTTATCATAAAAACTGTAACTCCAGAGCCTCTTTTTTTCAGATAAAATTACGAAAGTCCAAAACAGCCAGAAAACCATTTTTCAAGTGGTTAAAAGCTTATCAGATCCCTCCAAGTTATCCCCTCCACCCCCAGTTGTGCTGTCACAACCCCAGTGCAACAAATTAGCCTGCTTTTCATAAAAAAAAGTGGCTGATATTCAAATTTCCTTCACACCGGCTGACAGTTCAGACACCTCTAGGAGGATGAAAAAGGCAGTGGATATGCCAACCCCTTTTTTCTACCTACCCATTACAGACAGTTCTCAGGATGGCTCAAGAGGAAGTCCGACCCAAAATTTATCAAAACACCATCAGCGGCAGGACAATGGAGATCCCCTCAAGAGTCCGACTTTGTCCAGCTTGCTAAAAACATTTTCACCACTGGACCTTGGAACATTTTCAGAGTTTAGAAACACCATAAAATCAGACTCCCCTCTTGATCCATGACCCCCCCGGGCTCTGGGTAAACTGGACTCACAAGTGTCAGAACATCTAGCACACCATTTGAATGCCTCCCTGAAGGGAGGGTATGTCCCAAAGCATGGTCAGCCCATTGCTGAAAAATGAAATGTAGACAGCTCCACCTGGGCAAACTCACGACCTTTTTCTCTTCTCCCAGTTCTAATGAAGATCTTGGAGAAACATAAAAATAAGCAGCTTAATAGGTTTATTGACTCCAATGATCTTCTCCAACAGCCCCAATCAGGTTTTCGAGGCAGATATAGTATGGAGGCAGTCTTACTAGGAGGTACAGAAAATCTCAGAGCCCAGCTGGACAGAGGTGGGACCACTGCTCTGTTGTAATTGGACCTAATTGCCGCCTTTGACATGGTTAGTCATGAGCTCTTACTGCAGAGACTAGAATTAAATGGAGTACATGGCACCACTTTTTAAATTAGTTTGAGTCTTTTCTGCCAGACCGCTCTTTTCAGGCACACACAAAAAGGCATTACCCACAAATCTCCCCACTATCCTGTGGGGGTACCGCAGGGCTCCACCCTCAGCCTAACTACGTTCAATTTATATGTACGGCCTCTGGCTGATATTATTGAGAGCTGTGGTCTGACTCTCTTCTCATAAGCTGACGACACCCAGATCCTTCTCTGGCAGCCCAGGAAACCACAATGCAGGTGTCTTAAACACCTGCCTGTCAAATGTGCTGGCCTGGATGAATACTAATCACCTCAACCTGAACAGTGATAAGACAGAAATTTGGTGGCGGCCAACCAACTCCAGTAGTGGGGCTCTCATTGGTGGCCTAAAGCTCTTGGGTCCTGCCCCATTTCAGTTGCACAGGTTAAGAATTTAGGTATATGGAAAGACAGCAAGCTGTATTCTGTATCTGGGGGCTATGAAGAATTCCCTAAAATGAATACAGCTGGTACAAGAGGCTGCTACTTGGATGTTTCTAAAGCTGCCCAAATTCACTTCCACAGTGAAACATTTGTACCAGTTCCATTGGTTGTCCATGGAATAGAACTCAATTTAAAACATTATGCTATATGCAAGCTACTATTGAACACAGGCCTCCAGTATCTCAGACACCTGGAAATACCTTACAAACAACATTGTTTCCTACAGTCTAGCAACTCCAACTTCTCAGCAGTTTGTAGAATAAGACAAACACGACAAGTAGGGCAGTGCGTTCTTCTACCTAGGGCCCAAACTATGGAATACAATGCCACAGTTACTGAGATCATGTCAGTCTCTCTCTATCTTTCGAAAACAATGAAAAACCTGGTTGTTTTCAATACAATACCACATCACTCTATGAAAGTACCAGATGGAGGCATTTGCAGGGAAATCCATTGCAGGTAGCTATGTGCTTTACAAGACACCACTAACAATAATAATAATCTTACCAACTGCATATCTATCACATTTAACCAAAGCAATTGCTAGTGTATTGTTACTATGTTCTACAAACTCAACTAATCCTGAAGCTCCATTAGTTAATTAACCATTGACTGCGACATTACAAGTGGGATCGTAGCATAGTGTTAAAGAAATATATACTGTGTGGTAAAGTCCCATAGTTTTACTTGGGTCTTTAGGTCATTTTTTCAGTACTGTTTGTTTGACTTGTACTGTGTAAGATTGAAAACCACATTGTTGCTTTCTGTGGCAGTACAAAATAGATTGTCTGTAATATGTGTGGGCGTTTTGTGATTGAGTATGTATCGGGTAAAGAGACATTTCTTCTGGTGCATTGTGTGTCATGTGAGCATGTGTATGGGATGGTCAGTAGTGAGCAGGCAGGATGAGGAGAATGCTTAGGTGGTATATATGAATTGTGGTGTGGTGTTATCTCTGATTCTGTACTGGTGATGTGTGGAAATGGTGTGTTGGGTTGGTAACTAGCAGGTAGTTAAGAAAAGCTTGAGCTTCTGGATATAGTGGGCGTGGGGGAAGTGGCAGCATGCATGTGGTCATTTACTGCATTTGACTCTAATATTGTCATATTTTATGTTAGTTGATAAATATAGTAAAGAATGTATGGTTTCAAAATCTCTCATAAATGTGTTCTATATTTCTGGTGAGTTAGTATTTATAAATATAAATGATCTAAGACATTTTTGTAATGTTCTTTATAGAATGAGGTAAGGAACGCCTTGTTCACTTATTTTTGTACTGTTTAAAAATGTGTTTTCTATGTGTTTTAGTTGTTTTTTAATATTTAGAATATAGTGCACGTCATTTGCAGCGTGAGCTAATATTTACTAATGCTTCTTTGTGATTTACTAATTTAAGATAGTATACTGCATAAGCATAGGCATCTAATAAAAATTGCAACGCAATATTTGGTTTTCAAGCTTGTAAAATTATGGAATTATAGTTCTACTGATTCTCTTTTTTTTTATCTGAGACATTTTACATTTTGTTCTTCATTTAATTGTGTTTGAGTTAAGAAATCTAGATAAGTAAAAGATAGAAAGTTTGGTTTATTATCATGTCATGAACTTTGGGAACATGTTCCTATACATTATGGTATGTCCTTTCAAGCGTTTATGGTTCATGGATCATATTATGGAGCATTGGGTATTTTTGACACTGACATTTGCATTTGTTTCTGTTTTTGATGAGGATTTACTGTATGCATGATTTTCTATGGGCATTGAGTGTTATGGTTTTAGATCTATGGATTTTGTACATGTTTTATTTATATTAATAAATTGTATGGTTCCATTAAGGTTTGTTTTTCATTATTCTGGAGCATTATAAATCCATAATAATGCATGTTATTAACAACAATGTATTTGCTTAAATTCAACGTAGTTGATTCATACATTTTCCTTATGGTTACTATCATTAAATAAAATATAATTAAAGAATGGTCGTACTTGAAAGTCAAAATGTCTTTCACATGTAATAGGACCTTGTTAAAATACTTGCATTTGTTTTCCCAAGTCATATTTAGAAATTGCTCTTTTGTGTGCTCTAGCTGATGTTGTTATCTGAGTAGCATATTTATTAAATTGTGCCATCTACTTTCGGGCATTGATAAAGTAAGAAAAAAAGTTAGTAGTCCAACATATTTAGATCTTTTTTGCAATATGCCCAAAATGGCGGTGGTCTGCTAATAGTTTTTAGTATTTTGTATCCTTCATTATAATGGGGAACACATACTAAATTGGGTTAAATATTATTACCAATATTGTTTTTCCATTGCTAAAATGTTTAGGTCAAGAAATACATTTTTTGACTCCTGATTGTTTAATGTGTAATTTGTTTAGCCTAAAGAAGGTATTGCTAAATGATCGTGCAACTCTTCTGTCAAGACTTCTTAATTACCATTGATATATGGGATACTAATGTACAGGAGTTTGCCTTTGTTAATTATCAGGTGTTCGATCTCCCCAGAAAAAAATTGTAGAGGAAGCTAAAGTGTTCTCCAGAAGAATTATAGGGAAAGCTAAAAATTCAGAATCTTTGTATTCATATAAACCTCTTGGGGCATAGTTACAAGAAATGGCACATCCCAGTGTTTTGTCAGCGTTGCTTAAAACAAATTGATTTTCGGTACAATAGAATCCTACGCCAATGGTGCGTCGTATTTACAACATGGCGCACCAAGGCCTAAGGATCTGAGAGCATCAAAAAAATGACATATCTGTGTGCATCGTGTTGTAAGGAAATCTGACGCTTCTGCTGCAAAAGTGACGCAGGGCTGACTTACAGGATGTAAAGTAACGAAAATTAGCCCTACATCACTTTTGAGTACGGATTGTGTCAAAAAAGTGCAAAAACTGACACATTGGGAGAAAAACAATGACACACTTTCCATAAGGCAGCCATGGAGCAGAGAGCAGGCAGCTGAAGCAAGGACAACAACCCCAGCATCAGCCAGGAAGTCCAGGCAGACTCCCAGGGGAAGAGGAAGTCCAACTTCAGTGAGGAGAATGACATCTTGATCATGGAGGGGATACCGCACTGACATCAGTTCTTTGTCACCTCCAAATTGCTACTACGGTAGAAAAAGGCCATTTAACAGTCCATCATGGAGAAAATCAACAATGTTGGGCATGCTCAGAGGACTGTCACTGACTGCAAGAAGCGCTGGTACTATTATAAGTGACAGATAAAGGAGAAACTGGCCAATAACCTGAAGGCAGCAATGCAGACCAGAGGAGAGAGCCCAGTGCCCCAAGAGGAGCTGGATGCCATGGAGGAGTGGGAGGCAGCTGTCACCCCAGATGAGTTGGTGGCTGGAGTACCAGGATACGACAGTGCAGCACACAAGTAACAACCACAGCCGCAGGGTAAATAATAACAAGGGGCAATATGGGAAAAAAGGTCATGTCATGCAGTGTACCCAGCTATGTCCCAGCACTCCACTGTGCTGTGTGCAGTGTAAAGGGCAGGAATCTGGATCATGTCCCATTAAACGCTCAGAAATGTCACTTACACTGCCCAGTTACATGTTGCAGGGTGTGTCCAGCTTCGTCCTGTTTCTCCATTCCATGTGTGAAGAGCAGCACCAGTTCCGGTCCACCATTTTAAAGTTGTTTGTCTAGTTGATTGCACAAAAGAGGGGCTTATATACTACAATTTGATGCAGGGCAACGCATCAATTTGCTGTGATGCCCTGTGTCAAAAGAAAAGGGCAGGAATGCACTGTATCTATGACTTATGGCACATTTCTGTTCTTTTGCTCTGTACTGGTGCACAAATGGCTGCTTAGCCATTTGCACCATGGTGCAAGGGTGTATGTGTTGAAATCAGGCTGTACTTGTACAGGAAGAGGCACCTTCTGTCACAAAAACAACTGTTAGCATGCCCCTGGGGAGGCGTAGGCTTTTGATGCTTTGCAAGGTGTACATATCCTTGTAAATCTGGAAAAGCCATGGGTGTTGCATGGGAAAACCTACTGCAGTGCCCATGGTACACACTCCTGATGCAAAGTAAGGCAACACAGTGACTTGTCCAGCCTTGCCTTACCAACAAGGCAATGAAAAGCCACACAAAGTAGCCTATTGTGACATCATAAGTATGGGACTGCACTGTCCACCACCACAATGGGCTTGTAAAGAAGCCCCTTGAACCATAAACAACATGATGGGGTCAATGCAGGGCACCGTGCACCATGAGACCACTGTGTGTTACTTGGTCTTGTGCACATAAATCTGCTCTCTGAAGCAAACTAATGGCATGGGCTTGTCAGAGAAGAAGCAGCTCACCTGAGAGGGAGTCAGGTGTGGGGTATTTGAAGTATCAACACACAGGAACATGCCAAGAGCCACGTGTACATTATCTGGCATGATGAAACATAGTACACAGCTATCCTATTTTGTAGGGTGAGCCCCACAGGTGTCAATTGCCATGGTAGGGGCCACCAGAACTCATGCCATGTACTAAATATGACTGGAATTAGGGTTAATGCAAGTGATGCACACCAGAGGACCATTTGTGTTGAACCAAAGATTATGTGTGACCGTGTGGGCCCCTGTTTGTATAGTGCATTGTAAGTGCTGGTTGAGTAGCTTGAACTGCCACTGTGTCTGAATGGGGAGACACTGCATAGCAAAGAGGTCAGAATGAATATGTGTTCGGCAAGGTAGCCTAACTAATACACATGCACTGCTGTATTGCAGCTGGGAAGGGTTGACAGAGAAGAGCCCATTGTGGTCCAACATCTTACATGTGCTGTGGTCCTGGGTGAAGATGTAGCATGTGCCAGGGGGTATTTTGAATGAAAATTGTCTCACTATGTAACACGTGTCTCAGTAGTGGTATGTGAAATAGGGATTTGTCAATGGACATGAAAAACTAGTCTGCCACCACAAAAGGCAGGAGTCAGTGATGGTTGGAGACTGAGGTGGATGTGCCCAGTTATGCTGCAAACCTGGGTAGATACATGTCACCAATTCCAGCACCACCACCATGTGAGGTACAGCTTGACCCATATACCTCAATAACAGCCAGCCATGTCAGTCCATTGGATATGGTCACACATATTGATGGTGTTGTGCGCAGATGAGACTCAATGTATGATCTGGGTTATTTCACTGTGTGGCATTAAGTTTAGTAACTGGCACTAAATGAGGAATGGCAGAGGAGGCATGTCCATGTACAAGTGAGCAGGCCTGAGTCAAAGGATTTGTTATACTATGCAAATACCCACCCCTGACAAATATAAACTGTGGTTAGTGCCAGAGCTAGCAACCTACATAGTGTGACAGGGCCCATCCCCTCAGAGTTGGTACACAGTGCCCACTGTCCTCAAAGATGTAGCCAAATGTGTATTCAATCAAATCAAATGATTAGTTACAATTAGGAAATACACAGTGAGTATATGCCCTCACACATTCCCATAGTGTAGCAAGGTTGGTTGGTGTGTAGAGGTGTGCAAGATATGTGTTACAAAATCAACTCTTGGCCACATGACTGCACAATGTGCATCCAAGAGAGCACAAGACAGAGTGCCATAGTGTACAGTTTGAAAGCCAGATTGCAGGATCATAACTAAGTCATGACCCAACCAACATCACCTGCTGAGAAGCAGTGGCCTGAAAACTGGCCACGGGGAATGCAGGCACCCTCAGGATTAGGTGGAATGTGACCAGTAGTGGTGCCAATATGTCAAAACAGCATAGTTATCATGAAAAAGACTGCCACTCACCTTGGCAGATGTGGGCTTGACCTATTCCTATACATCCACAACTGGTAGGCCCAGTCAACTGTGTATCCGTGCTGTAATCTGTGCCATGAGACAAAAAGTCAGCTTTGTCACACAGTGGTTGCATGCAGTATGCAGAGATACTGCCATCAGAAAGGAAACTACAATTCAACTGTGAGTCTATACAACTGTGTAACTGACATACAATACATCAATGAATTAGATTGATGTGCAAGTCAGATTGGCGTTCAGATCACTCATGTAAACATCTAATATACAACACCATTAAGGTTTCTTGATCTCATTGCAGAGGATGTACCAACACCCTAAAACCAGCTGCTTGTCCGGGATGACGATCTGGATGATTATGACAGCCTGCCAAACCTTGACCAAGAGACCTTCCAGCAAATACCGGACTCCATTGGAACAACATCTCCTGTTCCAGTAAGGGCCAACAGCGGTCACCAGAGGATCCACCCATCAGCCAACAATCATCACCTACTAACCCATGCCAGGACTCTGATGACCCACAAGTTGAGTTCCAATGTCATGGGGTAGGAGTCTAGCGGGAGATGGTAGATGTGGTGCAAGTGGGTATGACAACCATTGCAGACACACTAGAGGTCAGTCCATAAGTCTTTCAGTCCCAATGAGAACACCTCAGCCGCTATAAGAGGCACCTACCCTCTGCTCTGTGGATGCAAATGGTCCCTGGCTGACATTGCTAGTGTCATGAACAACTGCCCTGCCAAAGTGGCACCAGCGAGGTTGCCAACTAGCTGGGGGGCATCTACAACATCCTTCAGTCCATGGAGCGGAAGCAGGACACCCACATCGCCACTATTAGTGCCTACCACTGTTACATTACTGCCGTGCTGGCAAACCAGCAGGCCCTTCTCAGTGTATTTCTGCCTCACTTGTTGGCACAGAGAAATGCTGCTGTAGACAGGGGCTCCACATCTTCAGCCCCTGATGTATGTGTGCCTCCATTGCCTATGGCACCTACAGCACCTCCTCACATGAATCATCACACACATCAGAGGAGGAAGATATGGACTTGAGCTCTTTCCAATGTAAATTTGCCCAGTAGTATTTCCCTGTGACAAATTGCCAGTTTCTCTTTTGCCTGGTGCCAATGACCATGCCAGTGTACTTCTCAACTGGTACTGTCCTCAATTTGCTGTCCCACCTGTTGATGATCTCACCCATTTGTGGACTGTCAATGTAGCCTTCCTTCCCTATTGGCAATTTTGCACCCTCTTTCTCACTGAAGCACACCTCACCTCTACAAATCCCATGCAGTGCATTCCCCAGGGACTCTATCTGGACATTCAATGGCTCCAAAAAACTTTTGGGGTTGTTGCCACAAGAACTGTGCTTGTGATCCTACAAATCTTTGCACATGTAAATAAATTAACTTAGTTCAACCTGTGTTTTGTATGCCTGTTGGAGTCTGGACTTAGTAGAACATGGGGGAGTTTGTGAGCCAAAGACAACAACTGCTTCCCAAAGGGACATGTATTCAGTGGAGCCATGGACAAAGCTACACAGGCCGAGGGAATTATATTTGGTGAACTCTATGTGTATGTAGACTAGCAAGTAGTTACTCTAGGTCAAAAGGGTTAAGTGCAACAAATTTCATGCTGTCAATGTAAAGGGTGAAGTAAGTGACAGCACTTGTGGGTAGGCTAGCCATAAATACTAGTGAGCAAACAACACTGCTGTGACAAGCAAATGATGCAAGGGTGCGTGTGTAAGGAGCTGGCATCAGTGTGTGAGCCCAAATCTCCTTGATTAGTAGTGACATTGGTTTTACACCACCATCCCTCCAATTCATGTTGCATGACTTACACACACAGGTCAACAGTGTGTGGATAACTGTTTCAGCCTGTTTATCCATTCACATCAAGATTGCGACTGACAGTGCACAACTATGCTTGTAGATCTCTTAAGTGATTCCATGGCTAACCTGACAGATGCTCCTCCGTATGTCTTTCACCTAGTCACACATGTCTACTGTAGAACGCTGGCTCCCTATATTGTGCATTAAAAAGAAGTACACTGTGCTGAGAGGCCAGTGAAACCCAGACTAGTATACAGAGGCAAAAATAGATAATACTAACCCTCTATTTGTGGTAGTGTGGGCTAGCTGTTAGGCTTATCTGAGGGTAGTGCTACGCATTTGTTGTACTCACAGAAGCAATAAATGAGACACACACTCGAGAATAAATTCAAGACTAATTTATAAAAATAACACCAGTTTTTATGTAATTTTTCAGACCAAGAACTTCGTTCTACAGTAAGTAATTTTTAGGATGTGATTTTTCAAAGTTCGCACAATTAATGACTTTTGTGCACAGTTACGCACCATTGAAGTCAGTGGGAAGAAACAAGAAAATGCATATAAAATCATACCGTTGGATTTCAACGTTCACCTTCCAGATTTAAGTAAGAAGCAAGGCCAGGCCCAATGTTCTGCCAATGGATTCCCTGGAGTGCCCTGGACTCAGCCGGGGGCAGGCTGCTGAGGCCGTTACTAGCTGGAGTGCCACAAAGAAGGGACCCACCTGAAAATACGCTGCAAAATGGGACTGAAAGGTAAGTCCGAGGGGTCCCACTCAAGGGAGCAGGTCACAAGGGCCTCAGGACCATGAAAGCACAGCTGGGTCATCGGTACCAGGCAGTAGACAGGTCAACCGGGCGGCCCGCGTCAAGATGTCCTCGCAGTGAGGAGTAGGCAGCTTGGAGATCAATTCCGGGATGGCTGGGCCACTCACAAAGTAGAACTGAGGGGTCTTGATGTCCCTCAAAGGGTACTTGCTTCCTGGGTAGTTGTAGTCCGAATTGGATTCTTCAAATGCTGCAGAAGGTCCGGTACCCCGGGTATTGGTGAGGTATTACTCTGGTAAATCCTGGCGTCTCCCGACTTGGAGGGGAGACAGATTTGATCCTCTGGGGCTAGTGTACTACATTTTGTTTGGTTACTGCATTGGAGTCACCAGAAAGCAGCAAGTCAGGAAACCAGGTTCTGTGGGTTCACTATTCACAAATAGAGGGACGAAGGGCTTTTATACATGAGGTCCAGCACAGTTACCCAAATGCAATATGAAAATTAAAGTTGTGTTGTTCCTGAATGATCTAGAATTCAGCAATATGCAAAGGACAGTAGGCTACAGAGTCAAAGAGATGGGAATCCATTTCTTTGGAATGTAATGCCCTCACACACCCAGTTGGGTGTCATGCTTCATCATCGGGCTGCTCCTCGTCTGGCCGGCGCTGCAATGCCTGACGGGCTCCCGATGAGGGTTTCAGTGCCTGCAGGATGCAGGGGAGTGGTACCTCCAATCTAAGGGAGTTCTTTGGCGATTTGCAGAAGGCTGGAGTAACTCTGGGGTTCTTTGAGGCCTCACAGTTGCAGGACGAGACAGCACAACGCAATTGTCAAGTCCTTCAGGCAGCAGGCTTGGTTTGGCCTCAGTTTACTGCAGCAGGGCTTCAGTCTTCAGGTCAGCAGCTCTTCTTTTTCCTTTTCTTCTCTGCATCCATTGAATCTAAGTTCAGGGTCCAGGGACACCACCTAAATACTACATTTAGGGGCGTTAAAGGGGGTGACAGGTACCATAAGGGTGTCTACATCCTCTAAGTGACCACAATCTGTGGAAAGGGGCAATACCCTGACCCTAATTGGCTAATTGTCCCTCGAACCAAGATGGAGGAAAATTAAAAGTGAGCTCCACATTGCCTGCTCTACCTTAGGGGTGGTGCAGGCTGAATGGGGACCCACCTCCTAATTTACCTAATTTTCCTGCCTTTCATCCAACCAACTGTGGAGCAGGAAAGGGGGGGTTGCATCCTTCACTAGCTGGAGCTGCCTGGGTTGCCTTTCAAAGGCGGCACCACCTTTGAAGCTTCCCGCCTTGGAAGGCTACACTGTCCTGAGGGAGATGTGGAAAAACCTCCACCCAGAGCAGACTTTGTTCCTGGCCTCTGAGAGCACATGTCGTCACCCCATGGGGTCAGAAATATTTCTGGTGATGGAAGGCTGGCTAAGACAAGTCAGAGACCACACCAGTGCTTGGTAGGTTTTATGGAAACCCTCTAAAGGGCCTCCTGTGTGCATATATTAATAACTCCAACACTGGCATCAGGGAGGATTTAATAAGACAAGATGCTGGGTACCAAGAATCCTAGGGTACAGTGAAACCATTATGAAGTTATGAAACTAGTAATGACAAGTATCCAGCCTATGTACTCTCTATGGCTTCCCTGTGCACTTACAATACCAAAGAATATACTTGATATTGTAGGGTCATAGATGCTCATGCAGATATGTCCACACGTGGGATATAGTGCACCCTGCCTTAGGGCTGTAAGGCCTGCAGTAGGGGTGACTTAACTACACCTCATATAATGTATGTGGGCATGGCACACAGGGCTGTGTGCCATTTCAACTCTTCAGTTCTCTCTGCACCAAGACAAGCAGACTGCAATGGCAGCTTGCATACTCTTGGTGAAGGGTCTCTGGGGTGGCACAATTGGTGCTGCAGCCGCAGAGGATCCTCTTCAGTCCCCATGCCCTAGGTACGAGGTGTACCATTTACTAGGGACTTACACAGGTGGCTGACGTGGTGCCAATAGTGGTACCGTTTTAGGGAAAGAACACTGCTACTGGGGACATGGTTAGCAGGGATCCAGTACACCTCAGTCAAAGTTGCATCAAAAACTGGGCAAAAAGTGGGGGGTACTGCAAAAAGAACACCGTTTCTCACACCTACAACACTGCTAGCAAAGCCAACTGCACGTAACATAACCTAAGCAGATATGCCAACTCCAACACAGTAAATCATGTGGTAGACTTGTATGTAGAAAAGAATGATATTTAAAGTAATGATGAAACTCGATCTACCTAAAACTACCTATACTACACTAACTTACTTATCTAACCTTAACTACACCTAAACTAAACTATGCTACCTAAGCCACACTACCTTATCCTGAAGAAAATATAAAAAACGATGTTATCTTATCTTACTCTACACATATAAAATGACATGTTGAACATCAACACCCCAACTGCTTTATACACATCTTCATACAAAAACAACATAAACTACACACAAACGACCTAAACATATAAACCTAAACAAACATATATATATATATATTTTAATGTTTTTCTTTTTTCTTTTTTCTTTTTTATTAAAACACATTTCCTAAACATCAACACTCCACCTACTAAATAACCTACACGCCTCTATACCCAAATAATTTGCCCACCCCAACTAAACTATTACAGCTACAATACCCAACCTAACCTATGCCTACACTAACTATGCCTAAACGATGCAATAAAACAGTAGAATAAAAACAAAACTTAAATCATGGGGAGGGTAGAAAGGGTCCCTGTGGCCTACGATTGCTCAACAATTCTTTCCACAACCTGCTGCAGAGTTTACAATAAGCGTAATGCTGAGTCCTACAATACGCCTTGGCCACGAGGCCAATGTGCCTGTAACGGTCTTAATGGATGAGGTTGCTTTTTGTCTGCTTCGGGGTCATGTTGTTTGTTGGAGCAGAATGGAAAACTATTACACAAAGCCTAACTAGGAACTGTGTCAATCATCAAAATGCATTATTTTTTATCAACCATTACATGTGGCATCCCTAAAAGCCAATAATCATCTAGAAGGGTGAAGTGACCATCCATCTACAAATACATTTTCTTCTTTAAATTTTAACAACGAAAAAGTACACAGGTGTTGCAAATATTGGCTATAGCAATGGCACTGTGCGGCCAAATCTATGTATAACCATATCAATACAAAGTATGCTTAAGAGCAATACTGTTGTGTACACATGGTTGGTATGGTACACATGTTGCCATAAATTAATCATACATGTTCCTTCTGAAGCCTGAAATGGGCTTGATTCCATGGCCATAAACCGAGGTAAGATGGGCAATGTCTGGCAAGTACATGAATTGTGTCACAACATTGTGTCCTGGATATGGCAAGGACACAAATCCTGACACATTGCTACATGGATTTACTATGCCCCTGGTCTTGGAAAAATGAATGAAGACTGTCTAGCTAACATACATCAAACAGAGGTGTTGGATATATCTCCTAAATGGACTAATGTAAATACTTGGCGAATAATGCCATGGCTCATCAGATGCAGGCCAAGTAGCAGCATTTGTCCATCTACCTAGCCTAGTGTCTGTCCCTACATGTAAGCTATTAATGTATCCTTGCTGCACATCATCACTCAGTATATTCATGTGATGTATATGTGAATGCATGCTGTACATCTCATATGCACTGGTATCTTGTGATGTAACACCACCATCAGGTGGTTGATTGTGTCATGGACTGTCGGATAACAAAGTTGCGCAGACATGCCTCTAGTCAAACACACTTTAGTATTTCTGGTAAGAAGACAGCGCAAAGTTATGTCTATGTATCCAATATTGAAAAGGGGGCATTAGACGGCAAGAGTGAGGCCTTCAACTGCATTACCATGTGTCGAACACTGACATCTGGGCTAGCTACACTTACTCATTCCAGGCCTCATTTATGAGGGTAAACAACCTTTACAACGCAACTTTTACAACGCACTACCATTACAACAAAACTTTTACAACGCAAGTGGATTTACAACGCATGCCATTACAACGCAAGTCTTTACATCGACTTGCGCTAGATGGCGTGCTAACATTACAAATAGTGTAGTTTACTATCCCAACCCCTTCCCTACTGTTAAGTGGACTGGAGTTGGAATAGTAAATTACGCTTTTCTAATGTTAGCACGCCATCTAGCGCAAGTCGATGTAAAGACTTGCGTTGTAATGGCATAGCGTAGTAACATCGCAGTCGTTGTAACGACCGCGATGTAACTGCACGCGTTGTAATGACTCGCGTTGTTACGTCATACATCCATTTATGAGAAGTGGTGCACTGCTGTGTGAAATCAGCACTGCAACACTTCTCAGTGCACCCTCCTTGCAACACCAATGATGCATCATATTTACAGATTGACGCATCATGTCGCAAGGAATGACAGATACGTCAGTATTACTGACATATCTGTCAGCGCAAAAGTGGCGCATTGCTGGAGTTGTGTCGGAAGCGTGACCCAATTCCAGCAATGTTCCTTTCACATCAGGCAAGCCCCATGTGAAAGTGCCTGCCTCACCCATACGCCTGCCATGAGGCAGGCATGAGGTTTTAAAGTATTGGCGTCCTAGAAGTGGCGCAGCAAAATCTCATAGATTTCACTGAGCCACTCCTGCGACGGAATTCCCACCCTGCATACATTATACCTGTCGCAGATATAATGTAGCAGAGGGGTTTACGGAGTGACGCATCTGCCTAGATGCATCACTTTGTAAATATGGTGCAACATGGCACATTATTTACGCCGCCGCTGCATCACTAAAATTGACACAATGGTGGCGCAAAGATGATGCAGGCCTTCATAAATAAGGCCCTCTGTCTTCACTGTCTTGTGAATACTCACATCCTGTGTGGACCAGCCATTCAAAATGTACATAGAATGCAATGTGGACAACTACGTTAGCAATGTGCATCTGACAGGCATAGGGAAAGTTAACCATCCCAAGCCATATTCACCTATAAACCAGCACCCATATACATTAACAGACTATGGCACTTTGGGCATGGCTCCTCTGTCACCCCATCTACCATATGTGCCTGCATCGATTGGCAATACATTCACCTCGACATTAGTCAGAAGCTGATGCACATGCCATTTTGAAATTTTGATTCTATGATGTACCATGCCTGAAACAAGTTAATCCATTGGAAGTGGGATGCCTATTGAACATGTGATTGACACATTGCCCAATGGGAAACAGCCATTACAACGAATTCAGTACAACACATGCCATTAGAATGCATGCCATCACAATGCAAGTACCATCACATCTAAATGTAATTACAACCCATGGCATTACAATGTATATGCCTTTACCATACTAGCCTTTACAACAAATGTATTTGTAAAGGCATGAATGGTAAAGGTATAGGTGTTTTACATCTAGGTATAACGTAACTGTAGGGTTTAGAGTGGGTTTGGGATTTTGAGGTGAAAGGGTAATTTTAGGGTTCATGGTGGATAAAGGTTTTGGGGTTCCAAGGGCAATTTTAAGTTTTAGGGTGGGTTTGGGGTGTAGGGGTAATTTTAGGGTTCAGGTGTGGGGGTGCCGGAGTAATTTTTGGGTTCAGGGTGGGTATGGGGTTTGGTGTGCCGGGTTAATTTTAGGGTTCACGGTAGGTATGGATTTTGGGGTATAGGGGTAATTCTAGGGATCAGGGTGGGTATGGGTTTTGGGGTGCCCAGGCCAATTTTAGGGTTCTGGGTGGGGTTCGGATTTGGGGAGCCAAGGGTAATTTTAGGGTCTAGGGTGGGTATGGGGTTTGGGGTGCCCAGGGTAATTTTAGGGTCCTGGGTGGGTTTAGATTTTGGAGTACTAAGGGTAAATTTAGGGTTCAAAGTGGGTATGGATTTTGGAGTGGGAAGGGTAATTTTGGGGTTTAAGGGGTAATGGGTATTGGGGGTGGTAAGGGTAATTTTAGGGTTTTAGGGGGTATGGTTATTGGGGTAACATACATTGGGCCTCATTAACAAGAGATTTGCACTGCTGGAGCATCATTTTTATTAAATGCTCCAGTGACTTAGCCCTCTCAATCATATATCTATGAGGCAATGCAATGCCACCCTGCATGGCTTGGCATGGCTTCATAGATATGGAGTAAGGCAAGGCAGTGTAAAGCACGGCACAGCCTTATGCTACCTCAAGGAGGCATTCCATGTGCTTTGAGGTTGATCTTCCAAAGCAACACCCATGGGTCTTGACACATTCCCAGATTGACAAGACTCTGTAAAACTGGGAAGGCAAAATATCTTCATGCCTTCCCAGGGGAGGTGTAAAAAGGAGAAACATCTTTATTTCTCATTGTGTTTTTCTGATTTGTATGAAAAGCTTCCATTGACTGTTTTAGTTCGAGAAGGTGTTCCTTCCTGCAACAACCTTGCACCATGGTTGGGAAAGGCACCAATTTGTGTGTCTGTGCACCAAAAAAGGACAAGAATGTCCGTATGTCATTAATACAGGCCAATCCTGCATTTTCCTATTGAAGCAGGGCTGCACAGCAAGAAACCTTGCGGAACTGTCCTTAGCCAAAAATTTGAACATGAGGCCCTTAGAGTTTGGGACACACATTTGTGTGTCAGTAATTACCTGGAATGCCCAGTGACAACACTACCTGCATGGTGCTGGTGGGGGCAAGAAGCACCTCTGGGGCTGGCAGGTACTTTATGGTCTGTGTGGGCTAATGCCAGCCCAGTGTTAAAAAGCCTCTGTGGCATGCTTCTCCTTATCAACATAGTTTGGCTTAGGGAAGGCATTTGGAACCTAAAACATATGTGATCTGGAGAGTCATTGGATAAAAGGCATATATTTGCAAAGGAGACACAGCATATATGTATCTACCAACATCTCCACTCACTTGAACTCCAAGGTGATCAAGGAGGTCAGCCTACCAGCTAGCCACATCAGCCCAGCGATGCTTGAGTTGATGCACCATGCGTTCAACCTCTTTGCATGTGCTGCCACAACTTCTCCCACTGCGTCTTTCTGCACTGGGTTGTGTAGCTCTGGATGCCACGACCACCACTGGCAATCATGTTTGGAAGGTGGTGTGTTACTACCATGGGAACTCCCCCGAACACCTGCTCAGAAATGTTGTAGGCCCTGACCTTCCCCGACATGTCACTTCCCAAAAAGAAATTTACCCTAAATAACAATTAACCACCTAAGAACGCCAAACTACCCCTAACAATACAATACTCCAAAAAGACAGACACCCAACAATACACTGGATTAAACAATTCAAATAAAAACTACTAAGATACAAAATCAACCTTAGGGACACAACAGGGATAGCAGAGACTCCAACAAGACACTAAGACATCTACACACTGTCCAGCAGCCCCAAGACACAACCTCCAGCATCACAGACAAAAAGAGTTTGAGGGAAAGTGAAAGTAACTTCACACTTCATAGATGGCAGCATGGCAGATGCACTGCATAATTTCCTGGATGGATGCCTCACATTTTCACCTAATGCATCAGTTTTGTTTACTCTTCCATGGCAAAATAAGCTAAGCATGATTTTCAAACAACACATGACAATGAACAATGCTGGATTTTCTATGCCTCCGCTTGGAAGGGTGACATCCGGATGTTGTGACGGGGGCAAAAACTCACGCGTTACACTAATGTGTCTTTTTTAAATGACCCAATGGGCCAAATATGTGTTTTACAATGTAGTGTTTTGTGCAATGCAAGTTAACAATTACAGGGATAACTTTACTGCCTGTGAATAGTTGAGGTAACATGCTTAATGTATTTGAATGTGCTGCATGTGCATGTTGACAATGCACATATGTATGACTTCTTGCATTACTTGGGCCCTATTACGCACAGGGTGCACTTTCTCTGTTTGCGCAACAGCACACCTTGCAAGAGGTTCACCGTGCGTGTACAAACTGAGAAAGTGCACCCTATCATATTAATTGTGCTTCTTCCTGGGGTTCCGCAAACCTGCACTGTCCTTGGAGCAGCACATTCAAGTGTAAAATGGAGCAACTTTTAGAAATCATTGCCAAGTTGCCCAGTGCAGGTGGCAAGCTGTCTACAAATTTATGGGGGATTACAGATCCCCTTGCAGGCAAGTACAGTGAGTGTCTGCACCCACCTGCAAGGGGATGTCTGGGTGAGACCAGGGGACCCACCCCTCAGAGGGCTGACATCAGAGAGTGCACTGTCAGTGCACCTCCCGACATCTCCTTTGCCTGGGTGTTCAGTTCTTCAATACAGCGTAGTCGCAGAGGCAAAGATATTTCCTCATTTACCATGGGGCCACACCCCCCTACACAAGAGGGAACAGCCTCTGGTGATTGCGGAGGCACTGTAGGTGGCCCAGCGCTAATGTTTTTTCATGAGGGGCCACAAAAGCATCTGCAACCTGCTGGCATTGCAAAGTGCACCTGGGGGCACACAATGTGTGTGCAAGCGCCCATCGTGCTCCCGCTGCACTTCTACATAATACCCCCTGGTGTGAATACTGGGACACACAAAGTAGCATTTCCAATTTGGCTAGCATTTGAAGGGGCCTATTGACTAATAATTGATGCAACGCAGGGCAGCAAGCTAAGTTGATGTGTTGCGCTGCATGAAATGGAGAGCACAGGCTCTATATGAAGATGTGGTGCAATTCTTCTCTCCTCTTGCACTGATGCACTTCAGGTAGTCTAGGACCAACACAGGCACCCTTGCACCTTGCACCATGGTGCCTGGGTGCCAGCATTGTAAGGAGGTTTGTTTATGTGCAGGAATGGATACATTCTTGCACATTTTTCAAGCTCTTGAGGCAATTACCTCTTTTCATGTGTCCTGTGGATTGCAGCACACCTAGCTAGAGGAAATGACAAGGTCACAAACATATTTCTCTCATCATTACACCATCCTCTGTGATGCATGGAGAAATCACGCAATCCCTGGGGTACTTACTTTTGGAAATCTGGGATTGCATGAAATCCATGGGTGGATGCATAGGAACGCCCAAGTTCCCCCAATGGAACGGCTTCCAGGATGAAAGAAGCAGATTGCCCCATGCCTGGCTTTTAACTTCTCTACTGGCATTTTGTCCCATGAATGGGCAACAACAGTAATGCATAACACTACATTTTATGACATATAGCCATGAGTGTTCTGGAGTGGTCAACAATAGGGGGCTCAGAGACAAGGGTCCTGGCCCAAAGGAGAATATTTTCTGTGCAGGGATCTCACTCATGCTGATGGTGCAATGCAAGTCCACCGTGCATGCCTTGGCATGACCTCTTAATTAATGAGTAAGGCAATGCAGCGTAAAGCACTGCATTGCTGTACTCTGCATCAAGGAGGCTTTGCATGTGTCTTGCAGTGGGTGTTCACTTGCAATACCCATGGAGTTTGACACTTAGTCAGGTTATCAGATTAACACCTGATGCAGTCCAAAAAAACCATACACATCCCCACAAGAGGCATGACAAGGAGGAATTTTTAGAATTTACCTTGGCTTTTCCGTTTCCATGTGTCCTGCATTCTGACCATGAGAAACAAGTCCATGGATGGTTTATGTGCAGGAAGGTGCAGAGAGAACTATAATGCAACTTAAACTCTGATTGGGTGAAGGTATAGACATTTTCTATAGTCCCAGGGTTACATCTATAAGTTTACATAAGTCCTCCTCAATATCCATGTGTGTTGCCTGGCAAAACCCCAAGCAAGGCCCCTGCAATGCACCCATGGCATAGAGTAAACCAAGGCAGCCTATAGGGGTGCCTTAGTTTACTCCATAGCTATAACCCACACAGGGTGATTTAGCATGGCCTCATGGATATGGTTGGGAGGCTTGTGCCACCAGAGGTCCGAGTGTAATGAGACACCTGCGGCACCAGCCTATAGTAGCTAGGCCCATATCTGTATATATTGCTATCCTAGGATGCTTGTGGATGCATTACCCACTCAGGGAGTGACATCCACTGGCTGGTTCAGCCAGTCTACAGCATATGTGGCATGCAGGGGGCAGACTCACTGTATATTTTCAATGGATGTTTCTAGGCGTATATAACGCATGTTGATATGTGTATAACAACAGTTACCAGAGAGTCATTACCTACAGCCACCATATCATGTTGTGGTACACAAACGTCTGCTGTATGGGTTTGGAGTCTGGAAGGATACGTGTGGCACATGCACAGTTCCAATGCACATTGTAGTTGCCTCAAATCTTTGTCAATATGTTGGTGATCACAAGGCCAGCTTGTGTAGACAAAACAAGTCTGATTTATTCCAAGGAGGTATATGTTTGCTATTGGCATGCACAAGATAATGTTTTTAAACTGTGGGGTTACTTCAACATAGAATGCGGGTATGCATTCACACAGCATGGTCAATTGTACATTTTTTAACACAATCTGCCACAATGACTTGGAATACATCAGAGCATGGTTGCATTTAGACATTGCTTCTGGGCAAATGTTTCATATTCTGACTCTTTGTTTAAGTTTTTACAATCACACAAAATGTACTCCTAGGAGTGAATCCATTGTTTTTATCTGAGTGCAACACACCAACATGGTAGGCTACATGCCTTATTATTCCCATTGCATCTTTGCCTAATGGAGTAAGTAGGGCAGCTTGGGTACTAGGTAGCCATTCTTTCACTGGCACAGTTGAGTATTTTGCATTTATACGTGTGATGTGAGATTTCACAATGGGTTAAATATGTTCCTGCAGACATTGATGTTGCATATGTAGACTGTAGGGGTTGGACTGTGTTCCCATGCACATTCTATGTGCCTCAGTTCACTGTCATCAGACTAAGAGTTAACTCTACTATCCTCCAGAAGTATGAGGCTGTATGAATGGCTAGCTGTATGACACACACACACATACAGTTATTGCAGACTATTTACTTTAGCACTCCATTTTGATAGTGGGTGTATGCCAGACGGACATTACACTGCAACAGAACACATTCTCATAACCTGTTCAAACTGTGCCAAACTGCAACCTTTCTCTGGTGTCTATCTTCACAATGGACATGCATTTGATGCAGGGGCATGCACAAATTATGGGATTTACAAGATGTTGTCCAGCGCTGTTTGTTACACATTGCTACATACCTTTGTTGCGTGCCAATTACTAGCATGTGTGATATGAGTGTTTTGATGTTTACAGTAACTATGCAGAAAGATTGATTACACAATGGTAGTGTTCATAAATTATTTGTCATTTTGTTACACCTTTTTCATGTAATCCATATATTTGTGATCCCTTGATATGCCTCATGCATCAGCAAATAGATTCTGCACAATTTGGTCTCTCTACCGTGTCCCAGCATGTGAGGGTACATTTTGGTGTCGGTCCTCTTCTTCCTCATCTTTATCCTCCGGCCTTCATGGTCCTCATTTCCCTCGCTGCATGGGATATTGGTCCGCACACATCATTTGTGCAAAATGAAGCACACTACAATTATTTTACACACCATAGGGGGAGAGTACAACAATCTACCCCCAGACACGTCGAGACAGTGAAAGCTTTATTTAAGTACTCCATGACGGACAGGGTCTTTCTAACTGCCTGGTTGCACCTCCGCTGGGAATCCATCTGGGGATGTGCATGTGGGGTCATGACCCATGGCTGCAGACCATATCATTGGTCAGCTGAAAAGACCAGAGGGAAAGAATCAGTCAATGGTCATGATGGTTGAAATGCCCATATTCATGTACATTCTGTTGTGTCCTGAATCACTCATACACTTTGCAAACAGTGTGAGATGTCTCCTGAAATTGTTTGGCATGCACACACTTTCATTTTAGGTATGACTGATGCTGTGCTTCACATACAAGTATACTGGCCTGTATGATACACTTACCATTTCTAATACTTGGGATTACCAATGCCATGAATGTGGTAAATCTTTACTAGTATGAACAGTTAGTTAGCCAATGAGGAAACACTTCTCTCACACTCCTCTACTATGTTTGTTTTAGACTACTATTGGCATTTCTGAAGTAATACATGTCAGACTTTACCAAATGTAGGAAATTCAGGTGGTCTTGTCTCATTCACTTGCACATATTTAGATGTGACAGTAGTACTCACTGTTGTTCAATGGCTACTGCCATGGGGAGATTAGTGAGTGTATCTGTCATTGTGGGACATAATATTCTACATAAGGCAGTGTACTGTGTTGACAGAACATAAGGGGAGATATATGTGTGAGTCCTGTGCTGTACGGTGCAACTGATAAACTTTCAGAATTGCACTGCCTCACTGATTGAGGAGAGTCTAAGACATATATTTCAACATGATGCAGTGTCCTGGGTTTGCAGCCTGCACTGGCAGACACTCAGCAGCACTGCACCAAGAAAGGCACATTATATGAATGGTGATTGTGTGGTTGTGTGACCTATGAGCTGTACTTTGTGCATGAGGTCTTCCTTGCTGCACAGTCAGAACCCTTGGAGAACATATAAAGTAGGTTTGTGTAGCACAAAATGGAACACAAATTGTATGGTAGGTGTGAATATGTGAGGACTATTGTAATTTTCTATGGCACACATGACCTAAGAAGGGCCAAATGTTTGAAACATTTTTATGTTTACAGGTTTTGAAGACATGACATGCCTCATGACCATAGAAGTTACCAGTGGACACACAGACAACAGACATGGAGGCCCTTCCTTCAACACAGTATTTTGAGACAGCATTTTACATAGTGTTGCATTCATTGCTCAGGATCTTTCCACAATTTTGAAACACACTCAGGGCCTCATTAACGGGCCATTACCATAGGCCAGCTGTTGTAATGACTTTAATATGTTAATTTAAGTTATGTCACTTCTGACATCTCGTGAGGTGTTGGTGTTCTAGAGTGTCAACTCATCATGAGCTGGCTGGAAGAAGGTTGAGGAGAGATCTAGTGATGAGCCTGCTGACAGTTGGGTGGCTGAGCTGTTTGACCTGTTACTTCAATTAAACTTCATCAAATATCTACATATTGATTCTGGATCTTCATTCAACTCCAAGAAGTATACTTTTTAACACTGGCGACGACTGGAATACACAACAACAGCTCAACTCCAAGCAACAGCAGTGAGTTCTATGAATTAAGAAACGGACTTCATTCTCCTTATATGGACAAGACTCTGACTCTCAAGTACAACCTTTCCTTATACTAAAATCACTAGCCAATTGGTGACTCGTTCATCTCATCCGGCAGCATTTACAGTGCACAGGAGATTCTCCTTTTCCGTTGATGTCTGCGTTTAATCCCATTAACTGTTACAAGCTCTATTTTTTTTTATGCAAGTCTATAGAAGCGTTTTCTGTGCGTGACTGCATACACTTCAAGGAGAACATTGTATATTTGTTTTTTTAAAGCATCGCGGATACATCTTTACATCCTTGCCGGTTACGCTGTTGTTATTTAAATAGACTTGCTCACCCTGTCACTCGCGCTGTCACAAGCTTTACTCGTGTTTGTTCGCATTACATCCCCGCTGACGTGTCCTCCATTCTGCCTTCCATCTCCACTCTCGGCCGCTACGCGCTCAGCTGTTTTTGTCATACGTTTGGAATACAACATACAACGTCATTCAGCGTGGAACGCAACGCTACGCACGGAGTCATCCATCTTAATAATTCCCATCTCCTAGCAACGTTGTTTGCCCTGAGACGCACAGCGCATTGCGCACTGTTTTGACTCCGTTTATTCTACGCCGCGTGTGTGTTCATCTTCGAGATAGTCACACTCTTTGAAGCTATGTGTCTTGAAATAACAAGAACAGTGCTGACACGCACAGGTTATGCAGCGTGTTCTTTGGTTCTACAACGCTGACATGCACAGCTCATTAACATATAGTGTGTCTTTACCAGTGCAATTCGCACTCATACAGCATGTCTTTTGTCCTACAATGCTGACACGCACAGCTCATTAACATTAAGAGTGTCATTACTAGTACAACTCAAGGTCATACTGCGTGTCTCTTGTTATACAACGCTGACACGCACAGCTCATAAGCATACAGAGTGTCTTAACCAGTGCAATTCTCACTCATGCAGCGTGTCTTTTATTATACAACGCTGACACGCACAGCCCTCTAACATACAGAGTTTCCTTTATTATAATCAGGAGCAGTACAGCGTTGTGGAATATAAAGCTAACTTATCAACTGTGTGTTTTCTCCTCAATCAATACAAGAACAGTGCTGACACGCACAGCTGAAGTGTTTGCTTTATTTGCAATGATGCCTTTGCAGCATGTCCTTTGTTCGCATTAATGCCAGTATAATGCTGTCATGCGCAGTTTTGATATTTAGTGAGGTTTTCTTTTCTTTTATTTGAAAAAAAAAAACAACAATTGTAGTTTTTTGGTAAAAACTATAATAGTCTTTCTCTCAGTTTTTTTTCTCTACTTAAGTATACTTTGAGTCATGCAGAATGTTACAGCTGCTCCGTTCTTCTTACAATCTCCCGGCGATCCACCTATTAAATGGTCAAAGTGGAAGAAAGTTTTTGAGCGGTATGCTCGTGTATGTGTTACTTCTCTCAGTGTTGAGAGGAAAACTGCTCTGCTAATGCACTGTCTTGGATCTGAGGGACAAGATGTCTTCGGTCACCTTCCAGATGTTCCAAGCAGTGCTGCAGTGAATTTGAACAAATTTGAACAATGTATGTAGAAACTTGATGCACATTACTTACCTAAGGTTAGTACTATCTTAGAACGCTACCATTTCGGTAAGCGTATGCAAAAAGAGGGAGAAAGCATAGAAAACTACGTAACTGATCTTAGACGTTTAGCCTCCTCTTGCAAATTTGATATTCTAATTGAGGAAAGAATAAGAGATCAATTCATGCTTGGTTGTATCTCAGAAAAGGTGAGAGATGAACTTTGGCTAAAAGACGAACCGTCTCTTGATAAGGATTTGGTAATAGCCAAAAGAATAGAACACTCACTGGCGTGTGTGAAAGAAATAAAAAAAGATCTCAACAAAGATGCTTCAGACGTTTCAGTAGTTAAAACTAATGTGTCCTCAAAGCCAATAGATTCTTCAATGAAATCTCAAACTAAGGACAAGCTGATTACCAAGTCTCAAGCTCAGTTCAATAAGGCTGGCAAGTGTTATAGATGTAACAGCACTAGTCATTGGGCCTATGATAAATCTTGTCCTGCCCTGAATACTGTGTGCTCTTTTTGCAAAAAGAAGGGGCACATTGTAAGTGCATGTAAAATCAAAGCTTCTAGAAGTGTTGTAAATGAAGTTTCTCATGAAAATGCAACGGAACAACATGATTTTGAATGTGGAGAAATTGTAGTCCAGGTTGGAAGTGATGGGCCTCTAGACTTTATATTAGTAGAAGGCCATAGAACTAAAGTGTTATTCGATTTGGGGGCAAAGATTACCATTGTTTCAAATAAATTCTTTAGTGACAATTTGAGTACGAAAGTCAAACTGTTAAAACCTGACATTCGTCCTACTGCCTATGGTGGAGACCCCATTGAACTGAGAGGGTACTTTATGGGCTTGATAGAGTATGAGGATCATTTCATTTCGGGGAAAATCTATGTCTCTAAGAAGGGCGATAGTATTATTAGCTGGTGGCATCAAAAAGATCTGGGTGTCATGTTAGACCCCAATAATACTCCTCCCATCATTATCAAAGAGAAGAATACTATCAAGTCTATTGATAACTCTCCTTTACAATCTCAACTTATGCAAGAATTTCCTCAAGTGTTTGGAGATAGGTTAGGTTGTATTAAGGGTTACTGCCATAAAATAAAGTTGGCCCCGGGATCTGTTCCTGTATCTAGCAAGGTGCGTAATGTTCCCATTACAGTTAAAGAGGATATGTTTAAGGAGGTTGACAAACTCAAATCCCAGGGCATCATTGAAGAAGTTGAAGGGACATCTTGGTTGGCTCCGGTTGTGGCCACTAGAAAAGCTGATGGGTCCCTGAGATTGTGTGTTGACCTTAGACAGCTCAACAAGTGTGTACTTGTAGACAAGTATCCTCTTCCGAACATTTCTGAACTGTTGAGTATGGTGGTTGGGGCAAGGATTTTTAGTACAATTGATCTGACGTCCGCGTATCATCAGATATTGCTTGATGAGTCTTCTAGGGATTTGACTGCTTTTGTTACGCCTTTTGGGACGTTCAGATTTATAAGGCTTCCATTTGGGCTAGCTTCTGCTGCTTCTGTGTTCCAACGGGTCATGGAGAAAGTATTGGTCAATGTACCTGGGTTCTGTGTATATCAGGATGACATTTTGGTGTATGGATCAGATGTGTCAGAACATGGTAAAAGAGTTAGACAAGTGCTAGGTAGACTTATTGCCCACAATTTGACCATTAAGCGACTAAAATGTAAATTCGGCCTCAATAAGATTGACTACTTGGGACATACCATAAGTGCTGATGGTGTGGTTCCAAAAGCTGATCTGGTAAACACAATTAAAGATCTGACAGCTCCCACTTCCAAGGAGGAGTTAATGCGTTTTCTTGGAATGGCTGAGTACTACAACAAATTTATTAAACATTTTGCAGAGATCACTTATAACATGAGAAATCTTCTAAAAAAGTTAGAAAAATTTGTTTGGGGTGAATCATGTGAGAAAGAATTTTGTGAGATAAAACTAAAGTTACAAAATGCACCGAACCTTCGAAATTTTGATACCACTAAAACTTCCATTATCTCCACTGATGCAAGTTTAAAAGGACTCGGTGCGGTCTTGTATCAAGGTGGCACATCTCCTGAGAACACCATTATGTTTATTTCAAGGAGTCTGAAAGGGGCTGAAACCAGATATTCGGTGATTGAGCGACAAGCTCTAGCAGTATACTGGGCTATCAAGAAGTTTAAAACATTTCTGTGGGGTACATCCTTCGTTGTGAAATCTGACCATAAACCCCTGTGTGAGGTACTAACTAGCAAAGGCATTGACTCCATTTCTCCGTGAATCTCAAAGTGGATTGTTGGTTTGCAAGGGTTTGATTTTATTGTCAAATATGTTCCTGGTAGTGAGAATCTTGTGGCGGATACACTTTCAAGACAGGTTCCTTCTTTTCAGCCAGATCTATCTGACTCTGAGACAGATCTTGCTTTTGGTCATCCTCATGACTTTGTTTGTGGTGTAGATTATGAGGTAATATCTCATGAGCGTTGGCTAGATGCTTGCAAAGATGATGCATCCATTCAAGAGGTACTAAAACTCATTTGTGATGGTTGGCATCATAAAGAACAGGGTGGTATTTCTGTGAAGGACTTTTGGTCCGTGATAGATCAGCTCTCGTGTTGTGAGGGTTTATTGTTGAGGGGTCACAGATTAGTTCCACCTGTATCCTTAAGGAAAGACTTACTAAATTTAGCTCATGAAGCACATTTAGGCATCTCTAAGACCAAAGAAAGAGGACGCTCAAGTTATTGGTGGCCAGGTGTGGACACTCAAATAGAACATTTAGTTCGAGAATGTGTTCAATGTACTCTCAGTGAGAAAGGCCTTAAGACTAGTACTCAACCCATGGAGAAGAGATCTCGTCCCAGTGGTCCCTGGAAAGATATAGCCTTTGACATTTTGGGACCTGTTCATGGGGATGGTTCTGACACTTTTATTATTGTAGTCATGGACTTGTTTTCAAGGTGGCCTGAAATATTTTTTGTAAAAAATGTGAACACCACAACTGTTATTGATTGCTTAAAGAAACTCATTGCTAAGGAGGAAATTCCTGAAACTATTTTGACTGATAATGGTGTTCAACTGGTCTCTGGGACATGGAAAATTTTCTTAACAATTGTGGAATTTTGCATGAAAAGTGTGCTCTGTATCATCCAGAGTCCAATGGCACAGTTGAAAGATTTAATAGAGTTCTTAAAGATACTGTTTCTTTAGCTAAGCAAAATGGTCTTAATTGGAAAGATGAAATATCAAAAAGGGTCTGTGTATATCGTTTTGCTCCCCATACTACAACGGGGAAATCTCCTTTTCTTTTGTTTCGGGGAAGGAATCCTGATACTTTTTAAGAACCTCCTTGGGTGAACAAATTTCTTTCAGCCAATAGTGGGGTTAAGGATTCTACCTCTTGGCAAGAGAAGGAGGATTCTAAGTGTCTTAAGAGTAAAGAAAATTATGATGTGCGACATGCTGTCAAATCGACAAAAGTTTTGGTTGGTGATATGGTCAGAATCAAAAAGCCTGGGTTTTGTGTCCCTGGTTCTAAATTTTCAAAACCCATCAGAGTGATAAAAGTTTTTGATAATGCAATAAGAACTGCTGATCACAGGGTGTGGAATTTAGGTTGCGTTGCCATATGCAATAGAAATGATATTTTATGTCCCTCTCAAGATTTGTTAAGAAAGAAAACTGTCCCTGAAGTTATAATGAGGCCTAGCAGGATTTCGCGCACTCCCTCTTATTTGAATGATTATGTTGTATAAAGTTTTGTTTGCTTGTTGTATTTTGTTTCTACCGTATGTAAAGGAGGGAGATATGTTGTAATGACTTTCATATGTTAATTTAAGTTATGTCACTTCTGACATCTCGGTGAGGTATTGGTGTTCTAGAGTGTCAACTCATCATGAGCTGGCTGGAAGAATGTTGAGGAGAGATCTAGTGATGAGCCTGCTGACAGTTGGGTGGCTGAGCTGTTTGACCTGTTTGACTTCAATTAAACTTCATCAAATATCTACATATTGATTCTGGATCTTGATTCAACTCCAAGAAGTATACTTTTTAAAAACCAGCACAAGGAGTCACTTAGTTGTGCTGCCCAGCATCAAAAGAAAAGGGCAGGAATGTGCCATTTTAATGACATACAATGCATTGGTGTTCATTCTGCTTGCACAAGATCACAGTTTGGTGACTGGCGCCAGCACATGCACCCTTGCGCCATGGTGCAGGTCTGTCTGCGTTATGGGCTCATTTGTTTTTATTCAATAAGGGATACCTTCCTGCACAAAAACAAACAATGGAGGCTTATTCTCTCTTTGTATGTGTGCTGCGGAATGCAGCACACATAGAAAGAGTAAATAGCAAGGAGAAATAAAGTTATTTCTCCTTGCTACACATTCCCTGGGGAGACGGACGTTTTTGACACATTTCCAGTTTCCCAGGTCCTTGTGATTCAGAGAATGTTTCAAATCGCATTATTGTTGCATGGGAAAACCCACCATAAGACCCATGGAACACATCATTGTCGTACAATAAGAAAATGCAGCACTTTGCACAGCCTTGCTTTAGTCCATATCTATGAGGCTATGCAAGGGCACACATGGTGACTATGTGTTGCCTCATAGTTGTGATTGAGAGAACTGCTCCACCAGAGCATCATGGAAATGTATGCTACACCAGAACAGAAATCTTTTACATGAGGTCCACAGTGGCTTAACAGATCTGAACGTGTGACTTGCAGAGTTGTATTGCACATGTACCATATAGTATGGTGCAAGTATGAGGCTCACACCTACCCCCATGCTCTTACGCATCCAACACAAATATGGCTATTTTATCCTACATAAAGTACTGTTATAAGGTCAGTCATATGCTTGAGATGTAGTTACCAACCATTTTGGAAGTGCTTGATTATGATGGAATGTCTGAAGATGTATGCATCATGAGCACTCCCAGGGTACTTTGCCAGAACATTGATGAACATCCCCAGATGATCCACTATTCCCTGCATGTTGATGGAATATGTATGCTTCCTATTGTAGTACAGGTGGGATGTAGCCACATGAGGCACAAGTTGTACATGTGTGCAGTCCAGTGCCACAACACATGTGGGAATCTAGCAATGGCACAGAAGCCTTGCTTGTTTTCCAGTTGCTTCTGCTGTGTGTTGGAGAATACAAGGTACTGGGGTGTGAGGCTTATGATGGCATCTCGGACGTTGAGTAGGAATGCCAAAAAGAATGGCTCCAATATTCCTGCCACTCTGGCTGTTGTGGGTTGGACTGCTCCAGACACTAGCATGTGGAGTACTGCCATCAGCTTGGTGCACCTCTGGGGTGTTGTCTGCAGCCTTGGTGCAATCTGGTGCAGGAGCAGGACAATCCACTCCCTCTTGAGCCTGTAATGGGTGATGACCTTCATGATGTGAATGAGAGTAATCCTCTGTCAGTAGGTACACTCCCTTCTCCTGCGGGGCCTCCGTGGTGATGATGGATGTTAAGGTGGTGGTGGTCGTCTTCTTCCTGCTCGGAACTGCAGTATGAGTAGCCCCATGGCATAGTTGAGCTTGTCAAAGTGTTCTGGGTATGTTCTGCTTACGTACCAACGCAGATGCATAATTATTATGCCTGAGTTGCCGATGCGCAGGGATTTAGATGCATTTTGGGCTCAGCGAGTCATTTGCCAATGATGTGTCACTTACCCCAAAAAACTTGTAAATATGGATGTGTTATTTCTGCATCGGTTCTTACGGGGGAACAGCTACCTTTAATATGATTATCATAACCTGACACTGCCGGTTGTATGGCAGGAAAAAAAACGACGCAGGACAGAGAAAAGTGACGCCGTCTGCCTAATGCTTCACTTTGCAAATATGAAGCAAGCAGTGCGCCGCCGCTGCTTCCAAAAAAGTGACGTCGCGCAAGCTCTTTGAAAATATGCCCCAAGGTGTATTATGCTGCTCTGCAGGTGGTAAGCAGGTTATACTGAGGCCATCAGTGGAAATTCTTTTTTTTTCATTAGTTAACAAGTAATCTATATTTCCTGCTGGTATATTGTCAAAAGCCTCAGAGGAACCTGTTTTTGTGATACATCAGCAGACTATGGTAATTATTGAAGGGTAAATGTCCAATTTGGATCATTCAATATTCTTGAAACAATGTGCTATTTAGTGCAAGTTGGAGTGCAGCATCCTTTGACTGTATTTGGTCTAACGTTTTGAAAGTCAGTAAAAGATTTATATGATCTATTACTCTTTAATTTCATAGGAGTTGTCATTACATCCTTGGGTACATTAACTATTGCACCATTTAATAATAGCAGTAAATCTCATAGTAACATTTTAATATGTATAATTGAACTTCTTAGTGAAAATATTATCTCTTCTAAGTCTTGTAAAAGTAATCGTGGGGGGATGTGTTGAAATGTCATTCCTTTTTTAAAATAGAGAGTGGTATTTTTAATTTGTTAATGTATGCATAACATGTGTTACTTATATCGGGCTAGATGAACAAAGTCTTTTTGTGTTTACAAATGGCCCGATTCACAGAATCAGGCCGTTTGTAAACGCTGAATGGCTTTTTCTAATGTATCAACCCCAACTTACGATTCGGTAACACATTACTGAATCGCAAATAGGGTTTGTGACCTCATAACGATTCAGTATTTGGAAGGTAGGTGTTTGGGGCATTCCTTCCGAATACCAAATCATAGAGGTATGTTCTAATGTATTGCGACCAAAATGTGGTTGCAAAACATTCGCACTTTACCACCACCTCAAAGTTGTCCTACTGACCACTGACTACTCTTAAAAAATAAAATTGAAACATATCATTTTTTATTTTCAACGCATCCCGTTTCTGCTTTAAGGAAAATGGGTTGTATTGAAAACAAACTTTATGCTTTATTTAAGAGAAATTACAGGCATGGTGGGCTGTTAACCCCAGCAGGTCACCATTTGTAGCAGCGAATCATAGTGGGTCACAAAGTGCAACCCACCTCATTAATATTCATGAGGAAAGTCTATTTGCGACCCACTATGAATTGCTAATTAGGAAATAAGGGCCAGATAGAACTACAGTAAATTAGTAATAGTGATTACTAAACAGAGATTCACAAACAATTTCTATTAGGTAATCACCATTAGTAATGTTAGTACATCTGGCCCATCATTTGTTGTATTTGGAGTTACATTGCATTATTTAAAAAATGAATGGTTTTGCAGTTTTGTGTTATTTTTTAAGGATTGTTTGTGCCGTAATAGATTTCAAATTGTAAAAATGTATTCTCTACCATGTAATCTTGGTTTGTGAAAGCATGAAATTATTTTTTACTGTGTTATGGTCATAGTAGGTGATGTTGTCATCATCATCATCAACTTTATTTCGCAAACTCGGTTGCATAAAAGTACACAGATCAAACATTTCAATGCAGATGATAAATCTAAGTTAAAAAACAGTGCAAATTGCAATCAAATAACTGGAATGGCACGATCATAAAAATAAACCAATAAAAACATTACCGTGCAAATAATAATCGCAAGGTAAAAAAAATACTGGTACATAATCTTTAACCAGTAGCAGCGTTCATGAGTTAAAATAAGTACCAACGATTAAAACAGTGACTCTTAGGATACTATGGATAAATTATTAAAGGCCTTACAAGCTCTCACAGCGGCCAATAAGAAGGAAGCAAGTACATAACAGACAAATGGGGTTTCTAGTTGATAAAATAGAACGGGAGCTGAAGCTGGGTTACGAATGGAAAATGTCTTTAAAAGGGAAATAATAAAAATCTTCCTTTCTTGGCTGTACAGATGGCAAAAGAACAATACATGTGCAGTTGATTGTGACGCTCTATTATTACAAGGGCAAGGTGGTAAAAGATTAATTGAATATAAATTGTGTGGGTGTACCAGCATTAAAGGAATAAAATTGAGATGAAATCTAGTCAAAATAAAGCGATGCTGGTTAGTCTCAACAAACCCTAAATACGAGTGTGAATTATTTGGCAACTGAAGTATGCTTTCATAGAATTCACAGACTGCTTATCTCTTTGGCTTTCCCACCTGTTTCGTGTAACTTTCTGTAAATAGATGTCCTTCAGTCTATATTTAGGGAAGTGTACGCAGAGAGTAGGGGTGTCATATAAATAAGCAAGGCCCAAGGAAGTTAGGGTTTACCTAACATACGAAAGCCACGGGACTTTGTGGGCATGAGTCATATTCATAATGTCTCTCAAAATTTTCTGATTCAGGTTCACAGTATCCCTTTTCCATACAGATAACCAGAGTGAAAGTGGGGCTAATTTTATGGCATCGGTAATAAAAGGCATGCGGACTTCCATATGGGCCACGAGGTTATTACAAGTATGTGGCACTGTCAGCAATCTTTTGATGAATTTATCTTACAAAACTTGGAAGTGAGGTTACATGTATTATCCCCCAGATTGCTGCCCCACATGTCGCCATTGGTAAAGTTTTAGCCAGGTGTATTTTAACCATTTTGGGGATTGGCTTACAACCCATTTTTTTGTCAAATCTAAAAATTGCATTAATACTTTGGAGCATTAGATTAGCACGGGTCTGCAGCATCTCTTTCCAATTTTGATTTGTATCAAAAACAATGCCTAAATAATTAAAATGTTGTACATGCTCGATTTTGCTTCTCTCTAAATATAAACCCATCAATTTCTTTTGCGGACCTCCTATTACCTCAGTATACGATTTGGTTTTGTTTACATCTAACTCCAAATTACGCATAAAAGCTGCATATTGTGTAATAAGGTTTTGCAGTGCCAGAGGGGTCCTTGCCAATAAGACTGCATCCTCCACATATAAAAGGATAGGGAGAGGGGACCGCAAAGCTATTGGAGTGTCCTTTGCAATATTGGCCAGGGTGTCTTAAAGATTGTTAGTGTATAGAGCAAACAAGAAAGAGGCCAGCACACATCCTTGTCTGACTCCCCTTTCAATTTTGACTGAGGTGGTACATTCGCCTAGACTCCCATATCAGACCGTAGCGTCCCTGTAGAGCTCTCTTATAAAATTTATAATGGCATCATCTACTCCCATATCCTTTAAAATGATCCAAAGTTTATTATGTACTACACAGTCAAAGGCCTTTGAGAGGTCCATAAAGGCCATATGTAATTGAGTCTTTTTTACCATTATATATTTACCTAAAATCGTAATTAAGTTAAGACATTTGTCTACAGTACCCCACCCCTATCTAAATTTGTACTGCACTTCCGAGAGAATATTCTTCTCTCCTGCCCACTTTTCCAATTTATTTAACAAAAGCCTGCCCATGAGTTTGGCTGTTCTGTCAATCAAGGAGATAGGACGGTAATTGGCAGGCAGGAGGCATTGCCTTTTTTGAAGATCGGAATTATGACAGAGTTTTTCCAGGGGGGGGGTGGGGGATCATGTATTGCTATAGAATTAAAAAACACAGTTAAAAGAGGGGACCGTCCGAGAAAAGGTGGTGTATGTGGCGAGGGGCAAGCCTGGGGCGTGGGTGAAAATATGGGGCCCCTGGAACGCCTACCGTGGGGGTATTTGCGAGCCACCACTGCTGCCTGCTGCCTCACCGGCTCCGTCCCCCTAGTTGACCCCCTCCCCCAGTCCCGGGCACAGAGTTCCCCCAGTCCTGGACTTGTTTCCCTTCCCCCTCTTCAGATTCCTGTGGATGGTCGGGGTCCCTCATTCGAGGAGCACGTGTGATTACCTTCGATTGCGGGTTGCCTTGCGGGTGTGTTTTTTTTTATGTTGTTGCGTGTGTATAAAATGAAACCGTATTGTGGGCTTAGAGTCATGTGGCCCACGTCGTTGATGTCTCCTGATTTGCTTCTCTGTAACGCCAAGTGCCCTGTTGTAAGTTTGTCAGGTGCTCCTGTCACTCTAGCGGCCGGCCGGAAGGTTGTAGGCCCATACTTGTATATACTTGAGATTGCAATAAACGGTTTCAAAACAAAAAAAAACAAAAAAAAAAAAAGAGGGGACCAGAAAGTGATATTTACAAGAAAAATATCCCTATGAACCCCGTGAGGCCCTGGCGCTTTCCTGAATGGGGATTGTAACAGAGCAAGTTCGACTTCCTTAAGATTAAATGAAAGCTAAGTGGAAGCCTTAGTATCAAAACTTGCATCTGCAGTTGATGCAGACCCCGTATTTAAAAAAAATTCCTGAAAATACTTTACCCATGTATCCTCATCGATATGTACCTCTAAAGAAGGCCCAATACTATCCTTCAAGAAAGGCGCATTTATTACCTTCCAGAAGGCAGTGCTGTCTCGAAGGGCTGAAGATTGTTTTAAATTATTCCATGCTTCTGTTTTAAGCTTTCTCAGTCTGCATTCTCTTACTCGTCTATAAGTTTTCCTCAATTCACAAACCCACACTTTATCTCTAGGTTGAGTATTAAGCGCCTTACACAGATTTGCAGAGGCTATGGAGCAGTCCTATCAAACTATCTGTGCAGGTAACTCTCTCTAGTGTATAGTGGCTGTAGCAGTTGTAGTTTAAGAAAGTATAATAACTTCTTAAATGAGCTTGTAACCTCAATTTGACTAGCAGAGGGATCCAGGCAGATTGAAATATCCTCCTGATTTTCCATGATGAGATTATTAAAAAGCGAGACCACACTGACTTTGTCCCATTTTAAAGTACAGCCATTTGTACTAGCAAGGATTGTTTTTTGGTACGAAAGTGTCATTACGTTTTTTGGAGTCCTGCCAAATTAAGACACACGAAAGCATAGCATGATCGCTGTGTTCATTACAAAGTGTCTGGAAAGTAGTTATACTTAAGCTGGGGATATCAGAGCAGATGATATAATCAATCGGGGATGAGTATTCGGCTCTAAAAAAGGTAGGGGGAAATTTCCCCGACTGTGCATCTAATAGGTTAAGTATTCTTAGTTGCCACTTCATTAGGATACTATTTAGAGTCCTCCCCATAACATCATGGTAAAAATGGGGAATGATATCTCCCCATTGATTTACAATCCCGTATAACTCCTCCATAGGCCTAGGACATGCCTTTATATTAAAATCGCCCACCCAGATTAGGTAAAAGGGTTTAGGATGGGACTCTGCGAAGTTCTCTAATATATCATCTAAAAGCAGAGGTACAATCTCAGGGTTTTGGAAATTGTTATTGTAGTAATTCACGAGCAATAGGTCCCACGTGTCATTCCCTTTAATGACCAAAATATGAAAATAAGGTGAGGTGTTTATAAAGCTTAAAACCTTGAAAGTCACCACGTTAGAAGTCAAAGTAAGTAGACCGCCTTTTGGTCTGCCACACAAGGAGGGCACAGCTGCAGTTTGGAAAGATCGAAAACCATTTATTGTAATAGACGCAGTCTCCCAAGTTTCTTGTAGAGTAAGAATCTGAAAATCAGCCAGAATAGAGAGCCACCCCTCATTATTCCGCTTGGTATTATAGCCTGCTATGTCCCACGTCAGCAAAGGATAAGCTGAGTTTGGATGCTCCGGGAATAACACCACTCATTGCCCCATTTAAAGTGACAGGGGTAATTTGGGAAATCCCGCTCTGAGGTGCCATGTCTCAGAGTGGGGGGCTAGAGGCATCATTTCTCTCAATCCCTTCACTCCCTTCACATGCTGGTGATGTTGTCAATGTTTAAAATTGCTTTATTGACATTCAGTTTCTTTAAACTGTCCTTGCTAAGTAACAAGTTATCTTTCTTTTTAAGTGAATTAGATACTTGAGTTGATTTTGCATGTGTCAAATGTTTGTGACTTTTGTTGTTTCTGTAAGTTGTACATGTTGCTTGTGATGAACTTGTTATTATATTTTGTGTGTTTAAGGTTGCAGTTAGATGAGACAGTGGTACTGGTTGTTGGATAGGTATAACGGTTTACGAGTTTGTATTTAAATTTGTGTTTGTTTCATAACAAATTTTTGTTTCAGAGTTATTTGCAACTTGTTTTTTATGTTTTAGCATAGTTGCTTGGAATTTTTTTATTGTACCAAAGTTAAATGGATTTAGTTCAAACGCAATATAATTTTAATTTGAAACTTGAATACAATAGTCTAATTGTTTGATATAGCAAATTAGAGCCTGAAAATATATTTCAAGTGTAACATAAGTTCCATTGGAATGCAGCATTCCATGTTTGTCTCAACTAAATCAATCAAAAATGTAGTAGATTTCAACATTTTAAAATATTGAAATTATATATGCATCCATGTGAATAGAATTATTCCTGTATGTAAATGTATGTTGTGTTTAATGCAGAATGAATGAAAGGATTAAGAAATCCACTCAGGAAAGCCCTCACAAGAGAGGATTCAAAGTCCATATAGGTTTATGGTGGAGCATAAGGCAAATGAGAGTTAAGGAGCATTTGTAACAAGGACTACTCAGCAAGACGAGAGAGAAGGCTCATGGAAATATCCTAAGCATTAAGTAAATTAAACTTTGTGGTAAAGTCTGCCTCAATGGGAAATGGAGAAAGACACTGGCTCGCTTCCAAATTGTTGTGCCTATATACACTTTCTATGATACAGAAAATAAAGGTCCAATTCTATTTCTGTATCACAGTCTACCCAAGTCCTTCAGGTTATCCCAATATTATGTAATGGTTATACATGTTCTAGACAGCAAGCTACACAGTCACTGTGGTCTGACAGAGAAAGTTACATATCACAATGAACGAATAATTAACAAACACATCACATGGAAAACTTAGCATTTGCCCTATATCTAATGAATACTGTGTACTATGTCTCACACAAAAAACACTGCTATGTTGAGACTACATACAGCACCTCATCTAGCCCGAAGAAAATTATCTTCAATTGAATACAGTTGTAGACTTTGTCTTGTTGAGGAATATCTGGAACAGAAAACATTACATTATAAATTGATACAATTAAAACAGATGGGTGAGTTGATATAATTTTGTACAATTTATATGGAGCCTGAAGGGCACATTCTGAGCTCTGCAGTACACTGGCACACAAGCAGGGCGGTGGAATAAGGTTGTGACAAGCACTGGAGAACTGCACGCATTAAAATTTCTAAATATGAACTCAGGAATAGGGTTAATATCTCACTCATGTCATTGTTAATAGAACTTCATCACATTATTTAAAGTAGAAACATTGCATTTGCGACTCATTGGTATTAATTACTGCACATAATTATTTATTGTGGAATACACACCATAATATGTTTTCCCTAGTCTGTTTGAGTAGATGTTGTTATTATGTTGCATAATGGAAGATAAATCATCAGTAATGCATATTCATTTCTTTATTAAGAGAGTGCATTTGTTTATATAATGCATCTCCTAGATACAAAATGTAAGGCAATTCGTTTGCTTCCCAATTATTATCTGGTATATAGTAGTTGTGTAAGACAGCTAAAGTACAATTAGGGAGGCACTGTTTGCCTACTGAAAAGTCTTTACATTTTTCATGTGCTTGCTGATTTTGTGCTTGTATAGTTCTAATCATGATTTTTCAATATATGTTAAGATATACAAGTAACATTAGTTGGGTCTGGTGGCTTAGTGGACCAATGCATTCTCTGTAGGGGCCTGTGCTTAATCTCATGGTCACAGGTTCAAATCCAGGTGGGCCCACTCAGCCTTTCATCCTTCTGATGTTGATAAATGAGTAGCATTGAGTTGGGTAACAATAAGCATCTGTTATTCAGCGCCAAGATATGAATGTGTGCTTCACAAAAGCACATATTACGTTCTTACATTTTTATTTTTCATTGTCCATGATCTAGTGTGAATTATAGTTATTGATAGTGTATTTAGTGCAGCATGGCTGAAAGAGAAAAACGAGCTGGCCGCGTCATAGTATTTTTTGGAGGAGGCAGGGTGTGAGGGGTAAACAACAATGCAAGCAGGTGGGAGGGTCCAAGTAAGAGCATTGCACAATGGGAGAGGGCAAGCAACAACATAGGAGGGTGGTGGAGCACATGCAGCAACATGGGAGGGGGAAGCAGCAGTGCGGTAGGAGAAGCATCAAAATAGACAGGTTGCAAAAAACAACAAGGAGCAAGACGGGAGGGTTGGAGAGGGCAAGCAACAACATAGAGAGGGACTGGAGGGTAAGATGGGGCAAGAAGCAGCATGGGAAAGGGAGAGTGGGCAAGCAAGATGATAGAGATGTTGGGAGGTGGCAACAAATCATTTACTTTCCAAATATTAGCTGACTTACAGTTGCTGTGTAAGACAGCTAAAGTACAGTTTTGGAGGCACTGTTTGTCTCTTGAAATATTTTTTAGAGCTCTAATTATCATATGTGTAGTTTTTATTAGCAAATTGAAGTAACTTTCATACCTTTCTATTTTTTATTGTACCTGAAAAAATGAAAACAATATTCAGATGTGTAGGAATATGGGGTTCGTGCGATGTCTGGAGGAATTTAGAGTTTTGAAGTATGATACCTCCAAGCCCATTGTCTTTGCTGTTTCTCGGTTCTTAAACGTAATGTGGCGCAGGCATTGGGCCTTCTTAGAAAAAGAAAAAAAGATAATAATAACCACCCCTGCTGCTAGTATATAGATCATTCTATTGTGCATAATGAGGAGCGAGGAAAAATTTATCTTATTCTTTTAATTATTTTAGACTTTTTTAACCATGAAATGATTATTTCTACATCGAGATATCTTATGTATAACCCTCCACAGACATATCATCAATTGTATCGATTTTATAAAAAAAATTCAGCATTGGATGGTTATTGCAATTGACTTATTTCCTATTGTATTTCTGCCTGTGCTTTTTCATTTTTGTTATTATTGCACTTGCACTTTTTCGAACTTACAGGTGTGCTCACTGGTCAGTGCAGCGAAATCTTCTTTCGCACTCGAAGATGTAGCACCCTGATTCTTATATCTTTGTTCGATGTGTCCTAACCACATACTGTTACGATTTGGATTACATTGTCACGTTTCCGATTATATTGTATACAAACTTTTAAGGTCATATAGACCAAAACAAAGGTATTTTGAAGATACAAATTTAACTCAACTACTAACGTATGAGTAATTATAAGATTTCTAACGCTGTTTAAAATTAATTAACTGTTTTTGTATTGATCTTATTGAAACTTTCTATATAGTGTTGGTATCTATTAGCTCTTGCCTTTTGCACAGTATACATTTTTTACATGCACTTTATTGGCTTACTGGATTTGGATTTGTGACAGTTTTGAATTTCAGGGCTGGATGTCATTTTACTTTTTTATTCTCTTATTCTAATGAATTGTATGCTGTCTATTTTGTATACTTTTATGGTCATAAAAGACCGAAATAAAGTTTTTGACAGAAAACAATATGTCAATAATATAGTATATGAATTCTACTTAAATAAATTGAAAACAGTTAATATCAAATATGTTTTTTGACTTTTTTTGCATATATTGCTGATTTTGATTAATACATGTTTTGGGTAATGATAATTGACATGTAGGTATTTCTCTCTATCTCTATAATGTATATGTCTGGAGTGGAAACATACTTTTAGCATTTTTCATTTCTACGTGGATGTCACTAGCTAATCTTATGCTTAAAGACATTGCTGCAAAAATGGCAAACACCTTGGCTTGCATTTTGGTATATTTTGTCAAAATAGTTATAGAGAATACAATAAGATTTCCTAAAAAGAATAGAGGCAAAAGAGTGAATAAAGATAACTAGACATAGATATAGTGTGTTTTAATATGTAGATATTTTGTAACGTGTAAATATTATAGTATTGGTTTGAAAAATTTAGATATGAGAAATGAGCTTTGAGGACTTTTTGTATATGTTTGTTCGATATTATTAGTTTATAAAGAAGAAATTATCAGTATTGGTGTTAGCAATAATTGGATTTTTTATTGCAACCCCTAAAGTTAGTCAAATAAGTATATTTGAAGCAGCTCTTGGTGGTGACTTAAAGTGGTGCTGTGAAAGTTTGCTTTAATAGTAATGGTCCAAATTGTAAAATTATGAGGGAAGTTAGAACTGCAATTAGTGTAAATTGTTAATTAAAATGTGATAATGAAGTTTGGCTGTACAGAACTTCAAAGCCCATAATGTCACATTGCCCCAAAAGACGAGGATGGTGTCAATAAATTGGTGGCAAAAAACCTGTGACGTGGGACCAGCTCACAGGCACATTGCACTTTGGCTGGGGAGGACTTCAAAGCCCATACTGCTGCACAGCTCCAAGAGGGTGGACCAGGACCTACAAATTGGTGGCAAACAACCCGTGGTGCGGGACATACGTGGGGATCACTCTGGTGCATGCACGTGCCAGTCTGCTCCCATCCTGAGCTAGAAAAAGGCTGGTCTACGCCAACTCCCTTGACTTCCACTCTGGAGATAAGAAACAATCTTTCTCATGCTTTAGGTGTCACCACAACTGACTTTGCTGTTTTCCCCTTTGACTGTCCATTTGGTGGGGTGTGTTTATATTTTTATTATACGTTATTAACCATCTACACACTCAACCCATCTAACTGTTGAGGTAGAATGGGGAATGGAAAAATGTCAGGGGTAGGGACAAACAGAAATGTAGCTCGGTTTACTGCAGCACTACGCTGCACTCTTATTTGGCTAGAGCAGTTGGAGTCACCTCAAGGAAATTGACCTTGCTGAAAGGCGCCTTTCCCTGGCCTCACGTGATCATGCAAGAACTTCCTCTGCAGTTGGTTTGCCACCGGCTGTGACAGAGGAGCTTTCGGCCCCCTGCAGCAGACGTACCAAGGATGGTGTGGTACAAGATCAGTTGCCGGTGGGAATGAGTTTAAATCATTCGGTCATTATACAAGATAGTGAAGGGGGAACTGTGGCAAATTGGAAAAGACAATCAAAGCAGATCACTAATGTGAAATACTGTGGCTCTAAGTGCCCAGGTAATAATCCCTCAATTGCTGAAATTCATGAATTCCCTGAGAACCTAGCTAAAGGAAACATTATTAATTGGGGTCAGCTACTGGAGCAAATCAAGGTTATTGTTGAGGCTGCCTTCCTCTTTTGAGTGAGTAAGTGATGGCCTTAGAATCCTCTATTCAGAAACGAATTAGGGGACGCCGAGAGGGGACAGCAGTCACTGCTGATGTTGTGGTGGCAGTGCCAACTATTAATGTCGTAACTTCGGATGGGTCAGCCACAATTTCACCTACAAAATCCACTGATGACAGTTGTGCAGCTTGCTGACAGCTTACCACAATCTCATGGATCTCTCTTAATCATCCTTCTATCAGGGACAAATTTCTCATCTCTAAACATATTCCTATTAGAAGAGCCTCTTATTGCACTTAACATCTACTTACGAAGTAGAAGCACAATAGTGCCAGACTAGATATTAAGCTCTAAGATGGGGGGGGGGGGGTTGTAACCTGAGATTTTATGATTTTACACAAGTATTGGCCATTGGCATTAGCTACATCCTGGAATCTGAGGCCATAATTCAAATCAAAACACATTTACCTCGATTGAATCCTGTATTTTTTAAATACAGGTCAGAGAAAGATTGGACAATCTCTCAGTAGGTGACTCACTGAATATCTCCTACCTCTCCTACAGGGACATTGACCATTATTTTTAGGTACTTTTGTTTTAAATTCCTTATTACACCACCCAGGGTCAGTTCCCACCCTCTAACACAAGACTTCATTTCATGAGCGCTTAGCTGGAATTTTATATAGTTATGGGAACAGATCTGCGCTCTCCTGTGAGGCTAAGAAAGGAATAACTGAACTCTTAACTTTAAGAAAGTGCAAGCCCTCTCTCTAACTGGTTTTGAAGGCACTTTGTCTAATCATACTCTTTATCTGACTAATTCAAACTAATTTGCCTCCTGCAGTGCACATCCCAGGAACCCCCAAACGCTTTAGCATCATTGTCACAGGGTTCCGTTTACCAGAGAAAGTTGACATTACTCTGGTAAAATGTGTTGCCAGCAACCCCATCTTTAAGAGGTAAATAGAATTGCAAGGCTCTGGCATCCGCCAGTGCACTCCAGGCTACAGTTTTCAACTTCCTCTTTACAGCTTGAATCATAGCATTTTTGGAGAGATCAAGAAGCAGTTTCAGGGAATTACCTAACCTACTCCTTTCCATGTGGCCTACCTAACCAAAACCAACACATCTGCTCCATAACCGGCCTGAGGAAGTAACTTACCCTAAATAACTTTACTTAATGGCTCAAATGCATAGCTGCCAAACTTATGGTCAAACCTTTTCAAGCCATTCATTACTGTAGTTCGAACAAGTCTCCGGGAAACCATTTGTTTGTCCCACCTCAAGTCATCTGAAAAGGTCAGACCCAGATACTTATACTCTCTAACATGTTCTAATCGTACATAACCTAGGAACTACGCAAAATTCCTTTTCCTCCTAGCAAAGAACATTGTTTTATTCTTGTCACCATTTATTGTTGATTTATTTTCGGAACAATAAGAATTTAAGGCATTTAATTTTTGTTGAAACTCTAATTTCATGAGATTCGTCACCACCAGATCGTCTCTGTACATAAGGTAAAAGTGCCTACCTCCAACCTTTGGGGAATAACTATGCATATATCATAACACCTGGGGGAGGTCTGCAATGAACAGACTAAATAGTAGGGGTGCTGGCATATACCCCTGCTGCAAGCTGTTCCTAACTGGAATCTTCCTAGTGAGGCTTCCAAGCCCATTGAGGTCAATCTAGACCCAGTTATTACTATGAAGCTTCATCACAAGGTCCAACAGAGCTCCAGATATCTTCCACTGCTGGAGTTTATGCCAAAGCGCATCTCGGTCCACCTGCAGAAAGGCGTTCGGAAGTCAACCAAGCAGCAGCAAAGGCCACCTACTGACTCCATTAATTTCCTTGTGACTCCTCACAGCGTGAAACAGTGGTCCATCATAGAATATTTCAGCCTAAAGCCTCCTTTGTCCACTGGGATCAATCGGTGTTAAAAGCCCAGGCCGCTAGATGCTGCAACACTGTTTGAGCAGAGTTTGGATGGGATATCTAAAAGAGACATCAAGCAATATTTAGCAGGTTAATCCGTTTTGCCCTTTTTATGAAAGGCATTTGCTATAGCTCCTTCACAGGAATCTAGGAAGGAACCAGTCAGTGATACCCATTTAAAGAAACCTCTCAAAATGAGTACCCATTTACTTGGATATTTTTTGAATATCACAGATGAAAGTCCATCTGGGCCACCTGCCCTAGAGGCTTTCACATTGCAAATAATTTCAGACAGCATTACTGCCATCTAGATATTAGCAATCACTTCATTATCCACTTCAGAACTGGCCTACACAGCTAACATATTCGCAGGGTTTTCTGCCCTATTTTAAGAGCAGGTGTAAGCAGTCCAATTTTCCTCACTTATTTAGGCCTCAAGAGAGGATAGTGATTAGAGGGTTTCAGAGTTCACTAGTCTACAAAACCACTTACTATCCTTGTCAACAATGGTAGGTAAAATTGCCTCCTGTTTTACCCTCTGAATCTCTCTTTTTATGACTGCATAAATTCCGATAAGAGATTTTCGAGGCTAACATTGCTGTTCTGGTATCATTTGGATTTAACTCAAGTAGCAGAAACTCCTGTTTGCCACCATTCTGCCCTCCACCAATCATAGTTAAACCAGGAATTCCCCTTACCTCTTAAAATACTGCTTAAACTGGGCTTGCAATTGCTTTGTAACCTGCAATACCAATCCAGAACATCATTCAAAAACAACTTGGCTAATCACGGGTCCAATCACTTATGCGGTCCTCCGTAGTCCGCCAACCATCAAGGCCACCGTATTCACCTTGATGGTTGGCGGACTATGGAGGACCAGATAAGTGATTAGACCCGTGATTAGCCAAGTCGTTTTTGACTCTAGACCCAGCAGAGGAAAGAAAACGAAATAGCGACATTTGCGCTGTGGATTGGAGGAGAGCCGTCATTCGGGTTAGGGAGGTGCATTATTTCCTGCAGTACCTTGTTAATTAGAATGTGCCGCCTCTAATGCAAATTGCGGCGGTGGGAATTTTTTATAAGATTACGTGTGCAGTAATGTGTTAACCCTGTCCTGAGGAGGCCGAAGAAGGAGTAAGGCCGAAACGCGGTCGCGTAGACATTTCAAAAGGAGGAGTCGTGGAAATATAGTAATGATTCGACATTGCTTGATGGTACACTGGGACGGCCTATATTAATTAAAACACCTTAAGTGTACTATCTAGACTACCTCCTAGTGGTCCTTCCAGAGTTGTAAGGAGAACACTAGTGGAAATTATTTTTGCTTTGGGGTTAGTGGATATTATATATTGATGTTCTATTGTATGTTGTGATTTATGTCATGTTATTGTATATGTACATTTGTTTGTGTATACATGTATTGTGATTTCTTCATGATCAGATGCCATTATCTATGTAGTATGTAAAAATGTTTTGATAGAATCCTTCTAGAGTAATAATTAGAGAGGGAGTAATTAAATGTGCTCTACTCAAAAAAATATAATCTGTGTATTATTTCCTTTATACCAATTTTTGATTGTATAAAATTACGTCCTTTACCCAGGTTTATAAAGGGTTAAGTGGGTATACCCCTGTTGTTCGCAATTTAAGTTACTGACACACGCCTACAAAGCCCTCCACCACCAAGGAGCAGCATACATGAACCACTTCCTGAACTTCCACAAACCATCCAGAAAGCTTCTCTCTGCCTCCTCGCGCAAACATCACGCATCCTCTGTATCCACACCGGAAGCCACTCATTCTTCCACCTCGCTGCCAAGTCCCGGAATGCCCTTGCTCTCCACCACTGAACATCTCTTTTGCTGACGGACTTCAGGAAAAGACTCAAGACCTGTTTTTTTTACTAGACCACCAACCCAGCACCTGGATAATCTCACAGGCGTTAAGCTGCACTCTACAAGTACTGATTGATTGATTGAATAGATTTTCCCAGTTATCGGATTTAGATTGTAGGGATTGGCAGTTAATTGATACCTCTTAATAGTAATCATAGGAAGCAGTCAATTTCTGATGTGAGATTAAATTACAAATGAACCATTAAGGTCAGGAAATTAGCTATCACAAAAGAAACGTGGGAGAGTTTAGTTAAATCCTGCAAAGATAAGGACACTAGGGTTTTTTGGAACATTGTCAATGGCAGGGATATAACTTCCACTACAACAGAGGTACTAGAGACCAAATTAGCCCAGATAGATGGCTTGACAACTTCGGGCGGATTTACTCTTATGGGGAAGGCCCTGCAGCTAATGGTATGGATGCAGCCATGAGGTTTCCCCTGGAGAAGAGGTTTGGTTTTGATGGGGTGGTTACTGCCACAATCCCAGCACACCCAATAAGGCACCAGATCGTGATAGGGCCCCTTTGGACCTCTACCAGGGGAATATTCCCTTATTGGAACCCATAATGGCTAATATTTTGAATGGTGCAATTTCCCCAAAAATCCCTTCCCCGTGGTAAACTGCCTGTTTCCTCTGAATTTTTAAGAAAAGCAATAGATAGGACCCCGGTCACATTGATCAATATCATTATTGGACTCTGTGGGGCATAACATTTTGCATAAGATTGAGGATTGGGTGCAGCACAATGACATACTTAGCCCTGTGGAAAATAGATTCAGAGAAGGACTGGAGATCCAGGAACAGTACATCTTTTAATAGGGAAGTATACGATCGGCAAGAAAGGCTTGCTTTACTTGGTTTCTATGGGTCTTCATAGCGCCTTTAACCGAGTAAACCACTGAAAACCTTGGAGCATTTTATCTAAGCTAGGACTGCCTTACCCATTGGGAGATTTCTCTGTGTCCTGCATCAGGGGAGTCAGTGCTTCAGTTAGGTATGGAATTGAAGGTGAATGCACTGAACTGTTTGAACAGTATTGGGGTGCATCCTTGCCCCCGTTTTATTTCTTTTACATATTAATGGTTTGCCTTATTTTTTAACTTACCTGGGGAAGGACTTACCTAATGTGAAATCCAGATATGCCCCAGCTTTGCTTCAAGCCAATGATGCTGTCTTGCTCTCTGCACACCTAATGGTGTTCACGGTCTTATAGTTGCATTTGTTATGTTTATGGATAATTTAGATTTGGAAGTTCACATCACAAGGTCCCATTATATGGTGTGTGGAAAGAAGCATTGTAAAATTAGGCCTATCTCTTTTAAGGCGGTACAAAAGGGGGTTGGTGATGGACGGAGCATCAGAACCAATCAAACACTCGCACCCAGTCAACAGATCTGGGTTTGATCCATCACCGTTCTTTAGCCCACTCTGCCACCCCAGTTCAGACATGGCCATATGCAAATCAGTCTGACCCTGTGCCTCATGGGAACAGTCCAGCCCGAACTGCCAAGCCATGCCTTCCGTGGACCGGAAACAAGCTTCCTAGCACCGGTTTCTGGCATTTCAGCCGTCTTCAGCCAGGCTTGCTTGAATCCAGTGGCAAAGTGAGCAAGGGACTCACGTCTGAGCATACCCTGCCAACTTATGGCGAACAAAGCGGTACAAAAGGGGGGTGGTGATGGACGGAGCATCAGAACCAATCAAACCCTCGCACCCAGTCAACAGATCCGGGTTTGATCCATCACCGTTCTTTAGCCCACTCTGCCACCCCAGTTCAGACATGGCCATATGCAAATCAGTGCGACCCTGTGCCTCATGGGAACAGTCCAGCCCGAACTGCCAAGCCATGCCTTCCCTGGACCGGAAACAAGCTTCCTAGGACCGGTTTCTGGCATTTCAGCCGTCTTCAGCCAGGCTTGCTTGAATCCAGTGGCAAAGTGAGCAAGGGACTCACGTCTGAGCATACCCTGCCAACTTATGGCGAACAAAGCGGTACAAAAGGGGGTGGGCTACAGAATGGTGATGGATCAAACCCGGATCTGTTGACTGGGTGTGAGTTTTTGATTGGTTCTGATGCTCCGTCCATCACCACCCCCTTTTGTACCGCTTTGTTCGCCATAAGTTGGCAGGGTTTGCTCAGACGTGAGTCCCTTGCTCACTTTGCCACTGGATTCAAGCAAGCCTGGCTGAAGTCGGCTGAAATGCCAGAAACCGGTCCTAGGAAGCTTGTTTCCGGTCCAGGGAAGGCATGGCTTGGCAGTTCGGGCTGGACTGTTCCCATGAGGCACAGGGTCGGACTGATTTGCATATGGACATGTCTGAACTGGGGTGGCAGAGTGGGCTAAAGAACGGTGATGGATCAAACCCGGATCTGTTGACTGGGTGTGAGTGTTTGATTGGTTCTGATGCTCCGTCCATCACCACCCCCCTTTTGTACCGCTTTATCTCTTTTAAGGGGCATAACATAACAAGGGTCTGGGAGTTCCCCTATTTAAGAGTAACTTTCAATTCACATGGAAGTTGGTTTCCCTGTATTTCTAACTGATGCCTCCAGTTCAATCATTTGGTGTGGGCCATGTTCAGACTGGCTACCAGAGTTGGCATTAAGTCGATTCTGCCGCTACTGGAAGTTTAGATTCTGCCGCTACTGGAAGTTTATAAGCTTAAATACTTACCAATTCTGACCTTTGGGCAGCCTTATGGGGGTACTGGGATTGTTCTAGTTTGCAACAACAGGAAAAACGTTTTTTCAGGAGACTTTTAGGAGTAGGTCCGGGTAGCTCCTATTACTTTCTCCATGAGGAACTGGGCTTAATCTATTTGAAAGACTGTATCAAACTTTCCCCACTTCTCCTTTGGATCAAGTTATGGGGGAACCAACATGCATACATGCAATTGTGATGTTATCAATGATTGTTTAGCTTTTGACCTAGTTTTAAGATCCCATGGCTGAGTTATATTAGAAGCGGTGCTGATGCGCTTGGAAGGCTGAACTATATGTCTGTCCACAACAGTTGGACGAAGGGGAGAGCAAAGGGGTTAAAGAGCTATTTTTGCAATTTGCAAATGTCACCAGAGAGGGCAGAAAACTCAGACAATCGTCCTTGAGAGAATTTATTGTGCTTAAAACATGCGAGGGGGCTGAACCTTGCCTCTCTCCATGTGGTGAAACCGCCCCTCTGAGGTTGATGCATTTTACTCTCTTTTGCAAATATTATTTAGAAAAAGATTTTCATTACCTATTCTAAAAAGCCATATTATTGGAAAACTAATAACAATAAGTCTGATCAATCCAGTCGTGTTCTTCTTTTATTAGTGCTACTTATAATTGTTCTTAAATCCAGCCTTTGTTTGTATGTGGTGCACCCCTGGTCTTCATATTTCAAACATTCTTTATTACAGTCACCAGTTTAGTACTCCTTTCAGGTCAATATGGGCAAGCGTAAGGCTGTAGCTGCCTTCCCCCCCCCCCGTGTAGCGGATTCTCCACGCACAAAAATTGACTCGTTTTTGGAACAAGCGGTTAGTGTTATCTCTGAAGAAATAGATAAGGCAGAACATCGCCTCTCATTAGGGCTAAGAGTGGAGGTTTGAGGGACACCTAGTGTTGATGATGGTCTAGCTCTGTGAGGAAAGGTGTAATTAGAGGGGGTCCCTAGTTCTAGGGTTTTCAAAGGTCCAGTTTTTCAAACTATCTAATCGGGGCCCGATACACCAGAGGATTCTTCCTTTATATTTTCTGGCCCCCCTACACCAAAGAGGAAAAAAAAGGTGTAAGAAGGCCCAAATAATGGCTGGTGGCTCAAAAGGCCAGAAAAGGTCTAACTCGAGGTCCCCTGAGGTTGTTAATGAGGTTGCTAACAATACAAATACCCAAGCAGAGACACAACTGGCCCTAATAGCAGCCACAATAGTAACTAAAATTAAAGATCTGGTAACTCCAATCCAAGAAAAACCTGTTAGTCTGATTATCAAAGTGGAGAAGATTAGCTCCATCTGCAGAAACTCCATTAGTGGCACTTTGAGGGGGGATGAAATGGCCACATTATTACCGTCTGTTGTAGCACCCCCTGCTGTTGTCTCCAATAATGAGACAAGTAAATGCCAAATAGGGAAGAGCTGTAGGGAAATCACTGTTGCTTGGCACAATCACAGGGATTACGAAACTGTACCTGCTTCCTTGGGTATTATGAGGTCCACCACACAGCAGATCCCGGGGGGAAAAAAGGCCACCTAAAAGAAGAGGATATGTCAGGTCTCGAGTTACACACCAGCAATGCATAATCTAGCAGGGAATAATGGTCTTCAAAGCGGAGGAGCCCCTGTTTCGATAAATCTGCCTCCGGAATGCTGCCCATATGTGACAATTTTAGTCAATGTCCCCCCTGCGACCTGGTCAAGTAGAAAACCATGAGTCTCTGAAGAATAGAGTGGTACACTGGCTTCACATGAACTGCCAATACCCAGTGGCAGGAACCGATCAAATTCTATTAAAACGGCGAGTAAACTGGGTTGGCCCATTGCGGAAGAACATTAAAGGAGATTGCATTATTATTAATTTAAGAGACCCGTTCGGGGCAAGAGATACCCTAGTGAGGGCAACCCTCCCTTTCCAGCTGGACCAGAATGTGTCACTTCCGCCCCTGAGTTTTTTCTATAGGCACTTAAGGTCTGTACAGCTTCTAGAGGGTGGGATCTGTAGTTTATCTATGGCCCCAGGCAGAGAATTCCAACCCCATCTACCTTTGTCTGTATCTAACAGGTTTCAAGCTTTGAGGTCCCTGCAGGAAAATGATTGACAAGAACCAGGTCACATTTCAATGATTAAGGGAACAACACTGAGGGTAGGAAAGGTGATCCTGAGGGGATTAACATACATGTTATCGCCTTAACTACCAAAGTACTGATCAGCTGTATGATGACAATACCACTGTGGATAATATGTGCCAATGTGAGGATCAGCAAAACATGTCTACTACTAATAATTCTAGCTATTTAATGGAAAGTGGTTATGGAATTGCAACATGGAATATTGGTGGACTAGCAAGTACACAGGGTTCCCAAGGATGGTCTGATTTTATTAACGTACTTGATGTAATTTGTTTACAGGAAACAATGGTGTATCACCCCTATTTATTTTGAGGGATTCTCTTCCTTTTGGCTACAGGTGGTACCATCACCTGCTGGTAGGGCCAAAGGGGGACTTATGATTCTTTTATCAAACAAGCTTCTAGTAAATATCAAGAGAGTTGTCTCAATTGGGTCACCCTCACAAATAATGTAGTTAACTTTCAAATGAGGAAGGGATCTGGTTTTGGTCAATTTTTATAATAATGTGGTTGACTCAACCTGTAGCAAAGTAGTTTCGTAACTGGATAGTGGGTTAGACACTCTATTAAGTTCAGTTAACAACAGCTTTGAGCTTATTTGGGCTGGGGATTTTAATATTCTTACCTGCCCCTTGTCTGCTACTCAGGTATGTGAGGTAACCAACCATGATGAGGATGGCTACATACATTTTCCACATAATGATTATGGTGGAGCCCTGAACCTAATGATTTCTAAGTATGACTTAGAGTTGTTACACTGTGCCTGTGATAATAATGGCAACCAGATACTGCCCTTTATAGGCAGGAATGTTTCATCTAATATTGACCATGTGCTCATCTCAGCCAATGTTAGCAATCAGTGTTTAACACCCAGGGTCGCTCAGCTAGCGTTGAGTGACCATAATCGTATTATATTGACAGTCCTCTTCTGGGCAGGAAAGTTGTAGCTCCTCTGAGTACCATTGTTAAGATTGCCCCTATAAAACCTAATGGGGTATGTAGCAAGTGGGATGGAGTTGATCCCCTTCAAATTTTCCACGAAATTGTTTTAAGGTGTCATGAAGATATTTGTTATTCCCTTAATGATGATGTTAGCTCTACTGAATTGTTAACTAGTTTTACCAAGATAAACGATGTAATCAATGGAGTAATGACCCACCCTTATCATCCAAGACAAGGGCAATGCAGAAGTTGGTTTGATTATACATGTAACTCAGCTTCCAACCAATTGAAACAGGCCTGCACTGCCAACCTAGTGAAAATATTTTAATTATAAAAAAGCCCTTTGTGCCAGGAAAAACGAGCTACAAGAGGCAGCATGGGACAAGCTGTCGGTGGCTACGGACACTGCTGACAATAAACTGTTTTGGGAAACAGTTAACTCATCCTTTTTAAAGAGTGAATCTTTCCCTGAGTTGCTATCTCATTTTGTCTGTGAAGCTTGGGCAGCCCATTTAACAAACATCTTTAATACATCTGACAAGGAAGCGGGGTGGATACACAGAAAGACACAAAGTGATTGCCCCTCCCTACCGTTAAACATCACGATTGAAGAGGTACAACTGGGTACGAAGGGAAGCGCAGGGGGAAAGCTCTGGAAACAGACGGGGTCCCAGTAGACGTTTATAAAGCTGCTGTTGATTTATTGGGACCAATTTTAACTACGGTATTTAACACAGCAGTGATAGAGTGGATTCCCCCTTCATGGGGGATGTCAGTTATTATACCCGTTTATAAAAAGAGTAATAAATCAGAACCAAAAAATTATTGTCCAATATCGCTTCTAGTTTCATCTGCAAAAGTGATGAGCAAAGTCCTACTAATGAGATTAGAAGAGTGGGCAAATGAAAATGCCATACTTTCCCCGGTGCAGTTTGGTTTCAGAAAAGGGGTGGGGACAATAGAACAATGTATAAACTTGGATCTGTTATTCCCTTAATGATGATGTTAGCTCTACTGAATTGTTAACTAGTTTTACCAAGATAAACAATGTAATCAATGGAGTAATGACCCACCCTTATCATCCAAGACAAGGGCAATGCAGAAGTTGGTTTGATTATACATGTAACTCAGCTTCCAACCAATTGAAACAGGCCTGCACTGCCAACCTAGTGAAAATATTTTAATTATAAAAAAGCCCTTTGCCAAAGGGAGGAGACTGTACTTATGCTTTGCTGATCTTAGTAGCACTTTTAATCTTGTAGATCATTCTATTTTTTGGCTGACCTTACTTACCTTGGTGTACCTAGACCGATTGTATGTTTTCATGCAAGGCTCTATGAGAGCCTGTCAAGTAAAGTGCGATTTGGATCCGGGGGCAAATGCACGCCAAATATCAATGTGTCATGGTTCTGCCTTGCCCCGCTACTCTTCTCATTGTTTTTCAATGAGGTGGACAAGGTTCTACAAGCGGTCCAAGCAGATGCCCCAAAAATCTCTGTGAGCCCCACCCCAGTGCTTCTTTATGCAGATGATGCTGTATTATTATCCAGGACCCAGGTGGGCCTACAGTGATTAATTAACAGCTTTGGGGATTTCATTTCTGCAAAGGAAATTGATAGTCAATAAATCCAAGACATGTATCATGATATGTGGGCCTAAATCAAAGAAATGCAACTTTTTATATTGATAATACTCCGGTAGTTACTGTGGACACGTTTTTCTACCTGGGAGTAACCTTTTTAGGTAGTGGAACATGGTCACATAAAATTGCTAATGTCCGATCCAAGATGAACAGAAGTGCACATGGGATCTTCAGGTTTACAGCAAAATTGAGGAATCAACCAATTAGAGATATGCTTACTATTTATAAGGCTAGAACTGTTGCCTCTGCTATTTATGGAGCTGGAGTGTGGGCTATTATTGCAGCAAGGCATTGCAAACTTAAGAAAATGGCTTTTTAAAACATCTTTTAAGTCTACCCACCTCAGCTTGCACTGAGATAATACACCGGAAGTTAGGGTTACAGTATCTAACAAATTTAATTTCACTGCGTCCCCTGTTGTTATGAAGGTCTATCTGGATCACAGAAGACACCAACTTCACAAAGTCAATTATTATGGATTGTTTGTCCTTGGACAAGTCAATGTGTATCCTCTGGCTTAGATATACTAGTAACACATACAGCAAATTATTCAATCTGTCAATTCAGTCTAATCCCGCACAGGTGACTGTTTTAACTAAACTGTCAATAAAGGATAATTTTAGCAATCACAAAATGGAATCTTATATGAGACTGGCAGGGGAAAAACCGACTTTTATATTTTATCAAACAATCCAGTCGGAGAATGGTTTTCAAAGCTATTTAACACGGGTTACAAACCCATCACACCGTTTCGTATTAACCAGACTTAAACTTGGAATTGTTCATCATTTTGTAGTGTTAAGCAACATGACTGAAGAGGCCATGGCTAAACACTGATTGATTCTTGAAAACACATACTGCTGGGAACAGACTTCAAGGAGGCTAGTGTGTTTGTAGCTCCCTAGTGAGTGAAATATGTTACAGCCATCACGGAATTGTGCAATGATAAAGGATTTAAGAACTCGACCTGTTTCTTGCATATACACGTTTTTAAATTATGGGCCAAGACACTCTGGAATTTAGGAAACACTTATGAAATAGGGCACTTTGATATAAAGTGAACAAGTCATTAGTCAACAGCCATAGCGCAAAGCCATTGCTATATTTAAAAACAAAATGTCGGAAGTCAACAGTGCATGACAATGGAGATTCATTCATGTTCACATTCCACAAAGAGAGAACATAATTCTGATAAGGTGTGCCATGTTGATATTGGCATTTATATTGTCCCAGATTTAAAAACAGAATATATGGGGCTCTGAGGTTCCTGTGTTTGTGGAAGAAGCAGAAGTTGAATCCTGGAGAGAACAGGTGTGTCCGTTAGGTGTGCGCAGTGGTAGTGGTTTGCTTGTGTGTTAGTCAGTTCTGAGAAAGAGAGGGGAGTTTTTGGAATAACTTGGAAATAAAGCATTCCCAAAGTGAATAGGTCTCAATTGATGGAGCTATTAGCTTTGTCAATGTTTAATAGCCATGCTGTACAGCAGCGCATCTGCTTTGCAGCATTCCTGAAAGTGAGAAATAAAAGTGATATAATGCAGCTGGTGCTGGCTGCATCGTAGCTTTTTTCTTTCAGGCAGGATTGAATGGGAAGGAGGGTGGTAACAACATGAAAGGAGCGTGTGTGTGGGAGATGCCACAGCTACTTACCGGTAATCTTCATTACTTTCTCGCCACAGTAATGAAAAATGAGCTTTAGCCCCCCATAAAAACTCCAAAAGTTAAAGTTAGCATTTCAGCTTCCCATCCTTCCAATATGGCTGACTTCATCATCCACCAATGACATAAAAGGAACAAACCCCCAACATAGCATCATATAACCAAAGCCACAAGAAAGCTGATGCCCCACACAAAACGGGGCAGGGAGGGATGGCACACTATACTGTGCAGAGGGAGACCAGGACTCAGAGTAATGAAGATTACCAATAAGTAACCGAGGAATTACCTCCTTGTCTATCTTCGTTGCCACAATGAGCTGATACCAAAGCAAGCATCGGCTACAGGAAACATGCCAATATTGCAAACACCAAGAAGAGATTGCAACACCCTGTTTAATCCACACAAGTCTATAGTACATAAACAGGGACCTCAATACATACTGTCATGCAGCACAGAGGTAGCAAAAGAAACAGAAGCACCACCCCGATCTCCTACCTGTAATGCTCCATGAAGGTATGAGGAGTAGTCCATGTGGCGGCCCTGCAAGTATCCTACATAGATACACCCTTAAAAGCAGGCCAAGACAGAGCCAGAGATATTGTAGAACGTCCCCGAAGCTGGTTCACCACCACCCTGTCCTGAGACTCATAGGCCAACAAAATTACCTGCTTGATCCAGCAACTAAGGGTAGAATTAGATGGCTTCAAGCCATTCCTCACTGGACTAAGAATGACAAAGAGATTTACCACTTTACAGAAGGGATTTGTATGGGCCAAGTAAACCAACAACGCTCTCCTCGCATCCAAGAGATGTATGAGGGATCCCTCTCCAGACTGAGGATCAGGGCAAAAAACAGGGAGCACCTCAGCAGAACTGTGAAAGAACATAGCAACCTTAGGAACAAAAGTGGGGTGAGTCGTCAAAATCACCTTATCATCCAAGATTCGTAAAAAATGGACGGACCTCAAAATAGTTCCCAATTCACCAATCCGCCTGGCTGAGGCAATCGTCACCAAGAACACAACCTTCAAAGTCAGGCACTGCAAGTCCACCCACTCGAGAGGTTCAAATGGACACCCTGCAAGGCCCACAAAACAAACAGCAAGTCCCACGGAGGAGTAGACAACATAGTCCTCGGTCGTTTCAGAGCTAGGGATTTCAACAACCGAGACTCCAGATGCTCCACCATAACAAAAAGAGGACACTTAAAAACACGAAGCTCAGCCAACTGAGCCTGAAGTGTAGAATGGGGTAAACCCAGTTCAAAGCCATCATACAAAAAACCCAGCACCTGAACAGGCTCAACATCATCAACTAGAAAACCCTTTCTCAAACACCAAGCAGAAATTTTAGATCAAGGCTTGGCATAAGAATACAGAATAGAGGGGTGCCAAGACTGTTGAATCAAACCAGCCTCAAGAATCAAAAGAGAGAGGAAGGGAGAACTTAAAGTTCCACTCAACTTCCCTTAAATGAACATATAAAATCAAAAGGAGTGGGAGAGTTGTGTTGAGATGGGGGGAAGGCAACACCAAAATTGTTGTGAGACCCTCGACAGCAATGTTCCGCCAAAGCCATGCCTTCCGTTGCTGTACTTAGGCACTGATCATTACATCAATGGGTCTTTTCCTCCACCAGGAGGGATTGTCTCTTGAATATGAGACCATATGGGATCCACCATGTAAGAAAACAATGGTTTAAAAATACCTCCTACCTTTAGACAGGACACACTTTATTAAGAAGATCAAAGGTAGAGGTATGATTGAAAAATGTGAGATGTGAAAAGAGGGGTATTAGGTGTCTCTCACATCTATCCCTGGAAGAGCCAGGTCAACATGTTTTATCCAACTTTGCGCTCTATGGGTTGATTTCTTTTGCAGGACTGAAAGGTTGTTTTGTAGGATCCCTTCATGAAGTCAAATTAAATCAAATGGGACACTTTCCTTCCAGTTTTCTTTTCTTTTTTTGGTCATATGGGACTCATTGTCCTGTCTTAAAGGAGGTAAAATTACATGGAGAACAATGTATTATGTATTAGAATATAGTACTGGTTTTGTCCCATATGTTTAATAATGCATGCACCCAATGATTTAAATAAATGTGTATTTTTCCTCCATTAAATGTGAACCTCTTCAACCCTTTTGGGGTTGTTCATCTATGTGAGCAAATGTTATATGTGCTCATGTATTCCATATTAGGATGGATCTTAATTTGGGGGGCTGTATCATCAAAGCCTCCTCTATGCGATTTTTGGACAACTCATGCTGTGTAGATCTCACTGTATTTTGAAATTATAAGGAATTTGAGTCTATGTAGATGTAAACATACAAACATACACATTGCTTTTTAAATGAACAGTGATGGGAAATGGAATCTATGACATCAATGTTATGTATTCTGGGCCTGATTCGCAAAAGTAAACTTAGACCAAAATTCTAACTTTTAATAGTAGTAGTAAAGTTAGACTTTTGGTCCTCGTTAGACTTTAGGTCTAAAGTTAGACTTTTGGTCTAAGTTTACTTTTGTGAATCAGGCCTATTGTTTTTTAAGGGAGTGAAGTAGTAAAGAATTTCTAATTAGTGCCCCTTTAGAAACTGGTCGAAAGCTGTCCTGTAAGGCGTCTGCAGCATATCTTAGATTCTGTTTTGGAAGGTCTCCATAGGTCTGGACAGAGGCGCAGTATTACTATTCCTTTCATTAGGGAGGAGAAGCTATCATAAAGGGAAAACAGAGGAATGTAAATAGATATAAAGGTGTGAAAAGGGTTTCAAAATTACTCCGCCTATTGCGGAGACGCTAAGAAAGCCACCCTACAGTTGTAGTTTCCCCTTTACCTTATTCCTTCAGTGTGCACTCTGCGACACGTCCTCGCCAGCCTGCATCTTAAAGATTTGCTTTAAGATGCAGGCTGGAGAGGGGTAAACTGCCAGGTTTTCTAGCAGTGTTCCTCACCAGGTGTTCCCAATCGGTAAAGCAGGAAGACAGGAGTTTTTTTTTAATCATGACCCGATGGACTTAAAGTGGTTTTGTCAAGCCCCCGGGGGACTGAGAATGACGTTATCTGATCTTGAAACAGAGGTTGATGTTTACTGATACCCCTGGGGTTTCTGCAAAAGCGACCACCTCCCGTACTATTTGAAAGTCACTAAGATTGTACTTTTGTGTATACATTTGGTTCTACAGGTGTAATGGAATGTTTTTATCTTATAGAGCAATCATGAATTCAATGACGGTTAAATGCAGGTATCACTTATCATAATAGATAAAGCAGAAAGACGATAGTGTTTTTTAATCATGGCCCTGGGGACTTACAGCAGTTTTGTAATGCCCGCGGGGGACTTAAAATGATGTTATCTGATCAAATAACTGAAGTTGATGTTCACTGGTACCCCTTGGGTATCAGCATTCACGACTAACTAATGTACTATTTGAGAGTCATTAATATTGTACTTCCGTGTAATCACTTGGTTCTAAAGGTGTAATGGAACATTTTGATCTTAAAGTGTGATCACAAATTAAATGGTGGTTGAATGTAGGTGTCACTAATCGTAATATATGCGATGTGCTCTTAATGTTCTAAAACTGTTTTTTTTATGCAGAGGGATACATTTTTGAGTCTCTTGTTGTCTATTCACTTCTAAATTCTTGGGGAAGTATGTAATCTAGATGAACACCCATTTCAAATTACTGATGCCCAAGGAATATTTTCATTGAGTCCTTAAAAGGCTGTGCCTAGACGGTAGACCTAATACTTTGTATTAAGTTTCTTTCATGATTTGTGTCTACATAATCTAGGGTTTCCAAAATCACCCATCTCAAATACTCAGTTGAATGTTTTGCGGTGATTAAATGGTTGCTCACTTTTGTTGTTGCCCTGTTGCACCTTATGTTGCTTCTGTGCTCACAAATACTTATATTGACTTTTCTACATGTAATGCCTATATACCTTAAGAGGCCAGGGCAGGTGGTCATGTAGATAGCGTGTGATGTATTACAATTTGTGTGTCTCTTCAAAGTCCATATGAAATTTGGTGTAAGCTGTAGTACGTTCATCGTTCTTGTTAGAGGGCAAACTAAGTAGGTGTCACATCAAACTGGCCACCACCTGGGAACACACCCTACTCATCAGACTCCTCCGTTCAATAGCCAAGCCTGAAGATGCATGGACTGGAAGACCAGAAGAGGAAGCAGGGGACCCATCAACAGATAGGGATGATAAGGACTCACCCAGCATGGCTGAACCACCAACTCCAACAAGCACCCCGTCTGAACCCTGGTTTTCCGAGTGCCTAAGGTTTCAGAAACAAACTTGTAGGAAACTAGAACGAATATGGAGATCCAAAAACGATCCTCTAGATAGAGTAACCTACAGAAAAGCCATTGCCGAATATAAAATCCTGATACATAGGGAGAAAACAAAATACTTTACTGAAAAAATTATTTTGGCTGAAAACTCAGTCAAATAACTTTTTAGCATAATAACTAAATTATCTAAAATGATCATAAAAAATGATGGCACAGCAAATAAAACCTTCTGCAACACCCTCACCAGTTTCTTTCAAAGTAAAGTCACTGAGGTCTTTGATTCCTTCTCATTAAACCATAACGAAGAAACCACACCTCCTGGGATCAACTCCCCTACAATTCTTGATAGGTTTTCTCCCCTTAACAAAGAGCAGCTTTTGAAACTTATAATAGCATGTAAATCAGGTTCCCCATTAGAGACCTGCCCCCCAAAAATTATACATCTAGTTCCGATGGTCTTTGAAGAACAACTCACACAAATTCTCAACAAAATGCTGAGTACAGGACATATTCCAGCTGAACGGAAGGCGGCAACCATCCTTCCCATACCGAAAAAAAGCAATCTTGACCCCCAGGAAAGCAGTAGTTATAGGCCCATCTCAAGACTCCCTTTCCCAGCCTAACTACTTGAAAAAGCATTAAATAATGAACTGATGGCCTGCATCGACAGCAACAATTTGCTGGATGCCTCCCAATACGGCTTTAGAAAGGCTCATAGCACAGAGGCAGCCTTGCTTGTCGCCTCTGAAGAAATCGGATGGACCTTAGATAAAGGCGATCAAGCCATCCTGATCTTACTCGAACTCTGGGCGGCCTTTGACACTGTTAACCATACTGCTCCGATCAACTGACTAATAGAGTTGGGAATAGTAGCACCTCTGTTTTCCCGGTATTTAACTTTAGGCAGTTTGATTTCATCCAGTGATTGATTTGAACCATGCAGGAGCTGAATCTATGACCCACTTTTTCCTCATTTTGGGAGGTGCTACTTTTCGGGAACAACAGATCTTTCTGGTTGCCAATCTGGTGGTCCCAGAATATGGGACCCTTACCAATGCCAGTTCAGAAAGGAAGAAACTTGGGAGTTATCTTTGATAATAAGCTCCACTTTGACCAGCAAGTTAAAGCACTCTCTTCTTCCGTATTTTATACGCGAAAGACTAATAAAGAAAATGTGTCCATTTATTCTTAACAAAATTCAGTTGTCACCTCCCTGATCCTGACCAAATTGGACTATGGAAATGCTCTCTTTATTGGTATCTGAAAAAAGTCTTTACAAAAATTTCAAACTCTACAAAATGTAGCAGTCCTACTTCTTGCGGGAATTTCTAACATAAGTCAGCAACCCAAACACTGGTAAATCTGCATTGGCTACCCATAGAAAAACGTCTAGAATTTAAGACATTATGCATAACCTATAAAGCACTGCATAGTTCAGGACCAAGCTATTTTCGCAAAAAAATGACCTGGTACTCCCAAGGCAGAAACCTCAGATCCTCAGATGCAATGCTACTATTCCCTGCCAGAGCAAAACGTACTGCCTGGGGTGGTAGGAATTATCTACTGAAAGCAGCTGCACTCTGGAACGTCCTACTCCTGGCAATAAGGAAATGTTCCGACTTCCTGATTTTTCAGAAGCAAAAAAAAACTTGGCTGTTTGCACGCCATTAATCAGTGGCAAATACTCTCCCTGCAGCACTGCACTAGTCAGCATCAGTGCCAAGACACCTCAGGGCATTCAAGTGCTAAACAAAACCAAAATCAAATCAAATCAAATTTAAACCTCCTCCATAAACTCAGGAACACATCGTGTGTAAAAGATAGTGAACTCATGGATTGAAAGACCTGGCTGAGCCTGTCCGCAATCACATTCTCCTTGCCTGGCAAGTAAATTGCTGACAGGGAACTCAACTCCAGTTCTGCCAAGCTGCAAATAACCTGACTCAGACAACTGAGGGACTTCACTCTGCACCCCCCTGATGATTCAGGTACCCCATGACAACGTTGTTGCCTGTCCGGACCTGCACATGACGGTTCAACAAATGTGGAGCAAAAGCCAAGAGACCCAGGTTAACAGCGTTCAGCTCCTGGTAGTTGGGATAACAAGCCGCCTGAGCTGTTGACCTCTTTCCCTGCACTGAAACATCTCCCATGGTCACTCCCCAGCCTCAATACTGGCATCGGTGGTCACAATCGGGGTAGGCACCACATGAAAAAAACACACCTGGAATAGATTCACATCGCTCAACCACCAGCCCAAAATCTCCCAGACCTGTGCAGTCACAGGAACCCCCTGTTGGTAATCCTGGCCACTCAGTAGGTAATGGGCCAACACATGATTTATCACTGGAAATATTTGTAAACGGGCCCAGGGTAGCACCATCATAGAAGCAGACATAAGTCCCTCAATTCTCAACCAACGGCTCACAGGAGGACATTCTTGTGACAGCAACTCTTGAATTTCTGTCACCAGAGCCAATTTCCTATCCAGAGGCAGGAACACATTCCCCACCAAGGTCTAAACTGGGCTCCATGTAAGTCACATCCTGAGTCGGGGTGAGACATGACTAGCTGAGATTCACCAAGAATCCATGATCCCACAACAACCTGCAGACTTCCATGACATGTTGCTCCGCCTTAGGAAAAGAAGAGGCAGAAATCAACAAATCATCAAAATATGGGAAAATCATAACCCCCATACCATGCAAAACACCAATCAGGGGGGCTAAAAACTTAGTGAAGACCCTCGTAGAGGAACAAAGACCAAAAGGCAATACCTTGAATTGGTAATGATGACCCAGAAGCACAGAAACCATTGCGATGTTAGATGGACCGGCACATGTAGATATGCATCTTGTAAGTCCAGGGACGCCCGGAAGTCCCCCTGATTGATGAAGGGCAGTATGAGTTGAAAAGACATCATTTTGAACCAGACATTGAGAATGAACTGGTTCAGTCGTTTCAGATCTAGGACAGGCCTGAGATTGCCCAAATGTTTTTCCACCAGAAAAAGAGTTCAATAAACCCCCTCTCCTTCCTGCAAATGTGGCACTGGAATAATGGCACATTTTTCCAAGAGAGTGCGAATTCCATCTACGAGGGTCTGATGTTTCACTCCACCCATAAGGCATGATTTGAAAAACATTGGGAGGGGTTCCTAAAAACCAATCCTGAAACTCTCTGCCACCACCTGAAGCACCCACTGGTCTGTCACTGACTGCTGCCAGTCCTGGGGAAATAGAGAGATGCAACGCCCCACCTGGTTGCCCATCACTGCCATATAGTCAGGGTTTAGGCACGGCTGAGGAAGAGGAAGCAGGCTGGTGGAACTGGGATTTATCAATGAAAGGGGCACCCCGGCGACGCCCTCTGCCACGAAAGGGCTGGTTTGATTTACCCTGGCGTCCTGAGCCAAAAACCCTCTTGTTACTAAAGAATTTAGGCCCACCAGTCTTTTTAGGAGCCAGCAGCTTGCGATCCTCCACAGATTTCTTCACCATGCCCTCCAAAATAGGAACTAACAACTTCACTCCAGAATAAGGAATTTTAATTAGCAACCCTTTCTTATCTGCGTCAGCCTTCCATGACTTTAACCACATCTGGCATCAAGCCGCTATGGAGGACCCTGCCATAGAAGCAGCCGCACCTAAGGAGTCAAAAGCAAATATCCAAGAAGAGTATGACCCTCTGCTCCCTCATGGCCAGAGTACGAGAGACGTCCTCCCACTGGTCCATCAACTCCGCCAGAGATTGGAAGACTTTGAGGAAGGATTGAATAGCATATGTAGAGTAGGCAGAAGCCCTGATCTCAAAATTAGATGCCTCAAAAGTGCGTTTCGCAGCAGTGGCAACCCTTTTATCAACTGGGTCTGATGCAGAGGCAGCTTCGGAGATGATTGTACAATGGGAGCCAGCCCTGCCATCAAGGAATCCACCTTAACAGATGCCGGAAACATGTCAGCAAAGTCCTGCAATGGGTATGATTTGACCAGAATACATGGAAAACCATGTTTGTCCTCATCTTTCCATTCATTCTTAAACACCTTCTTTCCAGAAGATGAAGTGGTAAGGATACAGATTCCTTGTGTTGATTCTGGGAGAAAAAATCATCAGTCTCCTCAGGCATCACGGCATCTGGAAACTCCAACCTCTGGTGAAAGTGCTGAAGGACCTCCTTCAATTCAGGAACCTGCACATAGTGCTCTTTAAGTTCAAAATCCTCATCTGCATCAGAATCAACTGAGGCCACCGCCTCTATACGAGGCTTCTTAGCTGGGGGAACAGGCTCTTTTTCACGAAAAGCAGCAACCACTGCAGCCTGTATCATCTGCTGATAAGCTGCAAAGGCAAAGAAGGAACCACCTCAGGAGCCCCTGGTTCCTCCACATTGAGGGTTTTTTCCAACACTTTTCCACTAGCCGCCATACTTCAAGCAGTACAAATACAGTAAGCACAGATATCTCTCACTTATATAGCATCTAAGCACCCAAAACATGACGCCTCCAAATTGCCATGGTTGCCAAGCAACAGCCCCACAATACCTTGTGGTCAACTACCGCAATATAACTGTGAAGCGTGCATGGAGGAACAGTCCAATAAAATGCCTACATCCGCTGCCCACGTAAATCCTCACAGCAAGAAGACCAGCTCATTCATGCCGCCCATGTAGAATGCAAATTGAGCAAGTGCCCCATGGAAACCTCCAGGAATCCGAAGAAGCCCAACCGCACCCCGGAGCCCCCCCAATCTGGACTTCAATGGGAGCACAAAGCCATATACATCACACTCAATCCTCAAGGACCCATGAGTATGCCAATGCAATACTAAAACAGCTCAACCACACCCCCCATCCCCCTCTCCTCACAAGCCCGCTCAAGCATGACTACAGGTAACTGGGACGCAAAGATACAGATTGGAAAAATGCACAAATGGCAAAAAAATGAACAAATGTCCAATCAGCAAAGTCCTGGGTATGCTAAAGCAATACCTCAAACTCGTGGAACCACGAGTCCCCTCTGGCAAGACCTCGCTCGATCCCTCACTTACATGCTATTCCCAAAAGCAGCAATTCATGAAGTTTGTGAGCAGAAACTAAAAAACAGGATGTAACGTGGGGGGGGGGGTCGTTTCTTTTATGTCATTGGTGGATGACCGAGTCAGCCATATTGGAGGGATGGGAGGCCAATATGCTGACCTTAACATTTTCGAAGCAGCTGTGGGAAGCTCTCCTCCAATTTTTTTTTATGCTTGTCTAAATCATTCGGCATGACAAAATTGACCAGGTGCTGTGAAAATGTTCCAGTTTCTAAATGTGAAGACACAACACAACTTCATGTCTTTGCTGAAATGTAGACCTTAATGCACTGTCAGCAAAGTCTTGCTGTGCGATGTGTGCCAGTGTCATTTGTTCCAATACATGAATGGTACACCTCCCACCACCTTGTGTCCATAAATACACACTGAACTTACATTAAAGAAACCATAGAGAAGTGACAAACGTTCATTCTTGAAAACACGCACTACCTAAATACAGGCTCAAAGGAAGCAAATGTGTTCACGGCTCCAAAGTGAGTAAATAAAATATGTTATGTCGTCTCATAATCGTGCAAAGATAAAAGAATGAAAAACACAACCTGTTAATTGCACACAAAATGCTTAAAATCATGGCTATAGCCTAAAATTCAGGAAACACTGATGAAATAAGCACTTCGTTACAAAGTGGGGTCATTAGTCAATAGCCATTGTGCACATCCATTAATGTATTTTAAAATAATTTAAGAAGGGAGCAATTAGAGTTTCCTTGAGGTTCACATTCCATAAAGAGCGAGTTTAATTCTAATGAGGTGGGCATGTTGATATTGATATTTCAGGTGTGCCCTCTTTTTTAAAAAAAGATTTGGGGTTCTGAGGTTACAGCAGGTCTGAAAAAAGCAGACGGTGAGACCTTGAGCTGACAGGCATGTTCGCTGGTTGTGCAAGCTGGCAGCATTTTGCACATTAGCCAGTTCTGAGAATTGATACAAGGGAGTTTGCATTACAAGAGGGGAAAAAACATTGGCAAAGTTAATATGTCTTGATAACGAGAGCTATTGATTGGCTTTATCAATGTGTTTCAGCCATATAGTACAGCAGGATTACTTCTGTGCAGCATGGCTGAAAGTTAGAAAACACAGCCAGCTCTGTGTCATATCACTTTCTTTTCCGGCGGAAGCTGGAAGGAGAGGGTGGGAAAGGGCAAGCAACAACACAGCAGGATGGAAAGATGCAAGCAAGAAAGTGGGATGGTGTGGGGGGTCAAGCAACAACACGGCAGGATGTTAGGGGCAAGAAATAATGTATAAGTGTGGGGGGCCAAGAAAACATTTATTAATGATGGAGGGGGCAACCAATAAGGACGGATGAGGCGTCAGAGGCAAAGTACCAATAGTGGAGGAGTGAAGCAACAATGCGGGACAGGGCGGGAGGATGTGAGAGGGCAAGTGTAAAGATGAGACGTAAGGAGGTTAGGTATTAAGTAAGTTTATTACTTACAGGACGACACACTCAACCGGAGGCTAAGTGCACCAATACAGAATGACGTAAATACAACCGTCCCAACTGTCACCTAGAACGTGTCCAGCTGTCAACATTCCAGCTGGAGGCTACCGCACGCAGGAGGGAGGGGCGCGCGGGGAAAGGAAGCTAAGGGATGCAAATGAACTATGAATTAACATAACACATCTCCCTTCCTATAAGAGAGAAGAACTCAGTAGGTAGGAAAAACATCAGTAACATTAGTGAACCAGTAAGAATCATTCACAAACAAAATCCTTGTATTTGCTTGGTTTGACCACGCAGCGCCCACATCTACTTGTGGTTGCCTCCTCTTCCAAATTGTCCTTTTCCCTTCCTGGTTCTCTATTAGGGTCTTGTCTGTCACTGGGATCCATGGGACCCCCCATAGTACCAGTACTTGGAACACATCCTTCTACACATTGCCCAATGGCTTCCTGATCCACCTCTGACTCGTCGTCATTACTATGTTCCAAGGAAGTCTCAGATTCGCTAGTGCTCAGTTCTCTGTTGACTCCTATAGTTTCAATTTCTTCACCTCTCAGATCTTCTTCTCTGATTATCCCCTCGTGTTGTTGTGACACATGAACACCATCTTCCTCCGAATCTGTAGAATCAAGCTCTATCCGACCCAGCTTGTTCCATCTTCCATTGTCCTCTTCCTTCCTCCTTTGTAGATGACTAGTTGTGTCCTTAGCGTCACTCACCTTCCTTTTACAAACTGACATTGCGGAAGCATGCCATACTTTTCCATCGCTAAGGCGTGCAGAATTGCAAAATACTTTTTCCACTAATAATGGATCCGAGAATCTGTTTTGCCCTTTCACAATGTTACCACTTCTCCTTACTCTCACACAATCCCCTTCCTCCAGGTTGATTTCCTTGCAATTATGTTTGTTGTCAAACTTCCCTTTACTCTGGTCTTTTGCCTCTTGTATTCTCTTTCTCACATTTTCTACAGTCCATTCAGATTTCCTTGCATTTTTCATCCACCCTATGTTGTCTTTAGATACGGGAGTCCTCCCTCTTAGAATCTCAAATGGGCTTACCATGGTTTTCTCTCCTGGTGTTATCCTATAACTCCACACCATTTTTCCTAATTCCTTTCTCCAGCATTTTTTATTATTGTTAGCGAGCTGGATAATGCCTTTCACCACCCTATTAAACCTCTCAACTGCGCAGTTTCCCGCTGGGTGGTAGATGCTTGTAGTTTTGTGTTTTATACCTTTCCTGTCAACAAAATTTTTGAAAATGTCAGATGTGAACTGACTTCCGTTATCACTAACTATAGTTTTCGGTATGCCTTCCCTATTGTTGGACAGGCCACACGAAGGGCTTGCTCCCTCCCCGCATGACAGGGCCCAAGCCCCGGCCCGCCAGGCGTGACCCACGAGAATCACCCGCACCCCGTCTCCCGACGGAACTCCTGCCCTCGGACCTCCATGTAACCCGGGCCCAAGCCACCACCGGCTCCCTCGGCCGGGTCAAGCCGCCATCTTGGGCCCTGCGCCACGAGGCCGCGTGGCCTCCACCCGACCCTAACCCTGGGCCTGGCCGGCCCCGACATCCCGGCACCACCATCCCCCCAGGAGGTGAGCGGACCACTTGGCAGGTCAATGGGAGAACGAAGCGCCAAGGACTCTCCCCCGCCAGGTGACGATCGCCTCCAGCTCCCCCAGGCACCGGCTCCACCCCCCCGCTGGGTGTCTGGACACCTTCATCCCGGACCCTCCGACCTCCAAGTGCGAGGGTCCGGACATCAAAGGGCGCCTGCCCTATAACTGGAGCAGCTCCGGAGCAGGAAGGCAGTTGTATCCTGGAGTCGAGAGACACCGAGAGAACTCAGCCTTGACGGACTACTGGCGCTGCCGTAGCCCTATCTTGTGAACTATCGTCCCGCCTGCTGGCGCTGCCGCGGCCTTCTGCAACATCCATCCTCGTCGGGACCTGCTGGCGCTGCCGCGGCCCGTTGTAACGACCACCTTCACCGGGACCTGCTGGCGCTGCCGCGGACCGTACATCGACCATCTTCTCTGGGACCTGCTGGCGCTGCCGCGGACCGTGTATCGACCATCTCCACCGGGACCTGCTGGCGCTGCCGCGGCCCGTACCAGCTAGACCACCAAGCTCGAGGATTGTGAGCTACCCACCATACCATCTCAACTACCAGACTGGTAACCAGACTGTCCCGCTACCCCCTTTTCCCATCTTGAGAGACTTGAATCGAGGGGACCCCTGAGTCCAGACCTCCTTGTACCTTTTCATTGTACCTTAAGAAGTGCTTATAAAGAACGCTAACTCATCTCCTTGTGTGGTATCTGTCTGTGGGGGGGAAGTTATTTGTCTGTACGATCGCTGGAGACGGCTCTCCCCGGAGACCTCTCCCCTTGTCCTCGGCCGACCCTCCCGGTCCGTCTAACATTGGTGGCCAGCGGCGCGATCCGAATCAACGCGTAATCGTACAGAGAGTAGCTCACCCCACGACAAAACCACGATGTCAGCCAAAGAGAGCGGTTCCACTGAAAAGTTCCAAATGGATAAGTTGGAAGAATATAGCCACCGCGAACTTAAACAATTCTGCATGGAACTAGGCATTGCTACCACCGGCCTGAGTACCAAAGATGATTTGAAGCGCGCCCTTTGAGTCGTGGGCAGAAACTGGGATCGCCGGATCCTCCGACCAAAACAGTGTCGCACCAGAGGGGAACGCCACGACTCCCGAGGAGCGGGGAACGGGCCTCTCGCAGGAGGAGATCCAGGAAAGAGAAAGGTCCAGATTACACGAATTGGAAATGGCACGACTCAAGATGGACGGTGAACTAAAGTTAGCCGAGCAGAAACTAAATCTAGAGCATCTGCGGCTCCGTGAGGCACGAGAAGAAAAACAGAGACAGAGAGAGCTTGAGGAAAAAAAAATAACACTCGAACACGAGCGCAAACTGGCGGAAATAGAACTTCGGAAACAGAATAAAGAACCGGGGGTGCCTGAGCGACCGCACACCCCAGGGACAACCGAGAAAAAAGTCCACATCCCCAAGGATGTTGTCCGAGAGTATGTCCGAGAAGACGACATACAGCAGTGGTTCAAAGCCTACGAGATCGCCATGACCTCCCACCGGATCGACCGGAGTGATTGGGGAGCCGGACTATGGGGGAGGTTCGTCAACGAAGGTCGCGATGCCCTGTTGCAGCTCCCAGATCACCAAATGTCGTCCTACGACCACATGAAGGCTGCCCTCCTCACCCGCTACGGCCTCACACCCGAGATGTACCGCCAAAGGTTCAGAGATTGCACCCGGATCCCGGGTACAACTTGGGTGGAGTACGTAAACTATTTCAGTCGAGCCTTCGAGGGTTGGATCAAGGGGAGCCATGTAACGACCTACGAACAACTCTTTAACCTTATGGTATGGGAACACCTGTCGAACAACTGTTTCATCGAGCTCAGGCAGCACCTCCTCGACAGTAAATTGACTGACCCTCGGCAGCTCGCCGCTGAAGCTGACCGATGGGAAAGCACCCGAGTGGGCCGGAGAGGACCACACGAGCAGAACCGAAGCAACCAAGGCCAGCACCGTCCTCGGGGAGGAGGAGGAGGCCAGGGGCGAGGGAGAGACACCCTCCCGGCAACACCCGTGGCCAGCACCCCGCCCCCGGCCGGCCGGGGAAACCCCCCGATGCGTCCAGGGTTCCGAGCCAATGTCACGTGCCACCGATGCCAGCGAGTCGGCCATTACGCCAATGACCCGAGCTGCCCGCAGAACCGAACGCCCAAGCCCCGCCAGGTAGCTGCCGCCGCCCTGGGGGAAGAACGACTATCAGAGGAACAGGAAGAGTATGAGCCGGCCCAGCAAGAGTGGGAACCGGCCGCCATGGTTCTAGCGTGCCTAGGGGGAAAAGACATAGTCCCGCGGGCTCCCCTACCCGCCAACACCAGGAAATACGGTCAGTGGGTGACCATTAATGGGCATCGGGCCGAGGCCTTACGTGACACAGGCGCCAGTGTGACGGCCGTCCGCTGTCACCTGGTGAAACCCGAGCAGATCCTGCCGAACATTCTCTGCCCCGTCCGCTCAGCCGACAATTCCGAAAGTCTGTGTCAAATGGCCTGCGTCCCCTTCGAATGGGGAGGGGTCTCCGGCCTGTTGAAAGTGACGGTCCGGGATGATGCCCCCGTGGACTGCCTCCTGGGGAATGACCTTGAGAGTTCCCCGTGGGCCACCGTCGAGAGAAGAGAGCACCTGGGGATGCTGGGCCTCCCGGACTGGGCCTGCGTAACCACCCGGTCCATGGCCGCCCGTGCCGTCCCCCGACCAGAAGAACCGGAATGGCCGGCACCCCCGCTCCCGGTCGCCCCAGCAGAAGACAACGGCGAGGCCAACCCCCCGGAACCAACGGCCGAAGGGGACGCGCAACCCCAGGACTTCCCCGGCCTGGCTCAGTGGCGTCAAGAAGGGGGGCCCACCCAAGAACAGTTCCGCCAGGAGCAAAAGACCTGCCCCTCCCTCGAGGGACTCCGCCAACAAGCCAGTGCCCAGAGCGCAGGGGACTCCACCGGAACTCACTGGGTCTACTGGGAGAACGACCTGCTATACAGCGAACAGAGAATCGCAGAGCTAGGGGCCGGTCGAGTACTGGTGGTACCTCTCCGCTTCAGAGACTTCCTGCTCAACCTGGCCCACGATGTCCCCCTGGCTGGACACCTGGGCCAAGACAAAACTTACAGTCGCCTAGTGACCCACTTTTTCTGGCCGAAGATGCGGAACGACGTCCTGAACCACTGCCGGTCCTGCCCCACGTGCCAGGCCAGCGGGAAGAGTGGCCGTAAGCTAAAGACCCCTCCAGACGTCTTCAAGTACCTCCTGGCCCTACGCAATCAGACCCGGCGCTTCAGGGAGATGGCCAAGGCGAACCTCGAGGCCAGCCAGGAAGACATGAAGAGATGGTATGATCACAATGCCTCCTCCGTCGAGTTCGAACCTGGTCAACAAGTGTGGGTGATGTCCCCCAACGAACCATGTGCCTTGCAAGATAAGTGGACGGGGCCCTTCAAGGTGGTCGAGCGCAAAAGCCCCGTCACTTACCTCATCGACATGGGGACCCCCCGGAACCCCCTTCGGGTCCTCCACACCAACAGACTCAAACCACACTTTGTGCGCTCAGAACTCAGCCTCCTGATGGCTACGGACAGTGGGGCAGAGGAGGACTCCGAACCCCTCCCGGATCTCCTGAAGACTCAGGAGAACGACGGTTCCGTGGACGGGGTCCGGCTCTCCGATGCCCTCACCCCAGAGCAACGCCGGGGCTGCCGGGACCTCCTGCTGCGGTTCGCTTCACTGTTCTCCCTCACTCCCGGGGTCACCCCTTGGTGCTTGCACGACGTGGACACCGGGGACAGTCCCCCTATCCGACACCGGGCCTACCGCGTACCAGATCGGGTACGGGCCTGCATACAAGAGGAAGTGGCCAAAATGCTCACGATCGGGGTCATCGAGCCCTCGGACAGTCCCTGGGCCAGCCCGGTTGTATTGGTCCCCAAAGCCGCTGCCCCCGGCACCACACCTGAACTGAGATTCTGCGTCGACTACCGGGGCTTGAACGCTGTCACCCGAACCGACGCTCATCCTATCCCCCGAGCGGATGAATTGATCGACCGGCTGGGGGCCGCCCGCTACCTCAGTATCTTCGACCTAACAGCGGGCTACTGGCAGATCGGTCTCACGCCCCGGGCTCAAGAACAGTCCGCTTTCTCTACCCCCGATGGCCACTACCACTTCAAGGTCATGCCCTTCGGCATGAAGAACGCCCCCGCTACATTTCAACGTCTTGTGAACCAGGTCTTGGCGGGGCTCGAAGAGTTCAGCGCTGCCTACCTGGACGATATCGCTGTATACAGCCGCCACTGGTCCGACCACCTCCTCCACCTCCAGGAGGTCCTACAGGCCCTCCAGCGGGCCGGCCTCACGATTAAGGCCGGCAAATGCCAAATTGGTCAAGGGTCCGTGACCTACCTGGGGCACCAGGTGGGAAGCGGGCTGGTGGCCCCACTGCAACTTAAAATTGCTGCCATCCAGTCCTGGCAGCCCCCCGTCACCCAGACCGAAGTCCGAGCCTTCTTGGGGCTCACCGGCTACTACCGGCGGTTCGTGAGGGACTACTGCAGCATTGTGGGGCCCCTCACGGGCCTCACGTCCAAGAACCAACCGAAGCGGATTAACTGGACCCCCGATTTTCAAGCGGCCTTCGAAAAGCTGAAGGCCGCCCTGTGCACCGCCCCTGTGCTCCAGGCCCCCGATTACAGTCGGGAATTCGTGGTACAGACAGACGCCTCCGACCACGGCATCGGAGCGGTTCTTTCCCAAGTGAACCACGAGGGTCATGACCAGCCGGTGGCCTTCATCAGCCGACGTCTCCTGGCCCGAGAACAGCGCTGGAGCACAATCGAGAGGGAGGCCTTCGCAGTGGTGTGGGCCCTCAAAAAGCTCCGGCCCTATCTCTTCGGTACCCACTTCCGGGTACAAACCGACCATAGACCCCTGCAGTGGCTGATGCAGATGCGGGGGGAGAACCCAAAACTATTGCGCTGGTCAATCTCCCTGCAGGGAATGGACTTCACCGTGGAGCACCGACCGGGCCAAGACCACGCCAACGCAGATGGCCTGTCACGCTTCTTCCACCTCGACGAGGAGAGTCCCCAAGAAGATGGGTGACTCTCCCCGCCTTCAGCTGGGGGGGACGCATGTTGGACAGGCCACACGAAGGGCTTGCTCCCTCCCCGCATGACAGGGCCAAAGCCCCGGCCCACCAGGCGTGACCCACGAGAATCACCCGCACCCCGTCTCCCGACGGAACTCCTGCCCTCGGACCTCCATGTAACCCGGGCCCAAGCCACCACCGGCTCCCTCGGCCGGGTCAAGCCGCCATCTTGGGCCCTGCGCCACGAGGCCGCGTGGCCTCCACCCGACCCTAACCCTGGGCCTGGCCGGCCCCGACATCCCGGCACCACCATCCCCCCAGGAGGTGAGCGGACCACTTGGCAGGTCAATGGGAGAACGAAGCGCCAAGGACTCTCCCCCGCCAGGTGACGATCGCCTCCAGCTCCCCCAGGCACCGGCTCCATCCCCCCGCTGGGTGTCTGGACACCTTCATCCCGGACCCTCCGACCTCCAAGTGCGAGGGTCCGGACATCAAAGGGCGCCTGCCCTATAACTGGAGCAGCTCCGGAGCAGGAAGGCAGTTGTATCCTGGAGTCGAGAGACACCGAGAGAACTCAGCCTTGACGGACTACTGGCGCTGCCGTAGCCCTATCTTGTGAACTATCGTCCTGCCTGCTGGCGCTGCCGCGGCCTTCTGCAACATCCATCCTCGTCGGGACCTGCTGGCGCTGCCGCGGCCCGTTGTAACGACCACCTTCACCGGGACCTGCTGGCGCTGCCGCGGACCGTACATCGACCATCTTCTCTGGGACCTGCTGGCGCTGCCGCGGACCGTGTATCGACCATCTCCACCGGGACCTGCTGGCGCTGCCGCGGCCCGTACCAGCTAGACCACCAAGCTCGAGGATTGTGAGCTACCCACCATACCATCTCAACTACCAGACTGGTAACCAGACTGTCCCGCTACCCCCTTTTCCCATCTTGAGAGACTTGAATCGAGGGGACCCCTGAGTCCAGACCTCCTTGTACCTTTTCATCGTACCTTAAGAAGTGCTTATAAAGAACGCTAACTCATCTCCTTGTGTGGTATCTGTCTGTGGGGGGGAAGTTATTTGTCTGTACGATCGCTGGAGACGGCTCTCCCCGGAGACCTCTCCCCTTGTCCTCGGCCGACCCTCCCGGTCCGTCTAACACCTATTAAATATTTTTTCCAAAAATTTGACAATGTCCGGAGCATCCACTTTACTGCAAACCTTAATCTCGGGCCATTTTGAGAAATGATCAACCAAAACCATTACGTACATCTTTTCCTCCTGCCATCTTACTGGACCCATTATATCCACTCCTACTCTCTCCCACGCCATGTTAGGGCACTCTAACGGTTGGAGTGGAGGTCTTAGGACAGTTTGGGTTTTATCAGAATTCTCGCAGGGTATGCAGTTTCTCACGGCTCTCTCAATCTGGATGTCGCACCCAGGCCACCAATACCAGCTCTTTATTCTTTGTTTAGTTTTGTTAATGCCGAGATGTCCTTCATGGCATATATCAATAAGTCTCTCTCTTAAGGTTGTAGGGGGTATTACCTTACCCTGTCGTAATATTAAATCATTTTCTATAGATAGCTCATTCCTCAACTCCCAGAAGGCTCTCAATTCTTTCCTCATGACTCCTTTCTTAGGCCATCCTTTTACGATGTGTCTTTTGACCTCGTCTAAATTTCCATCTTTTCCGTATTCTTCCTTCCATGTTTCATTAGTTATACTTGGAAACTCTTCATTTACGTTCGCAACACATAGTTCTTCCTCCTTCTCATCTTTTTCCACATGTTGCAAGGGTAACCTACTAAGGAAATCAGCAACGACGTTCTTAGTCCCTGGTAAGTACTGCACTTCGTAGTTGTAATCCAAAAGTTTGATTGACAATCTGGCCAATCTGGGTGACGCATTGAATAATCCTTTTACAGTGAGCACTTTTGTCAAGGGTTTGTGGTCACTGCGTAAAATTATTCTCTTACCCCATATGTACTGCCTGTAATGATCTAGTCCCCATGCACAAGCCAGCGCCTCACGCTCAATTACGGAATACTTTTCCTCTGTTGGCGTCAAGGAGCGGGAGGCAAAAGCGATGGTGACTTCCATTCCTTCACTCTCAACCTGTGATAGTACTGCCCCATGCCCTTGCCACTTGCATCAGTGGTGACTACACATGTTAGTTCATTGTCGAAACCTTTAAGGGGTGGTGCGTCACAGATCTCTTTTTTTAGGTTTTTGAAACTGTCTTCACAGTCTTGTGTCCATTCAAATTTGATTTTATTCTTTAGTAGGGTTCTAATATGGTATGTTTTCATTGAAAAGTTTCTTACAAACTTGGAATAATATTCCACTAGACCCAAGAACGCTCTGAGTTCCTCCTTATTTTGTGGCACTGGAGCATCTTTGATGGCCTTAATCAATTCTTTCTTGGGTTTCACTCCATCCTTAGTGATTTCATGTCCTAGGTAGGTTACAGTATCATTACTGAATTTGCACTTTTTGTATTCAGCTGTCAACCCACCTTTTTCCAAAATTTTTAGTACCTGTATAAGTCTTTTGTCGTGCTCCGTCTGGTCTTTTCCCATTATGAGAATGTCATCTTGGAAGATGAGAATGTTTTTTATTCCCTTGAATATTTCATGCATCAGTCTTTGAAACAATGCTGCTGCAGATGCTAGTCCAAAAGGTACTCTTTTAAACCTGAAGCACCCAAAAGGTGTTACAAAAGTGGTAAGGTGTCTGCTCTCAGGATGTAGAGATACCTGGTGGTAAGCTGCAGCTAAGTCAATTGTTGAAAATACAGTCATGTCCTTTGTTAGAGATAACATCTCATTTATCCTTGGCAAAGGGTATTGATCAATTAGAATGTTTTTGTTTAGGTCGCGTAAATCTATGCATAATCTCAACTTTCCGTTGGCCCTTCTAGCGACAACCAAAGGCGCGACCCACTCTGACGATTCTGTTGTTTCTATTATTTCTGCTTCTAGTAGCTTGTTTATTTCCATTTTCACTTCTTCCCTTAGAGACAACGGAATTTGCCTCACCTTATGTACACACGGTACTGCACCTTCCTTGAGCTTGATTATGTGTTGGAACCCCTTTAGTTTTCCGATTTTGCCATTGAAAACTTTTGGGAACTTCTTAACTAATTCACAGTCCTCCTGTTGTGTCACCAGGACAGGTTCAGCACTGTTAGGATTTAGAGTTATTCCGAGTTTCCCTTGGTCCCTCCAACCAAGTACTGATGGTCCATTTACGGCTACATATAATTTGCTGCTCGTTTCCCTTTCTTTGAATGTGAATTTTAGTTCCTTGTACCCCATAAGTTCAATAGGTTCACCTGTAAATGTCTTGAGGGAGATATCAGGTTTCTCTAATTGTCTTCCTACCTTCCCTCTGAATTTCTCTTTCCAAACTTCACGGTTTACTATTGTGCACGGTGAACCAGAATCTGCTACAATATTAATACTTACTCCACCTATTTCCACCATGCACGTTGGTTTTTTCTTCTTGCATTTCTCCTCCTCTTCCTTAGTAGTCTCCTCATTTATCTCTAGCATACATAAGTTGTACACTGATTCATCTGAGGATTCTTGCTCATACTCTCCTTCTTCTTCGTCTTCCACAAATTTTACTTTTTCTTTACTTTTCCTTTTGCATGCCCTCTGGAAATGGCCAATGATGCCACATTGGGTACATTTATTGTTTCTCGCTGGACATTTCCAATCGTTAGCTAAATGTTTTCCGCTACCACAACGGTAACATCTTAATTGTTCATACTGACTTAGATTGCCTTTGAATTTAGGAGTTTCTTTCATTTTATTCTTTGTATGTGTCTTACTCCCACTTATCTTCGCCACTACATTTGTTTCTTCCATTTTGTTTTTTCCTTCGTTTATTACTTCCTTTGCACATCTACCAGTCAACTCTGCTTTCTTGACTATTTCTATAACTTGTAGAAGTGGTTTCTCACCCTTTGCCCATAATGCATCTTGTATGTTGGAATTAGCTGCACACGTCACGATCTGATCTCTTATTAAATCGTCGTGCATATTTTCAAATTTGCAAGATAGTGCCAAGTTCTTAAGCGCCGACACATAATCATCAATGCTCTCATCTTTCCCTTGTTTTCTTCTGTAAAACTTGTATCTGTGTACTGCAACACATACTGTTGGTTTATAGTATCCATCAAGGTCCTCCATTGCTTCATCATACACTTTTCTCTCACCTCCTGCTCTTACTTTCTTGGTTATATTATTATACACTGTCAAACCTCCTGCCCCCAAACAATGAAACATTTTTTTTTTCTTTTCTTCCTGTTTGAGAGGCTCATCCTCCTTATCAAATGTCGAAATGTAATTGCAAAAGTATTCTTTCCAATTTTCCCATTTAACACTTGGTACACCTGTTCCCTTCAAAAATGCTTCAGGTGGCTGTAGGTTATACATGTTACCTGATGCCATGCTTAAATCTCTTAATGTCCCTTATAGTCAGATATTCCTATAAACTTCTCTGTTTATTTATTTTTTTTTTTTTTTTTTTTAAATCAACTTTATTCTCACCTGCCGATTCGTAAGAATCACCGTTTCGATTTATGCTTCTTACGCTTAGATCGCGCTGGTTGAATTCCTTTGTAGTTCGCAGCTCCACTTTAACGTTTGAGATTAGCGTTATATTTTCCACTTACTTCCTCGTTAAAATGGCGGCACGCTGACTTCCTGTGCGTGACTATGCGTTGGAGCTAGACTGCTAACTCACTTCCTGTGTAGTCTCCATGCTGCTACGTCACAACGTTCTATGTTGAACGCCCGGTTCTGAGGCGATTTCCACAGTCCGCCGTGTTTCCGAAAATTGACTCCACAATGAATCGGAATGCAGCACAGCTTGGAGTGAGTACAACTGTTAAATTTTGTTAGTCTTACCTCACTCGTTCTTCACCTTTTACCATTTCAGGTTTTTTATTAATTTCTGCTTCACTTTGCGCGAAAATGCCTTTCTTCTATGAGGTCACTCATTTATTCCTTCGTTGCGCATACCTCATTTGTAATGTGGAAAGTTCCTTTCTTCTTTAAATGTACACGACGTCCCAGGTTTCACTTCTTAAATTTGTTCAGCGTAAACTTCTTCCCTTTTGAAGTCTTTACCTTTACTCTTTTATATCCTTGCACGGGTTTCAAATGTGTTAGTCCTCCATTTACTTCATATTTCTGTTGGTGCCATCAATTACTTTATCTTCCAAAAACACACGCTTCAGTGGTGGTCTCATCTGATAAAGTCTTTTACTCTTCTTAATTTCCCTGTATTTATTCCTTCAATACTTCTTTTTATGTTCCTCTTCTTGTGGGTTCAATTGTGCGTCGTCCTCCCACTGCTCGTCGCCAAATTGTAAAGATGAGACGTAAGGAGGTTAGGTATTAAGTAAGTTTATTACTTACAGGACGACACACTCAACCGGAGGCTAAGTGCACCAATACAGAATGACGTAAATACAACCGTCCCAACTGTCACCTAGAACGTCCAGCTGTCAACATTCCAGCTGGAGGCTACCGCGCGCAGGAGGGAGGGGCGCGCGGGGAAAGGAAGCTAAGGGATGCAAATGAACTATGAATCAACATAACAGCAAGCAACAAGATTTAGAGAGTGGGAGAGTGGGCTGGGAAAATCAATACCATGCAGAGGGATGGGGGTAAGGGCAAGCGCGAACATAAAGCAGGACGAGTGGGCGGGAGGGGTAAGCTACAACACAGAGAGGACCTGGAGGATGCAAGTGCGCGGTGTTTTCTTTAATGTGCTCCGTTGGTGTAAAAGGAAGCATGAACATGGTGTGATATGGTTCGGCAGTTGATGAAGTAACATAATCGACATGATAAGGATAAAAGGTGAAGTAAGCTCCTTGCGTTTACAACCTGTGCACTGCTGATTGCAGCGGCATTCGGCCAAGCAGACGCCTTACTAGTTAGATGAAATAACTAACATTTGGACATTTAAGGAACGTACAAGCAAGAGGTCACTAAATCCAAAGCACTGTAAGATGTTAACTTAGATTTTGCAAGACCTTTTTTTACCAGGTTACTTTCTCTTCTTCAAATTTTGTTTTTATGCTTGTCTAAATCATCCGGCATGACAAAAGTGAGGAGGTGCTGTGAAAATGTTCCAGTTTCAAAATGTGGAGACACAACACAGCTTTATGTCTTTGTTGAAATGTAAACCTTAATGCACTGTCAGCAAAGGCTTGCTGTGCGTTGTGTGCCTGTGTCGTCTGTTCCTTAAATGCATGAATGGCACACCTCCCACCGCCTCGGTTCAATAAATGCAGACGGGGTGTACATCAAAGAAAACTATAGAGAAGTGACAAACGTTCATTCTTGAAAACACGCACTGCGTGGAAAAAGGCTGAAAGGAAGCCAGTGTGTGCACAGCTGAGTAAAATATGGTATGTTGTTTCGTAATAAAAATAAAAGAATCATAAACACAACCCGTTGACTGCATGCTAAAAAAACGAAATCATGATTTAGGACATTATGGGATTCAGCTAACGCTTATGAAATGAGAAGTTTGTTTCAAAGTGAAGGAGTCATTCGTCAATAGCCATTGGACAAAGCAATTTGCATGAGAGATACATTCATGTTCACATTCCACACGGAGCAGGTATACTAACCCTGATGAGCTGCGGCAAGCGGGCACTGCCATTAATAGTGCTCAATATTCAAGAAATAAAAAAGATTTGGGGCTCTGAGGGTACGGCAATTCTGGAAAAAGCAGGAGGTGAGCCTTGGAGCAGACAGGCATGTTTGTTGGCTGTGCGCACTGGCATAAGTATGTTTGCTCGCTAGCCAGTTCTGAGGATTGACAGAGGGGTGTTTGTGGCTAAGAGGGAAAAAAGCACTGGCAAAGCTAATATGCTTTAATTACTGTAGCTGTTGGCTTTATCAATGTCCTCTAGCCATGTAGTTCAGCCGTGCTAAAGCTGTGAAGCATAGCTGAAAATTAGGGGCAAAAGCGCAATGACATGGCTAGCCCTTGCCGAGTCATAGCGATTTTCAGTTTTCAGAAGGGGTGAGAGGGGCAAGCAACAAGGGAAGGTAGGAGGTTACAAGCAAGAAGTTGGGAGAGTGTGGGGGTAAACAACAATTCGGTAGGGAAGGAGGAGTCAAGCAACAATGTGGGAGGTTGAGAGTGGGCAAGCAACAACTGGGGTCAGGGTGGGAGAGGGTGAAGCAACAATACGGTAGGGGGTGATAGGGTGCGATGGGGCAAGCAACAACACCGAGTGGAATGGAAGGGTGGGAGGGAGCAAGCAACAAGATGGACAGGGTGAGAGTGACCAAACTGAAACATGTAGTGAGACAAGAGAGTGGGAGGGGGTAAGCCACAACACGGAGAGGGCCTGGTGGGTGGGAGAGGACAGACATTTGCCAACGACATGCTGCTGTGGGTTTAATTTATTGTGCAAGGAAAATAGGACACATTGTGATAGGGATCAGCAGTTGAGAAAGCAACATGATTGGCCTGATAAGGATGAAAGATGAAGTAGGCTCCTTGAGCTTTTTTTGAATGTGTTATGTTCTCTCCGCCAAATTTTGTTTTTATGCTGATCTCAGTTGGTCAGCCTGACAAAACCAAAGTACTGTGAAAATGTTCCAATTTCAAATTTGGAGATGCAACAATTTTAAAATAATTTTAGGAAGTAAGCAACGCATTACATGGGGGATTAATTAATGTTCACATTCCACAACGAGCAAGAATGACTATTGAGGCATGGTATGTAAATATTGTCCCATATTTAAATAATAAAAAAGATATAGGGCTCTGAGGACTCCATGGTTCTTCAAAAAGCAGACAATGAGACTTGGAGCAGACAGACATGCTCGTTGGTTGTACAAGCTGGTAGACTTTTTTTGTGTTAGCCAGTTTTAAGAACTGACAATGGGAAGTTTGTTGGATAATAGGGGAAATGGTATTGGGAAAGTTAATACGTATTAATTAGAAGAGATATTGGCTTTATCAATGTCCATTATCCATGTTTTAAAGCAATGCTGCTATTGTGCAGCACAACTGGAAGTTAGGAGGAAAAAGGCGATATGATCTGGAAAGTGCTGGCAGTGTCATAACAATTTTCTTTTTTTTAGGTACGACGGGAGGGTGGAAGGGAGCTAAGCACCAGCATAGTGGGATAGGAGGGTGCAAGCAAGAAAGTCGGTGGGTGTGAGAGCATAAACAACAATGCAGGAGGGTGGGAGGGGTGAACTAACATTTTAGGGGGATGGGGAAAGCAACAATGTGGTCTAATAGAGTGGGAAGGGCAAGCAACAACATGGGACAGGGTGGGATGAGGAAGCAACAATATGAGAGGGTGAAACAACACAGGATGTGCAGGAAGCTGTGGAAGGGTACATAGGGGCAAGCATCAAGACTGAGAGGTAGGGTGGGATGTTGCAAGCAATGACATACAGGGGGATGGGAAGTTGGGAGAGGCAAGCAATAAGAATGACAGGGTGGGATGGAGGGAGGGAGGGAGCAAGCAACGACACAACAACAGGATGGGATGACCGGAGGCCACAAGCAACAATGCAGAGAGGACCTAGAGGAGGGTGGGGACAGGCATAAGCCAATGACATGATACTAGGGGTGTGCCTTAATGTACTCCATTGGTGCAAGGGAAGCCTGACATAGTGTGATATGGATCTGAATTTGGCGATGCAATATAATCGGAATAAGGATTGCGAGTGAAGTAGACTCCTTGTGCTTTTTTGCACAGGTTATGTTACCTCTTCTGAATTTTGTTTCTATGCTGGTCTTAGTTCGTCTGCCTAGCAAAAGCAATGGACCGTGAAAGTGTTCAATTTCAAAAAAGACGGACGCAACAATTTTAAAATATTTTAGGAAGCAAACAATGCATCATAGGAGTGATTCAATAATGTTTACATACCACATTTGCGATAACCCTGATGCGGTGCAGTATGCGAATATTGACATTAAAGTGTCCCAAAATAAAAAAATAAAAAAAGATATGATGCTCTAAGATTACTGTTGTTCTAGAAAAAGCAGACGACTGCTATTGAGCAAATAGCCATTAGCCAATGACACAGTGGCGGCTACTCCGCTATAGCGCAGGAGCGTCGCCTCACTGCTTTTAAGCAGTGCAAATAAAGGAAACATAAAATGATAATAAATAAGTTATTATCAAAGTCAAAGTCAAAGATAGCTTTATTCGATTTCATATTTAAAATCATAAAAGCACAAAAGTTACATAAAATTAAAACACAGTAATAAAAATCGAAATACGTAAAGAATTTTAAGTACAGCATAGTGGGAAAATCTAAATCCAAAAGTAGTCATAAATTAGTTCATAGATGATCTACATCGAATTGCGAATTTTAAAAAATTTGACACAGCGTTAATAGTCATTTCATCTTGTAATAGAAGCATCTTCAAATAAGCAGGTCTACACTGTCTCAAACCCCAAGTCTTAAGGAGGGGGATCAAATATCTCTTTCTCCCCCATTCGTAAAATTTACAAAACAAGAGACAATGTATTGATGTTTGTAAAGAAAGATCATCACATGGACAGTTTGGAAGACTTAATGACCAATCATTACTATCTGGGACAGTTAGCAACCTATGATAGGTACCAGTTCTCAACCTAGCTAGTAGCATTCTATTATAGCTGGAATACTCAGAAGATAAATATAATTGTAAACCAGGACCTTGCACAAGTAACTGATGTTGTATTACGGATGTCTTGGTCCTCTCCTCAAGCCACCGTTTATTCTCCAGGAAGGCAAGACAACTTATTTTAGAAGCCTTTCTGGAGATCGTGGATAGCGAGGAGGGAGTGTTATAGAATATTGGATGTCCCATGTTAATAATGAATTCCTTCACATACGAAATCCATTGAATATTTTCCGAGCTCTCTAATTTTATACAATCTGATAAAATTGCTCTATTAAGGGCAGCTGCCTCAGAGGTCCATATCTTATGCCATAGTAAAAGAGGACTAATTTTTATTAAGTCAGATATATGAACTAGATCTAGTTCCTTATGGCAAATGTATGTAGATGTCGAATTGGGGACAGCTAACAGATAGCGCAGGAAACAGTTTTCCTTAGCTTGAATTGCCCGACAGTCTGCGACACCCCATATCACAGCCCCGTATGTGGCAGTTGACACACATTTGGCCTTATAAATGTCCATTAATATGCGAACAGGCCTACCTCCCAGTTTATTAGCAAACTGTTTTATTGCGCCTAAAGCACGAGCAAATGCAAGGTTCCTTGTATTAGCCGCTGTTGCCCAAGTTCCCTTTTTATTAAAAACAATCCCCAGATATGAAAAAGTGCTAGTTAACCCTATCTTAGACTTTTCTATAAAAATACTACAAGGAAGCTTCGTCTTTGATGAGCAGCACATGGTAAAAGTTTTCCCAATATTAATTTTTAGGCCCCTGGAACTCATGAAAAACGAAAAACTTGTAACCGCCTTTTGAAGGCCTACTTGGGTTCTAGCCATGATAACCGCGTCATCCGTGTATAATAAAATAGGGGCCGCCACGCCATCAATTTGAGGATAATCTAATTCCAATTTTGATAAAAATTCCGCCACACCATTTATGTATAGGTTAAAAAGAAAAGGTGCCAAGATACAGCCCTGGCGGACGCCTTTCCTAATTGGGAATTTATTAGAGCATTCACCTCTTCTGCCGAAACGTACCCTTGCCCCTGCCCCTCTATATAGTTCTTTAATAAAGTTGAGAATATTTAAATCAATTCCAAGATCATTCAAGGTATCCCATAATATCTCATGACTCAGACAATCAAACGCTGAGATAAGGTCAACAAAAGTCATAAAGAGATTGCCCTTTTTTGCCACCGTATATTTGCCAATTATTATGGCCAAATTAAGACCTTGTTCTACGGTGCCCAGACCTGACTTAAAACCGTACTGGAATTTTGAAAGGACATCACTGTCCTCTGCCAATAGTTGCAGTCTATTTAAAATAATTCTGCCAGTCACTTTCATCAGGGAATCAAGAAGCGATATAGGCCTATAACATTTGGGATCATTTCTGTCTCCCTTTTTAAAAATTGGAACTACAATCGAGTTATTATCATTTTATGCGCATCAAAGCACGATGCCCAGACACATCACAACGCTGCATTACAGCGTTGTGATTGGTCAGGGGAGCCTGGGTGCTTAAAAATCATAATGCTGCATTGCAGCATTATGATTGGTCAGGGGATCCTGGCTGCGCTTCCTGTTCCTGGAGTCCGACGGAGGAGAGCAGAAGCAGAGACACAGGACCCGGAGGCAAGGTAAGTTATTTAAAAAAATACCAGCCTTGATACCCCTGAGCCGTACCAGCCGCCACTGCAATGTCATGGTGCCAGGGGTTTTGTGTAATGTGCTTCTTAGGTCTGAGAGGAAGTATGAATAGTCTGATATGAATCCACAGTTGAGGAAGCGATATAATCGTCATTATAAGGATGAATGGGAAAGTAAATTTGTTGCACTTTTAAATTGTGCCCTGTTGATTACACGCAGGGATGTGTATTACCTCAACCAGAAACGTCACCAGTTAGATGGAATAAATAATATTTGGAAATGTAAAGAACGGCCAAGCAAGAGGTCAGTAAAGCTAAAGTACTGTAAGACACTAAAACGATTTTGCAAGACCTTTTTAACAGCTTCCCTTCTATTTGACAATCTCTTTATTATGCCTGTCTAAATTTGTTGGCTGACAAAACTGATGTATTGTGAAAATGTACTTTTTCCAAATTTTGGACATGCAGCAAACTTTCTGTCTTTGTTAAAATGTAGACTCTAAACAACCAGACAGAGAGGGATGGGAGCAGATAAAGAACGGGATGGAGTGGCTTGGTAGTGGGCAGCAACAACACCAAGGGAAAATGAAGGGTGGGAAGGGGCATGCGACAACATGAAGGGGATGGGAGGGGGTAAGGAAGAACGGTGGAGGAGCAGCAAGGGATGGGGCAAGAAACAACGTGGGAGGTGGCAAAATAGACGTGAAAGCAACAATGCGCACCAGGGCATGCATCAGGACAGAAAGGGAAAAGCAACAACGCAGGAGGGTGTGGATGAAAGCAACAACGTGGAGTGGGGCATGGGAAACACATGCACTCTTATGAGGTGCTGTAACTAAAAGAAGTAGCTCTGAAGCAGGAATGGTGAAGTATACTGCTCAAGGAAGAAGTACTTGGGCCATGCTCTAAGATAGGGACAAACAAATGAAGCGAAAGTGAAACTGGCATGTGCTAACCAAAGAAAAGTAAGGAAATGAGAGTGACAATGAATCCAACCAGTGATAAGCAATGGGTGGGCTTTAAACCCCCCTCTAGGAAAGTAAAATATCTTGCATGCGACACCGCATGCACTATCTCAGGTGAGACTTAAAAACTGTGATAGGCTGCAGACAGAAGTAGAACTACAAAATTGTATCTTCAGCATAGGTTCAATAATATTAATGCTCATGAATGTAGGACTGTAGTAAGAGGCAGCTGCAGAAACACTGTTGCATTCCCTTCACTTTTAAAGCAAAAATCCAAAGATGCATCTCAAAAGTATAAAATGTTGCAATTTTCATTGAATTCATGATGCAAAAATAGAAGCCAATTTTGAGATCTTTTTTAAAGGGTAGGGTTGTGATTTGGGGTCATGGGAGAAGCTGAGCCTGTGATACTACATTTCTCGATAAAGGATACTCTTGCTTTGTAAGAAACAAAACAATGACATGTTTGTAAAGCTTTCCTAATTAAGACACAAGATACAATAGGTTTATGAGCTATGACATATTTACTTGCCACATATCAAGCTTGGCTGCTACAACTTATTTCAGAGAGCGAGAAAGGGTAATAGCTGTGCTGGTTGAGTTCAGTGGCGGTTGGTGGCAAATCACATTGGAGGGGTGCAAAAATATATACATAACAAATACAGATAACAATATGCACAATAATATACACATGAATGTAAATATACAAATAAAAAGTCACTTACCTTACACTGCCACTCGATATTCTGCATTTTCCAAAACACAAGGGAACCCAAAAGGTAGATAAGGACCTTGGGTGACAGTTTCATATTAGAACAATAGTCCTTAAACAAAACAAAGTGGATTAGATAAATATAGACTAGAATCAGTGCTATATTGCGAGTGTCCAGCCGGATATTCAATTTAATGAATCAATAACATTAAAAACACAAATAATAGCACATCAATATAGTGGGACACAGTCCTGCATCCTACACGAAGACATGACACTTACATTAAGACAAAAACATTTCAGGCAAGACAAAGGTAACTTGTGGAATATTAATCATAATTGTAGCAAGCTTAGAAAAAACACTTCTTTTATCACATTGGATTAATGTGCATACTGTTTACATTAATCGACGAGGTTTCGATCCTTTTAAGATAATAGTAGGATCATCATCAGGACAGTTACTTTACAAGCCTGAATTGTAAAAGTGCCTGTGGAAAATAGAGAGAGGGGAAGGAGATTAGGAGGCATCTGATATAGAGTGTTCAATCTAGTACAGACTGCCGGGCAAACTGGGAACAGCCCTGGTGTCAGGCAAGTGCATTGTGAAGGTGGATGGTATTACCTGTGATCGTGATGTTGCCAAAAAACGAAATATTAAGAAACATATTAAAAACGGCAGGAGAGGATCTTAATCAGACAAGGAGGAGGTAGTTCACTGTGTGGAACACTGAGGATGTCATCTGTGGCCGGCTACACGAACAGACTATACAATGTGCGGCCAGTGATTTAGTTAAATTAATGTATGGCGTGGTTGAAACCGTTATTTGGCACACAACATTGTTAAGGTGCAATCCGAAGTCTAATATACCCTACTCATAGAGCAGGGAAAGTCGTGTGTGGCAAGATCTAATGGTACCATGAGGGGTTGTGAGGAGCGGTGTGGCAATCGAACAAGGCTACGTTAACCAGAATTCATGTATCAGTGAAAGGCGCTGTGACAGCTGTGCAAGGCTGCGCTCAACAAACAATATATTGTAGCAATAGATCGGAGCTTGCGTGGTGGTGGCTAACCTTGGATATACGTACGGGAACACATGAAGCGCTACGCACAAATAAAATTTAATGTGACAGTAATTAGTGGTTGCTACCCTTGGATTTACGTGCGGGAACACATTAGGCGCACGGTGGCTCGGAACGAGCTGAAAGAGCCGCACAATGGACGGATCTGAAAGTAAGTGATAGTGGAGTGAGTGGCCAAAGTTATTTCAGTTAGAAAATTGCACCGGTTGCAAGTGCACAGGACTGCTCACCTTAACAATAACTGGCGAGAATCTGCTGGCGTTTTGGGATGTATTAGCTGATGGCAAGGTGGCGATGCACTAAAAGGGAGAAAATGGTAGTGAGGAGACTTGGAGGCGGGCTGGCAGAGGGTGAAGTGAACAGGTAGGTGAGCGCGCTTACTGTTGTGCCGTGGGATCCGAGGCTGAATAGCTGGGATAACAGGCGGCCAATCAATTTCATGCGTTTATAGCGCTGCCGAGGGCACGTGACTAGATGTCACGGCAGCCATGTTAGGTGAGGGATCTAACATGTAACCATGGAGGAAAGACTATGGTGCAGCTGACGTGCGGTTAGACTGCTGATTAAAGAATAGTAAAGGTATAGTAGATGGTGACTTGTTAATTACTGATGGCGGTTAAGACAAAATATACATAAACCAATATTGAAACTCCGGAGCAGACGAGGGGCTAAAGACTCAAAAGGGAAAATGGAGGAACAATTGATAGATAGCCTTTATCTCTGCCCACTGACTACAGAAAGTCAAAACTGAAAGACCGAGCAAGAACCCATCTCCCAGAATTTCCAGTGCACTACCACCCACACAGAAATCTAACAAAAGACCTTTTGAAGAGCACCCGGCAGAACAATTCTTTCAGCATCTTTCATAAATTTGAAGAGTACTCACCTCCTGAGAACCTCTGAGGAACAGCCCAAACTCCCTAATCTCCTCCTTTCAATTTCCAAATCCCCAATGCTAGTTGCTTGAGAGAGCTGTGGAAAAGAAGAAGAAACCTGAGAGGGAAAGAGAAATTGCCACAGGGAAACAATGGCCAGACTGTGAAGAGAGGGGCACCATGGCCCACAAAACTCGAACAGGACCGCCAACAGGCTCTCCACCCTCTCCTTCCTGATTTTCACCAAAACCCTACTGAGAAGGGGAGCAATCAAAAAGAAGACCCTGAGTCTAGGGAAAACTCATCGCGTCCATCCTCTGTGCCTCCTGCCATGGTAGGAGAGAGCAGAAGTTTGGTACAAGAGCATCCTGAGGGAAAGCAAAGAGGTCTACCAGGGAGTAACAAACCTCTCCACAGTCTAATGAAACACCTGAAGCAACAGGCACATTGTCACCCTGGACGGGAGTTGCCAACTCAGCTGATCCGCAAGCCCATTCTTCCTCCAGAAAAGATAAGCCACCATCAGACCCAACAGGTTGTCTTCCTCTCAAGCCCATATCTGATTTGCTAGAAGAGCCAGCTGGGGAGACCAAGTCCCCCCAAATGATTCAGATAGTCTCAGGCCTCTTAATTGTCTGTCCAGATCTGGACATATCTGTCTTTGATAAAGGGAGCAAAGTTCAGAGGAGCTTGAAGACCGCTGCAAGTTCTTTCCAGTTTGAAGACATCCTGGTTTCTGCGTTTGTCCAAAATCCCTGAGCAGATTGGTTTTCTAGAGTAGCTCCCCAACCCAAAGGAGTTGCATTGACTATCAAAACTAAAGGCACTGGAAGATCCAAAGATATTCCTTTCACAAGATTTACTGGGTGCAGCTCCAATGATGTTACTGAAATGTCTGAACTGATATCGGAACCAAGGAGTCGTAATTCTGGGTTTTTGGGTTCCAGTGTGCCAGAAGGTGACAAACAAGATGGAACAGATGCCTGCGGGCCCAAAGACCAAGATACAGGGAGGTAGACATATCTCCCTGATCCCTAAACCTGTTCTTGCTGGAGCCGACTGAGCCTCTAGGAGATTTTGTAGATGGGAATGAGGTGCATTTGATGCACAGGAGGAGGGAAGATCCAGTCCACTTTTGCATTGAAATGTGCCCCAATAAAGTGGAGTTCCTGGGCAGGGAGGAGATGAGAATTGTTGAGATTTATAATTAATCCATGGTTGTCCAGGCCGCTCTCTACCATCTGTATCCTTTCTTGGGCCTTAAGGAAAAATGAAGAAGAAAGGTAAGGGAACAACAAAACACCCAAAGAATGTAAGATTCACACCAGAGCTGCCAGGGTTTTCGTGAATACTGTAAGGGCTGAAGCAAGACCAAAGGAAAGCACACAGAAATGGAACTGCTGCCCAGAGCGAAGAACCTCAAAAACATCGCTGAAAGAGGATGAATAGGAATATGAAAATAGACTTCCAAAAGGGCTAAAGAAACAATCCAGGAGAAATAAGGGGCAATACTTTCTGCAAACTCACCATCTTGAACTTCTTGTGGTGAACATAAAAACTGACAGTCTTTAGATCCACAACTGGAGATAATTCCATGTCGATTTCTGTACAGGGAACATCAGAGAATAACAGCTCAGACTGATCTCTGACTCCGGCACTAGAATGATGGCTCCCTTCCAGAGAAGCTTTTAGATTCTTTTCTGGAGCCCCTGATACGTCTGGGGATTCAGAGGAGCTGGGGTTGGAACAACATGATCTGGAGACCGGAAAGGAAATTTGATATAATGACCGTCTCCCATCAATGGGATACACACATGCGCCAGAGATATCATTTTCCCAGGCAGATAAAAATTCTCTGCTTTGGCCTGCCACTATTCGATAGTTATGATTTACGAGTGGGAGTTGTAGAGGGAATGTGTTTAGGCTGCTGCTGGGTCTTGTCAATGGAGGGGGTGCCACGGTCTTGTCTCCTCCCTCAAAGGGGCTGAACCTGCTTCCAAAAGCATGCTTGATCAGAAAACCTCAACCTCTAGTTGACACTTTCAGAGGAATCAGAAGCTTATGGTCTTCCACCGACTTTTTTTAATAATTCCTCAATTTGAGGCCCAAAAAGCTTTACTCCATTGAAGAAAGATTAGAAAGTAGAGTCTTCTGAGAATTCTCTGCCTTCGAGGACCTTATCCACATGTGACGTCTAGCTCAAAGGATGGTCCCAGAAATAGCTGCAGCTGCCGGCAGGGAAGCAAAAGTAATGTTGGAAAGGAAACACACTTGCTGTTCCATAATAGACAATGCAGAGTTAATGTCCTCCACTTGTTGAAATTCCTCTGACTTGGCTTGAAATTCATGCAGGAAGAATTGAACATATGTGGCATAAGCTCCTGCCCTGATGGTGGAAACATTTGTAGAAGTATATGGCCGTTTAGCGCCACTGTCCACTTTATAATTTGATGGAACTACTGGAGGCAAGACCAGCCATAAGAGAGTCCACTTTAACATGAGAGGGGAACTCTTCTTGAAAGTTAATGAGAGGATACTTCTTAGTTAGGAATCTAGGAAAACAAGATTTCTCCACCTCAGCCCATTCTCTGGTCAGAAGTCCTCTAGTGGCTTTATGGATCGAAAGGGCATCATGCTCCTTTGGGCGACACTGGTAAAATAAATCATCCTCCTCTTCTGGAGGAATCACAGCAGGAAAAGCCAAATTGTCCTTAAGGTGGGTAAAACCTCTTTTCAACCAGCCTTCTCAATTAAGCACCCTCTCTGTTCTTTGTCTGATCAGGCTGGGAGGAGAGCTTAACAAGTTTTGCATGCGGCTGCCCTACCCTTGCTGCAAATGCTGAGTCAACAGCTTTATTAATCATAGCTTGAACGACATCCAAGGCCATTCCAACAGGCTCCCTTGATGTTGAAGAATTAGTCAAAGTTTCAGCTTCTGAGCCACACTTTGAAGAATGCCTCTGCTTTGCCACCCACTTCTCAATGTCTGCCTTCAAAACGCCGACATGGAGAGAAACACAAATGGCCTCCTTAACTGGGCATTTCCTGTATCTAAGTTGTTTGCTCGGCAACAATGACGCGCAACGCTGTGAATCCGCCAGCCTCCCACGATTATACAGAAAGAAAGACAAGCAGCCCCTTTCAGCAACACCTCCCGCACCTAAGAGTTCTCCCAACGAGAACATTTGTGGAAAATGGCAAAAATGTTGCATTCTACAACATATTTTTCTTTAGCATACTAAATAATTGCTTTATAGTGTGCACTAGGATACGACAATCTATGTTGGGGCTCTTCAATGACTCCCTCACTATCACCTTCCAACAGTGCCCCTCATTACTCCATAGACCCTCTCTCATATTTCATTTGTTTTATAGTGCCTCTCATACCAGATTCTGATGCCAGAGCACTTTACATCAAACACACATAGAGAAAATTAATAGTGCATGTGCAAGTAAGTATACAGAAAACGTTACATAAGACAAAGGACACTAAGAGGCTTAGGCCTTTTTTAAGAGTGTTTGGGCTGGAGAAGCACAAACTTAGGATTCCAAATGCGACACAGCGGTTAGGGTTAAAATGTATAAATAAGAATTTATTTCTACGCAAACAAACCCTTTTTTCCAAAAATTAGGATAATGAAAGACTGGAAAAAACATAATTTTCTAATTTGTACCATGCAGTTCACATGCAGCTGTTTGATGGCAGTTCACACCCCACTGTGCTAGATTACTATTGTAACTCAGGAACTGCACTGTAACAAAAGAATCTCTGTGACAAAAGCAGTAACCAACAGACTTATGCACATAAAATTAACATATGTGATCTGCATGATACACATTCTTTGCAGCAGGCATATTAACCCTGTGAGCTAATTTAGATGAGTCAAAACTGCCACTAGACAAAACTCCAGCTCACTCCAGCAGGAAGAGTAATCACCAGAGATATTGTGACTTTTTTTTATTATTCATGAAAAGAGCTCGACATACAAATATGTCTGCAGAGGGAGCTTTTAAAAATATACCATATTTCAAAACAAAGGGAGGCTGGAAATGAAAGTGAGTGCTGTGTAAATTGTGATGGCCTGTTGATTTTGTTAGTGGGGGCGCTGACATTGCAGCACTGATGTAAAAGCAGCCTCCCAGTAGCAAAACAGGCCTCCACCCTTCCAGAGGAAAAGCTCGATGCCCGCTATGGCCAGTCCCGCTTTGGACCAGTGAAATATATGTTACTAACTGTTGCAGTGAGTAGTTTCAACAAAATTGATTGTGTCAATAAACAACAAAGAGAACAGAATGAATATCCTTTTAGATGAATACATTTCTTGTTTATTGGTAGTAAGGCTTCTTTAGATCATGTTGCTCTCTGCCCCAAAAGGAACAGGATCAGCCTGCCTTTTTGAAGGCCCCTCTTTTCATGATTGGACATTAATCAATACATTAATCTTTTTTAAGTTTCGACTGCACCATGCTTGTGCTGTACTTGTGAAATATCTTGTATTTAATACATCTTAACCCATTCGCAGCTATGCCTTCGCCACCACCCCCTGTGCTAAGCCTTTTTTTGGCTATTTGGGGTAGTTCACACTTAGGCTCCTGTAACGTTTTGTCCACATAAGGAATCCACGTCAAATTTGCATTTTTTTTTTAACACCCTGTGGATTCTAAAGGTACCCAGGGTTTGTGGATGACCCTGGAGGAGACCTGGCGTTTGCCAAAATACACCTACATTTTGTGTTTTTGTTTTTTAAAAATTGGAACAAACTGCTGCAGAAGAAAGCGTCTGGTTTTTCCCTGCAAATGGCATCAACCAAGGGTTTATGGTGCTGAAATCACCATCTTCTCAGCTTTCAGGGACAGGCAGACTTTTGTCAGAAAACCAACATTTTCTACATCATTTTGGAATTTTACTGGGACATAGCCTATGTTTGCTATTTTTTGTGCTAACAACATCCTACCATTTAGTGGTAGAAATGGGTCTGAAAGTAATAATAGATGCCGGAAAGCTATACACTTCTGAAAAGAGACTAACAGTTGAATATAAACAATATTGAAACTGAGTTAAAAAAATCAGCAGTTTGTGCCAACGTTTTCACCTGTAACTTCTTCTAAGTATGACTGATTTCTCAAAGCAATATACTGTTACATCTGCTGGACCCTTTTGGGTGTGGGGATATAAAGGATTTGTAGGTTCACCAAGAACCTAAAGCCAATAACTAAGCTGCAAATAGCAATGGTTTTTTATTGTGTACCGGGTATATAGCAATTCATTTGGTAAAATATCAAGAGTGAAAAATAGTTACTAAGGAAACTTATATATTTCTGAAATGGGAACAAAATATAGAGTTTAGAAGCAGTGGTTATTTGCACATCTCCAAACTTGTGGGTACCCATACAAGCATGTGAATCAGAGGTCATTTTTCAAAATGACTTCTTTTTTACAAGTTGTCTTACATTTGGATGGCAGAAATTCAAAGAAAGTCAATTTAAAATAACACTTGTTCTACTCTTCTGTGTTCCCCTAAGTCACCTGATAAAAAATCTACCTCACTTGTGTGGGTAGGCCCAGTGTCAGCGACAGGAAACAGCCCAAAACGCAACTTAGACATATCACATATTTCCAGTGAAAACTGACCCTTTTTTTGCAATGTGCATAGCTATGGATTTTGAACCTTAGCTCACCCGGCACCTAGAGAAACCTAGCAAACCTATACATTTTTTAGAACAAGACACCCAGGGAAATCCAGGATGGGGTGAAATGTGTGGCTCTCACCAGGTCCTGTTATCCAGAATCCCTTGCAAACATTTCTTTTATTTATTTATTTATAACGTTTTATATAGCGCGAACTTGACCCAAGAGGGTATCAGAGCGCTTTACATTTAGGATCGTTGCGTTACAAGTTACATCAGATACAAGAGCAAAGTAAGGTACAGTACACATTAACAATGTTTCAATGATTCGTAGGAGGGATGGGAGGAAGGAGTAATAGCGGGAAGACGAGGAGGAACAATTCCCAATGTCCGGTTGGGTAGGTGACAGTCAAGGGGGAAAACCAGGGCCAATCTCCTCATTAGCTGTCAAGCAGTTCCACCGGTCATCAGCCATGTTGCTCAGGTCTCAGCGTTCAGGAAAAACCAGTTTTTAGTTTATTTGATTTGAGAAGGTTATATAGCGCTATATAGACCCGGAGGATAAACATCAAACTTTGTCCCCCAAAAAAAAATACTCACATTTCTGACATCGAAAGTTCTGTAGCCACAAACTTCCATCCACCAGCATTCCCCAAAATCTCCCGATAAAAATGGTACCTCACTTGTTTGGGCAGGCCAAGTGCAAGCGGCAGGGAATGGCCCAAAACATACTGTGGATACATCAAAACTACCAATCACAAAACAACCTGGCTTTGCAATGGGGGATCACCTGGGTTTTTGGCCCGGGCTCGGCAGCCATCAGGGAAACCTACCAAACCCAGACATTTCTTAAAACTGGATACCCGGGGAGTCCAGGTAGGTATGGCTTGTGTGGATCCTCCAACGTTTTCCTACCCAGAATCCCCTGCAAATCTCAAATTTAGCACTAAAAATCGAATTTTTCTCACGTTTCTGTGTGAGAAAGTTGTGGAAACACCAGGCTGACACAAATTTCCCACCACCCAGAATTCCCCCATGTCTCCTGATAAAAATGATATCACTCTTGTGTGGGTGGGCCAAGTACCCGCGGCAGGGAAGGGTCCAAAACATATTGTGGAGACATCAAAATCACCAATTACAAAACAACTTGGTTTTGCGAGGGGGGATAACCTGGGTTTTTGGTCCCGGACTCTGCAGCAATCTCGGAAAACCTACCAAACCCACATATTTCTGAAAACTAGACACTCGGGGGAGTACAGGGATGTGTGGGTTGTGTAGATCCCCCAACGTTTTCCTACCCAGAATCCCTTCAAACCTCAAATTTAGCTGAAAAAAGCAAATTTTCCTTACATTTCTGTCTGGGATCATCATGCCCGTACAAATGTCCTACCACGCAGCGTTCCCCTGAGTCTCCCGAGTAAAATGATACCTTACTTGTGTGGGTGGGCGCACCTACCTGGACTCCCCTGGGTGTCTAGTTTTCAGAAATGTCTGGTTTTGGTAGGTTTCCCTAGATGGCCGCCGAGCCCGCGACCAAAAACCCAGATGACCCTCTTGGGAATCCAGGTTGTTCTGTGATAGATAGGTGAGCATCTGTGTTTTTGGTCCTGGGCTTGCAGACATATAGGGGAACCTAAAAAACCCAGACATTTCTGAAAACTAGACACCCGTGGGAGTCCAGGGGGGTATGACTTGCGCTGATCCCCTAACATTTTCCTTCCTAGAATCCACTGCAATCCTCAAATTCAGCTAAAAAGTCACAGATTTCCTCTAATATCTGTGTGGGAAAGTTGTGGGATCACTTCACAGCACAAATTTCCTACCACTCAGCATTCCCTTCAGTCTTCCGATACAAATGATACCTTATTTTTGTGGATGGGCCAAGTGTCTATGAAATGGAGGGCCAAAAACGTGTAGAGATTGAGGGGGGCCGAAAGCAGGTCCAAAAGGGAAGTTTGTTTATATGTTTTTAGGCTGATGCTACTTTGGGCACCCACACAAGTGAGGCATCATTTTTCTCTGGAAACCAAGGGGAATGCTGGGTGGTAGGAAATGTGTGCCTGCGCGGTGATCCTTCAACTTATCCACTCAGAAATGTGAGGGAAATGTGACTTTATAAGTAAATTTGAGGTTTGCAAGGGATTCTGGGTAAGAAAATGCTGGAGGATCTATGCAAGCCACACCACCACCCAGAAGTCAGTACACGCACACCCCCATCCTGGAACACCCGCCAGCCAAGCACCATCCATGCACAGCCCCAGCCAAGCATCATCCACACACATGGCCAGCCAAGCATGATCCATGCACACCGCCAGCCACGTGCCATCCACGTACACCATCAGGCAAATGCAATCCATGCACACAGTCAGCCAAGCACTATCCATGCACACTGCCAGCCATGTGCCACCCACACACTCCGCCAGCCTAGCGCCATCCCCACACACCACCTGCCAAGCAGGGCCAGACTGGGAGCAGCAACCAGCCCTGGCAGATTGCTGCTCGACAGGCCCTGGGAGGGGTGGGACATGCGAGTAAAAAGCACTGCTACCGCTTTTGTTACAGGGGGCCAATATTGGAGCACTGCTGCAAAACCAGCCTCCAGTGACAAAACTGGCCCCACGGACAGAAAACCGCCCCCCAACACTACGGCCCACAGAGGAAACACCTGCTGTCCGCTACGGCCAGTCTGGCCCTGCAGCCATGCACAATCTATGCACACCATCAGCCAAGCGCCATCCGGGTACACCCCAACCAAATGGTATCCACGCACACAGTCAGCCAAGCACTATCCATGCACACCACCAGCCAAGCGCAACCCACTGCTCGACCGGGTCTGGGAGGGGTGGGGGCATGCTAGTAAAAAGCACCGCTACTGCTTTTGTTACTGGGGGGCCGATATTGCAGAACTGCTGCAAAATCAGCCTCCAGTGACAAAACTGGCCCCACAGCCAGAAAACCGGATCCCACCTCTCCGGTCCACCGGGGAAACGCCCGCTATCCACTACGGCCCGTCTGGCCCTGCAGCCAAGCACCATCCATGCACACCATCAGCCAAGCGCCATTCACGTACACCCCAGCCAAATGGCATCCATGCACACAGTCAGCCAAGCACTATCCATGCACACTGCCAGCCAAACGCCACCCACTGCTCGACCAGCCCTGGGAGGGATGGGGGTATGCTACTAAAAAGCACTGCTACTACTTTTGTTACTGGGGGCCGATATTGCAGCAAGGCTGCAAAACCAGCCTCCAGTGGCAAAACTGGCCCCACGGCCAGTAAACCGCCCCCCACCTCTCCGGCCCACCAGGGAACCGCCAGCTGTCTGCTATGGCCAGTCCAGCCCTGCAGCCAAGCACCATCCATGCACACCGTCAGCCAAGCACCAGTCCACATAGACTGCCAGTCAAGCACCACTCAATGCACACCACCAGGCAAGCACCAATCTACACACACCGTCATCAAGTGCGAATCCACACACACAATTAGCCAAGTGCAGGTCCACACACACCAAAAGCAACATGCCAGCCAAAGGTCAGTACACACAGCCCGTCAGCCAAACTCCAGTTCACACACACACAAACCAACCCTGGTTTCTAGTGGTTTTCTGCCCCACTTGAGGGCAGATGAGACTAAAAATATCACTGAAACAGCCAAAATGTGTGCCTATAAAAGCGGGAGTGACCTTTGACAATGGGGCTTCTCCCTGACATGCCCATAAACATATCCCTGGTGCCTAGTGGGGTTTCTCCCCCCCAGGGGGGCAGATAAGGGACTAATGTCCGCATCTGCCTTCTGGGGGGGGGCAGAAAGATTTTTTGGGGGGTGGGGCAGTTAGCATGCCTGTTCTCGACAGCCCCCAACCCTACATATAAAAAAACCAACATAAACCCTGGTGCCTAGTGGGCTTTCTGACCCTCCAGGGGGCACATAAAGGACAATTGCCCCATCTGCCTCCGGGGGGGGGGCAGAAAGACTGTGTTCAAACTTTCTGTTTGGGGGTGGGGGCATTGGCATACCCATTCTGGGCAGCTCCCACCCCTACATATAAAAAAACAACATAATCCCTAATGCCTTGTGGGATTTCTGCCCCCGAGGGAGACAGATCAGGGGCTAATGCCCCCCTCTGTCTCCCGCAGGAGGCAGAAAGACTTTGGCAATTTGTATAGGGTGTAGGGGCATTTAAATGCCAATTTTGGCCAGCCCCCACAGCTACGTCTAAAAAAACAATCCCTGGTGCCTAGTCGGCTTTTTAACCCACAGGGGCAGATGGAGGTGATAGCCCCTGGTCTGGCCTCTGGGGGGCAGAAAGCCTGTGGAAATTTTTTGCGGGTGGGGCATTTCATGCCCATTTAGGGCAGCCACCACCCTTAAATACCATTAAAAAAATCCCTGGTATCTAGTGTGCTTTCTGCTCCCTAGGGTGGGCAGAAAGACTGCTCTCAACTATTTTTGGGTGGGGCATTGGTCTTTCCCGTTGTGGGCATTCTCCTCCCCACTTTTATAGAAAACAAAATCCCTGGTGTCTAGTTGGCTTTCTGCCCTCCCAGGGGGGCAGATTGGGGATAATACTCATCATTTGTCCCCTTTGGGGCAGGAAGTCTGTGGAGGTTGTTTGTGGGGGAATTGCCATGCCCATTTAGGGCAGCCCCTACCCCTAAATACAATAAAAAAATATCCCTGGTATCTAGTGTGCTTTCTGCCCTCCACCGGGGGGAGATTGGAGGCTACTGCCCCCATCCGCACACCAAGGGGAGCAGAAAGACTGATTTTGCCCAAATTCTGTTTTGGGGGGTGCAAAGGCCCTTGCCCAAGGGGCCGCTCCCCCCTCCCTGGTGTCTAATGGTGGATCTCAGTTGGGGATTGCCCTCCTGAGGCGATCCCCAAGTAGGGATCCAGTAGGGAGGGGTAGACCATTGGAAAGGGGAGATTCTCCCCTTTCCAATGATACCTTTCCTGTCTTTCTACATGCCCGGGGTCTAAGATAGCCCCACGAGCACGTAGAAAGTGAAACTGAAATGAGCCTATTAGCTCATTTCAGTTTCACTGAAATGACGTCAGCGCGACGTGCACGCTGATCGTCATTTCAGTAATCACAAAATAAACTCTTCCCCAGCTCCGAGTCTGTTTAGGGGGACAGGGGATTTCCTTAGCCATGTCATTGGACACATGGGGGATGTCTGACGCACATGTGCACTTTTGCGTCAAATGGCTCCTGCGCATCCGCCATCCCCAAAGGGTTATAAGGGGCTCTCATCAGTTTCCATTGCAGAATTACTGTGTTTATTTGCTTTTGTGTAGAACTTTTTATTTTTACTTCCCCTGGCTCCACGCATTTATGATACCTCTACTAAAGCTGTTCACACTGTTAATGCCCATTCACTGTCAAGATAAGATGTCTTATCATGGAAAAGGCAGACAGCTTCTAACAGTATGCTGCAATGCTTGTTTTTTCTTACTTAGTTGTGTAAAGCAGATTCTTTAGCCGTAGAACATTTGCAGCATTACCTTTCTTTGCAATTTGTAGGCATTATCGGATTGATTTTTTCAACTTAATCTATTTGGTCATTATGATCAAATTCTAAATGTTGTAATAAACATTACACGTGAAAAATAAAGTCAATATACAAGAGATTTGCTATATTTTACTAATAAACAGGAAATACTGAAAGACACAAGTGCAGTGACTTTGGAGACAACAGGGTCATGATCTGAATGGTGCAGCAGGTGCAGTAGCACCGGGCACACACGTTGTCAGAACTTGTCTAAACACCTAATATTGCTATATTTTACTACTATACAGGCAGCCACATTGCAGTTATCTTACAGTAAAAGGGGCTTGATTTGATTGGTGCAGCAGGTACAGTTGCACTGGGGCCAAAACATCTAGAGACCCCACTAAACGCAGAACATTGTTAAAATTTACTACTAAACAGGCAGTCACAAGTGCAGTTATTTAGCAGGCCCTAAAGCCATGATTTCAATGGTGCTGCAGGTGCAGTGGCACTGAGGCCAAAAGTTGTAAGAACTACTCTAAACACCAAGTATTGCTATATTTAAACATTAAATAAGTAATCACAAGTGCAGTTACCTTTCATGCACTAGGGTCATGATTTCAACGGTGCAGCAGGTACTGTGACACCGTGGCCTAAAGTTCTAGGAACTCCTCTAAGCACCAAATATTCCAATATTTTACTACTAAACAGGCAGTTACATGGGCAATTATCTTACAGGCAATAGGGTCATGATTTGAATGGTGCAGCAGGTACAGTGGCACCAAGGCCAAATGTTGTCATAACTCCTCTAATCTCCAAATATTTATATATTTTACTACTAAGCAGGCAGTCATAAATTCAGGTATATTGCAGGCACTATAGGCATGACCTGAATGGTGCAGCAGATGCAGTGGCACCGGGCCCAAAAGTTGTCCGAACTCCTCTAAACATATGATATTGTTATGTCAATTAATCCTATTATTTCCCTCCTTGCTTTCATCTTTCAAAAATGTGTTAATAATTACCTGCACTATACCACTAGTAACAGCACAATATATTGCCTTTTTGTACGTAAACAAGTCATAACACTTTAACAGACTTTCTGTACCTTATATTGTACAACTACTCAGCAAGCTACAACTTATAACTAATTATCCACATAGGCAAAACCTAGTGCATTTACCAATATTTGAGCTTTTTTATTCCCTGTATCATTGTGATAAAATCAGTGATAGATGTAATATATGAGGTCTTAAGCAGTGCATTGTGGGGTGTGAGTTATAGTTAGTTGCTGAATTTCACTGGTTTTGTACGAGTGAAACCTGAACCTAACTGTAACAACCCTGTAACATTCGTTTTTTTCAGTGAATATCTACATTCTTTTAATTCCATTTCCTAACTATAACGTACATGTAACCTTTGTTTTTTTCAGTGAATTTCTATGGTTTTATAAGAAGTAATGTCATTTGCAGGGTGGTGGAGGAAGGGGGCGGGACTCTGACCAGCTCTCAGGAATCCCTCTGTGTAGGACTTACAGAAAGTACCAGGAGGGCAACTTGACCTCCAAGAGGATTTCATTCTCCAACTAGTAGTGGGCCAGGAGACACATTTGTAGAGTGGTGGAGAAAGGGTGTGTGGCCTCCAAAGACCTCTTAGCAATCCCGGTGAGTAGAACTTACTGAAGGTAACATGAGGGGTAGGTAGTTATAGTTAGGACCTAGTGGCATACTTGCAAGCCCCTGTGCCATTGGCTCATCACTTTTTTTGATGCTCCGGTGGCGAACAGTGCAAGCCCATATCTACAAGGCCATACAAAGCCACCCTGTGTGGCTGTTCATGGCCTTGTAGATAAGGTGTAAGCCACGCAGCACAAGTAGCTGTGTGGTCTTACATTGAGGCTGCGAGGTGTAGCATGAGTGTTCCCACGTAACACCCATGGATTTTGACACTGTCCCAGGTTTACAACATAGCATGAATCTGGGGCAGCGCCAAAAACTTACACCTCCCAGAGCAGGCATAACGAGGAGAAATGTTTACATTTCTCCTCAGTTTTTCCTCTTTCCACATGTGAATGCAGCACACATAGAATGAGGAAAACGCCTCTCATGACACAAACACAATCATGCCAACAGTACAGACACCCATAGTGCAAGTGTGCCAGCATTGGTGCCGGCACCAATTTTTGGGCCGTCCCTGGCTGAAAGTGACAAGAAAGCACTGTATCCTGTAAATATGGTACATTTCTGTCCTTTCCCTTTCAAATTGGCATAGGGCAGCAAAGGAAAATGACTTACAGCACTGCCCTACGCCAATTCTTTGTAAATATGCCCCCAAGTTTCCATAGGAAAAGCATTTTTTGTTTTGGCAATAACCATCTGACGAATCTTCCCGAAGTTTACAAAACTAGTTTGCCAGTCACTTCAGCTGCTGTCTTGAAAGTTTTGGGGTGAACCGTTAAGTGCGGGCAGAGAAAAAGGGGCGGTCCCAAAAAACGTTTTCCCTATGTTGTTCCCATAGGGATTTTGAACACGACTACAGCTTGAACAACTGGATGGAATTACACCACATTTGGCAGGAAGCTAGCTTTTGTTCCACAAAGAGGCCTTTCTGTGATTTGGTGTAAATCCATTCAGTAGTTTAAGAGATATTAACTGAAATCCAAATTTGTATATCTGGGGACGAGGACCCTCCATGAATCCACCCGGCACAGTGGATCAGCGAGTCCATGTGCCAAAGCAGGGTTCTAATTGGCTGTCTGCACCTTCACAGAAAAGCTGCAGCTGCCATTTTATATCTTGGGAAACGGTCCTGGGGACTAAAAAGGGGCTTTCCTGACTCCTTGTGCATGTAAAAAAAATGAGGATCAAGCATGTATACTGGGGTCGAAAATACCCCTTACTTTTATTCCCACTTGTGAGATCTGTGGACCCCTTGCGGGGCTCAGTGTGGCCCCCCACCGTGCAACTCCGCAATGGATCCATGGAGCTAGCGTGACTGAAAAAATTATATATAACTACTTTTACACCCACTCTTACATTCAGAGACACTCTCACACCGCATTGACATACCCATACAGACACTCTCATGCCTACTCACAAACCCATACAGACACTCTCACACCCATTCTTATACTGACACAGACCCTCTCACACCCAGTCACAAACACAGATACTCTCACATCCATACAGGCACTCTCTTACCCACTCACATACCCCTGCACCCCAACACTCACTATGACAGTCTTACAGATGCTCTCACACCCACCCTGGCACCCATACAGACACTCTCACACCCACTCTGATACCCATACCTTCACACATGCACTCACAGACCCACTCAGACACTCACACACCCAGACACAGAGCTACTCACATTCTGACACACATTCACAGACCCACACAGGCACTCACACACCCACTCACACATCCACTAAGACACTTATACACCCACTCACAGATCTATACAGCTACTCACACATCCCTTCACAGTTTCATGCATCCACTCACACACCCACTCACACCCATTCTGCCACTTCCACACCTACTCACCAACCCATACAGCCGCTCCCACACCCACCAAAATACTCACAGTCCCATACTGCTACTCACACACCCACTCACACCAATTCTCAAAGGTGACAGGTTACTGTTAGGAAAAACAATTTATAAAACGTTTGAAATTCACTGAAAAAAAACGAATGCTACCAGGACGTTATAGTTAGGAAATAATATTTTAAAAACTTTTGAAATTCACTGAAAAAAAACAAAGGTTACAGGGGCATTATAGTTAGGGAATAGAATTAAAAAATACCTTAGAAATTCACTGAAAGTACCAAAGGTTACAGGGACATCATTGTTAGGCTCAGTTTTCACTCGTGCAAAACCAGTAGAATTCAGCAATTATAATTACCTGAGCTAACTATAGCTTACACCCCTGCAATGCACTACTTCTGACATCACATATTACATCACTCATGACATGGTCAGTGGCATCACTGATGATATCTCAAATGACATCCCTGATGACATCACCACAGAACCACTTACACCCCCACACAACCATTCATACATACATTCACACACACCCATATAACTCGTCAGACTGCTAGATGAGTACTCTGTGCCAGGATTGTGAACTGGTTAGCAGTTGGGATCGGATACAACCCCTCCCACGGTGGCCGATTAATCCTCAACGGCCAACCCGCAACTAATTACTTGATCTTTCCAGACTACTTCAACTCAAAGACTCCACTCTTGAGTTACTTTGCTGACGCTTGCTGGCAGTCATCCGCCACCCCCTTGTCCTGAAGAAGACCCGCTATGACATTTAAATAGCGCATTATCTGGTCAAAACGTCGACGAATACATATGGTTCAGCTATTCACAAGTCTATTGGCTCAAATTAGCAAGCGAAAGTGCTGCCCACCAGAGACATTGTTCTCCCTCATCTTGACCACCTTGTAGTTATTTTTCGTGTTAAACTGTACATATTCTCACCCTGTATATATGATATTCACTACACCACCGTCACTGAGCACTTTAAAGTCACTTTATTGCATGTCACCTGTAAATTTATTCACTTGACAGCCTCTTCATTTTTTATATATACCTTGGAAAGCCACAAATCATATAAAATAAGGATTTTGCAAACATCCACTTGTCGGTGTTGTTGTGTTTCAACTACATGTAACATACATGTTATTTTCCAAAAATAATTTGACCTCTTTCTGTGATTCTGTACAATGTTTAATTTGTTTACATTTTTGATTCACTCCTTTTATGTAAAGTGATTATTGCCCCGGACAGAACCACTGTAGCTTTCTACACACAACCACAAAGTCACCCATATATCCACTCGCACACCCACTCACACACCCACTCATACAGCCACTCACACAGTCACTCACTCACCAATACAGGCACTCACTCACCCATACAGCTACTCACACACCAACTTGTTCACCCATGCAACTATTCACACACCCACTTATTCACCCATAGGGACAATCACACCTGACAACTACTCACACGCCCAGTTACACACAGATACAGACAGTCACAGAACCACTCAGATCACATATGTTAAAAACAGTATCACTCATTAGTAGTACAGAAAGATATATAAACACTTTAAAATTACCTGCAAAATACTTACATTTGTGTTGTAAAGGCATGCATGGTAAAGGCATATGTGTGGTAAGATTTTTGTAGTAAAGACATGAATGGTAAAGACTAATGTATTGCAAACACCTTGTGCCTAATCTACAAGAAAATGATACAGCACGGCAATACAAACCATTTAGCTGCGCCATGCTGCATCATTTACAAGGCACAGGGATGCATCGTATTCACAACAATACGACGCATCCCTGTTTTTTTCCCTGCGCTGACGCTCAATTGGCTGCCATGTGCCAGATCAGGCACCCTTCTGTCATTGTGCAAGGGTGCCTTCACTGAGGGGATGATTGCTTTGTACAGGAAGGGACACCTTCCTGCACAAAAACAATCAATAATGGTATTTTCCTCGTCCTATGCATGCTGCTATAAAAGTATTTCTCCTTGCTCAGCTAACTATAACTGCTGAATTTCACTGGTTGTGTACCAGTGAAACCCGAGCCTAACTATAACGTTCCTGTAACCTTTGGTTTTTTCAGTGAATTTCAAAGGTTATTTTTATTCCATTTTCTAACTATAACATCCCTGTAACCTTTTTTTTTTAGTAAATGTATATGTTTCTTTAAGTAGTAGGGGTGTTTGCAGAGTGGTGAGAAAGGGGGCCAGCCTCTGACAAGCTCTCAGGAATCCTGCTAGTGAAGCCTGAAGGTCCCCGTGGTCCCTGCCGGCTCACTGCCTCCTCCGGAAACTGGCATTGCTTTTGGACAGAGGGAGCTGCTAACATGCAGCTCCCTCTGTCCAAAAGCAATTCTGCTCTGCTTCTATTAAGCAAGAGCACTTTCTGCTCTCTCTTACTAGAAGCTGAGCAGAGTTTGCTATGGCTTGGCGGGAGCAGCGCTTACACAATGCTATTGCAAACTGCAATGTCCCAGAGGTGGGCACCCTGGGACATTGCTGAAGCCGGACCTGGTCCAGGTCCATCTAGGACTCCAGGAGGGCTCCTTTGTTCTAATATGTCCGGGGGGTAGTGGTCCCAAGGGCCCACAAATGACCACCTGCATATATATTATTTGAGCCCCGGGGAGTTAGCAGTCCCCGGAGCTGCGAGGAGGGCAGGGACACCCCCACCTATATTGTAATGAATGGCCCGGGAGGTGGTGGTCCCTGGGGCTGCATGGGTCGCATGGCTCCCCACATTACTTAAATGTAAAGCCCGGGGGAGGTGGCATTCCCTGGGGCATGGGGGTGCCACATGAGGACCCCCCGCATATTTTTATAAATTTGCCCCCAGATTTGGCCCATGTGGGGGCTTTTTTCAAAAGACGCTTCTTTTTTTCAATTTTGCTGTGAATCCACGGATCCACCCGCGATTGCAGCAAAGTGGGAAAAATGCTTTCATCCCCAGACGGAGTCCCTGTGGGACCCCCCACCATAACTGGGGGGTTCAGGGTATTCCTAACCTGCCCTGTTTTCTTTTTTTTGTCTAACTTTTTTTGTGGGACTTGGAGAGTGGCGAAGTATGCTGTTGCATGCTGCTCTGAAGCAGTTTAGTCGAAGCAACATACATGTGGAGATTTGACATAGTGGCGCAGTTCAGGAAGAATCATAGTGTCTGGATAGTGGTTAGGGCTCACACGTTCACACCCACCTCAAGGAATAGTGATCTGAACTGGCTGGACCCAATTACTGCCATATGAATCTGTTAAATGGGCATAGTTCTTGTACAGGCACTTCCCATCAGGCAGGCTGCCTAGCAGATGGGTTGATGGGAGTCACCATTTTGTGGTGGCCTCGCAGCTAGAGACCGTCAGATCGGAGATGGCAAGAACAACATTGAATCATGGGGTTAGTGTGCCACAGGTGCGGAGATGAGAAGGCAAGTTTTTCTGACCCCTCTTGAGCCCAATATCATTCCTCTAGCAGTGGCCCGCCCCACTGCATTTTTTGCTGTGGAAAAAGGAAAAATAAAATGATAATAATACTGTTATTATTCTTTTATTTTCCCTTTGTAATGCAGCTTTACGGGATGAGGCGGGACTTGGCTGAACGTCACAGCCAGCAAGCATGGTGGGCTCATAAGTGAGCATGACTGTTTGGTCGGCCCTTACATTACGCAGCCTGGTGAGGAACATTTAAAGTCTCCCATTCCCTGTCTGAGTGCCGATCCGCGGTGCTCAGACCGATCACAATGCTGCAGCATTGTGATTGGCTTAGGGGAGTGAGCCTGTACTTCCTGCTTCAGAGGACAACGCGAGGTGAGGCGACGGTCTGGCAGTCGACAGCAAGGTAAGTTAGTTTTAATTTATTTTTCAATTTCCCCAAAATTGCCTTTTCTTCAATAGAAGTCAATAAGGGAGATACATCCCCCCTAATTAGGTCTCACCTAGGCAGCGCGCATGCGCTGCCCTAGGAGGGCCTTTAGCCATCGGTCTTCACTTTTCAAGCACTGCACTCGTGCTTGTGGCGGCATCCACCTTGCGGGAGCGAGGAGCGGCGCGCCACAAGCACAAGCGCAGTGCTTGAAAAGTGAAGACTGCTCTCCCAAGCGCGCACGCGCACCACTCGCGGGCTCACCTCCTGCTCCTTTACAAGACTTTACTTTCGTTTCTCATACCGTTTTTTTTTTTTGCAGATTTATATAGCGCGAACTCGACCCAAAGGTATTGGAGCACTTTATTCGTCTTGTTTTTCCCTGCTTTTGCTTTCTCCGCATCTCCTCTTTTAACTTATTCATAGACGCTCACCATTTCCCTGCTCTAACCCTTCTAGTGCCATGTGGGTACACACATTACTAGCTGGTACCAGCCATCACGCCGCGTTTGCAGCGCACCATTAATTTGGGGCTTTGCAGTTTGAACACAGAAGGTGTTGCGGTGAATTTGCTGCGCCATAATGTAAGGTTTCCATTAATGGCCCTTAAATGGCTAATGATTGCCAATGCGCAATGTCCCTTCCGGCTACTGGGAACACAAATGGTGCGGATTCCAGACAGGACGTCAGTCGAGAGTTCTCAGATGTTTGCATCAGAGCAGGACCTGCCAGCAGGAGTGCTAATCTCTTATGCAGCTCTGATGTAATTTGTTGCTCTTTTTTAGGAAGGATCCAACCGATATTTAAAAGGTTGATTTATGTGCGTGTTGTGCAGATGAAATTCGCCCTCACTCTGTGTGCAAGAGAGAAACCCGCACACACTAGGTTATTATTAAGAGCAGAAGTGGTGTCAGACAGTTGTGCACGGTTGTTTTTAGTGGTGTTTGTTAATTTTCAAGTATTTGTATAACGCTAGGCTGCAGCGTGGCTTCATAGCACTGTAGGCTGCCTGGAGGTCGATGTTTCATTTCTGCACGGCTCTTACTTACAGCACAGTGTACAGAGGTGCTCATTTCCATAACACGTTCATCATCCAAGACACTTCTAACAGAGTACTCACTCATCTCACCACATTACACCCCGACGCCGGACAAACAGAGGTCAAATGTCGTCAGCAGTGCACTTGCCATGTTCTAGTGTAACATTTGTATAGCGTCTTAGCGCCATCTTGTGCTTTTTGCAGCACCCTCCAGTAGAGTGCTACGTTCTTGTCTTCAGGTTTATGTGACATTAACCTGTTTGACAAACTCCAGACATGAAAATGAGCGAATGGCTTGAGTAGTACAGCGCGGGCCTCATTGAGTGTGAGGTGTGGATTTAGTGAGGATTTTCTTTTCCCTTGAGGCGAGGTGTGCTGTTTTCCTGTGTTGGCTCACAGAGAATTGCATTTTAAAACAATATTTTCAAATAAATTAACAGATTATACAGTCATCGGTTTTGCAAACTCTTATGAAGTGAGGCTCCCATAACCTTTCAGTTCTTCAACGTGTTCCCAGAGATGTCGTAACTTCTGCCCGCCACTTCCTTTCATTTCCCCAGTTTGTACCTTCCAAATATGAATACAAAACATTACACAGATCCCATAATCTCAGTCAGCAGGGAGTGGGTCTGTTTGTCAGGTTAGACTGATCTCCTTGGCGCAGACCCCGAGGACCAGAATTATTAACACTTTGCACCAAGTTTGCATCACAAAAGTGACACATACCGAGTAGTGTTTAATTGGGATTTACTTGTGAGCGCAAACCATCTTTGGTGCTGAATAGCAGCCATAAAGTAACTCAAAGTAGTGCAACTTTGCAACGAGGGGTTATACCAAGGGTGGTGCATGGGCATTCCTATTCAACCACTTATAGTTTGATGCAAATCTGCATCTACTGAAAAAGTTCAACAGTGTTGTGTGCCAAAACTGTATACCTCCTGGAGGTAGGCGTAACGTGGTAGAAAAGTGTCTTTTCTCCAAACGTTTCCAATTGTGAGTGTGCGCTGTCCTGTGCACATCACATACACACGTAGAAACATGTTTAACTGTGTCATTCATACTATTGTTTACTGGAAGGGCACCATTCCAGTACAAAACATATGATATACATCACATAAACACCCTGGTACTGTGGTGCCAGGGTATGAATATGTAGCTGACAGCCCAAAGTATCCCAGTGGCATAACAAAACGTGAGAGTTTGGCACTTTGTGTCACTGTTGTCCTTCTTAAAGTGCTCATACCATTCAGTGTTTGGCACTTTGTGTCACTGCTGTCCTTCTTAAAGTGCTCATAACTTTCAGTGTTTGGCTGTTGTGTCACATATTATAATATGTGCATTATAATTGTGTCACTGCTGTCCTTCTTAAAGTGCTCACACCTTTAAGTGTTCTCAGAGTATCTCAGAGGCCGCTCGCCACATTTCACAGACAAGCGCTACAAAATCACTGCAAACAAATTGAAAAAATGCCTCCAAGTTTAACACAATAACAAGAAACAATGCCGAAGTCTGTAAATTACTGGAAGTATTACATCAAAAAAGCCTTTGATAGAATTCCTTCTATTTGACAAGAAAATCCAGTCTGTGGCAATCAGCTTGTTTTTTTGCAGAACTGCTTGTTCGCCCCTTAGCAAAACAAGCATTGGCATAGCCAATAGGTCTCGCTTTTGGGACCTTATAAGTATTTAGTAATGCAGCCCAACAGCCGCGGCCCGTGGAGGGAGTTCCGTGGGGTGGTAAGGCGGGGCAGGGGAGGGGCAGGGTGGGGGGTTCCAAAAAATGGAATATGGATAACTGCAGGTAAGTAAACAATTATATTAATAAAACGAATTTCGTAGCGCGCGCTGCATCGCAAAATGAGATGCAGCGCCTGCTACGAAATTCGTTTTATTTATTTAATTGTTTACTTACCTGTAATTATCCATATTCTGGTTTTTGGAACCCCCCACCCTGCCCCGCCCCGCCTTACCGCCCCACGGAACTCTTTCCACGGGCCGCGGCTGCAGCCCAATATCCTTGGTTCCCCAACATCAACTGTTGCATGGCTAAACATTTATAAGGTCCGAAAGGCGAGGCCTATCGGCTATGCCAATGCTTGTTTTTTTATTCCAACTCCCTCACCTTCCTGGTCTACAGTTAGCGTGTTTGTACGTTGCACGTTTTTCTCAAGCATAGGCATTCTAGCTAAACTGGCCAGAATCACAGGATATTGATCCAAGGCTAGAATTCGTGCTCGATTTCTGAACTCCCAGCTCAGCATAGTGGCTCCCCGCGCAAATGTTCACTTACCGACATAATGCATGACGTATTACATTTGGTTCATCTGCTTGAACATGATTAATAAGACTACAGACACAGTCTGCTGCATTAACAATCCTGTTTCCATTTCAGAAGCGCGTATACATCAGTCAATTCCGTTATGACTTTAACAGGCCGCATTCAACAATGCACACGTTTTCCTCGTTATTTAGGATAAATTGTGCCTTCAACATGATTATGTTTCCCATCTGGGTTTTTTTCTACTCCCTCGTCTCCTCTTCCCTCATGAACTGCAAGATTAATTACGCTGCCTCAAAAGTCTGATAAAAGTGGAAATAAGCACACTTAATCTGTTAAACAGGCTGCATCTGGTTGTGGAGTCGTTTAACAGTCCAGTCACCATGTGTTATTTCCTAGAAAGGAAAAATTCAGCAATGTATCTTATGTGAAGCGAAAAAAAAGACCCATTATTCTGTGCATATAAAATTCTTAATCGAGGAAACCCTTCAACCATGCCTGCAGTGCTCGCACTTAGAGAGTTTTAATGCGCTTTTCATAAAATAATCGGACCGAGGCGCCAAAATGACCCTCAGGTTAAGAGAGAAGTAGGAGTTGTAAGATCTCAGCCGTGACAGGTTCCTGGCTTCCTAAATTGCAATGAATGGTAAAACTGTGATTATTATATATTTTGATTGGAACTAGTAACGTGGGATTTACAAGGACTTGATGCTTTTTGCTGTAATTAAGGAGTAGCATTTGTTGTGGTTTTCTCCGGTATTGAAGCTTAGAAAAGGAGAAGTTTGGTTGCCACCTAGCTATGATGTCATAGGCCAAATATGAGACCAGGGAGCACCCCAAAAGGCAAAATTATATTTTGCCTGTGTCACTAAAAATCTTTAGAACGTTCCTGGTTCAGGTCTTTTAGTACTACAATTACACCAAAAGGGTCCTGACTGACTGCAGGTCATAAATGGGCACTGCAGGGATGATCCCACTCATATTAGTAGTGTATCTGGCGCATTACCAGAAATATGTCACTGTTGCTGGGTGTCTGCACATCACGGAGCAGCACACATGAAATATCTACTTATGAAGGGGCCACAGTACAGCAGCAAATTAATAGGCCTCTGGCATCTCTCAACAATAAACAGGTGCAACACCAAGACTGGGGTGGCATGCAGTGGGTGATGCACGATTACGTCCCCCCCCGCAAAAGGTGTCGAGGGGTCGTTCAAAGACAAGTCCACTCCTGCAACTCAGTGGTTGCAGGGGCCTGCTTTACGCCCCTGATCACATGGTAGGTGGATCACAACACATGAGCATTCAAGGGGTAAGTAAGTGAGCCCGACTTGAGTGTAACAGGCTTCAAAGTGTGGGAAACTAAAGGATCAACAGCGAGTTTAGTAGTGTCTAACTGATCTCTAAAAAGTATTCTGTGCCTCATTTATGAGAAGTGTCGCATCGCTGCTGTCACACAGCGATGCAACACTTCTCAGTGCACCCTCCTTGCGACATGATGGATGCGTTAAACTTACTGTCTGACGTATCGTGTCGCAATGAATGACAGTTACGTCAGTATTACTGAAGTCTCTGTCGGCGCAAAAGTTTCACATTGCTGGGGTGTGTCTGAAAACAGACGCAACTCCAGCAATGTGTCCTTTCACATGGGGCAAGCCCCATGTGAAAGGGCCTGCGTCACCCTTATGGCTGCCATGAGGCAAGGGTAAGGTTTTGACGCATTGGTGTCCTAGAAGTGGCGCAGTGAAATCTCATAGACTTCACTCAGCCAATTTCACTGCGCCACTCCTAGGACCCTTTCTTGCAGGGGAACACCCACCCTGCATACATTATACCTGATGCAGGTATAATGTAGCACAGGGGTTTATGAAGTGACGCATCTGCCTAGGTGTGTCATTTCCTAAATATGGTGCAACATGGCGCATTACTTACGCCTGCGCTGCGTCACAATAAGTGACGTAATGGTGGTGCAAAAGTGACACTGGGGCTCATAGATAAGATCCTCTATTTCTTCAGAGGTATTATCAGTGACATGGTCATGTTTAATCTACACACCATTAGTGCGTTGATGTAAGTTTGCCTAGGTTTTGCTCGTCTCGAACTCAAATGGCTGCATGGTGAATTAAGCTAGTTTTTCCCTAGTGCAAGCTTGAAAAATGACCAATCAACACTGGCCGGAGTGGTAGGCAGTGTAATGCAGGGCTGGCTTTAACGCTGATGGCTCCCTGTGCGACAATCACTTTTGGCGCCCCCACATCCCAAGACCACATCTTCTGATTCTCTTCCTAGCACCTGTAAAAGGGCCCCTTATCTCTCCCATCATAAGATATTGCTAATCACAGCCCCCCAGTGGCTTAACACAGCCCCCGCAGCCCCTGCGGTGCATGGGGGCCCGAGCTGCAGGGGGCCCCTCAGCACGGTACTATGGTCCGAGAGCTCCTGATAAAATCCAGAGCCGGGGACCCTCTTTGCATCTTGCAGGGGGGGCCCCTCAAATTTCGTTACGCCACTGCAGCGCCCCCCTGAGGTCACAGAGCCCCCCTCCACAGGTCAGCGCCCAGTGCGACCGCACCAGTCGCAATGCCCTAAAGCCGGCCCTGAGTGTAAGATACACAGCCATCACTGATCGGAGTGTGTGTGTGTGTGTGAGGGGAGCCGAAGTGTCAAAGTACGTATGAGAAACCGGGGTGAGAACCAGTCAGAACGTGAGGGTGAGAAGTCTGTTTCAGGTGAAGAAAAATGTGACTGAGTGGGGGATCGAGAGGATTCGTGGGTGAAGGGTGAGCAGAGGGAATGTTGCTATGGGCAAGGACCATGTGATCGGTGAGGGTGTGCTAAAAGCGAGGATTGGTGAGGGGGAGCGTTTTAGTGAGTGAGAGAGGAGGATGCGGTAAACAGGAGAGTGTTAGTGAGAATGCTTATAAGGGAAAGGTGCGATTAGAAGTTGTGTGAAAGGAAGAAGTGAGGGATGATGAAGAGAGAAACATGTGAGAAGAAAGTGACAGGGAGAGAGCAGAGTGTCAAAGGAGGGAAGCAGAACACAACTTTTAAAATCTTTATTAAAACGACTAAAATGTCTAGAATAAAAAAAAATGTGTTAACATTCAAAAGCCTATGGTCTGTTGTTACAAAGGTTTAACTGGTCTTCATAAAAAAGCAATTGCCACAATTTACTGTAGGCCGAATCAGGTTTCAGCTTGTTTAAATCTGTTTAACAAGACCGTTTTATTTACTTACCTTACCTGTTTTATTTAAATATCAGCCTCATAATGTCATAGAAATAAGGTGAGTCACAGCCACAGCTCTGAGCAATACTTAGAACACAATAAAGCATCTGAAATTGCAGGTAATCAATAGGTGGCAAGAGGTGGCAACACCTACATATCAGATGTCACTTGAGAAACAGAAGACCCACTTGTTTGGGGCCGGAGGCAAATTGAACATTTATTTATTGTGTTTATTGAATGCACAATTGTATATTTGTTTCACACTTTAGAATGCATATACAACACTTTTGAAAAAAATGGGACCCCTTCACTCTGAGCCTGAGTCTCAGAGTCATTTGTTCACATACATTGAACCTGTTCATGAACTGCATTCAGAAAAGTAGGGTGGCTGAAGGCAACATCTTCATCTGTTAAGTTTCTTGAGTTTCGAAACTTTGCAATAAAGAAAGGAAACGTTTTCTGACTTTTCTGATGTGAAGTTTCTCCACAAAAGGTTTCCAAGGCTGGTATGTTTAAGTTTCCATCACCCATCTGCACAGGAAGTGACATCAATAGTTTTCAGCCCAAACCTCCTTTAAAAGAAGAAGCCAGATAAGGTAGCTTCATTTCCCATCACCCATCTGCATGGGAAGTGGCATCACTGTTTTCAAGCCAAAGCTATCTTTATAAGATAATACTGCATTCCCCATCGTCCATCTGCAGAGGAAAAAGACGCTACTAGTTTCCCGCCAAAACCTTCAACATCACCAACAATCCAATGTAAACCACCCATGGACTAACCACCTCGCCATCCGATCTCCCTACTCAGCATCCTACCTGCAAACTGAGGACAACTCAAAAAAGAAGACCAAACCTTCAGATCATTCGAGGTCTTCTCCATTGACAACCTAATGTATGAATTAATCTCTCGTCCTGGAAACTCCAGTGCCAATGCTTTTATAAATTATTTCAATGCTTTTTCAAAAACTTTGTGACCATTCATTCTGCAACAGAAGTACATAAGTGCAAGCCAAAATCTTCAGCACCCTCACTGAAGATCTCACTGACACAAACCCTCACACCCTCACTAAAAGATTTCACTGAAACAAACGCCATCCACACACAGGAAAGAAAGTGGAAGAAAAACAAAAATCCTGATGAACTTGTAATAAGGAAGTCCCTCCACATAAGATGCAGACTGGTCATCACGTAGGCCAAAGCAAGTACGAAATCAACACCATCATTGAATACTGTTCAAGACAATCAAGCATTGCATCAAGCACTCGCCTGACCCACCTAGTCCAGACTCCACAGACAAAATACAATGCCATCAACTTCCTCTTCAGTGAAAAAATAAAGAAGATCTGACAGCACATCGAAAACACCAAGCCAGCTTCTCCTCTTATGCTTGCCCCTTATCATAGAATCCCATCAATGGTCACCTTTAAAAGCCCTCGAGGATTGGGGCCTGCTGGCTGACCTACTGAGGGCTATTCTGGGGCTGTACACTAACTCTTGGATGCAGGTCAAACTGGGGTACAGCACATGAATTTCAAAGAAAAGCCCAACAAATTTAGGCCTGAAACAAAGCTGCATGCTTGCCCCTATGCTCTTCAACCTATATATTGAGACACTTTAAAGGTCCTAGATAAAGCCAACTGTCATCCTTCCTAGCTGAGAGGTTAGCGTATGACATATCTGCTCTATGTGAAAAAAAGATAGGCAACAGGAATATAAAAAAAACATAGATGCAGCCTTGCCACTTTCTCTATCGAAGTGCTGAGGCCACTTATTACATATTCACTGGTCCCTCCCAGCAGCACCCCACCATGCCCTGAAGGGGCTTTGTTTAAAAAAAATATTATCATTGCAGGGGTACCACTGACAATTTTTAAAAGTGGTGGTGGGGGCTGTAAGCAGCACAGCAGCCCCCTAGGAAACTTTGAAAAAACCCTGCAAGTCTCCTTGGTCATTGAATGCTTGACCCCAGCAGACAATTGATTTTAAAGCACTTCAAGCTGGAGCTGTATGCTCTTCAGCTGGAGTGTGGTGGCCCCTCTTGGTTGGCCTGACAAGAGTTAAAGAAAGGTTCAAAAACACCTTTATGGTTGTTTGGAATAAATACACATTTTTGTGAAAGGTTGATGTGCTGATCCCTTCCTAAAAACACATGCCAGCCTTTTATATTTTGGTGTTCCGACACATCCAGTAAGTCTGCCTTTTTTTAAATGACACATTTTTATATTGTCACTTTATATTAAAAAAAAGCTCAGAAACTCACTGAAAAATAGAAAGGTTAAAATGACATTATTGTTAGGTCTGGTAATAATATCATATTTATCTCAGAAATTCGCTGAAAAATACAAAGGTCTAGTGATGTTATAGTTAGATGAAAATATCAGTCAACACGTAACGTTTTAAACTTGAAAAAACACACTGAAATTCACCACTTAATTGAAGTAACTAACTCATGACCTCGCCATGCTCTGCTTATGACCTCCCACAGTCCATCACTCATGACTTGTTCAATGACATTATTGATAACATTGTATTGGACTTGGCCATTTCTACAGGATCAACCCCATACTTTTTGCCTTCCCCCTCCTGTTTTCTGAACACGCTTTTGTTGGCTGTGAGGACTCTGCGCACTTTACCACTGTTAACTAGTGCTAGTGCTCTCTTCTTTAAACATGGTAGAATTGTCTTACACCCAATTGGACTATTTAATTTACGTGTAAGTCCCTAGTACTGATGGTACTCAATGTGCCCAGGACTATAAATTCAATCTACTAGTGGACCTGCAGCACTGTTTGTGCCACCCACTTAACCCTTTCTATGCTCAGCACGGAGCAGTTCTGTCATGAGCCACGGTAGGCGTGTGTTCATGACGGAACAGCTCCGTCATAGCACCCACCCATGGGGGAAGCACTGGCGCTTCCCCCATGGGCAGCTCATCTAGCCCCCACAAACAGGGATGGCAGCGGAAGAGTTTCCGCTGCCACCCCCGACCCCCGCAACAGAATCCCATGACGTCAGCGTGCACAGCGCATGCTGACGTCATCAGGAAGTCCCAGACGCTCTGGAAGCCATTTTCTTCCAGGCGTCTGAAGAATAAGGTAGGTTTTCTTGTTCCTGGGGGGGTTTCCTCCATGCATCAAGGCATCAGAGGGGAGGAAAGAGTTTTCCCTCTCCCCTGATGTCTCTTTGCATGACATTTCTGCTTCACAATCGTGCACAGCGTCGCGATCGTGCAGCAAAAATCCCCCCACTAGGCACCAGGGATTAATTTTGTTGAACTGAAAGCGATCCCTTGGGCAAGGGTCACTTCCAAGAGGAGCAAATTGCATGGATGTATTTTCTGCCCCCCCCCCGGGGGCAGATCGGCCCGTTTCTTTGGCCTTTCTGCCCCCTGGGGGGGGGACAGAAAACCCCACCAACCACCAGGGATTAACCAGGGATTTATTCATTTAAATGGAAGTGACCCCTTGGGCAAGGGTTGCTTTCAAAGAGGCTTAACATTTGGGCATCTGTTTTTGCCCCCCTGGGGGCAGATCGACCCATTATTTTGGCCTTTCTGCCCCCAGGGAACAGAAAACCCTACTAGGCACCAGTGATGGTATGTATTTTTAAATGGAAGCGATCCCTTGGGAAAGGGTCGCTTCCAAAGGGGCTCAAAATGTGTGCATGTTTATTCTGCCTTCCCCCTCCCCCCGGGGGCAGATCAGCCCTTTTTTTGGCCTTTCAGCCAGGGGTGTGGGGGGGCAGAAAACCCAACTAGACACCAGGGATTTTCTTTTATATGTCATGGAAGCGACCCCATGGCCAAGGGTCACTTCCAAGGGGGTTAAATTATGTTTATGTATTTTCTGCCCCCCTGGGGACAGATCTGTCCCTTTTTTGGGCCTTTCTGCCCTAGGCGGGAGAGGGAGGTAGAAAACCCTACTAGGCACCTGGGCTCTATTTGTTTTGCAAGGGGGCACATTTCTGTCTGCTGTTTTGATTTCTGCCCTACCTGGGAGACAGATAGGCCTGGCAGAAAACCCCACTTATTCCCCATTTTTCTCAGCCCTATTTGAAGGCCCATCTGGCAGATTGACCATTTGGGTAGTGACATAGTGTGTTATCATTTTAATTGTTTTATTTCTTGTGAATTATAATTGTAATGTGTTATTTCTTCATTTTATTCTAGTTCAAGGCTTTTGCTCTTTAGACTGTTCCAGGTTGCAGTTTCGTTACTGGTGGTTCTGCAGTTTGTGTAGTTGCATGTGTTGGGTAAAAGAATTTTTTTTTACTATTTACTTTAAATGAGTTTAATTTCACTCCATGAATGTGTTTTTTGCAAATGTTGTAATAATAGCAGTATGTTTGGATTCTGTTTTTTGAGTGTCAAAATCTTTTTGCATTAATGCTCGATGTGTACTTTGTTGTCTTATGAGTTATTGGTTTTGTTTTTTCTTTCTAGTGGGATATCGTTGCATTTTGCTGTGTCTCTGCAGAGTAGGTGCTGGTGAGTGTAGCTATCTTTGGCAAGAGAGTCATATTGTTTTTGAGTATATAGATCTTTGCGCTAAAGCCACACTTTGTTTATTACTAATTTTGCACAGTGTTGGTTCTTGTTGACTTGTTTGTGAAGTCTCCTTTCTTAGTAAGGATTATGGCTAGTCGCAAGATTACTGCTCAGGAGGTTGTTGGTATGCTTTTTGAGTCTTCCTCTGACCATGGTTCAGAGACTGACTCTGCATCTGAGGCAGAGGAGGGAGTGGAAGATTCAGGCAGTGAGTTTTCTGTCCATGAGGAATCATCTGATGATGAAGCTACTCTCAGTGCGGATGAAGCTACTCTTAGTGCCGATGAAGTGCCTGTTTTAGAGAAGGTAATTGATGTGCCGATAGTGCAGCAAGAGGCATCTGGGCCGCAGTCTGGGGCTGCAAGGCTCCTTGTTGGAAGTGCTGACGTCTGGGTTACCCCAGGCATGGTGCAGCCGGCATTGCTAGACTTTACTGGTGTTCCAGGGTGTAGAGTGGATACTGAAAACTTTTTGCAGATACATTTTTTCCAGTTCTTTATGGACGATGTATTTTTGGCAGAGATTGTTGAGCATACTAATTTGTATGCTGAACAGTATTTGAGAGACAACAGTGCCATCCGTAGGCCCCACTCTAGAGCTACCCAGTGGACTCCCACAAATCTGGATGAGTTGAAGAAGTTCTTGGGTTTAACTTTTTTGATGGGCTTGCTAAGGAAGCCATCAATGTCTTCATATTGGTCTACTAGTCCCTTGATGGCAACGGCTATATTTCCGGCAGTCATGAGTCGTGATAGGTATTTGCTTCTGCTTCGGATGCTGCATTTTGTCGATAATGGTTTAGCGTTGCCACGAGATCACCCTGATTGTGACCATCTTTTTAAGATTCGGCCTGTCATTGATCACTTTGTAGATCGATTTTCTGAGATCTATACACCAGAGAAAGAAATAGCAGTGGATGAGTCATTGGTCTTGTTCAAGGGCCGCTTGGTTTTTTAGGCAATACATTCCTAGTAAGAGGGCACGCTATGGAATTAAGATGTATATGCTATGTGACAGTAGGACTAGATAGGTCTCTAATTTCAGGGTGTACACCGGTAGGGGTTCCAGGATAGACCCCCCTGGTTGTCCATCCACTTTCGGAGTGACAGAGAAAATTTGTGGGAACTTGCTAGAGGACTTTTTAACAAAGGTCACCATTTATATGTAGATAACTTCTACACTGGTGTACCGTTGTTCAGGTAATTGGCCAAAGTGGACACTGTTGCTTGTGGCACAATCCGCTCTAACCTTAAAGGTTTCCCAAAAGAACTTGTTTGTCAAAAGCTTGTACGGGGACAGTGCAGTGCGATGCATATCGAGGAACTTCTAGCTGTGAAGTTTTCAGACAGGAGAGATGTCTACATGCTGATTACCATCCATGATGAAAGCACTTCACCTGTGACTGTTTGGGGTCAAGTTGCTGAAGCGCACAAACCTGTGTGCATTTTAGACTACAATAGGCACGTGGGTGGTGTTGATAGAGTAGATCAGCAGTTGGAACCTTACACTGCTCTTCATTTGGTATAAGAAGTTGGCTAGCAATCTTTTCCACTTGGCAACCTTTAATCCTTTTGTTGTATTTAAGGATTGTTGTCCTGAGTCAAAGTTGACTTTTGCTAAGTTTCAGGAGTCTGTAATAGGCAGCCTTGTTGTAGTGGAACAGGCAAGTGTTCCTAGAGTAGGAGTGGTGGAGGATGTGGCTAGATTGAAAGATCGCCACTTTCCTGATCACATTCCACACCCTCAAAAGACTTTCCTAGTAGGAGATGTAGAGTCTGTTGGCGTAGAGGTACGTGGAAGGAAACTCGTATGTTCTGCCCCGAGTGTCCTTCTAACCCTGCGCTGTGTGTGCCTGATTGTTTTAGAATGTACCACACGCATAAGAAGTTTTGGGAGCATCCATGAGTGGTAAAGTGAACTGCCTGGTCTGTATTGTTGTATATTGTTTGTTCAGTTTCAAGGTTGGCATTTGTGCAATGTATATAGTTTCAGATTTTGTGTTAGTAGATTTGTATCTAGTTACAATGTATTTGTGTTTTCTTTTTTCTATAAAAAAACCCCTAAATGTGATGGAGGTGTGTGTAGGCTGGGGCTTGGCTGGTGGTGTGTGTGGACTGGCGCTTGGCTGGCGGTGTGGGTGGACTGGCACTTGACTGGCGGTGTGCATGGACTGGCACTCAGCTGGTGGTGTGAATTGACTGGCGCTTGGCTGGTGGTGTGCGTGAACTGGTGCTTGGCTGATAGTGTGTGTAGGCTGGGGCTTGGCTGGTGGTGTGTGTGGACTGGCGCTTGGCTGGCAGTGTGCGTGGACTGGCGCTTGGCTGGTGGTGTGCATGGACTGGCGCTTGGCTGGCGGTGTGTGAGTAGTGACTTGCTGCTGATCACTACACACACTGCTAGCCAAACACCAGTCCACACAATCCGTCAGCTGATGTGGTTGCTGTGTCAGGCATGTGGGCAAGTAAAAGTGATGGGCCCTTAAATGGCACTGTTTGCTGGTGTGAGTGTTGTAATGTGATGGGCCCGCGGCTGGCGGTGTGAATTGTTTTGTATGTGTCACACGCAAGAAAGGTGTATGAAGGCCTGTAAAGAGGTTGGTGCCTTGTCATGGCTTTACAGCTCACGAGCTGTGAGTCAATGGTTCAGTTTCTCGTCCTTTCAATTATTTACAGTGCATTTAATTTTTGTGAAATCTCTTCTTTTTTTTTTTTTTTTTTTTTTTTAAAGTTTTTATTGAACAATAATTCGATTACAAGCACGGGCCTACAACCACCAGGGCCGGCCGCTAAGTACAGAATAAAATATACATTTATCAAAGCTGCAGTCGGTTCCCGGGGCTCGGCCCCGTAGTGACTCCGGATAGTTCTAAAGGAATAGGAGACTTAAGTCCAACAAACACAAAAAACTAAAAGAAAAACAAAAGGCGAGGCATCAAGACAAACAGTGCAGGTCAGGCTTCCTCCGGGGAACTCCAGTTCAGACCATTAAGCAGCACGCGAAAGGAAGGAGTACCGGGAGGCTGGGGACGGGGGGGGGGGGCCAAGGGAAACGAACGTCCATATGTAGTCATTCCAAAAGGTGCCCGGAACCGTCAAGGGTCAGGGGGACATGGCGATATCGGTGTCCACCAGGGGGGGCGTACAGATACCCCCGCGATATGCATTCCATTGCCCCCAGATTCTGCCCCATGCCCCCGGCTTACCACGGGCACCATACACAGTCTTCTCCCTGAACATACACCAGTCCATATTCTCCTTCCATACTGACACGGTGGGCGGCCGCTGGGCACCCCAAAGCTGCGCTATATCTCTCTTGGCAATCATGTTCCCCAGGGCCGCCCACCGAGTCTGAGCTGCGCTATAATCATTGGGCTCCCACACATTCAGGACACAGCGACGCACCTCCGGCAGCAGCACAACCCCAGTGACCTGTCCCATAACCGTATGTACCCGGCGCCAGTAGTCCGCCACCTCGCGGCACTCCCACAGGATATGGAGAAAGGTGGCGCTGAGCCCACAACCCCGCTTACAGAGCCCATCATCGGAATATCCCATCGAGACTAAGCGAGGACCCGTCACATACACCCGGTGAAGAATCTTAAGCTGTACCAACCGGAGACGGGCCGGAATGGCGACCTCCTTGGGGGACGACAGTGCAGACTGCCAGTCCTCGTCGTCCAATTCCACCCCATCCCCCGTCCAAGCCTCCCGAAGGCGCACCAAGAGGTCAGCCCGATGATTAATCAGTTTCTTATAAATTAAAGAAATAGTACTGTCAGGGACATGTCCGTCAAGTATGCGGTCCTCGAGGGGCGAAGAAACCGGGATCTTGGTCCCCTCTCCAAAGACTGAAAGCAGGGCGTGTCGAACTTGGGCATAGCGGAAGAACTCCCTGTCCGTAAGCTCATATTCGGCCTGAAGAGCCGCGAAAGTCTTAACCGCGCCCTTATGCCACAGGTCTCCCACTTTGCTGATACCAATCGTATCCCACTGGTCAAACCCCTTCGTAGTCCAGAGGCTCCCCAGGCGATCGGAGGCAAACAAAGGAGTAGCACATGTCAGTCGCTCACTCCAGCCCGTGGCCGCAGTGGCAGCCCTCCAGGTCCGCACCGCAATCTTAGTAGGACCCGTAAGGGTCCGGCCAGCCGAGCGGGAGTAAAGCGCCCTGTTATAGTCCCCGCCGGGAAGCAGGAACTTGTCCATCTCATACGCCGGATTCAGGCCAGGCGCATACGTGGCATGGTTGATGGCCGAAAGCTGCGCGGCCCAATAATACCTGCGAATGTCGGGAAGCGCGATGCCCCCGTCGTACCAGGGGAGAGTAAGCTTAGCAAGAGCAATACGTGCCCGCCCGTCCCACACCAATCTCCTCTGCAGGCTCTCCACCTCCCGAAAGTAGGCCACTGGGATGACGTCGAAGGAATTCTGGAGTGCATAGAGGAACCTGGGAAGGGACATCATTTTGAACAGCGCGGCCCGACCCAGCGGGGACAGGGGCAGCCTGCACCACCGGGCCGTGTCCTCTCGCAATCGCCGAAGCGGACGCAGGAGATTCTGCTCATAGCGAGCCACCGGGTCCAGCGAAACGTATATCCCCAGGTACTTAAAGCCGCTCAGAGATACCTGGATCGGAAGCCGAGGCGGCAGGAGAGGAGGACCACCGGAGATCGGATAGACGCAGGATTTAGACCAATTGATCGTGAGGCCCGAATTATTCCCAAAGGAAGTCAAAACGTCAAAGAGGACGTTGAGCGACTGCCGCGGTGAGGTGAGATATAGGAGAATATCGTCCGCATACAGCGAAACCCGATCCTCAAAGCCCGGGGCCCACCGGATCCCTCTAAGCGAGGGCTCCCAGCGGAGCCAAGCCGCGAGTGGCTCCAGGGCGAGAGCAAAGAGCAAAGGGGACAAAGGGCATCCCTGCCTCGTGCCCCTGCCGAGGGCAAAGGGCCGAGAGACCCGCCCATTCACCACCACCTGAGCCATGGGTCCCGTGTAAAGAAGCTTCACCCAGCCAATAAATCCTTCCCCAAAGCCAAACTTAGCCAAGACAGCCCAGAGGAATGGCCACTCGATGGTGTCAAAAGCCATCGTGGCATCCAAAGAAACCAGCACGGCCGGTTCGGAGAGGAGCTCCGCCCTGGCAAGGGCGCCGTGAAGACGCCGCAAGTTAAGAGCGGTGTTACGATGCGGGATGAATCCGCATTGGTCCGGATGAATAAGATCGCATACGACGCTCAACAGACGATTGGCAAGGACTTTCGCCAGGACCTTAGGCTCCGCATTTAGCAGTGAAATAGGCCGGTAAGAAGTACAGCGGTCTCGCGGCTTGTCCTCCTTGGGGATAACGACTATCGTGGCCAAACGCTGGTCGGCCGGGAGGGAACCCGCCGCCAGAGACTCACGGAACATGCGACTGAGGAAGGGCGCAAGCTTGTCAGGGCGCAATTTATATAGCTCAATGGGCAGACCGTTGGGACCCATAGCCTTGCCCGAGCGAAGGGAGCGGATCGCGGTCGCTATTTCATCCGCCGACAAGGGGGCGTCCAGCCGCTCACGGTCTTCAACGGACAGGCCGGGCAAGGCGATATCCCTCAAAAGAAGGCGAGAGTCGTCCTCATCCCTGTCAGTCACTGGGGAGTACACAGCCCGGAGGTGGTCGGCAAAACATTCCACAATCTCGTCAGGCTCCGTCACACACACACCATCCGCAGCACGCAACTCCGGGACCACACGATTCACTCTCTCCTTCCTGTCCAGCCACGCGATCAACTTTCCCGCCTTGTCCCCGGCATCGTACAGTCGACCCTGCTGCTCCCTATACATAGTTTTGGCCGCGTCAGTGACCAGGGACCTATACTCAAACTGTTTCAGGCTGAGGGCATGGAGCCCGTCCGGAGTGACATTCGCCTCCAAGGCCGACTCCAGCCCCACTATGTCAGTCTCCAGCCTCACCACTGCCTCACTCTTGACCCTCTTAGCCACCACTATCTGGGAAAGGGCGTGTCCGCGGATCACGGTTTTAAAGGCTTCCCACAGGGACATTGCAGACGACACCGACCCCTCGTTATCCAGGAAGTATTGGTCCATAGCCTTGACCAGGCTGTCACGAGTCGTAGGGTCTCGCAGGTACCATGGGTTAATGGGAGCGATCCGCCCTGCAGACCGCGGCCCGGTGTCGAAAAGAAGCCACAGCGGAGAATGGTCGGAGATACCCCGCGCCAGGTGCCTGACCTCACGAATCCGACCAGTCTGCGCCGCGGGCATAAGGAAGTAGTCTAACCTAGAGAGACTCCCATGCGCCCCCGAGTGAAAGGTGAATTGACATTGGGTCGGATGCATTAATCTCCAACTATCCACCAGGCCGAAGGTATCCAGCATCCCACCCAGCCATGCCTGGGCAGCGGGGAGGGTCCTTGGTGGGTGACGATCCAGTTCACCCGAAACCACAGAATTAAAGTCCCCGCCCATGAGCAGGAGGCTGTCCGGAAGGTCAAGCAGCATTCGACCCAAGTCAGTGAAGGTGGAGTTCTGGAGGCCCGGGGGGACGTAAACTGAAACCAGGGCAAGGGGCTGCCCCTCCCACCTCCCAATCAAGCACACATAGCGCCCTCTGTCATCCGAGACTATCTTAGTGATCTCCACCGGAAGTGAGGTTCGCAGGAGAATGCCCACCCCCCTGGAACCAGTTGTGAAGCCAGAATGGGCCACGAGGCGGTATCCCCCCCTGTTCATTGCATGACAAACATTACCAACCAGATGCGTCTCCTGGAGAAACACCACATCAGGAGCCAAACGACGCAAATATTGCAGTACTACACCCCGCTTGATACGGTCCCCCAACCCATTGACGTTCCATGACATAAGCCTCAACCCGTCCCCCCCCATCCCCCCCAATAGATCAAGGGTCCCCCAGCCTGCAGCACAGTTCCCAAATGTGGACAAAAATCAGTACCTCGCCCTGTAAACAAAAAACACACAGCAAAACAACCCCACCTCCCCCCCAACCCCACCCCAGGACCAACTCCCCCCACCCTGCACCCCTGCGGGCCAAAAAACCCCGCCAACTTGCAGTGTGCCTGTCGCCCCTCTAACCCCATTCTACGAAAAGACCCCAGAGGAGGTAAGGGACCCGTCCCCGCCCGCCCCCCTCACTGGTCCTGGTTAAACACAATATGCAAGTGAAATAAGACCCGACTGTACAGTGCAAAACGGCAAAATCAAGGACCAAAAGTCATTCTAAAGGGGACCCGTCACCCGCGGTGCCCGCAGAGGGTCCGGGACGGCCACCTCCGTCCGGCAGAGAGTCCAGCCAGTCACTTGCAGCCACGGGAGAGTCAAAAAAGGCTGTCCGATCCCCATGTTCCACTCGGAGTTTTGCAGGGTAGAGCATCGAATACTTTAGGCCCAGCTCGCGGAGACGACGCTTCACCCCTTGGAATCCCATCCGTTGTTTCTGGACCAGTTGCGTGAAGTCCGGATAAAAATTGATGGTCGAGTTCTCATGACGAACCGGGCCGTGGGTCCGTGAGGCCTGCAGAATAGCGTTGCGGTCCCTGTAGTAGAACAGTTTGGCCACGATAGACCTCGGGGGGGCCCCCGGCCGTGGCCGACCGCCCGGAACTCGATGGGCCCGCTCCACGGCAAAGAACTTACTTAGGCCAGCCGGGGACAACTGTTTCAGGATAAGTTCCTCGACCACGAGGTCAACCGGGCGGCCGTCAGAGGACTCCGGTACACCTATGACGCGGATGTTGTTGCGTCGGGCCCGTCCCTCGAAGTCCTCAAGCCGCCGGGCCATATGATCGTTGACCACCCTGATGTCTCCAAGCGCGGCCCGCAGATCCGACACCTCCGCACCGAGGGTGGAGGTCCGTGTGTCGAGAGCCTGGACTCTCTCGTTAGTTTTGGAGAGGTCGGCCCGGATCAGGGTGACATCAATCGCGACAGTGTCAATCTTACGGGCCAGGGCCTCATATTGCGTCGCGATGGTTTCCCTGATGCCCTCAATGGCGCCCATAATGTCCTGCAGGGATAGTTCCGTAGAGACGGTCGCGCCTCCCTCCGCAGTATCCGAGGGGGGGCCAGCAGCGCCAGAGGGCCCCCTGCCCTGGGTGTATCGGTCCATGTTATTGCTCTGGACTGCTCCCCCGCGGAGGGAAGCCTTGGTCTTGCGGCCCTCGGGACCCCCTTTGCCCCCCATGTGAACACGGTCACTCAAGGGGACACCCAATCAAGAGGTGTAAGGGCACCAGCAAGAAGACCACAAAATGTCGGTAGAGGGGGTCCGAGGCGATAGGCACTCTAGTAGCAGGTGAAAGAAAACCTCATTCAGAGGCCCAGGAAGCACCTCGCCACCCCGAGCGCACCCCCCTGCCGGTCTCCTGAAGTGCAAAACCGAAACCGAAAGTGGTGGATCGGCAACTGGCACCGCGCTGAAGCCGCTGTTGTTCAATTGCAGCCCGGCCCCTCGGGTCACCTTCACCCCGGTCACCTCCGTCGGGTGGGTCCCAAAAGTTCCGACGGCGACAACTCAGGATTCCCAGGTCCGATTTGAGTTTTGAAAAGAGATATATGCTCAGCTGGTCTTTATCTCCCAGATTCCATAAGCCACGTCAGGATATTCTCAGGATAGATTCCGAGGAGCAGAGAGGGTCCGGGGAGCCCTGTGCTCACGCGACCATCTTGGATGCGCGCTAGGCTCCTCCCTCGTGAAATCTCTTCTTAATAAAGTTTTATATACTGAATCATCACTCACCCCGTGCTAAATACAACCGGTATATGTGAGGAAATATGAATTTTTATGGTCAATTGTGTCCCCTATCTTAGACCCCAACGGCTCCATGTACATGCTACAAGTACATGTATGTTCCCTCCAGTTCCAGCTATGAAGACGCAAATACATGTGCGTCCAACGTCAACATGTTCTCTTTCAGCTCCGCCATGAATGGGTCGAATATTCCATTCCTAAGTATGATTGGCCACCGACTTTATATGGTTCACTTTTCACGTTTTACAGTTCAGGCGAGCAGGCCCTGAATTCTGCCATCAAGCCTTTTCCTACTTCTGCCTCTGAAATGCTCCAGCTTGGACCTGCATCCGTATCCATGAACTTTGTCCTACTCCCTGCACGGCTAACGGTGCCTGACGCGGCCTGTTGCCTGCCAAAAACTGTATTCAGCCTTCAAGTTATCTGCTCCGCTCCTCATCCAATGCATTCCTGTCTAGTAGTTTAGGTAAACATCCTTCCAGCTACCGAGCAAAGAGCTTGGCCTTGCTGTCTTTATGCAAGTAATTCATAGCCCCTGTTACCATGGAAGATTCCTGCCCCCTCGCATCTCATGTAGACACATAGACGCTTGTACATGCACTAACAGTCAGTATAGAATAGATTCCGTCCGAGAGACCTTTCCTTTTGGATAACACAGTTCCTTAAACAAAGATATTAGATACGATTTGGGATTAGGTTGACCTGACCCCCCAGACTTATTGTCTCCACATGTAGAGCTAAATGTCAATTCCCCTTCACCCTCTAGTTGCACGTCAAGTACACGTCATGCGGCTGCGCGCGCATCTCTGCCAAACATTTCTGCTGACACTGCAGGATTCTCTTATGAATCCACCCACTTGTGACATCATTTTAAATGACGTTTCTAGTATACGCCTGTTATTACGCCCATTTTCATTACGTATGTGTATTCTTATCTGTATTATCAGCTGTTACGCCTCCTGCATCTGTCTTAATGCAATGCTTTTCATATATATATTGTTACTTGTCAATAATGTATTGCCTATCCCTTCCTGAACCTTCGTGGTGATGGAATAAGATTGCCTGGTTCGAACTATGATTCCTTTGTAAGGAATAAAGCCCTTTTCAGAACCTCTAATACCACGGATTCTGCCTCTTATTTTGACTGAGTTATTCTTACTAGACTTTTCCGCATAAAAAAATAGTACAGGTAATTTAAATATTTACCACATAAATTGGCGCCCGAACAGGGACACTTTCTCATCTCACGCGCCGGAGGTGCGTTGCAGGACCGGTCTCCTGCCACAGCTGGACGGACAAAAACGCGTACCCGCAGGATTTCCTGTATCTCCCTCCGGCCAAGCGGGGGTCACTGAGGCTGCGATCAACACCCAGACGAGGCGGTGAGAAGTGCGAAGTATCCCGACCAGAGCCTAGCTGAGAGAGCAAGATCCGAGGTATACAGAGGCCCACCAGGTTCCGAAGTTTCCGAGTCGAGTCGAGTCCAGTCCGGTCCAGTTCAGTTCAGTTCCGAGGCCTTCCGTTCCGTGCTACCCGGTGAGTACCATTGCTGGGGAGGCAGTTAGACGTGCACATTGGTTTGTGCCGGTCCTGACGGGTTTGGGTACACAGATCCGGTCTGCACTGTTTTAGCAGTGTATCTGTACTGTTTAGCAGTATATCCAGTATGTTCATGTATATAATCTAGTATTATCTAGTATTAGTATTATGTCAGTAGTTAGTTTTCTCTTAATTATCATTGTTCGTTAAATGTTAAATGTTAAATGTTTTACTGTGTTCAAAAATTGTGGTATGAATGAGTGTTCATCATTGTGTTTTTCGTATTAATTGTGTTCAAGTCCAGTTTGAGTAAGAATCAAGTAGCAAGGTTTAAAGATGCCGTTCTTTTCAAAATTAAGACAGATCAAAACTAGAAAAGGAGTACTCGAAGAAGCTGTTCCCATTCCACCTAGGGATACTCCAGGGTATTTTATGTACCATAAGCATGGCCTAGATGCCGTATTATATCTTGATTTATGGGTGGACTACACCAAGGATTTAGCAGAGAGTCAGAGATGGCCCGCAGCTGGGACATGGGATGCAGATTGCATCATGAGAGTAGAAGAAGAATTATGGAAAAAGAAAGCCAGACAGTCACAGAAAGATGCCATTGAACTATGGCGTAAAGAATCGCATAGGCGCACAGAGAAAGCACTCAGACTGGAAGAGAAAAGTAGGGAGAACTCAAATAAAGCCCGAGAAAATATATTAATATTAATTAAGGAAGGTACCCGAGTAAAAACAGAACAAGTAGACAGGCAACGAAACACTCTTATGAATGGTATGTATCCTCTTTTGGCCGAAGGTTTACCTAAGGCCACCCCGGAAATACCGAAAGATTTGCCACCTCCATTACTCCCGATTAAAGCACATCCCAAGACCGCAAAAGATATTTTCCTTTCCTCCTATTTAGACGATGTAGCTCCCGAATATGTTAATGTTCCGCCACACACACCACCTGTCGATGGTGCTCAACGCCGAGATCATCCGCCCCCAACTCCGCAACCACAAACTCCTCCGCAAAATTCAACTTTTCCTGCATCCACAGTTTCTACCTTACATCCCACAAATCCTTTTATGCCTAGCACCTCAGAAGGTGCGACAGGAGGTGCGGCAGCAATTTTCGCCACACCACCATTACGAAGCAAAACGTCTCTTAGAGATTTAGCAAACCGACGTACACCACAAATAGCAACGTCCGACATGTTTAAGGAACATCTTGTAGATTGTAGATATGATCCAGTGCCCGGTAAAAATGACAGAATGCTGCTATCATCACTACGTATACGACGAGCTTCAACGTATTTAACGACATTACCAGGAATGATTAAACATTTAGACAATATATATCGCTTTGTCCAAACAGGGCAAGGCCCTGAAAGTATTGACGAAGCCATGGAATACCAGAAAGTGGATGTACAGAGACTACTGTTACGCTTCTTCATAAACTGCTTGATCAGAGACAGAGATAGGTCCGAGGTAGATCAGGATGAAATGCAAGTCCTTACCAGATGGGGTCAGAATATATCAGAGGGAAAACACGATAATCAGACATGTATAGCAGCTATGTGCCGAAAGATCCGCAAGGAAGTAGAACGAACACATAAAGCCAGATCGGAGGCAGACAAAACTGAATCAGAGGGAGAGGAGGAGGAAGAATCAGAAATGCCCACAGGACAATTAGAAACGATAGCTTATGTAGGTAGGGGAAGACCTTGTAACAATACCAGATACTTTAATGACCCGATACGTCCGATACGTCCAGAATGTAACAGACATTTTCAAGCCCCTATGCTAAATGCGAAGTCCCCTGAACACTTATTCCAGGCTGCTGATAAATTACTCCGAGACCGAAGGGGGTATCATATGCTCGATTCTATGGATGAACAAGAATTAGCCAGGTCAGCAGTACAATGGGCTGACAGTTCTGAAAAATACAGTGATGATGCGTTAGCACACACGTTTTTTAATCTTACCCCAGACGAACAGCGTTTAGCTGGTATATACATGATACAACACCTCGTTATATTGTATAGAAGCCAACATTCCGACCCTGGTCCCCTACCTGATATATTGATAGAATTACTCACGAATAAATGGAGAGGTTCAGGTACTGATTTAATTAAAGAAATTCTAGAATATCGACACCAGTACATTGTCTTCGTATGCCCAGAACATGTTTCAGTTCCCCCCAAGTTGGAAAGAAAAACGTACCACATAGACAGACAGAATCCCTTACGCGAAGTACACCCAATCAGAGGTGAAGACAATACTTTTAAACGCGTGTTTGTATACACGCCCATAACAAAAATTGAATTATTAGAAATGAAGAAAGTAGTACCTAGCCATGACAAAGACCCAGCAGGTTTCCACCGTGAGATAAAAGACATGTTACTCATGGGAGAGTATACTTATCCGGACATTATGAAAATATTAAAAGTTTTATTGCCTGCCGGTATTTACGAGAAACTCAAAGAAAAGGAATGGGAGGTGGGAGACCAAAAGATAGAGTGGACAGCATTAGAAAATGAAGAAAAAGCCCGAGCTGCAGGTTCAGGGCTTGGGGAAAAGACTACAGCATTACCAGGATTATTAGTGCAGGTACTACCACGTTTATTAACTACGAAAAAGGAAGACTGGGGTGCAATTTCAGCCTGTAAACAGAAACAAGATGAAGACACTAGTGATTTCTATTCCCGATTTGAAAAATGTTTTGGTATTAATAGTGGCATAAAAGCAAGTAGTGAGTCGTATCCACATCTGTTTGTGACAAAATTAGTTGAGAATTCCCTGCCCCAAGTTAAGAGTAGAGTATTAAAATTCGAGAGTACTTGGCAAGGTAACACACCGTCACAGATGTTACAAATGTTACAATATCATCACAATAGAATTAGAGAAGAACAAGAACATGAACAAAGACGTATGAAAGACACGAAAATGAAAATGCTTGTTGCTCAGTCAGTTCCAGCTGACGGTCATAAAAAGGGTACAACACAGTCCAATGATTCAGTAGGTCCTGTTAGAGGGACATGCAACTATTGTAAACAGCCAGGTCATTATATACACGATTGCGCAGTTCTAAAACATAATATCTCTACGGGTATAACGAAAGAGAGACCACGTCCGCCTAGACAGGATCAGATCCAACAACAAGTACCTCAGAATATACAGCCTATGCCAATTCCACAACAGACCGCACCATAACCACAACAACAACCACAACAACAGCCACAGCCTATTGCGGCAACACAAAACACGACACAACAGATGTACCAGTATGCACAAAATGACTATCCAGAGTATCAGCGCTACACATGAAATAGCCTAGAGAGGGAAGTTGGCCTACCCCTTATTGAGGTTCCCGTAGATCAAGAAGGTCCTTACGTACAGAGTCAAGTATTAGGGAAAGACAGAAAGTTTCTACTCGATACAGGGGCAAGCAGAACCACTATCCGTCACAGCGAAGTCCCAGGGGTACCCCTCTCAGGCTCACAAAATATTTCCCTTGGTTTTTCAGGAAAGCCCACTATTAATGAAGTATCGCAACCGCTTGCATTAACGGTCGGTCCATTAACACGGACTACAGATCTATTGCTCACAAAATCATGCCCAGAAAACTTGTTAGGTATAAAAACATTGAAAGCTCTAGGAGCTGTAATATGTTGTTCTCCGGAAGGAGTACGACTATTTTTGCGTGACTTTAAAGGTCACTATGTGTCTAGAGACATGGATCATCGGTTACAGAATCTACCTGCACATTTATGGGCACAAGGCCCCACTGATGTAGGTTGTATGCACATTACACCATATCGAGTCACACTCAAAACAGGAGTAGTATTACCACGAATACGACAATACAAGTTACCGCCAGATGCTGTTGTGGCTTTACTGCAAATCATTGACGAGCTCATTGCACAAGGAGTGGTTGTAGAAACGGACTCCAATATGTGTAATTCCCCGATAATTCCGATTCTTAAACGAACTGATCCAAAAGCACCACCAGTATATCGATTAGTTATTGATCTGCGAGAATTAAATAAATGCATTGTACCACAATACCCCGTGGTCCCAGATATCTCTTCATTGCTAACAGCCATAGATTCAGAAGCAACGTTCTTTACTGTAATTGATCTCAAGAACGCTTTCTTTAGCGTCCCAATCGATCTGGAAAGCCAATATTTGTTCGGATTCAGTTTAAACGGACGAAGTTTTAAATTCGCACGCGCACCTCAAGGATTCACAGAAAGCCCCAGCATCTATAGCCAAGCACTGAAAAGAGAACTTGACAGTATCCACATGCCAGCTACCACTGCCTTGCTTCAATACGTCGATGATCTGCTGATCACCGCCCGAAGCGAACCTGAATGTGAAAAAGCATCACTGACGGTTTTACATTTCCTAGCCGACAAGGGGCACAAGGTGTCCCCTTCAAAGCTGCAATTCTGTGTCCAGCAAGTTGTGTACCTTGGGCACTTGCTGTCCAAGGGGGGAAGACAGCTTACACCCGACCGTATCCAGTTAATTGTTAACATGCCGACACCCAAGACACAAAAGGAGGTACGGGCATTCATAGGCCTCACTTCGTACTGTAGGCAGTGGATCCCTCAATATGCATTTCTAGCAAAACCACTCATTCAGTTGACAACACAGGAGGCAGCGACATCAACTGTCCTCCCTTGGACTCAGGAACATACGCAAGCTTTTGAAAGCTTAAAGAAAGCTTTATGTCAAGCACCTGTTTTAGCAACACCATGTTACAGCAAACGTTTTACACTTTTTGTTACAGAACGAGAAGGTACTGCTTTGTCAGTACTCACGCAGGAACAAGCAGGATCACATAAGCCATGTGCTTATTTTTCCAGTACATTAGATCCCGTAGCTCAGGCTCTTCCTGCGTGCCTGAAATCAGTCGCAGCAACAGCTTTAGCAATCCGACAAAGCGATGCCATAGTGTTAGGACATCAATTGACAGTACAAGTACCACATGCAGTAGAGGTTCTCTTGAACCGGACCCAAACACAACACTTGACCATAGCAAGACTGACGGGTTATGAATTAACATTGTTCCAGCCACACATAGAAATCAGACGTTGTAGTACATTAAATCCTGCCACACTTTTGCCAGTAAGTGGAACAGACCCATTGGCACATGATTGTATTGAAGTCATTACTATTACGACGAAACCCAGACAAGACTTGACAGATATTCCATTATCAGATCCAGACCTGACATTGTATGTAGATGGTTCATGCATGAGAACAAGTACAGGAGAGTTAGTGGCCGCTTATGCAGTCACAACAGACACTGAAGTTATTGAAACAAATTGTATAGATACCTTGTCAGCTCAAGCAGCAGAGCTCATCGCTCTGACACAAGCCTGTATTCAAGCCAAAAATAAGAAAGTCAACATATACACAGATTCACGTTATGCATTCGGAGTCGTCCATGACTTCGGCGTGCTTTGGCGAGAGAGAGGTTATTTAACTTCTCACGGTGCCCACATCCAGCACGGTCCCCTTATTCAAGCTCTGTTAGATGCAATACATCTGCCGACTGCAATATCGATTATGAAGTGTAAAGCCCATACAAAAGTGACTGACATTATTTCTCAGGGTAACGACCTAGCTGACAGAACAGCTAAACAGACTGCTCAGAATCAGACTCATACAACTGACACGACAAAGACAATAGTTCCGACACCAACACGCTGCATGACAGTTAAGGATCCCGCCCTTGATGTAATTGACATACAGACACATGCTACACCAGAAGAAATAAAGAGATGGACTGAATTAGGAGGGATCCAAACGGATCAAGGATGGATGACAAAGGGAAAATCTATATGGTTTCTCCCCGACTCAATGGTTCAAGTCATCATTAACACAATACATAGTCCAGCGCACCTAGGAGAGAAAGCTATGCTAGACAGTATTCAACACATTTGGTTCAATAAACACTTGCGAGCAGCAGCTAAACAGAAAGTACGTACCTGCATGATTTGTTGTCAGTTCAATCCAGGAAAAGGCGTACCTGTAGAACAGGGTGGATTTCAACCCCCCGATCACCCTTTTGAAGTCCTCCAGATGGATTATATCCAGATGGAACGATGTCGAGGATTCAAATATGTCCTCGTAGTTGTATGCGCTCTTTCCCGGTGGACAGAGGCGTATCCCGTCTCAGATTACACTGCCCCGACTACTGCCAAACAGTTAGTTCGAGAATTCTTCCCACGGTATGGTTTGCCCCGTGTCGTGTACTCAGATAATGGCCAACCGTTCTCATCCGAGCTAATGAAACATGTTTCACTTTTGTTAGGCTATCAATGGAAATTCCACTGTGTCCGACATCCCGAGGCAGCAGGTCTCGTGGAGCGGCATAATCAAACTTTGAAAATTAGACTGTCCAAAGTATGTAGAGAAAAAGGTGTCGACTGGATAGTAGCTTTACCAGTTGCGCTCTTTTACATGAGAATGGTAGCACACTCTCGAACGGGGCTATCCCCGTATGAGGTGATCTTCGGTAGACCACCAAATATGTGGGGGACGCCTATACCCCGTAAAATAACTGATGTTGATTGTAATATGCTGACAGATTACCTGGCTTCCTTGATGTCTGCACTACAATCTTGTCGTTCACAGGTAGCTGCAGCTTTTCCCGATAACACTGAGGTGAAGCCCCATGACGTGGTTCCGGGAGATCTTGTACTGATAAGGAACTTCGACAGAAGGAACCCGCTGGAGCCTCGCTGGCAGTCCCCTACGAGCTCAGTACTGACAAGAGGTACCGACGGACAGAGCGGGGCCTCCTTATACCTGAGCAGTAGCCAGGTGAGGTGAGGCGCACACCCATTACAGATAGGGTCAGTGAATATAAACTACCGCCCACGGAGTTTCTTGGACACTTATCAGGGTCCAGGTTGTATCAATCACTTTATTATTTTTTTACACAGTTTTTTCGCAGTAGCTTCTAGGTCCTGACGAAAGCTAGGATGATTTAAATCCGTTAGCAGAAACATGTTGACCGTTTTTAAACACAGTTATTATATTTGAAACTGTTAGAGCACTGTTTTTAGAGTTTGTCAACAAGGTAGCTACTAATAAAGTTGTTTTAGAACCTTGTTAGACATTTTTAACCAGCACTTATACACCACCACCACACACCAGCACTGCGACCATCACACCCAATCATCATCTAGCAAAACTAGTTTCCACCACGTTGGGACAAATAAGAGACCAATATCTACGACCTGCTCAGTAGAAGATGGTTCTCTAAATTAGTCCTCAATTCCCAGATGATGAAGCAAACCACTTCGGGTGGATGATGGGAATCTTACACGCATGCGTACACGCATACATGTACACATGTTCTCACAACATTAGCTTTACCCCTACGACAGTGTCAAGTTTTTCATATAGGCGAGACTCATAGTTGCTCATGTTGTTATAGTCGCCTAAACTCGTCTTATTGACCACAAGGACAGCTGTAAAGATTGAGGGACGTAAAGGGTGGTTGCACTCGAGCCATATCAAAAAATTTCATGGACTATCATCCGACTTGAATTATCAGCCCTGCATTCCCTCACAGACTGACTCAAAACTCCCCCTGGTTGACAAGACAGAAAAGGAAAATTATAAACTGAAACTAAGGTCTAGCAAGTCAGACAATTTGATTGTTTAAGTCCTCTCCAAGGTGAATCGGTTGAATTTGTCTCTGACATGTATCCTCTAGACCGAAATAGAGAGAGAAATAGACAGAAACAGCTCAAGAAACATGCGTACTGTAAATCACTTCGTAGTCACTGCATAGTGACATTGTTAATTATGTTTTTTCTAAGTCTTCTGATTATCATTGCCAGTATATTATTACACATGTATTACCCTATTTCCAAGCGTGCTTTCAATGCTACTGCCGAACATTCTTTTAGCGAATTACCCCCGCATGAGTTGTCCTATAGATTTGCGCTGCGCAACAACACATTCATTAGTATGTTACATCATTCTCATCAGACCAGCAATGCTACAAATTGTTGGATATGTGGCCGACTCCCTCCCTATCAGAAATACAAGGGAGTTCTGCCTCTCTTTCCGTATCCATTCACCCACAATGGCTCCTGTGGAGCATGGTTTAGTTTGATTAATTCCCTAGATTCAAATTCAGTAGTTTACCAAGACAACTGGGTTTGGGGAAACTTGAACCTAGTTTTACTTAAAGTCTGCTACCCTAACAAGGAGGGACTTCCCAAAAGAACAGGAACTGATCTAGAAAATGAAGTATATGGATTAGGTAACTTTACACTTAATCTCATGATCCTGAATGTTGAATCTGAAGCTACACCAATCTTGCCCGCTATGTCAGTATTTCCAGTTAGAGGCGAATTATGTGTAAGAAAGAATGGTTCAATACACATGGGCCATAGTAAATGTACCACTGTAATAGAATTCAGTGATAAAGGCAAATCTACATTTAGAGCTTCTCGTCACTCCTTCTTCATCTGTGGTCACACCGCATACATACGCCTACCCCTAGATTGGGATGGTACCTGTTACATTGCATTCCTTCTGCCACCTGTTTTCCTAGCCCCGCCTGATTACCATAGGAATACCCATTTAGTACACAATAGACAGCAGAGAGATCTCCCGATTGTCGACTACACCGAAACAGCATGGGAGCAATACACAGATTTCAATAAAGGTTTCTTTCCTTATATAGGAACAGTCACTAATAGTAAACTGATACGTAGATTAACTAGAACCCTTGAAGCAGTAGTGAATGAAACTACTTCCGCCTTAGGCAACTTAACAGAGGAGCAGTCTGCGATGCGGATTGTTGTTCTTCAAAATCGTCTTGTCCTTGACGTCATCCTGGCCGATAGGGGCGGAGCTTGTAGGGTCATCGGATCAAGTTGCTGTGTTTTCATACCAGAAAACGCGCCGTCAGTATATAAAGCCATAACTCGACTTCATAAGATCGTAAGCCAGATACACCAGAATCCAGGCACCTGGACTTGGTCCGGTTGGTTCTGGAGCGTGTTGTCAGCCTGGGGATGGAGGATCCTATCCTTCCTAGGTATTGGCTTTCTCATTCTATTCAGTTGCTGCTTGTGTCTACAATGTGGGCCAGCGATTTGTGGTCTGTGTGCCACATCGTGTATCCCGCCTTCGAATTTTCATTCAAGATCCCGGAAGAAGAAAGAAGAACAAATGATGCTATATGAACAGATTGATGGATTGATGAAGATGGATATTTCATAAGGGTCCGTAGGGGACAAGGAGGGAATGAGGAAATATGAATTTTTATGGTCAATTGTGTCCCCTATCTTAGACCCCAACGGCTCCATGTACATGCTACAAGTACATGTATGTTCCCTCCAGTTCCAGCTATGAAGACGCAAATACATGTGCGTCCAACGTCAACATGTTCTCTTTCAGCTCCGCCATGAATGGGTCGAATATTCCATTCCTAAGTATGATTGGCCACCGACTTTATATGGTTCACTTTTCACGTTTTACAGTTCAGGCGAGCAGGCCCTGAATTCTGCCATCAAGCCTTTTCCTACTTCTGCCTCTGAAATGCTCCAGCTTGGACCTGCATCCGTATCCATGAACTTTGTCCTACTCCCTGCACGGCTAACGGTGCCTGACGCGGCCTGTTGCCTGCCAAAAACTGTATTCAGCCTTCAAGTTATCTGCTCCGCTCCTCATCCAATGCATTCCTGTCTAGTAGTTTAGGTAAACATCCTTCCAGCTACCGAGCAAAGAGCTTGGCCTTGCTGTCTTTATGCAAGTAATTCATAGCCCCTGTTACCATGGAAGATTCCTGCCCCCTCGCATCTCATGTAGACACATAGACGCTTGTACATGCACTAACAGTCAGTATAGAATAGATTCCGTCCGAGAGACCTTTCCTTTTGGATAACACAGTTCCTTAAACAAAGATATTAGATACGATTTGGGATTAGGTTGACCTGACCCCCCAGACTTATTGTCTCCACATGTAGAGCTAAATGTCAATTCCCCTTCACCCTCTAGTTGCATGTCAAGTACACGTCATGCGGCTGCGCGCGCATCTCTGCCAAACATTTCTGCTGACACTGCAGGATTCTCTTATGAATCCACCCACTTGTGACATCATTTTAAATGACGTTTCTAGTATACGCCTGTTATTACGCCCATTTTCATTACGTATGTGTATTCTTATCTGTATTATCAGCTGTTACGCCTCCTGCATCTGTCTTAATGCAATGCTTTTCATATATATATTGTTACTTGTCAATAATGTATTGCCTATCCCTTCCTGAACCTTCGTGGTGATGGAATAAGATTGCCTGGTTCGAACTATGATTCCTTTGTAAGGAATAAAGCCCTTTTCAGAACCTCTAATACCACGGATTCTGCCTCTTATTTTGACTGAGTTATTCTTACTAGACTTTTCCGCATAAAAAAATAGTACAGGTAATTTAAATATTTACCACATATGTGTGTGCTTGAGGAATAGATGGCTGTGCAGTAATATTTGTATTTTTTGTCTTTCTCAAGCAGGGTGTACCTTGTCCCTTTTTGTGAATGTTGTAATGTGTTGGTTCCGTGCCTGGTGGTGTGACTGGTCTTGTGTGTATCACATACTAAAAGTGTGTGAATGGCCTGTAAAGCGGTTGGGGCCTTGACGCAGCTTTACAGCTCACGAGCTGTGAGTCACTGGTTCAGTTTATTGTCCTTTCAATTGTTGACAGTGCATTTCATTTTTGTGAAATCACTTGTTAATAAAGTTTTATATACTGAACCATCACTCGCCATCATGCCAAATCCAGCCAGTATGTGTGTGTGCGTGAGGAATAGATGGTTGTACAGTAATATTTGTCTTTTTTGCCTTTCTGCCACATGGTGTACACTACATCTAAGAAAAACCTACCAACTGTAGATATTGTCGTAAACTAAACACACATGGCAGTACAAGGTGAAGTCTCCCTTGTGGATACCAACATGTAATCTTACCCACAATGTCCTGCAAACCTCAAAATGAGACTGTCATATTTTCCTTGCATTACTGTGCTAACATGTTCACACTTCAAGAAAGAAACAACAAATTTCCTACCACCCATTATTTCCCCAAGTATCCCGATAGAAATGGTACCTTACTTGTGTGGGTGGGCCAAGTACCCGCGGCAGGCAAGGACCCAAAACTTATTGTGGAGACATCAAAATTACCTATTTTGAAAGGACCTTGTTTTGCAAGGGGGGGCACCTGAATTTTTGGCCCCGAGCTCGGCGGACATCTTGGTAAACCTACCAAACCCACACATTTCTGAAAAGTAGACACCCTGGGGAGTCCAATGAAGTATGGCTTGAATGGATCCCCCAACGTTTCCCTACCCAGACTCCCCTGCAAACCTCACATTTTACTGAAAAAAATCAATTTTTTCTCACATTTCTCTGTGGGAAAGTTGTAGGATCACCGGGCTGACACACATTTCCTCCCACCCACCGTTTCCCCAGGTCTCCCGATAAAAATGGTACCTCACTTGTGTGGGTAGGCATAGGGGCTGCAATTGGAAATGGTCCAAATCGTACTGTGGAGACTTACTGTTAGCTGAAAAAATCACTTTTTTCCATACATTTTTGAGTGGGAAGAAATGTCCTACCACCCAATGTTCCCCTTGTTCTCCCGAGTAAACAGTGAGACAAAGAGAAGATAGGTGATGGCAGGATGGGCTACTCTGAATTAACGAAGAGAAGGAGCTGTCACCTACCACACTTGCACATCACAAAGGCACTGCCTGAGCACTCTCACAAAGGGATAGTCACTATCTATTGTGATCCGCAGACAAGAAGGAAGGGAATGCCTGACACCTCAGGAGGGTGGAAATCTCTAGAAGCTTCCTTCACTTCACCAGGTAATAATGTTGGACCTCGGACCCATACTCTGCAGCACACATTGAAAGAGGAAAAGCCTCTTGTGATTGTTTTTGTACAGGAAGGTTTTTCATCCTGCACAAAAAAAATCATCCCGGCAACGCAGGCACCCTTGCACCATGGTGCAAAGGTGCCTGCATTGGTGCACGACAGCCTATTGTGCACCGGCGCAGGGGAAAAGGACAGGAATGCTCTCCATCTTATAGATACGGTGCAGTCCTGCCCTTTTCTTTTGCCATCGGGCAGCAAAGCAGGAAGGCCTGCGGCGCTGCCCTACGGCAAAACCTCTTAAATGAGGCCTAATTGTGATTAGAGTGACATTCCTCTGGTGATTATGAAAGTGTATTTTTTATTTTATTTATTTATTTAATGCAATTTTATTTAGCGCGAACATTATCCGAAGGTGTCAGAGCGCTTTGCAAAAGAACCATTTGGGTTACATAAGGACTTTGGATTACATGAGTTACATAAGAGATATAAACAGGAGAAAAAAATTGCAAATGTACAAGTGCAGCGAAAGGAGGGAAAGATTGCAAATGTACAAGTTGTAAAGTCACGCAAGGAATAGATACAAACAGATAAACTCTAAAACCACATAGGAATGGTAGTAGGTACAAAGGTCTACTACATATACTAGTGGTTAGAGATATAAATATATACAAATTGCAAATTCACTCAGGATTACATTTTAACAGCGATTAGGCTTGTACAATTATATATTACATATTTACAGAGCAGGAAATTCTTGCCATCGTTCAGCCAGGCATGTGTGTGTATACTGTAGTGCCAACTCGTCCTTGGGAACCAGAAGAGAGGAAATTATCTACAGCACGCAAAGAGGGACGTGTGCCATCTGGGCACCGCTGGTGATTTGGTGCACGCTGGCAACACTCTTGAGAACATATATATATATATATATATATATATATATACATACATATATACATACATACACACACACACAAACACACTGCGCAAGTCTGAGATAACGTCCGACCTAAAACTCACTGTGGTATGTTTGACACTTTAAAAAATCTTCATTGGAACTACAAAATGTCTATAGTATTGCAACCTATACAGCAATGTCATCAATATTGTGTTAACATACCAAAGTGTATGATTAGTTCTTAAAGGGCTTAATAGTGCCCTTCATAAAAAAGCATTTGGCAAACGTTTGCTATGTGCGGAAGCCGGTTTATGCTTGTGTAAATCTGTTGTTTACATAACAAGACCGCTAGAGTAGCTTACCTGTGCTCTTTAAATGTCAGACTCACAATGCCACAAAAATGAGGTGTGCCACAGCTCTGAGCAACCCGAGGACGCAATAAAGCATATGGAATGGCAGGTAAACAATAGGTGCAGGAGGTGTCAACACCCAGATATCACATGAAATAGAACAGTTTCCCATTGAATGTATTTTATATTTGTTTCGAACTTCAGAATGCCTATAAAACAGTTAAGAAAAAAAAATTGGGACCCATTCACTCTGGGCTAGAGTCTCCAAGTCATTTATTTCCCTACATTGGACTTGTTCATGCATTGTATTCAGAAAAGTAGAGCGGGTGAAGATACAATTTCAGCTCTTCAATAGGGTTGCCTCCGGAGAGTCTTTTTTTACTAGCCTGGGCTGTATTTGTAAATCCCACCCAGGTAAATATAGGGAAAATCTGTGAAATCCGATATTTTTTCCTCTTCTGAACCCTTAATCTAAAACTGCAAACACAAAGAAATCATCTAAAAGTATTTGAGTTGAGAGCTCTTTAAATCGTTTCAGAACAATTATTGGAGAAAATGGAGAGATAGGGGAATAACTGAGATTTTAACAAGAGAATCCAGACAATTTTACATAACTTATTTTTCACCAATCAGCTCATTGCTGTTTCGGCGTAGAAAAACCTAAACAAATGGCTGATATTTTTTCTAAAAGAGGTGGCAACCCTCACCATGAAGTTAGTTGAATTTGGAAACGTTTTCATCGATGAAGCTGCACAATGTTTTCTGACTTTTTATGGTCTGGCTTGATAGCATAGCTGTTGCCAGAAAATTATGTGAGCATCACTATAGAGGGGTTTAGCTACGCCGACAAGTTGGCAGCCAGGCATAACTGTTTTGGAAGGGCAGAAGTTGTGTGCTCCCACAAAAAAAGTTTGTGCCCTACTGGCATCTGTGACCATTTTGTTTATTTATGCTGCTGCCTAAGGGTCTGATTTAGATCTTGGCAGACGGGTTACTCCGTCACAACGGCGATGGACACCCTGCCGAAATATAAATCCTGTTATACCCTATGGGATTTATATTTAGGCGGATGGGATATCCGTCACTGTTGTGACAGTGTAACCTGTCCGCCAAGAACTAAATCACGCCCCAAGTTTGAACATTTAGGGGTATACACATGACATTGGATTGCTATTAAAGTGTCCTAGATAATCAGATAATTTATGTTGTTTTTTCTATGGCAGCAGCACAGATAGGAGGAGGGCAGCCATGAACCTACATGGCTCTTTAGGTCTGGCTTGACAATGCAACTGTCACCTGCCCTTTTAAACTACACCAATCTTATTCTGTCGTTCTTTACTTCCACACAAATGCATATCTATTACCATGCAATTTACTTGTAAGCTTCACATTACCATATGACATTCCTTTAAAGCCAGACCTATTGGCATTGCCAATGCATGTCCTTTGTGAAGTTTCCCCCCACTGGATCCCACAACTGGTATGTTTCACAACTGCAGAATGTCTCACTCAGAAAGGTTGGGGTATCCTGTGGCTGTAACACAGCTCCATGCGGGGTCCCGCTATCAGAGGGATGTGAGCGGTATGCAGGGCTGTAAAGCAGAAAGGGGATCTTGAGGATGATGAGGATGAGAGAGGGGAATTGTATCACAATGGGAATGGAAACAGGAGGTACGGTGTAAAGGGAGGAAGGGGAGACTGTTGTCAAGTGGAGCCAGCTCAGCAACGTCAACATGCAGTGTCGGGAAAAGTTTATAGCTCCCGTGAATGATCACTAAAGTTGCAACTTTTATTTTAAACTTCAACAGCTCAGTAACTAACATAGGGGCATATTATCAAGAATGGTGTTAAAATTATCGCCGCTTTAGCGGCAGGAAACTGCCGCTAAAGCGGCGATAATGGGCTTGAGAATATGCCCTAGAGAATTCCAATAGAAGCCCAGTTTCACACCAGAACATGGGCTTCCATTGGAATTCTCAAGGGCATGTTATCAAGCCCATTATCGCCGCTTTAGCGGCAGTTTCCTGCCACTAAAGCGGCGACAATTTTAACACCGTTCTTGATAATATGCCCCATATGATATCGTCTCTCTTCACACAGTCCCTCGGTGAAAAGCAGATATCACACAGTGCAACAAAAGATGTGCTGGAAACTTCTTCACAGAGTGGGTTTCCATCTTGCATTTGGAGGCCCCGCACAGCCAGTGTCTGTTATGGTGAGTATAACCTACCCACCACACCAATGGCAGGCTTACAAGCTTTTGTTTCTGTTTTCTTGTTCTTTTAGTGAAGAGGCTGCAGGTAAGTAGACGTGCCTCAGGCTTTCCTCACGACTAGGCCCGCCCCACCCCCTCCTTACACACAGTGACTTTTTTTAGAGGTTCTCATGCCTGAAAATATGAATTTAGACACCCAGTGTGGTTTTCTCACACACACAGCAACATCCCAGGGCCATGATGCTTTGGAAAGTAGTAACATCCTCGAACGTTCCAGATTTGTGGATGTTCACCTGCTCGACTTAGGTGTGTGGGTGAAGATGGCCCTGTCGTTTTCGGCTGTAGACTCCTCCTATTTTTTTACTCACTGGGTCGGTTTAGATTGGAATCATGGTATTTGCCAGGATCGGTCACAGAATGGTATGTTTATGTTTTGACTAGTATTGACTGTTTCTGGTCATTAACCTTTTACTTACCAGTAATCTTCACTACCTTGATTAGGAGTTGTCCTAGCCCCATTTAATAACATATGAGGCATTCTTGCCTCCACAACAGCCCATCACATGGTGAAAATCGTATAATAAATATATATGTATACAAAAAACCTAGCTATAGCTAGGACCAACTTTCCATAGGAAAGCAATTTTTGTTTTGCTGATAAGTTTTGTGCTGTTTGAAGATTCTCCAGGACATTTTCAAAACCAGTGTGGCAGTCACTTAAGCTGCTGTCTGGAAAAGTTCGGGGTGATTCATCAAGCAGCAGCTGAGAAAAAGGAGGGGTCCAAAACGAGTTTTCCCCATGCAAAATCTGTTCAGTAGTTTTGGAGTTATAAAAGAAAAAAGAGGGGGAGTGTAGGAATACCCTGACCCCCTAGGCCAGGTGGAGGGGTCCGACAGGGACCATGCCTGGGCCCCCAAAAATATTTTGTAAATGTTGCCACAAATTCGCGGAGGATCAGCAGATCCATGCTTGTTTATTTTTATTGCCCCCGGATGGGCCAGCTCCCGGTGAGGACAATAAATATATTTAAGGGGAGGATGGCATGTGTGGCCCCCTCCATGGGCCGATTTAGGCCCCAGGGACCCCATCCCTTGGAACCCATAAGTAACTAAAAAGGGAGAGGTTGGCCCAGTCATATATGGAATGGGGAGGTGGACTGCGTGGCGCATTCCCCTGGCCAATTCCGGACCCATTCCGAGGGGCCCGGCCACAACTACAAAGGGGTGGGATGCCATGTTCCCCCCCTCCCTGAGCCATTAATGGCCGTGCGGACACAATCCCTGAGGGCCAGCTCATATGCTCATGTGCTTTTTCTCCACTGTGCCATTATTCGCCGCCATTTTGTGAGGCGCTCTAGCAGCTGGGAATTCTGTTGAGAACCTATTTAAACCCACCCGATGCAAGCGCGCAGCCTAATTGACTGAGGCTCTTATCGAGTGGTAGAACGAGTGACTGTTGTTTTAAACATAGTTTAGTCAGGGCGCCGTGTGGTGCTGTTTTTTACTCTTTTTACTCGTGTCCAAAATTGTATTTTTAAACTCTGTAAGTGCACCGTAATATCTGTTGTTCTATGGCATTTCACTTACCCGCACATTAAAATCAACTTGCACACGCTATTTTTGCGTGACAGTCCTCTGCTTCTTTCATTGCCGCCATCTTGGGTGTGCTTTTTCTCCACTGTGCCATTATTCGCCGCCATTTTGTGAGGCGCTCTAGCAGCTGGGAATTCTGTTGAGAACCTATTTAAACCCACCCGATGCAAGCGCGCAGCGCGCGCGCGCAGCGGGCGCGCCGATGGCGCGCCAGAGGCGCGCCAGAGGCAAGCCCGTCTGCGCCCGTCCGCGTCCCGGACGCTTCCAGCGCCAGCAATGCTACCTGCCAGTCAGAAAGAGTGACATACAGCAGAGCACAACTTTTATATCTAAATCCATCAAAGGGTCATAAGTCAGCTAGTGCTGGCCTCTCCTGTGGTCTAATTAACAGCCGCTCGCTTGTCAAGCACTCTACTGAAGTGTTCAGTTTATTGGAAGATATGGAACTGGATGCTCTATTCGTAACAGAAACCTGGGCTACCACGGAGTCTGTCGTTGGCCTGAGTGAGGCATGTCCCAGCGGATATAAAATCCTTCACAAGCTTCACAGTTCGGGCAGAGGGGGAGGAGTGGGTCTGATCTTTAAGGATACTTTGGACTTTAGACCATGTCAGATTGACGAGGTTGGGGGCATTGAAATCCTGGGCTTTTCACTTCAGGCCCCTAGCGGAAACCTACTCACGGGGATGCTCTGCTACAGACCACCGGGCGCGACCACACAATTTCATCTTCTCGCTGAAACCATCACTAATTTAAAACTTACCCATACCAACATGGTCATTCTTGGGGTTTTTAATCTTAGTGAAGACGGAGGCCATCGTAGTCAGCTGAGAGACCTCCTGTATACGTGCTCCACCTTGAACCTCTGTCAATTGGTGTCCAGCCCTACCCATCAGAAGGGACGTATGCTGGATTTGGTCTTTGCCAATCCAGCCACAACAAAAGTCTCTAACATATTGCCCTTGAACTGGACTGATCACTTTCTTGTCCTCCTAAGTATGATGCTGCCCTGTCATAGGAATCTGTCCAGCCAGCGGTACTTCCACAGGATGGACAGAGAATGGACCAAATTGGCAAGGGTTGATTCTATAACTTCATCCTTTGATGTTAATCTCTTCTCCTCCGATAAGTCCGTGGAGGATAACTATAGGTCCTTCACGGAACACATCACTAAGCTCCTAGACCATTGTGTCCCTATAAAATCTTTAAAGAGGGCAAGGAAAAGATCAGCGCCCTGGTACAATGAGAAATTACATCATCTTAGACTCTCTCGCAGAAAAGCAGAGAGGAAATGGAGAAGAAATTACTCTGAAGAAGATAAAAAAGATCTGAGACTAGTACAATTGCAATATAAAACTCTCATTCTGAGATCTAAGGCAGACTTTTACGCCAACTCTATTACACAGGCTTCTAACGGGTCCAAGGCCCTCTTTAAGATCGTTAGGGACCTCTCCAACCCAGACTGCATGAATAATAGAGTCGCCCCTTCGCAAACTCTGTGTAGCGAAATCGCCTCCTTTTTTCAGGAGAAGATTTCTAACATTGTGAACAATCTGCAGAACAATACCCAGAACAGTCCGGAGGAAATAACCAGCCTGGTTGACGGAGATCAAGAACCAACTGCTGTCCTAGACAGTTTTCAATCTCTTTCTCAGGAAGTCTTTGACATCCTGACTGAAAGTGTGTCGTCTGGTTCTCCCTTAGATCCTCTTCCTCATAAAATGTGGAAGCTGTATGGACGTAACACCTTCCCCTGGTTAAGGATGATCTGCAACCAATCTCTGCTGGCCGGATCTGTTCCCGTCTGCTGGAAACTTGCAGTAGTAACCCCATTGATAAAAAGCCGAACCTGGACCCTCTGGTGCCAGCTAACTTTAGGCCCATTTCTCTCCTGCCTTATCCAATGAAAATACTGGAAAAGTCTGTAAGTAAGACTTTGTCTCAATTTCTGGAGGAGAATTCTTTGCTAGATAGAGACCAGTTCGGTTTCCGTCCTGGCCACGGAACCGAAACAGCACTAACTACCATGCTGGACCACCTTCGAATGCGTGCCGACAGCGGGAATGCCATGATCTTGGTGCTTCTTGATATGTCGGCAGCATTCGATACGGTGAGCCATCCAGTCCTGCTAGAGAGGCTGAGACAGCTAGGCGTAAAGGGTAGAGCACTGCAATGGTTTCACTCCTATCTAGAAGACAGACAGCAGGTTGTTACTCTGCCACCGTTTTCCTCCAGCAGGTCTCCAGTTGCGTACGGGGTGCCACAGGGGTCCGCTATTAGTCCCATCCTTTTTAACATCTACCTGCGGCCCCTGTTCCCGTTAATTAAATCTTTTGGAGTCAGCGTGGTGAACTACGCTGACGATACGCAACTGGCCTTCTCTTTAGAGGGGGATGATGCACTATCCATGGACCGCTTCCATCAGTGCATGAACCAGACTACGAACTGGCTCAGAAGGAACTCTCTTCAGTTTAATAGCGGTAAAACTGAGGTGGTCTTCTGTTCGCCATTTAGGATCCCCAAATATCTCCCTCCCGATTTCTGTCTCACACCGGAGGAAGGACCCCTCACACCAGTTAGGAAGGTTCGCAACCTTGGGGTGATCATCGATGACGACCTTCAGATGGTGTCCCAGGCTAGTAAGACTGCTAATGTCTGCTTTGCCTTGTTGCGGGTACTTCAGAGCATTCTTCCTCTGCTCCCCAGGGAGTCGCGTGCTACGGTGGTACGCAGCACGGTATTAAGCAGACTCGATTACTGCAACTCCCTCTATCTGGGGGCTCCGCAGTATATCTTTCAAGGTTTGCTGAGGATTCAGACAGCCGCAGCCAAGCTAGTGCTTGATCGGCGTCGTCGACCTTCGTCGGCCAGAGCACTAAAGGACTTACATTGGCTTCCCGTGAGGGAAAGGGTCATTTTTAAGTCCTTATGCATAACTTTCAAAGCAATACATGGACTTGGCCCAGCCCCTCTTCAGGACAAGTTTGCTCGCTATCTACCAAACAGGCAACTTCGTTCCTCCTCAGCCGGTCTCTTGGTGATTCCGAGATTCAAGCGTACTAGGGTAGGCGGAAGATCTTTCAGCATAGTAGCATCAGGCTTGTGGAACAAGCTCCCCGTGAACTTGCGACAGTGTAACTCCCTTCTTGAATTTCGTAAGGGACTTAAGACCTGGCTATATCCTACAGCCTAATTTTGGCAGATTCTTTTCTTGACTCTCCCTCTGTCACCATTTGATGTTGTCTTTCAGTCAAAAGCGCCAAGATGCCCGTAGGGCGATAGCTGCGCTATAAAAGTTCCACATCAATCAATCAATCAATCAATATGCTATGTCCCGGTGTGCCTACCTGTGGGACATAGCAGTTTCCCTGCCCGCATTGGCGTGGGCATAGAAACCTATGTTTGCTCTCGCTTGGCGGGAGCAATTTCAAAACTTCTGCCACGAGGGAGCAAACACCAAGTCCACTCCCAGCAGGCCGGAACATGAAAAATGCTCCTGCCCGCTGGAAGTCGACTTTTCATCTTCCATCTTTTTCATCTGTTTCTGCAGTGAAGCGGGCAGGGAATCAGATGAAAAGATTACTCCCTCCCACAGCGAACATCATTTTGAGCAATGTCGGTTCTCGGAGGTGGGATTCTGGCTGGGGAAGTGGGGGCCTTGGGCACTGCCTGTGGCCCCCAACAACAGGGTGGTGGGACCCCTAAGTGAGTACCAGGGCATCTATCCTTTGTTGGTTGGGCCCCAGAGATGGTGTTTCCGGGACTGAAATTGGTCCAGGGAGGGGGGGTGAGTACCTCCCTCTCCCTTTAGAATACGACCAGGGCCCATGGAGATGGGGTCCCAGGGGCCGAAATCAGCTCAGGGAGAGGGGCTGAGTGCCACCCTCCCCCCCAGCAAATATAGTGGTTGTCCTCGGGAGTTGGGGTACCCGGGGTCAAAATTGGCCCAGTGAGGGGGCTATGTGCCTCCTCTCTAATAAATATGGTGCCGGACCTGGAAGATGGGGTCCTCAGGGACAGAATTGGCCTTGGGGGATGGGCCATGTGCCCCTTCTCCCTAAAACTTGTTGTCGGGCCCCTGGGGAATGAGGTCCCCAGGCAGCAGCATAAAGATACTTGAGGGGGCCACCTTGCAAAGTACATGCAGACCCCCCAAGCTCCAGACCCAGTCCAGACCTCTTAGCCCACACCTGCCTGTGCCAGAGAGAATCTCCCAGAGCTCTGGGGACCCCCGAACCACAGGAGCTGTGGTAGCTTTTGTTACGCCACTGTCCCTGGGGCCAATAGCGGGCTAGGGAGGGGGGCATACCTCCCTCCCCCTAAAAATGCGCTGAGCACCGGGGATAGGGCCCTAGGGCCAAAAGTGGCTCATGGACCGGACCCACTGTTTCGCTCCGTTTTGGGAGCAGGCTATGCCTTGTGGACAACTGCGACTGTGCATGCCAAAAGGCTGTGTGAGTCATGGGGTTGGTAACATGCAGCGGTTGACTACAGGGCCTGGCCGCATGCCCAGGCCCTTCAGCCAACTCCAGATGCACATGGCCAAAGGGCGTGTACCCTGGGAGTTGGATTAATGTATGATAATTAAATATTACTTTCCGTTAAAAAAAAACCAGTAGAAATTTACACAAAAACAAACAAAGGTTACAGGGATGTTATAGTTAGGAAATAGCAGTAAAAACCGTAGTAACTCACTGAAAAAAAACAACAGTTACTGGGACATCATAGTTAGGAAATAGAATTAGGAAAACCTTAGAAGTTCACTAAAAAACCAAAGGGTTGTTATAGTTCAGATTTTACACACATAAAACCATAGAAATTCAGAAGTTATATTTATGGTTATCTAAAGAAACTGCAACTTGTTCCCTAAGCTGACTATAACTTGTGTCCTCGCCATGCACTGCTAATTACCCCACATATTACATCAGTCATGATATGTTCTATGACATCATTGATATTGTTAGAAGGCCGCCTCAGAGGGGCCCGGAGGGGGCCCTGACTGCCCTGAGACCCACCCTCGAGGTATCGTAGCCGGGCACTGGCGGGAGACTCCTCAGGGGAGGAACCTCGTATCTAGGATCGCACACTCGGCACCACACGACAGAGAGACACCACACGAGGAGTTCTTAAGAGCAAATCTTTATCAGATCGAAGTGGTAGGATCTTTATGATCAGCCAGGCAAATATATACAAGCAGAGCGTGGGCTCACAGAGTCTTGGAGGGGGTTAGGAGGTAGCGGGACAGTTTTTGGGGATATGGATCAAATGCAGGAGCGTACCCGGCGCACAGCTCACAATCCTCGAGCTGGGGGATACGCTTGTTGTCGTGGGGTCCGGCGGGACCAAGAGAGTCGGTGGGAGCCGCGAGTCACTCAGCAGGGCTCGGTTACAAGTTCGGTGGTCTTACGATCTTCGAGGAGCCGCGAGTCACTCAGCAGGGCTCAAGCACAAGTTCGGAGGTCTTACGATCTTCAGGGAGCCGCGAGTCACTCAGCAGGGCTCAAGCACAAGTTCGGAGGTCTTACGATCTTCAGGGAGCCGCGAGTCACTCAGCAGGGCTCAGGTACAAGTTCGGAGGTCTTACGATTTTCAGGGAGCCGCGAGTCACTCAGCAGGGCTCAGGTGTTCCAAGGCGAATCTGCCGGACAGTCCCAGAGCACCCCTTGTTATAGGGCGACTCCTCTTTGATGTCCGGAGTCTGTGCAGGCAGGGGTCTTGTCACCTGGGGGTCGCTGGTTGGGGTTTCCTGCCATTGTCTTTTGATCCTTTCAGGGCTGGGTCGGGAGGAGTCCCAGACACCCAGCAGGCGTGGAGCCAGCCCTCGGGGAGGCCGGCAGGTCGATCGAAACCCACCGTCCCAGGGAAGCGCAGAGGTGTGATAGAAACTGCTCCTCCCTCTCTCATCCCAAGGGGAGCGTGATGTCCTCCAGCCGGAGTGGCGCCTCTAGGCCAGGGTCGCGCTGGGGCCGGGCGGCCATCTTGGTGCATGAAGTGGGCACGCGGGCCCGGTGTGGCCGAAGGGAGGAAGGCCACGGACGGGGAAGTCCGGGTTGGGTGCGTGTGAGTTCTGGTGGGAAGGATCGGCTAGGCCGTGGGTTTGGGGGCTGGTGTGAGGTGCAGGGGCCAGGTCTAGCTATGTTACTAGGGCCGGGTCTAACACGCGTCCCCCCCAGCTGACAGCCGGAGAGAACTACCCATCTTCTTGGGGGTTCTCTTCGCTGAGGTGGAAGAACCGGGAGAGGCCATCGGCGTTGGCGTGGTCAGCCCCAGGGCGATGCTCCACGGTGAAATCCATCCCCTGGAGGGAGATTGACCACCGCAGTGGCTTGGGGTTTTCCCCTCGCATCTGCATGAGCCACCGCAAGGGGCGATGGTCGGTTTGGACCTTGAAATGGGTGCCGAACAGGTAAGGGCGTAGTTTCTTGAGGGCCCAGACTACGGCGAATGCCTCTCGCTCGATGGTGCTCCATCTCTGTTCCCTGGGCAATAGTCTTCGGCTGAGGAAGGCTACGGGCTGGTCTAGGCCTTGGTCATTTACCTGGGAGAGGACTGCCCCGATGCCATGCTCGGAAGCATCAGTTTGTACCACAAACTCTTTGGAGTAGTCGGGGGCCTGGAGGACGGGGGCAGTACACATGGCCGCTTTCAGGGCCTCGAACGCCTCTTGGCAGGCAGGGGACCATTGCACCTTCTTGGGCTGCTTTTTGGACGTGAGTCCCGTGAGGGGACCGACCAGGCTGCCGTAATTCCGGATGAATCTCCGGTAGTAGCCCGTGAGGCCCAGAAAGGCTCGGACCTCCGTTTGGGTAGTGGGGGGTTCCCAGGCTAGGATGGCGTCGATTTTGGGCTGTAGAGGGGCGACCTGCCCGCTTCCGACCTGGTGCCCCAGGTAGGTTACCGAACCTTGCCCAATCTGGCACTTACTGGCTTTCACGGTGAGGCCTGCCTGGCGCAGGGCGGTCAGCACCCTCCGAAGGTGCTGGAGGTGCTCACTCCACTCGGAGCTAAAAACTGCGATATCGTCGAGATATGCAGCACTGAATTTTTCCAGCCCGGCCAGGACTCTATTTACCAGTCGCTGGAAGGTGGCCGGGGCATTTTTCATCCCGGAGGGCATCACGCGAAAGCGATAGTGCCGATCCGGGGTGGAGAAGGCGGACCGCTCCTTGGCTCCTTCTGTGAGCGCAATTTGCCAGTAGCCGCAGGTGAGATCGAAGGTGCTGAGGAACCGAGCAGCCCCGAGCCGGTCAATGAGCTCGTCGGCTCGGGGAATGGGGTGGGCATCGGCTCGGGTGACTTCATTGAGTCCCCGGTAGTCCACGCAGAAGCGGAGTTCTGGTGCGACCCCGGGGGCAGCTGCTTTTGGGACCAGGACCACGGGGCTGGCCCAGGGGCTGTCTGAGGGTTCGATCACGCCTAGGGTCAACATTTTCGAGACTTCGGCTTGGATGCAGGACCGGACCCAATCAGGGACTCGGTAGGCCCGGTGTCTCACTGGCGGACTGTCCCCGGTATCCACGTCATGGACACACCAGTCGGTGACCTTAGGGACCAGGGAGAAGAGGTCCGAAAACTGCCCTAGGAGCTGGCGGCAATCTTCACGTTGCTGGGGAGTGAGAGACGGGGAGAGGTTCACTCCCTCTACGGAGCCGTCCTTCTCTTTGGTGCACAGGAGATCCGGGAGAGGATCTGACTCCTCCTCGGACCCATCATCAGTGGCCAGTAGGAGGCTCAGCTCCGTTCGCACAAAGTGGGGCTTGAGGCGGTTCACGTGGAGGACCCGGAGGGGGTCCCGGGGGGACTGGACGTCCACCAAGTACGTGACCTGGCTCTTCCGCTCAACCACCTTGAAGGGCCCGGTCCATTTATCCTGGAGGGCGCAGGGTTTCACGGTTTCCCATACCTGCTGGCCCGGCTGAAACTCGACCAGAGTGGCGTTCTGGTCGTACCAGCGCTTCATCTCCTCCTGACTCGCCTCCAGGTTGGCCTCGGCCATCTCTCGGAACCTTCTAGTCTGGTTTCGGAGGGTCAGGACGTAACGGAACACATCTCGGGGGGGGCCTCGGGGCGCCGCCTCCCAGCCTTCCTTGACCAGGCTGAGGGTCCCCCTGACGGGGTGCCCGTAGAGTAACTCAAAGGGGCTGAACCCCAAGGATTTCTGGGGAACTTCGCGGTATGCGAATAGGAGGCAGGGGAGCAGGATGTCCCACTTACGCCGGAGGGGCTCTTCCAGGCCCGCGATCATCCCCTTCAGAGTCCGGTTAAACCGCTTTACCAGGCCGTTTCCTTGGGGGTGGTACGGGGTGGTGAACTTATAGGACACCCCGCATTGTTGCCATAAGGACTTCATGTATCGGGAGATAAAGTTGGTACCGCGATCGCTCACGACCTCGCGGGGGAAACCCATGCGGGAGAAGATTCCCATCAACGCCCGGCCCACCACGGGGGCCGTGACGGTGCGCAGGGGGATGGCCTCAGGGTAACGGGTGGCATGGTCCACCAGGACGAGGATGAACCGGTGCCCTTGGGAAGTTGGGGGGTCCAGGGGCCCTACAATGTCGATCCCGACCCACTCAAAAGGGGTACTGACGACAGGGAAGGGTTGGAGGGGAGCCTTGCTCTTCCCGCCGCTCTTCCCACTGGCCTGGCACGTGGGACAGGACTTGCAGTGGGCTCCTACATCTGCTTTCATTCTGGGCCAGTAGAAGTGGGTCACGAGGCGACTGTACGTTTTGTCCTGGCCCAAGTGGCCTGCGAGGGGAACATCGTGGGCCAAGCCCAGGAGGAGGTTTCGGAAGCGTAGGGGTACCACCAGCACCCGGCCGGACCCTAGCTCCACCGACTTCTGTTCGCTGTACAGAAGGTCATTCTCCCAATACACCCGGTGCGTCCCCGTCTGGTCGCCTGCGGCCTGGGCCTCTGCCTGTTGCCGGGGCCCAACCAGGGAGGGACAGGTAGCCTGTTCTCGGCAGAACTCTTCTCGGGAGGGGCCCCCCTCATGGCGCCAATGGGCTAATTCGGGCAGGTCGCCTACCTCGGTGACTGGGGTGGAGTCGGAAGGCGGGGGTTCATCACTGGCGATCGGCTCTTCTGGTGGGGGAATGGGGGGACCCTCGGCTGGGACCATCCTATCTTCAGGGATCGGGGCGTCGTCGACTTCCCTCAGGGGGGTTAGTCGAGCCGCCATGGATCGAGTGGTGGCGCACACCCACTCAGGGAGGCCCATCATCCCTAGGTGGGTCTTGCGCTCAACTTGTCCCCAGGGGGAACTTTCCAGGTCGTTCCCCAGGAGACAGTCGACGGGCTGGGAGGTTCTCACTGCAACCTTTAGTTTACCGACCACCCCTCCCCACTCAAAGGGCACCAGGGCTACCTTACATAGGCTTTCTGTGTTGTCGGCTGAAATGACAGGGCAAAAGACGTTGGGGAGGACCTGGTCTTCGTGTACTAAATGGCTGAGGACACCGGTGATGCTGGCCCCGGTGTCACGGAGGGCTTCTACTTGGTGGCCATTGATCGTTACGAGCTGCCCATATTTCTTGGTGTTAGAGGGCAGGAGGCTCCCAGGGACCATCTCCCTATCTCCTAAGGATACTAGGGCCATAGCTGCGGGTTCCCACTCCTCGGCCTCCTCAACCTCCTCCCCCAGGGCTACATTGGCTATCTGTCTAGCAGGGAGTGCTGCCTGGGTGGTGCGTGGGGCCATGGGGCATTCAGGGTCGTTGGCGTAATGCCCGGGCTTCTGGCAACGGAAACAAGTGATGGTTACCTGGTGCCCCCGTCTAAGGGGGGGGGGGCGGATACAGCTGGTGGGGGTGCCGGGAAAGGTGGAGGTTGGGACTTCGGTGGACTAGCTTGGGACTCCCTCTGCCCTCCCTGGTTTCCCCCCCCTCTCTGGCAGGGTGGTCCCTGACTGGCTCGGGAGTACTCTCCTACAGGGCCCCGGGAGACCCGGGTGTTGGTCCAGCGATCCGCCTCGACAGCCAGCTTTCTTGGGTCCGTGAGCTTGCTGTCGAGCAGATGCTGGCGTAGTTCCACAAAGCAGTTGGCCGCCAGGTGTTCCCACAACATAAGGTCGGTTAGTTCTTCCATGGTGGTTACCTTGCTGCCCTTGATCCACCCATCGAAGGCGCGGCTGAAGAAATTCACATATTCCACCCAGGTGGTACCCGGGATCTTCCTGCAGTCCCGGAACCGCTGGCGGTACATCTCCGGGGTGAGGCCGTACCTTGTGAGGAGGGCCGCTTTCATGTGTTCATAGGAGGTTTGCATGGAGGTGGGTAGGTCGAGCAGGGTGTCTCTTCCTTCGCTCAGGAATCGTCCCCATAACCCAGCCCCCCAATCCTTCTGCGGGACCCGATGGGAGGTCATGGCGACCTCGTAGGCCCGGAACCACTGCTGAATGTCATCATTTTTGTAATATTCTTTGACCACATCCTTGGGGATGTGGACCTTCTGCTCCGTCGGGGCGGCCGCCTCCCAGTTCCCCGGGGGCCGCGTTTCTTCGCTTCTTGCTTTCAATTCTATTTCCTTCAGGCTGCGTTCATGTTCCAGTTGAAGTCTCCTTCCCTCGTGTTCTCGTTGGAGTTTCTTCTCTTCTAGTTCTCCTTGTACTCGCAACTGTTCTACTGCTAGCTTTTTCTCGGCTAATTTCAACTCGCCCTCAATTTTGAGTTTGGCTAATTCGAGCTCGTGATGGCGACTTTTTTCTCTGTCTGCGAGTTCCTCCGGGGATAGGCCCCCGTCTGGTACGAAGCCTCGCACCTGGTTGCTGCTGCGTTCTCCTTGGGAGGGTCCCGCTTCGTCGTGGGGCTCCCCCGCTCCTTCTGGGCGGGAGGCTCCAGAATCCACCCAAGCTTTCAGTGCCTTTTGCATATCTTCTTTGGTGTTGAGACCAGTGGTAGCGATTCTGAGTTCCTTACAGAATTGTTTTAGTTCCTTGTGAGTGTACTCTTCCAGCTGTTCCACCTGGAACACGGTACTGGCGTCGTTTTCTATGAGAACCACTGCGTTTCCTTCTGCCACCTTTGTCGGTAGTGCGTCAGCCGTTCACGGTACGATCTCTAGATTATGGGCCCGAATCCCGTCGCTTGCCACCAATGTTAGAAGGCCGCCTCAGAGGGGCCCGGAGGGGGCCCTGACTGCCCTGAGACCCACCCTCGAGGTATCGTAGCCGGGCACTGGCGGGAGACTCCTCAGGGGAGGAACCTCGCATCTAGGATCGCACACTCGGCACCACACGACAGAGAGACACCACACGAGGAGTTCTTAAGAGCAAATCTTTATCAGATCGAAGTGGTAGGATCTTTATGATCAGCCAGGCAAATATATACAAGTAGAGCGTGGGCTCACAGAGTCTTGGAGGGGGTTAGGAGGTAGCGGGACAGTCTTTGGGGATATGGATCAAATGCAGGAGCGTACCCGGCGCACAGCTCACAATCCTCGAGCTGGGGGATACGCTTGTCGTCGTGGGGTCCGGCGGGACCAAGAGAGTCGGTGGGAGCCGCGAGTCACTCAGCAGGGCTCGGTTACAAGTTCGGTGGTCTTACGATCTTCGAGGAGCCGCGAGTCACTCAGCAGGGCTCAAGCACAAGTTCGGAGGTCTTACGATCTTCAGGGAGCCGCGAGTCACTCAGCAGGGCTCAAGCACAAGTTCGGAGGTCTTACGATCTTCAGGGAGCCGCGAGTCACTCAGCAGGGCTCAGGTACAAGTTCGGAGGTCTTACGATTTTCAGGGAGCCGCGAGTCACTCAGCAGGGCTCAGGTGTTCCAAGGCGAATCTGCCGGACAGTCCCAGAGCACCCCTTGTTATAGGGCGACTCCTCTTTGATGTCCGGAGTCTGTGCAGGCAGGGGTCTTGTCACCTGGGGGTCGCTGGTTGGGGTTTCCTGCCATTGTCTTTTGATCCTTTCAGGGCTGGGTCGGGAGGAGTCCCAGACACCCAGCAGGCGTGGAGCCAGCCCTCGGGGAGGCCGGCAGGTCGATCGAAACCCACCGTCCCAGGGAAGCGCAGAGGTGTGATAGAAACTGCTCCTCCCTCTCTCATCCCAAGGGGAGCGTGATGTCCTCCAGCCGGAGTGGCGCCTCTAGGCCAGGGTCGCGCTGGGGCCGGGCGGCCATCTTGGTGCATGAAGTGGGCACGCGGGCCCGGTGTGGCCGAAGGGAGGAAGGCCACGGACGGGGAAGTCCAGGTTGGGTGCGTGTGAGTTCTGGTGGGAAGGATCGGCTAGGCCGTGGGTTTGGGGGCTGGTGTGAGGTGCAGGGGCCAGGTCTAGCTATGTTACGAGGGCCGGGTCTAACAGATATCACTGCAATATTTGCAATAAAATTATTGAAGACAAACTTTGCATGGCAGGGTCACGAGTTATAGTTACCTTCGGCACGAGTTATAGTTACTTGAGATAACTTTAACTGCAGAATTTCAGTGTATTATGTGTGTAGAATATGAACATATATATATATATATATATATATATATATATATATATATATATACCAACAAATTGCCCCTGCTTTCAGGAACAGACCTGGAGCACTCTGGGTCTGGAATTCTTTATTTCACATCGCATGACGCGTTTCGTCAAGCCTGACTTTCTCAAATGCTGTTGTGTGAAAAAGGAATTGTTGGCATTTCAATGTCTTTTAAAAGCCACACGGGGCTCCTCCTGCGCAGTTTCAGCAAGAAAGGACTGTATTGGAAAGCAGTCCCTCTTGAGTTCTTTTTTGGCCGCCATCTTTGAGTGTAAGTACTGTGTATTGTTGTACCCAACAGGCAATTGTTCTTTTGATGTAAACTTCCATCCATTGATGGGAAAGGAAAAAATATTCAAAGATCGCGCTTCACCGCTGTGCATTTCATTCAAGAGTCCCATTGTTTTAATACCAGCCCATTCGTCAGACGCTTTTGAGAGATTTCAGTGTCTGAGGACACAGGAATATTGTATTCTGTGCACTTCCATGTGGTCATGGACCAATTATTGGCAGGTACATCATTCTCCCGGTTGCAGCGGTTCTGGCAGCACCATTTCAACCTCCAAACAATTGCTACCTATGCTGCTGAACTCCTTGCGTGGCGGGTGCTTCCTTTGTGCAGATAGCATGCACGTGAAAAAAAAAACCAACAAATTGTCCCTGCTTTCAGGAACAGACCTGGAGCACTCTGGGTCTGGAATCCTTTATTTCACATCGCATGACGCGTTTCGTCAAGGCTGACTTTCTCAAATGCTGTTGTGTGAAAAAGGAATTGTTGGCATTTCAATGTCTTTTAAAAGTCACACGGGGCTCCTCCTGCGCAGTTTCAGCAAGAAAGGACTGTATTGGAAAGCAGTCCCTCTTGAGTTCTTTTTTGGCCGCCATCTTTGAGTGTAAGTACTGTGTATTGTTGTACCCAACAGGCAATTGTTCTTTTGATGTAAACTTCCATCCATTGATGGGAAAGGAAAAAATATTCAAAGATCGCGCTTCACCGCTGTGCATTTCATTCAAGAGTCCCATTGTTTTAATACCAGCCCATTCGTCAGACGCTTTTGAGAGATTTCAGTGTCTGAGGACACAGGAATATTGTATTCTGTGCACTTCCATGTGGTCAAAACAATGGGACTCTTGAATGAAATGCACAGCGGTGCCACGCAAGGAGTTCAGCAGCATAGGTAGCAATTGTTTGGAGATATATATATATATATATGCATATATATATATATATATATATATATATATATATATATATACATCCTACAGGCGCGGATAGCGCCTTGGCTGTGTGTGCTTTCTAGGTTGGCCTGCAGTTGCTGCTTCTGCCAAGGAGAGGACAAAGACTGGAACTTTGCTGTGAACCTGCTTGAAGAAGAATCTCAAAGGGCTTGTGTGTGCTTGTTTCCTGTTTTAAAGTCTCCGGACCACAAAGATTTCATCTGCAACCACTGACCAGCACCTGGACTCCTCTGTGGACTTCTGTATTCAAAAGGGTGGCAGTTCCAGTTTCTAGGCCCTGAGAATTGTGTGGTTGGTGCTGCAAAGCAAGAAAAACAACTCTGACGGTGTCAGCGACTCTGCTCTTCTCCTTGGCAGAGGTTCCTCTTGAGTCCAGAAGTGATCTAATTCTCTGGGGTTTAAGGTCCACTACTTATACCCTATTTTCTCTTTGTTCTCTTTGTGACAAAGGTCTCTGAGCCCAGTTAAAACCAGTTCTGTCTGCTCTGGTGCAGCATGACCACAGGCGGTGGACTCCTCCAACTGTTCTAAATGCAGCCAAGGTCTATTCAGCCAAACTAGGAGTGACAGAGGAAAGGCAGAACACACCTAGACCCCACTTGTGGTTGTCTGCAATGAATGCACAGCCCCAGCTCCTGTCACGCCAAACCAGACAGTCAATATACAAAATAGCAGAGGCACACAGAATGGTTAAACAAGAAAAGGCCTACTTTCTAAAAGTGGCATTTTCAAACACACAATTTAAAAACCATTAAAAGATGTGCAATCAGAGTCTGAGTTCAGAGAGCCTAAACTCCATTTCTCTGTCTTGTCCCAGTAGAAAGTTATGCTTGAAAGATGTTACAAATCAACTCCCATGTTAGCCTGTGGGACAGATAGTATTTAAATTTGTGAAAAACTAAATTGGCAGTATTTCACTATCAGGAAATGTAAAACACAACAGCACATGTCTACCTTTTACATACACTGCACCCTGCCCATGGGGGTACATTTGGTCATCCTGAGGGGTGCCTTACATGCAAGAGAAGGGAAGGTTGGGGGCTGGCAAGTGCGTGCACTTTCCAGGTCGACATGGCAGTTTAAAACTGTACTCAAACACTGACAGGGCTACTCATCTGGGTGGCGCAATCAGTGCTGCAGGCCCACTAGTAGCATTTGATTTAGAGGCCTCCCTGGGCACACACAGTGCACTGTACTAGGGACTGACCAGTAAATCAAATATGCCAATCATGGATAACCAACCATAATCATAATTTACATGAAGAACATATGCAGTTTAGCCCTGTTCATCAGTGGTAAAGTGACCAGAGTCCTAAAGCCAACAAAAACAGGTCAGGAAAAATAGGAGGGAGAAGCAAAATGTTTGGGGATAACCCTGCAAAAAGGGCCATTTCCAACAATAACATATGAGGATATCACAAGTTGAACACCTGCACCAACACAGCATGCAGACCAAGATGTTTATTCCTATCACAATTACATCATTGCTGAGAAAAGAACCAAAATTCTCTTGCACAGAATCAGATAAATCGAAACTATAATGTTTAATGAAAGTGTGAGAAAAGGACCAGATAGTCTCCCTGCAAATCTCAATCAGGGGAACTCCGGCTGCTTCCGCCGAAGAAGCTGAAACTCTCCTAGTAGAAGCCCTGGATTGAACATGAGAGAGGAATCCTTTCAACAGAATAAGCCTGAGAAATGGCCGGACGTTTCCACCTACAACACCACCTTAACACTAGAGACTGATTCAGGAGCTACACAAAGGGATGTCGAAAGAAGCTTGTACGATCAAGATGAATGGTCAAGGCCGTTTTGACATCTAGAGTTGAAGGGATGGAAGAAGCACATTCATCGTGAAACACAGGTCATTTTGGGAATTAATTTATGATCTGAACATAGAACCACCCTGTCTGGAAAAAGTGTGTACAATAGTAACAGCTCCTAACTTACCCAGTCTTCGTGCCAAAGTAATGGCAAAGAGAAAAAGTTTTTTAGACGACAGCCACATAAAAAGGTAGATTCAAGAGGTTCAAAAGGATCCTTTTGTAAACCCCTAAGGACCACTGCCAAATCCCAAGATTGTAAAGGGGCATGAGCAGTTGGCTTCTGAATTCTAAAACTCCTAATCAGTCTTGAGACCAAAGAAACTTTCTGAGAAAAATCTCCTGAGAACTGAGGAAAAGCAGGAATAGCAGGCCACTGAATGTTCAGTGGAGGGAAACAGACCTTTAAGAAAACCGTCCCTTCAATCAATCAATCAGGGTTGGTAAAGGGCAACTACTCACCTGTGAGGGTCTCAAGGCACTGGGCGGGAGGGGGCGGCTCAGTTGGGTGCTTTGGTCATCCGAAGAGCCAGGTCTTGAGGTCTTTTCTGAACTGGGGCAGTGTGGGAGTTTGCCGAAGGTGGAGGTCATTCCAGCCTTGGCTGCGAGGTAGGAGAAGGACTTTCCTCCCATTCTGGTCTTGTAGATGCATGAGACGGAGACCAGAACGAGGTCGGCTGATCGGAGGTGTCTTTTGGGTGCACGGTAGGAGAGGTGTATTTTTCCGGTGTTGTGAAGGGCCTTGTATGCGTGGGTGAGGAGTGTGAAGGTTATTCTTCCTTTGACTGTGAGCCAGTGGAGACCGCTGGTATGTTTTGGGTGATGTGACTGCGACAGGGGATGTCGAGGATCAGTCTGGCTGCAGCGTTCTGGATAGTCTGGAGTTTGCAAAGGAGTTTCTTGTTGATTCCGACGTGGAGGGCATTGCCGTAGTCCACTCTGCTGATAAGATCATGCATGACAGTTTTTCTGGATTCGGCTGGGCTCCATCTGAGCGTCTTTCCAAGCATGTGGAGGGTGTTTAAGCAGGTTGAGGAGACGGCGTTGATCTGGCCGTTCATTGTGAGCGATAAATTCTAGTATGATGCCGAGGTTTCTTGCGTGGCCCGGTTGGGTGGGGGGATTTCCGTGGGTGGGGGCCACCAGCAGTCGTCTCATGCAGAGGGGGGTGGAGCCAAGGATGAGGACTTCTGTTTTCTCTGAGTTGAGTTTTAGGCAGCTGTTCTTCATCCAAGTGGTGACGGGTTTCATCCCTTCTTGGAAGTTGTGTTTGGTGATGTTGGTTTCGTTGGTGAGGGAGAGGATGAGCTGGGTGTCGTCGGCGTAGGAGACTATGTTGAGCCCATGGTTGCCATAAAATGTCTTAAAACGTAAAAGGGTCAATATCGATAGGGGTAGCTGAGTGTTCCCCACACCACCAGGAAAACACCTTCCAATGTTTCTCATAGGAACGAAGAGTAGAGCCTCTTGTGGAAGATTGTAGGTCTCTTGCCACCTGCTCAAAACATCTGAAGGACTGTAAACCTAGCCATTCAATAGCCATGCCATTAGAGGGAGATGAATTGTTAGGAGAGGAGACTGGAGAGACGGTGGAATCTACAGCAGATGAAAATGCAACACCTGTGCCTGAGAAGCACAGAAAACCTAGGGCAGTGAGGCCAGAAAAGAGCCACCACAATCACTTTGCCCCCCTTCAATCTGATCTTCTGTAAGACTCTTGGGAGAAGAGGAATTGGAGGAAATGCATTAAGCAACCTCTGAAGCCATGGAACCGACATGGCATCCACTGCCGTTGCTCGTGGGGATACTGTCTCTGAACAAAACTGAGGACACATCGTATTTGTCTGGGATGCAAACAGGTCCATCTGTGGAGTGCCGATGGAACTTGTGAGCAGATAGGTGAAAGGTGACTGAGGATGGAACATTGAGACTGAAATTGTTTGCCTAGTAATTCAATTCCACTTTGATGTAAACTGCCTTCAATGCCAGGAGCCACTGTTCTGCCCATGCAAAAATCTGAGTTGACAGCTGGTAGAGCGAAGTCACTTTTGCCCCCACTGTCTATTCAGTTAGCACCGTGCAACTTGATTGTCTGCCCTAAGACATTTTTGTTTGACAGCTAAACAAAAACACATTTAGAATGGCACACACAATTCTCTCCAATTGGAGGACTGGCTTTGTACCCAGGATGACCATTGGGAAGTCACTGAAAAAAAGCGCTATGGTGCGACTAGCCCAGGCCACATCATAGCACTTTTTTGTGTTAAGAGGGGCAGGACAATAAACTCAACATGGGGGGGGGGGAGCGAAGAAACTCAGCATCAGCTCAACATCCTGTGATTCTGTGCTGTCAGTAATTTTCAGCCATGCTGAACAGCTGATGTGCTGCTAGACAACATAACTAAAAGAAATTCACATTGACAAGGCCAATAGCTCAGGTATTGCAGTGACATATTTGCTTTACCAATGCGTTAATTAAATAGAGCCATGACCTTTAATCTCACCTCTTGTGTGGTCATTCAAGGTCATCATGCACAGTGTCCCAGTATTTCTTACAGTAGTGGATAATATCCTGAAAAACGCTGACTTTGATTCTCTCAACGTTTGTTTTGCCACAGATGCGTACGTCTTTACAGATATGACGTAGCCACGGTCGAATGTGGATAGGATAGAAAGGACAAAAGGGTACAGCACAAGAGCGACATGGAGATGAGGCACACATTTATAAGTAAAAAGCTGGCACAGAGGAAGTAAAAAGGAAAATGCAAGGCAGGCAGACAGTGAAATATCGCTAGTACCCACACACCAGTATTATTCCACCACATCAAAGACAGGACTACTGGATGGTTATAAAATGGCCCGAGGTTATTTTATTTATATCCGTCATAAACCTAAGAAAACATCAAGGGAAAGCTATTGTCAACATTAACTTGACCAAGATAACGTGGGTGCAACACAATGTGTGATAAGACAGACATGACTTATATGTCATTGATAGATCGTAAAACTGATTATATATATTTCCTCTCATATAGTTTGACTGTAACTACATGTCAGAGCAGCATATGTCATTGACCACAGATCAATAAAGGCATGGCACCTGTCAGTTTTGGCTTTAGCCTCATTACTTGGGTGCATACAATTAGTTGTTAAAGATTGAACTACTGAATATCAATCCCAAGACCATCTTTGAACAAGAATATCAAACACAGAATATCTAAAACCAAAATATCGAAAGGTAAGTGCATATAAGTACGAATAGATCCTAACTCCACATCTTCATACCTTGAAGATATATGTACCATATAGGTGTATATATGTGGAGTTAGGTATAGAAAATATACACCTACTTTCCTGTCACTATTTTCTATCGATATTTTGTCCTCAATATTGTGTCCCATTGATTTTCTGGGGTTGATATTCAGGATGCACACAGTTGTTAAGATAACTACGTTATGTGGTTATATCATAGACTTTATTGACAGCATACCAATGACCACCTCTTGTGCGGTTTGCCTTGACAATAAACATCGTAAACAATAAAATAGTACTATTTCATATAAGGGTACAGGCAAGAATTCAAAACTAACACCAAAGAGCCAGAGAGACCTTCCCAAGATCAAGCTCGATAACAGGCCACCTTGCAAATGAAGGCAATGTGGTATGGGTAACCTTAAAGCAGATCGAGAATGTAAAGTCTGCCATTGTTCACCCTCCACAGTAAGCGAACCCTTAACCCTGAACAAATCAGTGCAATTGAGTGATGAAAAGAAGGAGGCCAAGAGAGTCTGGGCTTATCAGACTACCTGTATGCTCTGCCTGAACTCCTCTATGTCCATGCAATGGGCCAGAAACCAAGCTTGTGGGAAGATTTTGCCAGATTTGGGCAAAAATCTTACAGCCTCATTTATGGAGAATTGGCATAGTGCAAGTTTTCTTGCTGCTCTGCCCTACGCCAATGTGAAAGGGCAGGAAGGCATCGTACTTATGAAATACGGTGCATTTCTGCCCTTTCCCCCTGCTCTGGTGCACAATTTGCTGCCTAGAGCCTACACAAGCACCCTTGCACCATGTTTTCCTAAAATATCAAAATGCCTAAATGTGGGCATTTTGATTATCTCATCTCTAACGATCTAGAAGCTTTCTTATAACATTTGAACCACTCAGACTGCACTCCTTTATTCAAAAACAGTCTTACTGGTAGTACCACACTGGCAACATTTCAGACAAATTTAGAATAGTATTTCATAAGCGTGATGAAAGACCTAGTCTGAAGCTTATCACACAGGACTCATGACCTAGCATGGGTTCTGCCAAATCGATCTTGGAATTTTTGCACTCACGATATGTATGATCAAATTATGACACAGTCCCAACCTGAAACCTGCACTTCTCTTTCTTCAAAGTGAGGACATTTTTGTCCTATCTTTCTAAAACCTAGATCAGAAACTTATTGTGATCTCCCTTGTCTTTTACACAAACAATGATGTATTTGAAGAACATCTCCTGTGTGACACCTTGCAGACACCTCTTTATAGCCCTTATGAAACAAACAACAGGCAAAGCTAGACAACATCACACTAAACAGTTTTATTTCACTCAGCATATTCAAAGCCTCTAATATGTTGTCCAATGACTGTTTCTCTATTCATATGTTTAGATTCAAGCGAAGGAGATCAAAACACATCCTGATGTATTTCCCCTAATCATTATCCACCAGGAATGCAGGTGTCAACAATTTTAAAGCCTCAATTTCTTCTATGACTTCCTACCATAGCAACCTATCCACCTCTCTCACCAGTGCAAACATCAGGTTATGCACTCTTCAAACTTTATGGCCAACTTGTTTGGAACTCTGTTTCAACACAATCTTGGTTTGAAATCCTTTAAAAGACCAAGCATATCCTCAAAACACCACACACCACCCTAATAATAACCTCATCACTACTTATGTTTGCTGACAACATTACTCACAGGGAATTCAGTCCTCAAACCCTTCTGATGCGTACAACCTAAATGTTTTCACCACATTTACAATATACATTGCCAAGTATTTCTTCCCCTTAAACCTATCTGCATTCACCTTCTGTAAGGTCCAAGTAATCACTGGCACTCCCACTTATCTATTTGTTCCATCCAGTGGTATGCTTCATCCCTTCCACAGTTCCTATAGCCTCCTTCAAACCCGAGTTCTTCGCTAACACTTTGCCAGGCTTATTGGTGCATCTTACCATTTGGTCTCGTAACCAAGACTCAGGAGGAGATTTACTAAGATTTTGCGCTGTGTTTGCATCACAAAAGTGACACAAATTGGCCAAAATCTTTTTTCCAATTTACTTTCCAGAACTAAAATTGTTTAGCGCTGGAAATAACGTAAAAGTGTTGCTAAGCACTGCATAGCGCTGCTCTGCATTACTTTGTGCCATGGGGCATACCAAGAGTGAAGCATGGGCATTCCCATGCAACCACCCAAGGTTTCCCACGCTCAACCCAATTTACTAAATAAAGTAGATTGGGTTTAGCGTGAGAAAACTGCACTCTTTTAAACTAGGCGCAAGGAAGTAGAAATGCTTTCATTTCTCCTTCCTTTTCCAACCTTACATACGCAGTGCACTGTGCAGCACACATACAAAGTGGGAAAAGCTTTCCATCTTGTCTAGGCCTAGTATTTTATACAGGAAGGCTACCCTTCCTGTGCAAAACCTATGCTAGACTCACACACTACCATTATGGTGCTAAGTAGTGTGTGTCACGCAGGGAAGCTATCATCTGCACCAGCGCAAGGGAAAGGGGAGGAGAGAGCCATATCTTTGAAGATATGGCACTCTCCTGCTCCCTCCCTGTTGCACAGCGCAGCCTCAAGGGAGGCTGCGCTGCGTAGAGATTTTTTAAATCTCCCCCTCTTTGAGTTCACCCCTTTTACAGGTATATATATATGCCCTGTCTCCCAGACTTGCCACATAATTTTCCACTCTTTGTCTTTTTTCCTTTAACTCTTGTAGAAAATGTGTGCCTCTCTAAAACCACATTGATGTGTAGTCCAACGTGTTCTTCCTACATTTTCAGTGACATTTCATTAATATCCCTTGGTACCCCATCACATTACTGATAGGCAGTATTCAAAGCTGTCATATTTCTTCCTCCCTATGTCTCCAAGATATACAAGAGAACACACTACTACTGTCTGAAGATAATGTTTCGTTCTTAATTGCAATCAGGTATGAATCATACTGCTTCCTCCATCTTTTCCGCGACAAGGGTGGCTCACATGCCTCCTGAGGAATTGTAGTGGAGGTAACTTCCTAGCCACTGCCAGAACCAATAGCAGATTGACAGAATGCACTGAACAAACTAAAACAACTAGTTAATACAGCAATCCAACACAAAAAGTTAACACAACAAACTAAAATCACAACCTCTTTTCATTCACCAGTTGCAATCACTGGTAACAAGCACAAAATAGTTATTAAGTGAGGTCAGTGGTCCACTTCAAAGAGAACAATTACTCCAGATCCAGCATTAAACATCTCACATACAATTGGCAATATAGTGTGAAAGTGTATTGAATAACAGTTGAGGAGCCGTAATAATGCTTGAAACACCTGATGGAGCATGATTTTTGCTAATAAAATCTGCTCGGGAAAATCCACCCATGTGTGTGTTTTAATAAATTACTAACGTGTGAAAACCGAAACTACTAAAACGTGAAGACTTGGAAGGTACGAGCGAAAATGTGCAAGGCTGCACGTATTCTTAAACAGTCAGAATACCACATGTAGAATGAAAGATTTCTCGTTAGGGTTATGAATAATAATAGAATGAGAAGAAATTATTAGTTTGTGTGTCTAATATTAATGTTCTTATGTTTCCTGAACTTCAGGAATATTCAAGCACAAACACGAAAAGGGTCTTTAATATTTCGTGAAAGTAGTGTAGGCCTAGAAATTATTTTTCTTTTCTCTCTATTTTCCTTGCTAAAACGTGTAGGCCTTAGCAAATGTATTGATTAGGGGATGTGCTCCAGTGCTCCTATGTTTCTCCTCATGTCGCTTCCTGAAGTGTCTTTCTAAAATAACATTTACATCCTTCGACAGCAGAGAATAGTATGACTCTTTCCTGTCTAGGTGAGGATTTAAAATGAAACTGTTGCTGTGTAGTTACAAAATAAGTCATTGTAGTTTTCTTCTTCCTCTCTAGGAAGTTATATAATTTTAGACAAAGACTGCTTAGAGAAATTTGTAAAGTCATTGTTAGGAGATGTTTGCCTCCCCTAGTTACTGACCAATAAAAGTGGCTTGTAGGGTTTAGGACAGTTTTACCTTAGTGTAAAAAAATTGCAAAACCAGTATAAAGACGCTGGTGGGAAAATGATCTTCAGCTCGTTCACATTCTGGTGACCTGTCCTGCATCCGTGTATGCTGTATGCTGTGCTGTGCTGATTCCTGATCTGGCTGGCAATCCTGACTGCGGAGAACTTTTCCCTAGAGACTTTGCACATGATCGGCTGGTGATGCTGCCTACACTATTCTCCTACGACCGTGGAGATAGTTTTCTTGACTAATTGCATGTTGTGCATTAGTTATCTCTAATTTACTGAGAGGTAACTGAACCGTGATTACTCTGATGTATCCTTGTTTCCCTCTCTTCCTACCTTATTTCTCACCTGAGTTTGATGGTCTCCAAGACACTCTCCTTGTGATAACTGTGATGTTTTAACTGTGATACTATGAGCAAAGATGTTTTTATGATTTGTATTTGTGTATGACCATTCATATTTTTTCTGAAATAATACCAAAAATGGTACCTAGAAAGAATAGTGTCTGTCGTTATTTCCTGAGTCATTACTTATTTTTAGACTAACATTTGTCATATTATTGATGTATTTGTGGTGTATCTTATGGTATAGCTGTTTCTTCATTACTGGTCCTCGTGAACAAATAATTCTCTGATTTCTCTACATAGTCCCTTTTAGCTCTACCAAAGATCCATTGGAGGACCTTTGATATTGCTAACAGAAATGATAATGACTTATGGGCCCGTCATTATAGCATTTGCGGTTCCTTAGGTATTGTAAATGTTGGTGTGGGATATTATATGCTCTCCCCCACCGCTTCCGCTGCATCACACTCGTTATGCCTGAACTCTTTCCTCCTGGTTAAAGGAGATGACGCTGACAGCTATTGTTGATTTTCACTTTGTTTGCTTATATTGCCCTACATTATTCACCAATCTATGACTTTATATTTAGTCAGTACCAGTTCTTGAACTTTTCAAGAATGACATAATACATTTAATTGGAGAGCACCAGCACTTCCCAGAAACATGCAGGTACTCTGGTTCAGAGTACCTGCACTTCTATCTTTTCATTTCAAGCACTGGCGGAATGCAACAGTACACACGCTAGCATGTGTTGCTGCTGTTTAGCTAGAGTGTCTGCACTGTCCAAAGCGAATTCCCATCAAATGATATTTGACAATGGTTATGGGAAACATTCCAAGATGGTCAACTTGTGCGTACGCCACTGAGCACGTTCATGTCAGCGTCTCTTCTTTTAGGCGAGCCCCGTCAATTCAAGTCAGGCAGTGATATCTGGTGCTTATGTGAGGTTTTGTTCGTACAGGACATCCAATATGCTGCTCCTGTGCTGCAACCTTTTCTGCTTGCTCTAAGTTTCCATCTCTCAATGTTGCTGACATAAGGATAACACCTTACTAACTTCAGGCACAAAATAACAACTTTATCAAGTACCAGAAGCTCAGTTATTCTGGTGTCACTACGCAGATTTCAAACCTGAGTGAAAATAGGGTTTACTTTCGTTGATAAGAAGGCTGTCCCGCTCCCATTCTCTACACTGCTGTTAGGTCCTAGAACTCATTTAGCAAAGGAAATTTATTTAAGTTGGTCTGATAGGCCAACAAGGTGCAAAAGGTCCTGAGGCGAGCTAGCAATGGAAACTTGAACCTTCAACAACCTCAGATTTCCTGATAATACAATAACATTCTAAGAAACTACAAAACAGGTGACAGAAAACTGCACCATCAAAAACAGAAGAAGGGGGACCAGAGAGCCAATTAATGGTCCAGTGTCCATGCTCCCAAAATTACATTCCATCAAAAAGAGGACACTGTTCCAGGGCTGGGGCCAGAAGGTAACCCATGTGCCTTGTTAAAAGAAAAAAGAATCATAAAAAGACATCCTAAGTAGGATAGGCCTATAAGGCAGGAACAGTGTCCTCTTTTTGATGGGACAGAAAACTGCATACATGGTTCCCATCCAAAAGGTATCAGCTGGGAAACAACTTTCGAAGTTGTCTATGGCCTCCAAAATAAATGAAAAATTGCATATCTTCAACATAGGTCATAAAAGGAAGCCAGAAGACCGAATCAGGCTGGCCAATGGGGCCACAGAGATGTTGAAGAAAGGACTAAGCAAGGATCATTGTGGAACTCCACGCTTCACCCACTAAGATTCACATTAGCGAGATGAAATTGTCATTGCTTGACTTCTTTCTCTAAGAGAGGTAACCTTGGAGCGAGTGCACAATTGATCCTAAGGACCCCTACACAGGTTCCCATGTTGCTAAGGTGGGCTACCTCTCCTGTTAAGACAGGCCAGGTCCGTCTCTAGTGAAAGATGGAGCAACTGTATCTTATTGCTGCGCTTTCTCCTGCACAGGTGGGAACCAATGTTGCCTCTAATTTGTTTCCTCTGTGTGTGGCAGTGTAGGGTCTCTGCGCACTGCAGCCATGGCTATGTGCGCCAGGAACCAGACCGCGCTTGTGCGCAGCGCCAAATATCACTCCAAACTTTTGGTTAAAAAACTGAAAAGATGGTGCATTTCCACACATACAACCCATGTTAGGGGGCTTAAGGCAGATTTGCAATTTGGATACACACGCCATGACAATAATGGAGTAATGGAGAAATTGGTAAGAGAGGGACGGAAAGAGAAAGGCAGTCAGAGGCTTTGGAGAACTGGGAGGGAGAACGGAGAATGGAAAACCGGTTAGAGAGAAAGCAAAGAACAGGCAGTGAGAGGGAAATGGAGACAAGAATGGGATGGGGAGAAGGGGAAAGTGGGTAAACGTGGATCAGGACTGATTTGAGGAAGAAGAAAAGAGAAAGAGCTGGAGAGAGCAGCTGGTGAGTGGAAGAAAAAAGGACAAAAGATATTTCAGAGAAGACAGCGAGTGTGGTATGGTTATGCTTCAGAAGTAGCGTCTCTGCGTATCAGCATTGGGGGGGTTCTAGAAGGAGCCTTTTTTGCCATCTTGTCATTTCTAAACGCTTGCTCTATGTAACCGTGCTCACCTGAACGAACTAGAAGGGTGGAAGGCTGGTTAGGCCTTGCCAAGATTTTTAATCTTGCCAAGATGCAGGTCTGAGCAAATGGCAGCTGCAAGTCTGTAAATGACTGATCCATCTGTCGGGAGTATTCTCTTCACTAACACTCGCTTCCCATCTCTTTTTGAAACTCAGGGGCAGCAACATTGTCGTGGTGTCACCAGGGCTTTAAGAGGAAGCTTTTTCAATAATATATACAAGCCAAAGTTGCTTTTTATTTATCTTATGCAACTAACAACCACTGACAAAGCCAATAGTCCGGCTTGTTGTAGGTACCATGTTACTTGATGTATCATATATCTGGATGCAATGACAGAAACAGGAAAATACAAGTCGGGGCACACTATGCCAAGCACAGAAAAGTTTAAAAAGTCACACAATTACCCCACAGCCCAGCTGTATTGAGAAGAGAAATACAGCAAGTCTACAAACATGGTGTGTGCTTTGCATGCCGTGTTTGTAGAGTTGCTGCATTTCTTTTCTTACTAGAGCGCAGCTGCAGGGTGATTGTGTGCCTTTGTTAAAGTTTTCAGGTTAATCCCAGCGCCCGTCTGGAGCTGCAATTAACAAGAAAACTTTCAGATGAAGTGAAACTGAATGACTGTGGGCAGTGCGCTTGGAGGCTTTTATAGGTGAGAAAAGTGATCACTGAACTGCTATGCAACTTTCAAATCCGTGGAAAAAATAAAACTTTAGACCAACATTACAACGCTGACAAGAGATCTGTGAAAACCTGCACCATCACTGCACTGGTACCTCACCTAGTCCCGTGGAATGCTCAGGTCACAGCTCATCATGCATAAAAAACACACTCTTTGTAGATGTCAGTTTCTCAAGACAATAATAGAACAATAAATAAGACCCTAAAAAAGACTCTGCTCCTCCAATGCTCAAGACTACTGTTACTGTTATTAGTGTCTCACTGGGTCAAGGTTCATCTAGTCTATTCTTCAGGCTTGCCATAATGAGCACCTACATTAAAAAAAATAGAGAAATACCACATACATTTCCCCTTTCTTCCTTCCTCTGACCCATTAAACCTGGAAAGAACAATCACCCTTCAATTTGAACAATATTGAGAAGCAAGCCAACTGTTGAATTCCCATTGGTCACTTTTCTGTCCCAACCACAGTATGGAAGCTACACTACTAGATGTATGGCAAGCTCCTATAACAAGACAGTCTGCTTAACCTGATGAACTACAGAGCTGAGTTTTGTACAGAAGATCACCCCCTTTCACCCCAATATATGCAGGTACAAAAAAGGAATCTCATTAACAGTCAAACTGCTTCTTGTTAAAATGTCACATTTTGTCTAAAGGGGTTGTTAAAACTGTACTTCCAGCATGACCATAACAGACACTCCAGCAAGTCTTTCATTGGCAGCCTCATCACAACTAGAAAGATGGCTGGAGATTTTCGCTGTTTTCAAATTCAGATGGATTTAATTTATACAAGCCATTGTTGCTGCATATTTATCTTATGCAACTAGCAACCACTTACAAAGTCAACAGTAGGTATGATCAGTGCTTTAAATGGGCCGGGTCTCACCAGTGCTGAGCATAAGCAGTTTTTTAAAGGGGGCCTCAAACCGGGTCTCTAGCGGGCTCTGTTTTGTGCCCTGGCACAGGTGGTCCATTTTTTTTCAGACTGCAGTGAGAGTAGGCACATCGATGTGCGCTGCTCACACTGCTCACTTCTCACTAGTAAAGAAGTTAGGGCATGATGTCATGCCAGGTGAGCCTTGTAGGGGAAGGGAAATGCTTTAAAGAGAGCCATTTTCTCTCTGGATTTCCCTTCTCTTTTTGAAACTTAGGCACAGCAACATTGTTGTGGTGTCACCAGGGCTTGAAGTTCAAGCTTTTTCAATATTATATACAAGCCATAGTTGCTGCTTATTTATCTTATGCAACTAACAGCCATTGACAAAGCTAATAGTCCTGACGTGGAGGTATAATGTTACTACTTGTATCATATATATGGATGCAATGACAGAAACAGCAAAATACAAGTCGGGCGGTGCACTATGCTAAAAGTACAGATTTTTTGCTTATGTGTCTTAAAGCTAAGCCCTTGATTACACTGGCCACCCCCTTTGCTAGACCCCCTCCCCCCACAGTTTCTTCATCCTACTTAAAGCCCTGGGTATGATGTTACTTGTTGTATTATATATCTGGATGCAATGACAGAAACAGAAAAATACAAGTCGGGTGGCACACTCTGCCAAGAACAGGAAAGTGTAAATCACCCCTCAGCTGCGCTCTATTAAGAAGAGAAATTCAGCAAGTCTACAAACACGACGTGTGTTTTACACGCCGTGTTTGTAGAGTTGCTGCATTTCTTTTCTTAATAGAGCGCAGCTGAGGGGTGATTGTGGGATTTTGTTAAAGATTTCAGGTTAATCACAGCGCTCGTCTGGAGCTGCAATTAACCTGAAAACTTTAACAAAGTTAGACAATCACCCCATAGCCCAGCTCTGTTAAGAAGAGAAATTCAGCAAGTCTACATAAACGGCGTGAACTTTAGACGCCATGTTTGTAAACTTGTTGAATTTCTTTTGTTACATAAGCACGGCTGTGGGCTGATTGTGTGCTTTTGTTAAAGTATTCATGTGAATCGCAGCTCCTGACGGCCCTGCAATTAACATGAATACTTAAACAAAAGCACACAGTAGGTACCGCAGCCGGGCTCTACATATAAAAGAAGATACCAAGTGCCCAAGACTTTCTTGCCGCTCCCTCGCCATCGATTGACGTCAGTCTATTACGCCGCTCTGCCAGGAAACACCCGTTTTTCGCGCCACTCGATTGTTAAAGGGAGCGGGGTGAATGCTCTCGCTGGATGTGCTGTGTGTGTGCGCGCTCCACACACAGCACTATGCGCTACAGGTAATAGAGGTGCGTGCAAGCGCACGCGCGCACCTTATTGGGAACGGTGGTGGGAACTCCCATCACTTTTACTTCTGTGATTGTGTGTACATTCCCAGACTGCCTTGGGCACAACCAATGAAAGTGCCTGCGGCTGTAGACTCATATCTAGGCGCACAAGAAAGCAACAGCGCCCATCACAAAATTATTCAGCAAAGAGCCACCTTTTAACAGCATTTATAAAGGACTGGAGTGAGTGTTAGTGTCGAACCCTGAACTGAAAAAAGACAACGTTCTCTGTCTTCTGGATGTGCATTTTATCAGCAGGCCAGTAGAAAATCTGCCTCTGAATAGAACTGAGATCTAGAATGAGATTTAATAAGCCACCGAGGCCACCTTACGTGGCCCTGAGTGGCTTGGTAAATCTGGAGTAACTCAAGGCAGCGCAAATCACGCCCTTGCGTTACTCTTCCCCAGGAAGGTGCTCCATAGGTGCAGCATGGGTGTTTCCACACATCCACCATTGGATTTTGGTGCATTCCCAGATTCCCTATTAGTGGTAGAACTGGAAATGCATCAAAATGCTGCGTCTTCCTAGGGGAGGAAGCACACATGGACAGAGAAAAAGGCCTTAGTTTATTGTTTTTGTGGAGGAAGGTGTCCCTTCCTGCACAAAAATGATCCTGCCTGTAATGTAGGCATCCTTGCACCATAGTGCACGTGTGCCTGTGTTGCTTCTAGGCAGCATACACTGTGGCAGCGCAAGGAGAGGACAGGAATGGTCCACATAATGTTAAATATGGCGCATTCCTACCCTCTCCCTCTCACGCAATGCAGTGCAGCAAGGTGTCGTACTGTGCTGCGTTGCGTGGCATTTTGATAAATCTGCGCCCTACATAGTGCTTTAAATGGGCAGGTACTCACATGTACTGAGTACCCGCACTTCTTGAATATGCAAGGGAGCATACCTGCACTGCTCAGTGTGGATTCAATACTTTTAATGAAAGAGTGCCAGCACTTCTCAACGGCACTTACTGTGGGGAGCGATGACTACCTACATTTCTTTAATTCAATTTCAATCACTAGGATAGGTGGCACCGCATGAGATTCTTTCCAAGACGTAGACTGGAACCAGGAGCTGCAATTGAAAACCAATCAAAAGCTTGAACATTCTTACCCAGCACCCTTCTGCTTACTAGCTGTCACCTTTCTCCACAGTAAAAGAGAAGGGCTAAATGTTCTTTCGGAACTTTTAAAAATACCAGAACCACATTGATGTGAACAGATTCCAGGAGACGCTTAATACTGTGAACTAAAAATAAAAATGATGAACTTGTTATCCATTTCAATACTGAACGAATAGCGGAAGAATCGTTGCTGCCATATTTAACCTCGCTGTTGGGGAAAAAACACTCTCCTGCTGGCAAAAGTACAAATTGCGGGTGCAACTTTGAAAATGAAATTCATTTCTATAGTTCCTTGATCTGGAAAGTGATATGTCTGAGATTTATTACCTGCACGCTATCTTCAAAGGCACTCCCTTCAAATGTCAGTGACCCTATAACACTTTTTAGATCTCTCCTGACCCAGCGCATGCGCTGGTCTGGCGAGACTTTTTGAGAGGGCTCCAAAAAGTGCTACCAGGCCAGCCTAGAGCTACAGTGCACGTGCGCGGGCGCGCGCGCCGCGCTTTACAGCGATTACTTTCACTTTCGCGGCTTTGATGTTTGATCGCGATCACTTGCCCGGCCCAACGGCCGCTTGGCATAGCCAATGGGTCTCGCTTTTGGGACCTTATAAGTATTTAGGTATGCAACTGATGCATGGCTAAACACTTATAAGGTCCCAAAGGCGAGACCTATTGGCTATGCCAATGCTTGTTTCATCTGTGACAGGGCTTCTTCTTGTGTACTGTTAACTTCCCCCTCTCTTCACCAAGAGGAACTAACTTACCCTTCAGGCACACGGAATACAGATGAAATTCAGGCTGTAAAAAGGCAGGCCAACTGTTTACGACAGGACGGATATGGAAAGGACAGTGAGGTACAGTGGCATTATCAGCGGTCAAAGTGCATTTAAAAGAGTAAGGGGAGTGTGATGCTGTGCATAATAGGGGCAGGGCGAGTAAGAGTGGTGGTGGGGTCAAAGGCATGACTAAAACATATATATATTCGCAACTTTTTTTTGCCTTCCACCCCCAGGCATGTACATATAAAATAACACCGCTCAAATGTAAAATAAATGCAAGTTAAGTTAGTCAGTGAGAAGTGCGCTATCATACATTATGAAACCTCTATTAGTTAATGCACTGCCGAGGTCTGTGTCTATAACCAGAGAGCAGCGGAATTGAATCCTGGTTGGAGCAGTGGAGAATAGTTAGGGGTTAACACGGCCCCTGGACACTTTACAAGCACACACTTCACAGCTCAGCTGGTTACTCCTTTCCAATACAACTCAACAAGAATGCATTTGTGTCATCAGGAAGTGTCAAGGGAATCCATTAACCAAATCCAATAGCGGCTTCTCAGCTCCCTTTACACTTGCAAATGGACCAGTGTGGACATTTACATTTATTTCATGGAAGTAGGCACCCTGGCAAGAAGGTTTGTTTAGCTGCCTGTCCTCTCTCAGTTCCACACCACAGATGCTACTCTCTGCTTTATACTTTAGCTGAAGCATTTGCGCTGTCGGAGTTACCCGCCTGGGGATGGTTATCTTTTCACAGAAAGTAGTGGAACTATTTTGGTTAAAGTAAAAAGAATAGGCACATCGTGCCCCTCCTATCCTCCCCACATCGACCAGTGGGCATAATGCAAAATGATGAACCCACCCCTGCAGAATGTGATGAGATGCGTGACCACAGGGCTGCACGGGCCTGTGTTATGCCCCTGGTGTAATTGTGTCCCGCGAACCTTCTTAAATATGCATGGAGAAAGAAGGCACCGCCCTCGGATCCAGGATGTTGGAGGAAGGCCTCGGTGAGTCGAGAGGACTCAAAAAGGTGACGCAGCCCTTGAAATGATCATTGAAGAGAAAACTTGATATTCCAGAAATAACATTTGGATTCCTACTCGAGGTGACTAGTAATTGAATTTTCGGATATTATTTCGAGCCTGCAACGTTTACATAGTGACACAAATTTCCTGAGGTGGAGCACTAATGCTGATTTTTTTTCTCCTCACGCCATAATAGCTGGGAAGCAGTGGAACAATTTACGATCGTTTCTGAACGAAATCTTGCTTGTTAGGGTGAACTTGCACAGATAAGGAAGGGACTTGTTTCTGTCCTATAACCTACATTTTATGAGAGATGTTCTTCTTTGATTCCGGGCCTTACTTTGAATCTCTACAACGCGCTGCACAGGATATGTCTTCTAAGCCCGCTGTGATGAGACCTTGAGTTCCGTTGGAAAGGGATTTCCTCTCAGCAGGTGCATTTAATCAGTCGACAGCAGAATCACCGCAGATGGCGGGCAGGTCTCGTAAGCGCGAGGCTGCACCAGGCTCCTTTTACATTGAAGTGGCAGTGATGAAAGGGTTGTATCTGTCTGGGAAGAACTTTCTGGAGCTTTGGCTCATGGGCACTTTACCGGCTTGGAGACAATGAAAAAATGCGCACTTGGGTCTGCCGCATTAGTTAAACTTTTAGTTTCCGTTCACGCCAGGGGTCATTCCCTTTCACTCTTCTGCACGTTGTGGCGCGTTAGATCTCCGGCAAGTTCCCGTCTCCCGTTCTTACAGGCCAAGAAGGAATCTGGAGAATTTTAAGGCAACGTGAGGGGTGATAGGGTAGTCAATGTACAGGTGTGCATTTCCAGGAGCCAACATGCTGGTCTGTTTGTGCGCACACATGCAGGCAACCATGCTTCTTTTTTGACAGCGTAATATGTTGTGCTGTATGTACACTGTTGGAGCAACTGAATTTTTGTGCGTGCTGTTTTATCTAGCGTGAACTCCATCCGAAGGTATTAGAGCGCTTTACACGAGCGCCAGATACATTACACATTCATTTTTGGTAGGTGTGGGGAGATTAAGGGGTATGCCCAGAATCATAAGATGTCGAGCCAACGCCCAGACTCGAACTTAGTTCCCCAGCTCCATTGTCGGCAGCTCTGGCCGTTACCAAATCCTTTGTGCTACTGCCCTGGGAGTTCACACATCTGCTGCAGGGGGCGCCATGTCTTATCCTGTTTTAATAAGTAGCTGTCCTATAGCTTATTTGGAGTGGTGGCTCCCGCAGGAGCGCCACACCACTGCTTTTAAGCAGTGTAAATAAAGGAAACATTAAACGATAATACCTGAATGTTATTATCGTTTGTTTGTTTCCAGCTGCTTTGCGGACGGGCTGGCGGGCGGGCCTTCGCAGCTCTTAGAGCAGGAAAGGGGGGGAGTGGTTTGCCCACTCCAAGTGCGCATGAACTCTTGGCTGGGACCGGCCAAACAATCATGCGCACTTTGCATGTTCTCAGCCTGCGTGGAGAACATGCCCAAACCCCTAGTCCCCATCTGAACGCCAAACTACGGTGCTCAGGCCAATCACAGCACTGCATTGCAGTGTTGTGATTGGTCAGGGGAGCCTGGATGTGCTTCCTGGTTCCTGACCCTGTTCCTGGCCCGAGTCCGACGGAAGAGAAATGTAGCAGAGACGCAGGACGCGGCGATAAGGTAAGTGTTTTCTTATTTTTTACATTCCCCTTCCTCCTCCGCACCCACCTCCACGCTCCACCTCTCCACCCCTGTTCCGTGCCAGCCGCCACTGCTTATTTGTCTTGTGTCTTTGAATTGTTTAGTTCTTTGTTTATTTTTTCATTTGTTTTTTTTTAGCGCTTCCATAAATCACAATGTACCCTCAGATAGCTCTGGGGAAAGGTCACTGAAGCAAATAGTTTTAAAATCCCATGCTTCCAAGTGAATGGGGAACCAGTCAACCACCTTGCAGCGCTAAACAGTGCTGGAGAAAGTCTGACACCAAATTTGGATCCAAAGAAGGGGGTAATCCTTGCTATGATATGACAAACATTTCTAGAGGACATTTCTAGAGGAACTTTAATCGATGGCATCTTGGCGCTAGGAAAAGCCTGTTCTGAGAGCATGGATCGGACCCCTCAACAGAACAGATATGTTTTAAGAATATTCCTGAAGCTAAAAATGGTTATCAGTGGCCTTAATTTCCCTATAATATGAGCAAAAACCGTGAGGACTGGGGTGCAGAGGCCAATTTAGGGTGCCTGGACCAGCTGAAAGCTTTACGTGTCATTGTCATTCTACCACAACCGGCACAAAGCAAGCCCTGTCCCAGCTGAGGCTCCATCTTCTGCCCCGATGGTCTCCCACAGGTTGTTGTACAAATGAGGGAATGCCTAAGCTGACTATGGCCCATTACCCATTATAAACACAGAGGCAGGTGCATCCCTCAGGGTAAGTGTGGGCGGCAGCTCAGTTTAGTGTAGGCAGAGTGATGCCAAATCCCAGGTATCTAGTGTGTCCTTACCAGCGAAAGGAGACTTTGAAAACATTTACTTCTGTTTTACCTTCCACATAAATAATTATTTAAAAAAAAGTTTGGGAAATACATTAAGATTTTTTAAATTCTAAACATATAGGTACCAATAAATTTAGGTAACAAACCTGTTGTTATGGATACCTAGAGCAGCTCATGGATAGTTATGGTTCCTCTGGGCAGAGTAGTGCCCACGCGATCCATAATATTGGATATGGGAAAAACAAGATTGTCTGGCGCTTTTCTCCATAAATATGAATAGTTTGCACTTGGCACATAACCTAATATCTGATGCATAATTTCCTTGTTTTAACAAGTAAAAATGTTTAGAACTCAAGCAGATCAGAAGTTATTAAATTACTGTACACACGGAGAAACATCATGCCAGAAACATTGCAAAGATATATGGGCACCTTTCAGGAGTTTATTGCTGTAGTCAGGCCTTAAATGGGTTGACCATTTAGATAAGGTATTGTAAAGCCCTGTGTAAAATGCAAAATTAGTGGCATAATAACATAACACAATGTGAAGAATACATTGCCTTTCGTGCCACATAATTTGGTTAATTGTGGTGCATAACCTGGTAGTCAATAAGTTTGATAATTATTGTCTTGTGAACATCGCACACAACCGAGTTGCAATCCAGGAAAATGAGTACATAGAGTGATGTTAGAGTTCAGGGCATTGGGCCCAGGAGTATCACACAAGCCAGAAAAGCAGCTCATCACATAACTGGTGTCAGAAGTGGGATTCAAATCCATATTCTGCCGCACAACGTCTTAAATATCTTGGCAAGTACTAGACAGACTATGTAATCCACATGAATTTCACGATAGTCTCCTAAATCCCTCTGCTTGTGTGGAGACAGGGAAGAGGGAGCTAATTGAGTAAATTTCTCAACACACTTCCATCAGGAATATTACAAATACATATAAATAAAAAGGTAAAACTGCAGGGTGAGCGTTGCACAGTAGACATCTGAAATTAGGGATATGAAAAGTTGCAAGTGATAACTCTAAGTCTGTCTGTAAAAATGTCATTGTCGTACAAGAACCAATAAGGGCAGTGTGAATTTATTAAACATATTCTTTGTAAGTCTTATGAACAGGTACCACAAGGAGACTTTATCACAAGATAATAAATAACCTGTTAACAAATTTCAACCTTTGTTGAGCTTTGCAAAGGCTTCAAAAGTTTATATTTGAGACGATAAAACTCACCAAAGTAAATTTAGTACGAAATAATCCCCACAAAAATGAAATACAGCAGAGACTCCTGTGCAAAAAAATATACATATTGTAAGAACATTTTTGAACAAAAAAAAATGTTGCCAGTATTTTTGCCCTCAGGAGATAACACTATTTACACTTTTCTGGAAAAGCAGCTTCACCAAATTTTGCAGGCAGAATTTACATTTCTATTAAAAATTATATTTGCCTTCCAATACACAAAAGAATACATTGTACTTTACCATTCCTAAGAGAGTTGATCACGAGGTTCTTTTGGGGTGCAATGTACGGTGCTGAGAATATGATAAACCAGAACTGAATGAACAGATCTGAGAAAGGCAGAAAAATCTTGTCATTTAAGATTTCCGAACACCATAAAGATTGGGATTTTGCCTAAATATCTCAGCCACAAAAATAATTCCTTGTTTATGCAGTGCACATTTCTTCACTCTACAGTGTCAGCACTCCCTCTGGGTAAGAGTACACTTAGCAAACACATTGAATTAGTACTTTCCTTGAAAAAAATAATTAGTGGCAGGGCCCTCGTGAGGAGGCCACCATAGCTTGCACCACCCAGAGCTGCCAATGAGAGTACCAACACAACTACTAACCATCACACTCCTACATGTTTGACAATTCAGACTAGCCCAAGCCCCCAAAGCCATAAGAATAGATAAGGTGGCAGGTTTCAGTCATATTAATATATATTGAATTAATAAACAACTGTTGTTGTATGTAGCATATTAATGCTATATGTACTAGGACTCTTGTGGTTCTGGGACGGATTCTAAACAGAAAGTATGTCATGTGTGGGGAGGTGTAAGGGTGTGGTGAATGCTGAGTATGAGATAATGTGCAGTGTGTGAGAGTATGCTGAGGAACAAAGAAATATTCGACTGCAGCTCCCATGTGGCTTATTTCATTTGCATGCTCCACTGCTCGGGAAGATGCTACATAATGCTCATCTCTAAATTAGACAGACAGCACCACCCCCTGGCAGACTGTCTTTAGTGGCGGTGCTGTCAATTAAGTGTCCGTGTCGAGCACCTTAAACTCCTGTCTCAAATTAATCACTGCATTGAATGTAACGCAACAAGCATGCTGGAAAATAGCTGGATTTTTGAGTCTGCAGTTGGATTCTTTGTTTGCTCCTATACAATGCTGTAAGGACTTGGAACCTAGCAATACTGCATTTGTTATCTTTTCAACCTATTTATGGATTTACCATACTTGTCATCAATTTACAACTCTCTGCATAATTTTCAGGTTTAAACAAAAATTGGTTCTTGCTCAAATGCATCCAGTGGTACTGGAAACTTTATCACAAATGGTGCCCCAAAGTGACAGTGCCTTTGCAAAATTTGGTCACTTTTTAATTGCTGATTGCTGTGTTGAGGTGTCAAATCGGTGCTTCTGAGCTGAAGCATTTGTTTAGACAGTATTAACATATGTTAAAATGAAATAATAGCACAATAATACTGCCAAAATGTGCTGCATTATTCAACATAATTTGTCTTTTCTTGTTGCATAATTTTGCATAGGTTGGTGTTCCACTGCCGCATAATTCCACAAGCCTTGACTATTATTTGTTTGATAATTTGGACTAGAACAGGAAACTGAGCTGTGTCTCTTATGGGCTACATTTTAGAGAAGTAGAAAAAAATTCTGAATTCAGCAAGGGGTCATTTGTGTAGATCCATCAAGGTTTCTTTATAGAAACTAACAGTTAAATATAGGATAAATTGAAAATTTGTTGAAAAAAATAGCCTTTTGTGTCAACGTTTAGCAATATACAGTTACATCCACTGGACATTACTGGTTGTGGGGATATATAGGACTTGTAGGTTCACCAAGAACCCGACGAACCCAGAGCCAAAAACTGAGCAGCAACTTGCAATGGTTTTTTATTATGTACCGGGTATATAGTAATTAATCTGTAAAAATGTGTACATGGAAAAATCGGTATGAAAGACACCTATGTATTTCTGAAATGGGAACAAAATATAGAGTTTAGAAACAGTAGATATTTGCACATTTCCGAAATTGGGAATACTCATACTAGCATGAGAATTATCAGTCATTTTATTAGAATGACTTCTTTTTTACACAATGTTTTTCATTTGGAAGGCAGAAATGCATCGAAAGTCAATAGGTAATAACAGTTCCTTTACAAATCTGAATTACCCTAAGTCTCCCGATAAAAATGGTACCTCACTTGTAGGGGTAGGCATAGTGCCCACAACAGGAAATGGCTCAAAACCCAACGTGAACACACCACATTTTCACAATGCAAAATTACCCTTTTGTAGCAAAGTGCCTAGCTGTAGTTTTTTAACCCTAGCTCTGCCGGCACCTAGGGAAACCTAGCAAACCTATACATTTTTGAAAACTAGACACCCAGGGGAATCCAGGATGGGGTGACTTGACTGCCTCCCACCAGGTTCTGTTACCCAGAATCCCTTGCAAACCTAAAAAATTGCCAAAAAAACACTTTTTTCCCACATTTCTCTGGTGGAAAGTTCTGGAATCTGCGTGGATCCACAAATTTCCACCCACCCCGCGTTCCCCAAAGTCCTCCGAGAAAAATGGTACCTCACTTGTGTGGGTCAGCCTAGTGCCCGCAACAGGAAACGGCGCAAAACATAACGTGGACACACCTCAATTTCGTAGTGAAAAATGACCCTTTTTTGGCAAAGTGCCTAGCTGTAGTTTTTGAACCATAGCTCTGCCGGCACTAGGGAAACCTAGCAAACCTATACATTTTTGAAAACTAGACACCCAGGGGAATCCAGGATGGGGTGACTTGACTGCCTCCCACCAGGTTCTGTTACCCAGAATCCCTTGCAAACCTAAAAAATTGCAAAAAAAACACATTTTCCCCACATTTCTGTGGTGGAAAGTTCTGGAATCTACTTGGATCCACAAATTTCCACCCACCCAGTGTTCCCCAAAGTCTTCCGAGAAAAATGGTACCTCACTTGTGTGGGTCGGCCTAGTGCCGGCGACAGGAAATGGCGCAAAACGTAACGTGGACACACCTCAATTTCACAGCGAAAAATGACCCTTTTTTGGCAAAGTGCCTAGCTGTACTTTTTGAACCATAGCTCTGCCGGCACCTAGAGAAACCTAGCAAACCTATACATTTTTGAAAACTAGACACCCAGGGGAATCCAAGATGGGGTGACTTGACTGCCTCCCACCAGGTTCTGTTACCCAGAATCCCTTGTAAACCTAAACAATTGCCCAAAAAAACACATTTTCTCCCCATTTCTCTGGTGGAAAGTTCTGGAATATGCGTGGATCCACAAATTTCCACGCACCCCGCGTTCCCCAAAGTCTTCCGAGAAAAATGGTACCTCACTTGTGTGGGTCGGCCTAGTGCCCGCGACAGGTAACGGCGCAAAACGCAACATGGACACACCTCAATTTCGCTGTGAAAAATGAACCTTTTTTGGCAAAGTGCCCAGCTGTAGTTTTTGAACCCTAGCTATGCCGGCACCTAGGGAAACCTACCAAACCCACACATTTCTGAAAACTAGACACACTGGGGATTCCAGGGAGGTATGGCTTGCGTGGATCCCCCAACGTTTCCTTACCCAGAATGCCCTGCAAACCTCAAATTTAGCTGAAAAAATCACATTTTTCTCACATTTTTGTGTGGGAAAGTTGTGGCATCACCGGGCTGACACAAATTTTCTTCCACCCAGCGTTCCCCCGGGTCTCCCAATAAAAATGGTGCCTCACTCGTGTGGGAGGCCCAAGTACCCGCGACAGGCAAGGGCCCACAACGTAGTGAGGCGACATGAAAATTGCCTACCTCAAAACGACCTGGTTTTGCAAGGTGGTCACCTGGGTTTTGGCCCGGTGCTCGGCGTCCACCTAGGGGAACCTACCAAACCCACACATTTCTGAAAACTAGACACCCGGGGAAATCCAGGGAGATATGGCTTGCATGGATCCCCCAACGTTTCCTTACCCAGAATGCCCTGCAAACCTCAAATTTAGCTGAAAAAATCACCTTTTTCACACATTTTTGTGTAGGAAAGATGTGGCATCACCGGGCTGACACAAATTTCCTACCACCCAGCGTTCCCCCAGGTCTCCCGATAAAAACGGTGCCTCACTCGTGTGGGAGGCCCAAGTACCCGTGACAGGCAAGGGCCCACAACGTAGTGAGGCGACATGAAAATTGCCTACCTCAAAACGACCTGGTTTTGCAAGGGGAGTCACCTGGGTTTTGGGCCCGGTGCTCGGCGGCCACCTAGGGGAACCTACCAAACCCACACATTTCTGAAAACTAGACACCCGGGGGATTCCAGGGAGGTATGGCTTGCATGGATCCCCCAACGTTTCCGTACCCAGAATGCCCTGCAAACCTCAAATTTAGCTGAAAAAAATCACCTTTTTCACACATTTTTGTGTGGGAAAGTTGTGGCATCACCGGGCTGACACAAATTTCCTACCACCCAGCGTTCCCCCGGGTCTCCCGATAAAAACGGTGCCTCACCCGTGTGGGAGGCCCAAGTACCCGCAACAGGCAAGGGCCCAAAACGTATTGAGGTGACATGAAAATTGCCTACCTCAAAACGACCTGGTTTTGCAAGGGGGGTCACTTGGGTTTTTGGCCCGGTGCTCGGCGGCAACCTAGGGAAACCTACCAAACGCACACATTTATGAAAACTAGACACCCGGGGGATTCCAGGGAGGTATGGCTTGCGTGGATCCCCCAACGTTTCCTTACCCAGAATGCCCTGCAAACCCCAAATTTAGCTGAAAAAATCATCTTTTTCACACATTTTTGTGTGGGAAAGTTGTGGCATCACCGGGCTGACACAAATTTCCTACCACCCAGCGTTCCCCCGGGTCTCCCGATAAAAACGGTGCCTCACTCGTGTGGGAGGCCCAAGTACCCGCAACAGGCAAGGGCCCAAAACGTATTGAGGTGACATGAAAATTGCCTACCTCAAAATGACCTGGTTTTGCAAGGGGGGTCACTTGGGTTTTTGGCCCGGTGCTCGGCGGCAACCTAGGGAAACCTACCAAACCCACACATTTATGAAAACTAGACACCCGGGGGATTCCAGGGAGGTATGGCTTGCGTGGATCCCCCAACGTTTCCTTACCCAGAATGCCCTGCAAACCTCAAATTTAGCTGAAAAAATCATCTTTTTCACATATTTGTGTGTGGGAAAGTTGTGGCATCACCGGGCTGACACAAATTTCCTACCACCCAGCGTTCCCCTGGGTCTCCTGATAAAAACGGTGCCCCACTCGTGTGGGAGGCCCAAGTACCCGCAACAGGCCAATGCCCCATCTGCCCCCCAAGGGGGGTAGAAAGGATGTAATGATGGTGGGTGGGTGGGGGCATTGGTGTGCCCGTCTCGGGTAGCCACCACCCTAAAAAAAAACTAAAAACAAATCCCTGGTGTTTAGTGGGCTTTCTGCCCCACCGAAGGGGCAGATTAGGGGCCAATGCCCCATCTGCCCCCCGGGGGGGCAGAAAGACTGTGATAATTGGGGGTGTGGGGTGGGGCATGGGCCTGCCCGTTTTGGGCAGACCCCACCCCTATTTTTATTTTTTTTTCAAATTCCCTGGTGTCTAGTGGGTTTTTTGCTCCCCCGGGGGGGCAGATGGGGGCTAGTGCCCCCATCTGCTCCCCAGGGGGGGCAAAAAGGACCATGGTGCCAAAATAATTAGGGGGGAGCAAAGGCCCTTGCCCAAGGGGCCGCTTCCCCCTCCCTGGTGTCTAGTGGGTGGATCCCTGCTTAGGGATCGCCCTCCTGTGGCTTTCCCCAAGCAGGGGACCCACTGGGGAGGGGTACCATTGGAAAGGGGGGATTCTCCCCTTTCCAACGATACCTCTCCCGTCTTTCTACGTGCTCAGGGGGCTGAGATAGCCCCTGAGCACGTAGAAAGTGAAACTGAAATGAGCCTCTTGGCGTGCCGATCGTCATTACACTAAAAGCAGGGGGGTCCTCGGGAGCTGGGGAAGCTCTTCCCCAGCTCCCGAGGCTATTTTTAGTGAAAGGGAATCGCTCTGGTGCCCGCACCAGAGGGATTCCCGAGGGAATGTGTTATAATCTCTGTAGAAAGACAACTGGAGCCAGTATGTATTATCAGTCTTCTTTATTCATCTTCCAGTTCAGGTTACAACTGTCTCTACTCCAGCCAGCCTAGTGTGGTACCAGCCCCACCAGGAGCAGCCTCCCTAGCTGCTCAGCCCATCTTCAACTGCCAACACTCATCCACTCAGACACCCAGGCATTCCATGCATCACAGGCACACCAACATTCTATGACCATCTCACGCACTGGCTGAGCAGCTAGTGGCAGCAGTGCTGGACTACAATGTTATTCAATTAAGTAGGATATAACAGAATGCCTCATGACGAGCTGGACTCGTCATGGGCACAGCGCGACTGTGCTCCATGACAAGTCCAGCTCCTCATGGGCACAGAAGGGGTTAAATGATTGTTTATGTGCAGAAAGGGACTACTTCCTGCATATAAACAATCATTCATGGCAATTTGCTGTTTGTTAAGCCATGTTAAGCCTATGTTTTCCATGGTCTTAATTTTGGTGCTGCCCCCTATTTGTGCCACCCTTGTAAATAGGGGGCAGCATCAAAATCAATGGGTGTTGCAGTGGAATGCCCACTACCACACACATTGCTCACCTCTTTCACGCTAAGTGTAGCATGAAAAGGGGCCTTATTTCATAGTACGCGCACAACGTAACGGTCACTCAGATAATCACCAAAACCAATATGAGAGTGAAGTGATGACAAACGAAGGAAGGTAAGTGGAAAGTCCTTTATTTGAAAGATGAAGAACACTACACCTTCAGCTTGCCAATCCTAGGCGCAATCCCTCACAGAATCAACAATCAAAATTCCAATGCAGCCTTCACCTGAGGGTTCTTTTTTTTAAGTTTAGAAAGCTTTATTTAATATCATAAGCCAAGTAAAACATCATTACAGAGAGAATCAAAGGCAGTGTAACAGAACAATAGAATAAAATTGAATTCTTACAATATTAACAAGTGCCAAAAGGGAAGTAGGGAATATACTTAGGGGAAAAGCTTTTAAAGGTTTTTAATTAATGGGCAGGGAGGGGCAGAGGAGAGAGAAGAGAAAAGGAAGGGGAAGGAAGGGAGAAAGGCAATCAATATACAGAGTAAACATCTTGTAATAAACGTGAACTAATAAATGTATAGATATATATAAAAAAAAAGAAGCTGTATATTGGTCATGAATGAAAAAAGATATAAAAACAAGCTATTCAAGGGACGATTTGAGAGAGAAAGTTAGTTAACGGCAACCATAACAAATCTTTTTTGATCAAAAGAGGTACAGTGGTGGCAAAAGCACGATCCAGCCGATGGTGGTGGCATAATAGGTTCCACCATGCATTGTATGAAATCTTTGAAGTGTCTTTCCAGTTGGTTGTAATTATCTGTAGAGAGATGGCTATATACAAATCTATACATTTACGCACATTACAAGGAACATTCCATATAGGTTCAGCACCACCCAGAAAGATATGAACAATCTCAAAGGGGTGGTCAGTAGCTAATATTTCATTTAATTTAGACCAAATACGGGACCAAAGGGATTTAACTAACGGGCAGTGAAAAAAATATGAAAAAAATCACTATTGGCATAAGAGCATGACCAGCATTTTTTAGAGTCCATGTAATTTAATATTATATAAATCAGAAGGGGTAAAAAAAAATTATTGTAAAAGAAGTATAAAGTCTGTGTGGTGCTAGCAGAACGTGAAGCAGTGTGCAACTTAGACCACAAGGAATTCCAAACCTGAAGGGGAAACTCTTGGGCTAGATCCTTTTCCCAGGAAAGTTCAAGTTTAGATTTGATTCTTTCAACAGGAGGACGGGAAAGTAGTTTGTAGATAGCAGCAGCTTTAAGAGGAATAGAGAAATCTGGCAATGGGAGAAGGGTTGTGTCAGTAGTAGAGAGAGAAGCACTTTGAGAAATAAAGAAGGCTAAGGAATTTTTAAGCAAGGGATACTGAGAGGAGTGTGCATTGGAAAGATGAAAGGGGGCACGAATGTCAGAGAAGTCATGCAAGGTATTATTGCTAAGTAAGCAATCGTAAGTAATAATGCCTTTATCAATCCATTCTTTCCAAAAAAGTGCTCTATGATTAATCTTTACGGATTTGTTATACCAAATTGGAATTGAGGAATGAAACTCCGACTGCGAGAGGGAAGAGCGAAAAACTGAAAGAGCAAGTGCTTTAGAATGCTTGAAGGTAAGGGTGAGAAAACGTTGCGGGGGTTGAGATAAGCGGGTAGCCGTAACAAATGAGAAGGGTGAAAGTTGTGCAAGTTCTATAGAGCTCCAAGCTGTTAGGGGAGGGTCAAACAAATCAGATAGAAACGGCCAGATTTGTTTTAAAGTAAAAGCCAAGTAAGGTTACGGAAGTTAACTCCACCCAAATCTTTGGGTTGTTCAAGACGGGTGAGAGAAATCCTCGCTTTGCGTTTATTCCATAAGAATGCTGTAAAAATACGGTTTATTGTTTTAAAAAAATAGAGTGGAAGGGAAATTGGGAGCATTGAAAGGTAAAAATTTACAATCGGAAGAAGCATCATTTTAATAGTTGCTAGCCTCCCCCACCAGGATAAGAAAAGGGGGGACCAGCTATCTACAAGGGAAGAGAGCTTTTTAACTATATCCTTCTGATTAAGCTTAACAGTTTCTCTAATGGTGTTAGCATAAAGAATACCTAAACATTTAATATTACCAGGATTCCATTCAAAGCCAGAACCCTGAAACATATGAGGAAGGTAAAATTTGTTAAGTGGTAGAACCTTAGATTTATCTATGTTGAGTTTATATCCAGAAACCAAAGAATATTCTTGTAACAAGGAAAAGAGTGAAGGTAAAGAGGTGGACGGGTTAGAAATATAAAGCAAAATATCGTCTGCATAAGCCGTAAACTTAATATCAATTTTCTGAAATATGAAGCCAGTATACGATGATGAACTTCGGATTTTTTCCAGAAAGGGTTCTAACGCAAGAATAAAAAGAAGAGGAGAGAGAGGACAACCTTGTCTGGTGCCTCTGTGCAGAGAAAAATAGTAATTATAATAATTGAATATAGTGAATAATGGAAGGGCTAAAGCCATGCCACCTCAACGCAACAAACATAAAATCCCAGTACACTCTATCGAATGCTTTCTCAGCATCTAATGTAATAGCAGCGACTGGGGAATCCATCTTTGAGGCCAAGTGAATAATGTTAAGGAAAGTTCTCGAATTATCAGTAATGGACCTGCCTTTAACAAACCCAGATTGATAAATGTTGGTGAGGTCAGGAATAATTTTATTAATACGAGAGGCCAAAACTTTAGCATACATTTTACAGTCAGTGTTAATTAAAGAAATAGGTCAATAATTTTTACAGAGGGAGGGATATTTATCCTTTTTAGGGATTAAACATAACATTGCCTGTGTGAAAGAACCTTGGGACTCTCCTTGTGCAACAAAGGAAGTAATCAAAGAAAATAAATGTGGTAACAGGATATCCTTAAAGTGAAGATAGAAACGGACCGTAAAACCATCTGGGCCAGGAGTTTTATCTTTGGGAAGAAGATTAATAGCATTAAGTAGTTCTTTTTCTGAGAGGGGAGTGTCCAGGGAAGAGAGATCCGTAAAACTATCCGAGGACCTGGGAATAGACTGAAAGAAGGAATCAATTTGAGTGGGAGAGGGAACGGATTCAGGAGTATAAAGTGAAGAATAATATTGAACAAAACAATCGAGAATTTTATCGTCAGTGTACTGAGGATTCCCATGTGAATCAATAATGGTTATTATTTTAGATTTTTGTTTTTTTATTTTTTAAGTAAGTAGCGAGAGACTTGCCAGCCTTGTTGCGTCCCCCGTACATTTTGGCATGAAAATTGAGAAGATTATTACACGCAGAGTCCCAAGAGTGTTTGTTGCATTGCATTTTTGCTTTGATGAGAGAAGAGAGTGTATCTGAGGAATTATTGGTAAAGTAAAGATGCTCTAGGTCTTTGATTTGCTTAAGAATTTGGGCCGACTTTGATAAGGCTGTTTTCTTTTTCCGGGAAACAAAATCAATATAATAAAACCTCTAGCAGCAGCCTTGAAGGCATCCCAAATAAAATGAAAATGAGAAGTAGAATGGAGATTGTTTATAAAGAAATCCTCTGCAAAGAGTGTAAATTGCTCAGTAAATTGTGGATTTAGGAGGAGCGAATTATTGAAGCGCCAGCGCCTAGAGATGGGAATAGGTGAGGGAAAATCCATGTCAATAATAACAGGGACGTGGTCGGATATAAGAATAGAGCCTATTTCTGAGTTAGTCATAAATTGAAGGACATGTTGTGTGAGAAAAATATAATCTATATGGGAGTGTGAGGAATGCACTGGAGAAAAAAAAGAAAATTCTAAGGTGTCAGGATGAGAAAGTCTCCATGAGTCTATAAGACCTCTAGAAGAGATGGCCTTAAAAAAGGACTTTTGCATCTTATTAGGGACATATCTGGTGAGTGATTTACGATCTAAAAAGGGGTCCATGAGTTGATTACAGTCACCACCCACAATCAAATCATCACTTGCATGAGAGGAAAGAAGCGTAGAAAAGTCCCTCCAGAAGGATAAATCTACACCGTTAGGACCATAAACATTACAGAAGGAAAATTGTGTATTATTAACAGTAACATCTAAAAATAACCACCTGCCACAAGTGTCATGGAGCTCATAATGCAACTGAACAGACAATGACTTATGAAACAAAATAAGAACACCGTTTTTACTGTTTACTGCCGGAGAACAGAACGCCTCCCCAACCCATTGTCTACGCAGTGAAGACAAATCTTGAGAGTTAAGGTGAGTTTCTTGTAACAGTGCAACATGACATTTCAACCTTGCTAAATGAGATAAAACACGTTGTTTTTTTAACAGGGTTTCGAATACCTTTAACATTCCAGGAAATAACACGAAGACCGTTCATTTCTGGAGGTAAAGTAAGGATAAGCAGAAAGAGGTATGGAATTTAAAACAGAGTGGAGAATGAGAAGAAAACTGAAAATAGATGTTGAATGAATGTGACGCAGAAGGGATAGCCAGAAACAGAGAAACTGAAGCAGGTGACCACCATGGATAAGGTGACAGGGATATAAAAAGAAAACAATGAAGTACCATAAGCAGAAATAGAAAAGAATAAAATGTGGAGTAGGTCAGATAGTGTAAATGTTGCCAAAAAATAGAGATGATAGGGATAAAATGGAGTGAGGAAAGGAGCAAAAGGCAGGAGAAGGGGGAAGAAAGGGAGAGGAAAAAGGGAAGAATAAAGAGGAGGATAAGGGGGCGCATAGACCCCCAGAAGACATCTAGAGGAGGATGGCAAAAAGCCAATGGACTTTAGCCACGAGAAACAGTTGAACAAAAAACATTAATGTGAGAGGGGGGCGACGAAGAACAAGACAGCCGCACTAAGAAGAGACACCTAAGAGAACCGATTGCCACAAAAGAGAAAAAAATGAAAAACGAAAAACTATAAATTACAAGACTAGAACTTATGGCAATCAAATAGAACAAATGAAGGAACTTACCAAACATCTAGGGAAAGAAACAGCGACGGAAAGGGATAAATACTGTATACAGCAGGATGGGACAAAGGGTGACCTTGACACTAACACCACATGGGGGAATACTGCAAGACAAAAGGAAAAACAAGGAGTGAGCAAAAGAAGCACAAGAACTATACAACATATACTAGAATAAATTTAGAACAAGACTCAATAGTCAGACACTAAAAAAAAAACTAAAAAAAAACACAATTGGGGTTTGCTCAATTCCATGAGTTCTCCTTTGTGAGTATGAATGAACTTCCGCAGATCAGCAGGATCTTCAAAACTAAAAGTTCTGTCCTCATAGGTCACATTGAAAAAACAAGGGTGAATTAGACCGTAGCGTGCATTCATGGATCTCAATGCAGGTCTAAGATCCAAAAATTCATTTCGACAAGAAGCAGTAGGTTTAGAGACATCTTGAGTAAAAAAGACCTTGTGACCAGACCAAATCATTTGCTTATGTTGCTTAGCAGCCTGGAGAATCGACATAAGATCCAAGTATAGAAGGAAATATGCGATGATTCCTCGAGGTTTAGACGCAGAAGATGTATTCTTAGGCCCCAAACGATGAGCACGTTGTATATTAAAGTCTGAAGATTTTGGGAGGCCAACAATTTGAAGAACTTGAGATTTCTAGAATTGGATCATATTCGACCCCTCCGAACGTTCCGGAATGCCATAAATGCGCAGGTTGTTGTTCCTATTACGATTTTCTAAATCTTCTGCGACCCTCTTGAGCTGGCCAACTTCTTTGGTAAGAGTGTCAACTTTAGCAACAACATCTTGAGCATCACTGATCTTCTGCTCCACATCAGAAAGTCTCGTATCCAAACTAGACCACTTGTCATCTAACCTCTAAAGTGTGGTAACAGTGTCTGTCATAAAAGGACGGATAAGGCGTAACTCTTCCATGATGTCCTCAAGAGTAAGAGGCAGTGGAGACTTAGTAGGGGAAGGCGGGTCTTTTTTGGTACGCTTGACAGAAGAACTATTTGTGTCCTTCCTTCCCCCTGAGGAACCTCCATGAGATTTATTTGAGTGTGCGACATCCATATTGATGGTGTCACAGCTAGTAATGACAGATAATAACAAATGGAGGAGTGCAGGCAGAACAGCAATAATGTTGATGAAGCAGTAGTAAGAGGAAGTGTAGCACAAAAAGAGGAACAGAAAATAACAATTCCAAAGTACCACACAGCGATGGATAGCGGCGAAAAATGGGGTGCTGGAAACACACCTGAAGAGAAGAGCGAATTGTCAAGGAGAGTGGCGAAAAAAAAGGAACCAGCAACAACAGCAGCCCCAGATTGACCCTAAAATAGGGGAGTAGGTCGTAATGTTGAAGTAAACTGGGGACGTCACTTGAGGGATGCACACCAAAATCCCCTTTCAATAGTTGTTGGAAGATTCGGTATTAGGATACCATAAAGGCATTAAAATAGTCCAACAGCGAAAAAAAAACAGTATAAAAAGATGGCATAGTGAGAAACAAAAGCAGCCTCTACTTTAGTGTCGTTGAAATACATCAAGGAGCTGGCTAAGGGACTCAATTGCAGCAAAAAAAGAAAAAAAAACGCTGCCTAAAAAACAAAATGGCGGCCGCCGTCTGAGGGGAGCAGAATTGAGCAAATAAAATGTCAAAAAGACCGCATTTCGGTCTAAACACTTGCCAAGTTAGTCTCTGCCATCTCCCACATCTAAATCCATCCTGGAAATGAAGCTCCGTCGCGATAACGAGCTTCCTTCACGCTCGAATCGGCTCGTTCTGTCGGAGCTCTTCACCCGGCAGCCATCTTGAATTGCCACGCGCTCCTCCCCACCTGAGGGTTCTAAGATGGAACCAAAGGGACAGGGAAGGAAGGGGAGGAGGAGGACTGTAAAAAATAGGTAGATTATAACACATCCCCCTCCCTAAAATGAGGATAAGCAGGGGAAGAAGGAGAGGGGAAAGCAAGAAGAAGGGAGAAGCAGGCTGAACAGGGAAGACAGCGGGAAAGGGGAAAAAAGAACAAGATAAAAGGGGTAAACAAGTGAGAGATTAATAACCGTGGTCTTGCGCAGAAGACCCAAAAACATTCGACGCTACAGAAAGTAGGAAGAGCACATCACTCCATTTTGTAATCTTTGTGCCAGCCAGGAGAGCTCTTGGATCTTTCCCCTCTTCTTCCTTGAACCACTTCCGAAAGGGCGGCCTGTGTGGGGGAATCCTTAGTCTCAACTTGACTTGGCCTGTCCGGGCATATGGCCACACGATCCATACTCCACATTTTACCATTTTCAAGAATCACAACGTTATTCTTAACCTCTCTGATTTTTTCTGGAGCATAGAATTTGTCCTCTTTACTGCCAAGACCGTAAGGTTTTCTGATATAAACCAATTGCCCTTGTTTAAGTGACTTGTTTTTGGTACCTCACTTCTTATCATACCTCTCTTTGTGGTTCCTTTGTTTAATTACCACCCTCTTCCTGAAATCTTCCTGGTTGACCCTAACCTCTTTGTTCTGGGACAATGAGTTGGGAGACAACTTAGAGCCAGCCTTCCTTTCCCTCAGTAATTCAAAAGGGGAATGACCCGTGGTAAGATTGGGTGTGGTATGGTACGACCATAGCATGTCTCTAACAGCTGCTTGAATAGGCTTACCAGAAGTAGCTGCTAATTGAATACACTATACGATTAGCTCTCTCCACCTTCCCATTTGCCTTGGGACAATATAAAGGTGTGCGTATGTGAATAATAGACATGTCCTTGAGAAACTCCTTCATTTCATCCGATACCAATTGTACACCATTATCAGTGACTATGGTAGAAGGAATATCCTCCTTTGAAAACACCTCACTTTGAAAACCAATGAGAGCCTTAGTGTTGATCCTATTCACAAACTTGTGTGTGGTCCAGTTTGAATAATAGTCAATAAGAACCAACAGGTACCACACCTGAGGTCCCATGGTATGTATGGGACCGGCAATATCAAGTCCAAGCTTGTCCCAAGGAACTCTGGGGACTTCAACTGGTATAAGGGAATGTGTCTTGTGCTTTTAGATGTATCGCTCACGCTGCAAGCCCTATAGTCACACACCTTCTCTTCCATCAACTGCTCCATATAAGGAAACCAATACTCTGATATTAACCTTGCCTTACTGAGACTTCTCCCCAAATGCCCTTCATGAGTGAGATCAATTATGTGGTTCCTTAACCCTCTCGGGGGAACTAACTTGCCTGATTTGAGAAGAAAATTCTCCACTACAGACAAATCCTCCCTTATATTCGAAAAGGGCTGAACCTCTTCAGGTAGGACCTTGCATTTGTTGGGCCACCCTTTTAATTGCATAATTTTTTACCATCTTAATGAGATCATCTTGCTCCATGTGAAATTCCCATTGCTCTTGTGCTATCGCAGGTAGAGTAATTTCCAGAATAGTATCTTTGGGCATGGATGTAACCTCTTCATACTCAACAGGGGCCCTAGATAAATATCCAGCTACCCTGTTTTTTGGTCCCGGAATGTACATCATTTTGAAATTGAAACCTTGGAGGCCCAAAAACCACTTGGCAATGCGAGGGGTCATGTTCTCCATATCTTTTTTTGTGAACAAAGACAACAATGGTTTGTGATCAGTACATAGTTCGAATGGCAAACCCCAAACATAAAACTTGAAATGTTTTATTGCCCAAAAAATGGCCAATGCCTCCTTTTCCAATGTAGAATAATTGGACTCGGCCGCCGTAAGGGCTCTGGAGGCAAAGGCTACCACCTTGACCAAACCTTTGGGAAAGAGTGGCCCTATACCTCTAATGCTTGGATATTATAGTGTCTCTTTCTGCATTGAAATTGCCAATGAATGGGGCAGAAATAATTGCTTCTTTTATACACTCAAACGCTTCAACTTGTTCCTTACCCCAAGAAAATGTGGCATTTTTCTTTAGCATGTCCCTTAGAGGTTGAGACAAAATGGAAAAATCCCTGATGTATTTGGCCATGTATTCTGCCAACCCTAAAAATGACAACATTTCTTCTTTGCATGTGGGAGTAGGAGCTCTTCTCACTGCTTCAACCAAGTCAATCTTAGGTTTAATCCCTTCCTCTGAGATTGTGTGCCCCAAATAGTCAACAGATGTCACCCCCAATTTGCATTTGTTTTCTTTAGTAGTAAAACCAACCTCTCTAAGTTTGCTTAGCACAGAACTAACATTCGAATTGTGTTCAATCTCATTAGAACCATATATTAGAATGTCATCTTGGAAACACATTGTTTTACAGCAATCCTTTAGAATGTGTTGCATTATCCTTTGAAAAGCTGAGGCGGCTGATTCCAAACCAAAAGGCATTCTCAAGAATTTATAGTTACCAAATGGAGTAGTGAAAGCCGTCAGCAACTGAGACTCTGGGTGGAGATTGACCTGATGATAGGCCGAGGATAGATCGAGCACGCTAAAAAAACTTGCCCCTTGAATAGTGCTCAGCATTTCATGTATCCTCGGTAAGGGATGTCTATCCACCAAGATGTTTGCGTTTAAGTCCCTCAAGTCCACACATAATCGAATGTTCTTCCCATTATCCTTAGAAGTGAGGACATTGGGTGCCAACCACTCTGAACTTTCAATTTCTTGAATGACACCTTGGTTAACTAGTTTTTGAAGTTCCAATCTTAAGGGTTCCCTCATGAGTAGAAGAATGGAACGAGTTTTGTGCAACACAGGGACAGCTCCTTCTTTTAAAACAATTTTATGCATATCATTTTTTAACATTCCCAACTTATCTGTAAACACTTCCGGAAAATCTTTAGTGAGGTTACCTCCTACCACTGGGGGTTCAACAAGCAAGACCTGGTCAACCTTGTTGGGGTCCAGAGTGATACCCAATTCTTTCTGATGTTTCCACCCCAACAAACTTGAACCTTGTTTAGTGACATATACCTTGCCAACTGTGTGTCTGTCTTTAAATGAGATTCTCATTCTTGTCATCTCTTCTAACGGGATAGGTTCTCTATTGTACCCAGATGGACAAATATCAGGACTTTCTAATCTGATCCTGTGTTTGGCAAACGTTTCTTCAAACACTTTATTCTCAATGAGTGTGAACGGCGAACATGAGTCCGCATACACTTGAAGTTTTTCCCCATCCGGATAAATATCACAAGTGGGATATTGTATGCTTTCTTCCAAATCCCCTTGTTCTATCTGAAATACAAACGTTTTTTTCTCATCCTTCACTAGCTCAGGATTTTCAATGACATGTACTTTGGGACTGAATACATTGCATACCTTCGAAAAATGCCCCTTCTTATTACACTTCCTGCAAACTACATTCCTAGCTGGGCATTTCCAGTTGTTTGCCAAATGGTTGGGACTGCCGCATCATAACATTGCAAACCATCAGACTTATTACAGGAAACCTCTTTTTTTGTTTCGCCTACTTTACACACAGCCTCCTCACTGGTAGAGACCTTAGATTCCCCTTTCTCTTTATTAAATCTGGATGAGACTTCATCTCCTTCATACACAAGTCTGTGTGTTCTAAACCCTTAGCTATGCTGATTGCTTCATCAAGGTCAGGATTTCTAGTGATGAGTTCATCCTGTATCTTAATGTCATTTGTGCATCTAATTAATTGATCCCTGATAAGTGAATCCGTTAGGGCACCAAATTCCCAAGTGGCTGACATGCCTCTCAAGACCGCCACATATGAGGAGACTTTCTCATCCATTCTCTGACCCCTATTGAAGAATTTGTGCCTCTCTAAGACTACATTTATTTTTACTCTGAAGTGTCATTCCAATTTCCTCAAAGTGTACTCATAAACATCCACCCCTGCTTCCTCCTCCGTGGGTTCCTCATAAATTAACCTTTCTGTGATGTCCTCGAATACTTTCCTCCCCTGAATACCTAGATTGTGCAGAAGGATATGTTGCTTTCTTAAGCTAGAAAAATTACCTCCTCCAATGGCAATGAGGTATGATTTAAAGATACCATCCCACCTACTCCAAGGTATGTCAGGCTCACCAACTTAATTTAAAAATGGGGGTGGTTGACTCATACCTGCACCTGCCATGGCTGCCCACAAAAATGAAAAGAAAAAAAAACAAGGAAAGAAAGTGCACTACTAATTTTTTTTCCCTAAAGTCTGGAAGACTTTCAAATATAGGCTAGATGTTTTAACAATATAGTCCAGAATCTGTGAAACGTATTCGAAAATATACCTTTAAAAGTCTACATACGATTGTTTGAAACACTTACATATAGATTAAACAGAAAAATATACTACCATCTTCAAAATGAAAGTCGAAGTCCTCTTTTTATGGCAGTGAAATGTTTCATAACACTATAACTGGGAAGTCCTGTATGTAAGGCGGGAACTTCCTGAGACGGAAATCGGAGACAGATGTCCCACTTTGAATGCGTCTTGTATGCCACTTAAAATAGTGCAGCCTTGTAGAAACACACAGCCCCGTGAAGCTCCGCTGAATACTGCTGGTTATTTGAAGACAGACCGCACCATAACGAGAGCTCACCCCCGCTGTGACTGTGCGCCGCTGCGAGACGACTCCCTTGTGAGGCTGAGTGGTGAAAACGGTACCACACACGAGATGACAACACCCGCTGGGACCGCACACCGCTGAGACGAAACACCTCCCAAGCAGCTGACTTGCGAAACAGGTACAATGAACGAGATTTCAGCCCTGCTGGAACAGTACATCGACGTGAGGCAATCTCCGCTCAAGCAGCTGACTTGCGAAGACGTTCGTGCATCACATGCAGTCGGAGACAGAGGAAGCGCTGGACAAAAATCCTGGGGAGAACACTCTTCCAGAAAAATCATGCGAAGGCAAACAAACCTCCGGCAAAGGAGCACAAAATCAAACCCCCAACGGAGACACAGGCACAGGGCACTCTCCTCAAGCAAGTTCAAAGTCACAGGCACCAGCAAAGAAAACACGCAAACCCAGCTGCCTGGAGCCACAGAGAGGCAGCAAAAGGCCAGACACAACCCTTGAATGTAGAATCAAAAACGTGAAGAGATTGTATCAGGCACCTCCCACGAAGAGAAAGGCCTCTATCCAGATTATAGTCTCTGGCGCATCCAAGCAAAAGGATTGACTCACTGGACGAAAGATTATAGTCTCTGGCGCATCCAAGCAAAAGGATTGACTCACCGTATGAAAGGATAAGAACACAACTTGAACCGTCCTTTTGAAATCCTTAGAGAGAACCGGAAAACAGTCTTGAAAAATGTGCTTCCAGGCGACTGGCAAGGCGAAAATCAACAGGGGAAGGTGTAGCGCTGTCGCTGTCACAGCATCCCGAACTCATCGCCAAAAATTAAGTGATGACAAATAAAGGAAGGTAAGTGGAAAGTCCTTTATTTGAAAGATGAAGAACACTACACCTTCAGCTTGCCAATCCTAGGCGCAATCCCTCACAGAATCAACAATCAACATTCCAATGCAGCCTTCACCTGTGGGTTCTAAGATGAAACCAAAGGGACAGAGAAGGAAGGGAGGAGGAGGATTGTACCACATAGGTAGATTATAACAGAGAGTAAAAGTGTTCTACTTGGATATTTCATTTTTCACAGCATCAGACTTAGAGACATCCACATGTTAAAGGCAGTTAGGAAATTATGCACGATATTGCAGTTGAACCTCAGCTTCACCGTACATATGTTTATAAATTTGCCCGACTCTGCTGTCCCACTCAGCTGCGCACATTGTGCCAGCAGGCCCCAACGCTCTACAGCAATCAGTTGCATTACTTGAAATCCAGGGCACCCCATAGCGCATCGGTCCACCGGGGTACCTAACCACAGGCAGCCTCCCCAAAATTCAACACAGTCCATACATTGTGGGCTCGGCATTAGAATCAAGGACAACCAGCAGGTCAGTCCCCTCCCCGCCTACCCTCGGCAGTAGAGCCCAGGACCACCAGCAGGTCAGTTCCCTCCCCACCTATCCTCTGCACAGTTCCATTCTACCCCCTCCTGGGGTCCATCCAGTCTCTGAACCTCCATTGCTGTTCATGCCCCTTTTGCTAGTATCTCTCAGCGCTCCGCCTTGCTTTATGCCGGGTGGGAGGGTGGTTTCTCACGTTCCTGCGGCTTCCCTGGGGTCCAAGGAGACAAAGAGGATGAGACCCCGGGGACGTCACCTTAAATAACCTCTAGGTAACTTTTGGTTTCCTTATGTATATTGCATGTATCACATAGATGACCCACCCCTCCTCGACCAGCCCCCCGGAGGCGGCTTGGTTCCGTGGCGCGACAAGGAGCACCCCTCTTCTGGGCACGGGGGCCGCCTACACATTATAAGGCAAAGGGTTTATCGGCAAAGGAACATCACTAAAAGTAACATTCCTGTGACGATAGGGGCTTGTTAATGTGCCCTAGGTGTTAGCCTGAGCCTTATGTGAATCCTCTGTCAGAGAGCTAAATATTTCCAAAATACATTCCATGAAATCAATTATCAAAAACCCCTGGCCACATTTCGTCTCCATTCTCCAAAACAGTTGTGACTGTGGTCCAGAAGTTTAAGTAAAATTGTTATAATTTTGGCAGGCAGGACAGCCAACCAAATGTCTGGTCCATCGTTTCTCACTATTCTGCTATCTTTATCTTTCTCCTGTTTTCTCCCTTTTCTGCCACTCTCTTTCTTTCCATGTGTCAAAGCATGATGATGAACAATAAGTCCAGGTCCACAACAACGAGTTTCCGTACACACTTCTAGCACAAATTAAGCACTGGAGGGTGGATGGTTTACAGTACTCATCTATGAAAACCCTCGGCAATACTGAGTTATAACAGAAAGGAGCAGCGACCCATGTGAAATGAGTGTGTGGTCTCATTACAGTGACAAGCACAATCATTAAATCAACTTCGGTGGGCACTCACTGGAAGTCAATCTTGGCATGCTCAGACATGACTGGGACTGTATGAATATTCATAAACCAATAAGCCCAGACAGTAGCTTTGTGGAGTAATGCACCTTCTGCACAGTTTTCTACGTAACTTGTTAGGTGGCATTTCTAACACCCTTGCCATTGAAGGGCTATGTTTGAAATTTCCATTTGCAAAAAGTAGTTACAAATTGTGCACCAACTTTTTGCGAATGAAAAATAATTTTGTGACCTGGCATATGTACTAATAGGTCAGTTCACAAAATTCCAAATCGTAGTGAGTCTCAATCCAACCTACCTCATTGACATTCATGAAAGAGGTCACTAATTGTGTCTGATTTTGTTTGGACACCATCAAAGCGATTGTGGCCCCCTGGGGTCAGCTAACCACCATGTCTGTGATTGTTTTTCACTAAAATTTACTTTTTTATTGTATGCAGCATGTGTTTCTTAAAGGAAACAGGGCTGCATTTTAAAAAAAAGGTTCTTTTTTTAAGTTTATTTGAGAATTGGCAGTAGCCTTGGACCTTGTTCTTAATTTGTTACAGAATAAGTGACAAATACGAACTGCTAAGGAGCTTGTGGCCAGCACTATTAGAGCTCGGGGTGCCAAATACCAAGGCTACATAGCCTTCATTCCATCTCACACCTCTTTAATCCACTAACAGACTCTCCCTATATCTTTAGCTCAATCCTGCAGTTTCTTTTTCATCCCTGCTTTCTCCCTACGTCACTCTTTTTCTGTCTTTCAATTCCTACTTTTTTACCCCTTGTGTCTTTTTTCTTTCTTGTTCGGGATCAAAGTCTGTTCTCTAGCCCCCAAAAATGAGTACTGATAGGCCCGACCTGCAACCACAAACTCAGATGTATGCACTGCCTGGACCACCCCGTACTCCCCAGCAAACCATTTTTTACATTCACAAAGAGGGAAGGGTCTCAAGGGGGCCCCTTCCTTTTTGCAAATATGTTACCACCCCAACTAGGGGGCTGGTAACTTTCAACGCTTTGCTGCCTGGTAGGATCATAAAACATTGATACATACCGTAACAAATCGCTACATTAGGCCCTTGGCTCTAAATGCAGCAATAGCCATTATTATAATTAATTCTTCACTGAGTTGTATCAAGGCGAAATGGTTATACCAGGCTTCTCCAATGTGTAGCTTGTGAACTACTGGTAGCTCTCCGGCTGCCCAGAAGTAGCTCTGTGTACCGCTAAGACAACTAAATTAGAAGGTTTTGTTTGGTTCAATTAATTAATGTATGCCACATTTGCATATCGTATCTCGGAGATAAAAATGCATACATTCTCAGAATTTAGAAGCTGATTTTTGGAAAATAATAGATGAATTTCCAAAATATAAAGGTGATATTTGAGTGAAAAATCCTGAGGCACTGCGGAGATTTATTCATGTGATGACCTTGGTGCCAAGGGCACTGCAGCTATGGCTTTTATGTATTACCCATGTAGAGGAATTCTATATTCACAAAGCTGCCTTTTACAAATACCGTAGGCAACCATTCTTGATGAACCGAGGTGAACACTGCTTGTATTTTGCATTTGGTGGCTACTAATGCAATCAGGTTTGGTGTGGTCACTATAACAACACCAATAATATTAGCTTGGGATTATTTTAATTCAACATGAGTAGCTCCTATCACAGAAAAGGTTGGACACTCCAGGGTTGGCTGTTCGTGCTGCACCCTATCTTTGTTGACCCAGACAAATATATTGTAAACATGAAAGCATGAAGAAGGCGGGTTAAATATCTGAGCTGTTGAACGTCTACAGGGACATTCAGATTACTTATTTTGTTTCATTAAATGCATGTGCTGTTTAACAACTAATAATATTAATACACGTGCCACCATGGGCATGGGCGAAATTAAAGCTCTTGATGGGCGCAGTCAAGCGCACATGTCATCGGGTTTAGAAAATCACTATTCTGCACCAGGCTCTCAAAATCCTGCTATTAGATCTTGGAATCTTCCAATATGTCGCACAAGCGGCAATAAGGCAGCACCACCGCCGCCTACTCTAGCAAATAGCTTTAGGTACTCGACTGGAAAGGTACGGTGTGTATTAGCAGAGCTCAGCCAGCAAATCCAGCAGCTTATGGGACTACCCGCTTCCTCTGAGAATCTATTTCAGACGAAAAGGAGTAAAGGCAAGCCTGCATTTTAAAGTTAAAGCAAGTAGAGAAGCGAATATCCCTGAGGGAAGCTGAAGTGGCGAGAATGCAGCCGCTTCTGTGTCCTTAAGAGCTGCATCTAAGCACGGCTAGGCAACGCAGTCTCATCACGTTATAATTATAAAATCTATCTTATTTTTTTTTTAATGTTTGTGCAGGGACCATAAGATTTTAGGAATACACGCAGATGATGTATGTAATAGTTGTAAAAGTCTAAGCCACTGGCAAACACTCAGGACCATATTCCAGTCCTTTGTTTGTCACCCATTATGGCAGTTCAGATAGAGACCAGCATATGCAAATTAGGCTTGGACCTGCTTGATTGGAAACAGTTCATCTAACATTTTTCACAGGAGCCATTTATGTGGACTGCTGAATACTAAGGCTGCCTATCATTAGTTCCACTTATAGCCACTTTCTTCAACCACCTTGCACCTCTTGCATTTTTATTTCATTCATGCAGGCTTTTTTTTATCCCTCCTGTCTCCCTGTGGCACTTTTTTTTCTATACACTTTGTCTCATTTTCTGCCTTTCTCTCTCCTCATGGTCGTAGTCTAATAATAAAAAATAAGCACCTAGCTCCAAAAGTGAGTTAGTGCCCATATTCTGCAATCATAAGCACAAATTAAGTACTAATAGGAAGGGACATAACACAGGCATCTGCAGCTCCTCTGACCAGGGTGCAATCCCCCTTCCTCAAACCCTCTCCCTTCAGAGGCCCCCCACTCAATACTAGACCTATGAATATCTGTGAGATATGGATGATTCAGGAGGCCCTCACAACATTCTACAGGAAGGCCCCATCCTTTTGTGTTACACGCTGCTGGCAGGTTTACTACATCGCACCAGTGGCGACTCCTCTGCCCCGGCCAGCCTCAAAACGTGAAAATAAAATGATAATAAGACGGGTTTATTATTGTTTCATTCTTCAAGTTCTAGTCTTGGGGGTGGGGTCATCGCGGGGGCACTCAGGAGAAGGAGTGGTGGGCACTGCTATCAGTGTGCATGTCGTTTTAGTTGGGCATCTCAGGCCTGCCAAACCGACATGAGCACTGAGCTATCTTCAATTCAGCTGCATTGCTGGGTTGGAGACAGTAAGGCACAGTCTCCCAGTCTCTCTGGGAATGCAAATTTGCAGAGCTTAGGCCAACTCTGACGCTGCTTTCAAACACGCGGTCAGTGTCAGGATTGGCTGCAGCGGATCCTGTGCTGTAGTCAGGACTCAGAGAAGAAGAGCGGCATCAGGCATGGTTTTTTTCCATTTTGTTTTCGGTTTTCTTCTGTCGTCCGGTTCCCCATACCCCTCCACTCTGCCCGCACAGACGCTGCAACTGCATTGCACCTTCTACCAGAAGCAAGAGAAACTGGTGGCTGCCGGGTGAACAGTCACAGTCACAGTTCTGCCATCTCAAAATGTCAATAAAAAGAATATTTAGCAGGGATAATGACAACCTCCAAAATGACTGAATGACAAAAGGTTGCAGATTACAATTTGGGTAAAATTCCACCATCTGCACTCTTATCACATAAAGGCAGTGGCCGAATGCGATGTTCTGGAGGCCACGAGTTTGAATCTTATCAAGCCTGACAAAGCCATACATTACACCGAGGTGATAATTGTAACAATCATTATTACCAGAGCGTAGAAAAGGGAGAAGTGCTGTTTTCAGAAATATTTCAGAAACAAATTATTATTAAGAAAAATGCCCCTGCAAAACACCGCCAAAATTCAAAGAATGAAATTGCGTAAAAGACTAAGAAGGGTTGTGTGCTGGTATGAAATTATTCCTGCCGAAACCTTTAGATTTTTTTTTTATCTTGAGTGGAAGTCCCCAAACTTTTCTCCTTCACACATCCTGTTTTGATGAATTCGTTTTTGTTGGCTTTCAGACTCTGTCCATTTTACCACTGCTAACCAGTGCTAAAGTGCTTGTTCTCTCTCCTTAAAACATGCAACAATTGCCTTACACCTGAATTGCACGTTTCATTTACTTGTATGCCCCTAGTAAAGTGGCAATAGATGCAGGGATGGCTGTTACTCTTTGAAAGTGGTGAGGCGAGTGAAGTACCCCACCACTTCCCAAAAAACAAAATTAAACACCCCCTCCCTTGAAAATACACCAACAAAATACAATCTCCCTCCAAAAGCCCAAAATAAAACAACCCCTCCATCAAAAAGACGATAAAAACAACAAGAATGAATACATGTTAAATAAATAAGAAAAATGGTAGTTAACCACGGCTGCACATCCTCCTTGATGTTCCACTTCCGAATCTGCAGTCAAGCTCCCCTAACAAATCCAAACGCCGCTCTCATGCAGTTAACCAGCATGAGAGAAGTGCCTGGATTGGATTGGGCGGGCTGGCTGTATGCTCGTTCAGGCCCCCTAGGCCTGTGCTTGGTCTCTACCAGCTGTCTTAAGACAGCTTAGTAGAGAGCTTCAAACTGCGCATGTCACTTTGGCTGGCTCAAGAAAGCCGGCCAAAGTGACATGCGCACTTGGGAGCGTCCAGCCAGCCACTGCTCTTGTTCTCTGCTGCCAATAGCCAGTAGAGGACATGCTCGGATGTCTCTGGGCTCGGGGTAGGCTGGCTGCTGCAGTGTGCGCAGTGGAAAAATAAAACGGCAATGAAATCTTTTCATTGCCATTTAAATTTTTTCCTGCGTGGCTAGCAGCGGGCGGGGGGACGACGCTCCCCTGCTTTCATTAAGAAACCGCCGCTGACTACATGGACCTAGGGCCTGTAAATTAAAGTCCTGCTATAGCACAGATTTCTTAAGAAATTATCAACGCAGCGTTACTATTTTGCGCCTGTTCTTACAAGCCTACATTATCTGTATTTCAAAATGCTTTTTTCAGATATCCTCATACATCTATACCTGCTCTACAAGATTATACTGGATGCATTAACAAATAATCAAAACATTAAACATAACAGACAACAGGTGTTCATTTCTTGTGAACATTTATTCTATTCATGTGTATTCACGTTGATATGCATATCATTATGACAATTGACATATGACTTGAAGCTCAAACAAATGACATCGATATCCAACACAAACATTTATATATTCTCAAAAATACTGTCATATCTTTTGTATATTGATCATTTACGAATCATGCCCCCCATTTCCTTAGCAGGATCACTCCCTGTCCCGTTAGACACTAATGGGCCTTGAGAATTCAATATGCCACCCACTACAGCAGGCTTTTAAAACATATCTCAGTGCTGAAATTGCAGCCTTTGTGCAGTTTTAAACTGCCATTTTGACCTTGCAAAATAAACCTTTTTCCCAGCCTAAACCTTCTTTTTTAATACCTATGTCACCCAAGACAAGGCCCTAAACAGCCCGTATGGAAGGGTGCAGTGAATTTAAAAAGTTGGATATGTACTTTTACGTTTTACATGTCCTGTTAGTGAAAACTCTTACATTTGTTTTTGACCACCGTTTTCCACTGCGGTTTGCTTGAACTTGTGACTTTGTCCTAGTCCGACCTGACCAGATAACCCCATTTGGCGCCGTGCACTGTTTTAGGGCTGCTTATACATAGATTTTGAAATTGGATATCTCCAGCTCTACTAAATGGATTTGTGTTGTTCTGGTATCATTTTATTTATTTATGTGAACTTACTTTATGTTTCTAAACAGGTGTGGGGTTCTTTCTTGTGTAGTGCTTTCACTTTACTACTGTTTAAGTGCTGCATAAATACTTTACGAATTGCCTCTATGTTAAGCATGAATGCTTTTGAGCCACGCTACCACAGCTTCCCCAGACAAGGATTGTGGCTTTTGCTTGAGAAGGGGTCACATCCCATTCAATCAACAGCCCAATTTCTCACAATAATTAAAATGTAACTTAGGCTGAAGTGGAAGAGTTGCCGCCTGGCCCAAGATATTGCTGTTTTCTGTGCAACTGGTTTGTCATCTTTCTCTCCAATTTGAGAAGATTAATATGTTTCTGTAGTGTTTAAAATGAAAAATTCTGGTGTCACCCAACCATATTTTGGCGTTTACAAATTACATATAAAACCAGCAGAATTCTAGTACCTAATAGTTCATCTGAAATCAGTTATCACTTCGGTTTGAATCTGAAGCCAGCCAATGTGCATTGCCATCTGGGTAAAATTAATCATTAATTTTAGGCCCCAAAAACCACAGAGATTCCATCCTCAAGGAAATAATCCTGTCACTTCACTTGAGGCTTGGGTTGCCACCCTTATCAGAGAAAAATACAGAAAACCTGTTCATGTTTTAAGATTCTGCAAAGGCCTAGACATGATTCTTAAGTAAAAATGTATATGAAATGTCTGTTTTAATTTTTAATATGGTTTTTGTTTACTTTAGTTATTGGTCAGTGGTTGGTAAGGCAGCTGTAGAACACATTCAAAGTGTTTTTTCGAACATCTACTGTTTAAAGTGTTTACTAATAAGGAGAAAAATGACCAGCTTTAGGTGGTTTTTTTTCACCCAGCAGGGACATTAAAATACTGGTCATGACCTTCATAAATTTCTAATATTCCAAATGTATCCTGCAATCCGTACAAGGTAAACACATATGTATATATATTGCACGATCATGTTACGAACAAATGAGCAACAGGGCTAGTATTGATAACGTTTAGCAAATGTACATACAAAGTTTCCAAAGCTGTTAGTGCTAAGTAAAGCCGTCAATTTTTCAGTTTTACCTGACATCTAAGACTAATTCCACAATCTAGACACCCGTAGGGAGTGTAACCTGTTTATCAAAATGTGACAGTATAGCTGTGTATACTGTAATACCATAATACCCCAACAGGGACAAGCAAATATACGCTACGTCTTAAGGGTAGCCGAAAAATAAACGGTATAAAAATACCAAAGTTCATCAGAGTTATACCCTTACCTTAAAGCACCAAAAGACATAGCGATAAATATACATATGTGTTTGTTGTCTTGACGGATGTCACTACTCTAGTATTCTTTTATACATTGCTACAGAGGTGAGTTTGTGTAACTTGTACACTGTGAATGTGCATGAGGTATTTAGGGGATATTCTGTCTCAAGCACAAGAATGTTTGTTTTGTTTAAATTAGGTGTTCTTTCCTTTTACACTGTTTGGGTGAATCTACCTGTTCTCTTGCCCTTGCTATCAGGGACACAATTTACTCTCACTGTGCCCACCATGCCTTGTGGATTTATTAACTCAAGGTGGCTGATCTTATATATGTATTTTATCTAGTGAAGCACCTTGCGACTAATTACCAAACATTGGTTGTGTATATTGTAACATAGTTGATTTATCTGTTTATTCCTGCCCTTTTGAAGTCTTTGGTTACACCCATAAAGACGAAACACCTGTTGGCTTAATCTGTGACTATTTGTTGTTGATGAAGATTGGAGTATTGATTTACACAATCAAGATATGGAATAAAGTACAAAGAAGAACGACTTTGAAGACTATTGTGTGGACTTATATGTGCTTGATTTTATGACTGTTGCTCAGGATATTGACTATTTGTCTACTCTCAGATCTACATCTGACCTGGCGGTTTTTATGAAACTTCTTAAAACTTGTTTTTTTTATTGTTAGGGGTGGCCGTTTTGGTCTGTTAGATGGAGACAATTAGCTCTGGGACACTCTTGCTAAGTAGCTGTGCGCTCTACAAATGTGCATCATTCATTCATTTATTAAAGAGAGCAGAACATGGGCAAGGACTCATACAACAGTTAAGACTGAACACTTGAAATATTGAGTTGATTCTTTTGTGGAAACAAAGGATACTAAGTTGTTGTTAAGGGGTTTTTAATTTGGTTTTCATTTGGGTTATGAGGGCCCAGATTACAAAGGTGTACAGAAAACATAAGATTATTGTGGGGGCACAAGAGCATAGTATGGGCTAAATTGATGAAGAAAGTGAGGGAATGTCACACGGAGGGTCCCTTTGATAAGTGGCACATAGACACATTAATGCTATCTCCAATCAAAGTCCCCCAAAAAAGGAGCCAGGCGAGTTTCAACTCATTCAGCATTTGTCACATCCTGAAGGGCAATTCATAAAATATTTCATTCCACAGGTCTTGAGTACAATGAGATATACCTCAGTGGATGATACAAATGCTCAGATGAATAATTTGGGGAAGGGTGTGCTCATGGCAAAGTGTGAAGTCAAATCGGCTTTTTGCCTTTTACTGGTGTGCCCAGATGACTTTGAACAGTTGCACATCCAATTTGGTGGTCAATTCTATGTGGATAAGCCTCTGCCCATGGGTTGTTCCAATTTATGCACCCTTTTTGAAAAACAAAGTAGCTTTCTGTCGGAATTGTCAATCAGGATCACTGGAGGGAACTCAATGACTCTTTAACTGGATGTTTTTTTTTCTTTATGAGCCAGAAATCGTCAAGCACGAGCACTAACTTGCTTCACAGTTTTGAGCGGTAGGTGGATTTTGGGGTCCCTTTGGCCCAGAGAAAACACTAGGGCCCAGTACATATTTGACTTTTCTATGGGTGAGATTGAATGCATTGAGGATGGAGGTGTATCTCCCAAAGGACAATAAAGGAACATTGCGATCATTGCTAAAGGAAATGTTGACAAAGAAGGCGGCCCAGGTGAGAGATAGCCAGGTTTTGCTAGGTCACCTAAATTATGCATGCCGGGCAGTGATGACTGGATGCCTGATTTCAGACATTTTGAATAGGCTCTTTTCTTGGCCTTGTTGCCTCAGCACAGTAGGTGTGAAGGAAAACTTGATGGTTTTGCAAACTTTCTTGAGAGATTATAATGCATCCCTATTCAAGAGACAGGAGTTGAGTCAGAATGGTCCATTCCAATTTTTACAATGCTGCTGGTGGGCAGGATTAGCATTTTTGGCAAAAGAGATAGTGTGAGGTCCTTTTCCGGCAGAGTGGAAAGGTGGTGCTCACAGCTTTGACTTCCTGGCATTTTTTCCTTTAGTGTTGGATTTTGGTTTTGTAAGAATGAGACTTTGCTAACAAAAAGGTGCTGTTTATTGAGGACAATATATCTGTGATCAATGTGCTTAACAGACAGTCAGCAAGAGACCCAAAATTATTACAGCTGCTGAGGGATTTTGTACCGTAATGCTTGAAATGCAACATTGTGTTTAGGGTGCACAATTTAGTCAGAGTTGACATTGACATTTCAGATTCTGTATCTCATTGGCAGAGAAGGAAATTCTGTAGGGTGGTCCTGGGGTAGGATGCAGTAACAATAGAAATTCCACAGCACTTGTGGGCCATAGGATGGTTCACGCAGTACAGCTGATTGAGCTGTCCTTATCTGAATCTACCAAGAAAGCTTACTTGCAGGCTTGGGTGGAATTCTTGGCATCCGGAGGTAGAAGATGGATTGTGGAGGAAGGTTTGGAACGTCATCAAGATGATATGGTTAGTTTTATAATGATTTTGATTGCGAAAGTGTTGTCTTCAATTACAATTATGGGTAAGTTGACTGGGTGGCATTTGCGAGTAACTTTATTGGGAATATAACATCGGTTGGAGTAATGTGTAGGATAGCCCTGGAAGGATGGGCACGGGAGAGAAGTGTGACTGGAAAGGATTGTAGACCTTTGACGATGTGTATTGTGAAGAGGTTTTTGGGTGTTTTTTCTTGTTTGCAGAGGAAATGGGGAATGTGGTGTGGATAAAGCTGGTGCGGTCTAAGACAAATCAGAAGGGACAAGGGAGGTCGGTGGCATTGGCATTGGATGAGAGGATGTGCCATCTGGGTTGATGGTATCAGGAGGTATGTGAGAGAAATGAGTTAGAGATTTTAAGATGAGAGGATGGGTCCTGTGTAGCAGCTGCAAGGAGTTTTGCAGAAGGCGCTGGCACTTTTGCAGCTTCTGGAGAAAATATATGGTATTCATTCTTTTTGCATAGGTGGATTTGAGTTAAAGGGCTTCTTCAGGTAAATCTAACATCCAAAACGATGAGGGTCCAATATGTGTGCACTGAAGAATATAAATTTGATACAATAATACTGAACGTATATATTCCACTCCACCTCCAGTGGCCCACCGTAAAAAAAACACTCTGGAACAAACAATATATCAATGTATGGAAGGAGTGGGCAAGTACTCTGTCAACAATAAATTATTGTAGTCCAAAGAAATTATTTTCTGAAGTCCAAGAAATTTCTTCCAAAAAGATTCTTTTATTCTTTCAAATTATTTTCAAGTTGGTGCTCCAACACATTCTTAGAAGTCCAAACACAATCTTAGTTACATTTAAACACAGCCAACGCGTTTCGTCTCCGTTTGGGACCTCATCAGGGCTACAAGAATAAAAAAGAAATTATCACTAATGAGTAAATCATACGTCTCTATAACCCAATTCCTGCTTACAGTCAAATTAATGTTATCAAGTACATCTATAACCTATACATCCTGCCTATATGACAATCTTAAATTTGAAGAATTTACCTCTACATCCTGCCTAAATGACAATCTTATTCTTGAAGAATTTACCCAAAATCATAATCACATAATATTGAAAAGAATAACATGTTAATTTGTCATGCTGAGATTTAGATCACACAAAATGATCTGATAGAAGATTCAGAACACATCATTGAAATCATTGCTCATGTACTTTATTACAATTCTCTATCCAATTTTGATTATAATAATCTCTCATTGTCGTTTCAATATATTGACCTGTCACATACCTCCTAAATAATGACACGACGGCTTTAAATACCAATCTTGGAAGGATATCAGTATCATCCAGGTCTGTTATTTAGTTCTCATCAAATTAAACGTTATCTAAATAGGATATAATATGATTGTCAATTTTCTAATTGCAGTTTATTTTAATTAATTCATTATTCCTAGACTTTATTATATTTGGCTGTCCCATTTCATCCTTAGTAGCGTTAATTCTTTTTACGATACGATAATCTATCGCATACCTCCTAAATATTACCACGGTGGTGTGAAATATTAGTTCTGGATTAGTGCCAGTATCATCCCAGTCTTTGGTTTTCCATCAATTTAAAAGCTTTCTAAATAAGAAATGTTAGAGTCGGGGATCTGTGGTTGGCGCAAGGTTGCCCTTGTGTCAAGCAGGAACCCTCTCCTCCACGTCAGGGCGCAGGATAACCCCTCGCGAATGACCCTTGCTCACCCTCTAGGTGCGTGGCGTGAGCAGCCAAGGCGATTCCTCAGGCGTTGTTGGTTAAGCACTTACAATCGTACACACAGTAAATACATCAATCCCCCCAGAAACGGACACCAGACTTGGATATATATAAAAATACGATTCTTTATGTAAAAATAAGGTATATATATCTCAGCAGACTTATCACAAGACCAATAACGTTTTCGCTAGGCCATCAGGTTATACAGCCGGCAAATGTTCTTGGTTCGTAGTTTCAAATGGATACTTCGTAGTCTCTTTACTCGTAGTTCCAGTACTCACAGAGATCGGTTCCTGCGAACGGGGAAATAAGGCGTTGCGGGCCCCGAGCCCGATACTGGACTCCTTTCGTGATTAGGAGAGTCGGCACAGGTCGGTGCGACTCTCAGCTTGGGAAGTGTTCTTGGGTCCTCAATCAGCAGGTGTGGGCACGTAGGCAGGCGCGGCCAGCGACCCTTTAGCACGACGGTGCAGGAGGGTCTCCACAGCGGGGGCGGCGCGGCCTGAGAAGTCCGGGGATAGCGAAGCGGGGTCGCAGGGCACGGTCAGTGCAGCTGGATGACCCGGCGTAGATCACAGTCGTCGGACGGCTTCCGGCGGGAGGGGTGATAGCGCGGTCAGCGCGCTCCAGTAGCAGGCGGTGACAGGGATGCAGGCGGCCTGGCCCGGGGACAGAGAGCGGCTCGGGACGGAGCGGGGCTCTCACGGGTTTGAGGCAGGCGAGCTTCTGGGTGTCACGGCCCTAGGAGGGGCGATGAGGGGCGCAGTCTCTTTTCCAGCGGGATGCACACACGGCTCGAATTGGAGGACGAGCAAGAAGCACAAAGAACCCACTGTTCCTGGGGTTCAGTTCAGGGGGCAAGCTCAGATCAAGCCCTTGGAGAATGTTCAAGCACAAAGTAGCAAAGTCTTTTCAGTAAGTCTCTTCCTCTCCTTTCTCAGCAAGGCAGGCAGCAGGCCAGCTCCTCCAGCGTCTTCTTCTCCTTCTAGTCGGGCAGAGGTTCTTTGTGGTAAACAGGATTCTGATTTCTTAGGAGCCAGGCTCCTACTTTTATACCATGATTCTTTTGTTCTTTAGCGCCAGGGGGCCTAGGCCTGGCTCAGTCCAGTTCTGGAGCACTTTGTTATGGTGACTCTGCTCTTTCCTTTCAGCAGCAGGGCAGAGACATCAGCCGCCCCACAGGGGGTGGCGCCGGCTTTGTGGTGGCAGAGCACAGGTCTATTCAAGAGTCAAGGTGTACTCCTCCCACCCATCCAGGTGTAATCTCTCTACCCACCACCTGGCAGCCAACCTGTCTCTGGGGATTCCCCAACCCTGCTCCTTACTGTTGCCAGGCAGAACACATACACACAGCAGAGGCGGACTGAGATGGTCAGGTCAGTAAATACTAACTTTCTAAAAGTAGTATTTACAAACCCAGGATATTAAAATAAACTTGACTACAAGAAGTATTTTATTATTCTGAGTTCAGGCATACTAAACTTGACACTTCTACCATGCTCTCTGAGTCCACTGGGGTCACAGCGTGTAGTGACTCCAGCAGCCCATTCTGGCCTATGGAGAGCAGGTAGCCTTCAATAGTGAAAAACGAAAAGGGCTGTAATTCACTACTAAGACATGCCACACACATCAGGGCATGTCCTACCTTATGCCTACAATGCACCCTGCCCGTGGGCCTACCAGAGGGGTGGCTAATATGTAGGTAAGGGAAGGTTGAGGGACTGGCAAGTGGGGCACTTGTGCAGTCAGCGCGACGGTCCCAGACCGCGCACAGGGTCTGCGGTGGCAGACCCTAGACACATTTTACAAGGCCGCTTTCTGTGGGTGGTGCAACCAGCGCTGCAGGCCCACTAGCAGCATTGGCATTCACAAGCCCTGGCACTCCTGGTGCACTTTTACTGGGGACTGACAGTGAATCCAATAAACCAAACATGGACACCAATCAATGTATACATTTTACCATAGGGAGAGCATATGCACCTTAGCACTGGTCAGCAGTGGTAAGGTGCCCAGAGTCATAAAACAGCCAACAACAGGTCAGAAAAAATACAGGAGGAAGGCAAAAGTTTAGGGATGACCCTGCAAAAAGGGCCAAGTCCAACACAACCCCCTTCCAGCCAAAACGCAGGGTAGACCAATCACCACCGCGATGGTCTTCCCTGCTTGGGGCGATAGAACAAGGACCTGGCCCGCAACTGCAGGGGCAGACTCCATTTCTACGCCAATCTGAACCTATCGTACTCCCTCTGTCCATACTCTCAGGGCCCACCAATCCAATCCATGGGGAACCCTTCTCCCCACCTGTGGACACCACCTGTGCAGCACCTAACATTAACTGGCCCACAGGTGTGTCCCAACAGACAGACAGCAAAATGCTACAGTGGCCACTGACAGTAGTCAGGGATGAGACCCAGGCCGTATGCCTCTCAGGGCTCTCAATCCTCTGTGGCGCCAGGGAGCGGGGGGCAGTAGCCCCAGGTGCTTGGCACCCTTTGTCCATTCTCCCCCTTGTCAGGTCAGGTATGACATCCTGGCACTGACCCACCAGCCCCGGGACTGTACCCGGCGGCTGGACCAAAGACTGGGGTGGCCTCTCCCACACCTGGTCCTCCTCCCTGGGGCTCTGTACCCTCCCACCTGGAGTGGTACCCCCTTCCAGAATTGCCAGGGCACCTGGGACAGGTGTCCTGCGCAATTCGCCCACCAGTTCAGGTGTTCTATCCTGCAACTGGGCGTCCAGGTCCGGGGGGACACCCTGAACCTGGCCCTCCAACCTAGGGTCTAAACCCGTCAGTTGGGCCGGGGTCAGAGGCGAGGACTCCCTCCCTCTGCACCCCCTTCCAGAGTACTGCCCACTCCCAACTGGCGTGGTACCCCCAGAAGCAACATAGGTCAGGACACTGATTACAGTAGTCCCACCCTCCAGGTCAGACAACACCTGAACCTGGCTTCCCAACCCTGGGACCAACCCATGCGGTTGAACGCTCGCCTGGCGCACCAGGACTTCCCGGGGAGCACGCATGCCCCCCCTGAGGGTGACACATAACTTCTGTGTCGTGCGACAGTCTGCCTGGCGCTGATCTCCCGACCCCTGTCCATCTGACAGTGCCTGAAGGTCCCCCAGGACAGAAGTGGTGTCACCATGGTCACTTACGGGGGACGCAGCCCTTCTGGCTGGCCCCTGACCCACTGGTTCTTCCACTGGGGACTCTTTCCCCCTCTCACCCCTCAATCTGGACCTCTGCACCCTCCCAACTGGAGCGGTACTGCCAGACACCAGAACTGATGGAGGTCTGATTACAGACACTCCTAGCTCACCAGACACTAGGGGATCCCGCACGACGGGCAGCCCCTCAGGACAGACTAGGCTCCCCACCTGGTGTTCCCTCAAAGAACCATCCAAGCTCTGAGACTGAGGTTGGGCACTACCGGGACATAACCCATTCTCACTCCTTCCCCTTAGAGACAGGACGTGAGGCCCTACACCCCTCTCACTATTACAGGACCTAGCTGGGCTACTCTGAGCCACTTCCACCACACTGGGTTTGAAGATACCTGGACCACTCATCGTGGGATCACTCCCCAATGCCTTTCCAGACCCTCTGGACTCCACCAAAAGGTCTGCCTCCAATGTGAGCTCCCTGCGGTCAGAGAACTCACTCTCCAACAGGTGTTGGCATAGCTCTGGAAAACTGGGACTTACAATATGCTCTCCCATAATTGTATCACACAGCCCCCTAGCAGGGTTAACCAAACTATCCTTCACCTCACCATCCAGTGCCTCACACACGTACTCCACACCACTCTCCTGAGACTGGCAAGACAGTATCTGACTGTCTCTGTCCCGCAACCCACACTCTTCTGGGCGGTCTTCACACTTACCCACCAGGACTTCAATTTTGGGGGAACCCCTCTCCCTGTACCTCTCAGCTAGAGTCAGTAGAGTGTCCCTCCCTCCACTAGGACTATGAACCCCTGCGCCAGTTACCCTATTCCCTTCAGGGACACTGCGCACTACTGGAGCTACCTCATGCCCTTGAACCTCCTGGTGTATGTTAACCCCCTCCTTCAAGTCAGGCGCCACATCTCTGGGTGTGCGTACTACTCTCTCAGCACTGTAAAACTCAATATTGCTGCCACCAGAGGGAGAGCGGTCTAAACTCTTGATCTTGCGATCCAACTCCCTCATTTTTAGATCATGATCCATTTGGCGTCGTTGTGCCTCCAGGGCCAACTTCTGCTTTTCCATTTCCATTTGTCCTGCCAACTTTGCCATCTCCATTGCATGCGCCCTGTCTGCTGCCCTGTCTGCCAGCTCCTCTGGCGACCGGACTCTGCTGGGCTCCTCAAGGTTGTCGGGTGGAACGATGTCCCCCGCATTCCGTAGGTCTCGTGACTCCTTCCAGGCTCTCAACGCCTTGGTGTACTGGGGCTTCCTCTTGCATCCAGCATGGGGGACTCTGAATTTTACACTGTAGCCTTTCAATTGCTCCATCGTGTAGCCTTCCAGTCTCTCCCAATCCACCTCATCTATTCCAGAAATCACAGAGAGTGCTCTTCCAGCGGAGTGCGAGCCAGGCATGGTTGCAGTAATGGCAGATGTTTCAACAAAGTTCAACAATTACAAACCTGTGGCTGCGTTATTTGGTCTGCTCTCACTATCTGGTGATTAATAATTCACTGTATGCAAATTACAAGTGCAAATCCGAAATCCCACCCGCTGCCAACAATGTTAGAGTCGGGGATCTGTGGTTGGCGCAAGGTTGCCCTTGTGTCAAGCAGGAACCCTCTCCTCCACGTCAGGGCGCAGGATAACCCCTCGCGAATGACCCTTGCTCACCCTCTAGGTGCGTGGCGTGAGCAGCCAAGGCGATTCCTCAGGCGTTGTTGGTTAAGCACTTACAATCGTACACACAGTAAATACATCAATCCCCCCAGAAACGGACACCAGACTTGGATATATATAAAAATACGATTCTTTATGTAAAAATAAGGTATATATATCTCAGCAGACTTATCACAAGACCAATAACGTTTTCGCTAGGCCACCAGGTTATACAGCCGGCAAATGTTCTTGGTTCGTAGTTTCAAATGGATACTTCGTAGTCTCTTTACTCGTAGTTCCAGTACTCACAGAGATCGGTTCCTGCGAACGGGGAAATAAGGCGTTGCGGGCCCCGAGCCCGATACTGGACTCCTTTCGTGATTAGGAGAGTCGGCACAGGTCGGTGCGACTCTCAGCTTGGGAAGTGTTCTTGGGTCCTCAATCAGCAGGTGTGGGCACGTAGGCAGGCGCGGCCAGCGACCCTTTAGCACGACGGTGCAGGAGGGTCTCCACAGCGGGGGCGGCGCGGCCTGAGAAGTCCGGGGATAGCGAAGCGGGGTCGCAGGGCACGGTCAGTGCAGCTGGATGACCCGGCGTAGATCACAGTCGTCGGACGGCTTCCGGCGGGAGGGGTGATAGCGCGGTCAGCGCGCTCCAGTAGCAGGCGGTGACAGGGATGCAGGCGGCCTGGCCCGGGGACAGAGAGCGGCTCGGGACGGAGCGGGGCTCTCACGGGTTTGAGGCAGGCGAGCTTCTGGGTGTCACGGCCCTAGGAGGGGCGATGAGGGGCGCAGTCTCTTTTCCAGCGGGATGCACACACGGCTCGAATTGGAGGACGAGCAAGAAGCACAAAGAACCCACTGTTCCTGGGGTTCAGTTCAGGGGGCAAGCTCAGATCAAGCCCTTGGAGAATGTTCAAGCACAAAGTAGCAAAGTCTTTTCAGTAAGTCTCTTCCTCTCCTTTCTCAGCAAGGCAGGCAGCAGGCCAGCTCCTCCAGCGTCTTCTTCTCCTTCTAGTCGGGCAGAGGTTCTTTGTGGTAAACAGGATTCTGATTTCTTAGGAGCCAGGCTCCTACTTTTATACCATGATTCTTTTGTTCTTTAGCGCCAGGGGGCCTAGGCCTGGCTCAGTCCAGTTCTGGAGCACTTTGTTATGGTGACTCTGCTCTTTCCTTTCAGCAGCAGGGCAGAGACATCAGCCGCCCCACAGGGGGTGGCGCCGGCTTTGTGGTGGCAGAGCACAGGTCTATTCAAGAGTCAAGGTGTACTCCTCCCACCCATCCAGGTGTAATCTCTCTACCCACCACCTGGCAGCCAACCTGTCTCTGGGGATTCCCCAACCCTGCTCCTTACTGTTGCCAGGCAGAACACATACACACAGCAGAGGCGGACTGAGATGGTCAGGTCAGTAAATACTAACTTTCTAAAAGTAGTATTTACAAACCCAGGATATTAAAATAAACTTGACTACAAGAAGTATTTTATTATTCTGAGTTCAGGCATACTAAACTTGACACTTCTACCATGCTCTCTGAGTCCACTGGGGTCACAGCGTGTAGTGACTCCAGCAGCCCATTCTGGCCTATGGAGAGCAGGTAGCCTTCAATAGTGAAAAACGAAAAGGGCTGTAATTCACTACTAAGACATGCCACACACATCAGGGCATGTCCTACCTTATGCCTACAATGCACCCTGCCCGTGGGCCTACCAGAGGGGTGGCTAATATGTAGGTAAGGGAAGGTTGAGGGACTGGCAAGTGGGGCACTTGTGCAGTCAGCGCGACGGTCCCAGACCGCGCACAGGGTCTGCGGTGGCAGACCCTAGACACATTTTACAAGGCCGCTTTCTGTGGGTGGTGCAACCAGCGCTGCAGGCCCACTAGCAGCATTGGCATTCACAAGCCCTGGCACTCCTGGTGCACTTTTACTGGGGACTGACAGTGAATCCAATAAACCAAACATGGACACCAATCAATGTATACATTTTACCATAGGGAGAGCATATGCACCTTAGCACTGGTCAGCAGTGGTAAGGTGCCCAGAGTCATAAAACAGCCAACAACAGGTCAGAAAAAATACAGGAGGAAGGCAAAAGTTTAGGGATGACCCTGCAAAAAGGGCCAAGTCCAACAAGAAAAAACATAATAATCATATTATTTCCATATTACTATTTACTACAGTAGCCTCCGTTTCCCATCCTTAATCCTCACCTCATTCTATGTCCGTTCTAGTTAAATAGAGGGTATTCTCCACATATCGAGTCCTATAACAACATGACACAGAAGGACCAAATCAGTATTCCTTTCTGAACCTAATTAGACAGAGCATCATCCTGAAACAACCAAATCTTCAGTTATATCCTCATACCTTCTATTCTGGCACTGGGTTCCTCGTGGGCTCCACCTCCTTTCGAATAACACCGCTATTACCTTGTGTCTTTTACTTTTCCTTGATATACTATTATTCAGCCAATCACGTGTCCAGCCATCCCCCTCCTTAATTAACATTAACAGTTTCCTCTCTGGTCCGTATGTTGTCAACCAATCAAATTCATTATTCAGCCTTCTCCATTGAACCACTATACTGGTGCGTAGAACGTTCCCCACAAATATCGTTGGCCAATCATATTTCCCACTCTCTAAGCCTGCAATTTGCATAACACAAGAGTGCTTCCTACTCGGTCCTCATACCATTGGCCAATCAGATCCGGCTTCCCGTATCCTTACTATTCTCAAGCATTCTCACAATCCATCATGATCGTAGTGCGCTTTGTCTTTAACTTATTGAATCCATTAGTGCTTCCTGCCCGGTCCGCATGGGAGCAGCCGCGCAAATCCAGCGTATTCCCATATATTTACTTCAACAGAAAAATAATATTATCCAATAACTTTTACAGTTCAGCACCACTATTTGCGAATTCGTCAAGGCTTTACACTAATCCACAAGTGCTTCCTAATGCCGGTGGCCCATCAAATCAGGCATATATAATACTTGCTACCCTTGGGAACAGTGATCCTGTGTGCTTAGTTTTTTAACCTCAATTGATAAATCCAGTACTAAAACCACTGCAGTGGTATACAATTAGTCAATCGTAAATGCTTTCAAAGTATAAACAACTAATCTTATTCTCTAAATAAATAACTCATCGAGAATACTGATTGGTCCAAGCTAATTAAAATGCACCTTCTTACTGTATGCGTATCCCAGGTTGCTATCACTTACAAATTTGTCTTATTTGACACATGAAAAAAATCCACAAATGATGGTATGAAGTAACCCTATGTCCAAACCGTCATACAAATACAGGCCCACATTTATGCATATACTATTGATTCCATCATTCCAAAAAGTAGTGGAGCTCTGTATCACTGTTAAGCCCCAGCTCCACCGATCTACAACGACTTATCCATCTAGCTTCATTTTGTCTAATCCTGAGTTTCCAATTACCTCCTCTTTTTCCTGGTAAAATTCTCTGCATACCATGGAACTTAATACTGTTCTCCCCCGGATGTTTCTCTTTAATATGCAAATACAGAGGGGATCTGTTATCATGATTCATTATGGATCTTCTATGTTCCTATATCCTAAGCTTTAAACTACACTTAGTACTACTGATATAGATCTTTCCACAAGCGCATATTATGGCATAGATAACGCCCATGCTGTTGCAATTGATGAATTCCTTAATATTTTATCTTTTCATAGTGTTATACATGAAATTTTTGATCTTATTGATGCCCATATCACACACATTACAAGATCCACAAGTAAAGAAACCATTTGGTGGTTTAGGCAACCAATTTAATTTCACATTTACTACAGGTTCAATATAATTCCTTGTGATCATTTCTCTTATAGTTGGACTACGTTTGTATACCACCCCAGGTTTATCCCCAATAACATTGATTAAACCTGGTAAACCTCTTAATAGCCCTCAATTTCATCTCAGAGCCTTAAAAATGTCTTTTTTTTGTGAACAATAGGTTGTCACAAATGATATTCGCTCGGCAGAGCTGCTTCTGTCTTTCTGTACTAAAGTAGTATTTCTCTCAACCTTCATTATCCTGCTCCTGGCTTTTTGGAGAATATTTTTGGAATATCCTCTCTGTGATAATCGTTTGTGGAGATTGTCCAACTCCTTAATGAAATCAGTTTGTAAACTACAATTCCTGCGTATCCTCACCATCTCCCCTTAAGGGATCCCTCCAATCACTGAAACTGGATGGGCACTTTCAGCCCTCAGTATAGAATTAGTAGCAGTGTTTTTTCTGAATAATTTACTATTGATGGAGTGCCCATCAATGAATAATTCCCAATCCAGAAAATGTATCCTTTCTGAGCTGCATCCCATCGTAAAAGTGATATTAAAATTATTACAATTGAGATATAGCAAATACTCATTCAGTTTCTCAGTGTTTCCTCTCCAAATCATTAAAACATCATCAATAAAGCGGACCCAAAACAGAATATAATCTGTCCATTCTGAAGCATTCCGACCCCAGGCATGCTCCCTCTCATACCAACCCATAAAGAGGGTGGCATAAGAGGGAGCAAACCTGGAACCCATCGCTGTTCCCCTAATCTGATGAAACCTCTCATCCTCAAAAAGTAAAAAATTATTGTTCAATATTAATTGACTCATTTCCACTAGCATCATAGAGTGGTCCCTCAAACTTGCACTGCGACTGCTTAGAAAATAATTCAATGCCTCCACACCTCTCACATGATCAATGCAAGTGTAGAGTCCAACCACATCTAGTGTGACTAGACTCATACCCTGTTCCCATTTAATATCTTGCAATTTGTTTAGGACATCCATAGTGTCCATTATGTGAGACGGTAAGTTAGTCACCAATGGTTATAAAAACATATCAACGAACTCTAACAAATGTTCAGTCATACTCCCAATACCCGATACTATCGGTCTCCCTGGTGGATCTGTTCTGGATTTATGCACCTTAGGCAGAGTATATATAAACAGAAAGGTGGGGTTCTTTATGTATAAATATTTGAATTCCGCCTCATCTATCATGCCCTCTTCCTTCCAAACAAAAAGCCTTTCTAAGATACGCTTATTGGCTTGCTCAATAGGGTTAACATGCATTTTCACATAACAGCTACTATCATTCAATTGTCTACGTATCTCACTAATGTAATTCATTCTTTCCATGATGACAATATTACCGCCCTTATCGGCTTCTCGAATAACTATACTGTCATCCGATCTCAGACTTTTAAGAGCTATTCTTTGATCATATGTCAAATTATCCTTCACTTTGAATTGCCATTTACCTTGTCATCGTGATCCTCCAATTTGTGAAATTCTTTAATAGTACGTTTAACATACATATCAATAGCAGCAAATTGTATTCCCTCTGGTGTGAATTTAGATTGAGGCTTCAAACCACTTGTGCAGCTATAATCTGTTGTTACATTCAGTAATATCACCCTCCCCAAATCTCTCACCCTCAGTCAGTGACATAAGTAATTGAACATCTCGTAACTCTGCAATTGCCATATCAGATCTTTTAATTTTAGAGCTTACATTTACATTTTTATCCACTATTGAGAAAAAACTCTTCAATTTCAGTATTCTTGAAAATTTAAACAAATCAATCTCTAGTTCTGTGAAATTACAATGATTTACAGGGCAAAAGGATAATCCTTTTTTAAGAACATTTAACTCCTCTAGGCTCAAAATTCTATTAGAGAGATAGATTAATGACTTCCAATTCATTCTCCAAATTGTCATTAATGACCAAACCCTCTTCAACAATAGTACCTACTTCTTGACTTTGTCCTGACTGCAGGTTCCTATCCTTGTATTTCCTATGTTTCCTCCCCCTTCTTGTTCTGTAGGAGTTTTTTTCTTTCCTCTTCTGATTCTCATAATTTCTTCGGAAAAAGAAGAGCTTTTCACAGGGACACCACCCATTTCTCCCAATGATGTGGGATCTTCAGTAGAAGAGATACTCGAACTGCTACAATTTACAGAGCTTAATTCACTCTGAGCTGTTGCTCCCCTAGTTTCTTTATATTTAGGATTCTCATCGTAGCCTTTGGCAAAAGTAAATACTCTGCCTTGGTTATAATCCCTCTCATCTCTGCGTATTTTACTGAGTTTCTTATCCTTGATCTGTAACTGATGTCTATTTATGACATCCTTCAGTATTAAATAATTTTTATCCGTCATTTCTGGTAAATTCATGTCCTTAATTTCTCTTTCCAAATCTGCTATCTGGCTTTTTAGTTTCTCAACTTTCCTATCTGCATTTTTTATTAATAAATTCATCATTGTAAATGAAGATGCATATAGATTTTCTTCCCATTCCTTGAGATGATCCTCATTGAGGTCATCAAATGTCGGAAAAATTAATATTCTGAGACCTCTCGGGATTCTTTGTTGGTCTAAATAGTTTTTGAGAGTTACTCAATCACACCACTTCGATAATTCCAATTTTTTTAATGTCTCTAATTTCAAAAATCTATCCCTTAAACTGTTATTGGGTAAATTCTTCTGTGTAACTCAGGTAACTCAGTGATGTGGACAGAGTTGTTTCCCAGAATGGAATTGCATGGTGCAAAGAAACCAGGTGTGGTAGAAAGGGCACGTCACAATGTGAATAGAGAGATGTGAAGTTTCTGCAGTGAGGAACGTCTGTTTCAAGTTAATCACTCAGATGTATACATTTTATGGTATCACAGATTTTTTAGGCATGAAAGGGTTCATATTTTGCTGGGTGGCATGGAGCTGTAGTTATTGCAGTTGTGGAGTGCGGTGCTGAACTTGTTAGGGGTAAAGCTTTAGGGAATGTTGCTGAGTTGTGTGAGGATGGCAGAAAAATGCCCTGTTGGTTTCTCTGATGGCTGTTTTAGGTATGTTGGTCAACAGAGAGAGCAGAATGGTGCAGGGGGAGAGGAATCCCAAAAGGCAAGAGCGGGTGATTGGCTAATGGCCAGGGATGGGCAGGGTTTTCTGGGCTTCAAAGAGGTGGCAGCCATTATTTACTCCTCCTTTTCCTTTAGATAAGACTGCACACTGGTATGAGTTAGAGAATGTACTCACCTTCCCTCCCCCTCAATTTGCATTAGAATTTGTGGGAGTGTTCTTCTTTGGTTTCTGGGTGTGAGATCTTTTTAGTGAGACAGTGGCTCTCGCAGACTTTGTTTACAATGGTTGTCGCTGATGGGCAGGTTCTGGGTAGGCATTTTCAAAAGGAATTTGCAGGACTTAAATTGAGTTTTGGTAATGTTGGTCAGTACAAGGAGCGGACTGGGGGAACCTGAAAGACAAGAGCAAAATAGTAATGTCGGACTATACATTGAGATGTTTTTCAGGTGAAGAGAGTGTGTTGTTGTAGAGGAGGATGTTTAAGGGATTATTTAGGGAACGGGGAGGGGGAGGAGGATGGACAGGTTATGAAATGTTTAATGAGGCCTGGGTTTTTTGGTACATATGGCAAGTGCCAAGGCAATGTTGACGTGAGTTATGCACTAGTCTCATTAAAGCAGTCTTTTTCGCATATTTGGACTCATGTTTTCTGGAAAGGCCATCCCATTCAATCACACCCACTACTTTAGCCACTGCTTAGTTATGTCCCACTATACCACCAAGAGAGCATTGCTGGTATCTCCCCAAAGAGAAGCGTAATCAATTTTTGATGCTCCCTGCAAAATATCAGTGTGCTACTGCCCCACTCAGTAATAGAATTGCTATTTTTTTGCTCTGTTGTTTGGAATTTGGTACTGCCTGGTGGTGGTGGTTAATTGCATTATGCTACTACCAACTTTACCGCAAAGCGGCCCAATAGATGTGCCATCATTTGCTATTGATAATATACCCCAACAGACAGCTTCTCACTTGGCCAATTATGTGACATTAGCCAATTCTCTGGTGTCTTTCTGATTCGTAGCTCCATTGCATGCAAACATTAAAGGTGTCTACAAAGAAGACAAATAACGTATCATTTTTAAGTGCTAAAAACATGATATTTGAATTTATGTGATCACCCACTCTCGCAAGAGCATTGTTTTCCTGTATTGCAACACTCATCCTAGAAAATCGAAGTGTTTTCCATTGGAATAATTTTATTGTGATAAGCATTGCCTCTTTTTTTCTGAGATAGGCTAAAAATAATTGTAACACTCAGCAACACACTTTAAATTAAGCCCTTTACCATTAACCTCTTAACTAAACCCTCAGTCCCTAACCAACACCTAACATGATGCCAGTGGAAACTGATTAACTCTGAAAGTTGTGGGGCATAAAATGAAACGATTAATTTGTTTGAGCATGACTTCTCTACCTTTGGCTAAGATCAAGTGTAGTATCTGTTCTTATCAGTTTAATTGATTTGTCTGAGTAAGGGAGTGCAGAGATTGAGCAAAAAATGTCCAGAGGGAGCTCAGCGGGGTTCTTCCCCTGAGAAAAAAACAAAAGAAAACTTAAAAATGGGATATAATGACAAATTTGGCAGCACAATTTGTTTAATAAAACCATACATTATTAAAAACAGCATTTTGTTTTTGTGCACAGATTATTTTTCAATCTGAATTTTCATTATGGGACAGTATGTAAATGTTAAACATACATTTGTTTCCAGCAGGGCAACAACATGTAAAGAAGCCAATGCTTAATTTGAGCCAGTGGTTGCAGATGAGGGCCACCAGCACTTATTTTTCTGCATTACTACACTTATTTGTCTTCATCAGACATTCACTGAGAGCAAGAGAGGGAAAAACAAACAAACTGGAAATATAGAGGAAGAGAAAGATGGAAAAACATTAACAAAGGGAGAAAGCAAGAACCTGCAAGAGTGTGATAAAGGGGCAGGGAGGTTCTGGTAGTGAATTGAAGAGGCATGAGGTTGATTCAAGCTTACGGAGCCTTGGTATTGGGCGTGATTACATGTAATTGCACCAGCCCTGGGCTTCTGAGCGGAGTTTTGGGTACCGACACTCTTTTTTTACAAATTAAGAACTGAAAGAAGCATATAGTGCTTAGGATGAACTGAAGAAGAGGAGGCTGTGGAAGGGTTTGGTGGTAGCTGCTCCTTTATTAAAGACAACTATGCAGCTGTGGGAGGTGAGTCCCAATATTTGCCTGTACTCCAATATGTTGATCGCATTTACATTTGGTGTTTCAGCTCCAGCTCCCTTGGTCTAGCGAGTCCCCACCCTCCTTGACATTAAGCACAACAAATTAACAGAGTAATTGAAATAGTGACTGGGACCACTTAATAACCGAGTTCTGGATCAATAATGAGGGTTTTATAAAAAAATCTCAAATTAGACAATACAAAGAATTCCAATGACATGAAGGCTCAAAAACAGAGTATGTAGTCAGAAACCAAAGATACTGTAATTCCCAATCAGCCACAAAAGTTATAATGGAACAGGCAGAGATCCTGGTAGAAAAAAATAAGTCATCTAAATAAATGGACAGTGTGAGGAATATGAAAATTCTCTGAAATAATGGACAGAACCCTGGTAGAACAGGAGAAGGAAAAGTCGCAATATAACTGTCAGAATCAGAAGGGAAACCAACAGCATCAAGAGCACGGGATCGTGGAGACAGCTGCCCCCAAAACTCACGTGGCCCTCTGCCCCCCCCTTGCTATGCCACTGAGCACAGGGCCGGACTGGCTATTTATTCCATCAGGCATTTCCATAGTCAGCGGAAGCCTTAGGAGATCGGTTTTAAAAGCCCAGTGCCGCGGCTGGTGCCTCTGAACTTTCCCCAGCTCCCCATGGCCAAATGCAGTTGGTAGAAAGCAAGAACATCAATTCACCAAAGGGCCAGAGGTAGTGGAAGTCACATGCCATTTGACCTTTACGTTCACTCACACACATGTTTACACATACAGACATAATCACACTTACACACAGTCTCTCTTACATAAGGCCCACTCTCACCTGCACACATGCACACAACATACATTTAAAAGCATTTTTACTTACCTCTGCTGCCAGGGACGGTCATATTCCAAATAACTGTATTCCATTTTTTAATACACTAATAGCGAATGATATGGTATAATTCACTATTAATATTTAAAAAATGATACAAACCCAGGCATTTGGAGCCCCAACCAATGTCTTTAAGGATGAGCTTCCTCTGTGTTCCTTGCACTGATTTTGCCACCTCTGAGACCAGGGGCTGCAAATGCAGTGCTAGGGGTTGCAAGGGGCATCCCAGGGGTCGCATTTGCAACCCCTGAATAGCGTCCATGGTAGAAGGGAGCTTGAAGGAGAAAGAGGCAGAGTGGGGATGGAGAGACAGGAGGGAAGGAAAGTGAGAGAATGAATGGATGGAAAGCGGGATAGAGCAAGGAAAGGAAGGGAGATGGTCTGATTTCAGCATTTTTGCCAGGACTGCTTTTATTGCCCCAGTCCTACCCTGCTGCAGAATCTGTCTAGCGAGGATAAGGACACATGCTAAGTGCAGCTCAGGAAGCTGGAAACTCAAGTGTGCGCTGTGTATCATAGAGACTTGGGCTGTTGTACCATGTAGACCCAAATGCTCTGCCTGCTTCCTGCAGCCTCTAACTCCACCCTTTTACAGTTTGTTATAGTGTGAGGTCAGTGAGCATCTCTGACCCCCCCTACCCCACCCTGTGATGAGTGTGAAAGGTTGTGGTAGCTGATACTCCAGTTCCTGAATCATATGAAAGCCCCTGGCTCTGAAAGGCTTCAGCCTGAAGCGCCCAGTGTTAACTTGGCCTCTGATGGAGCGGGGATTGTTAAATCTCAAACGTCGGGTATAATCCTCATACAAACAGCACCTTTAGTCAATGTGGAGAGAGAGCTAGGAGCAATCTTTTATATTCATTTCCATAAACAGTGAAGACCAATGGGGCTCCACGGGAAACGACAGAGAGAACAGTATTTAGTTTTAAAGTATTTATTAACAAGACTAGTTAAATTATGGTCATAAATTCATTAAGTATTGACATTTAAGCATCATTATTAGAAGTTAAATGGTCCATGAGCCGATATTTCAAGATCAGGAAAAATCGATCATTAACAAGAACTACAAAAACAATACAGACTATCCAAAAAGTGTGTTCCATAAAGGAAACCCCTAATCTAAATTAAACGGATATAAGTCGGGAAGGGCATTTAGTAAGGCAAGTGAGGTAAGGTGTCAGCTTCAGAAAACCAAATAAAGGACTTTGACAAGGGAATGTGAATGCTTAGGCATTACACCTTTGCACTCAAGCAGTGGAGATCAGCAAAGGTGAGAAGGGTCTTCTAAGTTCAAAGTCAGCAAGCATCTTCTCTCTAGTCTAAGGAACACACAGTCTATCATTATTCACCAAAACACTAGTTGCAATATTTCAGCTTGTTCTCACTCTCGGGAACCAGTCATATTACTTCAGACTCTGGGAGCAAGTATACATAATGGTCCATGCATGGCTATGTCCGTCAACCTCACTATCATCCTCTAATACATAACAATAAACTATTCACTAGCTAGAAAGGCATCTGGGAAAAACACAGCATCTGCAGTAAAGGAAACTCATAACATGCAAAACAAATGGAAATAAAATGTGCAGGGCTCTTTAGCCTTAAACGTGTATAATATGACATCCAAAATGGCAGTAGAAATGCGGCTAACTTAAGGTACATAGCATGTAAACTTGGGTGCTCCTTATAATCAGGTCATCTACTAAAATGTATATGTATGAAATGGACATGGTTTTTATTTATGTAACAACAAACCTTAACTCTGTATCCTTAATCCCGTACCCTATTTCTTTATTGCTTAACCACCAACACTTACACCCCAAACCCTTAACCCTATATCCCAAACCCTGAAACCAATATCCCAAACCTATAAACCCATCCCTTTAATCCTATACACTTAACTGCTATACAGAGCCCCATACTTTTACTCCTGTACACTTTATTTTATGCACTTAACTACTAATCCCTGAACAGCTAACATGTATAACTCAAACCCCTAACACTTAAATATATAACTTTAATCCCTAACACCTAGCCACTAACCCCACACCCTTAGCTCCTCCACTCTTTAACCCTGCCCCCTAATTCTTTTCACATTTTCGCCTCAAAGTATTTTGGGAACAAACACTTTGGAAAGTGTTCCTGTTTCAAATTGTTTATTGATCGAACTGATCACAGAGAAAGTATTGCCTGAGATCAAGTCTTCACTGTTGCACTACTTTCGTCTTTCCTTATCTCTCTGTCTGAGGTTGCTCAGTGGGTTAAGGGGCCTAGTGCTGATATGCACATATATCCTGCAAGGCACACCTTCACAATGTAGCATGACCAATCCCACCTTTCACCCTTCTCAGGCTCATAAAAAGAGAGCCATTTAATTCAGTAACAAGAAAACTAATTAACCAAGGCCAAGAGATATTCCATATGATGGTGTGAATTTATAAACGTTAATATTATTAGCAGTATGCGCTATAACATTGAAATATCCTTAGATTGTGTGTTGCAGTCATTAAATCAGTGCTTAACTTTTTAATTGTACTTTTAATTTCCCCTACTGCTAGTAAATGTCAGCAACCCACAGTGACGACATAACCTTCTCCCTCTGCCCGGACCAATTCTTTAGTTTAATTATCATTAATTATCATGCGAGCATTCTACTGACTCATTAGTAATGCTTCCATGATCCTCCCACTTAACTCAATTTCCAAAGCAGGAATGAATGAAAATTCTTTAAGGGCAAGACTGCATAAATCTGAAACACTTGCGAATTGTGTGCTATGCGGAAAAGAGTTCTTAAAGTTAATATGTGTTAATGTTAAGTGAAATTACAGATAAAATAATGTAGAAAATTGCAAAATAAATTACAATAATCAGTTAGTATAACCACCTAATTAATATTGACTATATCATTGGTCGATGATTAATTCCCTTTTCGCAGATATCTGCAAGTTTATCATTTGTTGGCAGATATGTTTCCTCGTTTTGTAGTCATGTGTGGCTTATTATCACTAGGCTTCTGGAGGAATCCCATACTGTGCGTGGGAGACTACTGGAATTCAGCAATGAGTTGGGTGGTTCAGTTGACTGGCGCTTGAGTCCAAGACATAGCTGCCAACCTGAAACAAAAAGCTCACCTGTGAGGAGGGGGCAGGGCCTCGTTTGTGATGTTTTTTAGAAGATTGTTATGTGTAAACTGTGTGTTTGTGGTAAGTATGTTCAACGTAAAGTTAAGACATTGAGTAAGTGGAATTGGAAGGAATGATAGATACATGACCTGCAATAGTTTCAGATCAGTTGGCTGCTAATTCTTCTGCCTGCTGTACCCAATGTACCTCCGTTTCTAGGTGCACTTTTTTTTTAAAAATTAATAAATACACTTTTCACCACCCTGGCACAGTCAACGCTTCTCATTCCAGTGGTGACAACGACAGGATCCTGATAGTTTCTACTGTGGTGAACCACATCATCCAATAACTTTTATCTTTCTACTCTCTGCACCCATTGCTCAATCCTTTATTGGGGTCATCACAGGTATATTCACACATTGAGTTGGGATGCACAGATTAACTCAGGTGGCAAGAGCCTACTAGATGCCACAAAGTTGAGTGCTCTTTTGTGGTACTTTCTGCAGAAGAGCGCACTCATTGCTATATCGTCTTAAGCGCGTATCGATCCATTAGTGTTACTTTTGGGGTGCAGCCACATGACCCATTGTTAGATCATCTGTTGCAAAGGATGCCTTGTTCATGAGTGTGGGTCTGTGTATTGCTCGGTACCAAGCACTAATACAGGCCCTAAATACGAGCTGTTACTTAAATTCAGCTGTTAATAGCAGACCTAGGCAACCTTGGTACTTAGCAACCGTGGGATTCCGCATCATCAGTGTTCTACTAAGACTCATTTTGGGCCCCTGAACTTGGTTCTAGAAATGAAGCAGTGTTAAGGATGCTTTGTCTATGACGATATCAACAGCACTCATAGAAAACACAATTCATGCAGGACCAAGACTCAGGGGCCAGTGGTATAGCAAGGGGGCGGCGTCCTCCTGCTCTTACCTGCTGTCTCATGGGAGCAATCGGCCCCCCTTCCTGTTCTACATTGTGGCCGTCGCAGGGCGGCAAACACCACTGAATCTCGCCAGCATCCCCCCCCCTCTTCAATTAGGCCACCGTGGGCGGCAAAACCAGGGACCACCACGGGCGGCCATAGGGTTAGCTACGCCCACCTTGTTAACAGACTTTCACATAGAATAACTGTGTTAGAAATGCAGAAGTAGATGCCAAGTCCTGTTGTTATAAGTCCTCCACAATATTCCTATGACCCAGATAAAACTACAGTAGTATACTCCACACTACAATCTCATAAAAATGTCTGTTTTCTTTCACAACGGGAGCTACAGGTATTGTGGCAATTGCGGCCACATTTCCATCTGCTAAAAGCCCAGAATTACGGAAACGTGTCAAAATTGGATTGGTAATACTGAATTCTGCATGATAATTCCCATTCCATTTGAGGATACGCCATAATCCTTTCCTAATATTGAGCACGGAATAGCCGGTACCAGGGTTGGATATTTCCTCTTCATGGCTCCTTCTTCCACCACTCTACTCTTCCTGCCTCTTTACCTCACTTTTTCGTACCTGCTTTCTCCCTTTGTTATTGTTTTCCTAGCTTTTACTTCATCCTTCTTTCTCTCTTTTCTGCCTTTCTGTCTGTTGTTCTTGGTCAATATCTGATATTAAAAATTAAGCCTTTGTCCCAGTGGCGGCCAGTACGGTACTGAGGTGGTGAGGCGGGGTAGGGGGGTTGGGAGGTTAAAAACAAAATTCACTTACCTGATCGTCGCGCCTCTCCGCCATCTCTCCCACGTTGTTCCTCCGCTCCAGCCGGAAGAGAAGGAAGCACCCAGGCTCCCCTGAGCCAATCACAAGGGAAATAGGAGCTTAGGCATGCTCTCCACCCAGGGTGGAGAACATGCAAAGTGTGCATGACGGTTTGGCCAGGCCAAGACAGCCAGCCAAACCATCATGTGCACTTTAGATTGCAGCAAGCACTCCTCCTCTCTCGTCACAGGAGCCTGTCCCGCCCCGCCCAAAACTGTCGGATACTAAAAATAAAATGATAATAACTTATGTTATTATCATTTTCTTTTTTCTTTTACATTGCTCCGCGAGCAGTGGGGTGGGGCTCCTCTGCCTTAGAGGAGGAGCCGCCACTGCTTGTTCCTTAAAAATTAGCCCCATCTCCCCACCACTTGTAACCACCTGCACAAATTAAGCACTGATTACCCATGGTTAACACTGGATGTTCATTGTTTAACCTAATTTACAACAGCACATTTAACTGGAGAGCAGCAGGCGAACACTTGGGAAGTATGCTTGAAATGTGAGGTGACAACATTTGTTGATCTTGCATTTGTGGCAGAATTGCAGACCATTTTAAAATTTACAAGGACACATTGGTTCAATTAAAATTCTTGGGTAACAGTTTTTTAAAATTAATTGCACCATCATAGTATTGATAATTTTCTTGTTCTTCCTCCAAATGGTGTTATTCTGATTTTTGTATGTATTTTCTAGGTAGTAACACTGACTTTGTTTTTATAGTCATCTTACATCATGAATAAATGTAAGATTGTGTAGAACGCGGCCAGATTTTCCTCTCTCTGAAACAAAGTGTGAGTCCCACCACAGATATGGACAGGGGAATCCTCACTGGGTACACAACCAGCTGTAACCACTACCTTATAGCCTCGCCCTATAACATGCATAATTTTGTGAGCCCTGTCACTGTCTTAACATTCCTCACATGCTGCTTTCTTTGTGGTATTCATTGTTCCTTTACACTCTAAAAAGCTTTTTGAACATGGATTTCGTCCTCCAGATTTTTCTACAGCACTCTGATGCACTCCTTGTGTCCAACTCAGCTCTATAAAACTGCAAAGTACATAAATAACAAACATTGGCAAAACCAATGGGTTTGCGTTAACTGGCAGTCTTTGAATTTGCCAGTGCTTGTTTTGTCCTGGTTTCTGCAAAACTTTAATGTTGTAGAGCTGCTAGGCCCTCTCTAAAAATAAAAAATAAATCATTGGCTGAAAACAAAAACAAAAATTCTCTCAAAATGTTTAAATTGCTATAGTTGTCCATGGCACTGAAGGGGACTACTTTGAGTGAGGATGTGCTCCTTGTGAACAGAAAGAATGCTGTCACTCACAGTGAAGTTAGCCAATGGCTGAAGTGGGCTGACCACCTACCCCATGCTGTGTGCTTTAGAAAGAGGAAGAAAATGTGAATATCACAATAGCAGCCCAACAGATGAAGGGGGCAAGCTGAAAGCCCATATAAGTTTTTTTAACGTACAATTTTCATAAAATCAAAACGTCTTGGCTAACTTCAGACCTACAAATTAATAATTGGGTATGCAGAGCCCACATAAATAAACAAACATGTGGCAGAAGCTGCATCTTTCATCTACTGCCTCATGCTGCCATTTGAGAAGGGTTGAAGGAAGCTAGGGATGACTATGTTATGGCTAGGACATTATATTAAGAAGCCATATGGTTCAAACAATAATGTCATACTGAAGTGAAAGACACTATGGGACATATTTATGACTTTTGTGGCACAGGACCGTGCAGCAAGTCACCTTGCTGAGCTGCAATGCATCACAGGGAAAGGGCCGGAATGCGCCGTATTTATCAAATACGGAGCATTCCTGTCCTTTTCCTTGTGCTGGTGCTGTTTTGGCAGCATTCCGTCAACGCAGGCACCGTTGCACCATGGTTCAAGGGGGCCTGTGTTGTAGACAGAATTGTTTTTGTGCTGGAAGGGGCACCTTTCTGTACAAAAACAATCCTGAGAGGATTTTTCCTTTTTCTATGTGCGCTGCAGAATGCAGCACACAAAGAAAGAGGAAAAAACAAGGAGAAATTAAGATCTTTCTCATTGTTACACCTCTCCTGGGAAGACGTAAGATCTTGGCGCATTCCCAGGTTTAGAAGTTCTTGTAAATCTGGAAATGCGTCAAGATCCATGGGAGTTGCATGGGATCACCCACCGCAATGCCAATGGAACGCCTACCTAGGGCAGGGTATCTCAACGCAGCGATTTGTGCTGCTTTGCGCTACTCCAGATTTAGGAGGCCACTCAGAGCCACGCATCTTTGCGTGGCTTCATAAATCTGACTTAGAGAATTGCGCTGCGCATGTTCCACATTGCGTGGTGCAAACCAGATGCAAGCCTCCCATAAATATGCCCCTATATTCATACGTCCAGCGTTCCTAAACTTGCTTCTGCTCTAAAATATAGCAGGGACAAACATATTCCGTTCATGCCATGATGTAATCACCAAAGATCAGCAGGTCTGCCCAATGAAAAGATGCAGAAAAACAATTCTCGGAAATTACTTTGGTTAAGCAATTTCAGGTATTTTCGCAAACTGTGGAACATTCCTAAAAGAGTGTATGCACATTTGACAAGGAGGAAGCAGGGGAGATGATGCTGTGAAAGCCTGGAAAAATCTGGTGGGCAGAAAACAAGGATGTGAAAAACATATATTTATTTTAGGCGTGGGGCTCAGACATGTTTAAACCTACCTGCGAAATAAAGAATACGTTAAGGAGGAAGTGTTGCAAGAGAGATCAGGGCTACTGCAATGCTGGAAAATTTAGCGTGCATTGCTGTGAGGCAAGTTGGAAGCTCAACGGAAACCACCAGTTTCTTTTTGTTTATACATTTATAAAGTGCAAAAAAGGCCACCAAATTTTTGCATCACAGTGCATGATTCAAAAACACAGGAAATTACAGCCATCAAAGCTATTCGAAAAATAACATAATCAATTCGACTTTACAATAAAAAAAACATTAAAAAGTTGCATATATGAACAATAATTAAAGCTACATAGAACTCGTATAGCACTATATATATATATTCACTGGAAAAACCATAGGTTTCAGGCCTGATATAGTTAGGAATTAGCATTTAAAAAACCTTAGAAATTCACTGAAAAAAATCATAGGTTTCAGGGGTGTTATAGTTAGCTGGACATTTCACTCTTACAAAACCATTGAAATTCCTCCGATATAGTTAGTTGTACTAACTACATCTCGCGCGCCCGCAATCCATTGCTGATGATGTCACATATTACATCATTCATGACATGGTCAGTGACATTAGCATTTGTCCGTACAAATTCACTGAAAAAACCATAGGTTTCACACACGTTATAGTTAGGAATTAGCATTTAAAAAACCTTGCAAATTCACTTAAAAAACCATAGGTTTCACACATGTTATAGTTAGCTGTACATTTCACTCGTAAAAAACCAATGAAATTCCACGTTATAGTTAGATCAGGTAACTATAACTTGCGCAACCGCAATGCACAATGTGTCATTTCAGATGTCATCATTGATGTCATGAGTGATGTCACTGACCATGTCATAAGTGATGTAATATGTGACGTCATCAGCAGTGCTTTGCGGTTGCGCAAGTTATAGTTACCTGATCTAACTATAACGTGGAATTTCATTGGTTTTTTACGAGTGAAATGTACAGCTAACTATAACTTGTGTGAAACCTATGGTTTTTTAAGTGAATTATATATATATATATATATATATATATATATATATATATATATATATATATATAGCAATTTGCATTGAAGAATGAGTGGATATATAAATATAAATATCTGGATGGAGGATTTAGTAGCAGTGTGATTGACTGTTTACTTGACTAATTTATAGTGTCTCACTAAATATATTGGATAGTGACTAAACTGTGTGAATATCTGTATCACTTTGTAAGTTGTTGTATAAACTGCTGCACCAGTTGGTTACTAGCTACGTGAAAGTCTATATTAGTTATTGATTAGTTAACTGAGTATTTGTATGGGAGAGTGAATGTGTGTGTGGTTCGGTGAGGGGTGTGTGACAGCTCAAAGATGTGTGAATAGTTGATTCAGTAGGTATATGAAGTTAAAACTAAATGTTATAACAGTTGTTTGGGTGTGTGAATATCTTTATGGGTGTGGTGATGAGCAAATATATGTCTCAATGGTACATATCCAACAAACTAGAAAAATAAAAGCCAGTGTATGTGTCAGTTGTTGTATATAAATAAGTATACATAAGACTCAGTGATTGTATGAGTGACTGTATGGATAACTGTATACTTGTAATAGGGATTTTATAACACACTAAGTATGAGTTACTATCTATATGAATAGATGAAGTGGTGTTTGTATAAGTGTGTAGATAAGTAAAAGTAAGTATCATCCATTGTTTGCATAAGTGAGTAGGGTGACTTCATAACTGGTTAGGATGTGTGCTGGTGTGTAATGTCGATATAGGTGTATAAGTCTATTTGATAGTGTTCTATTGATCATTGACAGCATGTATGAGTGAATGTATAGGTAAGTGATTAGATGTGTGTATAGATCTAGGAATCACTGAGTGGGTGTTTAGAAACTTGTATTGGTGTGTCAATGGTTTCTAATATGGCACTCTGTATTTTACAGTCAGTGATGAAAGGTTATACTAGTGTATGATGAGGTGTATCTGATTGTCACATGGATGATGTCATCAGTGATGTCATCAGTGCTGTCATTTGAGATGTCATCAGTGATGTCACTGACCATGTCATGAATGATGTAATATGTGACATCATCAGCAGTGGATTGCGGGCGTGCGAGATGTAGTTAGTACAACTAACTATATCAGAGGAATTTCAATGGTTTTGTACGAGTGAAATGTCCAGCTAACTATAACACCCCTAAAACCTATGATTTTTATAGTGAATTTCTAAGGCTTTTTAAATGCTAATTCCTAACTATATCAGGCCTGAAACCTATGGTTTTTTCAGTGAATTTCAAAGGTTTTTTAAATGCTAATTCCTAACTATATCAAGCCTGAAACCTATGGTTTTTTCGGTGAATTTCAAAGGTTTTTTAAATGCTAATTCCTAACTATATCAGGCCTGAAACCTATGGTTTCTTCAGTGAATGTCAAAGGTTTTGTAAATGACAATTTTTTATGTATTGTTATACCGATTTTTTTGATACTGATTTACTACATTTTTAAAACTATTTATTTTTAGATATTTTATTTTTTTAATTACATTATAATTACATTATACATTACAATACAAAATATACTTTCTCAGAATGAATTACTTTAGTTTAACTACTTTGCAAATAGGCAATAGAATTTTAAGTACAGTAGTTACAGTTGTTGCAATGGGCAACATAATTTCAAACACAATGCAACATTGAGCTCAATGTGAATTTCTAGTCAAATGCAATTAGTTACTTTATGGATTACTTTTCTAACCACAGGACTGGATCCTAGATTCAGTCCTTGGACATCTCCTGTAAACAGTTGAGTAAAAGCGTTTTGGTTACAGTAGTGATTTTTAAGGAATATTATTGTATTTTAAAAGTTGACAGAAATTTTTTCACATAGAATCACCAATGTTATCCTATGGCACAAAATTCACTTAGCAGGTAAGTAGTGTTATCGTTAGTTTTTCTTACTCAGTGGTGGATCCTGGATCCAGCACTGGTGCATCTCCTATAAACAGTTGAAAGAATGTGTTTAAGTCATACAGACGATTTTTTAGGAATATTTTTAGTTTGTGAAAATAAGGAAGGGAATACAAATTACTGGTAAGTACGCTTAGAATTACTGTTCAGGGTCAGTGGTGGGCTAAAACATGCAGCACTGGGTTCTCTCCTGATAACAGGTGGGTAAATCGAAATTCGTAGTTCAGCTGATTTTATAGGAATATTTGTACAATGGTGAAGGAAAGGTGCGGGGCCTGAGGTGACGTGTGCAAACACGCCCTGTGGATCGTTTTAAGTTGGGGAATTAATTCCTCTTCAATCCTGCGGTCCCCTGGGGGCCAATTAGCCCACCAGGTACCTCCAGTATGCGCCAGGGAGCTGCGTTGCAGAGAGGTGTTCAGAGGCTACGCCCCTTTTTACAACACTCTGCAACGCAGCTCCGTGGCGCTTACTAGAGGTACCTGGTGGGCTAGTTGGCCCCTAGGGGACCTCTGGATTGAAGAGGAATTAATTCCCCAACTTAAAACGTGCCACAGGGCGTGTTTGCACACATATCACCTCAGGCCCCGCCCCCTACCTTCACCACTGTGCAAACGCGCCCCGTGGCGCGTTTTAAGTTGGGGGATTAAGTCCCCTTGAATCCTGAGGTCCCCTAGCGGCCAACTAGCCCACCAGGTACCTCCACGGAGCTGTGTTGCAGAGAGGTGTAAAAAGGGGCATGGCCTCATTACACCTCTCTGCAATGCAGCCCCCTGGCGCATACTGGAGGTTCCTGGTGGGCTAGTTGGCCCCCAGGGACCCCCAGTATTCAAGGGGAATTAGTTCCCCCTCTGCAAACGCGCCAGGGGGAGCATTTGCAGAGTGGTGCCAGGAGGGGGCGTGGCCTCCGGCCCGATCACATATATATATATTTTTTTTTTAAAGAAGGGGGGCTGTGTAGCCCTCCTTCTTTTTCTAATGTATTGGCCCTGGGGACCCCATCCCCCAGGGCCTGCCCCCAATTTTTTTTTAAATCTGGAAGGGGGCCGCGTGGCCCCCCTCCCAAGGCCATAATTTGCCCCGGGGACCCCATCCCCCGGGGCATGGCCCTTTTTAAAAAAATATATATATTTTGGAGAGGGGCTGCCTTGCCACCCTCCTGTGGCCACTTATGGCCCAGGGGACCCCATCCCCCTGGGCCGTTTCTTTTTTTGTTTTTGTTTTTTTTTAGGAGGGGGGACGCGTGGCCCCCCTCCAGGGCCACTACTAGCCCCGGGAACCCCATCCCCCAGGGCTGGCCCTCTTCGTTGGGGGCCTGTGGAAAAGCAATCTGCTTTCCTATTTGGAAGAGAGAGCAGGTTTACCCTGTCATTGCAAACTACAGTGTCCCGGGGGTGGGCACCCTGGGACACTGCAGGAGCCGGCCCTGGGGGGTGGCATTCCCAAGGCCTAGACAAGGCTCCAGGAGGGGGACGGCATTGCCCCCCTCCCACATTTTGAAGAAGCCCCGGGGGTAGCGGTCCCCGGGGCTGGGGGGGGCCTGAGAGCCCCCCCACCCAATTTTAATAAGCCCCGGGGGGTGGCAGTCCCCGGGGCTGGGGGGGCCTGAGAGCCCTATATCTCCGCCATTAGGTTATATATATATATATATATATATATATATCTTGCTCTCGGGAAGGTCCAACAATTGGGCTGCACTCGAACACAGAAGAGCTTTTCCCAACAGCTTTATTCGGTAAAACAGTCGCGCTGACCCGGTCAATGAAACAGCAGACCACAGCCCTGACGCGTTTCGAGAGTTCTCTTTTTCAAAGGGTGAATGCAGTCAAAAGCACACATGTGGCCACACCTTCCTTTTAACATCATATCGTGAGTCCTGATTGGACAACTCTGAATGAGATATCACGTTGTGTTCTGGGAGGTGTAGTCCGTGTTAAAATCCTCAGATGGTGGTGCTTAAAATTCACTGTTGATTACGGCTCCACATGAGCCCCGGACAGCTTGGCGGTTTAAATCCACTCCTGTGCCCCACAAACGAAGCCCCTCCTGATTAGGAACTCCGTGGCCCCCATTACGAAGTGGTGCAGCCCTGCGGCAGGACGGCCGCATCAATATCTTGCTCTCGGGAAGGTCCAACAATTGGGCTGCACTCGAACACAGAAGAGCTTTTCCCAACAGCTTTATTCGGTAAAACAGTCGCGCTGACCCGGTCAATGAAACAGCAGACCACAGCCCTGACGCGTTTCGAGAGTTCTCTTTTTCAAAGGGTGAATGCAGTCAAAAGCACACATGTGGCCACACCTTCCTTTTAACATCATATCGTGAGTCCTGATTGGACAACTCTGAATGAGATATCACGTTGTGTTCTGGGAGGTGTAGTCCGTGTTAAAATCCTCAGATGGTGGTGCTTAAAATTCACTGTTGATTACGGCTCCACATGAGCCCCGGACAGCTTGGCGGTTTAAATCCACTCCTGTGCCCCACAAACGAAGCCCCTCCTGATTAGGAACTCCGTGGCCCCCATTACGAAGTGGTGCAGCCCTGCGGCAGGACGGCCGCATCAATATCTTGCTCTCGGGAAGGTCCAACAATTGGGCTGCACTCGAACACAGAAGAGCTTTTCCCAACAGCTTTATTCGGTAAAACAGTCGCGCTGACCCGGTCAATGAAACAGCAGACCACAGCCCTGACGCGTTTCGAGAGTTCTCTTTTTCAAAGGGTGAATGCAGTCAAAAGCACACATGTGGCCACACCTTCCTTTTAACATCATATCGTGAGTCCTGATTGGACAACTCTGAATGAGATATCACGTTGTGTTCTGGGAGGTGTAGTCCGTGTTAAAATCCTCAGATGGTGGTGCTTAAAATTCACTGTTGATTACGGCTCCACATGAGCCCCGGACAGCTTGGCGGTTTAAATCCACTCCTGTGCCCCACAAACGAAGCCCCTCCTGATTAGGAACTCCGTGGCCCCCATTACGAAGTGGTGCAGCCCTGCGGCAGGACGGCCGCATCAATATCTTGCTCTCGGGAAGGTCCAACAATTGGGCTGCACTCGAACACAGAAGAGCTTTTCCCAACAGCTTTATTCGGTAAAACAGTCGCGCTGACCCGGTCAATGAAACAGCAGACCACAGCCCTGACGCGTTTCGAGAGTTCTCTTTTTCAAAGGGTGAATGCAGTCAAAAGCACACATGTGGCCACACCTTCCTTTTAACATCATATCGTGAGTCCTGATTGGACAACTCTGAATGAGATATCACGTTGTGTTCTGGGAGGTGTAGTCCGTGTTAAAATCCTCAGATGGTGGTGCTTAAAATTCACTGTTGATTACGGCTCCACATGAGCCCCGGACAGCTTGGCGGTTTAAATCCACTCCTGTGCCCCACAAACGAAGCCCCTCCTGATTAGGAACTCTGTGGCCCCCATTACGAAGTGGTGCAGCCCTGCGGCAGGACGGCCGCATCAATATCTTGCTCTCGGGAAGGTCCAACAATTGGGCTGCACTCGAACACAGAAGAGCTTTTCCCAACAGCTTTATTCGGTAAAACAGTCGCGCTGACCCGGTCAATGAAACAGCAGACCACAGCCCTGACGCGTTTCGAGAGTTCTCTTTTTCAAAGGGTGAATGCAGTCAAAAGCACACATGTGGCCACACCTTCCTTCTAACATCATATCGTGAGTCCTGATTGGACAACTCTGAATGAGATATCACGTTGTGTTCTGGGAGGTGTAGTCCGTGTTAAAATCCTCAGATGGTGGTGCTTAAAATTCACTGTTGATTACGGCTCCACATGAGCCCCGGACAGCTTGGCGGTTTAAATCCACTCCTGTGCCCCACAAACGAAGCCCCTCCTGATTAGGAACTCCGTGGCCCCCATTACGAAGTGGTGCAGCCCTGCGGCAGGACGGCCGCATCAATATCTTGCTCTCGGGAAGGTCCAACAATTGGGCTGCACTCGAACACAGAAGAGCTTTTCCCAACAGCTTTATTCGGTAAAACAGTCGCGCTGACCCGGTCAATGAAACAGCAGACCACAGCCCTGACGCGTTTCGAGAGTTCTCTTTTTCAAAGGGTGAATGCAGTCAAAAGCACACATGTGGCTACACCTTCCTTTTAACATCATATCGTGAGTCCTGATTGGACAACTCTGAATGAGATATCACGTTGTGTTCTGGGAGGTGTAGTCCGTGTTAAAATCCTCAGATGGTGGTGCTTAAAATTCACTGTTGATTACGGCTCCACATGAGCCCCGGACAGCTTGGCGGTTTAAATCCACTCCTGTGCCCCACAAACGAAGCCCCTCCTGATTAGGAACTCCGTGGCCCCCATTACGAAGTGGTGCAGCCCTGCGGCAGGACGGCCGCATCAATATCTTGCTCTCGGGAAGGTCCAACAATTGGGCTGCACTCGAACACAGAAGAGATTTTCCCAACAGCTTTATTCGGTAAAACAGTCGCGCTGACCCGGTCAATGAAACAGCAGACCACAGCCCTGACGCGTTTCGAGAGTTCTCTTTTTCAAAGGGTGAATGCAGTCAAAAGCACACATGTGGCCACACCTTCCTTTTAACATCATATCGTGAGTCCTGATTGGACAACTCTGAATGAGATATCACGTTGTGTTCTGGGAGGTGTAGTCCGTGTTAAAATCCTCAGATGGTGGTGCTTAAAATTCACTGTTGATTACGGCTCCACATGAGCCCCGGACAGCTTGGCGGTTTAAATCCACTCCTGTGCCCCACAAACGAAGCCCCTCCTGATTAGGAACTCCGTGGCCCCCATTACGAAGTGGTGCAGCCCTGCGGCAGGACGGCCGCATCAATATCTTGCTCTCGGGAAGGTCCAACAATTGGGCTGCACTCGAACACAGAAGAGCTTTTCCCAACAGCTTTATTCGGTAAAACAGTCGCGCTGACCCGGTCAATGAAACAGCAGACCACAGCCCTGACGCGTTTCGAGAGTTCTCTTTTTCAAAGGGTGAATGCAGTCAAAAGCACACATGTGGCCACACCTTCCTTTTAACATCATATCGTGAGTCCTGATTGGACAACTCTGAATGAGATATCACGTTGTGTTCTGGGAGGTGTAGTCCGTGTTAAAATCCTCAGATGGTGGTGCTTAAAATTCACTGTTGATTACGGCTCCACATGAGCCCCGGACAGCTTGGCGGTTTAAATCCACTCCTGTGCCCCACAAACGAAGCCCCTCCTGATTAGGAACTCCGTGGCCCCCATTACGAAGTGGTGCAGCCCTGCGGCAGGACGGCCGCATCAATATCTTGCTCTCGGGAAGGTCCAACAATTGGGCTGCACTCGAACACAGAAGAGCTTTTCCCAACAGCTTTATTCGGTAAAACAGTCGCGCTGACCCGGTCAATGAAACAGCAGACCACAGCCCTGACGCGTTTCGAGAGTTCTCTTTTTCAAAGGGTGAATGCAGTCAAAAGCACACATGTGGCCACACCTTCCTTTTAACATCATATCGTGAGTCCTGATTGGACAACTCTGAATGAGATATCACGTTGTGTTCTGGGAGGTGTAGTCCGTGTTAAAATCCTCAGATGGTGAGAGAACTCTCGAAACGCGTCAGGGCTGTGGTCTGCTGTTTCATTGACCGGGTCAGCGCGACTGTTTTACCGAATAAAGCTGTTGGGAAAAGCTCTTCTGTGTTCGAGTGCAGCCCAATTGTTGGACCTTCCCGAGAGCAAGATATTGATGCGGCCGTCCTGCCGCAGGGCTGCACCACTTCGTAATGGGGGCCACGGAGTTCCTAATCAGGAGGGGCTTCGTTTGTGGGGCACAGGAGTGGATTTAAACCGCCAAGCTGTCCGGGGCTCATGTGGAGCCGTAATCAACAGTGAATTTTAAGCACCACCATCTGAGGATTTTAACACGGACTACACCTCCCAGAACACAACGTGATATCTCATTCAGAGTTGTCCAATCAGGACTCACGATATGATGTTAAAAGGAAGGTGTGGCCACATGTGTGCTTTTGACTGCATTCACCCTTTGAAAAAGAGAACTCTCGAAACGCGTCAGGGCTGTGGTCTGCTGTTTCATTGACCGGGTCAGCGCGACTGTTTTACCGAATAAAGCTGTTGGGAAAAGCTCTTCTGTGTTCGAGTGCAGCCCAATTGTTGGACCTTCCCGAGAGCAAGATATTGATGCGGCCGTCCTGCCGCAGGGCTGCACCACTTCGTAATGGGGGCCACGGAGTTCCTAATCAGGAGGGGCTTCGTTTGTGGGGCACAGGAGTGGATTTAAACCGCCAAGCTGTCCGGGGCTCATGTGGAGCCGTAATCAACAGTGAATTTTAAGCACCACCATCTGAGGATTTTAACACGGACTACACCTCCCAGAACACAACGTGATATCTCATTCAGAGTTGTCCAATCAGGACTCACGATATGATGTTAAAAGGAAGGTGTGGCCACATGTGTGCTTTTGACTGCATTCACCCTTTGAAAAAGAGAACTCTCGAAACGCGTCAGGGCTGTGGTCTGCTGTTTCATTGACCGGGTCAGCGCGACTGTTTTACCGAATAAAGCTGTTGGGAAAAGCTCTTCTGTGTTCGAGTGCAGCCCAATTGTTGGACCTTCCCGAGAGCAAGATATTGATGCGGCCGTCCTGCCGCAGGGCTGCACCACTTCGTAATGGGGGCCACGGAGTTCCTAATCAGGAGGGGCTTCGTTTGTGGGGCACAGGAGTGGATTTAAACCGCCAAGCTGTCCGGGGCTCATGTGGAGCCGTAATCAACAGTGAATTTTAAGCACCACCATCTGAGGATTTTAACACGGACTACACCTCCCAGAACACAACGTGATATCTCATTCAGAGTTGTCCAATCAGGACTCACGATATGATGTTAAAAGGAAGGTGTGGCCACATGTGTGCTTTTGACTGCATTCACCCTTTGAAAAAGAGAACTCTCGAAACGCGTCAGGGCTGTGGTCTGCTGTTTCATTGACCGGGTCAGCGCGACTGTTTTACCGAATAAAGCTGTTGGGAAAAGCTCTTCTGTGTTCGAGTGCAGCCCAATTGTTGGACCTTCCCGAGAGCAAGATATTGATGCGGCCGTCCTGCCGCAGGGCTGCACCACTTCGTAATGGGGGCCACGGAGTTCCTAATCAGGAGGGGCTTCGTTTGTGGGGCACAGGAGTGGATTTAAACCGCCAAGCTGTCCGGGGCTCATGTGGAGCCGTAATCAACAGTGAATTTTAAGCACCACCATCTGAGGATTTTAACACGGACTACACCTCCCAGAACACAACGTGATATCTCATTCAGAGTTGTCCAATCAGGACTCACGATATGATGTTAAAAGGAAGGTGTGGCCACATGTGTGCTTTTGACTGCATTCACCCTTTGAAAAAGAGAACTCTCGAAACGCGTCAGGGCTGTGGTCTGCTGTTTCATTGACCGGGTCAGCGCGACTGTTTTACCGAATAAAGCTGTTGGGAAAAGCTCTTCTGTGTTCGAGTGCAGCCCAATTGTTGGACCTTCCCGAGAGCAAGATATATATATATATATATATATATTCACTGAAAAAACCATGGGTTTCACACACGTTATAGTTAGGAATTAGCATTTAAAAAACCTTAGAAATTCAATGAAAAAACCAAAGGTTTCACACATGTTATAGTTAGCTGGACATTTCACTTGTAAAAAACCAATGAAATTTCCCCGTTATAGTTAGTTCAGCTAACTATAACTCGCGCGCCCGCAATGCACTACCGATGACGTCACATATTACATCACTCATGACATGGTCACTGACATCACTCATGACATCACTGATGACATCTCAAATGACATCACTGATGACATCACTGATGACATCATCCAGTGATTGTGTGTTTTTCTGAAAATTAAATATGTTTTATATTTATGTATATCTCAAGGTCAATGGAAGAATAAATGGGTATATAAGTGTCTAAATGGATGCTTTTTGTTTGAAATTTTTTTTGTGTAACTGACTGATTAAGTGTATCATAGTGAATACATGGCTTACTGAGTAATGTTTAAATATGAAAATATCTGTATCAGTTTCTCACTTTGTGTATAAGTGGCTGCATGGGTTGGTGAGTAGCTTCATGGGTATCTATATAGGTAAATAGTTCTTTTTTTAAGTATCAGTCTGAGTGTCTGTATGGTTCGGTGGGGGGTATTATGTAGTGCATAGGTGCATGAATGAGTGATTCACTCTTTGTATGTGTTGAAGACAACATGTGTGCAGGACTGTATGGGTGGATGAGTGTGTGTATGAGTGTGTTAGTGAGTGAATGACTGTCTCAATAGTGTCTTTATGAGTAACTACATATCTATTAAACTAGTATATGTGGCTATTGGTGTATATAAGTGAGTATATGTGAGAGTGAGAGATTGAAAGAGTTCCTGTATGAATAAGTATGTGTTTCTATAAGTGATTGTTTTTTAGACTAACTATGTGTAAGTTTCCGTAGAAGTAAGTGTGGTGGTGTGTGTATAACTGTATAAGCTAATAAATGTATGTTTGTTTCTTTATTAGCATGAGTGACTATGTGTGAGTAACTCTATGGATGAGTGGCATTGTGTAACAGGATGTATAGATGTATGAGTACATATGATGAGTGAGTGCATGTATGAGTGACTGTATAGGACTGTTGGTGAATGAGTGGATGTGTATGTGGTTCTTAGAATTACTGAATAGGTTGTTGTAACTGATATTGGTATGTCCATTATTTTGAACATTTTAGTTTCTATTTTTGTATGTGTGTATCAAAGGTTATATTAGGGGAAGAGGAGGTCTGCCACTCTATCACAAGGATGATGTCATCAGTGATGTCATCAGTGATGTCATTTGAGATGTCATCAGTGATGTCATGAGTGATGTCAGTGACCATGTCATGAGTGATGTAATATGTGACGTCATCAGTAGTGCATTGCGGGCGCGCGAGTTATAGTTAGCTGAACTAACTATAACGGGGAAATTTCATTGGTTTTTTACGAGTGAAATGTCCAGCTAACTATAACATGTGTGAAACCTTTGGTTTTTTCATTGAATTTCTAAGGTTTTTTAAATGCTAATTCCTAACTATAACGTGTGTGAAACCCATGGTTTTTTCAGTGAATTTGCAAGGTTTTTTAAATGCTAATTCCTAACTATAACGTGTGTGAAACCCATGTTTTTTTCAGTGAATTTGCAAGGTTTTTTAAATGCTAATTTTTTTTTTTTTTTACATATTTTTATTTTAATTTTCTATCCTTTTTTAAAGACTATGGTTAAATTTTAAAAATTCTACAATATGGTTTTTTTTTACCATTTTTATAAAATAAACAGGTAAGATTTATTAGTATAACATATTGGTTTTTTTTTCCTTATTTATTTATTTTTAATTTTTTTTTAACGTGCGCGTACGGTAAGCGCACGTCTTGCTTTCATTACGTTAGATTTCTACGCTGTTTGCGTTCATTTACGCAATTTGCGTAGACGCACGTCACGCGCGCACAGCGCGTAACGCGTACGCTGCACGCGCACGTTACGCGGAAGTGAAGGGCGTGCCTGTTTTGCGCATGCGCGCGTGCGCGTGTCTTTTTTACGCGCATGCGTACTTTTGCCGTAAGCGCACCGTAAGCGCTCCGTGAGCGTAACGTACGCGCACGGTAGGTCATGTGATCAAGAAACAAGACTTTTGATTGGTTTTTACTACTTTCAGTTCTAGAACTCTCCTACACCACACCCATTCCCCTCATTTCTGCTTGTGATCCCTTAGGAGAAGGAGCTGGGTTGTCTTTGTGATACGATGGCAGAACAGCAGAGCTCTTCTGAGAGTGAGGCTAGCAGCACTACCTTGAGGCAGAGAAGGAGGAAACAAAAGACCTCTTTCATATGGGAGTATTTTACTTTTCCAGAGAACAAGAAAAAGGTAAATGCACCCTTAGTGACTTGTAAGCTGTGTGGCCGTGTACTTTCAAGAGGGAATCCCAACAAGAAGTATTCCTTCGGGAATCACACCATGTTGAGACACCTTAAAGATGTACACGGAAGGACACATGCTCGACATACTGAAGGTAACCCTTCAGTAAGTCAACCAAGCACATCCACAGCAGCTCAGCCTGGTCCATCATCTGCAGGGCCGAGTCCATCTTCGGCAGGTCAGGTGAGCCCTTCATCTGTGGGGGGAGCATCTCCTTTTTCTCGTCCTCTGGAAATCAACCCTCGGTTTGTGAGGGTTGAAATACGGTGCGCCACTTGTCATGATCTAATTTGTCATAGGGAGACCAGTGTTTCCCTAGTGAACAATAAAATAGATCAGCACATTTGTCGTACCGACTAATATTCCCATTCTTTCTTTCCTCTGTCCCTGCATGAACACAACGGCTCTTTTAAGAGCCAACCTTACCTTTTAACTTTTTTTTATATATTTTTTAAAACTTTTTTTAATTTTTTTTTACCGTACGCGTACGGTACGCGTAATATTTTTTTTTTTTTTTAAAAACACTAAAAATCAATTATCACATTACAAGGCCCTTGAGAGACTACAATGAAAAACTGAAAATGTGATTGTGGAGAAGTGGAAAAAAGGGACCATGAAATTTTTGACTTACCATACCCACTCAAAAAAATATTTATTAATTTAAATTTAATTTTAATTGCTTTAAAAATGGTTCTAGTTTTCGAAAATTTTCTATCTCAATCTGAAAAAAAAGAAAAAATTATTAATATTTAATAAAACATTTTATAATACAGTACACATATTTACATATTTTTCAAAAAAAAAATTTGCCTTTTTTTTGCTGTTTTCAGAATATATTGCATTTCACTATAAATTGTGAAAGCAATTGCATTCATCATTTAACAGCGGGCAAAAAAAAAATTAACAATCTCAAAGATTGTTTTAAAAAAGCCCACAATCTCTTTTTGCATAAACATAACTTTATAGAAATGCATAATATTCTTAAAAAATATCATCTAATATCAATACTTATTTCTTTAAAATACCGTCTGACATTTTTGTTTCAGAAGTATAATCACAAAAATATATCTCAAATAACTCCACAATACATCTGGTTCCATTTCCTTTAGGCCAAATAGTAATTTTAAAATTCTTTTTTGATTAAATTTCCAATGGTAATCCAATAAAAATCTAAAGTTTAAATTGTACAGATCTCACTGATTGTCTGTAACATTTTGGTTTCCGAAAGATTAATTAATAATGAAATAAGTCCACAATAGAATTGTTTACCTTTCCGCATGGCCAAATAGTAATTTTAAAAATCTTTTTTGAATAAATTTCCAATGGCAATCCAATAACATTCCAAAATTTAAATTGTGCAGATGTTACCGATTTTGTCTAAATTTTTGGTTTTCCAAAGTTTCATTAAAAATTGAAAAAGTCCACATTACAATTGGTTACCTTTCCATTAGGCCAAATGATAATTTGTAAAATCATTTTTTTTGAAAATTCCAATGGTAATCCAATAAAATGGTAAAATTGTTTTGTACAGATGTTGCCAAATCTCTCTAAAATTTAGGTTTCAGGAAGATTAGATAGGAATTTGCTAAATCAAAAGGCAAACGTTGCTTAAAAATCAATTGGGAATCATTACACAGTGTCCAGCCTTTTTCACATTTAAGATAAACTGTGTAATGTCCAGAAGTTACAGTAGGTCCTTCATGGAAAATTATTGCAACTGTTACAAAAGTTTTTCCTGAAATTGATAATTGCTGTCCTGTAAACTTCTTTATTAAAGTATCTAATTTTGAACCATCAGCTTTACAGCGTTGCATCATTAAAATTACATGTTGTCCGTATTCCTTTAAAATTAACGTTGAAAACATGTCAGATTGACACTCACTGCATTCCATGCTATGATTAGCATCTTTAACTAATTTAGCAAAAGTGACTGTTTTACTTTCTGGCAATGTTAAATAAATAAACCTTTCAGAATCAACATTAGAGCCACATATATTGTAACAGTTTTCACAACTATGTTCCCATTTATAAGAGAGACCAAATAAATTTTCAATGGGAACCCCTTCTTCTTCCAGTACCTGAAGAAAAAACATCAAGAATTCCTGTGCGTCTTGCTGTACATTTTGAGAAAACTGTGTTCGTCCTGAACATACATCTAAAAGTTTTCTAATTTCAGTAGCACTTTCTATTTAAGTTTTATCATTACTCAGCTTTTGAAAAAGGAGACTCAACTCAGAACAGAATCTTTTTCCCTGATTTACTATTATCTGCTCTTGCACACTTTCCAGATAAAATGCAACATTCAGCACTACATTAGCGTAGCAGTTGACACCAGAGCTATTTTCAAAATGACATCCTACAACCTGTTCTTCATTTTCCTTTTTCTTTTTGCTTGCAATTACATCACTCCTCTTTTTTTTCCTCCTCTCTACATCTTCATTATAGATATTCTCATTTCTCCTTTTACGAGAAACTACACGTTTCTCCAACACAGGATACTGACCTAAATGAGGAGCATAGCTTCTTCTTAATCTATTATACTCCTTTACACAATTTGTATCAGCACTAACTTTTGAGTCATCAAAGTCTATCATGAATAAACCTGATAATGTTTTCACTCGTGACAAAGCAACATATGCCATACCTTCTTTGAACACAGTTGAACCAATGTTCACAAATGCACAATCTACAGTCAATCCTTGAGACTTGTGAATAGTTACAGCATATGCTAGAGAAAACGGAAACTGCTTCCTACGTACATATAAGTCTTTCACAAGCATGAAACGAACTGAACAACGACAAATGTCTTTAACTTCTTCTATCTGATCAAATTTTATTTTTAAACATTCAATTCCATCTTTTTTCTGATAATTAATAAAACCCACAACTCTTCCCATAGCTCCATTAACTAAACCTTTTTCAACATCCAAATTTCTTCTTAAAAATACTCTACAGTTCATGCAAACATATAGATTTTTTTCTAATCCAGCTGTTTTGGAAATGTTCTTCTCTAGTGAATCCAATTTATTTTTCAGTGTGCCTGTTAATGTGATAGTAATTCTTCCATCCTCAATTTTGTCCACTGCTTCCAATTTCCTGATATCTTCTTTTTCCAATTTCAAAAGCTCCTCATTGAATATTGAGCATTCACGTAGAGTTGGCATTAAGCAGATGACACTTTTCTTTTCTGCAATGTTCTTGTATATCTTCTCTGCAACTATTTCTTCCTTTGGAAATAAATTATGTAGCAACCGACTCTGTAATGCTTTTGTGCCAGCTTCAGTGAGTAGTCCAATTCTGATATCTTTCAGAATACTTCCATATTCTTCATCGTTTGCTTGCCTCATATTAGTAGTAAGTTCCTTGTACTCAAAGAAGGACCAAATATTTGCATTACCAATGCTTCCCAATGACTTATTTGTGTCTTCATGTGTCACAGTATTAAACACTGGTTGTCCTTTAACTGGAGTAAGCTGTAGAAGATCCCCAAAAACTATGACATGTTTTCCACCAAATAACACGTCATAGTCAGTCCTTAGAATTTGCTGCATTCTTAAATGCACAAAGGCAAGCATTAAGTTTGATACCATGCTCACCTCATCAATAATGAGAACTTGCATCTTCTTCAATACTCTTGAAACTTCCAAGCATGCTTCTCCAGTTAGCTTGTTGTATTGTATTTTGTTCTCATGCTCCACTGGTAACATTAGCAAACGATGTAAGGTGATTCCTTTTATGTTATAGGCTGCTAACCCAGTTGGAGCAGTAACCACACAAGACAAAGTAGAATCCGTTTTTTGCTGTAGGTAGCTTCTGATGACTTTTATTAAGAAACTTTTTCCAGTTCCAGCTTGTCCACTTACATACATCCTGATTGGTTGAAATGATGTGCATGAGCACTCTTTTTTTTCATGTAGTAATCCGTGATCAATTTTGTTTCTGATCTCTTCATAAATTTGTTGCTGCTCTTCATTCAGTTGTCTTTCCAAATTTGGTAAGTCTATAAATTCTTCTTGAGCTTGATTCATAGCCGTTTCCACTTCATTCATGGCTATTGATGCTTCATTTTCAACGATTGGTTGTCCTAGGGGATCTTGACTGAGTGTTCCTGAACTTTGGCTGTCCTGAGAACTGTCTCTAGCTACTTCTGCTGCAATTGTAGTTTCCTGTTCAATTTCTTCATTTAACATTTGCAGATAAGTTGAGAATGTACTGCATTGTATGCTGTCTTTGCAAGCATTAAAAGAATCTTCATAGCTTTGAAATTCTCCCAGTAGTTCATCCTCTGTACGCCATGGTTTAAACAGCTGTAAAAGAGCCAAGTAGTAAAATTCCTTTTTGTCAGTACTGTCGCAACTCAGCTTCCTGTGATTTATCAAACTTCCTTTTGTTTGCTTCACCAAACATCCTTCCTCACCAATGACTTTATATTTTCTATTGTTGATGTCTTCTGCGGCTTTCCGTGAATAAATGTAGTTCTGCAGCACTTCATAGAGACACATGTTCTCCAGATGATGACTTCTCTTGGGATAATATGTGTCCAACATGTTTGATTTCAAAATATCTGTACTTTCTGGGTCATTCTCGGCCAAATATTCAATTTCTCCAACAGATTTCAGTACCCGATTTCTCATTGCTGCAAGGCCTAAACTTGCCCAAATTATTCTTCTTGATTTCGAGTAGAGACTTGCAGAAGATAACCTATCTGAACATTCGTAGGATCCAATTTCTCGATGCGATAACATCTTTAAACTGAAACTGTACAGCTTCTTACTGACAGTCTTCTCGTGAGAAATCTCTTCCCACATTTCCTTCAATTCTGTTTTTTCTGATTTCGTAATGTAAGACGTTACATATCGAGCAACAGCAATGGAATTGTCAGCTACATACTGTATATCCATGTTAGCATTCCACATGGATAAAATGACTGGGTTGTAGTCATTTATATTTTTTGATTCTCCTTTTCTTTTAAGGTTGTAGGTATTCTTAGGTGATTTTCTTTTGATAGTATGTCTCACAGATGACATAAAACTGTTTACTCTTCCATTTGAAAGAACAGGTCTAGGAAATCCAAATCGACATTTAGTGTAGTATTTATCTTTGCTCTTGTATTTCCGTCGACAGTATTTTCCACACCGATGACTTTGGAAACGTAAAACTTGCTCCTTTAACTTTTTCTCTTCTGTGCTTTTTGGTATAGCACATGTTGCATATTCTTCAATGTAAGATAACACTGCTTCATCAGCATCTGTTCCAAACTTTGGGGCATCCTTGATCCACAACAGCATATGAATATGAGGAGCACCTCTTGCCTGGTACTCTTTTCTCCAAAAGAAATCCACTACTTCTCCTAGAGGTGGATTTTTTTTATTGCAGATGAAGGACATCATAGCCTCAAATCTATGATTGAAATATCTGCAAACATTAACCGGATCCAATGAGCACAGTTCTCCTGCTGTCTTGTATTCGATGTTCTTAATGTTTGAATTTGCCTCTCGTAGAAAATCCAGTAAATCATCCCAAGCGTACTCAGCACAGCTTAGGGTAAGGAACCATGTTGGTGTTCCTAAATTCCGTAACATGCATTTTAATTCACCATGGCGTCGGTACCAATATTCATTTGTCCCACGCTGACAAGCCATCAGATTGATCAGTTGTGTTTCCAAATGATCATCTCGGTGCTGCACTTTCTCCATAAAATCCTTAGCAGACACATTTTGTAAATGTACTCCACTTTTTAAAATGTGATTTACTGCATAAGACAGTGCAGACAAGTCGCTTTCAAATAAAAGATGGAACAAATAAGGAATACTTTGTCGAAATCTGGGATCTTCAGCATATAGTCTTGTAGTCCGATACTCAGAAGCTGGAATCTGTTCTGGACGTTCATCGTATCGTCCTCCTTTTCCTTTAGGAAACAGCTGGGGAAAACATCGAGCTTCCAAGCTCTCCTCCCATACACTCACGGGAGTTCCTTTTGCTTTCTTCATCTGAAACAGATCAATATTGTCTCCCATAACTTCTTTTGAATGAAGAGGATGTATGCTAAAATGTTCATAAATTTCTTCTTCCTTTGACTTGTCCACTTTTTCAATTTGTCCAGTTGGTGTTTCTGTGTCTTCTTGTAAATCTTCTTCTTCTTCTTCTTCTATATAAATTGATTCATACCATTTGTTATTCCTTTTCAAATACAAATTTGCTCTTTGTACTTTCCGTACATCTACCAGCTCCTGTCAAATCTTCTTATTCTTTGTAGGTACACCATTAACCAGAATAATTAATGGTTCAGTTTCCAAAGTATCCGCATCAATAGTTTCCATATTTTTTTTCAAATCCAAGGGCAAATACACCACTCTACCTTTTAAACCTCTCAGTAAATCTGAAGGAGGTAATTTACCAGTTTTGGGCTCCATACGTACTATGGTCTGGAACGGATGAACACATTGAATGAGTATAGACATATGTATTTAATTCAGAAAGTTCAGCAGGAATAGCATCCAATTCTAAATTATTATGTACAGCTCTGGTCGGCATTCTATTTTCCTCTAACTTGTTGTAACAGTATTTACAAATACGCTGATCTTCACCCAATTCAAAACAATTTTCAAGAAATATATATGTGGCAAAATCCTTCCACTTATAATTATCTTCATTTTCACTCTTTCTGTAGAGATCAACATTCCTAGTTTGTTTTCTATAATGAGTTCTGCGGCAACAAATACAAGTAATATTTGGTCTTTCATTAGAGATTATTGCAAATTTTGTTATGTGATCATTAAATGTCTTACTTACAGAGGGTTCTACATTCTCTTCCACTTCTTCCTCATTTACTGTGTCCTTTTCTGCACTGTTTTGTTCAGGACCAAAGTAACAAAACTGAATTTCATCAACAACCTTCTCTACATCTGATACCGATCCACGGAACAGAGCCCTATTCAATTCATCTAACTTTATTGCTGGACTTTTAGCAAAATACAACCGTCTCACAAACTTTCTCATTTCAGTATGATGAACAGCCAGCATCCTAAAATGATGGAAAACACTATTACACACTTTTCTAGATAGACAAGCCAGAGAATGACCCTGCAAACCAGTATTCTCTCTCACTCTGCATGGATCTAGACTTTGAAGCACCTTAATCTTCTGTTTTACACTTTTTTTACTATATTCTCTTAGAAACTCACGAAATTTATCAATAGATTCCTGACGCACAGTGCAAATACTACTACAATTCCAAGTGTACACTGGGGCTTTAGGACGTCTCCCCATAGCCTCATCCTCCATCACTTGTACCTCATCTCTTGGAACCATTATCTCCTTCTCCATTATGCAACCATGTTTCACTTCGTAAGCACGACCTCTGGTGTCAACTGCATGCAGCAAACTATTACTTTGAAAATAGCTCTCTTCATTAAAAAAAGGTTCACTACTTGAACTATGCATCCATTTTCCTAAAAACACTTTACAAAAGTTTGTTCTGTTCACTACTCTTTTCCTTTTGCTTTGTGATTTCAGTACATTAACCATTTTATCTAATGTACGCATCCTATTCAAAATTAAAATGAATAGTTTCCTTTTTAATTCTAATGCCTTTGCTGCAATGGCTTCAATTTCTTTTTTTCTCTTGTAAAATTTTGCCATTTGCTTATATTTCTTCACATCCTTTATCAAATTGGACATAACTCTTCTCTGAAACATTTTTCTACGTATCTCTTTAAACGCTGTTTTTCTGTTTAAGTTAATCTTTATAGTTACAGAAGGTATATTTGCATTAACTAAATTCTCAATTTTTTCCTGTCCTTTTCTATTGAAAACATTCTTTCCAGTACAGACATTTTGTACATTTTTCCTTTTTTTGAATATGTTCTTTAAAAAATCTTTTGTCTGCTTACCAGAAGATTTTTTCTTTTTCCCAACATGAGCATCTCCAACTAACTTAGGTCCTCCAGTTGTCTTCAAATATAGGTTTTTTTTGTGGTCTTTCTTTAGTCTGGATTTTGTAGGCATCTTAAATTTTGTTCACTGCTCTTCAGCAATACCTGAAAAAAACTAAAAAAAAATTCCTTTATTTTATTTAAATATATTACTACATTTTTTATGTTCTTTAGAAATCTTAAAATACTATAAACCCCTTTCCTATAAATGAAAATCACAATAACACCTTCACAAATTAAATATCTAAAAATAATTCCTGTGTGCACACAAAGTCATGCTTTGAAATTAGACAGAAAACGAAATTTCTTTGCCAATTGCAAAGCATACTTTCTACTACTTTTTAGGCAAGTGAAAAGTACTTTTACAGACTGACACATTTTGAATCCACTTTTCAGATTCTTAAAAAAGCACATGTCCAAACTGCTTTTTCAGACCAGCACCATGTGTAACCTGGGTGACTGACTACACTCCAGCAAGGGCAACCAGCCTTAGTGATGCTGAATGTATTTGCATTACTGACTGAAACCTCAAACCCCACTCGGTTGTGAATACTATGCATGATTCCAGAGGATAAGCAGCTGGGTGTGTGCTAAGAGTCTGCTTCTACACAAAAAAAATGGCTCACCCTTTCCATCTAATGCAAATGTGAAATCTCCAGAGCAATACGCAATAAATCTCTGCCTGTAATTCCTATTTGCACACAGAGTCATGTTTTCACATTAGTCACAAAACGAAATTTCTTTGCCAATTTGAAAGCACACTTACTAGTCTTTTTTTTGGCAAGTGATAAGTACTTTTACAGACTGACACATTTTGAATCCACTTTTCAGATTCTTAAAAAAGCACATGTCCAAACTGCTTTTTCAGACCAGCACCATATGTAACCTGGGTGACTCACTACACTCCAGCAAGGGCAACCAGCCTTAGTGATGCTGAATGTATTTGCATTACTGACTGAAACCTCAAACCCCACTCGGTTGTGAATACTGTGCATGATTCCACAGGATAAGCAGCTGGGTGTGTGCTAAGAGTCTGCTTCTGCACAAAAAAATGGCTCCCCCTTTCCATCTAATGGAACTGTGAAATCACCAGAGCAATACGCAATAAATCTCGGCCTGTAATTCCTCTTTGCACACAGAGTCATGTTTTCATATTAGTCACAAAACGAAATTTCTTTGCCAATTTGAAAGCACACTTACTACTCTTTTTTTTGGCAAGTGATAAACACTTTTACAGACTGACACATTTTGAATCCACTTTTTAGATTCTTAAAAAAGCACATGTCCAAACTGCTTTTTCAGACCAGCACCATGTGTAACCTGGGTGACTGACTACACTCCAGCAAGGGCAACCAGCCTTAATGATGCTGAATGTATTTGCATTACTGACTGAAACCTCAAACCCCACTCGGTTGTGAATACTGTGCATGATTCCACAGGATAAGCAGCTGGGTGTGTGCTAAGAGTCTGTTTCTGCACAAAAAAATGGCCCCCCCTTTCCATCTAATGCAACTGTGAAATCACCAGAGCAATACGCAATAAATCTCTGCCTGTAATTCCTCTTTGCACACAGAGTCATGTTTTCACATTAGTCACAAAACGAAATTTCTTTGCCAATTTGAAAGCACACTTACTAGTCTTTTTTTTGGCAAGTGATAAGTACTTTTACAGACTGACACATTTTGAATCCACTTTTCAGATTCTTAAAAAAGCACATGTCCAAACTGCTTTTTCAGACCAGCACCATATGTAACCTGGGTGACTCACTACACTCCAGCAAGGGCAACCAGCCTTAGTGATGCTGAATGTATTTGCATTACTGACTGAAACCTCAAACCCCACTCGGTTGTGAATACTGTGCATGATTCCACAGGATAAGCAGCTGGGTGTGTGCTAAGAGTCTGCTTCTGCACTAAAAAATGGCTCCCCCTTTCCATCTAATGCAACTGTGAAACCACCAGAGCAATACGCAATAAATCTCTGCCTGTAATTCCTCTTTGCACACAGAGTCATGTTTTCATATTAGTCACAAAACGAAATTTCTTTGCCAATTTGAAAGCACACTTACTACTCTTTTTTTTGGCAAGTGATAAACACTTTTACAGACTGACACATTTTGAATCCACTTTTTAGATTCTTAAAAAAGCACATGTCCAAACTGCTTTTTCAGACCAGCACCATGTGTAACCTGGGTGACTGACTACACTCCAGCAAGGGCAACCAGCCTTAGTGATGCTGAATGTATTTGCATTACTGACTGAAACCTCAAACCCCACTCGGTTGTGAATACTGTGCATGATTCCACAGGATAAGCAGCTGGGTGTGTGCTAAGAGTCTGTTTCTGCACAAAAAAATGGCTCCCCCTTTCCATCTAATGCAACTGTGAAATCACCAGAGCAATACGCAATAAATCTCTGCCTGTAATTCCTCTTTGCACACAGAGTCATGTTTTCACATTAGTCACGAAACGAAATTTCTTTGCCAATTTGAAAGCACACTTACTAGTCTTTTTTTTTGGCAAGTGATAAGTACTTTTACAGACTGACACATTTTGAATCCACTTTTCAGATTCTTAAAAAAGCACATGTCCAAACTGCTTTTTCAGACCAGCACCATATGTAACCTGGGTGACTCACTACACTCCAGCAAGGGCAACCAGCCTTAGTGATGCTGAATGTATTTGCATTACTGACTGAAACCTCAAACCCCACTCGGTTGTGAATACTGTGCATGATTCCACAGGATAAGCAGCTGGGTGTGTGCTAAGAGTCTGCTTCTGCACAAAAAAATGGCTCCCCCTTTCCATCTAATGCAACTGTGAAATCACCAGAGCAATACGCAATAAATCTCTGCCTGTAATTCCTCTTTGCACACAGAGTCATGTTTTCACATTAGTCACAAAACGAAATTTCTTTGCCAATTTGAAAGCCCACTTACTAGTCTTTTTTTTGGCAAGTGATAAGTACTTTTACAGACTGACACATTTTGAATCCACTTTTCAGATTCTTAAAAAAGCACATGTCCAAACTGCTTTTTCAGACCAGCACCATGTGTAACCTGGGTGACTGACTACACTCCAGCAAGGGCAACCAGCCTTAGTGATGCTGAATGTATTTGCATTACTGACTGAAACCTCAAACCCCACTCGGTTGTGAATACTGTGCATGATTCCACAGGATAAGCAGCTGGGTGTGTGCTAAGAGTCTGTTTCTGCACAAAAAAATGGCTCCCCCTTTCCATCTAATGCAACTGTGAAATCACCAGAGCAATACGCAATAAATCTCTGCCTGTAATTCCTCTTTGCACACAGAGTCATGTTTTCACATTAGTCACAAAACGAAATTTCTTTGCCAATTTGAAAGCACACTTACTAGTCTTTTTTTTGGCAAGTGATAAGTACTTTTACAGACTGACACATTTTGAATCCACTTTTCAGATTCTTAAAAAAGCACATGTCCAAACTGCTTTTTCAGACCAGCACCATATGTAACCTGGTTTACTCACTACACTCCAGCAAGGGCAACCAGCCTTAGTGATGCTGAATGTATTTGCATTACTGACTGAAACCTCAAACCCCACTCGGTTGTGAATACTGTGCATGATTCCACAGGATAAGCAGCTGGGTGTGTGCTAAGAGTCTGCTTCTGCACTAAAAAATGGCTCCCCCTTTCCATCTAATGCAACTGTGAAACCACCAGAGCAATACGCAATAAATCTCTGCCTGTAATTCCTCTTTGCACACAGAGTCATGTTTTCATATTAGTCACAAAACGAAATTTCTTTGCCAATTTGAAAGCACACTTACTACTCTTTTTTTTGGCAAGTGATAAACACTTTTACAGACTGACACATTTTGAATCCACTTTTTAGATTCTTAAAAAAGCACATGTCCAAACTGCTTTTTCAGACCAGCACCAAGTGTAACCTGGGTGACTGACTACACTCCAGCAAGGGCAACCAGCCTTAGTGATGCTGAATGTATTTGCATTACTGACTGAAACCTCAAACCCCACTCGGTTGTGAATACTGTGCATGATTCCACAGGATAAGCAGCTGGGTGTGTGCTAAGAGTCTGTTTCTGCACAAAAAAATGGCTCCCCCTTTCCATCTAATGCAACTGTGAAATCACCAGAGCAATACGCAATAAATCTCTGCCTGTAATTCCTCTTTGCACACAGAGTCATGTTTTCACATTAGTCACAAAACGAAATTTCTTTGCCAATTTGAAAGCACACTTACTAGTCTTTTTTTTGGCAAGTGATAAGTACTTTTACAGACTAACACATTTTGAATCCACTTTTCAGATTCTTAAAAAAGCACATGTCCAAACTGCTTTTTCAGACCAGCACCATATGTAACCTGGGTGACTCACTACACTCCAGCAAGGGCAACCAGCCTTAGTGATGCTGAATGTATTTGCATTACTGACTGAAACCTCAAACCCCACTCGGTTGTGAATACTGTGCAAGATTCCACAGGATAAGCAGCTGGGTGTGTGCTAAGAGTCTGCTTCTGCACAGAAAAATGGCTCCCCCTTTCCATCTAATGCAACTGTGAAATCACCAGAGCAATACGCAATAAATCTCTGCCTGTAATTCCTCTTTGCACACAGAGTCATGTTTTCATATTAGTCACAAAACGAAATTTCTTTGCCAATTTGAAAGCACACTTACTACTCTTTTTTTTGGCAAGTGATAAACACTTTTACAGACTGACACATTTTGAATCCACTTTTTAAGATTCTTAAAAAAGCACATGTCCAAACTGCTTTTTCAGACCAGCACCATATGTAACCTGGGTGACTGACTACACTCCAGCAAGGGCAACCAGCCTTAGTGATGCTGAATGTATTTGCATTACTGACTGAAACCTCAAACCCCACTCGGTTGTGAATACTGTGCATGATTCCACAGGATAAGCAGCTGGGTGTGTGCTAAGAGTCTGTTTCTGCACAAAAAAATGGCTCCCCCTTTCCATCTAATGCAACTGTGAAATCACCAGAGCAATACGCAATAACTCTCTGCATGTAATTCCTCTTTGCACACAGAGTCATGTTTTCATATTAGTCACAAAACGAAATTTCTTTGCCAATTTGAAAGCACACTTACTACTCTTTTTTTTGGCAAGTGATAAACACTTTTACAGACTGACACATTTTGAATCCACTTTTTAGATTCTTAAAAAAGCACATGTCCAAACTGCTTTTTCAGACCAGCACCATGTGTAACCTGGGTGACTGACTACACTCCAGCAAGGGCAACCAGCCTTAGTGATGCTGAATGTATTTGCATTACTGACTGAAACCTCAAACCCCACTCGGTTGTGAATACTGTGCATGATTCCACAGGATAAGCAGCTGGGTGTGTGCTAAGAGTCTGTTTCTGCACAAAAAAATGGCTCCCCCTTTCCATCTAATGCAACTGTGAAATCACCAGAGCAATACGCAATAAATCTCTGCCTGTAATTCCTCTTTGCACACAGAGTCATGTTTTCACATTAGTCACAAAACGAAATTTCTTTGCCAATTTGAAAGCACACTTACTAGTCTTTTTTTTGGCAAGTGATAAGTACTTTTACAGACTGACACATTTTGAATCCACTTTTCAGATTCTTAAAAAAGCACATGTCCAAACTGCTTTTTCAGACCAGCACCATGTGTAACCTGGGTGACTGACTACACTCCAGCAAGGGCAACCAGCCTTAGTGATGCTGAATGTATTTGCATTACTGACTGAAACCTCAAACCCCACTCGGTTGTGAATACTGTGCATGATTCCACAGGATAAGCAGCTGGGTGTGTGCTAAGAGTCTGTGTCTGCAGAAAAAAATACCTCCCCCTTTCCATCTAATGCAAATGTAAAATCACCAGAGCAATACCAAACAGCTTTCTGAGATCAACAACATGTGTAGCCTGGGTGACTGACTACACTCCAGCAAGGGCAACCAGCCTTACTGATGCTGAATGTATTTGCATTACTGAGTGCAACCTCAAACCCTTAAAGTATTCCTTATTTTTACCAGTACACCTTAATTTATCGTGAAAACATAGTCCATATTATTTTACATGTTCCTCACATTTAAATTTCTCCCAAAACAGAAAATGATAAACACAACTTCAACAAAAGGAATTCCATTTCTATTATTCATTTCTTAATTTACCATATACATCCCCTCTCAAACTCTAAACTCACCTTTAAAATTAGTTAGCTGTGAAAGAAATGTGGCACTCAAACAGCAGATTATCAGAGCCAGGATTTCTGTTCTTTACACCTCTCTCCTCTCAGCAGAACCAGATAATGGCAAACTTTCCCTCTCTTTTTCCACACATATACATGTTAATTTCAAATCTCAGTGCTTCCCCCTTTTTTTCAAATGTAATCACACATTTCTATTGGTTGAAAACCAACCCTTTTCCAAAAGTACCCTTCCCCCAACTTGACTTCTGCCTAGTACCCTTCCCCCAACTTGACTTCTGCCTGCTACCATAGCAACAGCTCATGGAACACTGCTGTGTGGAGTTAGGTCAGAAGTTCACCAAACAATGTTTCAATTCCACAGAGCAAGAGTGCTTGACTTTTCAAACCTAACAGCAAATCCATAGTACTGTTCTTTGGTAACACATTTTTCTGTACCAATACAAAACATGTTTCTATTAATTTACACATACAGCCTAGTTTTTATTCTAGAATGGTATGAAACAGCCAATCAGTTCTTTTTTTTATAAAAAAAATATGTATGCCTCCATTTCCAAACTGTCTTTCATTTCTTTTTACCATTCTACTGAATTACACCTCCTGAGTGCATCCAGTTCTCCTTTGAAGATGTTCACAGTGTGGATTGTAGGGCACAGCTATGTCTTCTGGAGTGAAATGTATGCAGAGAAAACAGATATGGTGAGAGACCTTGCTTTGCCAAATGTAGACATTAAATGGATTGGTCAGAGAGGGTTAAAGTGGCACCAATTGATGCCATTGGTGAAATCCTTCATGCAAATCCAACACCCTGACCTCATAATAGTGCACTGTGGTGGCAATGACCTAGGCACTTTGACTGGGGTAGGTCTGGAAATGCTTATGAAGGACACCTTTGCACAACTGTTTTCACTTTTCCCTAAAACTGCCTTTGTGTTTTCTAACATATGCCAAAGGCAAAAATGGAACTGGTCCAATCATTTCTGTCCGCAGATTGACAAAGCAAGAAAGCACGTCAACAAATCTGTTTCTGCTTTCCTCCGTGACTATGGTATGGGTTCCATTTACCACAACAACTTGCGTTACGACATGCAAGACATTTATAGAGGAGATGGTGTGCACTTCAATGATGAAGGGAACAGAGTCTTCCTCTTGAACCTTAGACTCTGCATCGGTACTTACTTGTAGGTACCACTAAAAAATCACTTCATAAACACAACGGCTCTTTTTAGAGCCCCCTAATATCTAAACTCTTAAATCTGCATTTCATTTCTTTTATTTTATTTTTTTTCTACCGTACGCGTACGTTGAGCTTACCGTATGCGTACCCCGCGATTTTTTTTAAAATCAATAAATGTTTTCTTTGTACTTTTCTGTCCTTCTTTGACCCCCTTTTAAATGTTATGGGGTCTGTAACCCTATTCCTTGCCCCCTTTTCAAGTTATCACCCTTTTTTTCCTGAGTGAAACACACAAAATGGCGGCCGCCGCTTCCTGGTTTCGACCGATTCGAATGTGTACTAAGATCTAACAGCCAATCAGAATCGCGCTCGCGCACGCCACCGTACGCGTACGGTAAGCGCACCGTAAGCGCACCGTAAGCTGGCTCAGATATATATATTGATTTAAAGGCTATTTTCTCAGAATCTACTGAACATATTTACACCAAACCTACAAAAGGCACTTCCTTGACCTGAGGACTACCTCTCTGCCAAATTTCAAGTAATTCTGTTCAGCCGTTCGGGCTGTAGCTGTGTCTAAAGGTCCTATGGAAAAATGCATGGGAAAAACGCGTTTTGGGACCCCCCTTTTATCTCAGCCCCCGCTTGACGAATCCCCCCGAGACTTTTAGGATAGGAGCGGAGCGTAGCGCCCCACCTATTTTGAAAAATTCGCAAGGATTCGTCAACCGGCGCCAAAGTTATTCAAAATAGAATGTTGCGGATTTCCTATGGAAACGTGGTCCTAACTATAACTACCTACTGGCGACCGCCAGTAGGTAATATATATATATATATATATATATATATATATATATATATATATATATATATATATATATATATATATATATATATATATATATATATATATAGTCACAAGACAATCCAAACCGGAATACCATCCTGGGGCTTACGAGAGGTATATTAATATGTAATGAACACTGACTAATTATAGGATGTGGCAAGGAGCCAACTGTTGGCAAAAATGAAGCCGATGAGGACTACAAAGCCCTGCAATTATTCCTTGTGATCAGCTGTGACCGGGAGTGCGTCCTTGAAGCATCAGGCTTACCTTGGATAACAAACATTTTACACGGCTGCCTCGCCGTGAAGGTTTGCACCATTTTTCACTTTCCATTACAGCTTGGAAAAGGGAAAAGGCTGCTCAGCACCGGGATTCCCTCACAGCTGCGAGCAGCCCAGTCACAAGAAAATCCAAACCGGAAAACCATCCTGGGGCCTACGAGAGGTATATTAATATGTAATGAACACTGACTAATTATAGGATGTGGCAAGGAGCCAACTGTTGGCAAAAATGAGGCCGATGAGGTCTACAAAGCCCAGCATGCTGTGCAGAATATTACGTGATGTGTGTGACCCACTGAGGGCTGAAAATAAAACAGCATACACATCGGTACTTCCATGCCATATCCTAACAGTGACCCATGATGAAGGGGCCGTTGCCTTGAAACGCGTTGGGAAAATAAAAGCAATTTAACCTGGAATGCAGCTTCCGGTTTTCTTCTGCAATTATTCCTTGTGATCAGCTGTGACCGGGAGTGCGTCCTTGAAGCATCAGGCCTGCAAAGGCAAGAATTTTATACGAGACTTTGGCAGCAGAAATCACGCTATTAAGCATATATTGAACTTTTGCCATATCGTACTGCAACAGTTACAAGTGCATTTTGGGGCCCGAAATTTTTGTAGACGGCCATGTGACCACTGGGGTTATAAATTACCACTGTGAGTTTAAATAAATAACACTCACCTGTGAAGAAGGCATGACGCCGAAACGCGTAGGTGTAGAGAAGTGTTTTAAACGCTGCCACGCATTCAGATGAATAAATGTCTTTATGGAAATAAGACGAAGTTGGGCTCTGTGGTTTCTTCGTTGTCTTCATATATAGATATATATATATATATATATATATATATATATATATATATATATATATATATATATATATATATATATATATCCAAAAGAAAGTTGCTCTCAGCATTAGGACGCCACAGACTTCGTGTATAAATACCATTTATTGGAGTTATCACGGGGATCAAACAGAATGCAGCCAAACAATTGCTTCAGCCTTCGTAGTCCATACGCGTTTCGGGAGCCCTCTCCCTTGATCACAGGAACTGGCGGCAATGGGGCAAGGCAGCAGAGTTCACGGCACAGCTGTGCTGATTTAAATGTTTCCGCCCAGTGGGCGTGTGCAACATGTGCATGCTGGTAAATGAAGTTCTCTTATCATTATATCGCCAACAACCCCTAAAAAAGAACTTATAATCCACAGTGGGTCCTTTGCACTTGCACTCCATTCGCCACCCCTAAATTTCAAACTCCAACAGGACACGGAGTTCCTGCAGCATCTCCTAGTCTTTCATGCTGCGGACCGGCTCTTCCGCCGTCGGGCATCCCGTGGTCCGAGCCGACCACATTACATCCAAAAGAAAGTTGCTCTCAGCATTAGGACGCCACAGACTTCGTGTATAAATACCATTTATTGGAGTTATCACGGGGATCAAACAGAATGCAGCCAAACAATTGCTTCAGCCTTCGTAGTCCATACGCGTTTCGGGAGCCCTCTCCCTTGATCACAGGAACTGGCGGCAATGGGGCAAGGCAGCAGAGTTCACGGCACAGCTGTGCTGATTTAAATGTTTCCGCCCAGTGGGCGTGTGCAACATGTGCATGCTGGTAAATGAAGTTCTCTTATCATTATATCGCCAACAACCCCTAAAAAAGAAATTATAATCCACAGTGGGTCCTTTGCACTTGCACTCCATTCGCCACCCCGAAATTTCAAACTCCAACAGGACACGGAGTTCCTGCAGCATCTCCTAGTCTTTCATGCTGCGGACCGGCTCTTCCGCCGTCGGGCGTCCCGTGGTCCGAGCCGCCACATTACATCCAAAAGAAAGTTGCTCTCAGCATTAGGACGCCACAGACTTCGTGTATAAATACCATTTATTGGAGTTATCACGGGGATCAAACAGAATGCAGCCAAACAATTGCTTCAGCCTTCGTAGTCCATACGCGTTTCGGGAGCCCTCTCCCTTGATCACAGGAACTGGCGGCAATGGGGCAAGGCAGCAGAGTTCACGGCACAGCTGTGCTGATTTAAATGTTTCCGCCCAGTGGGCGTGTGCAACATGTGCATGCTGGTAAATGAAGTTCTCTTATCATTATATCGCCAACAACCCCTAAAAAAGAACTTATAATCCACAGTGGGTCCTTTGCACTTGCACTCCATTCGCCACCCCGAAATTTCAAACTCCAACAGGACACGGAGTTCCTGCAGCATCTCCTAGTCTTTCATGCTGCGGACCGGCTCTTCCGCCGTCGGGCGTCCCGTGGTCCGAGCCGCCACATTACATCCAAAAGAAAGTTGCTCTCAGCATTAGGACGCCACAGACTTCGTGTATAAATACCATTTATTGGAGTTATCACGGGGATCAAACAGAATGCAGCCAAACAATTGCTTCAGCCTTCGTAGTCCATACGCGTTTCGGGAGCCCTCTCCCTTGATCACAGGAACTGGCGGCAATGGGGCAAGGCAGCAGAGTTCACGGCACAGCTGTGCTGATTTAAATGTTTCCGCCCAGTGGGCGTGTGCAACATGTGCATGCTGGTAAATGAAGTTCTCTTATCATTATATCGCCAACAACCCCTAAAAAAGAACTTATAATCCACAGTGGGTCCTTTGCACTTGCACTCCATTCGCCACCCCGAAATTTCAAACTCCAACAGGACACGGAGTTCCTGCAGCATCTCCTAGTCTTTCATGCTGCGGACCGGCTCTTCCGCCGTCGGGCGTCCCGTGGTCCGAGCCGACCACATTACATCCAAAAGAAAGTTGCTCTCAGCATTAGGACGCCACAGACTTCGTGTATAAATACCATTTACGAAGGCTGAAGCAATTGTTTGGCTGCATTCTGTTTGATCCCCGTGATAACTCCAATAAATGTCTGTGGCGTCCTAATGCTGAGAGCAACTTTCTTTTGGATATATATATATATATATATATATATATATATATATATATATATATATATATATAACCTACTGGCGGTCGCCAGTAGGTAGTTATAGTTAGGACCACGTTTCCATAGGAAAACCTCAACATTCTATTTTGAATAACTTTGGCGCCGGTCGACGAATCCTCGCGAATTTCTCAAAATAGGTGGGGCGCTATATATATATATATATATATATATATATATATATATATCCTTTCACTTTCCTTTGTAAAATTGGTAGTCAGCTAACATGGTTCAAACTTAAGCGTACAATATTCCACATAACATGGTGCAAATTTGAACACAGGGCCACTCCAGTTTCAGCTAATCATTTTGCCTCCATGCTTCTATGTTAAAGATGGTTAAACTTTATGTCTTCTGTTTTTTTAGGATGCCAGCCTAGCATTTGAATTTGTTTAATCAAATGCTCAACTGTCATTTGCACTGCTTCCAATTTACAAAGATTGCATTGTGTGGTATTCAAATGGATGGTTAGGTCATGATAGAAGCCTCGTAAAAACCATATCACCCGAGCAAAAACAATGAGATGCTTGGTTTGTAATAAGAAAGCTCACTTTGATAAATTCAGAAGATGGCAGTGAGCAGTTTTAGTAACTGCAAATATCTGATTATCAAAGAAGAGCACAGAGTCAAATAGGATACCTAGGGGCAGATTTACAAGCCCCTTGCGCTGCCAGCACGTCACTTTTTGTGACGTAATGGCAGTGTATTTCTCTTATTTACAAGGACAGGAAAAGCCACCGTGCATGGCTTTTCCTGTCCTTGTAAATATGGCCCCTTTACACGTAGCACTTTGCGTGAAAGGGGCGTTCCATGGGTGTTGCTGTGGGTGTTCCCACGCACCACCCATGGAACCAGACACATTTCCAGATTCACAAGAAATTGTAAACATGCGTCAGTTTGCTATGCCACCCTAGGGCTGGCGTTGCGAGGCGCAATGAGGAGAAATGTTTTCATTTCTGCTCGTTTTTTTCCTCTTTCAATGTGTGCTGCGTTCTACAGCACGCATTGAAAGAGGAAAATGCCTGTAGTGATTGTTTTTGTGCAGGAAGGTGCCCCTTCCTGCACAGAACAATATCCCCATGGCGCAGGCATCCTTGCACCATGGTGCAAGGGGTGCCAACGAATGGCAGCTGTTTGTGTGCCAGCGCAGGGGAGAGCACAGGAATGCGACATATCATTGTAAATATGTCGTATTCCTGTGCTCTGAAAGTGGCGCAGCCAAAGGGCTTGCGGTGCCGTGCTGCAGCACTTTCTTGTAGATCTGCCCCTTAGACTTCTAACAGATTGCACATGTTCAGGAGAGACCCCAAATGCAGCTGTCCAGATCTCCAAGTCTAACTGCTTGGTTCCAGAAAGCAAATTTTAGTTTTGCTCACATTAGGACACAACTGGCTATTACATATCCAGTGTCTTATAACTCTCAAACATGCATGTGCTGCTTATTTCAGGCGATTCCTCATATACGGAAATATGTGTGTGTCTATAGCATGTCGAGAGAAATACCAATAGGTCAATAAGTGTTATTGAAAATCTTTTGGCAATATAGCCTTTATATTTGTAATCTCATTTCTTTTTTTTTTTACACTGACATGCAGCAAATGCCATGATTGTACCAGAGACACTGGTAATGTAATAAAAGCTAGGAAATTGGTCTTGTACTACTCGTAAATGCCCTTTGTGAATACTAAAAATCGTAAAGTTCGACTTTCGGTATTTACAAAGGGCATTTACGAGCACTGAATGCCATTTGCGAATACCGAAAGTCGTAATGTTAGACTTTGGTCTCACTTTACCTTTGTGAATCCGACTCAATATGTATGGGGAATGTACCTCTAGACCTAGGGTAATGTAATATATTTATAGAAGGCTAGTTTAGTTTCCTTCAATGTCATTGTTGTGCTTGACACATGCTCAAGCCATATTACTTGCAAAAAAAATTCAGTTCCAAATACAACTTTTTACTACGTTAATCTATGGCATGAATTGACAGGTATTTAGTTTTTGTGATGGATGTTCCTTTATGGTAATGCAAATTATGTAAACACATAGGGGCAGATTTATGTTTGATTTGCGCCTCATTTATGCCGCCGTTGCGTCACTTTTGTGACGCAGCAGCGGCACAAATCCTGCGCCATGGTGCGGGGTATTTACAACGTGACGCATCTGGGAGATGCGTGACGTTGTAAAGCCCTGCGCCTGAAGTAGGCGTACCTGTGCAGGGGGGGGTGTTCCGTCGCAGGAACGCCTCCTAAAAGTGGCTGAGTGAAATCTACAAGATTTCACTCAGTCACTTTTGAGCCCATGCTGCGTCAAAACCCTGCGCCTGCTTGAAGCAGGCGTAAGGATTGACGCAGCATTGTGCAGATAGGGCACCCCAGAGCCTTGCTGGAGCTGCGTCGCGCTTGCGATGCAACTCCAGCAATCTGCCACTTTTACGGCACAGATGCGTGACGCATCTGTGCCGTTTTTGCCCCATGGTGCGCCGCATTATAAATGCGGCGCATCCATGATGGCGGAGCTGGGGCGCAAAATAACTGGCGCATCCCTGCTGATATGCAGGGATGCGTCAGTTATTATAAATATGCCCCATAATGATTAATAGAAGCTATTATCACTCATCACAATGAAATTCATTTTGAACAAGCTCTTCGAGGTGCCTTCGGTTGCCGGGTCCAGTATAGCTATCTCCAGTGTGGGCTCTGTCTAGGTTGGGTGCTACTTGCCATTCCTCATTGTTGGGTGTTCCTGGGGCCCACAAGATGCTTATACAAACTCTATTTTCCAGAAAGTTCTGAACAGAATTCATGACTGAAATTACTTTTTTCCATTTTGCCCAATGTAAGATGTCGCCACTATTTTTCTCAAATACCAATCCATCATGGCAATTACTGTTTTCAGTTCCTCTGGGTCATTTCCTTTTTTCCTAAGTATATAAGAAGCTGTGGAGTTTTGACCACTGCTTTGCAACACAGTCGAAGTTTTGTCACCACTTAGACAGCAGTAGTTGGTCTGGTCAGTTCTAGTTCTCCAGTTTTGTTTTTCTAGGTGTTCTGTACTGGTACAATTTTCCAGGCTGCCACTTGTTCTCCTTTCAATTCAAGAGTTTGATTTCCGAAGGCTTTACCTCATTGAGTGAGGGTAACCTCTTCAAAGGTATTTGGTCCTTTCACATGGGAAATAAAAAAAAGTGGCCCTAATTAGTGATGATTCATATACCTAAAACAGTGGCCCATATTTGCATCTGAAGTTTGGAAGTTCTAAAGATACGCTGTGTATGTTTTTTGCATGGTAGGGGAGAGTGCATGCATTTGTGCTTGCTGCATGGAATGTTTTTGGCAGTATCTGGGAAATTTACTGTAAAACCCGACCAGACCATAAAACAGGCCCAGAAACAGCCCAAAACGACCCACATGCTGACCTGTCACACCAGCCTATCAGGCACTGCTTGATGCATAGGCCAGTCCAACACTAGATCAAGGTGGGCTCCGGCGGGCAATGCCATTTCCTCAAAGTTTTAGGAACAAGGTAGTCAGAAAAGTCATTGTAACCAGCTCTTGACAACAACTCGGTAAAGAAATTAAATATGCTGGTGAAATTAGCTTGTGATAGAAAGATAACTCATCTCTGGAGTACAGAAATCACGGTCTCTTATTGAAAACAGTTGGTATCTGGCAGGTCCTGGGGATAATGAGAGTATTGTAATATATGTTTTGGAAATGCAACCTAATGCACTGCTGACAAAAATGAGTTTCCAAGATTATGTGCTCCCTGAGGTGTTTTGAAAGAAGGATTAAATTAGCTCTGAGCTGGTTGAATACTGTAATACCTGTACATTGTCACGCCATGGGGTTTTCTTGCAGATTATTACATCTCCGACATCTAGCTGAGTTTTTAGCCCAATCATCAGTGTTCAATGAATATCTATTGTGTAAAGAAGATCATGTCTGAGCAATGCAGAACGGAAGAAGTCCCTCTGCTGAACATTGTGTGTCACAGCTGGGGCAGATGAAGGGATAAGAAGAATGTGTAACAACTGCAGTTTTCTCAACAAAGCTGTCCGAGCAGGGGACACCTTTGTCTGGACTAGAGTGACCGTTCACAGTCACTGCAGCTCTCTTTATCCTTACATGAAATTACAGAAGAGAGTACAACATGCGGGCAAAGGTTTTCTCTCATCCAGTAGGTATCATCTCATTCTGCCTTCTTTTACATTTTATTTAGATCACTGTGCCAGGACGGTGTTCTTTGTCACTGCAATAGGTGGGGTGGTACACCGTAGAGGTGAGCGAGCCGAATATGTGACGTTACAACGCGATCATTTACTTCGCGGTACGTTACATCGCGGTTATTACAACGCAAGTCGTTACAACGACTTGCGCTAGAGGACCTAGAATAGTATGATTTACTATTCCAACTCCAGCCTACGTACTAGTAGGGAAGGTGGTGGAATAGTAAATCATACTATTCCTTAGTGTATAGCGCAATCCAGCGCAAGTCTTTGTAACGACTTGCATTGTAATGACCGCAATGTAATTGTATCGTGATGTAACAACCTCGTTGTAAAGGCCGTTCGCCAAGCGAGCCAGGATACCATAGAGAGAGCTGATCCAGGCCCGGCTTGGCTGTAAGAGCCAAAGAACGAGCCAAGCCATCAAGCGATACTGCATGTATATGATACAGTAAGCATCATGTAAAAATATGTCTTTCTTTTTTTTTGGGAGAGATGGATATCAATAAATACAACTTAACGACATGTATTTACTTTTAACATTAAAAAACAAAAGTTTACTACTTGAGGCACAAAGAAAAAGAGAAACTGGCAGAAATTACAATGCTGCAACGGTACCATACAAGTCACAAAAGTTGATCCCAAGTTTCAGACAATCACCTTTGTCCTTTTTTGTATATAACCTTGAGAATATCATATTCCATTTCATGAAAGTGACACATGAGAGTCGACCAGTTTTTCCTCAATGGTGGGAGTTGGTTTATCCACTCGCGGGCTTTACAGAATCTGGATATGACTTTTGCCATATATACAATATACTTTCTAGTAAGGCACATTCAATTCAGTACTCAACATAATATTACACATAATGAATTCAATATCAATATTAAGTGTATCAGATGAACATCTGGTAATTTCAGTCTAGTATTCACAAAGCAGAGGGCAACTGCAAAAACATATGCACCGTATCAGCATTCGCAAGCCCGCTTCAGGAGCATTTATAATTTCTTCTAATTTTCCCTTTAGATATCTTGTCAGGCATGTAAATTAGCATACATACAGTTTTGAATTGCTGTAATTTTAATCTGTTGGATATTAACTGAAAACAGGACTATATAAAGGCTTGTTCAATTTCATGTGGATGGCTAGTGATCCTGATCACTGCAGTCCATCTATTAGCCAAAGTTTCCATGGCGGCAACTCATTGTCTTCACAATTTAGCACAAAATTCTTGGATGGAAATTCTGTGCTAATCTGAATGCATGAGTTCTTGAAAATCTGTTTTATTAAACACATATTTACTTCGTATGAGATAGTCACATGGCTACAAATATTTTAAAATAGCATTGTTACTGTAGATCGAATTCCCTTTGAAAATCAGCAAAGGTTCAAAACACACCATCTGTATAGAGCTGACCGACAGGCGTTAATTAATTTCTGAGCCAGTAGAACCATGAAATATAGAGGGAAATAGAAATTACCCCAAAGTGGGGGGTTTGGATTGATATTTGTAATTTTGTACCTTTTGCACCACTTGCTTCATATTTTCCCAGCGCCTTAAATCGTTTTAAACTACACCTGTTTAAAGTGTTTGCTTGGGATCTGAGCGCAATGCCCAGTTCAGACAGCAATTTCTTGTTGCCTCTTGTTTAAGAGACTGCAAATATACTGTTCTATAGCTTCCCAGTAGCACAATGGATAAGGCCAAAGACCCTTTAAATCAGGTAACCTCAAACAGATCTCTTCACGGTGAGGTACCTCCATATAACACTCCCAAGGGCAGAGTCTAATCAACATAAAAAAATGAATTTGGGACAAAAAGAGAAATTGCCCGAAATGCAACTGTCTACAACCCCATGCCTGGCTACCTAGCTCCAGAAAGCAAAAATATGTTTTTGTTCACATTAGGGTTCGAACGGTTAGGGAAAGGAGGGGATGGGATTGGCTTTATTTACAGGGAAACTTAAAGGCACTTTTTATCCCCTCAAGATCGATGATTGCGAAAGCCTCCTCTTTACTCTGACACTCAGCCCTACTTTTACCTTTTCTGGTATTTTATTGTAGACCGCCGGGTTCGTTTGCCCTTTTCTTGCAGGATTTTCCCGATATTGCATGGGTTTAGCTGTGATAGGGCTAATTTCACTGTACTTGCTGACTTTAATCTGCACCTAGATGATTCCAATAATGCTACTGCCAAGAGCCTGTTACAAGATCTTGTGTCCAGTCAATTTAGGCATTTAGTATACCACCCCACCCATGGAAAAGGACATACCATTGATCCAATATTTGTCAATATTATAAATCTTCAGGTAGAAAGCCCTGTCCTTCTAACATGGTCAGACCATTTTGTGCTTTCATTTGTTTTACCTGTCCCTACACCACCCATTACCATACCATCGGTCCAGTGCGGCTCCTCCGCAATGGCGGAGGAGCGTCACCCCACTGCCTGGCGCAGAGCAAGCAAACAAAAAATAAAACGATGTTCTAGCATTGTTATTTTTTCATTTGCTGGCTCCGAGCCAGCTTGTGCAAGGAGGGGCAGGGCATGGTAGGGTGAAGGGTGGAGGAGGGCTGCTTGTGCACTCCCTAAGTGCTCATGTGTGTTTGGCCCACCATCTCAGGCCGCCCAAACATACATGCGCACTTAGGTTTCTCCAGCCCAGCTGCATTCAGCAGAAGGGCTTGAGAAACCCCACAGACTCCATGACCTGAGCAGGGCGTCTTTCCTGTCCACTCAGGCCAATCCCTGTGCTGCTTTCCAGTACAGGGATTAGCTAGGAGTCTGTCCCAGGGACTGCTGGGACCCAGGAAGAGGCCAGCAGGAGCAACGTGACGCCAGAGGCGGCGGGTGTCGTCAAGTCCGTTTTTTTATTATTATTAACATCCCCCCTGCGTGCTCTCCACCCCTGAACATCCCATACTTTATTAATGGCAGCTGCTGCTGCTTCTTCCGCCAGACGTTTGGTTCGGCGTTGGCTTAGGTCAAATTTGGAAAACTGGCCAGTTGCACTGCAAATAACGAGACCTGATCTTACAGACAATGCCTCCTTTTCCACCAGTAGTTTTATTGAATGGATTACTAATTCATTGGATACAGTTTTACCTGCAAGGTGGTGTAGAACGATACAGCGGGATAACAAATCCCCATGGTTTATTGCCATCCTTCTTGCTTAGAAAAGGACTGTTAACTGGAAAGATGTTGGAGAAAGTCCTATGATGACCGAAACTTTTAAAATTAGGATTTTTCTCAATTTAGTAGTCCTAAGTCTAAACTTAGGACTACTAAATTGAGAAAAATCCTAATTTTAAGACTTTCGGTATTCACAGAAGGCATTTAGGAGTCCTAAAGTTAGGAGTCCTAACTGTACTACTACTAAACTGAGAAAAATCCTAATTTTAAGACTTTCGGTATTCACAGAAGGCATTTAGGAGTCCTAAAGTTAGGACTCCTAACTTCTGTGAATACCGAAATGAGTAAGTGCCTTCTGTGAATACCAAAATGAGTAAGTGCCTTCTGTGAATACCAAAATGGTAGTAAGTTTAGGATTTTGTCTTAAGTTAGTTCTGTGAATCGGGCCCACAGTGAACATCTCTTGTAGCTTACAAAACATCTACAGTGCTTATGATATGTCAGGAGGCAGCTTCCTTTTTTTTGTTGGCGCTCCCGCCACATGTGCAGTACAGTCCCAAGTGATAGCTGTGCAGGTGAGTGTGTGGACTGATTTATTTTGGCTGTTTGTAGGCCTGTTTGGTCTGATGCTCCTGTATCAACTGGAGATTTTGGATATTACAAAAAACTTTGCCTGCATCCTCATTAAATACCTTGCTAAACACTTGCAATGTGTGGAGTCGTTGGCTGCAGCTAAGAGCTTTTGTTTTCCTTGCCCCGCTCACAGCCAGTACTGTCCCCGAGGAGGTAGTGTGACAAGTCAGAGTGTGGGTTGATTTTTTTGCCCTTTTATTGGTCTGTTGAGTTTGGTAAGCTGGGTTGTACTGTTTATTTCCATTATGATAACACAAACCTGGTGTTGCAGCAAGCATTAATGCACGCAGTCTCCCATACTTTGAAAAATGCCCATATTGTCTATCTGGACAAGTTCAAAATTGACGATATTTGCGAATGTGTGCCACTCTTTGAGCTGTCTAATTTGTTAATGGAGGGCACCTTTATATTGGTGCCCAGGCTTAATTTCTGTCCCAGGACCTTGCAGGGGGGGGGGTGTTCTCTGTTCTGGCTGCCAGACACAGGTGAACTTTGTGACAGCTCAGGACTGGAGTGTCCGCAGATCTTCCGCTTACATACATCAGCACTGGTGGCTCCTCTGCCCAGCCCACCTGTAGACCTTGGAAGACACTCTGGGCAAGCACTCATCCTGGCAGACGCACTTCCGGTGGTACAGTCTAGTCAGGTGAGTCATGCGCTCTCTCTGCACTGAATTTCACTCATCTCTGCAGTATGCGTTAACATACTATGTTGCTCTTCCAGTTATAGGTACTAAAACCAGAGGTAAGATATTCTTAACTTCATTATATTTTGAGACATACTGGTCACTACAACTTACTCGGTGACGAATAGTGTTGGACCGTGATTGATGTGTTGTCATGTGTTGGAATAATGGTGCCGCGGTGGTTTTACAGTACTGTCATCTTACAAAGAGGTTGTAGATTAGTGATCTTCCACTTCAGAAGTTTTGTATTTTTTTCATGGTATGTTTAGAGCTTCTCATTACTCAAAAGATTGTAATCTCGGATATTTAGCTCTTTCAATGCACTTTATTGCTTAGTTTGACTCACAAGAAAGTGTCACTTTAAGGCACCTCAATGTCAATCATAACTACATTGTAACCATGGAAATGTCACACATAAGCAATCTGAAAATGTGGCAGCTATGCCTTCACAATGTAACCATGCAGTGGTTAAGCTCCTTCTAAAAATGTCAAGGTTAGACCCTCTCTGCCTGAGTAACTATAGGCCAATCTGTCTGTTACCAGGTTTATCTAAGCTCCTGGAAAAGCATATCAACTATCCTCTTTCAGCCTTTTTTGACTCCACCCCTTGCAAATGGGATTTAGATCTCAGCATAGCACAGAAACAGCCCTGCTGGATGTGGTTGAGGAACCAAGATCTTTGTTGGTCAGCAGCCATTATTTTATTAGATGTAAGGGCGGCTTTTGACCAGGTAGACCATGCCACACTTAGCCATAGGATATCAAAGGTAGGTGTCGCTGGTCATACCTTGAAATGGCTTTCCTCCTTTTTGAAGTATAGAACTTCCCAGGTGATTGACCACTCCTGGTACTCTTGCAGTCTTCCCCTGAGCTGTGGGGTACCACAGGGGTCGTCCCTTAGCTCCACTCTTTTTTATCTTTATATGTATCCCCTTGCTGTAATTGTTCAGTCCTCTGGGTTGTCATTGGTTCCTAATGTGGATGACACCCAGTCTGTTTCTCTTGATTTCACTTCTAATCATCACAACTTGTCCCTCTGTCACGAGGTGGCTGGCTGGATGGCTAACTGTAAATTGGAGCTCAATGAAGGCAAGACAGAGGTTATGCTACTGGGCAATAACCTCAGTAAGAAAGTCTTAACTACTGTGCCTGATTGTCTAGAAAGAATCCCCAGCCCAAACGTGGTGTAAAGAGCATTGGAATGTGGATAGACTCCAGTCTTACCATGGAGCACCAAGCAAAAAAATTGCAGCCCATTGCTTTGGTGTTCTGAGAATACTTAGAAAAGTCTTGAACCTTCTCCCTTTCTTAGCTAGAAAACTACTTGTCCAAGCTCCTATCATCTCTCATCTCGATTATGACAATGTTTTGTGCCTTGGTGTCCCATGTTATGTGAAAAAAAGGTTACAGACTTTCCAGAATGCTACAGCACGGCTCCCAAAATATCCTTCTGTAAACAAAGCCCTGAAGGATCTACACTGGCTTCCAGTAGAGCAGCGAGTCCATTTAAAGGCTATATGCATCATGCATAGGTCATTCCATAAGAACGGTCCAACTCTGATAAGATCTTTTGCTCTTCCCTATATTCCAGGAAGGTCACTTCGATCTTCCTCATCTCCCCTGATACAGGTCTCTAAGTTTAGCAGCTCTTATTGGTGCGGCCTCTCTTTTTCACATGTGGCCCCCAAACATTGGAACACCATCCCCCTTTAACTGTGTCATCTTCCCAGCAAACTTTCCATAAGGCCTTGAAGATTTTGCTTTTCGTTGGTAGTTTGGTTAGCTGTTGGTATAATAGACTGTTCTAGCACTGGGAGGCCTTTGGGTAACCATGTGCTCTATAAGACTTACAGAATAGAATAGGGCACAACTGGCAATTGGTCATCCAGTGTCTTATAACTGTTAAACATGCATGTGCTTCTTATGTCCGGAGATTTCTCATACAGATCCAGAAATTTGTGTGACTCCGATGTACATTTGATACCAGAGACCAAGGGCTGCTATTAAGTGTGTATGTAAATCATATGAATGTTGGACATTATGGGTGACAGGGTGGATCCTTATGGATCACAACAATTAAGTGGCTGGGACTTAAAGGTAAGCCCTAACTCCAGCCTCTCAAAAGACTAAATCAAATTCAGTGCTTCACCTCCCACCCTCAGAAGTGAATCTAGTCTCTCAAACAAAAGTCCATGGTATCAAAGACCATAAAGAAATCTAGTGAAATAAAGCTGCTGGATGTCTATTATCTTGCGAAGATAACATTTGCTCTCAAATAGCTGTTTCTACCCCCTTTGTTAATTCGACTCCAAATAACTTTGTTTCTACTCAACCAAAATGGTTTTCGTAGTTTTTGTTAATATGGCAAAGTTTATATGGGTAAACACTATTCAGTAAGTGAAGCACACCTTTGGTTTGCAAAATATTAATAAACTAAACTTCCTTTTGTATTTAATCCAAGCTGGCTACAGTGGAATGCGTGCTGCATAGACACGCCTAATATACACCCTACTTCAAGTCCGCTCGACCTGACCACTGTGCTCTTTAGCTGTGCTACTGCAGTGTCACTTTTAGAACAATATATAATATTAAACAATAGTTTTGAAACAATATATACTCTTCATTTAACCAAAATCATAAAATAGATTTCTAAATCATGGCTCAAAAATCAATTTAATGTTAAAATATTCACATATTCTTACTGAACAAACAACATATTGATGGCCGATTAAACGCCGTACGCACGGTGATAGTCAACAACAGACTCCAATACTAGTACGAACTTCGGGTTGAAACAAGCCGTAATGTTTACACAACGCTGATCAATGTCTCACCATACTCTCTAATCATAAAAAACCTAAACAAATGCTCAAACATTCTAAATACCTCAGTGTACGAAAGAAAACAAAATGTACACACTCCAAATATGTATTCATTCATAAAAAAAAGTGCACAGAAAGACTCAAAAGTGATAGAATAACAAAGAATGTATAGTGTAAAAGAAGGAGTCAAGGAAGCATGGTATTTCAAGTTGAACCAACATGATGATTTTATATATGAATAATCATGGTCAAGTTCATATGGGACAATATTTACCACATACTTTAGAATCAAATATAACTTTATTTATAAATCAAGTTTCTATGGTACTCTTTAAGGAGGAACAATAGACACCTTTGGCTTTGATCAAATTTAGTATATCTTCTGCTAAAAGAACAATATTTTCTTCACCAATATTGCAGGAAAATATAATCCCTCGATGTGAAGGCATTCACTCTTGCTGCAATGTGCTTTCTAACCTTTGAGGGTTCCATCTCAAAAGACTTAGGGGCACCTTCCTGCACATAAACAACTTTAAAAGTCAGGTTGCTGTTCCCATACGTGGAGAAATTTAACATTTCTCCTCGTATCGCCTGCTTAGGACTAGGTATTCACTGGCCAGTATTTTTGGCGCTGCCCCATACCCTGTAAATATGGGCTAGTGTCAAAAAGCAATGGGTGTTGCAGCGGAACGCCCACTGCAACACCCATTGCACGCCCCTTTCATATTCTGCTGGAGTGGGGGCATTATTTACAAGGCAGCCTTGAGCCATGTTAAGTGGCTTAAGGCTGCCTTGTAAATAAAGTGAAGAACTTAACGACACCAGAACGTTGGAAAAGTGACATTTTGGTGGTGTTAACTTCTCGTAAATATGCCCCTTAAATTCGTATAGTGTAGGTTTGAGTCCTATCGTTATCTCAGTGGTTATTACTGAACTTTGTAGAAGAATCGTTGAAAATATGCTGTCATATCTTCACAAATAATTGGTGGATATTTCACATATAAAGATCGAACTTAATCCTCAATGTATTTTAAAAATGTTCTTGCATGGAACATCTTTCATTCTGATTAATATAGTAGTTCTGTTTTGTTGCTACTATCTCTTAAAGATACACGAGTCTTTCAAAGGACACATTGTCATCAGCTTGGTTTGATTAATGTCATATTCTTTCTGATTGATGGTCCTTATGTTTCAATTGCAAAAGTCATAATAAAACCTGGGATGTGGCTTGCTTTTGGAATTGACTATAAAAAAGTTTTAACAGGGGCCAACGCATCTAGAGTTGCTTCCCACGTGGCTTGGAAATGCAGTAGCTTTACAATAGGTCTATAGCATATGTCCAGAGGGATACCAGTAGGTGAATAGGTGTTACAGAAATCTTTCAGCATTACAGCATTTCTATTTCTATTTTTAGGTCTATTGTTTTGACACTGACATGCAGCATTCACTTTGATTGTACCACACACTGTAAATGTAATCAAAGCTAGGAAACTGATCTTCTACAAGCTGTACTATGACCATTTCCACTAACTTCGAAGTCTAAAGGTGCGTCTAAATATGTTCAATACTTGCTTACTTTGAGAAAACCTGCTCCAGATGTGGGCACAGGTCTGTGCTTCGAAGAGTGTTGGGGGAAACGTTAAGGAATTATGTAGGACATTATATAGTCAACTAAGTTGTACACATTTCTTCCCACGGCCCTCATTCCAAGAAGTCCGGTGATATCTGGTAGAAATGCTGGGCCCACAGGTACTAGTACCTACACCCAGGTTAATGATCATCAAAACGTTTTGGGCCAGGATGTGGAATAACAGACTGGTCCCAGAACTACTAGGCCCAATTCCACAAATGATTCACTTATTCTGGGTTATTTTTCAACACACATTCACCACTTGCTTTAAGCAGGTTGAAAACGTTTTCAGAAAAAAATATTGTTTTACCAGATGTTCATGCGCCTGATACAACTCGCCCTAAAGGTGGCAATATCACGAAAAACATACAGGATTACCATGATATTGAATGGGTAGTTGGAAGACAGTAGCTCCCCAAGCACAATTTGTATAGGGAATAAACTTCTAGGGCGAGGGTAATATATTTATTACGTCAATGATAACAGGCTCATTTTGTTGTCATTGTTGTGCTTGATAAAAGCTCGGTCGCATTACCTGCAGAAAAATCCAGATCCATTTACAATTTTCTACTTCAATATTCTGTTAAATGATTTGAGAGGTCTTTAGTATGTGTGATGGGTTTTCATTTTTGGTAATACAAATATGTAAACACATAAGAACTAACAGAAATTATTATTACCTAACATAATGGAACACATTTTTATCAACCACAGTCAAGGCAGTTTGTAGGTGGCTGGGGCTGCCGGGTTTCAGCCAGTGCAGGCGCTCTTTAGGTTGGTTGCTGGTTGACATTCCTAATTGTTGTGTGTTTTCCCCAGTGCCTCAAGATGCTCATGAAAGCTCTGACTATTTTTCAGAAAGTTTTTAATTCAATACATACCTGAAATCACCTTTTCCATTTTGTCCAATTTAAGGTGGCCGCCATTATTTTTCCTTGTGAGAATTAACAATCCATCATGACAATTACTCTTCTCAGTTCCTGTGGGTCACTTGCTTTTTTTCTAAGTAAATAAGAAGCTGTGAAGTTGTGATCACTTCTTTGCAACACAGTCGGAGTTTCGTCACCAGTTCAACAGCAGTGCTCGGTCGGGTCAATTCTAGTACTCCAGTTGTATTTTCCAGGGCTTCTGAACTGGTCTGTCTTGTGGCAGAACCATCTTCGAAGCTGTCACTTTTTGCCGAAGCTTTTACATCTTGCAGTCAAGATATCAGGATAAACTCTATGAAGGCATTTGGCCCTTTCACATGGGATTCGTGTAGGATCAAGGTCGGTTCTGGTGGGCAATGCCCTTTGCTCAAAGTTTTAAGAAACAAGTTGTCAGAAAAGTCATAGTACCCACCCCTTGACACTAACTCGGTGATGAAATCCAATCGGGTCATGCTGGGGAAATTAGCATGTGATAGAGAATCTCTGGAGTGTACAAAAATCACGGTTTCTTATTGAAAACAGTTGGTATCTGTGGAAGTCCTGGAGAGTATGACCTTATTACAATATTTATTTTCGAAATACAAATTTCTGCACTGCTGAAAAAACATATTTTACAAGATTATGTGCTCCCTGAGGTGTTTCGAAAGAAGGATTTCAGTAGCTCTGAGCTGGTTGAATATTGTAATACAGGTACATTGTCACACCATGGGGCCTTCTTGCAGATTATTCCATCAGGGACATTTAGCTGGGTTTGTAGCCCAATGATCAATGTTCAGTGAATATCTATTGTGTAAAGAAGAACATGTTTGAGCAATGCAGAAGGGAAGTCCCTCTGCTGAACATTGTGTGTCACAGCTGGAGCAGATGAAGGGATCTGAAGAATGTGTAACAACTGCAGTTTTCTCAACAAAGCTGTTGGAGCAAGGGACAACTTTGTCTAGGCCAGAACTTCACAATACCTGCAGTTCTATTTGTCCTGCCATGAAATTATAGGAGAGAGTACAACATGCTGGCAAAGGTTTAATCTCATCCAGTAGGTATCGTCTTATTCTGGCTTCTTTTAAATTGTGTCAGGATGGTGTTCTTTGTCGCTGCAGCAGGTGGCGTGGTAGACTGTAGAGGTGAGTGAGCCAGGGGACCATAGAGAGAGCTGATATGTGCCCAGCTTGGCTCTAAGAGCCAAAGAACAAGCCAAGCCATCAAGCGATACTGCATGTAAATGATACAGTAAACATCATGTAAAAATATAATGTCTGTTTCTTTTTAAAATATTTTTGATTGGGAGAGTTGGGTATCAATAAATATAGGTTTGTGACATATATTAACTTTTAACATTAAAAAGCAAATGTATTACTTGAGGAATAAAGGAAAAAAAAGAAACTGGCAGATATTAAAATGCTACAAGGCACCATACAAATCACATAAGACAATCGCCTTTGTCCCTATTTGTATATAACCTTGAGAATATCAGATTCAATCTCATGATAGTGACACATGATAGTCCACCAGTTTCCCCTCAATGGTGGGAGTTGATTTATCAACTCGAGGGCTATACTAAATCTGGCTACGACCTTTGCTATATATATAATTAATCATAGCTGGGGACTTTAACTGCCACCCCTGCCTTGATTCATTACAACCTCAACAAAGTGCACAGATATGTTTGATTAGGGAAGGATTGCATATGGAGCACTCCACAGAAGGGTCTGAAGTGAATATCCCCCAACACGCTCATAATTTGGTGTTTACTATGGATAGAAGACCAGACCCTTTTAATACTGTTATTCCTCCAACCTATAAAGGTAGGCATCTGGCTACAGTTATTGACTATATTTTTGTTTCTGCCTCGTTGGGGAGGGCCTCACTCTGTTTTAAGATTTTACATAGTCCTTTTAGCGATCACAACCCCTTAACACTAGTGTTTGAAAGGGTGGTTAACCAATTGAAGCATCCTAGTTCCTCTGTGGGCTCATTACCCTTAACTGATCAGGGGACACGCCTACGTTGGTCGCAGGTAGTCTCCAAGGTTTTTAATTATTCTCTATTTAAAACTAGACAAAAGGAGATTCAAACCTGCCTAGAACCATTAGCATTTGATGAAGAGATTATTAATTCATTCATCAACATCACACAGTCCACTGCTAGCTTATTGTCAGCTCATCTAGCCCAATCCATCCTCGAACATCCCAAATCGTTTGATAATAAGTGTTCTCGGGCCCTTCCTCTCCTAAAGAAGACCTTGAAAGAAACCCCCAGGGACAGTGATAGGGTGATTAATTGTCATACCAACTACAAGGGGACCCTCAAGGACAGGTGGCAAACAGTACAGGGGCAGGCATGAGAACAATTAACCCAAGCAAGTGAGCAGCGGGATAGCACTTTATTTTGGCAAGTAAGAAACAGACTCTGTTTCTCTGACCCACTGAAACCCGCCTTATGTAAACACATCACCCCAGGAGAATCGATTGTCCATCATGAAGGGGTATATAATTTTGGACAATTCAAAGGATCTGCCCATGAGACAGAACTACCCCAGGTGGACATTCCCATAATTTTCACCTTGGATGAAGTGCGGGTAGGAATTGAGAGACTGGCCCAGAGTATGGCCCCGGTCCTGACGGAGTTCCCCCGGATCTTTTCCGGCATAATACTGATGTATGGGCCCCGGTTTTGAAGAGGGTGTTAAATACTGGGGGAAACGTATTTTGAAGGTTCCTCAGGGTACTCCTTCATTTTCTGTGCATGAAGAACTAGGATTAAATTACATAGCGGATATGGTGGCAGTAAAAACCCTGACTTGTTGGGTGAAAAACTGGTCTAATAATGAGCTGGCTCTTAACCGTCTTATTGTCTCAGAATATTTATCAATAGACCACGCGCTAAAAATCCCCTGGTTACGTTATATTAAAGAAACATTTCCGACTCTGGGATGGGCAAATATTTTCTTAAAGCCTGACTCAGTGAAGCCGAGCGACCCGAGTATGGTGAAGGAGCTATTTTTCAAACTTACCACGGCCTCCCGTAAAAATACCGAGCTTACTAAGCCATCGGTGAGCGGGCATTGCTCTTCTAAAATCAGAACAGGGCATGGAGAATTACCTATGCATTTTAAGAAATTACTCTGAGAATTTTTTAATAACTTGGTATAGATTTAACCAGCTTCACCATCTTTTAGATTTGCCGTCCGGTTTTGTTTTACATGAAGACATGAGAGGCCCCTGTGGCTGAGACAATAGATCTCCACAGGAGACCTTACATATTTTACTTTTATGTAAATATTTTACTCATTCCAGGAGAACATATCTTAAACCCCTTTTAAAAGCGATGTGTTTTAAACAAGCCTGGGTTGCCTGATGTATCTGCAGATGCTGCCTAATGATTATACGCTCTTTGCAGTTATGAATTTCTTAAGAGCAGCACTTAGATCTAGAAATACTAGATGTATTAATGGGTGAATAGATTCAGTTTTTTTGCACATTGCCTAGATTGTTACTCAGCTGTGCTGATGAACGTGTTTTAAGTCTTGTCTCTGTTTTTATTATTGTATCTTTTATGGATGTGATTACTTCAGAATAAAGATTATTATATATATAATAGGTGCTTTCTAGTAAGGCACATTTGATTCAGTACTCAACATAATATTACACATATTTAATTCAATATCAATATTAAGTCTATCAAATAAACTTCTGGCAACTTCAGTCTTGTATTCCCAAAGAAAAGCGCAACTGGGAAACATATGAACCATATCAGCATTCGCAAGCCCGCTTCAAGGGCATTTAGAATCCTTCTAATTTTCCCTTTAGAGATCTTGCAAGGCATGTAATATAGCATACAAACAGTTTGTCCCTCTTTTATGCAGTTCCTGTCCCTCTTTCTGCTCTTTTCCGTTGCTTTCTACCTTTGGCTTTGCACTCTTTTCTTTGCTTTGTTTGACGTTGTCTTTCGTGTGCTTTTTTACAGTTCCTTTTCCCCTGTCCTCTCCCTCATTGACGCTGCGATCACCCGCAGCCCTGCCCCTTCAGTGTCCTTTCCTGCGTCTCCCAGCTGTCCAGCCCCCGCAGCACTACTTAATGGTGGCACAGCATCCATGCCCAGCGGGTGTGCAACTGGTGCACTGAATGCGTGCCAAAGGCAAGTCCGTCTGAGCTTTCTACGCATAGACCGCGTCCAGAGCAAGGAACCCTGCCTCCCGGACACTCTACTGCTATGACGCCAGCACCATCCTTGCTCACAACCCTGGACACCACTCCGCCTGCCATCTAGCATCACCAAAGAATACATCTGCACCCTTCGCCTGCTGAAACTGAAAACACACCTTCTGCCACATCAACACACCTGCGCCCCTCACTGTCCAGCAGACCAACAGCGCACCTGACCGTCTCAACTGCATCCTTCTCAACGTTTGGTCACTCCACAAACACGCCACAGAAATCTGGGACCTCCTCGACGCCAACTCTTCAGACAACGCCTTCCTCACGTAAACCTGGACCAACCTCTACTCCAGACCGGATATCGCCATCTCCCATGCCATCTCCTATGACTACATCACCCGCAAGGACCACCCTGACCACCCAGGAGGAGGCATTGCCATCATCTACAAAAGCACACTCCGACTGACCACGCGCTCTAAAGACCCAACGGCAAACATGGAACACCTACACTTCCAGATCCGGACCAAGCCCAACACCACCCTCAGCAGGCACTCTCGTCTACAAGCCCCCTGGCCCATGACCCCCATTCACTGATGCCAGTGTAGACCTCATCACACCCCAGGCTCTCCCATCCACCGACTACATACTACTCGGAGACCTCAACTTCCACCTGGACAACCGCAGTGACCAGAACACCACCACCCTCCTGGAGAACCTCGCCAACATCGGACTCAAGAAGCTAGTCACCACACCAACCCATATAGCCAGACTCATGCTCGACCCCGTCTTCTCCGCCAGCGGGAACATTCAACTACAGCCACACCACCAAACTCTCCTGGACCACCCATCATTGTATACATCACTCCTTCACCACGCCCACCGTACACCACCGTCATCATTGCCCCCTCCCCGTCGCAGCTGAATCAAGGCCACAGAAGAACTTCTCGTCAACTCCCTCAGCACCACCACTCCGCCAACACTTACAGACACCAACACAGTGGCGCACAACCTTCACAGATGGATCTCTAACTGCGCCGACACCCAGGCACCCCTCAAGAAACAAACGGCCAAACAACAATTCAAGAAGGCCAACTGGTTTACTCCCACCATCCAGTAGTCCAGAACGCACCTGCAGACGTCTCGAGAAGAGATGGAGCCACAACATCAATCAACTCCGCAACACAGTCACCCTTGCACCATGGCGGAGGTGTGCCTGCATTGGCGCATGGCAGCCATTGTGCGCTATAGTAGGCGAAAAAGACAGGGGGGCTAATTTCTGAGCCCCTTCTGCCAGTTTAATGCTGCCAGTGTGTCATTTTCTTGACGTACTTGCAGCGTGAATTTTGCACCACATTGCGCCATATTTACAAAGTAACGCATCTAGGCTTATGCGTGAAATTGTGAAGCCCTGTGCCACATTATACCTGCGTCAGGTATGATGTATGCATGGTGGGCGTTTCCACACAACAAAGCCTCGTAGGAGTGGAGCAGTGAAATCTCTCAGATTTCACTGCAACAATTCTAGGACTCCACTGTGTCAAAACCTTAAGCCTGCCTCATGGCAGGCGTAAGGTTGAAGCAGTGCCATAGGGATAGGCTGGCCCCATGCATTGCTGGAGTTGCATCATGCTTGCGAATCAACTGCAGCAATGCATGACTTTAGCGCTGACAGATACATCACGATTCCAGATGTATGTCATTGATTGCGACATGTAGCGACGTACAGTAAATACGGCGCATCCATGGTGTCGCAAGGAGGGTGCAGTGAAAAGTGCTGCAACACTGTTTTGTCGCAGCAATGCAACACTTTTCATGAATGAGGCTCAGGAATGAACCCTATCTTATTGATAGGGCGCATTCCTGACCTTTTGTTTTGGAACAGGGCAGCACAGTCCAGCACCCAAACATTTTACATGTGTACCCAAGTGTTTGCACCAATTCTAAGACCAGCTATTTTTTGCCTCTAGCTGGACTTAGCGACAGTTTTGGGGGGTTATTGACGTATAGGAATTTCATTGTAAATATCGCAAAGTGTGGTTAGCGGCTGTAATTTCACGGGAACGCCTACCTTGCATCTCATTTTCGTTAAGTCCCACTAACAGAAGTGGCGATCTTGAAAATACCCGTTTACGCTGGAAAAGTGATGCTAACTACAGTTAGCGGCAACTTGTAACTAAGGCGATAAATAAAAAGCCACCATAAAAAAAAAAATGTACGCTATGGCGGTTTTAAGTTCTTCTAAATATGCCCCTTAATTTAGGTTTTAGTCCTATCTTTATCTGAATTGTTACTGCTGAACTTTTTAGAGGAATGTTGATCATTTACAACCGTAATGTTTTGTTGAAAATATGCTCTTATATCTTCACAAAACATTGGTGGGTATTTCAGACAGAAAGGTAAAACTTAATCTTCAATATATTTTAAAAATTTCATGCATGGAACATCTTGCTTTATGTTTCTGATTAACATAGAAGTAGCGTTTTGTTGCTGTTATTTCTTATTGATACAACAGTGTCTTTTCATGGACAAATTGTCAGAAGCTTCTTTTAATGTATGCCTAATTTATGGTTCTTATGTTACAATTGCAAAAGGTCATAATTAAACCTGGGATTTGGCTTGCTATTGGAACAGGCTATCATAGTTTTAACATGGACCAATGCATCTAGTCGCGCCTCCGATCCTGGAAATTCAGTAGCTTTACAATAGGTCTATTGCATATGTCCAGATTGATACCAATAGGTGAATAAGTGTTATAGAAATCTTTTGGCATTATAGCATTTCTATTTTCAGTTCTATTTTCTTTTAAACTGACATGCAGCATTCATTTTTTTTTTTGTTTAGAAAGCTTTATTGAATATGATAAACTAAGTAAAACATTAGGATCAGAAGGCAATACAGTAAATAGTAAAGACCAATGAATTCTTACAAGGTTTAAGGAATGCCAAACATAACTAGAGAATATACTAAGGGAAAAAGCTTTTTATGTGTTTTTTGAAGATATAATGGTTAATATGCATGGGAAGGCAAAAGGAAAACAGGGGGAAAAAGGAAGGGAAGGGGAGGGAAAATATACAGCATATGTATTGAGGCAATTTATAAATAACATAAGCAAGAAGAGAAGAAAAAAAAAAAGGTACAAGTGCAAGATCTTCAGGGGACATTTGAAGAAAGAAAATTGGTTAGAGGCAACCATAACAAATCTTTTTTGATCAAAAGAGGTTCAGTGGTAGCAAAAGCACGATCAAGTCTATGGTGATGACATAGTAGATTCCACCAAGCGTTATATGAAATCTTGGAAGTGTCTTTCCAATTTGTAGTGATTATCTGTAAAGAAATAGCTATATATAAATCAATAAATTTGCGTGTGTTACAATGAGCATTCCATATAGGTGAGGCACCACCCAAAAAGATGTGAACAATCTCAAAGGAGTGGTTAGTATCTAATATTTCATTCAATTTTAACCAAATGCGAGACCAAAGAGATTTGACCAACGGACAGTGAAAAAACATATGAAAAAAATCGCGTGTGAACAAGACCAACATTTTTTGGAATCGGACAACTTAAAAGTATGTAGGTCTGATGGGGTGAGAAAAAGTCTGTTATAAAAATAGTACAAAGTCTGTGTGGTGCTAGCGGAACGGGAAACAGTGTGAATCCTAGACCATAAAGAGTTCCAAACCTGAGGGGGAAACTCTTGAGTTAGATCCTTTTCTCAGGAGAGCACAAGTTTTGATTTGGTCCTTTCATCAGAGGGGCGGGAAAGAAGTTTATAGATCGTAGCAGCCTTAAGGGGAAAAGAAAAATCCGGTAGGGATGAGGAAGGAGGTATGTCGATAGGGGACAAAGAAGCAGCCTGAGAGGTAATAAAAGATAGGGATTTTTTAAGCAGGGGGTAATGAGAAGAGTATGTGTTAGAAAGGTGAAAGGAAGAACGAATATCAAAGAAGTCTCGTATGGAGTCATTAGCTAGTAGATGATTACAGGTGAGAATACCTTTATCAATCCATTCTTTCCAAAAGAGTGCTCGATTGTTTATCTTAATAGACTTGTGGTACCAAATAGGAGTCGAGGAGAGGAACTCTAACTGCGAAAGAGATGAGCGAAACACCGAAAGAGCAAGTGATCTGGAATGCTTAAAGATAGGGGTGAGAAAGCGCTGCGGGGGCTGAGATAAACGTGTAGCAATGCTAAAGGAGAAGGGTGAAAGTTGCCCAAGTTCTATGGAACTCCAGGCTGTTAAAGGGGGGTCAGATGAATCAGATAAAAAAGGCCAAATTTGTTTCAATGTAAAGGCGGAATGAAAACAAGCAAGATTGGGAAAATTAACACCGCCTAAATCCTTGGGCTGTTGAAGACGAGAAATGGAAATCATAGCCTTGCGATTATTCCATAAAAATGAGGTAAAGATACGATTTATTGTTTTAAAAAAATAGAGTGGGAGGGAGACAGGAAGCATAGAGAGATAAAAATTAACAATGGGAAGAAGCATCATTTTGATAGTGGCAAGCCTTCCCCACCAAGATAAAAAAAGGGGAGACCAGTTGTCTATAAGGGAAGGAATCTTTTTAACAATATCCTTGTGGTTGAGCTTGATGGTTTCTCTAATAGTGTTGGCATAAAGTATACCAAGGCATTTAATATTACCAGAATTCCATTCAAAACCGGAATCTTGAAACATGTAGGGAAGGCAAAATTTGTTAAGAGGTAAGACCTCAGACTTATCAATATTAAGTTTGTAGCCTGAAACCAGAGAGTATTCATGCAACAGCGAAAAGAGTGAAGGGAGAGAAGTGATCGGATTAGAAATATAAAGTAAAATATCATCTGCGTAAGCAGTAAATTTAATGTCAACTTTCTTAAATATGAAGCCAGTGTATGAAGGAGAACGTCGGATTTTTTCTAAAAAAGGTTCCAACGCAAGAATAAAAAGAAGAGGGGATAGAGGACAGCCCTGTCTGGTGCCTCTATGCAAAGGAAAATAATGAGATTGAGAACCGTTAACCCAAATAGAAGTAGAGGGGGCAGAATATAATAGTTGAATATATCGGATAATAGTGGGGCTAAAGCCGTGCCACCAAACATGAAATCCCAGCAGACCCTATCAAATGCTTTCTCAGCATCCAATGTAATGGCTGCAACTGGGGAGTCTATCTTTGAGGCAAGGTGAATGATGTTAAGGAAGGTTCTCGAATTATCTGTGATGGACCTGCCCTTAACAAAGCCAGATTGAGAAATATTAATAAGGTTAGGAATGATTTTATTAATACGGGAAGCCAAGATTTTAGCATAAATTTTACAATCAGTTTTGATTAAAGAAATAGGCCGATAGTTCTTACAGCAGAAGGGATCTTTGTCTTTTTTAGGAATTAAACATAACTTTGCCTGTGTAAAAGAGCCTTTGGATTCCCCTTGAGCAAAGAAATGGGTATAGAGAGAAAATAAATGTGGTAATAGGATATCCTTAAAGTACAAATAGAAACGAACCGTGAATCCATCAGGACCAGGTGATTTATCTTGGGGAAGAAGGGTGGCAGCATTGAGTACTTCATTTTCGGAGAGAGGGGCATCAAGAGAGGGAAGGTCAATAGAAATGTCTGGGGACCTGGGGAGAGACTGAAAAAAAGAGTCAATTTGATCCTGAGAGGGGACGGATTCTGGTGTATAAAGTGACGAATAATATTGGACAAAACAGTCGAGGATTTTGTCATCCGTATATTGATGGTTCCCATGCGAATCTATGATAGCTGTTATTTTGGACTATTGGTTTTGATTTTGAGATAATTGGCGAGAGATTTACCAGCTTTATTGCGACCCCCGTACATTTTAGCATGGAAGTTAAGAAGGTTATTACATGCTGAGTCCCTCGAGTGTTTATTATATTGTAATTTAGCTTTGATGAGGGCGGAAAGTGTTTCTGGGGTGTTGTTGGTAAAGTAGAGATGCTCTAAGTCTTTAACTTGTTTAAGAATTTGGGCGGACACTGATAAGGTTTTTTTTTTTTTTCCGGGAGATAAAGTCAATAATAAAACCTCTGGCAGTGGCCTTAAAAGCATCCCAAATAAAATAAAACTCAGAAGTAGGATGAAGATTATTAGTGAAAAAATCAATTGCAAAAAGCTTAAATTGTTCAGTAAACTGTGAGTCAAGGAGTAGCGAATTATTAAAGCGCCAACGCTTAGGGGAATGAGTAGGTGAAGGGAAATCCATATCAACTATGACAGGAGCATGGTCATAAATTAAGATAGAACCAATTTCTGAGTTAGTCATAAATTGAAGGGCGTGTTGAGTAAGGAAAATATAATCTATACGGGAGTGTGATGCATGAACTGGGGAAAAAAAAGAAAATTCTAAAGTGTCAGGGTGGGAAAGTCTCCATGAATCTATGAGGCCTCTGGAAGAAATGGCTTTAAAAAAGGACTTTTGCATCCTATTGGGCATGTATCTGGCGAGTGACTTGCGATCTAGAAAAGGGTCCATAAGCTGGTTGCAATCACCACCAACAATTAAATCTTCAGTAGCGTGGGAGGAAAGAAGCATGGAGAAGTCATTCCAAAAAGTTAAATCTACACCATTAGGGCCATAAACATTACAAAAAGAAAGTTTAGTATCATTAACGATGACATCTAAAAGCAACCATCTACCATAATTATCATGAGACTTATTCTGTAGCTGAACAGACAACGATTTGTGATATAGAATAATAACACCATTTTTGTTGTTTACTGCCGGAGAGCAGAAGGCCTCCCCAACCCATTGTTTTCGTAAATAAGACAAATCTTGTGAATTAAGATGTGTTTCTTGTAACAATGCAACATGACATTTCAACCTTGCCAAATGGGATAAAACACGCTGCTTTTTAACAGGATTGCGAATACCTTTAACATTCCAAGAAATAACACGAAGACCTCTCATTCCTGGAGGTAAGGTAAATATAAGCAAGGAGAGATAGAGAATTTAAAACAGAGTGAAGAAAGAGAAAAAGAATGAGAAATGATATTGAAGCAATATAGATAATGAGAAGAAACCAAATGCAAAAAATCTAAAGTACATGCCCTCCACAGAAACAGTGACAAAAATGAAGAAAGAGAACAAAGGAATATCCACCGCAGCAATATAAGAGAAAAAAATACGGGATAGAGAAGATGTTGTAGAAGTTGCCAAAAAAGTGAAGAAAAAATGGAGGAAAGGGGAGAAAGTTTAAAGGAAGAAAAAAGGAGAGAAGAGGAAGGGAAGGGGCGAATAAATAGAAAAGAAGACAGGGGGAGACAGAGTCCCCCAGAGGATAATAAAAGAAGGATGGCAAAAAGCCAAAAGACTTTAGCCACAAAGAACGACCTAACAGAAAACATTAATGTGGGGGGGGAGCAGCGAAAAGCAAGACGACCAAACTAAGAGGAGACGGCAATAAAGAGCGAGCCACTATAAAAAAGAAGAAGACAAAATATGAAATAAAATACAGAACAAAAGACGGCCAAATGAGACAATGAAGTAAACTTACCGGACACCTAAGGAGGGAGGACAGCAACGGGATGAGACAAACATTATAGACAACAAAGCGATGCAGATGATGACCTTGACAACGACACCGAGAGGGAAAGACCTGCAAGACAAGAAGAAGTGAACAACTGAAACATAAACGCAAAATAATACGATTCAAAATAGGATTAACACAAGACATAGTATGCAGGCAATAACAAATCAATTATGGCTTGCTCAATTCCATAAGTACTCCTTTATGAGTGTGGATGAATTTCTTCAAATCTGCAGGGTCATCAAAACTGTATGTTCTGTCTTTATAAGTCACTTAAAAAAAACAGGGATGAATGAGACCGTAGCGTGCGTTCATGGCTCTCAATGCAGGACGAAGATCTAAAAATTCCTTCCGACGAGAAGCAGTGGGCTTGGAGACATCCTGAGTGAAGAAGATTTTATGGCCAGACCAGAACAGTTGCTTATGCTGTTTAGCGGCTTGGAGAATCATCATGAGATCGGAGTATAGAAGGAAATAAGCAATACTTCCGCGAGGTTTTGATGTAGAAGATGTATTCCTTGGCCCCAAACGATGAGCGCGTTGTATGTTGAAGTCCGAGAACTTCGGGGGACCAGCAATTTGAAGCACCTGAGTTTTCAAAAAATGGATCATGTCTGACCCTTCAGAATCTTCCTGAATACCATAAATGCGGAGATTATTGCGCCTATTGCGATTTTCTAAATCCTCCGTAACCTTTTTAAGCTGACTGACTTCCTTAGTGAGTGTGTCAACTCTGGCGGCCACATCTTGAGCATCACTAATCCTCTGCTCTACATCGGAAAGTCTTGTGTCTAGACTAGACCATTTGTCATCCAGCCTCTGGAGTGTGGTGACCGTGTCGGTCATAAAGGGGCGGATAAGACGCAGTTCCTCCATGATGTCCTCAAGGGTGAGAGGCAACGGAGATTTATCAGGGGAAGGTGGGTCTTTTTTGGACCGCTTAACTGAAGAAGCACTAGAGTCCTTACGACCTCCGGAGGTACCTGCGTGAGATTTAGTTGAATGAGCGATATCCATATTGAAGGCGTCAGAATAAGTGATGACAAAAAATGGCAAGAGGAGGCAGCAAGCAGAACAGCGATGATATTAAGGTAATAGTGATGAGAACGAATATGGCACAAAAGAGATAACAGTTCCAACACAGCACAGCAATGTGTAACGTTGAAATGAGGAGCACCAAAAACACACCTCAGAGAAGCAGTGAGATAATAAAAGGAGCAGAGCGAAGGAGTCACTTACACCATCAGCACCAAGGTGGCCATGGCGAGATGTCGCAATCCAACCGCTCCGCCGGTCCCACACCACTCAAGCCAGAGTATGTACTGCTAGTAGATTGAACAAAACAGGGCTCCTTGCAGACTTCCTGTCACACCACTTCGTGCTCAAACCACGCGAAAAACATTAATAGCTCTTCCATAAACAGTGTTTAGTGAGATTGAGGCAAATTCAGTCACAGTTCTCAGTTAAGGTATTTTCAACAGTGAAGAAATCCTCCAGAGAAGCAATACATAGCGCAGAAAAATGTTAGGGGTAAATTACACAGACCCAGTATGCAGCCAGAACCCATCAGATCCACAAGGAGAATACCTGTAATTCAATGTGTTCCAAAAATTATATAGCGATGCATTCCAGAGAAAACAGCAATCCAGGCATTAAATGCTGCCTCGCTCATCCTCACCTCCGTGTGTTAGGAAGAAGAGAGATATAAATGGCAGCGTTTCCTCATTCCTCGCGCCGCCGCCATTTTGAGCTTAATTGCTGAGGAGAATGTAAAGCCGGCTCATAGAAAGCAATTGAGGCACACCAGAGCGCCGCCGCACCTCCTCCGTGGTCCCGTCACATTCCGCCACCGATTTCCGATGAAAAAGCCGACTTGCAAGGGCGCAGAGCGCCGGAAGAGCGGACGGCTTTGCTGAAGGACGCGGGAGCTCACGGACGAGCGGCCATCTTGGCTGCGCGCAAACCACGCCCCTCCTGCAGCATTCATTTTGATTGTACCAAAGACACTGTAAATGTAATCAAAGCTAGGAAATTGATCTTCTGCAAGCTGTACTATGAGCAATTCCACTAACTTCTTAGTCTAGAGGTGCATTTAAATATGTTCAATACTTGCTTGTTTTGAGAACACCGCTTCAGTTGTGGGTCATAGGTTTGTGGTTCGAAGACGGTCAGGAAAAACGTTGGAGAATTATGTAGGACATTATATAGTCAACTAAGTTGTACACATTTCATACTAAGGCCCTCATTCCAAGATGACCGCTGATATATGGCAGAAATACTGGGCCCACAGGTACCAATTCCGGGCTAGCACCTACACCCAGGTTACTAATCATCACAAAGTTTTGGGCTGGGATGTGGAATAACAGACAGGTCCCAGAACTACTGGGCCCAATCCCACATGTGATTCACCTAATCTGGGGGTTTTTTCAACACACATTTACCACTTGCTTTGAGCAAGTGGAAAATGTTTTCGTAAAAGAATATTGTTTTTACGGGGTGTTTATGCATCTGCTAAATCTCGTCCCAGCTGTTGTAATGCCAAGTAAAACATGAAGAAAGTAGCTTCCCAAGCACAATATGTAAAGGGACTGAATTTACAGGGCTAGGTAATATATTTATAACTTCATTGATAACAGACTAGTTTGTGTTCCTCCACTGTCATTGTTGTGCTTGATATATGCTCGGTTGTATTACTTGCAGAAAAATACAGATCCATATACAATGTTCTACTTAATTAATTATTTAATTAATTAAATACGTTTTTTGTTTGTGTGATGGGTTTTCATTTGTAGTAATACAAATTTTGTAAACGCATAAGAACAAATAGAAATGTTAATTACCTAACACAATGGAACTAATTTTTATCAACTACAGTTTGAAGACGGCTGGGGCAGCCGGGTTCAGCGTACACTTTTTTCCAGTGCAGGCGCGTCTAGGTTGGTTGCTGGTTTGCATTCCTCATTGTTTTGTTTTCCTCAGTGCCTCAAGATGCTCATTAAAGTTTTTAATACAATCCATACCTGAAATAACTTTTTCCATTTTGCCCAATTTAAAATGGCCACTATTATTTTTCCTTGTGAGAATTACCAATCCACCATGACAATTACTCCTTTAAGTTCCTGTTGGTCACTTCCTTTTTTCCTAAGTACATAAGTAGCTGTGAAGTTTTGTTCACTGATTGGCAACACAGTCGGAGTTTCGTCACCAACAGCAGTGCTTGGTCTGGACAGTTCTAGTACTCCAGTTTTGTTTTTCCAGTTCCTCTGAACTGGTCTGTCTTGAGCCAGAACCATCTTTGAAGCTGTCACTTGTTCTCCATTCAATAAGAGTTTTTTTGCCAAAGAATTTTACATCATGGAGTCAGGCTATCAGGATAAACTCTCTAAACGTATTTGGCAATTTCACATGGGATTCATGTTGGTCAGGTTGGTTCGGGTGGGCAATGCCCTTTGCGCAAGTGAACCAGGGGTCGTATGTACGAGAAAATGTCAGAGCGCAGAGGTTCTCCATCTTTGGCAGTGCAACGCTCTGACATTTTTAAAACACGGCGATGCGCTGTATTCACAAGAATAAGGCGCACCCCTGTGTTTTCCCTATTGCCAACACTGGCACTCTTTCACCATATTGCAAGGGTGTCTACGATGCAGTGAATAATTGTTTATGTGCAGGAAGGTGCACCTTCCTGCACATAAACAATCACTAATAGTGATTTGTTACTTCTATCTGTGCTGCATACAGCACACCTACAAGTAGTAAATCGTCATTATTTAATGATTGTTTATGTGCAGGAAGGGACTCATTCCTGCACATAAACAATTATTAATGGCATTCTGCTCCTTCTATGTGTGCGGCACCTAGAAAAAGCAAAAACTAGGAGAAATAAAAGTATTTCTCCTCGTGTGCCATTCTAACTCCTGCTCTTGCACGGCATTAGTTTTTGGCGCTGCCTCAAATTGACACCTCCTTGTAAATCTGAGGCAGCATCAAAAGCAATGAGTGTTGGGGTGGCACTCCCCCAGCAACACCCATTAAACGGCCCTTTCACGCTAAGTGACGCGTGTAAGGGGGCCTTATTTACAAGGCAGTGTTAAGTCACCATAAGTACTTAATGCCGCTTTGTAAATATGACAAAGGGCATAGCGCCACCAAAACGTCGCTAAACGTGGTGTTCTGGTGGTGACATCTCCTTGTAAATATACCCCCAGGTTGTGAGAAAAGTCATAGTATTCAGCCCTCGACACCAAGTTTGCAATGAAATCCAGTATCCGGTTATGCTGTGGGAATTATCATGTAACAGAAAGAAAACTCATCTTTGGAGAACAAATATCACGGTTTCTTATAGAAAACAGTTGGTATCTGTGGAGGTCCTGGAGAGAATTACCTTATTACAATATTTATTTTTGAAATACAACTTTCTGCACTGCTGAAAAAATTATTTTCCAAGATTATGTGCTCCCTGAGGTGTTTTTGAAAGAAGGATTTCAGTAGCTCTGAGCTGTTTGAATACTGTAATACCGGTACATTGTCACGCCATGGGGTTTTCTTGCAGATATTACATCTCGGACATCTAGCTGGGTTTTAGCCCAATGATCAATGTTCAATGAATATCTATTGTGTAAAGGAGAACATGTATAGGCAATGCAGACCAGAAGTCAATCTGCAGAACATTGTGTGTCACAGCTGGGGCAGATGAAGGGATCTGAAGAATGTGTAACAACTGCAGTTTTCTCAACAAAGCTGTTGGAGCAAGGGACAACTTTGTCTGGGCTAGACCTGACCTTTCACAATACCTGCAGTTCTATTTGTCCTGCCATGAAATTATAGAAGAGAGCACAACATGCTGGCAAAGGTTTCATCCCATCCAGTAGGTATCGTCTCATTCTGGCCTCTTTTAAATTTTGAATAGATCACTGTGCCAGGATGGTATTCTTTGTCACTGCAACAGGTGGGGTGGTACACAGCAGAGATGAGCGAGCCAGGGTACCATAGAGAGAGCTGCTCAAGGCCCGGCAAAATATAATGTCTGTTTTATTTAAATCTTTTTTTATTGGGAGAGTTGGGTATCAATAAATACAAGTTTACGACACATACTCTTTTTAACATTAAAAAACAAATGTATTACTTGAGGCACAAACAAAAAAAGAAACTGGCAGACATTAAAATGCTGCAAGGTACCTTACAAGTCACAAAAGTTGATCCCAAGATTCAGACAACCGCCTTCTGGGGCGTTGCTTAGTCAGTGAGATTCGGAGGGTGTATATTTCAAGGGACCCAACTGAAAAAGCAGTGAGCTGTAGGATGGAGGAGTGAGGGACAGGGTCAGTACTGATTTGCATTAGTGGGCCTTTGTCTAGAATGATACACTGGGTAAAAAATGCTAGGTTGGAATGCTACCCCAGGAGATTGCCACTGTTTCAACTATTTGCTAGCATTTGATCAGTCACCTTTTGTGTGTTTAAGTGCCATTATTTGCCTGGAAATCTGAGACTGGTGCAGCTTTTCAAGCCTTCTACGTCCAATGTTTGTGAATTCCAAAATGTAGTAAATTTGCATCTATTCAAGGAGTACTTATATGGAAGCAGATTTACAGATTTTTTTGGTAACCAGTCACTACCTATAAGTTTCAATCCAAACAATTAACAAGTTATAGCCTCTTAGTAAATTGGGAATGACTAGAAAAGCTGACACAAACATAGCAGATCCGACTCAGGCCAGATCCGACTCGGGCCCCCCCAGACCTAACTACCAAGCCAGGAATGCATTTAGGCAGTGTCACATCAGAGGCACCCCCACAAGCTACACCCCTATCCGTCCCACCATTCTCCCTGGGAACTCATGACTGTTGTCACGTACAACACAACGGCCTTAAGTCCCTGCCCTGGGATCACTTATTTTAAATGTATGTGCACTGCACGCACTCCTCTTTGCCTAAGCCACAAGAAGCCTTGATATTAAAGTTGTCAAATCCATGTATGTTGGTAGGACTACATGTTTCCGATCATCGTATTTTACAAATCATTTTATCAAGTCGTGCCAAGCAAATGTTTGGCATGGATATCGTGCTACAAAGTGAATATAAAAATATGATGCAAATTCAAAAAAGTGAATTTCCTACCACATGGAGAAGCTTTTCACCTTAGCACATCAGATTATATCACTGCATGGACAAACATGTATTAAAAGTGATGGTTTTCAAACAGGAACTTAGAAGCATTCATGGCTCGGCCCCCAACGACAATGCCATTAGTATACTAAGAGGCTAGTCAGTACTCATGTAAACCCTAAACATGACCTAGGTTTTTACAATTGATGAACATTATAGTCTCTTAAATCAAGCGTAAGCGGTGCTTGTACAGTGCACATCCGGAAACCAAGCATTTGAAAGTGCTCTCATATGCGAATTTAAACAATAGGGAGCTCTGTGAAATAAAGAATTTGCCCAGGATCACACAATTTGGACAAAGCGGGTAAAGAATCCCGGTTAAATAGTTTCCCATTTTGAAATTCAGCTACCTGATGCCTATTTCTGTCTCTGTCTGCTCTATCTCCCTTTTTACATCAAAGGTCACTGTCTGTCTTTTATTATAGTCACAACAAAAAACCGACAGGGACGTAGTAGACCCAACTCAGGGCCACAAGACCCAACTAATAAGCAAAGAATGCATTTATTTATGGGGGGGTCACAACCGAATCATATCCGCCACCAACCCGTGGCTACGCCTCTGATCGCCTTTGGTCTTTTTTGCATATAACCTTGAGATTCAATGTCATCATGGTGACACATGCGTGCCCACCAGTTTCTCCTCAGTGGTGGGAGTTGTTTCATCCACTCATGGCCTATACACAATATGCCTATGACTTTTGCTATTAATACAAGTGCTTTCCATCCAGGCGCATTCAATTCAGTACTCAACATAATATTGCACACAATAAATTCAACATCAATATTAAGTCCATCGGATAAATATCTAGCCATTTCCATATAGTATTCACAAAGCAGAGGGCAACTGGCAAACATATGCACCATATCAGCATTTGCAAACCCATTTCAAATACGCTTAGAATTCCTTCTTACTTTCCCTTTAGATATCAGGTCAGGCGTGTAATATAGCACACATACAGTTTTGAATTATTCTATTTTTTTCTGGCTGAAATTAACAGAAAACAGAACTGAGTAAAGAATTGCTCTATTGCACGTGGATGGCTAGTGATCCCAATCTTTGCTTTCCATCGCTCAGCCAAAGGTACCCAGGGGCATATGTACAAGCCCCTATCGCCACCACAACGTCACTTTTCCTGACGTGGTGGTGATAGGGGCTTAACGCTGCCTTGTACATAAAGCCCCCTTTCAAGCTATGGATAGTGTGAAATGGGTGGGCAGATTTTGACGTTGCACCCTATGTATAAGGGTGGCGTACATAGGAGGCAGCGTCAAAATTCCAGGAAAAACCTGGTCTTAAGTTGGCGAAACGAGGAGAAATGCATAACTTCTCCTTGCTTTTACTTTTTCCATGCGTACTGCCTTCTGGAGCACACATGGAAAAAGCAAAATGTCATAGTTTGTTTATGTACAGGAAGGTGTCCCTTCCTATACATTAACAAACCTTTGCATGAAGCAGCACACATGAAAGTGACAGAATGGCATTTCTAGGATTGTTTATGTGCAGGAAGGGACACCTTCCTACACATAAACTATCCTCCCCTGCACGCAGACACCCTTGCACTCTAGTGCAAGGGTGCCTGCGTTGGCGCTAAATTGCCAAACTTGGCGCCATCCTAGGAGAAACCCAAGGCTGCACCACATTCTTGTAAATATGGTGCAGCCTTGCGTTTCAGAAGTGGCGGAGCGCGGCGTTAAGCCAAGGAGGCTAATGCCACGTTCCTTGTACATATCCCCCCCAGTCTTCCACTCTTGGACTTAACATTATGGCATAACATTCTTGGATGGAAATTCTATTCCAATCTGAATGTATTTATTCTAGAATATCCGATTTATCAAGCATATATTTACTTCACATAAGATAGTCATATGGCTGCAATTTTTTTTTTTTTTTAAAGAATGTTTGCAGCAATTTGAATTAGTTTTGAAAATCAGAAAAATGCTTGAAGCAGCACACCATCTGTAAACAGATGACCGAACGACAATAACTCATTTCTAATCCATTTTTAAAAAGTAGATTTGTGTAAAGTAGAAGGAAAATAGGAATGACCCCAAAGTGAGGTCTGTGAATTGATATTCGTAATTTTGTACCTTTTGCACCTCTCGTGCCATATTTTCCTAGCGTCTTGAATCGTTTTAAACTACACCGTTTTAAAGTCATCGGGATCTTTATGTCTAGAAAGGCAGCTATTGGGATTCGAGCCCATGGCTAATTGGTATATAGACCGCACCTTGTTAGCCTTTTGTTTCTGTTAATAGACAGTGAATATGGTAGTTGTGGCCTAACGGCTAGAGAGGTCGACCTCGACGCTAGGAAACCGGTTCCGAGTCTTGGCAGGGACGCTCAAAATCATGTGATTCTGGGAAAATCACTTAATCTCCTCGTGCCTAGCAATAATGTTATATCCGTCTGTAAGGCAACTGGTGCTCATGTAAAGTGCTCTGATACGTTCAGGTCTAGTTCCCGCTATATTAAACTTGCCAAAAATGTAAAAAATTGCTGCTCAGAAGTAAAATGGGTAGGTCTTTAACTCGGGTAACCTGATAAATCAAACAGATCTTCTCGCTGTAACAATACTTCCTATAAAACTCCCAAACTCTAATAAAAAAAAACATAATTTAGGACAAGATGTGAAATTGCTCAAAACAAATATTGAAACTTTGGAAGAGTACTCATTTTCACAATATTACATCGCCCAGTGAGACTGATCTGTAAATGGCAACAATTATGCATTTTAGATAAACTTTGTTGGGCCAGATGTAGCAAGCGTTTTCCCCGTTCGCAAACGGGCCAATTCTCAAAAATCGATGTACATCTCAAAAGGCATTCTCAAATTTTGAGATTCCCGATTTTGCGAAAGCATTTAAGGAATCACAATTAGTGATTCCTTAAATAAAATGCAGGAAGCAAAAAAAAATTGCGAACTGGCTTTAAGGAACCGCAAATTACCACCAACTTCAAGTTGGTGGTAACATGCGAATTCAAAGAAATATTAACTTTTTTGCATTTTTCTAGGTGCCATGTGGCGTACATACATGCCCTGAGGGCATGTATGTGCGCCATATGTGCACACATGCATATTCCAGGGGTGCAACAGGTTGTCCATTTGGCACCCTTGCACCATTTAAATTGCATGAGCAATTTGCGAGTACCTATTGAGTACTCGCAAATTGCGCATGCAATACCCATGGGCCTCTAAACGTCCAGTATTTGTAAAGCGCGAACAATTACATGAAGGTGTCAAGGCGCTGGTGGTCGCCGGGAAGATTAAGCAAGCTATTGCAGTCACATTGTGCGGGGCTGATCTGCCGCCGGCACAGGGGATCGAACTATGAGCCCCCGGGTTCTGGAGTCAGTCAGCCTGGCCGCTGCGCTACACCTCTTCCATGAGGCCCATAGGAATGAATGGGAAGCCATTCCTTATTTGTGACTCGCAATTTGCGAGTCGCAAATAAGGAATGCGTAGGAATCGCAATTTATTTTGCGAAACCTACATACATTGCAATTTGCGAGTCCATAATAGCGAATCGGTAAAATTCGCTATTATGGACTAGCAAAATGCAATGTTGATACATCTGGCCCATTGTGTTTTTATTGAATTATATGACTCAAATAGCTAGATACCCCAAAATATGTTGCAACGTCAGTCACATGCTCATCCATTTTCTGAGACTAATAATTCAAAATAATCTGAGTTTTGTTGTTATTCAAGTTGCACCCCGATACTTCTCAAAAACCCGACGCTACTGTTTCGATATATGTAATGTCTTGAATGACATCTGCAGAATATACTACCAGAAGCACTAATTTTGACCTCTACGCCATTCATTTCAATAGCAAAAACATATGTATTGTTCATTATCGTGTGAAAATAGGGTTCTAAATAAACTGAAAGCAACAATGGTGACATTTGACAAACCTGGTGAATACCTTGGTGAATTTGAACTATATTAGAGAACTAGCCAATAACTGCGACTCCACCACCAGGATTTTTATAAAGCACCCGAATGAAAAACATTTCACTGAACCCCATCATTCTCATGGTAGCCCATACAAAGGTAGACCTGAGGGAAATTTAAATTATGATGGGAATTTCGTTTTACACTTGTTACATGAAATTCTCGAAATTATGTCATCACGCCAGTTTGTGTATTTATACGACACTCATGGTGAAAAAGTGCCATTAAAACGCATGTGAACAACAGAATATGAGCAGCTGTTGCACGTGGTGCTTTTTTTATATGCATCGTTGTGGCAAAAATTGGCATGCGGACGCATTTCACACTAAAATATATTGTGCAATGACTGATTTGCACTTCCCGTATTAATGAGTTATTTCCCATCATTTTGCTGAAATTTTGAATCACGCAAAAGCAAATTAGGTAAATTTCACACACACCCATAAAAAAGCCCAGGAGACTCTAGAAAATGCCTCCTCTGCATCCAGGAGGATCATACTGGTCCATTTTGTAGGGTATTAGCAGCATCAAATAGTGTTGTTGACATGTTTGTATGGCTGTGTCACATCAGGGTATGAAACCATGGTGCTTTCTACTTATGAGTGTTTTAATGACAGAAGCAAGGCGTGTGGATAACATCTTACAATATATTTTGACATCAGTAATAATAAGTGATATGAGTCGGTATGACCCTCTCTCATCAGCAGACTTTCCTTTTTTAGGGGGGGGGGGAATTGTGATATTGATAGACTTCCATGTGCCAGGTATACCAAGCATTTATCAGTACCTAAAATTACTTGTAGAAGAATGGGAGCTAGCTGATCTACAATGTCTTATGTAACTCAAGAGAAACCGTATTGTCTTCTGCAGCTTTTCTGAATGATGAGGATAACTTGGTTTGTCTACCATCTTCTAAAGAAATATCAGCCTTGGTAGTTCATTCCTAGATATGAGTCACAGTACAAAATGACTAAGTCCTTAGTCAATCAACATCATTGTATTGCTTCCACGTCTGCTCTTTAAAGCTCACCTTTATTATTTTCTGATTGTTTCAAAATGTCAGCAGCTTCTCCTTCCAAGGAGCAAAAGTAAGTATGGCCAGATCCCTGCATCTTCAACCTTACTGGCTCCTATAGATAAACCTGAGCCCTTCCTGCTTTTGAGAGCTCGATCATTTTACACAGATGCCACCATCGTTTTATGGTCAGATGGCAGAAATCCGATTGGAGGAGGAAAGATGTTGCCTCTACTGAGATAGGTGTAGCAGGACGCGCCTTCAAAAAGATCCCTTGACGTAGCATACAATTTTCTGTGTTAATGAGAATTGATCCGGGTCTGATTACTAGAGATGAGCTGGATTGCACGTTAATACGCAGAGGGAACCGACTGACAAGCTAAATTTGGAAGGATGGTGTTTCTTGTCACTGCGACTGGTGGGGCGGTACACAGTGGAGGTGAGCGAGCCAGGTTATTGATAGTGAAAATTGATCCAGGGCTCCGGCTTGCCTCTAAGAGCCAAGGCCATTAAACGGTAAGGGATACAGTAAACATCATGTAAAAATATATTTGTTTCAAATTAGGAATTATTTCTAGAGCACATTTGTTTCAGTTCACTACAATATATTATATCACTGCATTGGCATCTGTTAAAACTATTAGCTTTTAGACATTTCTTCCGAACCTATTATGCCATTATAACCCTACTATGTGTGAACTTAGAGATGTCCATTTGTAATGTTCACTGTACGTGGTATTATATATTAAACTAGATGTAATCGAGATTTTTATATTGCTCACATCATTAGCTGCATTACTGCACCCTGGTCTCAATTAAAAAAAGGCACAGTGAAGTAAAGTGATTTGCATAGGATCACACAGTTTCATCAAGCAGGGAAGCTGTAATTGAGACCCAGGTTTCCTAATTCCACAGTGTGCGGTTAAGCCACTGAAAACATATCATCTGCTCACTCTCTTTTACCTTTAACCCCTTCGCCGCGGCACAAATTCCGCCGCGGCGCTGGGGGGGTTTGGGGTCAGCGCGGCGCCGCCATGCTCATGACGGAACCACGCCGTCATGAGTCACGGGCGAGCTGTGCTCATGACGGGGACGGCGTGGTTCCGTCATGACTCCGCCCACTTGCATTGATCGCCCACACAGGCGGGGAATCAGTGCCGCGTGGGCGGAGCGGCCGCCAACGGCCGCAGCATGACGGAACCACTCCGTCATGAGCACACAGCGCCCGTGGCTCATGACGGAGTGGTTCCGTCATGAGCAGGGAACGGGTTAAAGAACAGTGCTTTGTGTTCAGTCATTTCATGACCTAAATTAGTACATTCTATGCAAGAAATACAAGTATAATATTGTACCTTAATCGGGCAAGATAAATGCAGAAAATGTTAAATTGTCTTCCTTGACAAAAATATAAGTTAAGTGTAATGGAAGAAAGCAGCCTAAATTTATGCTAACCTCAATGTCTTCTCTGACTGAACAAACATTAAAGAGTGAAGCTTCCAGCACCTCATTGATAGCACCTGCATTGTTTAGCAAAACAAAGAGTATTCTTGCACCCAGCAGGTCTTCAGGATTTCCAGCTCAGCTCGGCTTCAGACACACACAGCAGAAAAACATCTTTTAAGATTGTACGTCCTTAGGTGCCATGCGAGTAGTAGTTTTCATCTTTTAAAATGTGAACAGAGTGTGCATAAGATCCTTGGCTTGGCTCTATATATGGCACGCCTGTCCACACAAAACAAGGCCAGAGCCTGACATGCTACTCCAGCTGGGCTCAAGTCTTGCTTGGCTTGTGCATCTCTACTACATTGTAGAAGAAATTGGAGTATTAGATGAGGGGAAGGGGACCTACCTCAAATAATAATGACAATACTTGTCAGAGTGAACCAGCAAACTCACAAATAAGTCTGTGCTTAACCCTCCAGTAGTCAGCACAACTTAGCGGCAATGTGTAAAGTATTTATGCAGCTTTTAAACAGAAGAAAAGTCAAAATACAAAGAAAATACCAAACCAATTTTCAGAAATGTAATATATATTTCGATAAAAAGCCTAACACCAAAATGACAAAAATCCAATCAGTAGAACTGCAGATAAGGATTTTTAAAATTTGAATTGAAATTTGCGCTACAAATCATTATTGTGATCATCCGGTCACACTAGACAAGGTCAAAGTCAAACGTTAAGGCTGACTGTGATGGAGCATGGGTAGGATACAGGGACCAGGTTCTTCTAGGTAGAAAGCTTACTCTCTTACTTGGAATCTTATATGGTAAAAAAGGTTGTCAACGAGTCGTTAGTGGGGCAAGCTGAAAGAGGGATCTAAAGCGGGGCCTAGTTGCTGCAGGTTGCTGAAGAGCTTGTAGTCTCCTGTAGCCCAACCCCTTGAAGCCTCTTCTGGTGTTGTGAGTTTAAGTAAAGTATGCCCAGTCTTGTTTCAGGTTCTTCAGACAGCAGGGCAATCCATCTTCTGATTCTTCACAGGGCTATACGTGTTCTGAGGAGAGGTCTGTGGCGTCCAACCATGTGTCCATTGTCAGCCTGTGGATAAGGAGCAAGCCTTTGTGCACCCCTAAACCAGTTCTGGTCAGGTGCTCAGCCCCCATAGGGTTTAGCACCACCCTGACTAGAGAGCCAAAGGTGAACTAGACGTAAGTATGAGCTTCATCTGCCAATGATAAAGTAGGCATCCTTTGACGCTCAGGAAGGGGTTGGGCACAGCCCGTAAGTCATCATGTCAAGGGGGGAGGGCCACCTCAAGGCCCTTTTGTCCACTATCTGGATGAAATACACATCTCACCACAGGGTGGCCATCAGTGGTTAGGTGACATCTGCACACTGGCAGAAAATCCTTTTAGTTTTTGGGAAGGAAATGACAGCTTTCTAAAAGTGTAATTTCTAAAATAGTAATATAAAACCCGACTTGACCATTCAGTTGGATTTTAATTTACTAATAAAACGAGCCCTTGAACCATTGTTCTAGCTATACATGTACTGCCATTTACCATGCACCCTGACCTAGGGGCATTTAAGGCCCACCTAAAATTGACTTAGAAGTATTAAATATGAAGTTTTAGGTCTTTCAAAACGTTTGTTATTCCAGGTCGAAATGGCAGTTTAAAAGTGCACACCAGGCTGCTTTGTCAGGGATTCAAAAGTGTTTTGCAGTGCTACTTTAGTGGATGCCACACTAAGTGCTGCAGCCTACTAATAGCGACTTAGAAGTAAACTAAATGTATCAATTAGGTAAAAGCCAATTTGTATCATATTTAATAGGAGAGCACAAGCTCTTTACCACCAGTTAGCAGGAGTAAAGTGTGCAAAGTCCTAGGGGCAACAAAAATGGGTTCAGCAAACGAAGGCAAACATTTGATGGAATGCCATGCAAAGATGGTATTTTCCAACACATTGTAAATCTTTGTGCATAACTATCTGTTTTAAAAGATCCAAAACAAGCAGTAGTAATGTGTTATGAGCTTATGTTCCATAAGCACCCACATTTGTTTTACATGAGCATCCATATTCAATCAGTTTGAATCACTCCTTTTTTTTAGCATCTCCATCCCAAATCTTAGAGTATATGGTCCATCAGTAGTCAGATCGAACCATCGTTTACCACTGCAAATGTGACTGGCAGCAGTCTTGTTTCCTGTCGTAAATAGAGCAAAACCGAAATATGTTACTCCTCATCGACAATAGCCTTAATGACTACAAAAATAAATGAGACTTTTTATCACCAGCAATGGCACTGCTGCCTGATTTATAAAGACTAAGGGGCTATTATGATGGCGGGAGGATCGCCACAGCCAGGTTGGCGGTGGTGATTCTCCCGCCATCACAATGTGATTCACCCATCGCCAAATTAGGATGGCAGTGGGAATCACATATGTTCTGCGGCGGACGGTCTGCCATGGTCCCGCAAGGCGGTCCTTTTCCGCCCGCCTTGCGGAACCAGTGTATCATTGTGGCGGTGCAGTCCAGGCACCGCCGTAGTGATTAGGATTAGCCCTTCCGCCTGTCTTTTTGCAGCTGATATCCCACCGCAAAAAGAGAGGCAGAGAATGGCTTTGGGGGCCAGTTGCGGGTTCCCTCTGTGAGGGGGGGTGCACTGCAGGGGTACATTTCCAATCACAAGGTGGCAGGCACTGGTTGGTGCCCGCCACGTTGTGTATGGAAATGCACATCGTGGCCTCTTAACATTGCAGACGGTGCTGCAGCCAGCAGCCCCATCCTCAATATTAAAGAGCCAGGATGCACCCGCCATACTGGCGGGCGCATCCTAATTGGGCTGGTGGGACCATGCCATGTCTGGCGGGCAGTCCCATCATCGTTATGATGGCAGGCGGACTGATGTCCACCCACCATCATAATGAACCCCTGAGTACCTGATTAAGATATCGGTGGACAAGTTACTTGGTCACAATGGGGACAGAAAGGCTGTCTGCTGAAATCGAATATAGGGTATTATGTGATGTAGATTTTGGTGGATGGTTATCCACAGCCGAAGCCCGTGCAGGTGAGAGCGGTGGGGCGAGGTGGGGGGGGGGATTTCGACAGACGATGACAAGGGAAAATTAAATAAACAATTAATTTTCCCATGACGTCATCTTACCAGCAGTGGCATTACTTTCTGTTGTAGTGAAACTAAATCTTTCCCTTACCTTTAGCATTGACCTGCATGAGATCATACTCAGAAGATGACTTGACCTAAATGGTAGAAACAGTTACAGGGTGAATCAAAAGGACGTCATAATTAAACCATTTTTTGTAATATAAAAAGTTAGGTCAGAAAAGCAAAAAGATCATTTGTTCTCCTAGTGACACTGAGAACCACCTGGTCCTGTAATGGGTGAGAAACATGGTGGAAATGTTAACCTCTGGGATTGATCATGAATAAACAAATCAAGCCAGAACACACTATATTACGTATATGCTATGTACTTTTTATGTCAGTCTTTTATTTTAGTTCTTACATCACTTCAGTGATGGCTTTTTAAATTTCATTTTAAATGTTTTTAATTATTTGCTATAATTTATCATTAGCTGCCTGCTCAGCATTGGAGGACACTGGGCTCCGTGGTATTGATAGCGGGAAGGATAAGGATGGTGTATGAACCACACTCACTGGCTGCAAACTCAAAACTTCACTATGTCCACTTGGATGGGCTTTTGTCTCGAATTGAGGCTAAAATCATATATTCAGTAACACACCAATGACAGTGAACCAGACATTGCCCCACAGTATCAAAAGATGGGACTACATTTGCAAGTCATGAAGGTTTGTTAACAAATTAGTAGAGTTACAATCTCAAATGAAATCAGTTGAATCATAAATCAATATTCACCTGACTACAGCATATATGAATATGATCCAGGAATGTCAAATAGTGAATGCCAGAACAAGTTATTAAAAGATAGAGGGCCAGATGTACTATGCTTGCATTTATTGAGTCGCAAATTGTGTCAATTTATGACTCGCAATTTACAATTCGCTAAATGCAATGTACAACAGTGTCTCAGACACTGTTTACAATTCCCAATGGGGTCGCAAATTGCATGTTTCATCAATATTCATGAGACAAGCGCAATTTGCGACACCATTGGGAATGGCCAGCACTCACAGGGATGGTGGCCTTCTAGGGTGAGCAGACCACCATGTCTGTGACTGCTTTTTCAATAAAGCAGTTTTATTTTAAATGTAGCCCGTTTTCCTTAAAGTAAAATGGAATGCATTTAAAAAAGAAAAATGAAACTTTCCTGTTTCCTTTTTTAAGGGCAGGCAGTAGTCCCTGGGACCACTGCCTGCTTTTAAAAAATATTTTCTGACCCATTCAGAAAGGGGAAGGGGTCCCCTGGGGACCCCTTCCTGTTTGCAAGTGGCTTACTACCCTTTTGAAAAGGGTTGTAAACTGCGAGTGTTTTGCGACCGCAAATGCGGTCGCAAAACAATCATGCATAGGTGTGAGGCTCGCTATTAGGAAGGGACGCCCTTGGCACGCCCATTCCTAATAGCAAGTCGCAAATCATATTTTGCAAGTTGCTAATAGGTTAGCGACTCACAAAATATGGTTTGTACATGGGGCTGACCTATTTTGTGGTCGCAAACGGGCCAAATTCCCAATTGCAACTGCAAAAACTGGTCCTACATCTGCCCCAGAGTATGCAAATGTTGAAAATCTCCATGCTCCTGAAGGGAAACTCGTGAATGCTAAGCTTAGGTTGTGGTCGAATGGGGCGATTCAGAAGCAGCAGGTGTCAGCAAATTTAAAATCATGAGTAGAAGCAAATGAATGTTCTAATTAGAATAAGAAGGAATGTTCTTGTTCTATGAGAGGGATATAAAGAGCACTGGGCCTCAAGAGAAGGAAAGGGACGTCAGTCTGCAAAGGCAGAGAGAGGCAAGTCTAACTAACCGACCACAAACTCAAACAGTTAAAACATGAAGTTACTTCCAAATGATGCATTGCACAGGTTCTCACCAAGAAAAAGACCAATTAAATTCAAACATTCATGGTGAACTTGGTGCCTCCTCCTTCCCATATTCAAGATAATAATCAGCTCCAGTCTCGTGATTTTCAGTGATGTCAGACAAAGGGAGCGCTTCATCTCCTCTGCCTACTTCGGGTCCAGACAGCTAGCATTCAATTAATTAAGTTACTAAATGACCTTCACATAAATTTTCCATAATAACACTTCACACTAATGAGATCATGGTAGCTCTGGGTGCCTGGAACGGGAGAAAGATTATATACAATGTAAGTAGAAATGCAACATACCATTTAAAAATGGAGTCAGGTATTCTAAAGCCTGGCACGACTTAGTATGAATATACTCTAAGCACAGTTAATCATTTCGTGAAACATATTCATTATTGTTAATCTAAATGCAAAACATCAAGTGAATACAGAGAAGCATACATAATATATGGCAGTAGGTGAGTGAATGAAAGATAGTGACAATGTGTCACCAGTATCTCTTGGAGGTAGGTCAAAGTCTGTCCTATCACATGCTTGTGTGAGGTTTCCTAGGCAACTCAATCTGTCCACCAGCTCAGTCCCCACACCATCTTCCATCTTAGGTTACTTAATGACCAGAGCTGCACACACGCGCAGTTAGAGAGCCTGAGGCAAACTCATCTATGCCTCTCTTCGCACTGTCTGCACTTAATGCCAGGAATACTGCCCGTCTCGCCATTTTCTAGCTCTCTGCCTCATTCCTTTGAGTAATCTCATACCACCTTGCATTGCCATGCTCCCTACTTCTTCTGAATTCTAAAAACTCTCTACCGCTTCATCCTCGCTTAATGCTGCAGCTGGTCATTTTTCTCCCCCACGTAACCCGCCCTACATCGCAGCTAAGAATCAGTGTCCTCATGAAGGACCTCGTTTTAAAACTCAAATTTGAGGTTATTTTTATAACGGATATTTGGCTGAAGATTCAGTGGTGCTGGGACAATTTTCAGAGTGGGGACGCTGACATAGGTGTCGCGTCACTGAAGTCTAGGGACTGTGAAAATCCACGCATGACAAAGAGCAGGTGTAGCAAATGAGCCACATCCATTCAGCAGGAGAGCGGTAGGGGTGTGATATGTAGCTGCTGGTGCATTTTGGAGCACACTGCCGCAAAAATATAACAAAAGCACAGTGTGATAGAGCACTATCATTCACAGACAGCACATTTTCCATTGAATGGACACTAAATTTGGAATGTATGTCATTACATCGCATACCAATACCACGCGTGCCATTACAACGCGGGTATTACTATGCGATGTAAATGACAACGACATGCCATTACATCGCAACCTTTTACCACGAGTATGCTTTTACTATGCATGCCATTACAACGCAAAGGCATGCGTGGGAAAGCCATAATAGTGGTTAAAGTTTGCAAGGTAAGTGACTCTACACTACCCCTGCACAACCCTCCCCCGACCCCCAGTCCTCTCCCTACAATAACGCTACACTACCCTGCACAACCCCCGACACTACCCTAAAACACTACACTACACAAACACTACACTAAACCCTAAAACACTACACTACACAAACACTACAACACTACCCTAAACCCTAAAACACTACACAAACACTACAACACTACCCTAAACCCTAAAACACTACACTACACTACACAAACACTACAACACTACCCTAAAATACTACACTACACAAACACTACACAAACACTACAACACGACCCTAAACCCTAAAAAACTACACTACACAAACACTACAGCACTACCCTAAACCCTAAAACGCTACACTACACAAACACTACAACACTACCCTAAACCCTAAAACACTACACAAACACTACACCACTACCCTAAGCCCTAAAACACTACACTACAAAAACACTACAACACTACCCTAAACCCTAAAACACTACACATACAAACACTACAACACTACCCTAAACACTAATACACTATACACACTACAACACTACCCTAAACCCTAAAACACTACACTACACTACACAAACACTAAAACACTACCCTAAACCCTAAAACACTACACAAACAAACACTACAACACTACCCTAAACACTAAAACACTACACACACTACAACACTACCCTAAACCCTAAAACACTACACTACACAAACACTACAACACTACGATAAACCCTAAACCACTACACAACACAAACACTACAACACTACCGCTAGCACGACCCCCTACACTATCCAAACACCACTACACTACCCTAAACCCTAAAACACTACGACACTACAACACTACCCTAAACCACTACCCACACTACCCACACTACTCCCACCTCTACACTACCCTAAACCCTAAAACACTACAACACTACCCTAATCCACTACCCACACTACTCCCACCCCAAGCACAATCACCCTTACCTCTCTTTCCTCGTGGTTCCTCTCCAGGTTCGCCATCTCTGCTGCTGGTTCCTGCTTCCTGCTTCACGTTGAGGGGCAGTGCAGGTCGTTGTGAGTTAACAGAAGAGCCTCTGTTTCCTCACAACGAGGTGGATCGGCATTACAACGCATGCCTTGTAACAGCGCATGAGATGTAAAAACACGCATAGTAATGGCTACGCGTTGTTACATCACATGCGTTGTTACGCTTGCGATGTAATGGCATTGCGGGGAAACAGCCGCGTTGTAATGGCTGTTTCCCCTAAATTTACACAGACATGTAGTTTTACCGATAACATTATACAGTGCTCAATAGATAATGTGTGGAAATACGGTTTGAGCACATTTTTATCCACTGCGCATCACCAAGTAAAGTGCGTTGATTTGATCCTGTAAAAAAAATTGTTTCCATCACACTTTATAATTACAAAATAAAGTGCTTCGTATGTGCTTTCCTGGATGCTATGTTTTACATTTTTGTAAAGTTCAAGATGAATTTTGTGTTAGAGAATAATAAATCCTACAGCCTGTATTTCAAATCAGTAAGATTGTCACAGAGTAACATGACAAAATCCTCTCACTTCGCAAGTATAAAAATAAAATACCAATCTCAATGTTAAAAGAATAAGCATCAATTTGATTGATTGGACTCCACAGCTTCTAATGGTACTACAGCGGAAACAGCGAAACATTTGGTTTTGTCTTCTTGTTTATTGTTATTTTTGATATTTGGTATTGTTTATTTCCTATTTCTGAAATTGAACACTACGCTCCTACTGTGTTGTGATGTACATCGCAGTAGCGCAACCCCCCTCCCCCCCTCTCAGCGCCTTGAGACCCTCACGGGTAAGTAGCGCGCTTTACAAATACCATGATTGATTGATTGATCATCTCCTCTATCCTATTACATCAGTCCACACTTGGTATGCAGCAGACACATTATCACTTATCCTGAAATTGTGTCTAGATATGCGCATGCATACCTTAACATTGTGAAAACTGCTTTGTTTTACTGTATACACCTGTGCATTTGTGTTTATCAAAACCTAATAAAAGTTTTTTTTTAAAAGGTGCAAATACAATGGTTGCAGGTCTTACTTTCAGAAACAGTTTAGTCAGAGGTATTAATATCAGTGATTTACTTCAGGGGACAGTGTTTCATATGTATTTCTTTACATTTAAAACAATTTACTTCAGATGCCTTTAATGCGCTGACTCCTCACCACCCTTAAATACCATCCATCCTTCCCCCCTAAATACCCCTCACCACAGCTGAACTACACCCTTCCCTGAAACATAAAAGCCCTTTCTACACCTAAACTACACCCATCACAGAAACCTAAAAACCCTTACTATCCCTACGACCCACCTATGCCTGAACCGTAAAACCCCTCACTATGACTGAACTCCAACCATTCCTGACCTCTGAAAAACTTTTTCTAGGGCTAACCTCATCCATCCCTGACATCTTAAAACCCTCACCAACCTTAAACACTACCTATCCATGACCCCTAAAAACTCCTCACCACCGCTAAACTCTATTCACCCCTTAATTCTTGAAACCCCTCACCACCCTAAAGTCCACTCAATCCTGTACCTTAAAAACTTTTCACCACCCCAAACCTCTACCCATGACTGAACCTTAAAAACCCTCACCAGCTCTAAACTCCACCCATCAATGAACCTTAAAACCCCTCAAAACCACTGCACCTGAGCCATCCCTGAATTCTAAAAACACCTCACACCCATCAACTCCATTCCACTGTTAGCCCTAAAAACCTCTCATCACCCCTAAAGTCCACCCATTCATGATACATAAAAAAAAATCCCAACACCTCTAAACTCCACCCATCCCTGAACCCTAAAACCCCTTTCCATGCCTGAACTTCACATATTCCTGACCCCTAAAAATCCCTCATCACCCCTAAATATTACCCATCCCTGAACCCAAAATCCACTCACTGGTCTTAAAATCCACCCAAGCTCAATGTAAATTTGTATTTTTCCTTGAAACTATCTTTTCTCTAAAATGTTTCATTTAATTTTCGATTAATTTGTATTTGCTTAAAATGGTTTTTCCTTAAAATTGTTTTTCCATGATTTGGTTTCCTCCAATGTGGTTTCTCAGTTTTCTATTTTCTAATAATTCATATACATCAAAGCCCAATGCCATGTCCTCAGGCTTTGCACTTTGCACAACTAAAATACCCAAAGCTGTGTTTCCTTCCTTAGCTTCCCACCTTGCCATACTATGCAATACTTTTCTCACCTCAGGCCTCATCCATGGTTCCTGGAAGAAGGCTCTTATTGTTCATTTTGAAAAAGCCCATTGTGGATACCAGAACCTTATCTAACCAAAGGCCCATTTCACTTCTCCCTTTCACTAGCAAGATCACTAAAAGTGTAGCATGTCAACCGATTTCATTGTACAGTGATGAAAATAACTTCTTGAACAATCTACAACCAGGTTTCTGTCCTAATTTTTGGTATCAAGGCAATCCCGATTGTGACCACCAATCAATCAATCAATCAATCAATCAGGGATTTGTGAAGCGTGCTACTCACCCGTGAGGGTCTCAAGGCGCTAGGGGGCACAGGGGGGAGGCGTGCACCACCGAATCAGCCGAAGAGCCAGGTCTTGAGGCTCTTCCTGAAGGTGTACAGAGTGGGGGAATGTCTAACGTTGAGCAAGAGCTCATTCCAGGTCATTGCTGTGATATAGGAGTTGGCTCTTCTGCCTGCTATGGCTCTGCGGATGCGTGGGGTTTCAGCACGGGCGTGGTTGGCGGAGCGGAGGTTTCTCTTGGGTACATGAAAGGAGACTCTTTCATTGAGGTATTGGGGACCGGTGTTGTGGAGGAATTTGTAGGCGTGAGTGAGCAGCTTGAAGTTTACTCTCTTCTCGACGGGGACCCAGTGGAGTTCTCGTAGGTGCTGGGTGATGTGTTCATGTCATGGGATGCAGAGAACAAGTCTGGCAGCAGTGTTCTGGATGGTCTTGAGTTTTCGGAGGAGAGATTTGTTGGTTCCGGCATTGAGGGCATTCCCGTTGACCAGTCTGCTTGTTATGAGTGCATAGGTGACAGTCTTTCTGGATTTGGGGGGGATCCACTTGAAGGTCTTTTGAAGGATGAGGAGGGTGTTGAAGCACGTGGAGGAGACAGTACTGATCTATCGGGTTATGGCGAGGAAGGAGTCGATGCTGAAGTTCCGGGCCTGGTCCGTGGGAGTGGGGGGGGTTGACAAGGGTGTTGGGCCACCAGGTGTTGTCCCATGCTAAGGGGGTGGGTCTGAGGATGAGGACTTCTGTCTTCTCTGAGTTGAGCTTCAGGCAGCTGCTGCTCATCCAGGATGCAACCTCTTTCATTCCTTCCTGGAAGCTGAGTCTGGCGGCATTGGGTTACTTTGTGAGGGAGATGATGAGCAGGGTGACGTCGGCGTAGCATACATTGCTGAGTACATGCTGTCTGACGATGGTGGCGAGGGGGACATGTATATGTTGAAGAGTGTGGAGCTGAGCGATGATCCTTTGAGTACTCAGCAGTTGATCTCCGTGGCTTCGGAGAGAAAAGGCAGGATTCTGATTCTTTGGGTCCGGCCAGTGAGGAAGGAGCGGATCCAGTCAAGGGCAGGTCCCTGTATGCCGGTGTCGTGGAGTCTGGAGGTGAGAGTGCGGTGGGAGACGGTGTCGAAGGCTGCAGTGAGGTCTAGTAAGATGAGGGCTGCCGTGTGGCCCTGGTCAAAGAGAGTGCGGATGTCATCTGTAGCGGCGAGGATGGCAGTCTCGGTGCTGTGGTTGCTGCGGACTCTGGATTGAAAAGAGTTGAGGATGGAGTTGGCTTCGATGAAGTTCATGAGCTGTATGTTGAAGATCTTCTCGGTGACTTTAGCCACGAAAGGGAGGAGAAAGATGGGTCTGAAGTTTTTGAGGTCTGTAGGGTCAGCGGAGGGCTTCTTGAGGAAATGCTTGATTTCAACGCGTTTCCAGTCGTCGGGGAATGGGCAGATTCGAGTGGGGCATTGATGGTGCATTGTAGCTCGGGTGCTATGGCGGAGGCAGCTATTGTCGAAGATGTGCGGTGGGCAGGGGTCCGTGGAGGCTCCTGAGTGGATGTTCTTCATGGTCTTGGCAGTGTCTTCGTTGGTGACCGGGGTTCAGGTGGAGATAATAGGCCAGCTGGCATTGCTAGAGGTAGTTGTGGTTTTGATGTCTGGTGCCTGTTCATTGAAGTTGTCGTAGAGGGACTTGATCTTGAGATGGAAATAAAAGCAGAGTTTGTTACAGATGTCCTGGGAAGGTGTGATGTCTGAGGTTTCACTGGGGGGTTTGGTGAATTCCTGAATGATGCTGAAGAGTTCCTTTGAGTTGCTGGAGTTGGCGAGGATTTTGTCCTGGATGGAGGTCCTTTTGGTGGATATGATGCGTTGGTGGTATTCTGTACTGGCATTCTTGTAGTCGGTATGAGCTTCTGGGGTTTTGTTGTTTCTCCATACTTTCTCGAGACGTCTGCAGGTGTGTCTGGATTCTCAGAGGTCGGTGGTGAACCAGGAGGCCTTCATGAGGCGCTGTCTGTCAGAGTTACAGAGGGGGGGGCGAGCTTGTCTGAGCAGTTGGTGATCCATCTGTGTAGTTCGTTCACTGCAGAGTTGACGTTCGTTGTGGTGGGAGGGGTATCGTGGTTAAGGGTGGAGTTGAGGTGCTCCTTGGTGACCTTGCTCCAATTCCTTCAATGACATCAGAATGGTTTGAGACTCTGGAAAATTGTGTCCTTATTCTTTTATACTTCTTTGCAGCCTTTGATAGGGTGTGACAGAGCATCCTTCTGGACTGCCTGGCACTGGTGTCACTGTTACTGAATTGGCCTAATCTTCCTTCATAAAGGATCACGGTCAAGAAGTCACTTTAGCTCCTTTCTGTTATTTTCTAAGAAAAGCACTTGTGGTGTTCCCTAGTGTCTGTCCTTCAGTCCAACATTTTATTCAATATGTCTCACCCCTGATTGACCTCATACATTTTCTTGGACTGAGCTTCAATGCATATGCTGATGACACTAAGCACATTGTTAGACTGAATAGAAACCTTGCTATTCTCCAAAATAAATTCAAAAGCTGTCTCTGTACAGAGACCAGCTAGATGAAATCACTTCTCTTTGTTTATACATTGAAAAAACAGAAATCATTGTGTTTGGTAATTTCCACTGCCTGCTCTTCTTGTTGACCAGAAGCTCTAAGTCCTGCTAAATCTCCTGTCACTTCTGTCAACAATACTGGCATTATCCTTAAAGACAAATTAAATTCTGATGCGCATATCAACAAACTCAGCTCTACTTGTTGCCTCCAGATAAATCCATCAGAAAGATTATTACCTACTTATCTGAATCAACTAGTAAAACTCTAGTGCAAGTTGTTAAACTCTAAGGTATAGATGATTGTATTTCACTTTTTGCTGGACTTCCAGTCTCCTGCATGGCGAGTCTTAAGCGCATTCAAAATACTGCCCCCACCTCATTCCCGGCCTTAACAAGAGGACAAGAACCTCCTCTCATCTATACAATCAGCACTGGCTTCCAGTACTTAAATGCACTCTTTTTAAAGTTCTTTGTTTCTGCCACAACCCAGCTTCAAAAAATATCTGACTTCGCTCTTTCCCGATACACTCTCAACTGAAATCTTTGTTCTATCACTCCCTTCTTAGCCTAAATTCCAAAATTGCAGAAATCCTGGGTTGGGAGCCACATTTTTGCTGTGGTCACAGCTAAAACATGAATGTTCTTCTTGTCACCTTCAGTCTGAAAGTAACTTACGTAAATTCTGTAAGGACCTCAAAATTCACTTCTTGCTTCAGTGATTACTGCACATAGAGCTCTTAATGTTCCTGTTCAGGCTAAGATTTGGTGCCAGGCCTGATCACCTTTTTCTAGATTAATCTCATGCTCTACAATACTCCCATCTCTCCCAAATCGAAAATGGTTTTCCAACTTACAAAATGCCCTGCACATATGATTGTTAACCTGAAAGAGGGGAGCGTGAAAATGGCATCCCGCTTCTCGGTTGCAATGGTGTGTAGAATTTATTTATGACCACAAATTGCAGTTCCAAACCATTGATAAATTTGATCTGTCAAAGCAGGTGGTAGCCCTTTGCAAATCTAAAATTGTCAATAACAGACAGTCTCCATGTTTATTCCAGCTGCAAACATCGGGGGATGTACGGGATTCAGGTGGCATGATCCCACTGATGTCATTCTCTGAATTCCAGCTTTTATTTTGAAATCTTATACTTGACAAAGTCTTTAATTCTATGAGAACTAGGGCTAGATTAATTGTACAATAATTGAGTGCGCTGTGAGATAGGTTACATTCCTTTCCTGTTATACCCTAGGAGTGCCCATTTTTAGGTATGGTATTTGAGACAGCCTTAACTGTCTCATCAGCCCATTGCTTTAAAAAATATGTACATATACCTATTGCACCAATGGGCCCCTGCCTCTTCATGACACACATTATACTTAATTATCACAGTTCTGTTTTTTGCGCAGCTGTTAGGGCGTAGCAAGAGGCATGGGCGTCGATGCACCAAAATGCTTGTGGTATCAGAAATGACACCATGTATCCCTTGACCCTGGGATGACATCACAGGAAGTGATATCAACTGAGGTTTGAAGCCAGTGGCATCACTGGAAATTATGTCACTTGACCTCTGACAGCTTTGAAATAACCGAAAGTGACTTCACTGAAATCCAAAAACTTACAATAAATGATTAAAAAATTGGTTTTACAGCCATTTACTGAGTAGGCTACTATCACGATTTTAAATTTAGATTTTTCACAGCCTGATGGGCAGAAAATCTGGATTTTATTAAAGACACGGAGGCTAATATTATGCAAATTCTCCTTTATTGCCACAGCTCAGCAGTAACAATGAAGAGAACATAGAACTTATGAACATTCTGCAAAGAGCATATAGACCGTGAACACACAGCCATCATCCTTCTTTGTTGCTGCTGCTCACAGAGATAAGTATCTCATTTCATTCGCTCTTACTTCTATAAGTATTTATTTACTTTTAGCACTATGTTTATTTGTCTGTGTCACCCTTTGTACATGACTGGGTCCTATTGACCCTATCATGCCTTTCTTTTTATTCCTCTGATCCTCCATTATGGACCCTCTTTCTCGATTTTTCTACCTTTACCAATATCGCTGTTTTAATACTGCTGTGGTGTAATTGGTATCATTATAACAACGATTCTATGGTATTTTACCCTTTTCCCATCTTTATCGCTTTTTCCCCTTGCGAGTTTCAAACAACAACCCGAGCGCGACCCGCTCCCTAGCAACGCCTTGACCGGAGCGCGACCCACTCCTTAGCAACGCCTTGACCGGAGCGCGACCCGCTCCTTAGCAACGCCTCGACCGGAGTTTCTTCCCCCCGCGTACTCCCTACCTCATAGTGTGATCCCTGCCATATCACACGAAGACCCCTCGGTCTTCTTTTCCCACTCCGGTTCTTGTTTTTGTTTTGCCTGTTGTGTTGTTTTAATTTGCCATTAGCGCACTCCTTCTCTGCCTCGCCGAAGGCAACGCAAGCACGATTAGTTTAGAGGAATGGCCCTTTGGAACAACCACGCACGTAAAAAAACGCGCGTGGTTGTCACGGTTACCTCACCAACTTTAGTCAGTTGCTCCCTCGTATCTCATCGATAGAGTGCAACTGCCAAGACGCTTTTTTACATTTCCTTAGATCGTCTTCCTACATTATCTTTTAACAAAGAACTCTAAAGACAGATCCTTTTACCTGTTTACACGTGTCCTACCCTGACGGTTAAAAAAAAAAAAAAAAAGGGAAAGGAGGAGAACTACGGTAGGAACTCTTATTTAACATTCTTCTAGCCCTTTCTACTACAATGTCTTCCTCTGACGCATCGCTGGAATCAAAACTTGACCTAATGGTTTCTAAGGCCATGGATAGGGCCATGGATTCATTCAGCGAAAGAATAAATAAAAAATTTAACGAGACAATTAATAAAAAATTTGATATTCTTACCCAAGGGTGGCCCTCCACTAGCGGGGCACATATCCTAAAACCCAAAGACGGGACAGACAAGGTCCCAAAGAAAACATCCGGAATACAGCATTTAGACCCAAAATCCAAAAGAATAAAGGTCTCACTAAATACGGATCGATCTCGCTTACAAGGCGGAGACCAGAACGATGCCCAGGGCATCCCAGAAGGGCAAGAAACAGGCCTACAAACCCCTATTGATGTTGACAGCGACGATCAATATGAGGCGGAAATAGACCTCTCATGCTCCTCTTCCTTCGATTCGGACATTGAGGTCCAAGAAAAGAGTTCTACGGTCAACACAGAAGAGGCAAACAAGGCCTCAGGGTCAAAGATGGGTATTACTGTCCCCTTTGGAGAATTCATGTTCGACCCTTTACTAATTAAACATCCCCTATCTCCCGAATGGTTACCCTCACAACACGTGGCGGATTCTATTAGCTTCTGGTTAAGAAGAGAAATCCCGAAGGAAGTAAGGTCTAGATTAAGATCGGAATGTCCTCGACCATCTCTCCCAGAAAAAATCGCGTTCACACCCGAACTCGACCCTAAAGTCGTCGCATTTATTGCTAAGGGCGCAAAAGACCCAAGAAAAGGCATAGATAAAAGCCTTAGATCATGCCAAGACCGCCTTTTGGACCTAGTTGGTCCCCTAACCAAGATCTTCGACATGGCGGAAAATGCATATGTTGGCGGCATCCCTGTTGACGCGAAGGAACTTCGCGAATGGGTTCAAAGATGCATCTGCCTTCTAGGTAACGCAAACACCGCCATATCTATAGAAAGAAGAAAGGGTATACTTCTTAAAATAGACCCAAAACTTATTGAGCTGGCCAACCAAGAGGCAGGACCAAGCTCCCAAGGCCTCCTCTTTGGAGAGGACTTTTTTCGTGATATGGCCAAGTACGTGGGAGCTTTTAGCTCAATCCAGAAATCCCAACGAGAAATTAAAAAAGTTTTTCAGGATAAAATTTTTGGCCGGGCCGGGAGAATGCGGGGTCGATTCCCCGGCCGTGGACAATCCAGCTCAAGACCCTTTCAGGGACGAGGAAACAGGTTTCAACAATCTCATTCCTACGGAGGTCACTCCTTCTATCCTCAAAGACAACGCTTCAGAACAAGACCCTTTCGTGGCGAGAGGAGGAGCAGAGCCTTTTCAACAGGTAGGTCCATTGATAGACCCTTCAGATACCCCTGTAAAGGTGGGAGGGAGACTAGCCCTTTTCTCTGGCAACTGGACACTAATAACACAAGACCCCTGGGTCCTTCAAACAGTTCAGGGCTACCAAATAGACTTTATAGACTTCCCCTTCCAAACGAAAATTCCTCACGAAATAACCTTTTCAGAAGACCAGAAAAAACTAGTGTCCCTAGAAGTCAAGGATCTTCTAAACAAAGGGGCTATAAGAGAGAGTCAAGAAATAGGCTTCGTCAGCAATATCTTTCTAGTCGAAAAGAAAGACAAAACCCAGAGACCCGTAATAAATTTAAAAAATTTAAACAGCTGGGTTACCTATCACCATTTCAAGATGGAGGGAATCCATCTTCTCAGAGATGTTTTGAGGAAAGGGGATTGGCTTACACGTCTAGATTTAAAGGACGCCTACCTCACAATTCCGATTTGGCCACCTCACATGAAGTTTCTCCAGTTCACCTGGGAGTAAAGGCTATGGGAATTCTCAAGTCTTCCTTTCGGCCTGTCATCAGCCCCTTGGTGCTTCACCAAGGTTTTAAGTCCGGTTGTAGCTTGGCTAAGGGAAAGGGGAGTAAGACTGATAATTTACTTGGACGACATTCTTATTATGGCTCAGTCCAAGACTCAGGTCCATCAACACACCAACCTTACCATTCACCTTCTGGAGCATCTAGGCTTCATTATAAACACCAAAAAATCATGTACTACTCCCCTACAAGAAACCCAATTTTTGGGATTCATGGTAAACACAATTTCGGGGGAATTAAAGTTACCAAGGGAAAAATTAAAGAAACTCAAAAAGGAAATCAGATCGATCCTTGCCCTAGAACTCTTCCCCTTGAGACTTCTAGCGAGAGTTCTGGGTCTCCTCTCCTCGACCATTCAGGCTATATTTCCGGGTCCTCTCCATTACAGAGCCCTACAGAGACTGAAGGCGAAAGCCTTGAAGTCGAGTCTTTCCTACTCTCAGATGATTTTCTTAGACGAAGAATCGAGGAAAGAGCTTATTTGGTGGTTGAGGAATGCAGAAGCGTGGAATGGCAAAGCCATTTTTCGGGGACATACCAGACCTGATTATAGAGTCGGATGCGAGTTTAGAGGGCTGGGGTGCAACTTGCGACAACCTTTCCACAGGGGGACGCTGGACTCTAGAGGAAAAGAAACTTCATATCAACTGCCTGGAACTTCTAGCCGGTTCCTTTGCAGTTCGGAGTTTGTCAAAAAATTCGATCAAGTGTTCCATAATGCTCCGCATGGACAATGTCTCTGCGGTAAGATATGTCAACAAGATGGGGGGACCTCGTTCGAAAGGTCTGAGCGAAATAGCGAAGGTTTTCTGGGACTATTGTCTGGAAAAAGGTCTGTCGGTCACGGCAGAACACATCCCAGGCTTGAAGAACCATGTAGCAGACTGGTTCTCGAGAAACTTCAGGGACCCGAGCAATTGGAAGTTGGACAGAAGGATTTTCCTTATCATCCAACAGCAATGGGGTCCCTTTCAAGTGGACCTCTTCGCAGACAGACTGAATACTCAGATGACCAAGTTTTTCAGCTGGAAGCCGGACCCTCTAGCATCGGCAGTGGACGCCTTCCTCCAGAATTGGCAGGGCTTAAGTTCGTATGCCTTCCCGCCCTTTGTAATGCTCCCACGCCTTCTCTCACATGCTCGCAGATATCTCCAGAGCATGGTAGTAATAACTCCCCTTTGGAGGTCGCAAGCATGGTTCCCGGTCATTCTGGAGATGGCCATAGACTTCCCAATCCTGATTCCGTCTTACAATCATCTCCTTCTAGGCCCACAGGGCGAGCTTCATCCACTCCTAGAACAAGGAATCCTAGTCCTGACGGCATGGAAGATTTCAGGCGACAATGGGAAATCCCTGGCCTTTCGCTCAATGCTTTTAGACTCATATCTGAATCCTGGGCTCCTGGAACAAGGAAAGCATATCGATTGGCATGGAACAAATGGGTTCGCTGGTGTCTTCAACGACATTTCGATCCCGTTTCAGCTGATCTAGTTCACGTTCCTAATTTTCTTTCGGAAAGATTTGCCTCCGGTCTTAGTTATAGAACCGTTAATGTTTATAGGTCAGCCATTGCCGCTGGCCACTCTCTAGTTGATGGTGTTTCTGTCGGACAATCTCTTTTGACTAAGAAGATTATGAGAAGTATGCGGGTTCTCAATCCCCCAACTCCAAAATACACAGCACTATGGGACGTGAGGATTATTTTACAGCTTATTTCCTCTTGGGGGGATAATTCCTCGCTTTCTCTCAAACTTATTTCCTACAAACTTACTGTCCTACTTTGTTTGGTCTCCTTTAGAAGAACATCAGATGTTAAAGCATTGGACATCTCTTGTAGATCTTATCAACCCGAGGGAGTTTGCTTCTTTCTTAAAAAGAGGACCAAAACTATGTCTTCGTCCATTTTCTATCCCTTCTTTCCTGAGAATGATTGTCTTTGTGTTGTTAAATGTCTTAAAGAATATGAAAAAAGAACTTTTGGTATAAGAGGTACTGACACACAACTTCTGATCTCTTATAGACTTCCTCATAAACCAGTTTCATCTCCTACCCTTGCAAGATGGGTGAAAGAGGTGATGCGTGAGTGTGGTGTTGATACTTCTATATTTATGCTTGGTGGTGGTTTACAAGATATCCTTAGAGCCGCTGACTGGTCGAATGAAAGTACTTTTAAAAAATGCTATTTTAGACCTATCAATAATGTGATTGACAATGTGCTCAATTCACTTTGAACTTGCATAATGTTGGCCTCCGTGTCATGCCATAAAATTTAGATTTTTCACAGCCTGATGGGCAGAAAATCTGGATTTTATTAAAGACACGGAGGCTAATATTATCCCTCCGCTATGTCTACCCTCCCTATGGAGACTTATGTTACTTTAATCTATTCATCTCTCTTTTTCAGAATAGAATCCTTTCGTTTTGGATTTTTGCAATGACTCCTTCATCGATATTTAGAAGATTGGAATTCACTGTTCTTATTCCTGGATTCGCAGCTTCGAACAAAGAAGGATGATGGCTGTGTGTTCACGGTCTATATGCTCTTTGCAGAATGTTCATAAGTTCTATGTTCTCTTCATTGTTACTGCTGAGCTGTGGCAATAAAGGAGAATTTGCATAATATTAGCCTCCGTGTCTTTAATAAAATCCAGATTTTCTGCCCATCAGGCTGTGAAAAATCTAAATTTTGCAGGTGTGGATCAACGGAAAGCCAGGATAACGATCCAGGGAAAAGCATTCATTGGTCAATTAGAGTCATCATATTCCTAAATATAGCCTAAAATGCCGAGTCACAGCCTTAGATGCCCATGCAGAGCCATCATTTGTTAAACATAACCATTATTTGCCTTGGACAACCACAGTATGCCTAGACATTTTTTTTTTTTTTTGCATATTTATATAGCGCGAACTCGACCCGAAGGTATTGGGGCGCTTTACATAGCACCGTATTTACATTACACATTCAGGCATGGGGAGATTAAGTGATTTGCCCAGAATCACAGGATGTGGACGTGACCTCGAGGCTCGAACCCTGGTTTACTGCACCAGAGGCGCAAACAGCCACTAAAGCCCAGAAAGAATCTTCACATGCAAAGACAAAAAGAATAAATGCCTATGCGTAGCCCCATATAATAAGCGCTGTTCCAGAAGAGCGTAACCATTAAACACAGGCTAACCTTGGGTGGTCAAGATGTGTAGTCTCCCCTTATTAGACCCAATCCACATGCAGACTCCACAGACCCTGCCTAGGCCCCCATTTCCTTGGCTGAGCGTCGAACCACGACGCCCAGACCAATCACAACGCTGCATTGCAGTATTGTGATTGGTATGGGGAGCCTGGGTGCTTACTAATCACAAAGCTGCATTGCAGACTTGTAATTGGTCAGAGGAGCCTGGCTGTGCTTCCTGTTCCTGGAGTCCGACGGAGGAGAGCAGGAGCACGGACACGGGATCCGGCGGCAAGGTGCTTATTTAAAAAAAAGATTATACGTTGCACCCACCCTGCGCCCGGTACCACCCACGAGCCAAGCCGGCCTCCAATGTCTCCTGCTAACCTGCAAACACTAATGAATCTGTGGCCCATTTGCATCTAAGCTCAGTCATAAACGTGCACCTCTTTTTTGATGTGCAGCTAGCTCCATCTCAACTATGTGCACATATGCATCTAGTGTCCTTTCATCTGTGGGTACAATGCCTCCAATAACCTATTTACAGTGACCCTTCTGAACCATATGTGTACTGATTGCTCCTGCACTCATATACTCAGCCTCCTTAACTTTTTCTCTAGACTCATCTAACTCAATCCGCACTGCAGTCCTAAATTAGCAGAAGTGATTTACATGTGTGCAAAATGAGATAGGAGTGCGTATACATTTTGCTCCTGTGAACACAAATCTTACTCCTGCAAAACAATTTCAGTTATAGGGCCTTCCATGGATGTGGCAATTGCAGAATCTAGTACATTCCTGATTCAAAGAGGGAGGTACCAGAATGAGCACCTAATGCACCTCTGGTTCCCCTATGGCAATTCTGGTCTTGTAGCTGCATGGGAACATGCAAAGAAAGCGGAGAATTCCCACCCCAAACTTATAGGTTAAAATGTAAATCTATGAATTGACAAAAATGTCCCTTTACAACAGTTAACCGCTAATTCCCTGCTCATGGGTGACATGGTTTTATCATTAGGTGTCTCTATTGCAAAAACCTGTGGATCATATCTCTCAATATAATGAATATCTTTCGAATTATTTTGACATTTTAATTTCCAAAACAGTATTGAAAAATGCGAACTGTTGCTTTTCGCAGTGCTCAACCCTGCATCTAATTCGTCCTAAATATGTAAATATCTCACGTAAAGAACCAGAAAACTGCACAACAAAAATGAGATGGAAACACATGGGGCCCGATCCACAGAACTAACTTAAGACAAAATCCTAAACTTACTACCATTTTGGTATTCACAGAAGGCACTTACTCATTTTGGTATTCACAGAAGGCACTTACTCATTTCGGTATTCACAGAAGTTAGGAGTCCTAACTTTAGGACTCCTAAATGCCTTCTGTGAATACCGAAAGTCTTAAAGTTAGGATTTTTCTCAGTTTATTAGTAATATAGTTAGGACTCCTAACTTTAGGACTCCTAAATGCCTTCTGTAAATACCGAAAGTCTTAAAATTAGGATTTTTCTGAATTTAGTAGTAGTAAAGTTAGGACTCCTAACTTTAGGACCACTAAATGCCTTCTGTGAATACCGAAAGCCTTAAAATTAGGATTTTTCTCAGTTTAGCAGTAGTAAAGTAAGGAGTCCTAACTTTAGGACTCCTAAACTGAGAAAAATCCTAATTTTAAGACTTTCGGTATTCACAGAAGGCATTTAGGAGTCCTAAACTTAGGACTCCTAACTTCTGTGAATACCGAAATGAGTAAGTGTCTTCTGTGAATACCAAAATGAGTAAGTGCCTTCTGTGAATACGAAAATGGTAGTAAGTTTAGGATTTTGTCTTAAGTTAGTTCTGTGAATCGGGCCCATGTAGTTCCCGGAAAACTTGAAGCTATAGACGTTAGAACTTTGGAAAAGTCCTTTGTTTTGCGTTAGATGCTCATCAAGTCCTGTTTTTATTTCTTCAGGCTGGTACTTGTAGCTTTACTTCTCCTTTTTAAATGCAGAAGCAGAGGTATCACAACTGGATGTGTTACTCTTGCACAGCAAGGAACAAAATTGAGAGTTTTGCAGCGCATTCAGAGATTATTTATATGCTTATAGGTGTTGCCAGTCCAAACAAAGGGGCATATTTATAAGAAATGACGCTTTGCTGCATTGCATCAGCAATGCATCAAAACAACTTGCGCTTCGGTACAACAATCCTTCGCCATGGATGCGTTGTATTTACAACACAGCGCACTGTGGCATAAGGATCTGTGTGCGTCCCAAAAAAATTATGTATCCGTGTGCGCCATGTCATAAGGAAATCTGACACTTCTGCTGCAAAATTGATGTAGGGTTGACTTACAGCAACAGAAAATGTTGCAAATCGGCCCTACGTCACTTTTGAGTGCAGAATTCATCAAAAAAGTACAAAAACTGATGCATAAGGGGAAAACAATGGCACACTTTACAGAAGGCAGCGATGGGGCAGAGAGCAGGCAGCAGAAGCAAGGACAAGCACCAGCCAGTACGTCAAGGCAGATTCCCAGAGGAAGAGGAAGTCCAACTTCAGTGAGGAGGAGAATTACATCTTGATCACAGAGGTGACACAGCACCAACATCTGCTCTTTGACACCTCCAAATTACCACTAGGGAGGAGAGAGGCCATTTGACAGTCCATCGTGGAGAAGATCACAGTGTTGGGCAAGCGAAGAGGACTGTCACTGACTTCAAGAAGCGCCAGACAAAGGAGAAACTGGCCAACAAGCTGAAGGCAGCAATGCAGACTGGAGGAGGAAGCCCAGCGCCCCAGGAGGTGATGTACACCATGGAGGAGCGGGTGGCAGCTGTGATCCCAGATGAGTTTATGGCTGGAGTACAAGGATACAACAATGCAGGACACGAGGAACAACTACAGCTGCAGGGTAAACATTAACCAGGGTCAATGGGGACAGAAAAGTCATGTTCTGCAGTGCACCCAGCTATGTCCCAGTGCTCCACTGTTCTCTGTGCAGTGCAAAGGCCAGAAATCTGGACCATGTCCCGTTAAAAGGCTCAGAAATGTCACCCACACTGCCCAGTTACATGCTGCACAGCTCTGTCCAGCTTCATCATGTTTCTCCATTCGATGTGTGAAGTGCAGCCCAAGTCCCGGTACACCTTTGTATAGTGGCACATCTAATTGATGGCACAAATGAGGAACTTAAATACTACAATTTGACGCAACGGAGCGCTGCACGTGTATTTGCTGTGCAGCCCTGTGTCAAAAGAAAAGGGCAGGAATGTGCCATATCTCTGAGATATAGCGCATTTCTGTCCTCTTACACTCGCACAAATGACTGCCGAACACTAACGCAGGCACCCTTCCACCATGGTGCAAGGGTGCCTGTGTTGAAATGAGGTTGCATTTGTGCAGGAAGCGTCACCTTCTGTCACCAAAACAACTGTTACCCCAGCTCTGGGGATTCAGACGCTTTTGACGTATTCCCAGATGTACATATCCTTGAGAATATGGAAATGCATCAAAACCCATGGGTGTTGCATGAAAAAACCAACTGCAATACCCATGGTAAGCCCCCCTGATGCAGAGTAAGGCATATATATATAAGGCTCCATATCTCCAAGGCCATGAAAAGCCTCTCAAAGTGGCTTTGCGTGGCCTCACAGAAAGGGTGTGCACTGTGCTCTACTGGTGCATCAAAAAAAAGTGTAGCAGCGGCAGCACAATTGGCTTGTAAAAAAGCTTATTGAACCATACACAGCCTGATGGTGACAATGCAGTCCACCTTGCACCACCAGGCTACTGTGTGTTACTTGGGCACACAAATCTGCACTGTAATGGAAACAAATGGCATGGGATTGTCAAAGGAGAAAGAGCCCGCTTGAGAGTGGGGCAGGTGTGGGGTATGTGAGGATTTAACACATAGGGGTGAGACTACACAGGTCTCAGTTGCCATGGTAGAGGCAACCAGAACTCACGCCATGTACTAAATCTGACTGGATCAGTGTTAATGCAAGTGATGGAAACCAGAGGACCATGTGTGTTGAAACCAAAGAATATGTGTGGAACGGATGGGCCCATGGTTGTGTAGTACATTGAGTGTGCTGGCTGGGTAGCTTGAACTGTGACGCGCCCCCTCCCTGAACACCTTCAGGAAGATCCTCAAGACTTGGCTCTTCGACTAAACAGATCTAGGGACCCCCCTCAGCGCCATGAGACCCTTACAGGTGAGTAGCGCGCTTAAAATTCCCTGATTGATTGATTGATTGGCGGTTGTGAAATGGATATCTGCCAATGGACATGAAAAACTAGTCTGCCACCACAAAGGCTGAGTACACAATACTTTGAGACTGAGGTGAATGTGCCCAGTTATGTTGCATTCTTGGGTAGATACATGTCCCCAATTCCAGCACTACCACCATGTGGGGTACAGCTTGACCCATGGATCTCAATAACAGCAAACCATGTCAGTCCATTAGATATGGGCACAATATGGATGGTGTTGTAGGCACATGAGACTCAGTGCATGGTCTGTGTTACATCACTGTGTGGCATTAAGTTTAGTCACTGGCATAAAATGAGGAGTGGCAGAGGAGGAATGTACATGTACAAGTGAGCGGGCCTGAGTCAAAGGATATATGTTATACTATGTAGATACCCAACTGTGCCAATTATTAACTGTGGTCAGTGTCAGTGCTAGCAACCTACCTAGTGTGACAGGGCCCATCCCCTCGGATTTGGTACACAGTGCCCACTGTCCACAAAGATGAAGCCAAATGTGTATCCAATGAAAGCAAATGAGTAGCCACAAATAGGAAATACATGGGAAGTACATGCCCTCTCACATTTCTGCAGTGTTGCAAGTTTATGCGCTGTGTAGAATTTTTCAGGATATGTGTTACAAAATCAACTCTTGGACGCCTTAATGCATAATGTGCATACAAGACAACACAACAAGGCAGAGTGACATAGACACATTCCTGCAGTGTAGAAAGTTTGTTCAGTGTGTAGAATTTTGCAGGGTATGAGTTACAAAATCAAGTCTGGCCACGTGAATGCACAATGTGCATGTAACACAGCACAACAAGGCAGAGTGCCATAGTGTAGTTTGAAAGTCAGATAGTAGAATCATAACTAAGTCATGAACAGACCTACATCACCTGCAGAGGAGCAGTGGGCTGAATACTGACCACAGGGAATCGGTATTAGGTGTAATGTGACCAGTAGTGGTGTCAATATATCAAGACACATTCAGCACAGGTATCATGAAAAAGAATGCAAATCACCTTGGCAGATGTGGACCTGACCTCTACCTCTACGTCTAGGAATGGTAGGCTCAGTGACCTATGTAACTGTGTTGCAATATGTGTCATGAGACAAAAAGTCAGCCTTGTCACACAGTAGTTGTATGAAGTATGCAGTGATGCTGCCATATGAAAGGCAACTACAGTGCAATTGGACTCTATACCTCCGTGTAACAGACATCCAATAAATCAGTCTTGTATAGAAAGTCAAATATCAGCCAGTCAGAAAGTCGTTCAGATCACTCATGTAACCATCTCATATACAACACCATTAACATTTCAATTCAATCAAGCTTTATTTCGACATGTGATGTCATAAAAGCACAATACTTATAAAAAACATAATTACATTAAAAAACAGTACATTTAAAACATGTCGTAAAAAAGATCTAGAATACATAGTGGACAATAAATAATTAAAAAAGAATTAAACTTAGCAGCTTTGATGAAAAAAGAGAGATTATCTAGGGCAAATCAACCTCTGCCTGATCAGCCATGCCCATCCTAAAAATTTTGCCACTCCACAAATTATAGTGGTATTTGTTGTAGAATTAAGGAGTCTCAGGGCAGTAGAGCTGTCCCTTGTCCCAAGCTGCAGGCAAGCAGGCCTGAGCCACTTCATTCTTGGGGACGCATAGGCTGGACAGACAAAGAGAAAATGTGAAATATTTTCAACAACACCTGAACAGGTAGGGCAATCTGGGAGCGTCTTATGCAGGGGATTCCACTTGCTGGTGCTATCGCGGAGGGGAAGAGTCCCGAACCTGAACTGGATAAAGAGCGTCCTATCTCTGGGCTTAGAAATAAAGTCCAGATATGGTTCTAGGAAAGGGAGAAGCTTGTGTTGGTAAAATGCCTCTGTAAGCCTACCATGATTGGGGTTACTAAGGGTCCGGGCATCAATCCATGCCCAATATGCTTTTTTAATTGCATCCTTAGACAACGGTGTCCCCAGAACCCGGTCAAATGCGAGACCTGTTGCGACCAAGAGCTTCTTAATTTTTGTCCACCACTCGATCTTATGAGCTCCCGGTAAATTCATGACCTCCCTGAGGCCATCAGCATAATTAGAGAGCTCAGGGGTACGCCACAACCGCGCCCAGTGTAACAAGGGACGAAGGGTGACTAGGTCTCTAATAGAGCGCCTTCCAAGGTCGCTCAATAGAGGACTAGTCGGTGTGCCCCTCGGGAGTGATAGAAGGTCTCTAAAAAACTTATTCTCATTGGTTACTAGGGTATCTACGCAGCAAAAGCCCCATAATTCTGCGCCGTATAGGGCGCTACCTACCGCCTTTGCAGCATAGATATCCAAAGCTGGGGCGATGGGTTTGGTAGTGGAGGCACGAAATTCCTTCCCCAGGCTACCTATGACCCGCCTATAATTAAGTGTCATTTTGTCAATATGGGGCTGCCACTTGAGCCTATCAGTGACTCTAATCCCCAAATAGTCAAACTCCTTAACACGCTCAAGTGGTTTTCCATCTAGGGTCAGGGTGGACCGGAAGGATCTGGTAGGGTTGAAGTAAAGGAGTTTGGTTTTGGAGGTGTTGATGACAAGGCCTCTCAGCTCACAGAACAAAAAGAAGCGGTCTAGGAGCTTCTGTAGTCCTGCAGGTGTTTTTGAAATTAGAAGAGTGGCGTCCGCAAAAAGAAGGGCAGGGACTTTGTCGCCCGCCAATGTGGGGACGTCAGCTTCAATTTCGAGCAAGTAAGAAACTACGCCATTCACGAAGAGGGTGAAGAGCGTAGGTGCCAACACACAACCTTGGCGAACCCCTCTATTAACAGGGATTTTATCGGTTTTTTGATCCTGAGTTCCCCATCGGATGCGTGCAAAATTGTTAGTATGCATCCGGATGAGAAGATTCAGGATGTAAGGGGGGATTCCCAGCTCCTCCAAAATCAACCACAGGCGATCACGAGGAACCAGGTCAAAGGCGGTCTTAAGATCGATGAACGCCAAATATAAGGCGCCCTTGCCAATGATGACCACCTTCCAATAAAGTAGCACCAGCCTAAATACTTGATCAATTGTGCTAGTGCAGGCCCTAAAGCCTGCTTGGAACTGCGTCATGATGCCTTTTTCATCTACCCAGGAGTGGATTCTCTCCAGGAGGACCCTACCGACCAATTTCTGTCCAGCGTCTATTAGACTGATTGGGCGATAGTTCGCTGGGTCACCCCTTGAGCCCTTTTTAAAGATGGGAATTACTTCTGCTCCCTTCCAAGAATCGGGCACCGGGGAGCCGACCAGGAGGTTATTAATAAAAATTGCAAAGTACGTTGCCCATCTGTCAGCATTTGCTTTGAAAAGGTCACCCGGGATGCCATCTGGCCCCGGGGCCTTTCCAGAAACAATTTTATTAATGGCAGTCTCTACCTCTTTCTTCTCAATCTTATCAAATAGAGATTGTTCAGTGGGAGTGGCTATGGACCTCAGATAGATACCCTGCTCCTCCTCAGGTCCCACCCCTACATAGAGGTTCCTAAAGTGGTCAAACCATTCCCTGTCCGTAATGTGGTTGGGGATTTTATCCTGGTCATACATAGAAGATTTTCTCAAGATAGACCAGAAAAGCTCGCCATTTTTAGAGTGGCTTGCAGATTTTAAAGCATCCCAGCGCTGCTCATCCCAGTCTTTTCTTGCAGTAACAAGTGCCTGTCTATAAAACTGCCTTGCTTCCCTGACCGCACCTGGAATATTAGATTTAATTGCAACGATCAGGGTATTTTTTTTTGTCTGCAGTCCTTGTTGAACCATTCATTTTCTGACTTGAGTTCTGGTGGGTTTTTTTAACATTTCACTATCTCATTGCAGAGGATGTACCCACACCTAATGACCATCTGCCTGTCCAGGATGACGATCTGGTTGAGGAATGCAGACTGCCAAACTTTGATCAAGAGACCATCCAGCAAACCATGGACTCCTTTGGAACACAATCTTCAGCTGTGGGAAATGCCAACAGTGCTGCAGGATCTCCACAGGATCCACCCATCATCCCCTAAATTGAATTGTTCCGTCATGCGGTAGGAGTCCAGAAGGAGATGGTAGATGTGGTGCCAGTGGGGATGGAGACCATGGCGGGCCCCTTACAGGCCATCTATAGGTGGTTCAGTTCCATTAAGGACACCTCGGACGCTATACGAGGCACTTACCCTCCACGTGGTGGACTCGAACAATCCCTTGCTGACATCGCTGGTGTCATGAGGCAGAGGCATGAATAACCGCCCTTCCAAAGTGGCACCAAGAGGTTGCCTGAGAGTTGGGGGAAATCGAAACATCTTTGAGTCCATGGAATGGAAGCAGGACGCATACATCGCCACAATGAGTGCCGACTACCGCGACTTTGGTGCTGTGCTGGCAACCTAGCAGGCCCTTCTCAGTGCAGTGCTGTGCCTCATTTGTTTTGGGAAAAAGGGGGTGGTGATGGACAGAGTCTCTGAATGATGCAGAATACTCTTACCAAGTCAAGAGATCATGGTTTTAATCCATCACCGTTTTTTAGCTCACTGCACCATCCCAGCTCAGAACCTGGCTACATGCAAATTAGTCTGTACCTGTCCCAGTGCATGATGGGAACAGGGCAAACCAAACTACCAAGCCAATTCTTATACTGGGAAGGAAACAAGCTTCCGGGGACCGGTTTCTGGCATCACAGCCTTCGTCGGCCCGGCTTGCCTGAATCCTGATGGTGCAATGAGCAAGGGACTCACGTCTGAGCATACCCTCCCACACTGAGTGTGGATAAAATCGATTTGGGAAAAAGGGGGTGGTGATGGACAGAGTCTCTGAATGATGCAGAATACTCTTACCAAGTCAAGAGATCATGGTTTTAATCCATCACCGTTTTTTAGCTCACTGCACCATCCCAGCTCAGAACCTGGCTACATGCAAATTAGTCTGTACCTGTCCCAGTGCATGATGGGAACAGGGCAAACCAAACTACCAAGCCAATTCTTATACTGGGAAGGAAACAAGCTTCCGGGGACCGGTTTCTGGCATCACAGCCTTCGTCGGCCCGGCTTGCCTGAATCCTGATGGTGCAATGAGCAAGGGACTCACGTCTGAGCATACCCTCCCACACTGAGTGTGGATAAAATCGATTTGGGAAAAAGGGGGTGGTGATGGACAGAGTCTCTGAATGATGCAGAATACTCTTACCAAGTCAAGAGATCATGGTTTTAATCCATCACCGTTTTTTAGCTCACTGCACCATCCCAGCTCAGAACCTGGCTACATGCAAATTAGTCTGTACCTGTCCCAGTGCATGAAGGGAACAGGGCAAACCAAACTACCAAGCCAATTCTTATACTGGGAAGGAAACAAGCTTCCGGGGACCGGTTTCTGGCATCACAGCCTTCGTCGGCCCGGCTTGCCTGAATCCTGATGGTGCAATGAGCAAGGGACTCACGTCTGAGCATACCCTCCCACACTGAGTGTGGATAAAATCGATTTGGGAAAAAGGGGGTGGTGATGGACAGAGTCTCTGAATGATGCAGAATACTCTTACCAAGTCAAGAGATCATGGTTTTAATCCATCACCGTTTTTGTTAGCACAGAGAAATGCTGCTTCAGACAGGGAATCCATATTTTAAGGCACTGATGTGTGTGTGCCTCCGTCGCCTCGTAGGTAAAGAACACCACCTTCAGGGGAAGCATCACACACATCAGAGGATGAGGATGTGGACAGCATATCTTTCCAGCAAAGAACTGCCCGATAGCATTTGTCTGGGCCAATTGGCTAGTTTCTCTTTTGAACAGTGCTAATGACCATGCCAGTGCTTTTCACATCTGGGACTGTCCTCAGTTTGCTATCCCAACTGTTTATCTCACCCATGTGTGAACTGTCAATGTGGCCAAACTTCCCTAGTGGCAATTAGTCAGTTCTCTTTGTCACTGAAACACTCCTCTCCTCCACATGTCCTATGCAGTGTATTCCACATGGTCTATGTCTAAACATTGAATGGCTCAAAAAAACATTTGGGGCTGTTGCTGTATGATCTGTGCCTCTGACCCGATGATCTTTTGCACATGTAAATAAATGCACTTAGTTTAACCTGTGTGTTGTATGTCTGTTGGAGTCTGGAGTCATGAAAGTCATGGCTTAGGCTTGTAAAGAAGACAGTGTTGGGCTATGGATATTTTAATGTCATCTATTGGTTTCATGTGACGTGTGTCAGATATAGCTCTAGATAGTGTGCGGGTACTGGAGCAGGGCACATGAGGCACACGCAGGTGACCTGAGGAGAATTCTGACGTCATGAGGTCCTTGCGTGAAGTTTTCAGATAGTGGTCTTAATGGACTAAAATTGATGAAAACTAAATGAATGACATTATGGAAATGAAATGTTATTCTTTGCCCTGATGAAGTACATATAAGGGATGAAATGCATTGGCTGGGATGGCAATAAAGAGCATTTTTTTAAAACATACCAATGCTTAGAGAATAATTTATAACATAAGTAAATACTGTGCATATGAATAGTTGCATCTAGAATGATTACAGCTATATACAATAAAATCATGGACATATGAAGGAAATAAACAGATAGAATGTTGCCCTCCTACTAAAAAGTAATGTTGATTTATATCGAGTTTTGCGGGCTTTCAAAACTTTATGAGTAGGCACATTGTACATAAGGACTTAGGGATATTGACTGCTGCAATCGAAATGAACACTTCTGACATTGTTTTGAAATTCTGTCTGGACATCCAATGGCTCAAAAAAACATTTGAGGTCGTTGCTGTATGACCTGTGCCTGTGGCCCGACAAATTTTTGCACATGTCAATAAATGCACTTAGTTCAACCTGTGTGTTGTATGTCTGTTTGAGTCTGGATTACGTAGAATGTGGTGCATTGTGTGAGACAAAGACAACAACTACTCCCCAAAGGGACGTGTGTGTTCCTTTGAGGAACCATAGACAAAGCAACACAGCCAGAGGGAAATATAGTTTTGGGGCACCCTCTGTGTATGTGGACTAGCAAGTAGTCACTCGAGGTTACCAGCATGAAATGCAACAAGTATTATGCAGTCAATGTAAATGGTGAATTAAGTAACACCACTGGTGGTTAGTCTACCCAAGAATGCTAGTCAGCAAACAACACTGCTGTGACAAGCAAATTATGCAAGGGTGAGTGTGTAAGGGACTGGTATCAGTGAGTGGGTCTAAATCTCATTGATTAGTGACGATATTTTTACATCGGCATCACTCTATTGCATGTCGCATGACTTCCACAAGCAGACCAATGTTATGTGATTACTTGTTTCAGACTATCTATCCATTCACATTAAGATTGCCACTTACTGTGCACAACGGTGTTTGCAGATCCCTCATGTGATTCCATGCTCAATCTGACAGGTTCCTTTCCATAGGCCATTCATCTAGTCACACATGTCTAGAAACACTGCTAGCAAATCCAGCTGCATGTGCTTAACATAACCTAAGAAGATGTGCTAACTCCTACACAGTGAATCATGACCTAGACGTGTATTTATAAAACAATGATATTTAATGTAAAGGTAAAATATTACCTACCTAAAACTACCAAAACTAGACTAACCAACTTATCTAACCTAGCCTACACTACCTTATCCTAAAAAACAGCTAAAAATACATTATCTTCACCTTCTTTACTGTTAGACCTGGCACCTTGGCGTGGGTCTCCCTTCCATTTTTTGCTGTTGCCTCATGTGTTTTTGCTGGTGTTAGATGCTTTGGGCACTGTGCCACATCTATTCAGTGCCACAGTGCAAGTGCTGCTTCCTATGATAAATTGATGTATGGATTAGTGATTCCATGATTGGCTAGTTTGGTTTACCTGTCAGACCCTAGTACAGTGCACCAGGAGTGCCCATGGCTTGTAAACCAAATGCTGCTGGTGGGCTTGCAGCACTGGTTGTGCCACCCACAGACGCAGCCTGTAAAAGTGTGTCTCAGGTCTGCCATTGCTGAGCCTGTGTGCAGTCTGGTACTGCAATGCTGACTGGGCAAGTGCACCCACTTGCCAGTCCCTAAACCTTCCCTTTTCTGCATATTAGTCACCCCTATGGTAGGCCCAAGGGCAGGGTGCTTTGTAAGTATAAGTTAGGGCATGCCCTGGTGTGTGTGGCATGTCCTAATAGTGAATTACAGTCATTGTCGTTTTTCACTATTGCAAGGCTACCTGTTCCCATAGGCCAGAATGGGCATTTTGATTATTACATCTTATAATCCTAACTGACTCAGGGAACTAGGTAGAAATTCGAGTTTAGTATGCCTGAACTCAGAATGATAAAATACATCTTTTAGTGAAGTTGGTTTTAACATTCTGTGTTTGAAAATACCACTTTTAGAAAGTAGGTATTTTCTTGTCTAACCATCCAAGCCTGCCTCTGCTAGGTTGTGCATTCCTTGTCTGGAGTTTGAGTGACAGGGGCTGGGGGAATCCAGGAGACAGGGTGAGTCAGCACAGGGCTGCATAGAAAGATCTGCATGTAAATGGATTGGAGGAGTTGCACCTGGGACCTGAATAGGGCTGTGCCTTCCCTCCACAATGCTGGCTCCACCTCCTGTGGTGCGTCTGATGTCTCTGCCCTGCACTGTGAAAGGAAAGAAGGAGTCATGTCAACAAAGTGCTCCAGGACTGACCAGAACTGGTTTGGACTAGGCAAAGGCTTCTCTGCATTCAGAGAACAAAGAGAAACTGAGTATAAATATTGGGACTCAAACCCAAGAACTGTAGATCACTTTGGGAAACAAGAAGAAACCTTTGCTGAGGAGAGGAACCAGAGAGACTGAGGAGTGACTATGCCTAAGCTGAAGTGCTGCTTGGGGATTGGCCTGCAGTTGTTGCCTAAACTGCCAAAGAAAGGAGAGAGGAACTTTGTGTGTGCTTTCATCAACTTGTAAAGGATCTCCAAGGGCTTGAGAGAGAGCTTGCCTCCTGCTGAAGTCTCAGGGACAACAGAATTCACCCGCCAGCTCCGCAAGAGTTCTTTTGGAAGTGACTGCTGCTGTGGGAGGCTTTCTGAAGGACTGCATGTCACAAGGAGCTGGAAGCACGACTCACGAAGCAGAAGCATGTCGCTGACGCAGCCACTGTCGTCGCATTGCCGATGAAGAGGATCGACGTTGCATCAGATGCCGCCGCATCAACAGAGAAGCGTGTCGCCACCACTGCAGTTGTCGCATCGTTGCCGTAGCGCCACGCATCACCGGAGAAGAGGATCGACGTCGCATCAGACGCAGCTGCATCATCGGGAAGCGTGTCGCAGGGCCTGTCACGGCTCAGAAGAATCGCTGAATCACCGCAGGGCCGCCGAAGCCCCTGGCATCGCCGGAGAAGAGAATCGACGTCGCATCAGATGCCGCCGCATCACTGGAAAGCGTGTCGCATGCCTGTCGCGGCTCAGAAGTATTGTTGAGTCGCCACACGGCCGTCGGGCGTGCACGCATCGTTTCGCATAAAGAAGAAGACACAATTTTTGTCGCATTGTACCGGATCTTCATCGCATCACGGCGTTGCGTGCCGCAACGCCACGGAAGCGCAGTAAGAAACCGGTGCATCACATCCCCTCACAGAGAAGAACCCACGCCTCCCCTATGCATCAGTAGGGACCCGACGCATCACCGTTCTTGCGTGTAAGGACCCGACGCATCACCTTCCCTACAACACTTTAGTTGTATAGCGTTACGCATCCTAAGGTACATTGAACTCAAAGTGACGCATTTTAACATCTAAAGAGAACTAAGCTAATTCTACCATTTTAAGTACAGTATTGTGGATTTTTGTCATTTGTGGTCTTGTGTTAAGTCTATATAAAAGATACTTATTTTTAATATACAACTTGTGTGGTGTCCATCTGTAGTGTTATCACTGAGGTACTGTATGTGTTCACAAATGCTTTACACACTGCCTCTGTAATAAGCCCGTCTACTCGTGCCAAGCTACCAAGGGGGTGAGCAGGGGCTATTTTAGGAGTGTACCCCCTTACCCTGACTAGACGCAATGGTCCCTATTTGGTCAAAGGTACCTACCTCTGCCAATAAGAGACCCCCAAATCTAACACTTACTCTACACATATAGCACGACATGCTCACCCCCCTTAATACACATCTTCGTCAAATAGAACATAAACTGCATCTATACACAAACGACCTAAACATGTAAACCTACACAATTTTTTTTTTGTTTTGGGAAATTTTCTTTTTAATATTTTATATTATTATGAATTATTAACCCAACCGACATAGCCTATTAAAACTACTATACATAACCCAACCTATGCCTACACTAACCATCCCTAAACCTTGGTATTAAAACAGTACAGTTAAAACAAAAACTAAAAACATGGGGAAGGGCAGAAAGGCTCCCTGTGGCCAAAATTTGCTCCTCAATTCTGTCAAGAGCCTGCTTGAGAGTCTGCAATAACTGGATTGCGGGGTCCACCTTGTGCTGCAGTGCAGCCACCCAGAGCATCATGTCAGACATGTCCTTAATCATCAAAGTTCGAAGGTTGTACTGTGTTCAGTGGGTTGGGACGGAGGCACTGCTGGGCCTGTGTGCAGGCTGGTGCATTTGCTTGGCACAGGGCCTGAGGCACCTCCCTGGTCACTAGCGGCAGCATGGCTTTGTCCTGGCTGGGCATTCGGGCTGGCGCGACAGCCCTCTACTCCACAAAGTGCGTTGCCATTCGGTGGAATGCCTTGTCCATGAGGTGGATGAGGCTGTTCTTCCTTTGCTGGTTGGTCATGTTGACTGTTGGAGTGGAATGAAAAAGTAAACAAAGTTGCACTAGTAACTGTGTGAATCATCATAAGGCTTCTCATAGTTTCAAACATCACATGCGCCATCCCAAAATCCCATTAATCATCTTGAAGTATGAAGTGACCATCCATGGCAAAATACATTAACTTCTCAAATTTTGACAGGGCCAAAGAACACTAGTGATAGCAAAGTAGGCGACTGCAATGGCATTGTCTGGCCAAATGCAGGTTGACCCATTTCAATACAGAGCATGCTTTGGAACAAAGCTGTAGTGTACACAAGGTATGATACACATGTCTCAAATTGTTCATTTCTGTTCCTTCTACAGCCTGCCACCGACTTGACCCCATAGCCATTGACCTAGGTGAGATGAGCAATATCTGGTTAGTACATGTATTGTGACTCCACAATGTGTAACTGATGTGGCAAGGACACAACTCCCAACACATGGCCACATGGACTTACTGTGTTGAAGATATCTGATAACAACTACAAAAGAATCTGGTGGTCTGGGAAAAGGGAGCAGAAACCAAGTAATCGCAACACACAGGATTACTAACACCCAGCAAGATATCCACTTTCTTGAAATCTGCAAGGAGGTGACTGAAGTGGTCTCTCTTTTCTTTTGCTTACACTTCCTCCTGCTGTCATTTCTGTGGCCTGGTCGTAATCCGATCCACATGACCTCCCTCTGTGATCTAGAGGAGTCGTGGTAGGAAGGAAGGATATCCAAGTAATGACACTGACCACTCTTGGTAGCTGATGGAAATCCTATCATTTCGCGAAGGTCGGTTTTCCTAATGGATTTATCTTTTTTCATTACACTTTGGATACTTGCTGGGTGTTTGTAATCCTGTGTGTTGTGATTACTTGGTTTCTGCTCCCTTTTCCCAGACCACCAGATTCTTTTGTAGTTGTTATTAGCTGTATTGGGGATTAAATCTGTAGGTTGGTCATTAAACTTTCCCTAGGATCCTTTCTCCTTTTGGAGGTGTTATGTATGTTCTTGAAGATATCTGAAACATGAATGGAGGCTGGCTAGCTAACTCACGTCAGAGATGTCGGATACTTCTCCTATATACACTGTTCTAAATCCCGGGAGAACCAATTCATGGATCGTCACATGCAGTTTAAGTATTGGGATTTGTCCTTCTACATAGCCTAGTGTCTGTTCCTAAATCAAATTGTCAGCTATTGCTTTTACCTTACTGTACATCAACGCTGTGCATATCCAAATGATGGATATGTGTATGCATGCTGCACATCTCATATGCACAAGTATCTTGGGATGCAAGTAGTAAGTGGTAGCCAAAGTACACTCCTGGCTCAATGTTTTGTTGTAGGCCATATTGGATATCACCACCAGAAGTTGGATTATGTCATGGAATATCGGGTGACAAGGCCATGCAGATATGCCTTTGTTCAAACACACCTTGGCTTTTCTGGTAAGAAGACAGTGCTAATACATGACTGTGCATCCATTATGGTAAATGGGCGATTACACAGCACGAGTAAGGCCTTTAACTGGATTACCATGTGTGGAATGCTGACATCTGGGGAGCTAGCCTTACCGAGCCTGTCTTCACTGAGGTGTGAATCCTAACATCCTGGCTGGACGTTCTATACCAAATGGACATAGAAGGCAATAAAGACGCCTACAGTAGCAATGTCCATCTGACATGCATTTGGGAGGTTTTCTATCTCAAGCCATGTTCACCTACTGATCCCTTCACATATACTCTAACAAACTATTGCATTTAGCACATGGTTCCTCTGTAACCCAACCATCCATCACCTGTGCCTGCATATATTGGCTACAATTCTATCTTGACATTAGTCAATATTTGATGCACTGGCAAGTTCGACATATGCCATTTGGGATGTATCATGTCTGCATCAAATACTTCCATTGGAATGACCATTGAACCCATCATTGCAAACATCCTCCAACATCACACACAATTCTTTTACAACACAGTAAGCAGTCAGGAGACACTCACTAGTAGCATCTGGATCCTTGAAGCCATCTACCTCAGCCCTGGTGTATGGGTCTGGACCACCTACAAGACATAACATGCTACATTGCACTATGAATGTAGAACACATCCACTGTGGGCATAAGAAGCACAGTACATTGATTTAGCAAATGTCTATGTAAGTCTGTACATTTAGCATTAAGAATATGGCACAGTTGACATGCCTTAATGACACAGGTTGAAGTGTGCACAGATATGAGGCACCAAATCAGGAACCATACGTGCAAAATGTGGAGCGAGTACAAATACATATCTACTTGTGAAATGGTGGAAGAGTGCCAGTGTTGACAAATGCCATAAATGTGTGCCCCTGCACAGGCCAAAAGGACAGGAAGGGCCCGTACATCTTTAATCTGGCCTGTTTCTGCCCTTTATTTTTGATGCAGGTCAGCACAGCATGATGGTTTGCTGAACTTCCCTGCACCAACGAGTTTGAAAAGAGGCCCTTTGAGTATGGCACACGCATATGTGTGCCAGTAATACCCTGGAACGCCTGTTAAAAACTCAACCGGCACAGAGCTGGTGGGGCAGGAAGTACCTCTGGGGCTGGCATGCACTACTTAGTCAGTCTGGGCTAATAGCAGGCCAATGTTTAAATGTGGGTAACCACTTAGAAGGAGTGAGAACCGTATTTTGGATTGGAACACTCGGCCCCTGAAATTGTATTACTTTATAACACTAAAGAGGGTTACCCGTGCTTATTTGAATCCCAAATTTGTCCGCGAGATTGTTGAGTGGACCAACGTATATCTCATCAAAGCGTAAGATCTACACCCAGATAAATTGGTGTGATCTATACAGCTTTTAGGATGTAATTGTTTGGTCCTCACATACAGGTACCACCCATGGCTTGCTTCATCATTGGACCCACGTCCTACTCACCTAGTGTGAGTGGGTGGTCTCAACGCTTTTGTAAGCAGAGCATTTGATCTATTGTATAGGGATTGTGCTTAAGAATAAAATTGCCTGCCAGATCCAATTGTGTTTTATTCTATTGGTTCTATGGCAAGGTTAAAAACAATGAGATATCATAAGAGTGTAGTGACCCCATACATCTGTGGTCGACATGTTTCAGCTGTTTTTAATGGAGAGGACAGATATGGCCTGTATATATGAAAGATGTGGAGCATTTCTTCACTCTCCTTGCACTGATGCAGTTCAGGCAGTCTAGCACTAACACAGGCACCCTTGCACCATGGTGGCTGGGTGCTGGCATTGCAGGGAGGATTATTTATGTCCCGGAAGGGATACATTCCAGCACATTAGCAAGCTGTCAAGGAATTTCCCTGTATGTGTGCTGTAGATTTCATCACACTTAGCTCAAGAAAATGACGAGGTCACAAACATATTTCTCTCATCGTTACGCCATCCTCAGTGATGGGTGGTGAAATCCCCTATATCCCTGGGCTACAGACCTGAAGAAATCTGGGAATGCATGCAATTCACGGGTGAATGCATGGGAATGCCCAGGTCCCGTCCCTCCCCCCGGAACGGATTCCAGTATGAAACCAAGGCAGCCTTTTGGGGTGCCTTCATGTACTCCATAACTATGAGGCCAGGATGAGCCACGTAGGGTGACTTAGCATGGCCTCATGGATATTGTTTAGAGGCTTGTGCCACCAGGCGTCCATGGGACACCAGCGGCACCTGCCTGTGGTGCCTAGTCCCATATCTGTATACATAGCTGTCCTAGGTTGTCTTTTGGCTGCATTACCTACTCAGGGAGTGACATACAGTGGCTGGTTCAGCCACTGTACAGTGTATTTTGCATGCAAGGGACAGATTGACTGCCTAGATTTGCTGTTGATGTGTCTAGGCATACATGACACCTGTTGGTATGTGCATGCCAACAGTTACTAGAGAGTCATTACCAACAGCCAGCATGTCATGTTGTGGTACAAAAACATCTGCTGTATGTGCTTGGGTCAGGAAGGATATGTGTGGCACATGCACAGTGCCAATGCGCATTGTCTTTGCCTCAAAGCTTTGTCTACATTTTGGTGATCATGAGGCCAGCTTGTGTAGCCAAAAGGAGTCTGATTTATTTCAAGGAGAAATATGTTTACTATCGGCATGTATCACAGTATGTTTCTATATTGAGGGGTTACTTCAACTTAGGATGTGGGTATGCATTAACACACAATGGTCACCTGGGCATTTATTGACACAATCTGCCACTAGGACTTAGAATGCATCAGTGCATGGTACCTTGGCTGGATGAACTTTGCATTTTGAAACTGCTTCTGGCCAAAAGTTTCATATTCTGACTCTTTGTGTTGTATTTGTACAATCACACTAAAACTGTACTCGTAGGAGTGTACCCATTGTTTGTATCTGAGTGCAACACACCAACAAGATAGGATATATCCCTTCTTTTTCCAATTACATCTTTTCTGAGAGGGCCAAGTGTGGACGCTTTGGTACTAGGTAGGCACTCTTGCACTGGAACAGTTGACTATTTAGCATTTATATGTGTGATGTGAGATGTCCTAATGGATATTATATGTGTCAGTAAAAAGTGAGGTGGCATATGTAGACTAGGGGTTGGACTGTGTTCCCATGCACATACTATGTGCCTCAGTTCACAGTCATCAGACTAAGAGTTAACTCTACCATCCTCCAAAAGTACGGGGCTATACAAAGGGCTAGCTGTACAACACACAACCACAGTCATTGTATTCTATTTACTTTAGAATACCATTTTGATTTTGGTCGGATGTCTGACAGTCATTACACTGCAACAGAACACATTATCATAACCTGTCCAAACTGTCCCAGACTGCTTTTTGTGTTTGGTGTCTGTCTTTCCAATGGAACAGCATTTGGCACAGATTGTTGGCATGCAAACAATTTTCTATCTATATGATGTTGTCCATCGCTGTCTGTTACATATTGCTGCATACCTTTGTTGTGTGCCAATTACTATCAACTGTGATGCAAGTATTTTTATGTTTACAGTAACTATGAAGCAAGATTTCTAACACAATGGTAGTGTTTATACATTACTTCTCTTTTTATAACAACTTTTACATGTAGTCCATATATTTGTCATCCACTGATGTGGCTCGTGTATCTGCAAAGAAATGCTGCACAATTTGGTCTCTCCACTGTGTCCCAGAAAGTGAAGGTGCATGTTGCTCTTGGTCCTCATCTTCCTCCTCATCATCCTCCTGAACTTCATGGTCCTCATTTCACTCGCCTCATAGGAAATTGGTCTGCACACATATGTTGTGCAAAATGCAGCAAACTAGTATTATTTTACACACCACAGGGGGGGAGTACAACAATCATCCCCCTGGACATGTCCATACAGAGAAAGCGTGATTTAAGGACAAAGTCCACTCCACTATGGACCGGGTCCTGCTAAGTGCCTAGTTGTACCTCCGCCGGGCATCCGTCTGGGGATGTGCATGTCGGGTCATGAGCCATGGCTGCAGACCATATAATCGGTCAGCTGAAAAGACAGGAGGGAAAGAATCAGTCAATGATCATGATGGTTGATGTGCCCACATTCACCTACATTCTGTTGTGTCCTGAATGACTCATACACTTTGCAAACAGTGTGAGATGTGTCCTGGCATTGTTTGGCATACACGCACTTTCATTTTGGGTATGACTGACACTGTACTACACACACAAGTATACTGGCCTGTGTGATAAACTTATCATATCTAATACTTGGGCTTATCAATTCCATGAACATGGTGAATCTTTCCTAGTATGGAGAGTCAGTTAAACATTGAGGAAACACTTGTCTCACACTCCTCTAGTATATTTGTTTGGGACTACTATTGGTATTGCTGAAGTAATACATGTCAGACTTTACCAAATTTAGGCTTGTCAGATGATGTTGTGTCATTCATTCACACACATTTAGATGTAACAGTAGTAGTCACTGTTGTTTATTGACTACTGTCATGGAGAGATTAGTGAGTGCATGTCATTGTGAGACATGATAGTATACACATGGCAGTGCACTGTGTCCACTGTGTTGACAGTGCACAAGGGGAGAGATATGTGGGAGTCTTGCGCTGTACTGATTGAGGACAGTCTAAGACATATTTTTCAACATGATTCAGTGTCCTGGGTGTGCAGCCTGCACTGGCAGACAAATGGCAGCATTGCAACAAGACAGGCACATTATATGTATGGCTGCATTTCCTGTGAGCTGTACTTTTTTGCATGAGGGTGTACCTTATTGCACACTCAGTACCCTTGGAGGATAGAGCTGGTTTGTGTAGTACAAAATGGATTGCACATTGTATGGCAGGTGTGTATATATGATGAGTATTGTATTTTCTATTGTACACATGACCTGGAGAAAGCCTAATATTGAAGAAAAATCATTTTCACAGGTGTTAGATACATGACATGACCATGAGAGTTACGTCTGGTAGCACAGACAACAGAAATGAAGGCCCTTCTTACAAACCGGTATGGTGACACAGCATTTTACATAGTGTTGCATTGCTCAGAATCTTTCCACCATTTTGAAACACATGCATGGCCTCATTTACAGGCTGTTGCCACAGTCCAGCACAGGAAGTCTCTTAGTTACACTACCCAGCGTCTAAAGGAAAGGGCAGGAATGTGCTATAATAATGACATATGGCTCATTAGTGTTCCTTCTGCATGCGCAAGATCACAGATGGGTCACTAGTGCCAACACAAGTAACCTTGCACCATGCTACAGGTGTGTCTGCGTTGTGGGCTAAATTGGTGTTATGCAGTAAGGGACACCATTCTGCACAAAAACAAACAATGGATCCTTCTTCCCTTCTTTTATGTGTGCTGAGCACAGATAGAAGGAGTAAATAACGAGAATAAATTAAGTTATCTCTCCTTGTTACACATCCCCTGGGGAGGAATACATGTTTGACACAATTCCAGTTTCGCATGTCCTTGTAATTCTGGGAATGTGTCAAAACACATTGGTGTTGTATGGGGAAACCCACCATAAGACCCATGGAACACATTCTTGACGTAGAGTAAGGCAATGCAGAAACTTGAACTGCCTTGCTTCAGTCCATATCTATGAGGCCATGCGAAGGCACACAGGGTGACTATTCGTTGCCTCGTAGATATGATTGAGATAACTGCTCCACTAGAGCATCATGTAAATGTACGCTCCAGCAGCATAGGCCTCTTGTACATGAGGCTCACAGTGGCTTAACAGATCTTAACACGTACGACTTGGAGGGCTGTATTGCACATGTGCCGTATAGTATGGTGAAAGTAATAGGGCCACACCTGCTACGCAGGGCCGGACTGGCCGTAGCGGGCACCGGGCAATCCCCCGGTGCGCCGCACCGGTGGGGGCCGGTATTGGGACCCTGGGGGCCGTTTTTGTTACAGGGCCGTTTTTGCAGCATAGCTGCAAAATCGGCCCTGTAACAAAATCGGCCGAAAACCGGCCCTGGCAAAGAGCTCGGCGGCACCCCTAAGGGGCGGAGAGGGGGGGCGGGGAGGGGGCCTGCCGAGCACTTTGCCAGAGCCGGCTTTTGTTCCCAGTCCGGCCCTGCTGCTACATATGCACTGTCTTATTCACCCCAACACAAATTTGGATATTTTATTCTACATAATTAACTGTCACAAGGTCAGGCATGTGCTTGAGATGTACTTACCATTCCCACATGTCCCATTCTGGAAGCTCTCGTTTATGATGGAATGTCTGAAGATGTTTGCATCATGAGCACTCCTAAGGTATTTTGCCAGCACATTGATGAACATGCCCACATGGTCCACTATTCCCTGAACGATGATGGAATATGTGTGCTTTCTATTGTCATCAAGGTTGGATGTAGCCGCAGGAGGCACAAGTATCACATGTGTAGTGCATTTCCCCCAACACGTGGGAATCCTGCAATGGCATATAAGCCTTGCTTATTTTACAGTTGTTTCTGCTGTGTGTTGAGAAACATGATGTACTGGGGTGTGAGGCTTATGACGGCATCCAGGAAGTAGGGTGCCGAAAAAGATGGCTGAGACATTCCAGCCTCTTTGGCTGTGGTGGGTTGGAATGATCAAGACGCCAGCATGTGTAGTACTGCTATCAGCTTGGCCCGCAGAGGGATGTTGTTGCTCCTCTGGGATGTTGTCTGCAGCCTTGGTGCAATCTGGTGAAGGAGCAGGACAATTGGCTCCCTCCTGAGCCTGTAATGGGTGATGACCGCCTCCTCCCTGAAGTCAATGGGGGTCATTCTCTGTCGGTATGTCCGCTCCCTTCTCCTGCGCTGTCTTTGTGTTGATGGTGGTGGTGTTGTCATCTTCTTCCTGCTTCAATCTGCAGTATGAGTAGCTCCATGGCACAGTTCAGCTTGCCTAAGTGCTCTGGGTATGTTCTGCTTATGTACCAATGCCGATGTGTCATTTTTACACCTGGTTTGCCGATGCGCAGGGATTTAGATGCATTTTTGATTCTGCGTGTCATTTGCCAAGGATGTGTCACTTTCCCAAATACTTCTAAATATGGGTGCATCAGTTCTGTGCTGGATCTTATGGGGGAACGCCTACCTTGCATATGATTAACGTAAACTGGCATAGCCAGTTGTGGCGCAGGAAAAAACACAGCACAGGACTGAGAAAAATGATATATTGGGCCTAATGCGTCACTTTTTAAATATGGAGTGTGCAGCAGCGGCATCAAAAAAAGTGATACAATGGAGGCACAAATTCCCTGTAAATATGGCCCAATGTATTTATTCATTCTTCACCGCCCCCTACACAACTGACATATAGAAAATGTACTGCACGTTTAATAGAAACGCTCCATTGCTTTTTATTTTGACACTCCACCCAAATCCCACAGATCAAAACCTACCACGGGTATCAAAAAAAGAAAATTAAAAAGCACAACAACTTCTGCAACATTTAAGAACACTTCACTTTTTTAGATGGTTTAAAGCGATTATCGTGCCCTAATACTCTTCCAGACACAGAGCAGAAGCATCTATCTGCTTGCGACTCAGGCTGATTGGATTGCTTAAATAAGCAAAGACACAGTGAAATCTCTAGCGTACTTTATTTGGGCGTCATGCTCTGAGAATTATACATAACATTGCTCTGGATGTTAGACAGCGAGGGAACAAAATGCAGGTGCTGATCTTACAGTAAAAATGCAGTCTTAATGGAATCATGGCTTTTTTTATTGTAAAAACATCATTGCTAGAGGCAGCAGGGACCCGACCCCGAGCTCTTTGTCCTGCAGCACAGCCTGTTTTCTGCTGACTCGTTTGAAAATTGTAACAAGTGTTGCCGATACTACGTCATTGTCACGGCAAGGAGACTTGTGTCGAAATGAAACACCTGCGGCATCTTACTGATAAAAAGGTGCATTACCGTTTCAAATAGTTACTTTGCAATGATGCAACCCCATGGGACAGGGAAGCTAACATCCGGGGCCTCCAGTCTCTCGTGGATTTGCTTAAGCCTTGATAAAACCAGGGGTTGCAAGCCACATGACAAGGGTCGCAAACTCACAGCTGCAACCTACGGCGACCCCTAAATGAAGTCCATGGCGGGAAGTGCACAAGAATGTTGTAAGAATACGTATCTTTGTTATAGAAAAGCTTCCGCATCCACATGGCTGCCACGAGCCCTGTCCTCTTTCGATGCCTCTGGGATTTTGTTTCAATGCTCGTGTAGCACTGCGACAGAGGCTCTCAAGTCACACAGCCATAACTATTTATGCTGGTAAATGTAATTAAAAAGCAATTATTTCTTCCCTGTAGTATTGGCAGCACTGGGATGATTTTGCCCTAAAGCCATTATTAGGCTTCATGCTGAGCCGTGACTACAATAAAAATAAAACCTAATTTCACACATTACATTTATGATCAGTACCCCTTGCTTCTGCCATTAAACCTTTTGTAGCATGCCATTAAGCAGATGAACAGGATTTACTCCAGACTGTGAGATTTTAGCAGGTTAACCATTTGGATTTCATAGTAATTTAGTTGCAGAACATCTAAAATGTTAAAACGTGCTTGTTAAGTTATGTTGTTTCATGCCAAATGCAATCAGCTATATTATTCACCTCTAATAAGCGTTTGAGGTCTGACAACTGAAGGCCGATATGCCCCCTGGCACTTTTGAGTGGGGTGGTACAGTCCAGAGCACTGTGGGCGAGTTTAGGCAGTTTTTATTAGGCAGAAGCGAGGCTTAGCTATAAAGGGCGGTGAGAATGGTCTACCAAGCACCATTTTATAGATGTTGCACACAGTGCCTGGTAGAGTAAGGCCAGGTGAACGAAGAAGAATTTTAGGGGAGGTACCTTGGGTGAGACAGTACAGGAAAAGGCGGACAAAAGTGGAGCGCATGGACAAGCAGGGCGGTTGCTCGTGCTTGCGGGGTTCAAGAAGCAGGGCAGAGCAGTCAGCCCACCCAGTGAGCACGAGCGTGAGGCTAGTGGTAAGCCCCGCACTGCATGACATGCGGGGAAAGGAGGCGGGAGGTCAGAGAAAGGGCAGGGAGAGATGGGAGGCAGGCAGGAAGGTGAGCAGAACCCCAGGGGGGCCAAGTGCAGGGCACAGTGGGATCCAGTGCCAGATGAAAGACATATACAAGGTGGAGACAGCTCCAAAACAGGAAGCTTTGAAGGCTGCGAGAAAGGAGGAGGAAAAGCTGGCAACATGCGGGGCCCACCAGCAGGGCGCAGACAAGTAGTGGGTACAAAGAAACATAGAGTCTATTCAGGGCACTGCTTCAACCCTGGTGGCTGTACTACTAGAATGGAGTGAGGGCAAGAAGAAGGAGGTAGCACCAGGGTGGAGAGAAGGAGAAGTGACTGGTTCGGGGAGAGTGAACCAAGCCCATGAGAGTGTATGGGAGACTGGCAAGAGGTCAGGAAGATTCTCAGGCGTTGGGGGGGAACATACTGGGTGCCCGATCGGAAGTGAGACTGAGGCAGAGTGCAGAGTAAATGTACTACCTGTCAGGTGGCACAAAGAGGACTGGAAGGCTAAGTGGGGCAAGAAAAGGGGGTGGGAGAGTACTGGAGTGAAAGGAAATGGGTATTGGTGCCAAAGCAGAGCTTGCAGGGGACCAAAGATAGGAGAAGAGCCAGCACACCAGCCTTCACTGAGTGTGATTGGGTTCCAGATCAAGACGTCGTTCCAGACTTGGAAGAGTCTACTGTGGCTCTCAGACCCTGAGGGGAAGCAATGGCATGGTCTCGACCAGACGGTCCAAAACAGCGATGGATGGGACCGGGAAGAGATGGGGAAGGTCTGGAGATGCCTCAGGCATAGTAGGTAAAGGAAGGTCTGGTGGGGCCTCCTATGTATTTTCAGGAGGACAGTTTGGTGAAGTGGCCTCTGTAAGGCAAGTAAAACAGGCAAATGATGCTTGGTGAGATGAGGAGTTCATATCTCTTACCACACATGGCCACAGTGCATCACGTGGATTTCATACTGGACTATGATGATGATGATGATCTAGAGGAAGGGGACTTGGTAGAGAGTGGGCCAGAAAGTTTGAGAGCAGAGAGAGAGTGATGGGCTTCAGGACTGGGATTGGGGCAAGAGCATGGATAAAGAACCTTCTGCAATCTGCGAGTATGTTGCAGAGCAGAGCGATAGAGGTGGAAGGGGCAGCAGGCAGTGCAAAGGAGGAGGCAAGATTGGCAGAGCAGCAACCTTTGGTGCATGCACCGATATCACACCCAAGCAAGCAGTTAGACAAGAATAGAAAACCTGGGATAGTTTCAACATGAGTAGATACAGGCGACATGCTGGAAGGGGGGACGATGAGTCAAGACTGAGCAAGGGTATTTATGTAGCAGACAAAGGGATTGGTTAAAATATGGGGCAGGTAAGGTAACAGAGAAAGAAAAGGAAGGACAAGACAAAATAAAGGGGATAAGAAAGAGAGCAAAGAATTGAAGATAAAGAAACTGCCCTGTATGGGTATTACGAAGCCCCAGGGAACACCCTTAATGGCATCCACAAAAGATCAAATTTGAAGTGGGGATTTATTGTGTATAGGCCCTTTCAGGGGTGTCTTACCCAGGGAGGGGTGGGGGCATACGGGGGAGGTCAGACTGGTCAGATGGGCATGCTGGGCATATAATAGGGGATCTTGCACAAGAGAATATTCAAAATTTGGACATGAGTGTTCCAAGTGTGCAGCCCAACATAAGTTCATTCAGTCAGGTGGAGTTCCAGGTGGGATGTAAGGAGTGCAAGGGGCTCCTGGCAAAAACTATCTGTGAGGGGGGCTCGAGGGGCTTAGGGAACTGCGGGAAAGGGCTCTTATGCCAGTTAAACTGAAGAGACTGACATACTGGCTATGAGGGTATGAGAAAGAAGACAATGTCGACATGTTGCAGGAGTGTTTTGAGATGGGATTTCAACTGAATTATGAGAACCACGTGAGAGCAAATAGAAGGATAACCTGAAATCAGCAAAGGAACATCGGCATGTGGTGAGAGACAAGCTTCAGACAGAGGGCAGGGCAGGTAGAATGACAAGTACATACAAAATATGGGTATTAGAGAACTTGATTGTCTTTCCAATATGGGTGGTACCAAAGAAAGAACAAGGGTAGTTCCGGCTGATACAGCGCTTATCATGGCCTCAAGGCTATTTGGTAAAGGATTACAAAGCAGAGGACTTGTCCTCGGTGACCTGCTCATCAGCCAATGTGGCAATTGACTTGGTGAATTCAGTGGGGAAAGGAGCACAATTGTCAAAAACTGACATCAAGTTGGCTTTTCAAATTCTTGTTTGAATGTCTCAGTACCTTTTTGAAATAGTTATTCACATTTGTGACAGGACAGTGACATGTTACCTGTATGTTTTCTTTTTTTGCGGGCCCTCCCATGCTCGACAGACTGTCAGCGGATGCTGAATAGTTTTTAAGAGCTGATGAAGGATGTGGGGGTACCTCTGGCAGACGAGAAGACAGTAGGACCTGACACAGCGCTGTAGTTTCTGGGGATTGAAATTGGCACATTAAAGATGGAAGCAGGGTTGTCCGATGATAAGAGGTGGGCAATGATAGTTCTGCTGGATAACTTCTTGGTGAAGAGGAATGTGCATGTGAGGGAGGTTGAGATACTGCTAGGACATTTTAATTTCATGTGCAGGGTGGTACGGGCAGAAGACTGGGCCTTGAACTAGGAGGGGGAGCATGCCACACCAAAGATGGAGACTGTCAGCAGGGGTGAAGGAAGATTTGAGAATGTGGCAAGCATTTCTGGAGCAATTTAATGGTATATTGTTGCAGAGAGTCTGGTACAGGACAGAATAGGGCATGCAGGTATTTTCTGATGTGGCCAGGATTTTAGATTTGGTCTCTACTTGAGGGGACACTGGTGCGCAGAACAGTAGCCTCAGTCATGAAAGAAAGGAAGAAGGAGCATACTATTTCTAGAGTTGTTTCCACTGGTTGTGGCCCCCTTTGAATGGGGTGATCAAATTGCAGATAAAGCAGTTCTGCTAACATGGAAAACATGGCAGCAGTGCATGTGGGGAATAGGGAATAGACAATCAGCCAAAGACATGATGTTGTTTAGGCAGTTGAGGATCTTTGTATTGGGCTGTCTAAAGTACAATATTTTCTTCAGAGCGATTCATGTACCAGACGTAGACAATAACATTGTAGACTCTCCTCTCTTGTTTGTTGTGGCAGAGGTTTCGGGGCCTAACAGTAGGAGCAGATGAAGAAAAGATACCAATACCATAGGAAGTATGGCAGATAAGAGTCACAGGATTGGTGTTAGGCTCACTAGCACAGTCAACAAGATGAGCATATATGAAGGACTGGGTAGAGATTTTGGCATCAGGGGCACAACAGCAAGGGATAGAATAGGAGTGACAGAGAGGTGAGGAGGTGATAAAGTTTATCCTGGATGTGGTAGGCAAAGGTCATTAACATGGTTACAATTTCAGGTAAGTTGGTAAGCACTGATTCATAGGCAAGCAGTTTTAGGGATACGGTTTCTCAGCAGGTGAGATGGGTAAGAGGCTATTGGCGGGGTGGGCCAGAGAAACCCTCAATGGAGGGAAAGAAACAATGATGCTAGTTGCTAGTGTGGTCAGTAGCATAGAAGGTAATGGGAGAGTTGCTCTTTCTGTTTCATGATGCCTGCGAGGCGGAGCTGTTCACGTTGTTTATGAGCTGGATGTTTTTTGGCACATTTTGAGAGGCTGAATTGTTGGGGGGTAGAGACGCTGGGGGACTAGCCTGGGAGAATGTGTATATAAGAAGAGACAACATTGTGAAATTGCTGGAAAGGTCTAAAACTGCTCAACGGGCTATGGGTAAGACAGTTATATTAGAGGACTATCCTGTACAGTGTGTTTGTCCTGTGTATCTGGGCTCCAATTTCAGATGGGAGACAGGAAGGGCTCAGAGTAGGGTATTTCAGAATCAGGATGATCTAAAGGGACGTCTTTTCAATTGTTAGCAGTACTTAGGAGACCGGCAGTGCACCGGGTTTGCCACCAGCAGAATTTGTCACTCATTCATTCCTCTTAGGGGCGGCCGCGGAGGAAGGCAGGAGGGGTTGGTCTGCGGACAGGATAAAGCAATTGGGTAGGTGGCATTCATATTGCTATAAATGGTATGTAAGGGAGGCGGGGAGGAAGAGATTTCATGATTAATTGAATGTATGCTGTCTCTCATAGGCTCAGTACCGTACCGGGCCCAGACTGAGAAAAATAACTATTGGTCTGGATTGTGGGCCATTCATTCATTAAATGGGCAGAGGAACAAACTTTAAGGCGACGACAAGAAACTCAGTTGGGGTTTGATGTACAGACTGCTAAGGTGCAATGGTATGGTGAAAGGGTTGAGGCGATGACAAGAGCTATTACCTCTACTTAACGGGTTACTGGAGAGGAATGGTTGTCTGGGTGTACTAGTACGGTATGGAAACGTGCAGTAAATACTAGTAGGTTGATAATACGGTGGATGCTATGAGTGGTTGTGTTAAGGAGTATTATTTAATATGTAAAATATATTTCTTTATTTTGCAGATTTAAACGAACTTTTTATTGGGAGAGAATGTGTTGAATGAGGGTAAGACAAGTGATTTGAGTTACTTGTGAGGTGTCTGAGTGATTTGGAATACCACGCAGCAATCACCTATTTGTTTTAGGATGAGTGAAATTGCGGAAAATATGATGCACGTGGCTTAAAAGACAAAGGAATGGTTTTCATGGATTTGATCATTTTTGGGGCTTTTGTAATTGGTTGGTTGATGTGTACATTTAATTTTTAGTGCAGCCTGAGACACTTTACTAGATTGTCAGGGGGAAGAGGAAAAATATGGGTGCACTTTCTAGTGTGTTGCCTAAATAGGCATCACGGCTCTGTTGTTATGCCCACAGTTTGGCTTTTATGATATACTTAGAATATAGGGTTAACATGACTCTTCATATAATAGTGATTATAATGTTTATTTTTTTGTTTGTAGCCCTGTGGACGTCGGTGGCAAACTTGCCACGTTGAGGAAACACGTGTTGGTTACATCTGTATGTATTTTTCTGTGTATGAAGAACATACTTATATTTGTAGAAACTGTTTGGAACCGAATAAAGATAAGAAAATAAGAAAAAATTAAAACAGTGACTACATTGTGCTGTGCATAATAAAAAACATATGTCACTGTACATTTCGAATTGGGGCTGCTTAGGAATACTCAGGAATACTGTAGATATTGTTCTCAGGATTTCCTGATAAAAGAAGGGGTGGTGGCTACCCTATTTCCTTCGTAGCACTAACTATAAAATTGCTGGGCATGCACTCATCTGCGCATAATTACAACCAAGCCATGTCTTCATTGCATTATGGATGTACTAGTAGTGTACCAAGGGGAGAATGACCTGGGGCGTATGAAAGGTTGGGCACTGTTAAAGGTAATGAAGCAGAATTTGAGAGGAGTCAAGCTGAACTGGACAAGGGCATTTTTGTCATTCCCGAAACTGATACCAAGGAGAGAATGGTGGGGTGAAGAAGACATCAGTAAATGATAAGGCCAGGAAGAAAGTAAACAGAGAACTGCGTACGTTTTGCAGGGGGCAAGGAAGTGGCAGGATTGTGCATCCAGAGTGGAGGTACGCAGCAGTGAGTTTTGTCTGGCAGGACAGGGTGCATTTGTCCCCTATGGGCAAGGATCTATATCTGATGCGGATTTGAGAGGCGTTGGCAGAGGCAATGGGGGTTAGACTTTAGAGGTAAACTTGAGGGAGAGGTTATCAGTAGAGAAGACTGCAACGGCAGGCAAAATGAGAAGAAAAGGGGTGGGTTATTGGGGTGGGGGGCAGAAAAAAACAAATTGCTGTGTTTTTTTCTTGATAGTGGTTTGCCCAGATGTTTGCATGGTTCAAACATTTTATTGCTGTGAGGGAAGCCGTTTGAAGGGGGAACTATGATACTAGTTGCTGAAGGGTTTATGGTTATTGTGGAAATGTGGATTTTCCTGATCAGTTATGTCCCCTATCTTGGACCCCAACGGTTCTATATGCATGTTACAAGTACATGTATGTTCCCTCCAGTTCCAGTTTCTAAGACGCAAACATATGTGTGTCTACCGTCGACATGTTCTCTGTCAGATCCGCCATCAAAGGGCTGGATATTCGATTCCTAAACATGAAAGGCCACCGACTTTATATGGCTAAGTTACTACATTCTTACAGTTCAGGCAAGTAGGCCCGATTCTGTCCTCAAAGCCTTTCCCTGCTCTCTGTCTTTGACAGCTTCAGCTTGAGCTCGCATCTGTATCCATGAACTTTGTCCTACTCCCTGTGCAGCTAACGGTGCCTGCCTCGGCCAGTTTTCGCATGCCTGCCAAGAAGCTGTATTTCACCTTCGAATTATCTATTTTGCTCTTCAGCCGATGCATTCCTGTCCAGTAATTTAGGTAAACATTTCCTTTAGCTCACAAGCAAAGGACTCAGCCTTTCCGTCCTCCTGCAAGTGATTCATAGCCCTGTTGCCATGGAAAGTTTTCTGCCCCTCGCATCTCATATAGACACTTAGACGCTTGTACACGCACACACAGTTAGTATAGAATAGATTCTGTCCGAGAGTCCTTCCTTGTGGATAACATAGTTCTCTAAACATAGGATGGTAGATATGATTTGGGATTAGGTTGACTTGACCCCCCAGACTTTTCGTCTCCACATGTAGAGCTAAATGTCAAGTCCCCTTCACCCCCTAGTTGCACGTCAATTACACGTCATGATGCCGCGCGCGCATCTATGCCAAGTATTATCTTATAGATCCACCTATGTCTGATAATCTTAACCAATCATGTTTCTTTTATTCCTTATTACGCCTAGTTTCAATTACGTACCTATTTTGTCACTTTTCTCATCAAATGTTACGCCTTCTACATTCGTTTCATTGTAATGCACTTATTATAAAAATACATGTCTGTCAATAAAGTATTGTACTTCACTTCCTGAACCCTCGTGGTGACGGAACCTGAAGGCCGCGACTCGAGTCGGCCATTTTGAATGGAATAAAGCCCATTTAGAAAACCTCTTATACCACGGATTCTGCCTCTTGTTATTTTGAGCTATTTACTTTATTTTAAGATTCCGTATGAAATTCAGTCCGGTATTTTTATTTACCACATAATGGCGCCCGAACAGGGACACTTTCTCATCTCACGCGCCGGCGGTGCGTTGCAGGCCCGGTCTCCTGCCACAGCTGGACGGACCATAAACGCGTACCAGCAGGATTTCCTGTAAGCTCCCTCCGGTCAAGCGGGGGCGACTGAGGCTGCGATCAACCCAGACGAGGCGGTGAGAAGTGCGAAGTATCCCGACCAGAGCCTAGCTGAGAGAGCAAGATCCGAGGTATACAGAGGCCCACCAGGTTTTTCCGAAATCCCGATGTCCAGAGGGTCCGCTGTCCGCAGTTATCGAGTCCTGTCCATTCTCTGAGGCCTTCCGTTTCAAGGAGCTACTCGGTGAGTACCATCGCCGGGGAGGCGTGTTGACGCGCACATAGGTTGTGCCGGTCAAGACGGATTTGGGTACACAAATCCGGTCTGCACTGTTTAGCAGTGTATATGTACTGTTTAGCAGTATATCAAGTATTCCGAAGTATTCAGTTATTGTCAAGAATTCAGCGTGGTGATGAGTTAGGCAGACTGTCATCATTGTCGATCATTGTTATAATGTTTAATGTTTAATGTTTAAAGTATTCAGAAATGTCTTGCATATTGTGGTATGAATGACTGTTCATTGTTCACTGTTCATTTATTGTGTTTTTCGTATTAAGAAAATTCAAGAGTAAGTATCAGATCAGTTGTAAATATGCCGCTCTTCTCGAAGTTAAGACAGATTACTACCAGAAAAGGGGTGCTTGAAGAAGCAGTTCCTATTCCTCCTAGGGACACTCCAGGGCATTTTATGTACCATAAACATGGCTTAGATGCCATATTGTTTCTTGATCTATGGGTAGATTATACCAAGGGATTGCCGGAAAGTCAAAGGTGGCCCGTAGCGGGAACCTGGGATGCAGAATGCATCATGAAAGTGGAGGAAGAGTTATGGAAAAGAAAGGTCAGACAGTCACAGAAAGACGCTGTTGAGTTATGGCGTAAAGAATCTCATAGACGAACAGAAAAAGCACGTAGACAAGAAGAGAGGAGTAAAGAAAGTTCAAATAAAGTTCAAGAAAATCTATTAATTGAGGAAGGTATCCGAGTGAAATCAGAACAAGTAAATAGACAAAGAAATGCTCTTATGAATGGTATGTATCCCCTACTAGCCGAAGGATTACCTAAGGCTGCTCCAGAGATACCAAAAGACTTGCCACCCCCATTATTTCCAATTAAGGTACATCCAAAAGGGCATCCCAGAACCGCAGAAGATGTTTTTCTTTCCTCATATCTAGACGACGCAGCTCCCGAGTATGCTAACGCCGCACCACATAGACCGTCTGGCGGAGGGGTTCAACGTCAGGATCAGGTATCTGTCCCCGTGCAACAGCAAGTCCCGACACAAGCTTCGGCAAGCACATCTGTTTCCGCATCTGTCTCCGCAGTCGACTCTACAGGGGTATCAACACCCATAGTTGCTGTGTCACGTTCAACGAACCCATTCACACCCGACGCCCCAGATGGGGCCACGGGAGGGGCTAGCATTACCTTCACACCACCTAGAATAAATAAACTTGTTTTTCAAGAGTCAGCGCATTCACGTACACCTAAATTCGTAAGTGAACGTACGCTTAAAGAACTCCTTGTAAATTGTAGATATGACCCGGTGGTTGGTAAAGAGGATGAAATGGTCCTGGCATCATTACGTATCAGGCGAGCCGCAGAGTATTTAGCAAGGTTACCAGGGATGATTACGCATCTAGATAACATATATCATTTTGTTCAAACAGGACGAGATCCAGGATGTATTAACAGAGCTATGGAATTCCAGAAAGTAGAGATACAGGGGGAACTGTTACGTTTCCTCATAAACTGTGTAATCAGAAATCAAGATCGTCCAGGGGTAGACCCGAATGCAATGCTTACTCTTACAAGATGGAGTCAGAATATATCAGAAGGGAGACACAATAAACAAAATTGTATAATAGCCATGTGCCGAAAAAATCCGTAAAGAAATAGAACGTATCCGACGCCTGTAATAAATCTGAAGTCTCCTGAACATTCGTTTCAAGCCGCTGATAAAATACTACGAGAACGAAGGGGTTACCACCTCCTCGATTCCATGGATGAGCAAGAATTAGCCAGATCAGCCGTTCACTGGATTGTTAGTCCTGAAAAATACGGTGATGAGACCGTAGCACACACGTTTCTAAATCTCAGTACAGATGAACAACGTTTAGCTGGAATCTATATGATTCAGCAACTCCTTATATTATATAAGAGCCAACATGCTGACCCTGGTCCTTTACCTGATATATTAACGGAACTACTCACGTACAGATGGAGAGGTTCTAGTAACAAGCTAATTAAAGAGATATTAGTGTCACGTAAGCAGTATGTCCTTTTTGTAAGTCCGGATTCTCTCTCGCTGCCCCGCAGAGAAAGAGCACCGTACTATATGGATAGACAAAATCCTTTACGAGAAGTGCACCCAATAAAAGGCGAAGACAATGAGTTTCACCGTGTATTTGTTTACACACCCATATCAAAAATGGAATTATTAGAAATGAAGAAAGTAGTACCTAGTCATGATAAAGACCCAGCGGGTTTCCACCGAGAAATTAAAGACATGTTACTAATGGGAGAGTACACCTTTCCTGATATTATGACGATATTAAAGGTGCTTTTGCCTGCTGGCATTTATGAAAAACTGAAAGAAAAAGAGTGGGAAGTGGGAGACCAAAAGATAGACTGGACAGCATTAGCAGAGGAAGAAAGGGCCCGAACTGCAGGTTCAGGGCTCGGGGATAAAGTTAAACTGTTACCAGGTTTACTAGTACAGGTACTGCCACGTTTATTAACTACAAAAAAGGAAGATTGGGGTGCAATCACAGCCTGCAAACAAAAGCAAGATGAAGACACAAGCGATTATTATGCTCGATTTGAAAAATGTTTTGGTATAAATAGTGGTATAAAAGCAAGTAGTGATTCATATCCACATTTATTCGTGACAAAATTAGTGGAAAATGCATTACCTCCAGTAAAGAATAGAATATTGAAATTCGAGAGTACCTGGCAAAGTAACACTCCGTCGCAAATGCTACAAATGTTACAGTATCATCACAATAGAATTAGGGATGAACAAGAACACGAGCATAGACGCATGAAGGATACAAAAATGAAAATGCTAGTTTCTCAGACAGTACCAGCAGATGGTCACAAAAAGGGTGTGACACACTCTGGTGATTCTGCAGTTCCTGTAAAAGGAACCTGCAATTACTGTAAACAACTAGGCCATTATGTACATGATTGTCCAGTCCTGAAACGTAATATAGCTACAGGTATTGCAAAAGAGAGACCACGATTAGTTAGACAAGATCAGAATGAACAAGGAGCTATGCAGCATGGACAGTCCATGCCAGTTCAGCAACAGTCCATGCCAGCCTCACAGCAACCCATACAGTTTGTGCCAGCTGCACCACCGTTGCCTGCTACTGCCACACAAACCACAACACGACAAATGTATCAGACTGCACAGTATGAATACCCTGAATATCAGCGTTACGCATGAACCAGCCTAGAGAGGGAAGATGACTTACCGCTTATCGAGATTCCTGTAGATCAAGAAGGACCTTATGTACATAGTGAATTATTAGGTCAAAATAGAAAATTCTTACTCGATACAGGGGCAAGTCGAACAACAATAAAACGTAGTGAAGTTCCAGGGGCACCCCTCTCAGGCTCTCAAAATGTTTCCCTTGGTTTTTCGGGAAAACCTATTGTTAATGAAGTATCACAGCCTCTACCACTTACGATAGGACCTTTGACACGAACTACAGATTTATTGCTTACTAAATCATGCCCAGAAAATTTGTTAGGAATTAAAACTCTGAAAGCACTAGGAGCCATAATATGTTGTTCTCCGAAAGGAGTAAGGTTGTTTTTGCGTGATTTTAAAGGTCACTATGTGTCTAGAGACATGGATCCCCGACTACAGACTTTACCAGTACATCTATGGGCACAAGGCCCTACGGATGTTGGCTGCATGAACATTACACCCTATCGAGTCACACTGAAAGCAGGAGTGGTACTACCACGAATGCGACAATACAAGTTACCGCATGATGCTGTAGTGGCTTTGCTGAAAATCATTGATGAGCTGATTGCCCAGGGAGTAGTTGTAGAAACAGACTCCAATGTATGTAATTCACCGATAATTCCGATTCTTAAACGAACTGATCCTACTGCCCCACCAGTGTACCGATTGGTTATTGATTTGCGTGAACTAAACAAGTGTATTGTACCACAATTCCCTGTGGTCCCTGATATATCATCATTGTTGACAGCAATTGATTCCGAAGCAACATTCTTTACTGTAATCGATCTCAAGAATGCCTTTTTCAGCGTCCCAATAGATCCGGAAAGCCAATACTTGTTCGGATTCAGTTTAAATGGGCGCAGTTTTAAATTCTCACGCGCTCCCCAAGGATTTACAGAAAGCCCCAGCATCTACAGCCAAGCACTGAAACGAGAACTTGACAGTATCCACATGCCAGTCAATACTGCACTGCTTCAATATGTCGACGATCTGCTGATCACCGCGAGAAGCGGACCTGAATGTGAAAAGGCTTCTCTGACAGTTTTACATTTTCTAGCCGACAAGGGGCACAAGGTGTCTCCTTCTAAGCTGCAATTCTGTGTCCAGCGAGTTATTTATCTTGGTCACTCGCTGTCCAAGGAGGGAAGGCAGCTTACACCAGATCGCATCCAGTTAATTGCTAACATGTCAATACCCCAGACACAAAAGGAGGTGCGGGCTTTCATAGGCCTCACTTCATATTGTAGGCAGTGGATCCCTCAGTACGCATTTCTAGCAAAACCACTCATTCAGCTAACCACACAGGAGGCAGCCACATCGACTGTTCTCCCTTGGACTCAGGAACATACACAAGCTTTTGAAAGCCTAAAGGAAGCTTTATGTCAAGCACCTGTTTTAGCAACACCATGTTATAGCAAACATTTTACACTCTTTGTTACAGAACGCGAAGGTACTGCCTTGTCAGTACTCACTCAGGATCAAGCAGGATCACGCAAGCCATGTGCTTATTTTTCCAGTACATTAGATCCCGTAGCTCAGGCTTTGCCTGCATGCCTGAAATCAGTGGCAGCGACAGCTTTAGCAATCAGACAAAGCGATGCCATAGTATTAGGACACCCATTGACAGTACAAGTACCACATGCAGTAGAGGTTCTTGTGAACCGAACACAAACACAACACTTGACCATAGCAAGACTTACCGGTTATGAACTGACATTGTTTCAACCACACATAGAGATCCGACGGTGTAATACATTGAATCCTGCTACACTATTACCTGTAATTGGAACAGACCCACTAGCTCATGATTGTGTTGAAATCATTGAAATAAAGACGAAACCTAGACAAGACTTGACAGACGTTCCATTGTTAGATCCAGACCTGACGTTGTATGTAGACGGATCGTGCATGAGAACAAGTACAGGAGATTTAGTGGCCGCGTATGCAGTCACAACAGACACTGAAGTTATTGAGACAAATTGTATAGATACTTTGTCAGCCCAAGCAGCAGAACTTATTGCCCTAACGCAAGCCTGTATTCAAGCCACAAATAAGAAAGTTAATGTATACACTGACTCACGTTATGCATTCGGAGTTGTACACGACTTCGGCGTGCTGTGGCGAGAGAGAGGTTATTTAACCTCCCATGGTGCCCACATTCAGCACGGACCCCTCATTCATGCCTTGTTAGACGCAATACATCTACCCACTGCTATATCGATTATGAAATGTAAAGCACACACGAAGGTTACTGATATCATTTCTCAAGGCAATGATTTCGCTGACAGAACAGCTAAACAGACTGCTCAGAATCGCACATTAGACATGACAAAGCCAATAGTTCAGACACCAACACAGTGTATGACAATTAAGGATCCCACACTTGACGTAATTGACATACAGACACATGCCACAGCAGAAGAAATAAAGAAGTGGACTGAACTAGGAGGGATCCAGACAGATCAAGGGTGGATGACGAAGGAGAAATCTGTATGGTTTCTCCCTGATTCCATGGTTCAAGCCATTATAGCTACAGTTCACAGTCCAGCACATTTAGGAGAGAAGGCTATGCTAGACAGCATTCAGCACATTTGGTTCAATAAACATTTACGAGCAGCAGCTAAACAAAAAGTTCGTACCTGTATGATATGTTGTCAGTTTAATCCAGGAAAGAGTGTTCCCGTAGAGCAGGGTGGATTTCAGCCTCCTGACCATCCTTTTGAAGTCCTCCAGATGGATTATATTCAGATGGAACGTTGTCGAGGATTCAAATATGTTCTCGTAGTTGTCTGCGCTCTCTCCCGTTGGACAGAGGCGTATCCCGTATCAGATTACACTGCCCCGACTACTGCCAAGCAGCTAGTTCGAGAATTCTTCCCACGGTACGGTTTACCACGTATTGTATATTCAGATAACGGCCAGCCTTTCTCATCCGAATTAATGAAACATGTCTCACTTTTGTTGGGATATCAGTGGAAATTCCACTGTGTCCGACACCCCGAGGCAGCAGGTCTCGTGGAACGACATAATCAACTTTTAAAAATCAGATTGTCTAAAATATGTCAGGAAAAAGGTGTGGACTGGATAGTAGCCTTACCAGTTGCGCTATTCTACATGAGAATGGTAGCACACTCTCGAACAGGGCTATCCCCTTATGAAGTGATCTTTGGTAGACCACCGAATATGTGGGGGACGCCTATACCCCGTAAAATAACTGATGTTGACTGTAATATGCTGACAGATTACCTGGCTTCCTTGATGTCTGCACTACAATCTTGTCGTTCACAGGTAGTCGCAGCTTTTCCCGACAACACCGAGGTGAAACCTCATGACGTAATTCCCGGTGATTATGTCCTCGTCAGGAATTTTGATCGGAAAACCCAACTGGAGCCAAGGTGGAGGCTTCCTAAGTTGGTCCTGCTGACGACCAGAACAGCTGTGAAGATCGAAGGAAGAAAAGGATGGGTGCATTCCAGCCATATAAAAAAATTTCATGGACTTCCTCCTGACACAAACAGTACTTCCCGTGTGTCTTCCCCCATTGACTCAAAGCTACCTTTGGCTGAGGCCAGTAGCACCGAACTCTATAAGCAGAAACTCAGGTCCAGATCCAAGCTGTCGGACGATTTGATTGTTTAAGTCCTCTCCAAGGTGAAGCGGTTGAATCTGTCCCGACATGTATCCCTTAGGTCTGAATGATGTAGAGTCCAGAATCATAATGAAACGACATGCTTATTGTAAATTACTGCGTAACCACTGTATTGTGACTTTATTAATTTTGTTTTCCTTGAGTTTTTTAATAGTTACTGCAAGTATATTGTTGCATATGTATTATCCTGTTTCTAAACGTACTTTCAATATAACTGGTGAACATTCTTTTAGTGACCTACCCCCACATGAGTTGTCCTATAGACTTGCGCTGCGTAATAACACATTCATTAGTATGTTACATCATTCCCATCAGACTAGTAATGCCACCAATTGTTGGGTGTGTGGCCGACTCCCTCCCTATCAGAATAACAAAGGAGTTCTGCCTTTCTTTCCACATCCGTTCACACACAATGGCTCCTGTGGAGCATGGTTTAGTTTATTAAATTCCATAGACCCAGACACAGCAGTTTATCAACAACATTGGATATGGGGAAATCTGAATCTAGTTTTATTCAAAATCTGTCACCCTAATAAGGAGGGTCACCCCAGTAGAACAGGAACTGATTTAGAAAATGAAGTGTATAAATTAGGTAATTTTACGCCTAATCTTATGATTTTAAATGTCAAATCCGAAGTTGAACTAATTCTGCCCACTATGTCAGTATTCCCAGTTAAGGGTGAATTATGTGTGAGAAAAGTTGGTTCCATACATATGGGCCATAGTAAATGTGTTACTACAATAGAATATAGTGATCAAGGTAAATCTTCATTTAGAGCTTCTCGCCATTCTTACTTCATATGTGGCCAGACGGCATATATGCGTCTGCCTCTAGATTGGGATGGTACCTGTTACATAGCATTCCTTTTGCCACCTGTTTTCCTAGCTCTCCCTGATTATTATCGAAATGTTCATTTAGTACATAAAAGAGAGCGTAGAGATCTCCCAGTTGTCGATTATACTGAGACGGCATGGGACAAGTATGTAGATTTCAATAAAGGTATCTTTCCCTATATAGGTACAATATCAAATAGTAAGCTGATACGTAGACTAACCAAGACTCTTGAAGCTGTAGTAAACGAGACTATAGCCGCCCTAGGCAATCTGACAGAGGAACAATCAGTGATGAGAATTGTTGTTCTCCAGAATCGTCTTGTCCTTGACGTCATCCTGGCCGATAGGGGCGGAGCTTGCAGGGTCATCGGATCCAGCTGCTGCATATTCATACCAGAAAATTCGCCATCTGTATATAAAGCTATAACACGCCTTCATAAGATTGTAAGCCAGATACACGAGAATCCAGGCACTTGGACGTGGTCCGGGTGGTTTTGGAATGTGATATCAGCCTGGGGATGGAGAGTTCTATCCTTCCTAGGTATTGGCCTTCTTATGCTCTTCAGTTGTTGTTTATGCCTGCAATGTGGACCAGCGATTTGTGGTCTGTGTGCCACATCATGCATCCCATATCAAAGTTCTCGTTCAAAATGCCGGAAGAAGAAGGAAGAAGAAATGATGCTCCATGAGCAAATCGATGGAATGATGAAGATTGATATCTCTTGAAGGGCAAGAAGGGGACAAGGAGGGAATGTGGAAATGTGGATTTTCCTGATCAGTTATGTCCCCTATCTTGGACCCCAACGGTTCTATATGCATGTTACAAGTACATGTATGTTCCCTCCAGTTCCAGTTTCTAAGACGCAAACATATGTGTGTCTACCGTCGACATGTTCTCTGTCAGATCCGCCATCAAAGGGCTGGATATTCGATTCCTAAACATGAAAGGCCACCGACTTTATATGGCTAAGTTACTACATTCTTACAGTTCAGGCAAGTAGGCCCGATTCTGTCCTCAAAGCCTTTCCCTGCTCTCTGTCTTTGACAGCTTCAGCTTGAGCTCGCATCTGTATCCATGAACTTTGTCCTACTCCCTGTGCAGCTAACGGTGCCTGCCTCGGCCAGTTTTCGCATGCCTGCCAAGAAGCTGTATTTCACCTTCGAATTATCTATTTTGCTCTTCAGCCGATGCATTCCTGTCCAGTAATTTAGGTAAACATTTCCTTTAGCTCACAAGCAAAGGACTCAGCCTTTCCGTCCTCCTGCAAGTGATTCATAGCCCTGTTGCCATGGAAAGTTTTCTGCCCCTCGCATCTCATATAGACACTTAGACGCTTGTACACGCACACACAGTTAGTATAGAATAGATTCTGTCCGAGAGTCCTTCCTTGTGGATAACATAGTTCTCTAAACATAGGATGGTAGATATGATTTGGGATTAGGTTGACTTGACCCCCCAGACTTTTCGTCTCCACATGTAGAGCTAAATGTCAAGTCCCCTTCACCCCCTAGTTGCACGTCAATTACACGTCATGATGCCGCGCGCGCATCTATGCCAAGTATTATCTTATAGATCCACCTATGTCTGATAATCTTAACCAATCATGTTTCTTTTATTCCTTATTACGCCTAGTTTCAATTACGTACCTATTTTGTCACTTTTCTCATCAAATGTTACGCCTTCTACATTCGTTTCATTGTAATGCACTTATTATAAAAATACATGTCTGTCAATAAAGTATTGTACTTCACTTCCTGAACCCTCGTGGTGACGGAACCTGAAGGCCGCGACTCGAGTCGGCCATTTTGAATGGAATAAAGCCCATTTAGAAAACCTCTTATACCACGGATTCTGCCTCTTGTTATTTTGAGCTATTTACTTTATTTTAAGATTCCGTATGAAATTCAGTCCGGTATTTTTATTTACCACATTATGGGAGATTAAGTTACTTCAGAAAACAGAAAGTAGATGGTTGGGGTATGCGTTGGGGGGACATATGGGGTGGGGGCTAGATTAAACGGCAGATGAAGCTTGATGCATTAGTGAGGACGATTTGTTTTTTTAAGGAAAAATTGCATAAGCTATTTAATGTTTGTGATTTGCACCTGTTTCAATAGAGCAGTCTTTTCCACACTATAATGTGTCAGTGGTCTATGCTGTACCCTCTTGCCCACTACAGTATTGAGAGCAGATGATCAAAGGACAATATGTCTCCCTGGAATGTTGGGAGGGGTGGTACAGTCCAGAGGACTGTAGGTGGGTATGGCGGTTTTTAGTAGATGGGGTGGGGCGAAGAGATTGGGCTACCAATCACCCTTTTGTAGGTGTTGTACAGGTGACTGGTAGCGTCGGGCCAGGTGAGGGAAAAAGGATTTTAACTCACCTTCTCATCCCCAAAAGTTGGAGGTTGAATGTGTTGTGGGTATTCAGAATGTGTTTTGTTGGAACAGACGTGCAAGGGTTTGAAACAATGTTAGCATTTGTCGCAGAAGGCAGGTGCACAGGTGTTCTGCCTGGAGGTTCAATCAGTTTATTGCTGTTGGGGAAAGCAGTTTGAAAAGGGGGTATGTTTACAGTTGTTGAAGGCTTACGGTTATAGGAAGTTAGATTCCTTCAGGAAACACAATGTAGATACAGGATAGGTTGGATGTTTGGGTTAAGCATTGGGGCACATATAGAAGTGGGGGTATGTTAAACGGTTGAGAAAACTTAATATATTAGTGGGGAGGGTTAGTTACGTAAGGCAAATTTGCCAAGGAAGTTTAATGTTTGTGATGTGCACCTATTCAAATAAAGCAGCCTTAGCCACACTTTAATGTGACAGTGGTCTGTGCTGTACCCTCTCTCCCATTTGTGTTGTTCTTTCATGTCAGCAAGGCAAAGGCTACACATTGAGGCAATCACTATTGTTTCCTTGAAAGCACAATTATTTTTCTGGGCAACTCTTAGAGGTGATGTGCTTCATCATGTGTATAATATAGATGCTTCTTTCATCCACTTTTCTTCTATCCATCCATCCATCCATTATTCTGTCATACTACACTTTTGTACATGCATCCTTCTGTTCATCTAACTTTTATTCCTTCAATTGTACATTTATTTAGTCCATTCTGTCTCTCCTAGTTTGACAGTGGTGACTGTGCCCAACTAAAACCTGCCTAAACTGAAAGCAGAAGCCTTTGTTCTGGAGCAGCACAATTTAAGTTCCACTCTCATATGTCACAATTGTAAAATGTTATACTTCTATCTAGCACTATATTTAGTGTGTGCCTTAACTTTATTAACGTGTGAAACATTCAAATGTATTAACAAATAGTAATAATAGTAGGGACTAGAGATTTATACATGTATACACTTATTTTCAGTTGAAACATGTAATCATGTACACTTTTCTACGTTTTACACTTATTCTTCAAGTTACACCTGTGTGTATAATCATGTATTCAAGTTCATATTAGCTGCTCAGCTAACTTAGCCTGACTACAGGTTTCAACTGAAACGCATTCAGCCTTGTCAATATATTCCTTCTTTGTTCGCACGCGCATCATCATGCTCCTCGTTAGTTAGAGAAAGGCTTATGGTTTGTATTAGACTGCCGATAGTGAGGCCTGGAGGGAAGAACTCGGCAGTGAACATGGAGAATTAATGGTCACAAGAGGCCTTCTGTTCACCATGTACTAGGATGGAGAGATGTTCAAAGTTGTGAATTACAGTCCAACGTTCAATGCGATGGAAAACTGAAGGGATTTTGCAGATGCCCTCTCGAATAATGAGTTGGCTGGTTCCTGGAGGTGTGAATAGAGAATAGGATGTTTCTGAATCTCCTGTTACTTTAATTGGTGTTCTGATAGTTAGAGGCGGAAGATTCCCTTTAGACTCCGAAAGGTACAGACCTCTCTCCTTGTCTTATTCTTGCAAGTGTGAAGCTTTAGTGTGACACTTATTTCCTTTTTCCAAGACTTCTACAGAAGTCTATATGATGTTGCTCCTTCTATGCTCCCTAAATAGCGGCCCTCTGTGGGTAATCTTATATTTGATCTATATTTAGAAGAGAAAAGGGAAGTTTCTTTATGGAACACCTGTATGTTGAATTTTGTTTCTTTATTGTTGTGGCTGTCACAATTCTTTATCTCATTATATTACGGCTCAGCCTACCGAGATATTTTGTCTTATCTGCTGTATTGCTGTATCTCTTGAACTTATTTTTGGTTTGTTTATATAGTGGATTGATTGGCAATCCAAAATAAAATCCCTTTAACCATATTTGGAGATTACTGGTCCTTATTGTGGGGTCCCAGTTGCTTCACAAGCTAGAAATGCATTGTTGATGACTCACAGTGTTTAAAGTCAACCAACGGTTTATACAACCAATGGGGAAAAATCTTTAATGACCTCACTAAGATTGCGTTGTCATTTTCAATGCCCATAAAAATAATGTTTTGTGTGGTTTGTTATTTATGTTTTTGCCATTCAAGTAGCTTTCTCAGCTGACTCTAATGATAGAGTGTTTCCTGCAATAGATGGAGAAGCTACCATGATTAGCTACCACTAACCCTGTCTTATAATATTGGCGCCATAAGGGTGCTTGGAAGGATGGTTTCAGAGACAGAAAAATTATTGGTTCATAGTAATTTGCTGCTTTTTGAGGTCAAGTTAAGGCAGCCTGTCCCACCTGTCACTACGCAGACTGTGGCCACTGGGATTTATTTCAGGTTTTACTCAAATATTTATTGCTTATTTTATGTATTGCCTCACAGGGATTCAGTTATATCTGTCCCAATTTGCAATCATTTCTCTGTTTATGTGAGTATAATTGTAGTACAAGTTTTCAAAAGTTTTAACTACTCTAATTAAAACTCTTTTCCTTTCGATTAATGCAGTATACATTATAAGAGGCAGTAGACACTGTAGAATGGCAATATTATCAGATGCACATCATAAGAAAAGCTATCTGTTTAACTACATACTCAATGCAATTTCTATTTTTGTCACATATTTCTATTTGACAGTTCTATATAATATTTAATATGGATGAATGCATGGATGGACAGGGTAAGTGCATGAAGTAGTGTATGCATGGATGGATGAAAGGGATTATGAGAGCACGAGTGTTTCATCAATCCATCCATTCACCCATCCACATAAATATCCAAAAGTCTTAATGAAGACCACTTGAATTTATAAAAAAAAATAGGAAAGGAAAACGTATTGGCTTCGCCAATGCTTGTATAAATATCTGTAACCATCTTGCCACATTCAAATAGTGAGATGCATCACCATGTTCACACGAGGAGCAGTGTCAGAAATGATTTGCAAGAGGCAGGCCTCTATCTTGAGTGGCGCATTGGGCAAAAACATGGGTAGGAATACTACCCTGTACAATTGACAGTGCTTGGACTATTTGCAAACATTCCTCCTGTAGCCTTTTCTGTGTTTGATGTTACATCTTAAGTTGCCAATAGTGCACACAGAAACCTTGTTCGCTATGCCATAGGATCCAAGCTATACCTCATTTATTAGGCTTAATAGGGCTGAAACCTCTCTGGGGTTAGATATGATCCCCTCTGGAGGTGAACTTGCCTGGTAGCTTGATTGGACAGTTCCCACGAGGATTAGGGTCAGTTCTGATCTGCATAAGGAACCCCTCTTTCTGGAGTGGCACAGTGGGCAAAAAAGTATGGGTCAGAATGCTACCCTACCCAACTGCCAGTGGTTAGACGATTTGCAATCATTCCTCCCACAAATTTCTTCTGTTTGGTTGAAAGACAATAGGTCAGAATGCTACCATGATTGATTGCCAGGGGTTAGCCTATTTGCAAGCATTTCTGCCATCATGTTTTGTGTGGTCAATGTTTAATTTGCACCTGTTCTTGAAGGTGGTGACCAGGACTCATTTTTCCTCATTAGGCTTTGAACATGAATCAAAGTTAAGAAATTGATTTGGGCTTTAGCCTGCTTACCAGTTTTGCACCGGAACCGATCAAATCTTGTTTCCCTCTATTTTCAGTTGATCACGTCTGAAAATAGGAACATGTGCTACATTTATTGAAATGTGTTGGGGCCGTTAGTGAAATACTGGAACTGTCCCGCTAAACCCAGGACTTCTCATCATACTATCTACAGTCTTCCTATTGCACCACTTTAAAATTTTCAAATAATAGACAACTCTGGTGTAAGAAATTCCTGATCCCCAAGCAACATCACATTTTGCTCCTCAGGCGGTCCCTTCCACCTAGCAACCATTCTTTTGTAGGCTATTTTGCAATAAGGTTTTTTGTGGTAGTGACTGTATGGCTTTTAAAGTAAATTCAACAAATTGGGAAAACAGTTATTTCAAGCGCTCAGCAGATGTAGGTCAAACAGTCAACAATGTCCAAGTCCAAAAATGGTGCTCAGGAGGAAGGGATTGGTTCCCACAACCCCAATAGGACAACCAAGGTGGTCCAGAACTATACTCAAACACCTCCGAGCACTCAAAAATCCATGTTGAAAAAGTTCCAAAAATTAGAATCATCAGTTGATAAGATTCATCCACTGTTTATTCATCAGGACAGCAGTTCAATACAAGCGCATCCTTGGGGGTCCTTCAGTGACCCCCTGACAAAGGCTAGGGGGTCAGGAACTGTCCACCCTGCCCCCTTTTCACATTCTCCACCTTTGTTTTTCACTGCCTCAGACTGCGAGAGACAAAATGGCGGCCGACACTTCCTGATTTCGACCGACTGGAATGTTTACTGTCATGTAACCACCAATCAGAATTACGCTCGCGCACGTCACCGTGCACGTACGGTATGCTTACCGTACGCGCACGGTGCGCGCCTATAGATATATATGTACTTTTAACTGAAATTTTCTCAGGAACTACTGAACAGATTGACTCCAGATATTCAAAAGGCACATCCCTGACCTGAGGACTTTCTCTTTGCCAAATTTCAAATAATTCTGTTCAGCCGTTCGGGCTGTACCTTGGACTAAAGGTCCCTATGGAAAAATGCATGGGGAAAACGTGTTTTGGGACCCCCCTTTTTTCTCGGCCCCCGCTTGATTAATCACCCCGAGACTTTCAGGGTAGGAGCGGAGCGGAGCGCCCCACCTGTTTTGAAAAATTCGCGAGGATTCGTCAACCGGCGCCAAAGTTATTCAAAATAGAATTTTCAGATTTCCTATGGAAACAAGGTCCTAACTATAACTATCTACTGGCGACCGCCAGTAGATAATATATCTTTCTGATCTCTTGCAGGACGTCCAGTGTGTCTTATCTTATATCAGTTACTGCTTGTTGATTAATCAGTATTCTTCATACATTTAGATTATAGTTTGCTACATATATTTGAATCTTGTGCATTTTGGCATCTGAGACAGCCTTTGCTTAGAGAGCATTGTGTAATAAACCCCAAGCCTTATTCTAAGAGAGAGAGAGAGTCCCTGCATTTTGTTAAATAAAACCCCTTTTCAAAAGGTGCTGTTTGTTTTGTGTTGAAGTCTTTGCTGCGCCAGGGGTGGTAAGCAGTGGTAAATTTGCGTCCCAGGTGGGAGTGCAGGGTTTGGGTGTGTCCTTTTTTGTGAAAAGCACATTCATTACACCATTTTACACGTTTTCTAGCACATATTAATAAAATGTAGTTTGTTTCTGTAAGAAATCACAATCTATATTGATTATATGAATGATACCATCTAAACTACACTTTTTCTGCATGCTTTTTAGATGCAGTAACAAAAATTCTTTGTTTTGTCATCTTTTCTATAAGCTGTATGTAGTTGGTGTATGTTTATGAATTTTTCTCTCCAAAAAGTGTCATGATCGGTTTTCTAAGGTCTCTAAAGTATAAATGTAATTTCCTCTTCAACACCATTAGTTGGCTTTCTTGTCACTCTCATTTCCTTACTTTTTATTCCAATGTTTCTTTTCCTTTAATTGTGCTTGTCCCTCTTCTGGAACATTCTTCCTTACTATCACTATGAATGGATGAATTGTATTCTTCCCCTGGCCGCATTCAGGAACAATTTTGTTCTTTTTTTTAAAGCACGATAGGAGTGTGGGTATTTTTTTTGCTCTCTCTCTCTTGTGCTGCTTCCCCTCTCAAATACACAACTCCCATGTGCTCTATGATACTCTCTCCTCCTGAGACCTACTGCTTGACGATTGTTCCTCCCACTCTATTTGCTTCCCCCGCCTCGCCTCAAGCTCCTCCATGGCTCCTCTGCCGCTTTCATTTGCTCCCAATCCCCTCCTTGATTTCTGCTCACCAGCTTCCCCATTGACACCCCACCTCTCCCATCAAAAGGCACCACTCCATCTACAATAAAAGCACTTTCGCACGAGTAAAAAAATATATTTTGTTTACCACGTGGTGTCAGCCATCTTGGAATGGTTAAAAAATGGTGTCTACGTCATTCCACATGCGCACAGTGGCGGTTGGAAAGTCTGCCAATTAGAGTGGCGGGAAAACAGTCAAGGTCATTGAACAGCACACGCCAAGGTCGCCCTGACTGAAAAACGTTTACCTTCTGAAAGTTCTCTAGTTATAAAATTCTCATGTTATCTTCACGTTGTCAGAAAAAGCCTTCAGTGTTCTATTTGTTCTCCTTAATCTGAAACCGATTGTTCCCTTCATGCTCTGGTATTTTCTATTTCGATGTGGTGAGACCAAGGTCTTGTATAATGGTGAAAACACTCTCCAGGATTTTGCAAAATTCATGAGGCAGCTCTGAACTTCACACCCAGTTGCCAAGAAACGCACTGCACTGCCCAAAAGCAAGCAGAAGAGAGCCTGTGGCAATATCAAATATTGAAGTACTCTTAATATTTATTAAAATAAAGCACAAAAAGTACACAACTACAATTAAACACACAAAAGAAATAAAAAATATTTACCATGTTTCCTGGAGACAGGACCTCCTCGCTACGGTCATCTTCTTCTCCTGACGTCAGGTCACATCCAGCTGGGCTTCAACAATCCTGGCGCTGCATGAGAGCAGTGACAGGATTGGAGGAAGCGGCTTCTCTCGCCGCCCCCGAGCACACTGGAGGATTGTGTAGGCTCTCAACCCAGCTGTCTACGACAGCTGGGTTTAGAAGTTTATAGTATGCATGTCAGGCTGGCCGTCGCAAGATGGCTGGCCCAAGCGACATATGCTATATAAACTAGTGCAGAGTCAGAAAGCCCACCACTGCTGCCATTCAACAGTCCCGCCCCGTCCTGACACTCGGTTCAGAACGGGTTGACCGAAAATAAAATGGTAATGAATTAACTTCATTACCATTTAATTTTTCGCCTCTCAGTCAATTAAGTGGGGTGACGCTCCTCCGCTCAAATGGAGGAGCCGCCCCTGCATGTGCATGCATATGTGATCACGCATGCACACATATATGGAATAATGTGGCTTCCACGTCATCGTGCTTTTCCATTTTTTTGAGCATTCTAGTTCCCAAGAAAGTCCAGGTTTCAACAAAAATAAACCCTTTTGGAATGTTCATTTCTTCTGGTCTGGCTGGCCTTCTATCCACAGGCAAATGAAACATGCAAAGAAAGCTATAAAAGACATGCAAATATAGTCCCAGACCGCACCGAGTTAGATAGGCATAGCCTGTCATAAATTATTCATCAATTTACGTAGCATATGACTGCATACCACCCACTTGTTCAACCAAAACTTGCGATGTAAAATATGATACTCACCAAAGATCCTACTCAACCTAGCTTTTTGACATTAATAAGTGTCTAAAAATGACATTTATATTCGATCATTAAGTCCCTTTGGTTGAATCGTGTCCCATCTCCTTATCTGATAGATCATTCTTTGAAGCAATTTTCTTTTTTTGTTTCACTCTGAACTGGTTGAGAATAAATTTGGGTTGCACGAGTGGGTGGTATGCAACCTTATACTGCGAAAATTGACAATTACTAGGAAAAGGCACGTTTGGATGTGATTCTGGTCGATTCTAAACATGTACTGATGATAACTCACTAAGAGTGATTTGAGCATCATGTTTTTTATTGCGCAGCCGTTTGATTCTCCCGTTTTTAGATGGCTGACACATTCATGGGGCATTAGGCACCTTTTTATATGCTGTACACATGTTGCACTTATTTAGTCCCAATTAATTGTTTTTGTCCACAATTATAGGGTTGGAAATACTACCATCTTATATATGGCAGTTGGTTCTTAGCCATTTGGGTTAGATAAAGATTGACTGTAGCCACTACAATGATTGCCCAATGTTTTCATACACAATAAATCAGTGTTTAACTTCTCAACATGGCTGCTGCATTAACGGGTGTTATGTATATTGTATATATCATTTAAAGTTAGCACTCACGCTATCACTCGGGCTTTCATTTGCAAGGAACATTCACTTCAAATACATCGCTTTAAAGATTTTTTTCACTGACAACTTGGAGGTGACATTTTAATGATCTTTTTCCCTTGTTTTATGATTCGGGTTGCACTTGCATGGGATGTTGATTCACCAGTCACATCATTGTTATTCATAAAAGTGTTGTCCGTTGACAAATCAGCAAAGTATTGTAAACCCACTTGATTAAAGGAATAGAGGTTTATTTAACTCGTTGTCACAATTCCTTTATTTAACGCCATTTAGTTAAGCAACATGTACTCTTAAGGACAACACACAGTAGGCTTCTTTACTTTAATATGAGTTGCGTTTGGCGTAACAGAATTCAAAGTATAGTCTGCAACAAATCGCCCTAATGAAGGACTGTTTGTGCGAAAGGCATCGGGTGTTGTACAACATTAAAAGAAAATTTTGAGTTGCTATGTTACAGTTGAGACCATGTTTCTTTTTGTCTAATGCCAATGCTGGACAGAATAAAAAAAAACTAAGGATGTTGTTTTTCCCAATGCTGCACAGTATCAGGTAAAAATAATTGACAAAACCAGTTGATAGAACCTATGCCTATTGACTTTGCCAATGCTTGTTTGATTGTGCTATTAATATTAATGCTACTTCTCCATAGGGAGCTCACTTAGCATAATGGTCTCCATTGGTACGCAGGATCGTCTTCTGTTTCTCTGATGACTCCGGCATAAAGATGACGCTTAACTGTGACTTGGAAATATACTTAAGCATCATCTGTGGTCAATTTACTTTTTTATGCAATCTTTATGCCATGCTAGTTCAACAGACGTGTGAAGGAGACAGTCTTACGCTTGCTGCTTTTCTGATAGCTATTAAAAAAAAGGCACTAGGTCTGACCTTGACAAAGATGTGATTTATTTGAAAATGTATCTTATTTTTAAAAATATATGTGGTAGGAAATTAAAGTTTAAAATTAATTAAAACAGTAAAAACATTCTGGAACCTAAAGGCCATACACATTTTTGGGCAATAACAAAAAATAGATAATGACTTACTACAAAAATAAATTTAGGAACACAGAAATGAAAGTAGATATAGGTGTTTTTATTGTTATTTGGCAAACATGAGGATAACAATACTGGGGTCTCTAAACCAGACCTTAAAATAATAGTACTGACACTACCAATAAGACATATTGGCATTTTCTTCTATGTTATTAGACCCCGTTCAGTGGTGCTTTGGGGCACATAGGTGCTGCTGGGCTTAAGCCGTGCACATTAGTGCTTGAGCAACTGCACCTTGGGCTCAGCCCCCAATTTGCCACTTCTCCCAGGTGCTCATCCACTTTGGTAACTCTGGGCAAGGTCTCTCTCTGGGGTTTCGACAATCTCTTCTGCATATATATCAGCTGCATATGACCCCTTAGTTGAGTTTGTTGTGCTTGGTAATTCAGTGACTCCCTTTTTCAACACAGTCTTACAACAGCACCGTAATCAGCGTCTTTTTGCTGGCGGCTGGCAGGGACCTACAGCATCCATCTGTCCTCGTTCCTTCTTCTGGAAGGAGACATGTTGGCTGAAGGTATTATACGATCCAGCCGAGGCCACAGCATCCACCTGAGGCCAACACCCTTGCAGATGGGCAGTTGCTCCAGTCACCGGCGAAGGTCTCCCGTGGGAGGTGGACCAGTTGGACTGTTAAGGGTCAAAGGTCATAGCGGCACGAGGATAGTTTCAGAAGAGTTGTCAGCTGCACCAGCAGGTTAATGTGGGTGCAATTCTAGAGGCCAGCAGTAAAGTCTGCCTCGGACACAGTCTCTTGGTCTCCACACAACTTGTCTCAGGCACATTTTGTAGTTGGAGTTGTACAGTCTATCTCAGACATGGCTCGTAGTTGCTGCAGCACAGTACGCCTTGGGAACAGTTCGTAGTTGCAGTGGCATAGTCCACCTGGGCACAATTCTTGCATAGAGCAGCAACAACCACTGCCTGAGATGTCCTCTATGAAACACTTTTGCATGGAGAGAGCTGTCTCCTCAGGGCACTCAGTTAGCTCTCTAGTCTTCCTCCTTCTGCTGGACCCATACACCACCTGGGAGTCAAGCGACTTTTGGAGCTCAGCGCACAGTCACACCACCTTGGGGGTGGGCAGGCTATCTTGTAGAACACCGGTCGGTTACTAGATAGTTCTTTCATTAATGCAAGACTTTAGGTGATGTTCCATCACTTTTGGGAAGATGATTTTCATGCAGAAAACAGCTTTAGTTGCACAGCAGTCCTCTGAGTACTGTGCAGATCAGTCCCTTACTTGGTCAAAAAGAACTTGAAACTGGAACAAGTGGATCAGTGGGTTCCACTTTTATACAGTAAAAGCAGACAGGAGATGTGGATCCACTGTCTGCACTTTCAGCAGAGGTTTGAGGTGATTCTTCTTTCAAGTGTCTTCTCCAAGCTGCTCTCCAGACACATGCTTTGTGTAGGGTGGTGCTCTTCATTGAAGGGTAGTCTTCAGCCTGCAGCACCAACAACAGAGGTTTCTGTACCGCATTATCAACAGCTACGTTGGGCAGTGATCAAGGAAGAGATAAAAGGCTGGCCTTGGCTATAGGGGTCCCTTTTATTCTAACGACATAGAGTGCAGATCCACCCTCCCCATCATCCATCCATCCATCCATCAAATGGCAGTTCTACAGGAGGACTGTTCAGAAGCTCCTCTTCAGCATAAGGCCTAATTGAATTTCTACAGAACCCTTCTTTCCTCTAGCCCTACTAGTGTGTCTAGGTTTCTTCTCTCTGGCTTCAGGAATTACAGCAATACACTTCCACTGTCTGGGAAAACAATTTAATCTCCATCTTTTTATTTTGAACACAGCTGTAAAAATACAGTGCAGTGAATATAATTCAGGGTGCAGCACATTAGAATGGTATATAGAGACATAGCATAGTGAATATGAGTCTATAAACGAGTGTGCAGCCCCCAACGCCCTGGCCTCAATGCATCAGGCCTCCTCATCATTTCGGCTTCATCACATCTACCCCTAGGTATCTCTGTGTCCACAGTAGGTACACCAGCCACCCCATATCTTTTTCCATTTTTTGGGGCAACCCCTGCTCTGGAACCCCACTTTTTCGCCCGGTTGGAACCAGTCCATGTCCTTCTCCCATTCATGAATCCTGTGTGGTCGGTGTGCCCCACATTTCATTACATTCCTTTTAGCCACTCCAGCCCCAACCTCTAACCGCAACTTTGTATACTTAGGTCAGTCACTCTCCCCGTGAATATTTAAAAGAAGCCACTTGGCATCCTTTGGGAAGTCTATGGCCACAACCCTTGACATCTATCTCATCATCTACTCCCAAAAGGTTTGGATAACTTGGCGTGCCCACAGAATATGCAAAACGTGCCCTCTTGCCTGCAGCCCCTTACGCAGTGTTATGCATTCGGCCATCCTATTTTGTGTAGAAGCTTTGTCGAGTAATAGGACCTGTCTAAGATGAGGAGCTGGACCAGCCAAACCCTGCTCTTATTGCTTTAACTCTGGGGCCTTGTAACCCCTCTCCCTATTCCTCATCATCAATCTCTTCCAACTCAGCCACTCACTTCTCACTCAGGGAACCCACTGATTCCGGGGCGTTGTTCATTATCTTCTTATTTGATAATGACATGGCATTGTCCAGCATAGAATCAAGTAAAAGCTTGTCTTTCAAGGGTGAGGACTCCTCTACCTGCAACCCCCCCTTGCGATGTGTACCCCTAGGGAATGTAAGTAGTGATATCACTCTTTGTCTGCCAAGTGGTACTTAACCTGAAGCAACTCGAAGGGCAAAGACTCATCCCTTTCCATAAATCTCCCAAGCGGTCAATGCCCAGGAGGCCCCAACGAGAGAAACCTGATAGGGCACCCCCTTCGAAAAGTCACTGTCCTACGGGGGGGGTCTATTTCATCACCCTGCCCACCCATCCCAGAAATTTCAAGGCTGACGACCACACTTCTACCACCGTCCAATTGATCACAGATCACATTTCTTTCAGCCCTCGTCTATACAGGAGTGCAGGGTAGTTCATGGGGCCCAACGCCTCCCTGTTCACCCTCACTCATGCCAATCTGCATACACCCACTCGTTTATTTCTACAAGCTGCGAGGCCCAATGATATTTAGGAAAATCAGGGACAGGCATGCCACCATCATAGATGCCCCACCCTGTATTTTGTGAAGTTCCATCCTGGCACTCCCCCATCCCACAAAAGAGGGGGACGTACTCGTCTATTTTGCAAAAGAAGGCCTGAGGCACAGGGAATGCTTTTTTTTTTTTTTTTTTTCTTTTTTTTTGAAAAAGTTTTATTGAGCAATAATTCGGTTACAAGTACGGGCCTACAACCACCCGGGCCGGCCGCTAGGTACAGAAGGAAATCTACACATATCAAGGCTACAATCAGTTCCCAGGGCACTGCCCTGCAGTGGCTCCAGATAGTTCTCGAGGAACAGGAAGCGTAAGTCCAACAATCACAAAAACAAAAGGACAAACAATACACAACATAAGGCGAGTTATGAGGGAAACCAGTGCGGGCAGGCTCCCCCCCGGGCAACTCCAGTCAGGACAATTGAGCAAACCGCTAAAGAGAGGAGTACCGGGAGGCCGGGGACGGAGGGGGGGGGGGGGGGGGGGAGGGGGTCAAGGAAGATGAACGTCCATATGTAGTTGTTCCAAAAGGCGCCAGGAGCCATCAAGGGTCAGGGGGACATGGCGATATCGGTATCTACCAGGGGGGGCGTACAGATGCCTCCGCGATACGCGTTCCATTGCCCCCAAATTCTACCCCATGCCCCCGGCTTGCCACGGGCCACATACACAGTCTTCTCCCTAAACATACACCAGTCCATATTCTCCTTCCATACTGACACGGTGGGCGGCCGTTGAGCGCCCCAAAGTTGCGCTATGTCCCTCTTGGCAACCATGTTCCCTAGGGCCGCCCACCGAGTCTGAGCCGCGCTGTAGTCATTGGGCTCCCACACATTCAGGACACAGCGACGCACCTCCGGCAGCAGCACTACCCCGGTGACCTGTCCCATAACCGTGTGGACCCGGCGCCAGTAGTCCGCCACCTCGCGGCACTCCCAAAGGATATGAAGAAAGGTGGCGCTGAGCCCACAGCCTCGCTTACAGAGCCCGTCGCCGGAAAATCCCATCGAGACCAAGCGCGGACCCGTCACATACACCCGGTGGAGAATCTTGAGCTGTACCAACCGAAGACGAGCCGGAATGGCAACCTCCTTGGGGGACGACAGTGCAGACTGCCAATCTTCGTCGTCCAATTCCACCCCGTCCCCAGTCCAAGCCTCCCGAAGGCGAACAAAAAGGTCCGCCCGGTGATTAATTAATTTTTTATAAATTAAAGAAATAGTACTATCAGGGACATGTCCGTCAAGTATGCGGTCCTCGAGGGGCGAGGAAACAGGGATCTTGGTCCCCTCCCCGAAGACCGAGAGCAGGGCGTGTCGAACCTGGGCGTAGCGGAAGAACTCCCTGTCGGTCAGCTCGTATTCGGCCTGGAGCACCGCGAAAGTCTTTACCGCGCCCTTGCGCCACAGGTCTCCCACTTTGCTGATACCAATCGTGTCCCACTGGTCAAACCCCTTCGTGGTCCACAAGCTACCCAGGCGGTCGGAAGCAAACAAGGGAGTAGCACATGTTAATCGCTCACTCCAGCCCATGGCCGCAGTGGCAGCCCTCCAGGTCCGCACCGCAATCTTAGTAGGACCCGTAAGGGTCCGGCCAGCCAGGCGGGAATAAAGTGCCCTGTTGTAGTTCCCGCCGGGAAGCAGGAACTTGTCCATCTCATACGCCGGATTCAAGCCGGGCGCATACGTGGCGTGGTTAATGGCAGATAGCTGCGAGGCCCAATAGTACCTGCGAATGTCAGGAAGCGCGATGCCCCCGTCATACCAGGGGAGAGTGAGCTTGGCAAGAGCAATACGCGCCCGCCCGTCCCACACCAGTCTCCTCTGCAGGCTCTCCACCTCCCGAAAGTAGGCCACTGGGATAACATCGAAGGAGTTCTGGAGTGCATAGAGGAACCTGGGAAGGGACATCATTTTAAACAGCGCGGCCCGACCCAGCGGGGACAGGGGGAGCCTGCACCACCGGGCCGTGTCCTCCCGCAGCCGCCGAAGTGGACGCAGGAGATTCTGCTCATAGCGAGCCACCGGGTCCAGCGAAACGTATATCCCCAGGTACTTAAAGCCGCTCAGAGATATCTGAATCGGGAGCCGAGGCGGCAGGAGAGGAGGACCACCAGAGATGGGATAAACGCAGGATTTAGACCAATTGATCGTGAGACCCGAATTGTTCCCAAAGGAGGTCAGAACGTCAAAGAGGACGTTGAGTGACTGCCGCGGTGAGGTGAGATACAGGAGAATGTCGTCCGCATACAGCGAGACCCGATCTTCGAAGCCCGGGCCCCACCGGATCCCTCTAAGCGAGGGCTCCCAACGGAGCCAGGCAGCGAGTGGCTCCAGGGCGAGAGCAAAAAGCAACGGGGACAACGGGCACCCCTGCCTCGTGCCCCTGCCGAGGGCAAAGGGCCGAGAGACCCGCCCATTCACCACCACTTGAGCCATGGGTCCCGTGTAAAGGAGCCTCACCCAGCCAATAAATCCCTTTCCAAAGCCGAATTTATCCAAGACGGCCCAGAGGAATGGCCACTCAATAGTATCAAAGGCCATCGTGGCATCCAAAGAAACCAGCACGGCCGGTTCGGAGAGGAACTCCGCCCTGGCAAGGGCACCGTGAAGACGCCGCAAGTTAAGAGCGGTGTTGCGGTGCGGGATAAAGCCGCATTGGTCCGGATGAATAAGGTCGCACACGACACTCAACAACCGATTGGCCAGGACTTTCGCCAGGATTTTGGGCTCCGCATTGAGCAGTGAAATGGGCCGGTAAGAAGTACAGCGGTCTCGTGGCTTGCCCTCCTTGGGGATAACGACTATAGTGGCCAAGCGCTGGTCGGCCGGAAGGGAACCCGCCGCGAGAGAGTCGCGGAACATGCGGCTGAGGAAGGGCGCAAGCTTATCAGGACGCAATTTGTATAGTTCAATGGGCAGACCGTTAGGACCCATAGCCTTGCCCGAGCGAAGGGAACGGATCGCGGTCGCTATTTCATCCGACGACAGGGGAGCATCCAGCCGCTCCCGGTCCTCAACGGACAGACCGGGCAGAGCAATATCTCTCAGTAGGAGGCGAGAGTCATCCTCATCCCTGTCAGTCACCGGGGAGTACACCGCCCGGAGGTGGTCAGCGAAACATTCCACAATCTCATCCGGCTCAGTCACACACACACCGTCAGCAGCACGCAACTCGGGGACCACACGATTCACTCTCTCCTTTTTGTCCAGCCACGCGATCAACTTTCCCGCCTTGTCCCCCGCGTCATACAATCGGCCCTGCTGCTCCCTATACATAGTTTTGGCCGCGTCAGTGACCAGGGACCTATATTCGAACTGTTTCAGGCTAAGGGCATGTAGCCCGTCCGGAGTAACATTCGCCTCCAGGGCCGACTCCAACCCCGAGATGTCAGTCTCCAGCTTCACCACCGCCTCGGTCCTAACCTTCTTGGCCACCACTATCTGGGCGAGGGCGTGTCCGCGTATCACAGTTTTAAAGGCTTCCCAAAGGGACAACGCAGACGACACCGACCCCTCGTTTTCACTGAAGTATAGGTCCATGGCCCTAACCAGGCTGTCACGAGTCGCAGGGTCCCGCAGGTACCAAGGGTTAATAGGAGCTATCCGCCCTGCAGACCGCGACCCGGTGTCAAAGAGAAGCCACAGCGGAGAATGGTCGGAGATACCACGCGCCAAGTGTCTGACCTCTCGAATCCGACCAGTCTGCGCCGCGGGCATAAGGAAGTAGTCCAGCCTAGAGAGACTCCCATGCGCCCCCGAATGAAAGGTGAACTGACACTGGGTCGGATGCATTAGTCTCCAACTATCCACCAAGCCGAAGGTCTCCAACATCCCACCCAGCCATGACTGGGCAGCGGGGAGGGTCCTCGGTGGGTGACGATCCAGTTCACCCGAAACCACAGTTAAAGTCCCCGCCCATGAGCAGGAGGCCGTCCGGAAGGTCAAGCAGCATTCGACCCAAGTCAGTAAAGGTGGAGTTCTGGAGACCCGGGGGGACGTAGACTGAAACCAGGGTAAGGGGCTGCCCCTCCCACCTCCCAATCAAACACACATAGCGCCCTCTGTCATCCGAGACTATCCTCGTGATCTCCACCGGAAGGGAGGTTCGCAGGAGAATGCCCACCCCCCTGGAGCCCGTTGTGAAACCAGAATGGGCTACGAGGCGGTATCCCCCCCTGTTCATCGCATGGCAGACATTGCCGACCAAGTGCGTCTCCTGGAGAAACACCACATCAGGAGTCACACGACGCAAATATTGCAGTACAACACCCCGCTTAATACGATCCCCCAACCCATTGACGTTCCATGACATAAGCCTCAACCCGTCTCCCCCCATCCCCTCCAATAGATCAAGAGGCCCCCAGCCCGCAGCACGGTTCCCAAAATATGGACAAAAATCAATACCTCGCCCTGTAAACAAAAAACACACAACAAAACAACCCCCCTTCCCCCCCAACCCCACCCCAAGTCCAACTCCCCCCACCCTGCACCCCTGCGGGCCAATGACCCCCCCCAACTTGCAGTGTGCCTGTCGCCCCCCTAACCCCATTCTACAAAAAGACCCCGGAGGAGGAAAGGGACCCGAACCCGCCCGCACCCCTCACGGGTCCTGGTAAGACACAGTATGCAAAAGAAGTAAGACCCAACTGTCCAGTGCAAAACCGCAAAAGCAAGGACCAAATGTCAGTCTAAGGGGACCCGTCACCTGCGGTGCCCCCAGAGGGCCCGGGCCGGCCACCCCCGTCCGGCAGCGAGTCCAGCCAGTCACTTGCGGCCACAGGAGAGTCAAAAAAGGCTGTCCGCTCTCCATGCTCCACTCGGAGTTTCGCCGGGTAGATCATCGAATACTTCAGGCCCAGCTCGCGGAGACGGCGCTTCACCCCTTGGAATCCCATCCGCTGTTTCTGGACCAGTTGCGTGAAGTCCAGATAAAAATTGATGGTCGAGTTCTCGTAGCGGACCGGGCCACGGGTCCGTGAAGCCTGCAGAATAGCGTCGCGGTCCCTGTAGTGGAACAGTTTAGCCACGATAGGCCTCGGGGGGGCCCCCGGCCGCGGCCGGCCGCCCGGGACTCGATGGGCCCGCTCCACGGCGAAGAATTTGCTTAGGCCAGCCGGGGACAGCTGTTGCAGGATAAGTTCCTCGACCACGAGGTCCACCGGGCGGCCGTCTGAGGACTCCGGTACACCAATGATGCGGATGTTGTTGCGTCGGGCCCGTCCCTCGAAGTCCTCAAGCCGCCGGGCCATATGGTCGTTGACCACTCTAATGTCCCCAAGCGCGGCCCGCAGATCCGACACCTCCGCACCCAGGGTGGAGGTCCGTGTATCAAGGGCCTGGACCTTCTCGTTGGTTTTGGAGAGGTCGGCCCGAATCAGGGTGACATCGATTGCGACAGTGTCGATCTTACGGGCCAGGGCCTCATATTGCGTCGCGATGGTTTCCCTGATGCCCTCGATGGCGCCCATAATGTCCTGCAGGGAAAGTTCCGCAGAGACGGTCGTACCTCCCCCTGCAGCATCCGGGGAGAGGCCAGTAGCGCCAGGGGGCCCCCTGCCCTGGGTGTAGCGGTCCATGTTGTTGCTCTGGACCGCTCCCCCGCGCAGAGAAGCCTTGGTCTTGCGCCCCTCCGGACCCCCTTTGCCCGCCATGCGAGTGCAGTCTCTCAATGGGACCTCCGATCAAAAGGTGTGCGGGCGCCAGCAAAAGGACCACAAACTGCCGATGTGGGGGTCGGAGGCGTCAGGCCCACCAGTGGCAGATGGAAGCAAGCCTCGGGCAGAGGCCCAGGAGGCACCTCGCCACCTTGAGCACGCACGCCAGCCGATCTCCTGAAGGCCAAAATCGAAACCGAAAGCGCTGACTCGGCAACTGGCACCGCGCTGAGGCCGCTGTTGTTCAATTGCAGCCCGGCCCCACGGGTCACCTTCACCCCGGCCACCTCCGCCGGGTGGGTCCCAAAAGTTCCGACGACGACAACTCAGGATTCCCAGGTCCAATTTGAGTTTTAAAAAGAGATATATGATCAGCTGGTCTTCATCTCCCAGATTCCATAAACCAAATCAGGATAATCTCAGGATATATTCCGAGGAGCAGAAAGGGTCCGGGGAGCCCTGTGCTCACGCGACCATCTTAGATGCGCGCTAGGCTCCTCCTCCCGGGAATGCTTTTTTTTGAAGGACATACAGGAACCGTGGTAGGGCTATTATTTTGTATGAGGCAGCATTACCCATTAAGGACAGCTCCGGTGGAACCTGTCAAACAGCTCACATAGATTCTGTCTCAAGAACTCTGTGGCATTCCATGTGACATATATGGCCAGATATTTAAAGCCCTCGAGTGCAACAGGTATAGCACTCCTCTGTAGCAGGACAGGTACCCCACCCACCAGGGGGTACATGAAAGCTTTGCCCCAGTTAATGTGGTAGCCTGAGTGATCTCCAAAGATATGAAACACTTGTAGCACCCTGTTTACCGACATTGTCCAGTAAGAGAGGTAAAGCAGTACATCATCTGCTTATAATGAGATATGCTCCTCCCAATCACCACTACTGCTCACTACCCAAACAAATGAGAGGGTCTCCGCAGACCCAGGCATTTCACCTCCATCTTGTGCACAGGAACAGGTCAGCTGCTTCCAAAATGGAATCCACAGGCTTTCATTACTCTGGATCACCCACATACATAATGCATATACCATCTAGATGATACATACAAACACGTACAACATATACTTGAAACATATACTTGGAATATTAGGGTCTAGGTTGGCACATAGAACCAGAACTCTGCACAAGTGGGCCAGAAGGTCTGCACAAGTGGGCACAGATAAAAAGGTTCTGGTCACAATGAAGGATTCACTAAACATGGTACACTCCCACCATCAATTTACAATGCTAAACCCATGACGGGGACAGTAGTCTCTGGTCACTAAATAAGGGCACGATTTGGGTGTCCCTCCAGGTCACAGGACAGTAGAGAACTCACTCATGTCAAGGGACATGTCATGGCCTCTGCACACACTAGCTTAGTGTGAGGCTAGGGCCAAAATAAAATCCCAACATACCAGATACTTGCACACTTCATGGCAGAGGAACATGACTGCACCATGCCGGGTGCATTCTTAACTTAACACCATGCCTTTTGGCATTGCCAATTCTCAGTAGTGTTCTTGATTGCCCCATAAGGCATACCAATGGCGTTCTAGCCTTTCCCACACCACTCTTCAACAGTATAACGGTTTCTTATTCAGACCCTAGTAAGCAATTTATTTTTAAATTTTTTTTATATGACCCACAATTTGTATATCCCCTTCCACGGCACACACCCATCTGGATATACGTTCCTTCTCTCCATTGCTTAGTCCCTCTTCTGGCGCATCTCAATTGTTATGGCCTCTTCTCTATATGGCATACCTACACACTGTAGAGAGACCTTGGTAAAGCCACTCCCGCTACACACTCCTCTTGGTATAGATTACCTAATGGGATACTACTTTATAGACCCAATGATATGTACCCACTTTCCAGAACAGTCCACACTCTCTCCACGTCAGTTTTTGCACTCCTTTGTTATAATCGCACAGAAACCTCACTGCTTAACATCCATTTGTAGTAGTAAGCCTTGTCATACCTTCTCCTGTGCATGCCCTAAGGATGGCTTCACCTGAAAGACCCAGCCCTCCCCACTCTGCGCTCCCTAGGGCATAGATATTTCCTACCCTTACTGCACAGCCCAGCTCTGCATTAACCAACCTTGCCATGCCTTTTCCTGTGCATTGACCCATTCCAAGACAGAGACTGACACACGCACACTGCTTACTCAGTGCAGAGCCCAATTTGAATAGCTCCTTCAGACACCACCACGGCCACGCTAATGGAGGCGCAACACTGTAAAATAAGCCCCACCCCCAACACCTCTCCAGTGCTTGGGGAGTGGGATCAGTATCAAACAAGTTGTGTCCCAGAAAAGCTAGGCAGCAGCATTCCCCTGTGACCACATGCCCTCCATAGCTGCTGAAGGCACTGATCACTAGCACAGTGGGCATACATCCCCAACCAGGGGCCAGCAGCTTCTACTCAGAGTCCTCCATGATTGCAGGGAGGCTGTTCTTACTGTCAGAAGTACCTGGGGAGAATGCAGTGAGGCAGTGAAAAATTAGCACAGAGGATGCACTGCTAAAATGGAAAGAACATGCATCCCATCTACATATACTTAAGAAGACATTGGGTTCTGTGAGCAAGCCTTGGCTTGGGAAAGGGAGAAAGGGTATTTTTTTCCCAAGGCACACACTATACACAAAGAGGGTAAGTTTAGTCGCAGGCCACACATATGCACAGCCAATGACTCTTGCAGAACTGCATTAACAGCGAAACCGACTTGTAAGGGGAATCTGCACACCTGAGTGTTTTAGTGTGCCATGATGCTCACATACTAGATATCTTAAATGAAGTGATACCCTCGTAATCCAACGGAGACCACCATCCAGGCCACAAAATGATCCATGTCCTAAATAATGCACGTCATCTCTTCATTGTGGTAGCCATCTTTTGCACAATGAATCTCTAGCCAGCCTTGTCATGTCAAGCCGGCCATGTGATACAGCTGTTTGCTCACATGGCATCTGCATAAAACGCCGCTTTCGCTTAAATACAGGCGGCAGATGTTTTTAAAAGTCAGTATATATTCAACCATAAAGCTCCACAGAAATCCAGGGACGTTTAAAATGTATGATCTGCAATGGAACTACTTAAATATGCGAAATAACACAACTATATTCCTCAATTGAATGCTTGCAGAGAAAAAGAGCAACATGAAGGTATTAGCCCCTCTCTAGAAGTGTTACCTAAAGTTCTTTTTCTGAAATGTTTATCTTTTCTCCTGGAGAGATTAGGCTCCAAGTAACGTGAATTTTTGGAAAGGCTGATTTTGGCAAATGTATGGGCCCAGGTTGTAAGCTGAACATATGAGTTCCATGTTGAGGGAAAACACTGACAATTTTGACTCCATATTTCCTTCTATCTGAGATTAGAAAATGTACTGGAAATTTCCAGACTCTAGAGCTGCCGTTGACTATTGTCCTTTGTAAAAGTGGCTTGCCTAGCAGTGGGGCTGGACCACTCCTCCTATAGCATAGTGGAATGGATATGCATATGTTTAGTACTTGTAAGACATTGGATTATTAAGAGTGGGGATAAGTACCCACCCCAAGTAATAATCACAATCCTTGTCAGAGTGAACCACTACAGTAACTACAGGAAGAGGCCTCTTGAAGCTTGTTCTGTCCCTGTAACTTTAACAGGAGCTCAAGTCTTTTGGCCCTTGGAGTACACTTCTTTGTCCTGTGTACACGAGGGAGAGCATGTCCAGTTTCATAGGCTCTTTTTAAGTCTCAGACAGCAGGCTCAGTCCGCTTCTGATCTTCTACAGGTCCAGGAGTCTTCTGAAGCAGGTGCCTGGAGGTGCCAAATTTGTGCCTGGCACAAGCTAGTGGGTGTAAATAACCCCTGGGATAAAGGTTCCCAGGGCCAAACCCACCTACTTTGGGCATTGTCAAGATGGTTGAAGTATTTGACCACTCTAAACTTGAGCTCGTAGGAGTAGGGGTGTGCGTGGGAAGTGTACTATGGCTAACCTGGTGTCCTCCACATCGGACACCAACATATCGTTTGTGGTATTCCCTGTACTGACAACAACCTCAGAAACAGAGGTCGGGTAAAACAAAGCTAGGTTTTCAGCAACCAGATATGGGATACACAAGAATTGTTTTTGCATCCTGCCATCACCCTTTGAAGTGCACCCCAAATGTTATATAAAAAGCCCTGGCAGACTTGTCAAGCAGGAAGTGACATTTAAGCAGGACCTGATACTTGTCAAAAGGGATCCTCCTAGTCCTCCTGCATATTCTGTCAGGTTTAGAAAGTTCATCTCTACCCAATCGGGTCAGCTTATTGTTTGCCCCAGAGAGCAAGTTCACACCTCATTCATGCCTATTCAAATGCGAATTACTGGGTGGCAGAAGGAGGAGAGCAGAATGTAAATTTGGCTTCTAGGCACTTCAGGCAGGGCAATGGTAACTTTCTAAAAGTTACTATTCTGTAATAACCAAAAATATCTGACTTTGCAATTGAATTACATTTTTAATAACTACTAAAACTTGCTGTTTAATTATTTTTCTAGCTTTTCCATTCCCGCCTGAGATACAGTATTAGCATTTAATATTGCATCCCACTGCTTTCCTATGGAACAGCCAGCTGAGCTACAGTGAACATAGTTATGATGTGCTAGTCTCTGTCAGGACATGTTTAACATTAAACTTTTACATGTCCTACCTATAAGCCTACTCAGGGGTCTCTTATTAATATTTAAAAGTAAGGCTTAGGCCTGACAAAAGGGATTATTTTGACATGTTCAATTTGCAATTTTAAAGCTGCACAGCCAGGCTGCAATGGCAGACCTGGAGACAGGTTTTACAATGCTACTGCACTAGGAGGCACAATGAGTGTTGCAGCCTACTAGTGACATTTAAATTACAGGCCGTGGGTACACTTGGTACCATATAATAGGGATGTATGGTCAAATTAAATAAACCAGTGAAGTGTACACCCATTTTACCATGTTGAAAGCAGGAGCACAAGCACTTTACCATCAGTATGCGGGGGTAAAGTGCACAGAGTTCTAAAGCCAGCAAAAATAGGGCTCAGGAAAAGCCAAAAGAAATCTGAGATGACCCTGCAAAAAGGCCAAATTTGTAACAGTGCTCTTCTTTTATGCACACACAAGCTAGGAAGTAAAGGAAAATAACATCCAAATGTATTTCCAATAGCGTTAGATAATGCATTTAAATCTCCCTAAATTAAATGGATATGTCCAAGCAACCGAGAAACCCTCTCCCTCATGATCTCACTCTGACAAGGCACTAACATGCCTTATATTGCCCTTTCGAAAGTAAATGCCGCTTATCAATTCAGTTTTTTGTGGTTGGTTGACAGTTACACATACGAGTAGTGACCTCAAGTAATGGCTCTGCATGGGAAAATAATCATGGATTCTGCCAATGTTAAGCAATATTAGCCTCACACTTACTATATTCAATATGATACATAACTTATCTAGAATGTACAAGACGTACTATTTACCTTCTTTTTATGAATTCATTAGATATTTCACCAAATCAAACTAATATTGGATTTTATTTGAAGTAAACACAAATGTGTATGTTTACTAAGATTTCAACCTACATTGTTTCCTGAACATGAAGGATCTGAAAGCATGTGGAGCAAATAAGTCTCTTCAAATCCTGCTGGAAAAAGATTATTTGCAGTTTACGCCTGCTTAATTTACCCAATTTTATTTCAAATCCCATAGCGGGACACGACTCCAACTAAGAAAATCCTTTCTCTGAAGGATTAAAGATTTTGTAAGAGTTTTATTGCCAAGAACAAAAACCATTTTAACAGTCCATTTTCTCTCTCCTTACTGAAAGGAGATATCACTGTCGGCATGTCTTTATATTTTGTTTATTTTTTATGTTGAACACATTTATGTCACATTTCATACATACATTTATAAATGTGAGAGCGTGAATATTTAATTTATATGTAACATATGAAACACTATAGCAACCTTCTGAAAAATTTGGATCTTGTACCTGCCTATTGTGCACCTTCACAAATATTTTGCCCATTGGTTGACAATAATGGTATTTTTTGTGTAGGTTTGAAAATGTGCTTTTAATGAAGGAGTTTAATGACACAAGTGTTAAAAGACTATCTCGATAATTACTTTTCACAGTGTGTTAGAACAATATTGCCGCTTTAATACTGATTGGCAGACTAATGACTAAAACATGGTAAGAAAGGTAAGAATACATAGGTGCATATTTACTATTCATAACCCCACATCTACTTACCTTGTCAATATATGTGTGTCCGAATAGCTTAGTTAAAAATATTAACTTGTTGACTGGAGAATAAAGACTACCACAATGATACCATACGTAGGTAGGTAGGTAGGTGGGTGGCTGTCGGTGTGTGTTTACAATTGCAGCACACTACTTTCTCAATGGGTGTTGTTTAATAAAGTAGATAACCAAAGGGACTGAACAAAATGAAAATGTCATCTACAGAGTCAGTACCAATCATCACTTTTTTAATCTTGTCATTTTAGAACAAATATGACAAAAACAAGCACAGAAGAGAAGAGTTCACTTATTTGAGAAATTAACTTTGTGTCTGCAGCCAAATTAACAACAAACGATTAACCGTATACAGTGAAAGAGAGCGGGCCTCTGGATACAACACAGGAAAACACAAAGTGGATATGCCCGCTTTTATAACAGACAATTTGTCAATGCAGCAATGGTGCAGCACTCTGTGCTAAGGCAACAGGGATGGTGTAGCTCCACATCCTCCGTCTTCTCTCCACCACTCTATCTTCGCCTCAGGGTCTGCTGTGCAGGATACAATAACAGCCAAACTATATGTCAGGAGCAAGGGAATGATCAGACTTTGTTGGAGTGCAATGTGTACTTACTGACCTCTCTCAACAACCTCTTCCATGCACATCCACTGATTGCGGCATGCTGATCCTGCTCCCTTATTTCCCCTTCAGACATGTAGAACCCACAGTTCAAAACCCATGTACCCTTAGCCACTCATGGATATACCGCTCCTGCAAGCCAACTCATAAACCTTCAGCCCATAATCCCCATACTAACCCACCTTAAACCCACACCTTCAGGTTGATATGTGCCACAAAGCCAACTCTATGTTGTGAAAGCAAATGTTCATCACTGCAGTCTCCAATTCAATTAGTTTTGTCATGTTGGCTATTTATGCATAATGTGCAATATTTGGAAAAGTATGTAGCCTGGGTGAGGTTGGTGATATTCCATCTTTTTCAATTTATAAAAGTTTGATTCATGTATAGACAGTTTGTGCTACTGAGTATTCAGTTATCTATTTTGTGGATTAGTTATTTTGAGTTTATGTGCAATTTATTTGTGGTGCTAACCCATACCCCAATAGGTAAACATAGTTGAGAGATCGAGCCGAAGCCAATGAAAGGAGAGGTTATGAACAAGACTCCCGCCTTTCCTTTTCAGCTCTTCAACTAATCCACACTAAGAGGCAAGATTTGTAGAATTTTGGGTACAGAAGGGATAAGGGGAGAAAAAACACAAGCATCACATCATCCTTTCAGTCTAGTGACTGGTAGGAGCTTCACATAAAAAAGGTCCCAGTAGAGATGAGTGTAGAGTAATCAATTAGGTCCTACGTATATAAACAACAAACCATGCAGTTAAGTATATTGGCAAAATGCAGAGAAGTCTGAAGTGTTTTACTGATTCCTTCAACTGTGACGATCTCCATCATACAAAGAGGCGGCCCAAATACAAGGGTAGCCACTGGAGAACTGTTACGAATGAGGCCCATAAGCTAAACAACACAAACAATGTACAGAAGGATCGTATATGTTGAAGGAAAACAACAAAGCAAGCAAAAAACAAGAAATTGCAGCAGGTAACAAATCATGGGTATGAACTTAGTGAAATGCAGTACTGGCGGTGATGATGGAAGAGTCATGGTGTGTTACTCATATGTCATTTAACAAGTGAATATGAAAATGCACTCCTTCACGTATAATTGTTTCATCATTAATATCCAAAGATATTTTCCTTGTGATGCGTGCGAACAGTGTCTGTGAACCATCCCAAATCACAGCTCATGTTAAAACACCAACCAAAGGGTGCGTTGTCATGCACCCAACTGTCGCACTGCCAAATGGGGAATCATCCCTCAAGATAAACTGATGAGGAGAAATATACATCTATATGTTTGCATCAGCCAAATAAGTGAATCAATACCAAATTCTCCCCATATTATCTCAGACCCACTGAGCTAACTATGTCTGTCTCTGACCAAACTGCTTGCTCTGTGCTCCTAAAATCAACCCTCCTTTACAGATCTATTCCAGCCTGATCCAAGGACCTTTTTTTGCCCTCTCTGACACGTCCTGGGTTAACAGCTGTCAAAAGCCTCCGATTCTTGCAGGTTTTGCTTAAACTTGCTTTCTGTCCCCTTGTGTCCTTATTTTGCTCTATGTCTTGTGCTTGCATGACAATTCTATTTGTATATGTACAACTGTATTTGGCCTTGTCCACATCAAAGGATTTTACTGATGACAGCACTTTCTGCCCTATATATGCTCCCCTGATTATCTATGTGGGGCAGAAGAAGCTTGTTCCAAGACGTGACACTGCATCTGCCTTCTGCCTTGGCATGCCAATAAAAGGAGAAAGGTGCAAATACATTTCCTGTGTTTTGTGGCTGCTGGAGTCTGTTTCCCTTGCGTCGCTCTGAAGAGGGTTGGAAGACTTATTACCCAACAGAATGGTTTCAGAAGTGAGATGCATTGAAGGACTGTAATGTCACCAGTTGGTAAGTAGGCTGTAAAGCTAAAATAACTTGCTACGGTGACCTTCCAGTGTTTCAAATGCTTAGTTAAAACATAGTATTATTATTTAAATATATATATATTTTAAAAAGGGGTAGTAACTGGCATTTAATCTAACTAGGGGACTGTGGAGAAACATTCATTGTAATTTTTTATTATCATTGAAATCTTTCTCTGTATCAATACCTTTGAATTGATATGTGACAGGGGTCTACGGGACCCCATAACCCACAACAGGGGAGCCTAGGCAAGAGAATGATTTATGACCCAAAAGTAGAGGGGACGAAGAAATAAAAACAACCCTCCCGGAGTGTAGCGTGGGAGGCATTGACTATTGGCTGGTGGCAAGACACAAGGAAATGATTTTCAAATTTGCACTGTTCTGTCATTGATCAATGGCTGTATTTAAATATGTTTATGTGTTGATCTTTAAAAGTATTGTCCCGCTATGTTTCTTTGAAATGCTTCTTTGAGTGACATAAAAAATAGTGCATTAATGCATCAGAGAAGTCAAATTGTTTTGTGTAGTGTCTGAGTGGTCCACAACTGTTGATTTTTTTTTTCTGTCAAATCTCTCTATCCAAATCTTAACCAATTTTTCCTTCCAGAAGACAAATGTGTTTATTTTTCAGGGTTTAAAATTGTGAGTGAAGGGCACAATGGGCACCGGCACTTCTAAAAGAACTATGGAGGTGGTAAGGCCTCACATGGTGAAAAAGACAAAACAATTATTTAAACAACTGTCATTAGAGAAGGATTTTAAATTACCAGCAGATAGCCCTGCAGCTCAGGTTGTAAAAGATACAAATTGTTTAGAATATGTAACACCTTTTTTCGCGCTAGTATGGACGTGGAAAGGGAATGAAGGGCTGTGGCCTAGATTTGGTTCTCTTGAGATAGATGATATTGAACGCTTGACAGAAAGTATACACTTAAAGGGTGACCCATCATGGGATTCACACTATGTGAAAGATTGTTTACAGCAGTGGCTTTCAATTGCAAAATTAAATCTCTCCTTTCAAAAAAGAAAGGCCAGGGGAATGCCTCCACTGAATACAGAGACTGCTCTGCAATAGCAATGATAAACAGTGAGTGCAAGAAGCCTCCTAAAAAGGAGCTAGAGCTAGCAAAAGATTGGCGCACATTTTATAGCCAATGTTTATTGGAACTAAGTAACTATGTGCAAGCAGAATAGCATTTGTTGTCACTATGGCAAAAGTGTGGGTTTTCAACAACTGAAGCAGACCGGGTTAAAGAAATACCAAATGCCACTACTTCTAGAAGGGCTGCCGCTCTGCTGTGTATCTGGACGCACCACCAACTAAATATTGACATAAATAAGTTTAAAAAACTGTTTATCGCCTCCAAGCCTTAAGGCCTTTTTGTCAAACTGGGGGAAGGAACAGACAATGAGCAAATAACTAGTAGTGCATTGACTGAGGAGGAGATTTTGTTGTTTACTGAGGAAGAAAGGAAGAGAGTAGATGCAAATAGTGAATTTAATTCCTGGGTCTCAGATAAAGCCAGCAATGAGAACAGCCACCCAACATTGGGACAAAACACCCAGTCTGCAGGGCCTGGTCCTCCTGCACCTCAATTCTCAGTCCCTCCTCCAGCAACTTCAATTTACCCATCACTTTCAGGCCCCTACATACAGTGTGAAAGACATAACACACCTGAGCAAGCACTGGCTTCACAGCCAAGCTTATCACGTGTACCTTATTTCCACATATCCCTGGAAGGTGTTTTAACTAGGGTATCTGACATGCCAACTAGCCCCAGAGAGGGCCGTTTTAGAACACCAGTCCTGAATGGGCACTGGTATTCTAAAGGAGGGGACAAGCTACATGCTTTTGAATCCCCAGCCCAAACTTCCACTTTTGGTCTGAGGGAAGATTTAGGGCTGAGAGCAAAAGAGAGAAACAATGAGGAGGAACACAAGCAGTTGACACACCGGGGGAAAAAGGAAGATGAGTTCCAAGAAGAAGTGAACACTGATAGGGAGGAAATACAATGCTCCATTAATAAACTACAGGATAAGCTTGAGGAGGGAATGGCTGATACATACACGGACACGCACACAAACCCTAAAGGGAAAGGGTGAAAACTCATATACTGATGATATACTATTGAACACTAAAATAACTGCACCAAAAGTAGCGTTGGGGGACAGCCATGCTAAAGCCATGGACCCCCTTGGAGGCAAACCAAATGACTAAGCGCCTGACCCACTGACTGCCAGTGTCAAATATTATGAGTGGCTTCATAAAATATGTATTGCCTATACCCCCCTCCCTCGAGATGTAGAAATGTTATTGAAAATAGGATATGGGAGCAGATGGTCTTTAGTAAAAAGTACGTTCCAAATTCCACAGGAAAGAGATTGGACCATACTGACTAATAATATGGATGTCACAGAAAATAGATTGATTAACTGGTTAGAGTCTATCAGGGACACAATTAATGGCCTAGCAGCAAAACATGGTGATTTTTCTCAAGTCACTGCCACGTTGCTGAAGTCAGGTGAGTCAGTGGCTGATTACATCTTAAGGTATAATGAAGCATGGGATAACAGTGCAGGGGCACCGCGCACCACAGAGGCCTATAAGGTATTGGCTACGCAAACCCTTATGAATGGATTGCTAGCTTCTGTGGCCACAGTTGTAAACTGTTCCACCCTGATTGGTCCACTAAAGAATATCACAAGTTGTGCACGCTTCTCATAATCATGGAAAGAGATGGTATTTTTAGGGTAAGGAAGGACATCGCTAAAAATGACAAGGAATGATGTTGCAGCAAGTACAAAGAGAGGAGGAGCCAGGGTGAATGTACTATCAGGGGGCACAGCATAGACAGGATAATGGACAAGGATACCAGAGAAGAGACAAGAGTAGGGATCAGTGTTATATTTGCCGGAGGTATGGGCACTGGGGACGCAATTGTGGAAATAATAGAGGTAGAAGGGACTGGAATGAGAGAAGTGACCAGTATAATATAAATGATAGAAACAACAGGAATGAAAGGTTTGACAGAAATGAGATCCAGCCATCCGCACCACCCATGCCCAGAGACCTGAAGCAGACCCAGCACTCCCTTTGGAATCCTTTCCAGGAGCAATATGGATCAGCATTGGACTACGCGTAGAGAGAGATGGGACAAACCGCAGCAACCAGAGCCCAGTGCTTTATGATGAAGGTATGAGACACACCTGAGGAGAATCCCATGTTCTAAATTAAGGTAGGATGTAAAGAGATAGATTTCCTAATAGATAGTGGTGCAACCCTATCCGCAATAAGAAACAAGTTGGGTCCTGGTAGTGGTGAAACAGTCACTACTATAGCAGTAAACAGAGTGATGATGCATGAAGAATTCCAGTTTCTGGTGATGACTTCACAATGGCCCATCAGTTTCTCCTGTCACCAGATGCACCCATCAATTTGCTGGGGAGAGACCGCCTCTGTAAATTGCATGCAGCATTATATTTTTCACAAAATGGGATTTACTTACAAGTACCTGAGGACAGGTTAGAATTGGCTAATAGAGCACTTACTGCTTGCAAATTAAGTGAGGACTCTGTGTTATGTGCACCCCCCATCTTGTCTCTCCCTCCAACACGTTACCAATGGACTCCATTACATGGAGATTTTTATGAAAACATGTTTCATGATCTGTTTAAATACAGCCCTGACATTGAGAGTGAATTGGTCACTCATTTAGTGCAGTTGACATTAGTACATGGGCCTATACACTGTACTGCAGCATTTTTCACAGGAGCAGTGCCTGAATGGTATGCCTACAGGGCAGACAAACATTTGTACTGGACAATGGAGTTGCTCGAGCACACATTATATGTAGGAAAAGAAGGGTGTGCAGTGAGCATTGAACTAGGACCACAGGAAATGAGGTTATTTCAAGTACCAGATTCTGAACCACATGTATCCATAGCTGTAGCACCAGGTTACTACCCTAAGAATTTGGGCCCCATGGTCAAACGCCTTCATGACTTACCTAGAACTAAGGATTTTACATTTCCATTAGGAATTATGTCTGTGTTGGGAGATGGAGAAGGGTGGTGTTGGGCGTTGTGCATAAACAGTAATCACAGAACTGCAGTTTTTGACAAGCTTGAGGGGAATATGGCTTTACAGCTGACTAAAAACAAGGTCCTAGAGCAAGTGAACTCAGAGGTTTGGGCAAAGCACAAAAATGAGCCAGGATTATTTAAAACAAGCCCTCCCCATAAAGTGACACTTAAAGAAAATGCTGAATTACCTTATGTCCGTCAGTACAGACTGTCACCTCAGGCAGAGGAGGGAATAAAACCTGTGATTGAATCTCTCTTGCAACAAGGTATCATTAAAAAGACCTCCAGCCCTTGTAATAGTCCTATCATTCCATTGCCCAAGGGCAATACTGGGCAGTATAGGTTCATACAGGACTTACGACAGATAAACAACATTGTGGTACCCTTAGCACCTGTTGTGCCTGACACCAATACTATATTATCTCCTATACCTGTAGAGGCACATTACTTTTCAGTCATTGATCTATCCTCTGCGTTTTTCAGTATTAGAGTCCATCCAGAGAGCGAGTACCTTTATGCTTTCACAGTGAAAGATACTTAATATACTTTCAGAAGACTAGCTCAAGGCTATACTGAGAGTCCCACGGTCTATGCGCAGGCAGTGAAGAGAGACCTGGACAGCCTACACCTGGAAGGAGGTAGCATCATCTTGCAGTACGCTGATGATCTACTCGTGGCATCTCCATCACTTGAGGCCTGTGAAAAAGACACTGTAGCGCTGCTGAATCACCTCCAGGAGAGAGGACACAAAGCTTCATTGTCAAAATTCCAGTGCTGCCAAAAAGAGGTGACTTACCTGGGTTATGTGGTATCCAAAGGTACACACCGCATATCACCTGACAGGATAAAAATGATTCAGGGCATGCAACCTCCATCCACCAAGAAAGGAATGCTGTAATTCCTGGGGATGATGAACTACTGCCGCTAGTGGATCCCTGAGTAAAGATCCTATGATGCCATACTGCGACAATGTACGCTACAAGATGCTCCCAACAACATTGTATGGACTAATGAACTTGCAGACTGTTTTAAGAAACTGAAAGAGACTTTGTGTACTGCGCCAGCCCTGGGGCTGCCTGATTACAAACTGCCCTTCCATCTCTATGTGTCAGAGCAAAATGGCAATGCAAATGGTGTGCTGACACAGCAGCATGGCTCAGGAAAAAGACCTGTGGCATACTACTCCGTGACTTTGCCTGCAGCAGTAACTGGGCATCCAGCTTGTTTGAGAGCAGTGGCATCAGCAGCTGTGATGGTAGAGAACATAAACATAAATTAACCAAAACAACTGATGCAACAGGCCTGAAATGGCCAGATGTGCTGCCTTTAGTGCTGCATGCCATAAGGGCATATAAACAAGAAAAACAGGAGCAAGCCCGATAGCCCAGTTGAGACCGGGTATATGTAATAGCAAAAACAAGATCTCAACAGGGAAATTATGTACAAGGACAAATAAGCACAAGATTTAATCAAACAGCCAAGGAGGGACAAGGGAGACCAAAGGAGATGAAAAAATAATAATTTGTAATTAAATACACAATTGGTATATACAGTTTGAAGTAACCATAACAATCATATGTGCACTGATAGTGAAGTGAACAAGTGAACGGCACAGTGACATAAGTGTTAAAAGGACAACATAGTGCGGCAAAGAACTATTCAATAATAGATTCAGGGTCAAGACAAGGATATATACAATAAACAATTTACAAAACGGTATTTTTTTATTCACAGATGGCCCTTTAACAAGCCGCGATTACTGCTGTCAAGTAGACGACGTTTCAACCTCCTTACGTTGAGGTCATCATCAGGACTATGGTTTCCAGAGTATTAAAAATACCTATGTGTAAAGGAAGAACAAGAAAGAATAAATAGTGGAGCCCAGAAATGCCAACTGAGGTAAAGGAGAGGAGGAGGACGAATAATACCTATGTATGAAGTTGTTTAATTCACAGCGTCATGGCTGAATACAAGGGAATATAAATCCTATGTGATTGAAAAGGAAAAAGGAGAAGAAAATTAGGTACCAAGGTGCAGGGGAATGAAGGTGTATGCTAAGGAAGCAATTAACCAAAAACCTTACCAAACAAGGGGTTGAAAAGAAAGTGTTTTAAACCATCAATGGAGGTCCGCCAATGAAAGGAGGCACGTATCTGATAATATCTGGAAGGAAGGAAAGGAAACCTGATAAGGATAATGAAGGGCTACTAAAGAGTAACGTGACAAAGCCATAAAGGCAAGTACGCTTACCAGTGATATAAATGGGGTCTGGGAATCAAGGGCGGTTGAAGCAATCAGCAGTGAGGGTATAAGGCACTGTATTAATCAGCAATCTGTAAAAGCAAAAAAAGGAGCGGGGGTTGTAGAATCATGCAATTACGAAAGAATTTGTAATTAACGCACAAGAAACGGGTCCATTGTCACATCGAAATAGGAGAGACTTACTCAAGGTGTCAAGCCTGATTTTCAAAAACGGGATCAGTCCGGAGGGAATCACTTCGCCGTGACGACCAAAGCGTCTGGTGAGTGAGATACGCGGAACCCGGAAATAGATTAATCGGGTCATGTGATCTCGCGAAACAACAAGGAGGAAAGACTACGGGCAGTGAAAACAGCAGAGGGACGGGGAGCAAAGACAGCGGGAGGTGGAGGAGAAAAAAGACACTCAATGTGTGAAAGCTTATAAAAACATAATAATAGAAATTTGTGATCAATCCACAAATTCTAAAACATATTTAGACAACAATATGGATTCGCACTAGAAAAGGAAAATATTTTACAAAGCAGCAATGATGTTAAGTTTATCGAAATTATTCGGTATTATAACAAATCCGGGGTACCAAAGCAATAAGCATATCACAAATTTGTGAACTCAGATGGACAATAATTGAGCAGAATTAATACATACATACTTCCAAATTAAGTACTGTAAAGGAGAACACAGTATGTCATTAACAATATATGAGGGTATGTAACAGCCAAAAATAGAAATATTGAGAACAGCATGTAGACAATACAAACTTGCGATTAATGAAGGAAAACAATCTACAATCAGATTGAAGTGTATTGACTAGATGGATCAATAGACAGAAATAGGAATACAGCAGTATGGAAAAAACATGGAAAAAACACAGTGTACCAAGGTTACTAGCCACTAGTGATAACTGTATTCCATTCATCTAAAGAGTTCAATCCATGTGTCACTGAGTTATAGCGTGCAATCCAGCGGCATTCACATTTGTTCAATAAAGTATGAAGATTGCCACCTCGGATGGATAATTGTGGGCGGTCTATGACTTGCCAAGTCATATCAGTTTCAGAGTGATTGTGCTCCTTGTAATGCAACACCAATGGGGCAGTAACAACATTACATCTAATGCGGCTTTTATGTTGCGAGATGCGCTGTTTAATCATCTGTGTGGTCTGTCCTATGTAAAGTAAATTACACGGACAGCGTATTACATAAATAACGTTGGTGGTGCGACAATTAGAGAAATGTTTCAATTGATAAGTATGCGAAGGAGTAACAAAGACTTTGGTATTGGTAGTCAGTTCGCAAACATTGCAGTTTTGGCACTTAAAATGTCCTATCACAGGGGGAAGGTTCCACAAGGTAGTCACGGCATGTTCATGTTTTTCTTTGGTGGGCCATGTGATAGCATGAACTAATTTATCAGACAAGTTGTTGCCCCTTTTGTATGATAATAAGGGGGGATCTGTAAAGTGTGGAAAAGAACGTAGCAATTTCCAATTATTCCTGATAATCTCAGAAACCTTATTGCTACTCGGGCTGTAGGTAGAAACAAAAGGGATACGTGTATTAACACGTTTGGCAGATGGTGCCAAAATAATTTCCCTATGGTTATACCATGCTCTTTTTTGAGCTCTTCTAACCAAATGTTTAGGGTAGCCTCTATCAATTAGTTTGGCCGAGAGGATAGCAGCCTCTCGAAAGTGATCTTTTCTCCACTTGCAGTTCCGCCGAATTCGGAGGAACTGTCCGTATGGCAAGCCATCTCTAAGGCCCCGAGGATGGTAACTGGAATAGGACAAGAGGGTATTATGCTCTGTTGGTTTGCGGTATAGGGATGTCGCAATCAGACCCTCTTCTGCATGTAATGTAAGGTCCAAGAAAGGGAGATCATTTTTGCGAATGTCTGAGGTAAACTTTAGATGATGTTGGATGGAGTTCAACCAATTAATAAAAGACAAGAGATTCTCATGTGTGCCGTGCCACAACAAAAGAATATCGTCTATGTACCTGCGCCACAGGGTAATGTTGGTCAAAATAGGATTACTGATATTCAAAAAAATAGTGGACTCTAAATGGTGAACATAAAGAACTGCAAAATTTGGCGCAAAACAAGCTCCCATCGACACGCCTTTGACTTGAAGGTAATATGTATCCTTGTACAAAAAATAGTTGTTGGTCAAAGCAATGTGTAACAGTTGGACTACGAAGTCCGTAGGAATACGTGTCGGACGAGGACGAGTATTCAATAGAAGCTCCATAACCATAAGTCCATCTACCTGGGGGATATTCGTATACAAAGACTCAATGTCTAAACCCACCATAAAATCTGAATCAGGGTTAAAAGGAAGAGCGTCTATAATATTGATAAGATGTGTACTGTCTTTGATAAAGGTGTCGGTTAATGGAACAAACACCTTAAGGATAGAGTCAATATACTTGCCTAGGGGTTCCAAGACGGAGCCAACACTATCTAGAACAATTCTCTTGTCCCCCCATGAGGTATTGATGGGGCAGGTCCATGTTGGTGGGGTTGAGGTTGCCTCTCACAGCATCCCAAGCAGCACTGCTGTGGACGGATGAGAAGATTTCTGACTGTGCTGTACAATTGTCGGTGGTCTTGAGGCATCACCATCTCCAGGTGGAGGAAGCTTTGCCCCACCCTTCCTGAGAACAATCACACCCTTTTAAACCTGGAGACATGGTCATGGTGAGAAAAATAAAAAATGTTTCTCTAACTTCTAGGTGGACTGGACCCCACGTTGTGCTCCTGGTTACCAGGACATCACTAAAGGTGCAGGGACGTCCCGAGTGGCTGCACGGAACACGATGCAGGGCTGCACCAACAACGCCTGAGGCAGAGGCACCTTTAATAGATGAGCACCGGCCACCCGTGGAGCAGCGCGAAACACAGGACAAGGGGGAGACAGACCAGACCTTTCCTAACAACAACGCTGAGGGTCCATCATCAAGTGTCCCAGGAACGGTGACACCAACTGATGCTGTTGAGTGAAGCACGCAACACAGGCTAGGGCTAGAAAAAGGTGATGGTCTGCACCTGCCAAAAATAGGCTGAAGAGGACAACTCAGGGCACGTCCGGGCAACTGCCCCTGAACAAGACGACTACGGACCAGGAGGAGAAGCAGAAGACAGCGCACCATGAGAATTTTCATTATTGACACTTACAGAAAGTACCCTGGAACTGAGACAGCAAGACACTGCCTAACAATATTTTAAATCCTGAAAGTGATACTTATCACTGTCAAGGAAATCAATTGCATTATGCTAACACTATTTTTTAGTACCTTAATTATGTGTGTGTTACCTGTATTGCAACAACCTGCTGACCATCCCCTCATTGCAGTACATGAGAAAGTTGCCCAGGCTTTAGGTCTTCAAAATTGCTGGATTTGTAGAGAATTATCCAGACACCCCAGCGACCCAATTGGCCTATATGAAACACCTGTGCATAAACAAAATGATGCGCAAGGAATAGGATGCCTCATATCCAACGTAACTTGGGATTGTGGAGAAGGAAGGATTGGAAGGTACCCACGTTGTACCATACTGCCAAATATTCAAGCCCAATACCAAGTGTCACCTGCAGTAGAATACAATGACATGGAAAAAACATTTCCTGTATGTTTAAAGCATCATGTCTCAGGATGTAACCCAGGTTCCCGATACTTAGGACATTTAAAAAGTAGCCAGTGTCCTAACATATTAGAATTTGATAATACCACAGGTAATTGGAACATAAGAGACAGACAGTTAGTAAGTAGGAACTGGACAGCTAAGGTACGAGGAAAACAAGTAAACTACACCTTACATTACTGGAACATCACTGTAGATGGAGAGACACTATTAATCTTCTATATGATCAATTAATTGAGCAAAAGAATAAGCATGCTAGGGCACCAAATGTGATTTCTAAAATATTAGAATACCCCTTATGGTCAGCTCGCTGCTCATACATAGCACCATGGGCAAATGTTAAGCTTATAAATTCTTCATGGATTGATTACAAATGGTGTGATCAATTCCAAAACACTTTTCCTGAAGGGGTAGGCCTTCCTCTCAGTAAATATCACACATTGGACACACAGTTACAAGGCGGAATGTATTTTATTTGTGGCACTAAAGCATACAAGGTGCTTCTCTGGCACTGGGAAGGCATGTGTGCTATTTCTTATCTTACACCAAACATTTCAGTTGTGCCACACATTGAAGCCCATGAGCCACTAAATTTGGGGAGTTTTGCTCATAGATATAAAAGAGATATACATGCACCTATTCTGGAAACGAAACTAGACAAGGTCTATTTTTTGAACTAATGCGTATATTTATTCTTGGATATGGGGTATATGATTTAGAATTGGCCCTTGTTAATATGTCTCCTGAACTCGCTGTAGCATTCAATGCCACAAGAGATGCACTTCAACAGTTGCAGATGGAAATTAATTCAGTACCTGCCATGACTATTCAACATCGAATTGCACTTGACCTTTTGACACTACAACAAGGAGGATTGTGTGTTTTATTAAATTCCTCTTGCTGTTATTTTGTAAACAAAAGTGGAAACATAGCAAGGGATGTGGCACAAAATAAGAATGCAGTTCAAATATTCCGTGGAGCAGGGAAAATTACAGATTCTGATTACTGGTCCTGGCTACTGGTCCTGGCTATGGTCATGGCTACCAAAAGGATGGTTAAAGCACTTAGTTCTAGCGCTACTGGGTATCTTCTTAACAATAGTGATATTTTTGTGTTGTCTTCAGTGTTGTTGCTCCATGGGACAGCAATTGTGTAGTAAAAGCATCCATTCAATTTTTGAAGTTAAAATTCTACCTCCTACAGAGCAGGAGCTAGCCTGCAGATGTCTCCAAATACAACATGATATAGAGAAAGCACACAAAGAAACATTTGAATTAATGGCTATAGATATATAATATAAATGCATTGAGTGCTAATATATAATTTTATCTATGTTGAAAAATGAATACCTCTTAGATGTGTCTACGCCAATATAGGCATGTAATTTAAACACTGTGTAATGCCATTAAAAGATATTTACTTTATCGATACTTTTTATTTCTACCATATGTATATATATATTCATATTTTTTCTTACAATGGTATTTGATATTGCTATAAAAAAGGAGGGATATTGTGAGGAAAAATATATATCTATATGTTTGCATCAGCCAAATAAGTGAATCAATACCAAATTCTCCCCCATACTATCTCAGACCCACTGAGCTAATAACTATGTCTGTCTCTGACCAAACTGCTTGCTCTGTGCTCCTAAACTCATCCCTCCTTTACAAATCCATTGCAGCCTGACCCAAGGACCTTTTATTGCCCTCTCTGACACGTCCTGGGTTAACAGCTGTCAAAAGCCTCAGATTCTTGCAGGTTTTGCTTAAACTTGCTTTCTGTCCCCTTGTGTCCTTATTTTGCTCTATGTCTTGTGCTTGCATGACAATTCTATTTGTATATGTACAACTGTATTTGGCCTTGTCCACATCAAAGGATTTTACTGATGACAGCACTTTCTGCCCTATATATGCTCCCCTGATTATCTATGTGGGGCAGAAGAAGCTTGTTCCAAGACGTGACACTGCGTCTGCCTTGGCATGCTAATAAAAGGAGAAAGGTGCAAATACATTTCCTGTGTTTTGTGGCTGCTGGACTGTTTCCTTTGTGTCGCTCTGAGGAGGGTTGGAAGATTTATTACCCAACATAAACCATATTCAGTAAACCATATTTTCACTGTATTCACAGTAATCTTCCTCATGTTGTCAATCTCCCTGCATATAAATCATCACGGAGTCAGCAGCATTGCCCTTGAGTTCTTTATTCAACAGTTTCAAATGCCTCCTGCTGCCCATCCAGGCTTTTCACAGTGGCACGTGAGGTCAACCATACTTCAGAATAGACTCATTTAATTATCCAATGCATTTCGAGCCAATCGTATGTTGTGAACATAAACTTGAAGTGAATTGGAGAAGGAGGTCAGGCTGCCGGTCATGGATGTTAAGAGTGACCCCTGAAGAAGAGCCGATCAGAACACATTATGCTAACTATTAAGATTACATATACACCCACAAACAAACAAATTAAAATTTCTCTACTTCAGTTACTTCCCTGAAACACTGTGAATCTCTGCCACTTTTTGCTGCATTATTTCGCATGATTGGAGGCAGTGAATCACTCAGTAGCCCACCCCCAAAACCATCCTCATGCCACCTGAATTGACCTTCTAGAGATCCCTTTGTTTATCAGCTGAGATCAAGCTAACTAATAGACTCTGAGAAACATGTGTTCTTATGTCGGCTGATGTTACTATTGCTCTGTATCTTCTCCTATCCACACATTAAATCCAAATACGTATACATTATTTAGATATTCAAGATCTATGGTACACATCACATTTATAGGTATGGCATATAAAATCTTTAATGTCATTTAAAATAATTCACTTATATGCCTGAGGGCACATGTTTTACACCAAACCTTTTAAGGGAAAACACTCTGAAAGAGCAGAGCTTTCTGACCAAGGAATAATGTAATATGTACCAATGATGATAAGCACTGTCGTTCATAGCACAGTAAATACGAGAAACTCAAAAGCACTTCTGCTCATCTTCGTAAAACTATCTCAAACACCAAAATAAAAGGCAATGATTCAGAAGACGGCCCCTTTACATTCAAGGCTCCAAAGTATTCAACTCTCTCAGTCAGAACCTGCATCAGGAATAAGGCCTATGGAAATTCCAAGATGTCCCTCCTATTATATACCATATCAGGGCTCGAAAAATGCTCTAGCCCGCTCACATTTGCGAGCCAGATTTTATTAGGACAAGCTATTTTTAGGTCCTACTAGTAGGAAGACAAACTGACTTTTGACCTCTGCCTCTGAAAGCAGAGCAAATGTGACAAGGTATCTTTATTGCTCACAAAGTGCTCACAAAGTGCATGAGCAATAAAAATGTCTTTAAATCTTGTTAACTTGTCCAATTTGCTTGGCTTTCTGAAACCAAGGTCAAGTGCATTACAGTTAGGTCAGGTAGATGTTTGAAGTTACTAGACCTGCAGGTGTAGTGCAATTCTTATGATTTTTTGAGATATCTATCTATCTATCTATCTATATCTATCTATATATATATATATATATATATATATATATATATATATATATATATATATATATTCACTGAAAAAACCATAGGTTTCACACATGTTATAGTTAGCTGGACATTTTATTGATAAAAAACCAATGAAATTCCCCCCGTTATAGTTAGTGCAGGCAACTATAACTCACGCGACCGCAATCCTCTGCTGATGCTAATACTGTATTTAGACACTTATTTGCCCATGTCTTCTTCCATTAAATTTTAGCTATACATATATTACAAATATTTTTTTTTCATAAAGACACATATGTCATCAGCAGAGGATTGCGGTCGCGTGAGTTATAGTTGCCTGCACTAACTATAACGGGGGAATTTCATTGGTTTTTTATGAGTAAAATGTCCAGCTATCTATAACATGTGTGAAACCTATTGTTTTTTCAGTGAATATATATATATGTATTAGAATTAAAAGCAGATCTTCAGAATCTAGAAGTTGTACTGTGCTCCATTCTCCTATCTCAATCTGTTCACTTTGCTTCTCAGTTAAAAGCTCGGAAGCAATCACAGGAAAACCGGAGAACTATGAAAAATCAATATAATGAATGAACTAAATAAATATGATAAAGGTGACTTTAGAGTAATATAAACGTCAGTGTATGTCAATTTACTGAGGATTATGTGGACTTCTATGCAGCTTCTGATACAGTGGATTGTCCCTGTTTATGGAGAAAATTTAGAAGGTTTATGTATTCAAAGGGTTTGTTGGGTCCCAATTAAAGTCCTACAACCTGGACCAAGATTCTTAGAGGAGAATGAGCACAGCTTACCAATGTGACTAATATCACAAACAGTTTAAAATAGGGCTGTCTGCTTGCCCACTCTTACTTGCTTTGTGCCTATCAGACCTACCCAAGAATACCTCTCAGAGAAGTGTCTTTGCTCCGAAAGTAAGGGACATGTGCATTAATGTGCTTAAATATGTTGATGATCTAGTGTGTCTAAGGGCAGGGCCACTCACGCTTAATTTTATTAATTACATTTGTATGTTGTTGTTTTTTTAATGAATTTTATAAAAACACAAAAAAATATCTGGGAGGTCAAATTACAACTAAGGAAATCATTAAAAGGATCTGGCAGAGTGAGAAGATTCTAAAATTCTTCCTGGAGTAAAATGAAAACGTTCTTGACCAAACCAGAACTAATGGAGAAAGGATAAATCTCCTGAAGCCATATGGTATCGATGCACAATACACAAAGCAAATAACCAATGTATTTAGTTGATGCAATTTGTAAAATGAACTAGATCGTCCTTGGCAGGATTAAAAACAAGAGATATATGAGGTCAGGTTGGTGTATTAATTAGAAACCCATGAAGAATGGGGTTGTATTGTATTGCAATTGGATTTATATAGCATTAACTACCACCCACTGTCATTAACCCAGTGGTTGTCATTGTTATATTGATTGATTATTGGATTAGTTTGTGCTCTAAGGAAACTGAAGACTGTCGTCAATTTTCAAGTGGTTAATAGGAGTTAGGTGTAATTATTAGAGTGAGTTAATGCCTGGGGAAAAAAGCGGTGAGTAAATAGCAGGGGGGCTCCTCTGCTAAGGCGCCTCACTGCTTTAAAGCAGTGCAAAGTAAAAATAAAATGATAATAAAGAAAGTCCGTTATTATCATTTTATTTTTAGTACAGCCAGGTTCAGGACGGGGCGGCCTCCCCAGACGTCGAGGCCAGATGAGAAGTGGTGGCTGCACCCAAGTGCACATTACATTTTGTCCGGCCATCTCGGGCCGGCCAAACAGTCATGCGCCCTGTGTATGTTCTCCACTAAGGCTGTATAACACAGCCTTAGTGGAGAACATGCCCCGCCTCCCGATCCCCATCTGAGCGCCAAGCCACGGCGCTCAAATCAATCACAACACTGCTCAAGGCAGCATTGTGATTGGTCAGGAGAGTATGGGAGCTTGCTGGTTCCTGCTCGGAGGCGAGGCGGCGGCTGGCGACAGCGATCACCAGGTAAGTTCACTTTTCTTTCTATTTCTCCCTAACTCCACACCATACCCGCCCCCCCACTCCCTCCACCCCACTGTTCCCTACCAGTCGCCACTGGTAAATAGGAAAGAAGAGGTTTTCTTTTGTAGAATAGCTTGGAGAGGTTAGAACAGAATGTAAAATTATGATTTAGAGGACCTGGATGTGTGGATCCTGAAATTTAATTTTTAAATGCAAAATACACATATCATGCCAGAAGTATGTTTCATAAAGCAATTTCAACAGACATTAAGGTAATCACAAAATAGTTTATGGAACATGACATATTAACATGGCGAATAAAACAAATAAATTACTTTAACGGCTCTGAAAACATAAGATGGTAAATAAACCCAATAAAACACTATCAATGCTCTGAAATCACGAGCACTCCGTCAGAGTAATTCAATGTACTTCATACAGGAGTTAAGGATTTCAATTCCATTCAGTTTGCGAAGTTGCTCAATAAACCTGGAAAAAAAGAAAATCAAATAATTAAAAAGGAGACCGAAAGACACATACTGCCATCGTGTTGGGACACAATTCTCTCAATAACACTCTTACAAAAGATTTACCAATCCATGAACTCATTGCCAGCAGGCATAAATCTCTTTGTTAAATTGAAACTGAAGAGCACATGAAATAAACGGCAATGGAAATCTTGATTTACAGACATTTTCACTCCTCGACATCACGAATGTCACAGAAAGCAGATTATTACTTACAAATTACTATATAGGAACACTAATCTTGTTAATGTTCGCGGTATGTGATGTTTCCTCATCGTTGGGGCAATTTGTTTTAGGTAACTGTCTTAAATACAATGAAACAATGCACTTTATTTTATGTAACAGGTATATCAGATTAAAGCGGTGTACCTTGTGCTATCATGTAATAAATATATGTTTATATCAATGTCAAAAGGAGGAAATATAATCTAGTGTATTTTAACCGAAAAAGTAACATAAATTGCCGGCACATTTTTTCAATTGGAAACTTCTAACTCATTAAACAAATAACCTACAAGCATCGATGGTGAATGGTATTTGGGACAGGCACTATTAAAAATGAAGAGATTTTAACCCAGTGTTCCCTGGATGTCAGACACACTCTGTAGGCTTCGCACAGAGTGTACAATTCGGTGAAATGCCAGGCGCAGGGATAAGACATTGATCTGAGGACTATGATAGAGACAACGAGCGGCTGCTGGAAGGCAGTGAGTGGGCTTGAACATGGGCTAGAAGAAAGGAGAAGCTCCAGTGTGAACTGAAACAGGCAAGTCGAAAGACAGAGACACAGGTAACAATCATAGCAGGTGATGGCATAGGGAAAAGTGGTGGTGTGACCTTTCAGAGAGAACGTGGTACTACAGAAACAAGAACAGCCCAGCACTGGTCAGTCGTTTCACATCGAAAAGGAGTGGCTTCTTGGAACTTCTACCCAGGCTGAAGTAACCAAATGCTGGATAGAATGGATGTTTTATTCCATTTATTTTTTTATAACTTTACATGGTAAATTGGTGCATTATTATGGTGCAACACTCCATGGTGGCGTGCGCCTGATGAAGGAGAAAGGAGCATATAGCTAGACAAAATGTTACATAGTTGTAACTTTAGTTCTCCAGTATTGGTACCTTTCACAGAGTCACTCGCTTTAATTATTCTCCATCGTCATGCTAATAATCCACTGTGTTGAGTGTCCAAACAGCGGGGAACAAATAGCCTCACTCAATGAACATTGCTTTAGGCGTATGCTAAATGTAATCTATCCACTTCAATGAGCGACCCAAACGTTGGCCACTGAGATGGAGAGACAGAGTAATTACATATCGCAAGATGAAAAGCATGAACAGCAATGCGTGTTTCTGAGCCAAGGTTCCACAACATGACCTTTCATAAATACTGCAGTTTAACAGCTGTGCAAATAACAATTGCTACTGTTACACTATTGAGTAATGGTAATATATTAACCAGAGAACTGTGAAAGGCCGATTAAGATATTTAAGGATTTCAACCTGTGGCTGCAGGTTCCATGCGGAAGGCGCATGCTCAATTGACAGGCCACTACTCAGGGAGTGGTTAGATGCATCTGCAGCATATGCATATAGCTGCATGTTTGTGAAAATGACTCCAACTAAGGAAGAGAAGGGAGACTGCAGAGTTGTGCTTCTTTTTTGTGAAGGGCCTATTTTAGTCTGCTGAGGAAGTCTGGCTCCTTGTTTCGTGAAACTGTTAGGCACGAGAGCACAGCCACAGCCCCTGGACAGGAGAAAAAGACGACTTTCCTGTCAGAAAGGTGAGGGTGGAGCTGAAGCTCAGCTTACAACTTTGGCTCTAATATATCTCTAAGGAAACACAGACTCCAAGGAGACCAAATGTCACAAGGTTGTTGACAAGGATACCTAACGTTTTGCTGAGGAGTCTGTAGTGAGGGAGACCTGCAAAGTCAGAGGATCAAAGAGAGAGTCCCAAACTTGTTTACCTACTGAATGCATTGCAGACGGTCCTCTTGAGGTTCTTGAGAAATTTGAACCTGAGCACACTGCAGTTCGGACTTCTGGCTCCAATGAACCGCACGACTTAGTTAACTCATTTGCAAATTAAGGATAGCAATTCTGAAATCAGTGAGACAGGATAGAGGACTGATGCAAAATACCCCTGATCAGTGGAGTCGTACAATACCCAGCCATCTATCCAAGATGGCTCCTATTAAGAGAAGCCATTGAGCATAACAAAAAAGACTTGCCCACATTAAAAGCTTACCTCAAAGAAGGACTCTGGTACATTAGGCTGGAACTGATCCCTTACCAACCAGATGTCAAAAAAGGGTTAAGGCAACCCCCCGCTGATGCTGCGGGAACCCACCTCAGCTGTCACTGGCCATTTAATAATAATGAACACCCCTTCCCTATGAAAAACAAGTAATCATTGAAAGTCATTAATGTCACCAATTTGAAAGGCTTTTTGGGGAGGAATGGGTTGAAGAAGAGGAGGACCAAGATAATACTAGCACAACCTTCTTGTCTACTTGAAAGGCCCACGTTCTACTTCTAAGTTTGATTACCCGCAGATCTATTAGCCTCTACACCTCCACCAGGAACTATTGAAAGTCTAGACGAGAGGGTCGAGGGCACAAAAGAAATTCAAGAGTAAACATGAGACCAACCATCAAATAAGGTTCCTGGTTCCCAAGTTAAAGAATTTCAAGCAGATAGGTCAGTCCATCCAGGCACGATAAATATGGCAGCAAACTCCATTTGAAGGTTAGTTTTGAATTTTGTCCTTGGTGGAGGAGCCGATGTAAAAAAGAAAAGTCAAGTAAAATGTTCTTTACCAGTCAGACTGGTGGCTGATCTATCCTCGTCGTTTCTTATGGCATGGATCCTAAAGGGTTACAACCACAACGCTAAGGGGCCCAAAAGTCCTTGGTAAATCCCAGAAAGACTTTCAAGGATACTTCCATCAAAGAAGTGGCCATAAGGGCCAAAATACGTACACTTGCTGGCGGCTGCTTATCAGCTGAACGTGTGCAACATTTTCATACTAAATTAAAATCAAGGACTTTTTTCTGGGCCTCAGGGGAGAGGTAGGCTGAGTGGAGCCAACATTTGCAATCCATGTTCGCTGTTTTAAAGTGGTTTAAGGTATAGATTAGCAGCATAGTAGAAATTATAGTTGTCTACAGTTGTTGATGTGTTGTCACAAACTCCGTTCTCTTCTGAAATATCAGGGAGGATTGCAACACTCTACTAGGACAGTGGCCACCTTTTCTGGCGGTGGTAGAGGGCTGAGTTTTAACAGCTTTAGGGAAGATGCCATTTAAAAAATGTGTGCTGTTATCAAGAAGAATAGGTTTGGGAAGTGGTGCAAATTATCTCCCCTGGGAGTGTTCTATGTTTTGATGACTTCTGCCTAAGAATGTTGCTAGTACCAAATCACATTAGCAAATTTTAGCACATCTCCTTCAAGTGTCATTCACGATCTGTTCTACACCATAGGAAAAAAAAGACATACCCCCACATCCCTATTTATGGAAAAGAAGTATCCTATCCACGAACCCATAAACCTTGTGTTCCTATGTTAAGAAAAAGTGGAAACTTCACTCCTTTACACTTTGGTATGTTTGACTTTCAATTTGAATTTTAGCAGGACACAATGCAACTAAGATCAAGTGCTATACGTGCACACACGCTAGAGGGCTGTAAAACAGTGAATATTCAAAAGTCTTAACAAAAAACATGTTCATACCTCATGTCTTTGCACTTAAACTTTAAAAGAATTAGTGTGTGACATCCACATTTTTACGATATGTCATTTATCTCTATCAGAAGGGTTGAAATCAACATTAGTGACAGCCTAGGTACAAATATTTTTATTGGCTAAGTGATCTCGCTGAAAGGAAGTACTGGACAAGAAAGGCAGAGTTAATGGTTTGAACTACTCAGGTAAACTAGTTTAAATGTATAGTTAATTCAACTAAACTCACACCCAAAACCAATGTATTCATCAGTATAAGATACCAGAATAAAAGAGGGCTTCGTTGAAAAGTTGTCAAATCCATTAAAATGACAAACGTCAATCACTGCAAACCTTGGCTCTGCTGTGCAAAGCTTTCCTAAAGCTATAGCTGCATTCTGCTGTAAAGCAACCTCTTTGGCGTCCCCTCCAGCATATGTTAACAGGACTTTCAGTATGTCCGATTTTAGCAGAGAGGAGGGCGCTCCAGGAACCGACATACAGTGACCGAGGCAGAGGGCTGCATTTCCTGCAATGACTTCATTCTCTGAGTGTAACAGCTTCATCAGGACAGTAAACTCTAGGACAAAAGAGATGTCAATCAGTTACAGGTTGATATGATTATGACATACATTGGCTGCCATAAGACCACTGAATGGAGTCATAGCTCTATGCATTGCTTAGGCAGCATACCTGCAGCCTCTGCTTGGCTGTTTCACAGGTTTTACTATTAATCAACTCAATGGTACTCAACTTATAAACATAAAACAAGATTTAGGGCTGAATTAGCAGTGCACAGGCTAGAAACTTTGACTTCCGGCTTCCAGAGAATTATCAGCATTAAGTGCTCAGCTTATTCAGCCGTCTTAGCTACTTACTTTGGTGCCCCACCATTCAGTTCTTGAGATCACAGGAATATTTATGTTGACATTGCACCCAATTCCCTCAGGATGTCCTGGAATCTCATAGAATTCAACTCATGCTAACATGTTAATTCAGCAATGTAAAAACTACTGTGGAAGTTTCAGTCACTAATAAAGTTGTACACTTGCTTCAGGTTGAGTTCACTTATAGTATTGTTATTGGTCCACTCCACATCTGCAAGGTCTGTGCCTTGTGAGCAGGAGCATCACCCAATCTCTCCACCAGACACTTCTTGGAATAGCATAATCTCATCCCAAATAATCCATACACTTGTTGCACACTAAGGATTCCCCAAGCTGTACACTCTGTTTCTGTGTAATTTCTCAGCTACAAGACTTGTATCAAGAGTGCCCAAAACCCTCCTACCCTGAGTCCACTACCCCATCCAGGTTTCCCCAGGTCTCCAACTGTGCCCCACCTATCGCCGCTTGCCATAAACCCCTGTCATTCCTTGCTAGGGTCACCCTCCTATGCACCTATCCTAATTCCCAATGCAGCCCCTTCCCTGCTTTAATGTCCAGATCGTACTCTTCCCCACAAACATGTCCCTCCTACTCTGCTACGTCTTTCAATTCTAGGGTCTTTTACGCTGTCCCCTGCTCACATTCACCTCCTCTTCCATTGTCAGCTGATCTCTTACCTGCCAGATAGCAGGCTCCAATATCCAAACACTTTTCACCTACCCTCGGCCAACCCCACACTGCTCCTTTTATTCCATGCCTACAGCCATATGCTGTTGGGCCAAGTTGTTTTGCTCCATCTCTTGTCTTCCGCCCTTCTCCACTCTCACTCAGTGTTACATCACCATTCTGTTGTCTTCCTGTGTACACACTCCCTTTGGCTTGTCTTTCCTGCTCTGCGTACCGCCTACTACTATATACTCCACTGCCTCGTAGCTGTGCTCTCATGATACAAATGAAGATATTTATCTCCATGCACAGTTCACAAATACAAGGCTTTTTGCATAGGCTTTTGCTATTGACAGAGTAGACAGGCAGAAGCGAAAGACAGGCTTCATATACTATACGAATGATCATCTTTTCTTACTTCTTGCTACCTGCTTGGCTCGTTTGCCCTTCCCGTATTTGTTAGTTGTGTGATGCCTCAATCTCGCGTACTTGGATATTCTTCTCTAGTTGTGTTTTCCTTCGTGAGAGAGGCATAACTACATGGCTGACAATGTCTGCAGCTCCATCATAACGCCTTATTTGATTCTCCAGGGAACTGACATTATTTCTAACTAGTTTGTCCACCTTCCCATCCTCAAAATGATTGTTGTTTAAACACCTCGGTTCTTGACTGCGCTCTTAAAATTCTGTTCGGTTTACCTCCAGGTAACAAGCCAGCACTACAACAACAAGCAATGCTGGACAAAGAACAAAGGGCCTGGTTAAGAATTTTACAAACTTGATACTCCACCACAAACGTGGCAGATATACCATCCATTGAAGTACAAATGCATTACTGCGTACTGCACGTGTAATACAGCGGACGGGATATCGGCCACGTTTGCGACACAGAATTCCATCCACCAACTTAAAATAAGGCTCAAAGTTCAATTTCAGTGTTTATGACCTGACTGTAATGCATTCCCCTACGGGGAAGTCTTTGTGTTCTAGTTATATGAAAAGTACTCCTGTTTTACACTTTTGGGCCCCTTCTGTGTCTTGTTTTACTACCAACTCATCTTCTTCTCATTTGTATTTTCGACAGGTATTCAGCCAATACCATTCAACACCATTAAACTTTCATATATGTATTAACTTTAGACACATGCTTTGGAATGTTGACTATATTTTACCTGTGCAGTAACCTAATCTTTTTTTATGATTAAAAAACATTCGAAATGCTCTTAAGACCAGATGTACGATTTTTTAACCAGTATATAAATAGCCCATAAAATTATGATGAATAATGTGCCACAATCCTACCTACCTATTAACCTTTAATTAGGTAGATCGCTAGTGATTCCCTTTGATTGGCGATCATCACAGAGATGGCGGTTACTATGGTTAGCAGACCACCATGTCTGTGATCGCCTTTCAATAAGGTAAACTTTAAAAAAAAAAAAGGCAGCCTGCTTTCCTTAAAGGAAGAAGTCCTGTATTTAAAACAAAATGTATTTCAAGCCTATTAAATGAAAACTCTGTTAACGTTTTACTTCGCAAACCTGAAGTATGAGAAATTAAACTAACATTTATGCTTATTAATTAACCCAAGAACCACAAGCTTGATACAAGCTTGTTTCAGATCACATCTCAGCCTCATTAAATGCATGGTGGTTTGCCATCCCTCCTTTGCATACTGTATATGCAATTTCAAGAGCTCATCCTATTTAATGCATACGCACACGTTTGCAAGCCTTAGGAAGGCTCAGCTGGATTAGCTCACAGCTCGCATTGGACTGGGCTCCCTAGCAGACTGGACGAAAGAGGCCCCCCGAGGACAATCAACCTTGAAATCCCACTCGACGTTTATCCCGGGTTCAGCATGTCTGCCACTCACTTTTATCTGACTTCACCACGTCCTCACGAGCCTGTGGGCTGCTCCGAGTGCACGCGGCGAGGGCTTTCACAGCATAGCCGGATGTGATCTGCCCGCTCCCCTGGAGTTAGAACCAAAAGGAAACACAAGCATACATATGAATGTGATGTGCATTCATGCCTATACAACTTGGGAGCAAAAAATAATTCTAGACAAAGACGTAAAATAGGTACTGCTGTTCGGTTCTTCAGGGAATTGAACTTTGGGTTTTATGATGCATCCAAGAAGTAATGTCTGCAGTTGTTACCTGCCCCGGGATGCCTTGCAAGTGCTCACTGTTGAATAAGACATTCAAGTTTTAAGTTTGCATCAATATGCACCAAGCTACCTTCACAATGCTGTACAGACATCCGACAGCTGGTGCTCTCTGAAGGTGGTGAGGCGTAATGCCAAATATTCACCCCATTTTTTCTCTCCAAAAGTTGCCTTGGGTGACCCTATACATTAAGAATTACCTACAGAGTGCCAATGCCAGTGTTACTATTTTGTCATAGGTACTCCCTGATACCAGGAATTACATGCAATATACCAGTAGATTTCTATTGAGACTGCGCATACACCGTGGGTAACCCTTATGTCAAAAATGAATTCCAGTATGCCAGAGCCACCTTGGTTTACTTCCCCCAGTCTGACTCCCCAATATACTGCAGTTGTCAAGATTTACCTCCAATATGCCTGCGCACGCATTGTTCCAAAGTTGTCCCTCCGTATGTTAAAACACGCTCACAAACACATTACACACTCTCTCAATTCACTGGCTTTGTCATTCACTCACTCCCCACCACTGATCTATTTATTCTGACTCATACTTACTGTCACTCACACACATCTTCACTCACACCCTCATATTCACTCTTTCACACTCACTTTCACACTCACTGACTTTAACTCACAAATGCTAGTGCACAGAAGGCTCTGCTTTGAACTACTAGGTGAAGAGGTGCTCTGCTTTCAAAGGCAGCATACAATAAGCAGCTCATACGTCTGGGCCATGGTGCAACTGCACGTGCTGCATCATTCATAGATACGCTCTGACTCACTCCCACTCACAATGTCCCCGCACTCACTTATTCTAACTCACTCATACTTTCACTTATTCAGTCACATTTACCCTCAATGATTCTCACTTTGTAAATGTGTTGTAAATGTGTTGTACTTGTATAGCGCACTGTTACCCTAGGGTGTCCTGGCGCTGTACTCATACCGCTGTGGAACCCTTCCTGGCTTTTCCCTGTGATATGTCTGCTCCTGGGCACCCCCAAGGTGAAGCCAGGCATCCCAGCGCTGTTGAGGCCGTTGTGGAGATTAAGCAAACTATTGCCCAGAGTTGCAGAGTGGGACCCTTGATTAGAATAGGCACCGAGGCGAGAATTAACAGGTCCGAGGAAATTGAGCCCAAGACCCGCCGAGGCGGGAATTGAACCCTGGTCCCGGGCCAGACCTCTGCATCAGGGTCTGCCGCTCTAACCATTGAGCCACACTTCTCCACTTTCTCTCTCATTGACACTCAAACACTGTCACCCCCACTCATTCACTCCGAATCACTCACAAACACAGTCACACATGCACAAGGGAACAGCACTGTTTTTTATTTTACTTACCTTGCTTCCTTTACATGCAGTTCCAAGGCTGGATGGCAGCTGCAGGACAGGAATCTGATGCTGGACATCAGAACCAGCAACGCATGATTCCCAACAAGGAGCCAGACAGAGCAGCAGGGCCAGTATTAAAAAGGGGAGGACCACCTCAGCGCCTCTCCCAGCTTCCTGATAGTGCTGGAAGCACAACCCTATCAGAAGCTCTTACCGTGTTTAGGATTCTGCCCTTGCTGCTCGATGTAACTTCTCCTTACCATCAAAGTGCTCCATCCATGACAGCCCAGTTTAAACAGATACACAGTGCTGCCTGAGGCATGCACAGTATGTCTATTAAACAAAGTGGCTTGTACTTGTGTGAGGTAAGCGTAGTTGAATTGCGCCATTCACATGTGCATGTGGTTACTCTTTAAAATAATGTGCTTTATGTCCCAAAGGTTTGCTCAGAAACCCGCAGTTAAAGGATCAATTCGGCCTGATGCCTCATTAATATACCACCAGACACTCCCTGCCTCTTTATAACACTCTTGTAGGTTCCTTTCAATCCAGCTTTCCCCCCTTGTCACTGTTTTTCCTTCTTTCTCTTCCTCCTCCTTTCCCCCTTTTGTGTTTTTCTCTCTCTGGATTGAAGTCTGTGGATAAATAATAAATGCCAGTCATCAGAAATTACTGCCGATGGGTCACACCTTCCTGCTCAAATTATGCGCTGCATACACACAATCCAGACATCCACCTGCAGAGTGATGCCTTTTGAAATAGCAATCTGTAGATGGATCGTTGCTCAGCCCCATCAGCCTCCTCTTCCTCCTGCCATCAGTAGCCTGTAGAAGCCAAGAAGATAGACCGGCACACAGGCAAAGTTCACGATACAAGAAAGTGGTGGAATACTGCTAAATTACATGATGAGCAGAGCCGGGAGAGATAAGGAGCAGTATGTGGTGGCTCACAGGTGGGGGCTGCACCATGAAGGCCCTGTTGAAGAGTCACCACTGAACAGTGCCATTTTTACATCATGGCCTGAAATGTGTATAGGACATAATAACAAATAAAGAGAAATTCCCCATTATAAAGGCCAAATTTTGGACAAAGATGTGTAAGTCTGCCCAGCAATGATTGAGCCAAGAGGGCAAGTGGTTCTCATTGTCAACCCAACAGCAAAGTAATAAGAACTAATGGCCTTGTTAGAGCTTGGTGGACGGGCTTCTCACAAATGTGCCAGATATCCAATTCTTCATATTACAAGTGCCACCATAGGCTACAATACACTTTTAACACAGTAGATGGTGTATCCTCCACGTTTGCGATGGAGTACTCTATCTGCCAAGCTCTAAATAAGGTCCCTAGTTCAGGCAGGCAATTTAGTTACTCAGACAGTCTTTCTGCTTCCTATTTCTCAGGTCCCAAGAAACAGTGTTGAGGAATCACACTGGGCATTTTTGTACGGTGCCTTCAAATCACACATTACAAAGCTTGCATGTGCAGTACGTGTACGAATGCAAGGTTGAAAACAGAGGACACTGAAGAGAGCTATTGGCTTGTGAGTGCTTCACATATGTCATTTTGTCATTCATAGCATATATATAACTCGTAAGCGCAGACAGTGGAGTCCAGAAAATATCTGGAACAGCCCTTGGCTTCTCCAAGGGGTGTACTCCTAACGTCCCTCAGAGGTAGAAGAGGAAAAGAAGCCATGTTGATGGTCATCATTTTCCCACCTACCCTACCGAAATGTAGTTGCTGGTTTTTCCAATTTTTGCCTTAACAGGCACTGTAATTTCCAGGGCTCGTGACACAAGATAAGAAGAGAACAGCAGAGAGTGGTGTGGCACCAGTAAAGGCTTTCTACCTCAGCCCTACAAGGCAACCACAAGGAGCAGGACATGAAGCAATCCAGCGATAACATGATCTGTAGACCAATATCGGAGAGAGGAAAAGCTGGATGACTGTACATGTGTTGCTGTGTATGGGAGAGCACACACACAAGTGTCCTAATGTATATGTACCTGCACAAATGTCTACTAATGCATATGTATGTGATCCTCTATACATGTATGTATCGTTGCATGTCTGGAGAGAGAGAGGATAGGGAGAATGTGTGTATTTTATAGCTGGGCTGCTAAGGACAGTAACTGGGTATACAACATCAATATTCACAAGGTGGTGAGAACAGGTGAGCATATTTTCTGAGGCCATGGCAGAAAAAGGCTAAAACAGTCTTAAGAGGGCACTAGAGAAGTTGGCATGCTAATGCCATGCTAATGTACATTTAACTGCAGCTAAGTGTTCTACAGAATATTTGGGTCGTACATTGTCAGACCACAATCTACTCATGGTACCCTACACTGGGGCAGGTGACGGACTCAGCTCCCCACATGGCGGTTACATACCCAAGGATTTCTGGATAATGTGTTCTGTGAGACCATGAGCACCCATGTTCTCCAGTACTTTGAGTCGAGTGAGGGCACAGCGTCTGACAGAGGGGTGGAGTGGGATGCCTTCAAGGTGGTGATGCGGGGTCTCTGCATCAAGACTGAGTGCAGCGTGAACCTGGCTTTACAAAGGGCATTAACAAAGAAGCTCTTGTTGGGACACCCCCTTGAGGAGACACGCCAGACAGCTACAGCCGTGCATCGTAGTGGTGTTACCTGTGTGGCTTGAGAGAGCTTACATCAGAACACTACCTAGATAGACGGTGGACTCCCTCCCACTTACCTGGGCCATTGATTGAGCTTGACCAGTCACTGAACTTTGGTGGCCAGTATATTACATTACATAATATTTACATAATTTTATTTCTATGTGGAGAGACTAACTTAATGGTCCTGAAAAATGCCCCTGAACCCCGAGCGGGGTCATAGAAGGACAGAAACATGTTGACCTACTGTAGGGGTATATTTATTGTTAACCCCTAGTCCACTTTCCTTTTATCCTTGTTCAAAGGGATGGCAGAAAAAATAGTTATTGGCCCCCGTAGATTATTTTATTTCACTTTCCTCTGTCTAATTGCACTCTACCCCCCACTACCCCTGCTTCATCCCTTGAAAACACCTCAGCTCCTCTTCAAACTCAAGAGAGTTGTAGCCCACACCAATGACCTTGCGCACTTGGTGTGAGGAGAGAACCCAATGATGAAGCATGTCACCCTTGGGTGAGTGAGGGTTCTTGTCCTAAAAGAAGCTCTTCCTTCTTCCATATATTAGTGCTTGGTGATTTTCTTCACTCCCCCGTGATGAAGCGTATTTTTCTGTGAGTTTATATAATAATTATAAACAAAGAAGCTACCATACATGCGGCAGAGATTCTGGCAGGAGATGGACAGTTTGGATAGACAAACGTACCACTTTCGGGCCGACTATAGAGCATTAGTAGTCATACTCGGAAAGCTAGACTATGCTTAATATGTAGCCAGACAGCATGCAGAGGGCAACAAAGTGGGTGGATATTGGTGTGGCTGTTGCGGTCAGAGGCCGACACACCTCAACTAACCGCAGTAAGGTCTCCGAGGGGCGATATACTCACTGCGCAACCGGACATCAATGCATATTTTTTTATTGCGATAAATTCGCAAACCGGAGCGCTTAACACCAATCCCCCAGGGATGACTGAAAAAAACAGGTTTTAAGTTTTTCACGAAACATTACTTCAGATGGATACATCCTCAATTCCATAGGTAGGTTATTCCAGGCCTTAGCCGCGAGGGAAACACTTGCCACTAAGCTGCTTCAGCTGTTCCAACCTCCCAAAGATAGGGGTCCCTCCCTGCATCCATGAGAGGCATTGATTCTGGCCCTTCTCAAGCCGGATAGAGACCCATTAGAGGTAGATTCTTACCAACCGCTTTCCGTCCTCAACACGGATTGTAAGATCCATAGGAATGTAATTTTGAATCAGCTATGCCGCTGCATTGATCCACCATGACCAGAATAGCTTCGTCCCCGAAGAAACACATTCCTCACCCTCCAACGCTTGATCCGCCTTGTGGATGAACAAACACCTGAGTTGCTTCTATGTGTGGCGTTCTCCCTGGACATTGAAGAAGCCTTTGACACCCTGGGTTGGCCTAATCTGCGGGGTGTTCTGCAACGCATGGGCACGGGTCCGGAGATATTGAAGTGGGTTGATATAATGTACCGAACCCACCTCTTCTCTAGCGTTACAACTATGACTGGGACACGGTACAGACAAGCATGCAGTAAGGTTATTATACAACCGGTTTCTGGAACCACGCAACCCAAACCTCCATGTCTTGAGGGATGAGTGAGCTCAGTCTACTGGACACGCCCTTACAGACAGGGAATGTTCCTGTGCTTTGCAACAGATCCGGGGTGTCTCCAGGAATTCCTGACTGAAATACACAGCATTCAAATATGTGCATTAGACATATCTTACTCCTGTACCACTCCTCCACATCTTCCTGGAATAACTCCAAAATGCCCCTAATGCCCCTGCTTAGAGACAGATTTTTACCGTATGGTCTGGCAGTGCCCAGAGTTTCAGCGGTACTAGAGGGAAGCAACCCAGACACTGTCTGACATCACAGGACGACCCTTACAGTTAGACCCTTCTACACTGCCTCCTGGGTTTGATGGCTCGTACATGGAAGAAAAAATATGTTACTTGGTTCATCGATTTGGCATTCATCCTCCTTATGCACCGCAAAGCAATGGCCTGGAAGTCTACAGTGGCACCTTCACTATCACCCTGGCTGAAAGATCTTCTTAAATGTTCCTCTGCTGAGACGACCACGTGGCGCTCACTCCCACTGCAGCATAAAGTGGTGCCTCTGTTGGGTGCATGGGATGCATACCTCAGCAGTCTGTCTGCAAGGATAGGCAAGAGATCTCCCTGAAACCAGATATCCACCAACTGATGCTTCTTGATATGCTGCAGGACCATCGTTGGAGGCTTTCTTCCGATGATTAACAACACAACATATATTAACGTAGTTGGGTCCTCGCCCGTGCTTCCCCCACCCCCAACACACACATCAGCTAATGTAAAACTTGGGCTTTTCCACTGCGAGTTCCACTTTCAGGGCTTGATGTCGGGACTCCTCCCCGCAACTCAGTAGTTGGGATGCACACAGAGATAAGACACTACTCAGCGTGATGATAATGGTGGATCTACACTCCACAGACATTACAGGTTTCACCCAAATTTTAGAATTGGTGCTCTGCTTTTGCTTTTACTGTCACCCTCATAGCTCCTTATAGTGGACATGTGCATATACAATGCACGGACACCCCACACGGTGTTCGTCCAGTGACAGACTGGTGCGAGCCCCAGGACAGCCCAAATGGACGTCAGTACAAACACAGGAAGTGTGTCATACTATAGACTTCAAGCATTTTCTGATGGATACTTTCCTTCCATGTGTACAATGTATTTACCACAAGCTTGTCACCTTTTCTATGTTCTAACATATAGGACCTTCCCTCTAACTTATAGCATTTTTTACCTTCCTATACTCCTTTTTAGATAGGCAGTAGTCTGACGTGCAAACTCCTTAAGAGACCCACTACCATTGTTAGGTCTCGTCTGTGACAGCGCATATGCTCTGTCTCTTTGATATCTATTTATCTTAAATAAAGCTAGAAATCATGGTGGCGTCTTCATCACTCTGCTTTTGTCTTCAATGGTCAGTGACCTGGTTTCATTTATCCAGCTAGCTGTAAGAATTTGGGAGACAGGCACACACACACACACACGCACACACACACACTTACAAACACAGGCACACACACACACACCTTCTAGCCGGCACATCACATGAATCTCTTCATTCCACGCAATGCCACTTTACTCCACTCTACGCCACTCCACTCCATCCCACTCCATCCCACTTTACAACACTACGCCACGACACACTACTCCACTCTACACCACTCCAAGCCACTTTACTCCACTCTACTCTATGACACTCCATACCACTCCACTCTATGACACTTTGTCACTCCTCAACACTCTACATGACTCCACTCTACAACACTCTGCTCCACTAAACTCCAGTGTACGACAATCTACCCACACCACTCTATGCTACTCCATGCCACTCCACTCTACCACACCCTATGACATTCTACTCTATGCCTCTTCACTCTATGCCACTCCTCTCAACCCCACTCCATGACACTCTACTCCACTAAACGCAACTCCACAACACTCCACTTTAATCCACTCTCCTTATGCCACTCCGCTCTAAGATACTCTACTCCACTCTATGAAGCTCCACAAGACTCTACTCCACACCACTCCACTCCACAACACTCCACGCCACTCCACTCCACGCCACCCTACTCCATCACACCCTACTCCATCACACTCCACTCCATTCAATGCCACTCCATTCTACTCCACTCTCCTCTATGCCACTCCCTTTTAGCCATGCTGAACAGCAAGTATGCTGGTGTACAACATGATGTACAACATGGATAAAACACAATGCCAAAGCCAATAGCTCTTGCTTCCCACATACCATTTTGCACTATCATTGATTTTTGGCATTTTCTCATCGATACATTGCTTTCATGAGTACAAATTATTTACCACAACCTTGTCACCATTTTTATATTCTCATATATAAGACCTTCTCTCAAACATATAGCATTTTTGTTACCTCCCCATGCATCCTTATTATGTAGGTAGTAGTTTGATATGCAAAGCACTAGAAAAAGCCACAGCTATTTTTAGGTCTCACCTAAGGCAGCGTCCATGCGCTGTCTCTTCGAGATCTATTGCATCTTAAACACACCAAAAAAAAGTTGGATGGTGTCTTCATCACTCTCACTTCTTTTGTCTTCTTGGTCAGTGGCAGCTGGGCTGGTTTCATTTTTCCAGCCAGCTTTGGACACCACCACACGGATTTTAGTTTTATCACACACACACACGCACACACACACGCACACACGCACACACACACACACGCACACACACGCGCACACACACACACACACACACTTCCCCCCAGCTCGGAGCAGGCAAAACACATGAATCACTCAATTTCACAATGCCACTCTATGCATCTTTACTTCACTCTACCCCACTCCACACTACAACACTCTATGGCACTCCACGCCATTTCACTCTACACCACGACACACTAATCTACTTTCAACCACAGCACTCAACTCCACTCATTTCACTCTATGCTACTACACTTTACTCCACGACACTCTATGACCCTCCACAACATTCCATTCTATGCCACTCCACTCCACTCTATGCCACTTTACTCCATGCCACATCATTCTTTGGCACTCCACTCCACTGTATGCCACTCTACAACACTCTGTCACTCCACTGTACTGCACTCTATGATACTCCACTCTACAACACCCCACTCAATGCTACTTCATGGCACTCCACTACACTCTACTTCAATCCACTCCACAACATTCCACTCCACTTTACATCACCCCACTCCACTCCACTCCACTAAGTTTTAGCCCTGCATAACATCAGCCATGCTTGGGTAAATATGGCTAAAAACACATTGACAAAGCCAATAGCTCTCACATAGGTGCGACCTATTGGCCTTGCCAATGCCTGTTAGCCATATAGTGCTATATAGCCATATAGTGTTGAAAAGTCGAGAATTAACTGATAGAACTGAATTGCTGATTACAAATATGGAAGGAGTCATTCAGGTCCCACCCTTCTGTACACCTTGACTTAAAATTATTATAATTGCAGATAATTTATTGTAAATACACTTTGACATAATTTCCAAACCTGATAACCTGTGAATATCTTATTGCGGTACTTGTGAGAAAATTTGTGGATTAGACTTATACAGTTATTTCTATTTTGGTTCATCGATCCGAGACTGACCACACTTGACGTATGTGACTTTTTGTCCATGCATCACAAAATGATTGATTTTAGACTCTAAGTAAATCTTTGGAAACCAATGATCTGTATCTGCACGGGGGGGGCAGAAATTCCTGTTAACTGGCACATGATTGTGACCTGCCCTACTGTATCTACAAGAGTTCCTAAAAAGACGACAGACCAGGGAAATGGAAGAAGCCTGTCACAATGAGTGGAAGAGGTGCAGGAGATGTGGAGCAGTCTGAAGGCTTGACGAGCTGTGTTTTGAGACATCTAACAGTGCCATGGTGCGACTGTAGACATCTTGGTGTAATTGAAGGGATAGTGACAGTAATTTCTGGGGTGTGACAAAGCAATTCAGGTGTGAGGATCATGTACTAGAGAGAGGACGGGCACTCTGTCTAGCGTTTGTACAACTGCTATTTATTGCTATTCAGATGTACTATTTAGCAAGGGTTAAAAGAGCAGTGGTGTACTGTGACCTTTACTGTAGGTTCTGAGAGTGAGCGTCATTATTCGATCAAGTACACACGAAAACTTGGTGTGAGTGAGTGAGTGCGAGTTGCATTTTCTGTTCTGGTAAAAAAAAATATATGGTATATGTTGAGTGTGCATCTCTGGTATACCTTGTACCCAGAGCAGATTTAATTGATTCAATTTACATTTGCTGATAAGGTACACAAGATAACCGGGTGCAGGGTAAGTGTGAGCTGAATTTATTCAACTAGAACACAAGATACCCTGTGTGGTTTGAGTGTATTTTCACTTGCTGTTGTAGTAAACAGAACACAATTGTGCAGGTTGAACGTGAACTTCTGGTACACAGAATGGGCTGAATGTGAGCTGCATTTACTCTCCTGTTAAGCTACATATCCTGGATTGTGTCAAGTGCCCCTTGTTTTCAATGTTCAAAGTATTTTATTATGTATGTTATGATGTATACAATTCCATTGTTTAGGCAGTGTGTGCAAAATGTTTATTTGATAATTATGTCACCTTAACAGTTTATCGAAGCCTGCACTGCAAAACTGCAATGCTTCTACATCTCATTAACTACTAGGATCTACATTAGAGGTGACTTTGTTAGCCCATGGCATAACAATCAATTCTCAAGCAGAAAATTACCTTCAGGAAATGTATGAGTTTCTTCACAGCACCTCCTTTCACTGCTTCATCAACCGCCAGGGGACAATGTACTAGAAATCGGCTGAGCACACCAACAGATTTCTTCAAGAAAAATAAAACCAACAAAGCACAAGCTTCAACACGAGCAAGAAAATTCTCATTCTAGTTGTCTATTTGATGTCACTCAGATCCCCTTGGTGAAAATTATCCCCATAATTCACTGTTACCTATCTATAATTCTATAAGTAATACTACTTGCACATTAATAAAATACAGGAACCAAAGACGCCACATGCATTAGGTCAAATCATAAGTTATAACAATATTCATCAAACACTAATACCCAAGACCGAACAACAATCAAACTAGAAGAGGCCTGTAAAGTGTTCCTTATAATGCAGTCTAGAGAGGAACAAAGATTTGTTGTTTTTCATAAATAGGCAGTTGAAAGACACAGATCATAATCAGAGCCGGACTGGCCATAGCGGGCACCGGGCATTTCCCTGATGGGGCGCCAGGGTGGGGGCCAGTTTTGGGCCCCTGGGGGGGGGGGCTTGTTTGTTACAGGGACGTTTTTGAAGTATAGCTGCAATATTGGACCCTGTAACAAAATTGGCCAAAACCGGCCCAGGCAAACAGCTCGGAGGCACCCCCAACCCCCTGGGGGGTCAGCCGAGCACTTTACCAGGGCCGGTTTTGGTTCCCAGTCTGGCCCTGATCATAATCAATGTTACTGCATCAACATTTTGCAGAGACCCTTCCCTTTGTAAGCCAATTCTGGTGTTTTACTTATTAATTTAAGAAGAGCAAGGTATTGCCTTTTCTCTAGGATTAAAAGCCTCATATGTTTTACTCTGTATGGTGAGCAATTCTTGGCACTAAAACTTCAACAAACTATGTGAAATATGTGACTAAGAAAGGTTCTATTTGGTGACTTTTGAAAGGTATATATCACACAAATGTTTTAGAAGAAATTTCGTTACTTAAAAGGATGCACAGAACATTACAAACTCCTTGTGGGCCTTCAATTTGTGTGAGCGAGTACCAAAAAGTACAGCATATAGGATCTTAGAATGAAAATGTTAAATATATGCTGGTCTGAATGCACACAGGACCTTTTTTTTTTAACTTCAATCCATATTTGTATAATGCCAGTTAAAAACAACCAAGTAGGATTTATTTGGTACAGACTGATGACATCAGAGGTTGGGCAGAAACAGGGTCTTTACTCATCATTGTAGTTCCTCCAAAAGTGGTTCTGAGTCAAAGGCAAAAGCTGCTGGCATAATCCAAACTGGACAATACAACAGCAATAGTAAGTGGGATTGTCTGGGGAAAGCAAGAACATGTGTGACTTTACAGCAGACCTCTACTGTAATACAGATTGTAACTATAGTTGTGACTATAGTAGTAAACTGAATAGCTCAAAAAAAGCTTAGGGTGACACCTAAAATTCTTTCATTTTGTAATCTTCCCAAAATGTTTGTTACTTCTAGACTGCTTTCCAATTAAGTTTCAGCTCTAAAACTCACAGGCATACAAACATAAATAGATGGCACTGTACACAAAAACAATAGAGACAAAGCCCGGGACGGAGAGAATTGGGATTGTCACACGTGGGATAAGTGCCATGCAATGCCGTCATATCAAGTGATTGAGTTATAAAAAGATGGCTGTTAAACTGGGATCCTCATTCACATGATTATCACTTTATAAGTGCTACAAGTGGATCTTCAACATAATTTCAGAACAAGTGGCCACGGAATGAATGACTGAACCAAAAGGCCGAAGAAATAGAGGAAAAGCAATATCAAGCAGCTTAATCATTCAGTCACAGTCTAGGTCACCTCACCAATGGACCGTCAGCATACACACACACAACTATGAATTTAGGATTGATCAGTTATCGTTTTACTTACTGTCAGGATGCTTCCATTCTTACTATTTAGCAGGGCAAGGCATCTGCTGGTAACATCCAAGGCACATCCCTAGAAAACATAAACATCTGTATTGATAGCAACTCAAATTCCCTTAAAGAAATGTTCTCAAACTAGATTTCATATTTAAATCTGTCACACTTATCGCTGTGGTTTAACATAAGCTTAGCATGAAAAGCAGCATAACCGGCGAGTTGAAGAACACAAGATCCCCTTGAGTAGAATTGTATTCACATATTTTGCTTTATTCTTCTGCAGATTCCTGCTATAGAAGTATCCATCGGCATTAGAGTGGATCCAGAAAAGATTTTAGCATTTCATCCATAGTTTAATAGACAATGCAAGCCATTGATCTGTTAGGCAATTGTTTGCGGATTTTGTGGGGTGATGGTAGCTAAAGCTAATGTTTTAGCTCCACAGCACCCATGACAAATAAGTGGAGCCAAATTTGAGAACAAATACAATATTGCTTTATATGAGGAGAAGCAAGACTGTAATGAGGAACAGGCGGGAAGATATAGTATGCATCAGAAAACGATTGCCAGTGGGATATAATATGATCTTTGATTGGATGATTCTTCCCTCAGATTTATCATCAAAAAGTCTCCCACAACTCTGGTTATGCATTGTTGCCCCTCTTTGCAGCGTCTGCGGGAGGCCTGGGAGGGTGATGTAGGCCAGTTAGAGGAGGAGGACTGGACAGAAGCTCTGGCTTCCCCACGTGGGGCGGCTATTGCGATGCGCTTGCGACTTATCCAATTTAAATATCTTCACCGGGTTTACTTTAACAGGGTTAGGCTCTGGAGGGCGGGCCTGGTGGCTTCCCCGGAGTGTCTCCGTTGCGGGCGGGAGGAGGTGACCCTGATACATACCATATGGCACTGCACGGTGCTGGCTCGCTTTTGGAGGGGGGTACTAGCTTGTCTCTCAGAGGTTCTGAGGTGGGAGCTTCCGCACTCATCAAAATTAGTTCTCCTCCATGTGATGGAAGGGATCGGGGGCAACATCTATAAGCGACATCTCCTGCTCCTAGGCTTCACATTAGCAAAGAGAGATATAGCTAGGGCCTGGAAGGCGGTGGTTGCCCCATCGGTCTCGTCCTGGAAAAATGGCCTAGACTTTAGTATGGGCCTCGAGCTCCCCATCTTTGAGGCTAGAGGGTGCCCTAGGAAGCACTATAAGATCTGGAGGCGTTGGGCAGATTATCGGGGTCTGGAGCTGGAACCCCCGAGGGGGAACCGGGGTCGTGAACCAGAGTAGCCAGTTGACCTCTCCCGTTCCTTGCATTTCCCTATGTGTGGCTCACGATCCATTAATTGATAATGGTATGGTCGCTGTTGAGCTTTTGTGTGGACTGATAGCAGCCTAGGTCAGCTATATGTTGTTTCTGAATATGGAGACGGTGCACTGGGGGGTGGGGAGGTGGGTGGTTGGTTGGTTGGTTAAAGAAATTGATTCTATTTGCATCGCCTTTCATATTCTCCTGCTTTTCATTATGTAAAACGGTCAGTCATTGTTTTTTTTTGTGTCTCTTATGCGGCAGTTGTCGCTGGGATTCAGAGGTCTGCATTATATGTGCTATTTTGACAAATATAATCTGTTTTAAAAAAAAAAAAAAGTCTCCCACAAGAATGCTGACAATAAGATACAGGTCTGAGGAACACAACAGCACAGAGTTAAGAAAAGAAAATGCTGTAACATAGACCGCCCAAAACCAAGCATCATTTCTTGCAATAATTTTAACAAGTAATGCATTGTGAAGGTATAAAGAAAAAAACAAGATGCTGCCTGGCACTTTTACAAGACAGGCATGGACAAGTGGGAAGATTGAACAGGCACTGCTATATGCCGTGCTGTACCATCGCTCTTTGATGAATTTTAGCAATTATTTTCTGACACATTTAATGTTTTTAAATCATTGCTGCCTGATTTAGAGTTTCCTGCTGAAAAAATATATTCACCAATGTTTCCATATCACCGAGTGAAAAACTACAGTATTTGGCAATGCAGGCTTATCTTCCTCTGCCCTGTCTAGAAAATTGGCCTTTTTGTGTAATCCTCTGTATGAAAAATCCCTGCCTAAATATAAATTACTGGCCTTCATTTTTACATTAATTGAGTAAACTTTATACATAGCAAGCAAGTTACCAATCACCACCGACAACTACGGTAATCTGAAACTCAAGAGTAAGAAGAATCCTAGGAAGGCCAATTCAGCATTCCAAAAGTCCAAGGTTTGCAAAACATTAACCTTGATAGTAGATACAGTTATTTACAGCAGTTAGAAAGGGATCAAGTCCAGCATGAATCATTTTAAACAAGAAAGGCAAATTATTGTTACGGGCTGGTTTGGAGTCACCCATTTCTTCGTGCTAAATTTGATAAAGCGAGTCTATATCAGAAATTACCCAGGATCACACAACCAGTTCAAGAAGTAAAGCAGAAGTTGCAATTTACTTCTCCCGGTTCCAGAGTCCATCTTCCTCTTATATTGAATACTTCCCATTTGTAGGAACTCTACCTTCATTGCTTGAGTGGACTCCAGGGACATGTTGACCATCAGGCTGAGCAGCGCCAACAAGGTGTTCGAGCAGTCAGTGTCGTTGCTTGTCAGCTGGCATTCGTCCTGTTCAGAGAGAGGAAAAGGCCTGTGTTAACCACTATAGTAAAGTGTATTCTGCTGCTCCTGGAGGAATTAGCAGAGATCTCAGTGTGGACCGCTCTACACAAGGTGGTCTTACTTTAGAAGAGAAGATGCTGACAAAAACAGTGGCCTGCATCGCAGCACGCTCGTGGTGGTTTATAAATCCCCTACGCACTGTAGAACGTTGGCAGCATGCGGTGACTTAAAGAACGAGGTAGACGAGTGGAAAAAGGTACCTGAAATTACTAGTATGTGAACGTTTTGGGCTTCCCTTCTGTATGCTTCATTGAACTGTGTGGAAAAAACTGCTAACTGTATGTGATTTTTTAATGTCTGCGGTAGTTGGTTTTGCTGAGAAATAACAGATCATAAATTCATTTTCTGCAGGTATTTTCCATATATACGTAAGTGACCATTTAAAGGAGTTTTTAACTCACATTTAGCTGGAAAACAAGTATACGAGTGGGGTTAAATTGTAATATTTCACTGCAAAAAATTATTAGTGTCAGGACGGTGACCAAGGTGTATTTTGTAATTCCATGAAGCTCGCTCACTGAAGGAATAATAATTCTCCAGATTGAACATGAAATTAGAGACCGCCTTTATGAACTTTTAATACTGCTGCAGTATGAACCAGAGCTTTTTATCTGTCCCTGTACACTGCAGCTGCTTGCTGCGTCGTGTAACAATGGCAGAAAGTGACGTTTGGAAAAGGAAGTGAGGAAAAGGACAAAAGACAGCTCTAATTAAGTGCAAGGACCTTGACAATTGGGGGGGGGGGAGAGGGGGATGGGATGGGATGGTGACATAAGCAATGAAAGTAAGTGGCGCACTAAAAGAGTGCAAGCTAGAGAACCAAGCCAGGAATTCAAAAACCAAGCCCGCAAAGATATGGTCATGTTATGACAGGCCGGATGAGGAGGAGAAGGAAGGGGCTTTGGGAGAGGTGTGCAGCAGCAGAACAGAGGACTGGTCCATTGGTTGATATGGGAATGATGTAAATGACTGGAGTGTCTGAAAGGCCAGTATCACACACAGTCACATATGTCACACTACTGACTCTGACCCAGCATTAGCCTGTTCTAGTATCACACCTATTCCATGGTGTGTCTTTCATCCCCATGTTATTCTTTCCTTTTCCATTCCTCATCGCTCAACTTGCACATTTTCTCCCTTTTTTTCACTGACGTGTCCCTCGCCAGACTCACCTGTATCTCTTCCTCTCCTGCCGCCCCTTCCCTCTTTCCATCTCTCCACTCCCTCTCTGAAGCAGTCTACAGCTGCAGACGTTAGTCATTCATTCACAGCTTGGTTCAGCTCTGTTTTTGGGTCGAGGCTCACAAAGGGCCTCAGGTCAAGCTGGAGCAAGGCATCTGGCTCGAGCCCTCAGTGGCTGGCCATCTCTATGGGGCACTGGTGACATCAGTGGTACTAGCAGCAGCGCCCAGAAGTGCAAGTATTAATAGTGACCTGGGCAAGTTTCACACTAGATCTGACAGTGACAGGGGCCGAGGTGGCAGCAGCATGGACAATAACTGGTTCTGGTGACAATCACTGATGGTGAATGGGGCACCGGAGACATGGGCACTTGGGGCACGAGTCACACTAGCACTGACACACTAAGGATACTGGTGATATCTGCACTGAGTGGCCTGGGATACTAGCAAGAGAAGCATCAGAGCACTTTTCGCACTGGCATGACAACAAATGGCCACTGATGACACAACCACTCACAGTATCTGAGGCTCTAGTGAGACCAGCGTTAATGGTGACAGGGTACTGGTGACACTAGACCTGAGAGCGTCTTGGGAACTGGTGTCACTAGCAGCGATTGGAACTATGAGAAGTAGTGACATTAGCAATGGCGCACACTTCCACTAAAGGTTACTGGAGTGCTAGCACCGCTAGCTCCGATTATGGATGTAGTGCTGGTGAACCTAGAACTGATGGTGACAGAGGGCATTGCTGACACCAGCACTCACTATGCCAGAGAGCACTGCTGATAAAAGCGCTCATGAGGACTAGGGAACTACTGATAAAAGCACCGATGTGACAGAGAGTTGCTTACAGCCTTTCTGAGGGTGCCTGGGGCACTGAAGATACTAACACGGACTCCTAAGGTATCTGGAACACTTATGACACTACCAGTGCAATGGTGACTAGCAGCACTGACAGAGAATGGCTTACTGGTTACACAAGCATTAACAACGACTTTGGCACAGCTTGGTGATGGTCAAATACACCGTAGCCAAGAAAGGACACATCTATCTGGCTTTCATGGACCTCTCAGCAGCCTTTGACTGCGTTTCACATCCCAAATTATGGTCTGTTATGGAAACAATGGGCATAGATGAATCCATATTAACTTTCATCCGCCAGGTATTCTCGCAGGAATCACCTAGTGTCCTGTATGGTAGGGAAGGGGAGTGCACAAGTCCGTTCCAAATCGAGAGGGGGGGGGGGGGTTAGAAAGGGCTGCATTGTTGCCCCATTCCTCTTCTCGCTCTATACTAATGGGGTGGAGGCCGCTCTGTCGGGGTCTGCAAAGGATATTCCACACATGAACACTGGTCCTATTCCCATCCTCCTTTACGCGGATGACGCGGTTTTAATTGCAAGAACAAGAAGAGCATTGCAGGCCCTAATTGATCACGATATCAGATTTATGAAGCAAATGGACCTTAGAGTCAAGGAGGCAAAAACACAAATATTAGTGGCAGGACAGCGGTTAAAGAAATGTCCATCATTTTATATCAAAACACGCAGGCTGGAGATTATTCACACCTTTCCGTATTTAGGGATTTATTTTGATGAAAACTTATCATGGAACAGCATGGTAGTAAATTGAGGCTTATCCTTTGAAAATACTATAAGGGATAACTTTAGTTTTATGAAGAAACTAGGGTCTAAACCAATCCCAGAAATCCTGAAGGTGTATAAGGCTAAAGCAATATTAGTGGCCACTTATGGGGTAGGCATTTGGGGAATCGCTAATTGTGATACTCTCCAGCGCATTGCGGATGGCTTTTACTAAAGATTACTCTCCCTCCAGCGGTCATGTTCCAATTATAACTGCCACATTGAATTGGGGGCCCCATTCATCTGTGATACAATACGCTTAGGACCAATAAGCTGTGGCACTCCATCTGGAGGAGAGAGACGGTAGAATTAAACCAAAACATCCTGTTTGCCTAATGTTGGACCATGCTGATCAAATTAAATGGCTGAACTATGTCAAAACATCCTTTGGGGCACTGGGTTTTTTGGAACTCTATGAAACCCTACTAGCTGTAGGCAGATTACTAAAGTGAAGCTGAAGGATGTCTTCTGTCTGTAAGTTATGAGGCCAAAGAAGGAAGGTCTATCACTTGAAACCAACAGTAAATATCAATCAATTATCTCCCTCTATCCCTCGGGACATACATTCCTATCTGGCTCCGGTTTCCAACTTACAACACTGCTTCATACTAATTAGGTTCTGGCTAAATTACATCCCTAATGTTGGGATACCCGGATAACAGGCACTCACTACATGATCTATCCCCGTGCTTTTGTGATGGTTCATCTGTAAAATCGGATTTACATTTGGTGCTCTTTTGTAAATTTTATGAAGAGCCAAGGAGAAAATTTAATTTACCTCTTGCACGAAGACATAATTTTAGACAAAGCCGGGTAGCACTTTATTTAATTCAAATGCTTGGGGACCAGTTTGTGTGCAGTTGCACTGCACCGTTTCTGTGGTCAGCCTTTAGGCTGAGGAGAACTCAGCTGATACCTGCTCTTTTAGAGAATGGTTAAAGTAGATGATGTATTGTAACATTTAATGGAACTTGTTTTTAATGACATCCGCTTTTCTTTTTATTTGTAGATGAACAGTATCTGTTATTTTAGAGCTATTGTATGATGACATTGTTTACTTATGTACTTTATATGCAGGAATTTTGACTGATTTACTTTGGCACTAGTGACACTGACAGTGACTCGGGTACTGGTGAAACTAGCAGATCTTTACTTTAGCACTGACACACTGATGACACTTGCAATGACAGTGACTGGCGGCAGTGATGACACCAGCAGCGATGTGATTGGGCCTACTGGTGACACTGGCACTGACTGCAACTGAGGGTGCTGCTGATATCAGCACTCGTGGTGACTGAGGGCACTGGTGTCACTCAATGGATGATGCGTGAAGCACTTACAACACTATCACTAGAAATAACTGGGGCACTGATGGCACTCACCAGGCCAAAGGTTTAGTAAAACTAATACTGATGGTGACCAGGGCACTAGTGGCACCAGTCAGAATCCAGTCAGAGATGGAGATCGGAACAGTTTAGAAAGTCCTCCCCACAAAGCGCTGCATTGTCATACTAATGGCCGGCTGTGCTATACTGCTGCTAAATAACAATAGAATGACTAACACTAATGGCACTGGCACCACTCACACGGACGGTAACCGGGCCACTGGCGACAGAAGCACTAGTAGTGACTGGGGCACTGGCGACTGATCGGGACTAGGGCACAGGTGACACATCCACTGATGGTGACTGAGCCATTGGTAGGATTAGCACTGAGGCTCAATAGTATCAAGGGTGTGAGGGCACTGGTGACAACACTACTGTCAGTGAATTGGGCACTGGTGACATGTTGTAATCTCAAATAAACACCAACAACGTAGTTGAAGTACCAAGGTATAAGTACTTTATTGCGAGCACAGGAGTAGCGTTGGTGTTCCCAATGCAGCCAGCAAACAACTGCCTGAGAAGGAACACATCTACAATACATGCCATGGCAACCTTGGAACATGAAACTAGAATGTACATTTAAAGCACCATACACCAGAAAACATTTAAGTAAATGCCAAACATAACATATCCTCTTCCCTTTATCACTTTTCCAAACATAACATATCCTCTTCCCTTTATCACTTTTCCCAAAAGCTGTACAACAACAAAGACACAAGTAAATTGAATACTTATCTATCCCCACATACATAGTCTTGAAGGTACCTTGGTGGGCACCTAGATCTCTGCAGCCCCACTCTATTATTGATACCCTCCCCCCGATCTTGATTAGTCAGAGAAGATTGAGTTTTACACATTTCCTCATCACTGATGAATAAATAAGGATTTAAAGCACCATTATATTCAACTGTCACATCTTTTCCCTGAGTAACATCCTTCTTGTACAGAGCAACTCTTCTCAGATTCCAATTCTCTCCATTGTACAAAGTAACATGCCTACTGTGCACATTTTTAACTTTATATGGACCTCTAAATTTGGCAAACCCAGCCCCAATCCGTCCAGGCTTAACCTTTACCCAATCATTGGGTCTTATAGAAATATTATGTGGAGTTTTTTTACTCACCACCCCTTTGTCATAATCTAGATTAGCTAAACCAATACATTCCTTCATCCATGTCGGAGTTAATTTGGTACTGGCAGGACGCCCTCTCATGACAGCAAACGGAACTTTCCCTGACACCGTATTCACTGTTGTGCGATATGCCCACACCAAATCATTTACCATAAATTTCACATCCTTCCTGTTTACTATTGCCATTTGAATAACACCTTTCACCATGCGGTTTGCTCTCTCCACCACCCCATTTCCCTGTGGGTTATAAAAGGATGTTCTAGTGTGGACTATCCCACAAGACTTCAAGTAATGAGTCATCTCATGAGACGTCAATTGCGTGCCATTATCCGTAATTAACCTAACAGGGTATCCTTCTTCTTTGAAAATATTGGACAAAACACTAATGGTATTCTTCGTAGTGATCTCCCTTACAAACTCAACAATCAACCATTTGGACATCACATCAACAATCACTATCCCAAATTTTAATTCTGTACCCAAACCAACAAATGGGCCAATAAAGTCCAAACAAATAGTATGCCACTGTAACTCTGGAACATCTATTTTACCTACATCATGTTGAATGCCTACTTTCAACCTTTTGTCACTTTCTATACAGTCAGGACACCTCTCAACCCAATCAGATACTTGCTGATCCATTGCAGGCCACCAAAAATGTTCCCTTAACCTTTTCTTTGTAAGAGTTTGCCCCATATGGCCTTTGTGAGCTAATTTAAACAAAGAAAACCTCAAACCTTGTGGAGGAATACATTTGTCATCCTTCATGATGATATGACCTTCTTTATCAAACACCGAAAGCTCTTCCAAAACCTTCACAAAAGGCCTCACACCAATTGGAACTGTGCTCTCCCTCCTATTTCCCTTGGTAATTACATCTTTGACTCCTTGAAGGACTCCATCCTTCACCATATTGTCATTCCATTGATCCCTATCTATAGCACCATTACATAATTCCACTAACTCGTCAACAGCTGCAACCGCACCTTCATATTGGAATGCCTCAACCTTCATTTTGTCCACTCCATTCCAAGGTAAAGGCAGTCTGGACAACCCATCCGCCTGACAATTTCTCCATCCCGGAATATACTCAATCCTGTACAAGTATTCCTGTAAACGAGCTGCAAGTCTAGCTAGCCTTGCCGATCCTTTGCCTGCCCCACCAGGAGATAAGATCTTAATAAGAGGTTTGTGATCCGTCTGCAACGTAAACTGAAATCCCCACAAATACATCCGAAAATACTCAGCACCCCAGGCCGCTGCCAAAGCCTCTCTTTCAATTACCGAGTAATTTCTTTCAGAATTAGTCAAGGATCTTGAAGCAAATGCCACTGTTTTAATACCAGATGTATGTACCTGTGCCAATACAGCTCCTACACCCACCGCACTAGCATCTACCATGAGAACTGATTTTAATTTTGTGTCGAATGGAGTTAGAATCTTTGCTTCACAAATCACTTTTTTAATCATATCAAAGGTTCTTTGTTGGTCTATATCCCAAACAAATTTGTGACCCTTCCTTAGAAGTATTTTAATTTTCTCTGTCTTCTCTGCAAAATTCTGTACAAATTTAGCATAGTACTCAATGAGTCCTAAGAAGGATCTAAGCTGATCTTTGTCTGATGGTGCTGGAGCTTTCCTTATAGCCTCCACCAAATCACGTTTTGGTTTGATACAATCACATGACAAGGTATAACCTAGATACTCCACCTCTTCTACACCAAATTTGCACTTTTCTTTTTTAAGTGTTAAGCCCGCATTATCCATTTTGTGCAATACCTCTTTCAAGAACAAATCATGTTGTTCTTTTGTTTCCCCGAATACCAAAACATCATCTTGAAAATAAACAACATTTTTTGTATCTTCCAAAACTGAACCCATCATTCGTTGGAACACTCCAGCAGCGGATGCCAACCCAAACGGCATTCTCGTGAACTGGAAAATCCCCCCAGTCGTGATGAATGCTGTCAGTGGTTTCGATTCTGCATGTAATTTTATTTGGTGATACGCACTGCGCAGATCTAATTTTGAAAAATACTTCCCTCCTTTAAGAGATAGAATAAGTTCATTTATGTTTGGTAACGGGTAATTATCCACTACAATATTCTGATTTAGTGTGCGCAAGTCCACACAAAATCTGTAGCTTCCATCAGGCTTGCCTGTGATAACAACGGGTGAAATCCATCTCGATGTCTCAATCTATTCTATAATACCCTGTTCTACCATCTCACCTAGCATTCGTTTGACCTCTTGTCTCGCAATGATAGGTACCTTCTTAACCTTGTGTTGCATTGGTATAGCATCAGGTTTCAATATAATTTTATGAACATACCCTTTAAGTTCACCAATCCTATCTGCAAATATACTACTCATTCCTTCCACAATGGTATTCGTTGTAATCTCATCCACAATCATCACTTGGTGCTCAGATCTCGGGTTTAAAATTATGTGTAAGTCATATTGGTGTGCCCAACCCAAGATAGGTGGTCCACTGTGAGCCACATACACTTTCCCCTTTACCCATCTTTCATGAAAGTGAATATCCGCAACCATAAATCCAATGATATCTATTTTTTCCCCTTGATACCCCCCTGGGTTGATATCTTTGGGAGTAATTTTTCATCAGGCCCTGAATCCACCATTAATTCCACTTCCCTTCCGTGAATTGTGAATAATGCCTTTGGTCTTATTCTTCTTCCCACCGGGTCTACGACATTCTCGTCATCTACACACAGGATTTTATTTTTCCCTTCCACATCGCATAGTGATGTAATATTTCCTACCTCACTCTGCACTATTGACACCTTGGGTTTGTACGTTTTGCACATCTTATAGAAATGACCTTTACGACCACATTTCTTACATTCCTTGTCAATGGCATAGCACCTCTTATAATCTGCTGTATGGTAAGTGCTTCCACATCTAGTACACATTTTTTCATTTAATTTGCTAGTGTCCGAGTTTGAACTCGAGCTATTAGTGTATTTCTTCACATATACACCCTTTTTACTATTGACGTCAGTATTTTTATTAGCACTTAGTGCTGCCACCTCATCCTTATCTATGTACGTCACTTCCGCCGAGTTTTCTTTCTTTTCCATCTCCTTCATGCATGTCTCAGATTGCTCTACCACTTTAGCTATATCAATAGCATTGGACAATGTAGGATTCTTAGCCGCCCATAACCTTTCTTGCATTTTTTTGTTCCGACATTGTACAATAAATTGATCACGTATCATCTCTTCCCTCATGCCACCAAATTGACAATTTAGAGACAATTCTCGTAATCGTGTTACAAACTGGTCAATCGTTTCATCACATTTTTGTGGTTGCGTATAAAATTTGTGCCTACACATTACTATGTTTATTTCTTTAGCATACTGTTTCTTAAGTCTTTCTTTCGCTTCTAAATAGACATTAGTTAAAACCCTTCCTTCTGCATCCACCCCAACTGGCAAAAATTTAAAAGCATGCTGTCCCTCTTTGCCTAATGTACTTAATAACAAAGCTTTCTTCCTTGAAGCACTGAAATCCTTACCATCAAGGGCTTCTATATAATTTTCAAATATTTCTATCCACTCATCCCACTCGATAGGAGGATCTCCAGGTTGTTGTAAGAATAACGGTGGTGCTATTACAGTGGGATTATCCATTATACTGTATGATAAAATTCAATTACAACAATCACCCCGTACAATAGTTTGAAACAACTACACACTCAAGGAGAGAAGAAAGAGAAAAAAAATATATAATAATTTCCTTTGCCTATGCTTTTTTTTTAAACTCAAATAGTATTCGATATTCATTTCAACCAGTTATTTCAATATACCCATATGGTGGATGTCAAACCAATTTACATACTCTCGACAGACTGTGCAAGCATCGATGACTCAATGTTCTGGAATTCCGACTTGAATACAAGCGATATCTGCGTAGTACTGTTTCTTTGGTAGAAGTTTGTTTTCTTTTAGTCACACCAATGTATCCGTAACGCTTGCGTGAATGCGCACGAAAGATTAGTTTCCTAGGATACAGCACAACAAATATGGCCGCACACCTTACGTGATCACGTATTCACGCTTAAACGTATGCGTTCCAGTGACTCTCTATACGTCACAGCAGCTTGAGAACTCTGGCATGAAGACACTCATCAGATTCCTCCCGTCGAACTTTCAATCCGCGTGCCGATGTTATCATTCAGAAATTCAGGTAACGGTTGCACTCGTAGTTCGTTTCTGATCCAAACTTCTTACCAGCACATAGTTTTTTTTTTTTTTATAATCCACGAAATCACCACACCAATTGTTTCCGAAAACTGAGCCACTTCTATAGTATCAAAGTCACATTACTCACTCCGATTTCCTCCTCGGATATACACGAAGTTAGTAAACCAGTCACGGTGATATGTTGAACATGTTTCTCGTTTTCTGCGAATACTTCCAACACCTTCACCTTCCACTCGATTTACTTAATTTCCAAGACTTCGTCGTGTTAGGTCGATTCCTTAACGCCGCGTGAGTTCGAATCTACCAACGCTGTTTTCACTCCGTGCACTACTTGCTGGCCAACTGTCGCCAATGTTGTAATCTCAAATAAACACCAACAACGTAGTTGAAGTACCAAGGTATAAGTACTTTATTGCGAGCACAGGAGTAGTGTTGGTGTTCCCAATGCAGCCAGCAAACAACTGCCTGAGAAGGAACACATCTACAATACATGCCATGGCAACCTTGGAACATGAAACTAGAATGTGCATTTAAAGCACCATACACCAGAAAACATTTAAGTAAATGCCAAACATAACATGACACCATCATTTATGGCGACTGGGGCACTAGTGACATAGTACAGACAACGAATGGTGCATTTCTGAAACAAGCCTTGATAGTGACTGTGGGCAATGGTTACAATAGCCCCAAGAGAGGCTGAGGGTAGTGGTGACAAAACCTTTAAGGCAACCCAGCAGTGACCGTGAAATCCCATAAGTGACAGGGGTATGTGACAGTGCATGTGGATCTGGTGATACTGGCACTGACAATTATTGAGGGCACAGGTGACTTGGGCACTTGTGCCACTAGCACTGATAATGAATGAGGCACTGGTGACACTAGCAGTGACAGTTATTAAGAGCACTGCTACATTATACCAATGATTAGGTTAAACACAGGCATCAGATTACAAGAGCACGGTTAGCGGAAAGTAAGTGATGGAGTGATCAGTGGTGCCAAATGGAGGGTTCTATGCCCCAGGACAAAGGTGTCTGTGTAACCCAGAGTGATCTTTTACACCACCGTTCCTGGTCTAGATGTATGTGAACACTGCATGCAGTCCAGGTATAGCTGATCTGACCCGAATCAGTATCCTCTGTGTAACATTTAGGAGGCAGGGAGTGTCCTTATAATTATGATAGTCCCTAATTCGAATAAGTGCTGCAAGAATACACGCAGCATAAAATCTCTAGTTGGGGATTCTGATACCGATGTCCTCCATTATTGACTGTATTCTTGTTTGGACTTCGAGGTCACACCAAATTTGATTGTTTCTTAGAGTACTAGCCAAAAAGGCCATAGCAGTGTTTTCATGTTGAAGGATCCACCTGTCCTGACAACTAATTTGATGATGTACCAAGAAAAGGTAGTGGGAACCACTGGCCAATGTATCTCAAGAACATGGCAATAGGCCAACATCTGCTTATGTTTTAAAGCTGAACACATTGCTACACTTGGCAAATAAATGTTTGGCCATCTGACTATAACAAGGTAAACAATTAAATTGATTCTTGTAAAAACTCTGGACTTGAGCTGTACCAGGCGGAGTTAGCTAAATAATAAAATATGCTATTTATGAACTTATTTGCAGCAAACAACAACGTGGACGGACCAATAGGGGGTCCAAATGTTAGGATGACATACACTGGAATGGGAAAAAAAAAAAAGTTTTTTTTAGAAGAAACCTCACCCACCAACTTAGTTGGTGGCATGCTTCATCATCGGGTTCCCAGCCGGGCTGCCGAGTGCAACCCTGCTGTGCTGCGACACCTGAATTACAGCGGAGCGGGTTTTGGTTTTTGTGAGTGAAGAGGGATTGCTCAGGGTGTGGTATAAAAGTACCTCTAGGATGACCAATAAGTAACTTTATTCTTGAGTTCTAGGGCACGGTTAAAATAGGGCGGGATATTGTGAAGATACGATTGATCTTCTTTATCCCACTCAAATGGTTGACATGTTTCAGCCTCGACAGGAGGTGCTGAGGCTTTCTTCAGGACCAAAACAGGTGAGTTAGTGAGTATATTTCAGCACACGCGCTTAGGTGTGCTGTGGTGCAGTGATGTTACCGTACTTACGGCTCCCACCGTCAGGAATAGCATGAGAGCTACAAGGAATTTGCAGCCGTTAATGATCCCGGAGGGACCAGACTCCTGTAGTCACACATTCGTCAAGGATGTTCGACCGCCTCTGATACTGGGTACTTTGGGTAAAAACCAAAACCCACTTCGCAGTAATTTAGGTGTCGCAGCACAGCTGGGTTGACTCGGCAGCCCAGCTAGGAACCCGATGATGAAGCATGGCACCAACTAGGTTGGTGGGTGAGGGTTCTTCTAAAAAACCTAATGTTTTTTTCCCCATTCCAGTGTATGACATTGCGTCATCCTAACATTTGGATCCCCTATTGGGTCTGTCCACATTGTTGTTTGCTGATTTAATCAGGGGAGAAGGACGTTTCCTTTATTTTTCCTCGCTCTCTCTTTGTTGTTATTATTGAACTTATTTGCATACATTGATGATTTCTCCTAATCAAAGACAAGAGATTAAAACATAAACCAAGGAATATAAACATATTTCTAACATGAAGAGTAAACCCGAATTCGACATCTCAATGCGTTGCTGTTCTTGGAGTTCAGAGCAACTGAGAAAGGAAATTCAACAGCTCCATTAGTGTTAGATGACTGTAATTGTGCAACAAGCCTTAATGTAGTAGGAAGTAGCTTGAATTTCCTAGTTAGCAAGGAGTGGTGTATTAACATCTTCTAATGCAGATAAAGGCAGATTGCAGGTCATATCTTTGCAACAGGAAAGGTCAGTCGGATGGAACCAAGTGCCCAGGAATCAGCACGACTAACCCGAGACATTGCGACCAGCCTTAAAGTCATAAGTAGTAGGTTAATTGTTGCGTAAAGTGTGCCTACAGCACCCAAGGCTACAGATTTTGGATGAACAGGCTAAGCAAAGGTTCTGCTCTGCCAGGGCAGCCTTAAGCTGCCGCAGTCCAGCTCGCTCTATAAACACAAACTGCTGACTGAAGCCGACATTCAGAGAAGCTGAAGTACGAGATGCCATGGACAGGAAATTACACCTATTGGCTATTGTTTCAGATCAAAGGGATCTTGTTAAAGGTGATGGAAGAGTTAAATGGGGACACTGGGATAGTGGGAAGGAAAAAGACAGAGGAGATCTGAAGAAAATTAACTGGTGGAACCACATAAAAGGAGTTTTTCGCGAGGCTCACAAGTCAGAGAAGAGCTGGGCCAAGATTGCACAAAATGAAAAAGACCATATCTATGTCCTAGCGGAGACAAGGAAAGCAGGGTAAGCCTCCTGTAGCCATATTGTTTCTTTTTATCCTAAAATGCCATTTACTATTAATACCGAAAGTAGTAGTTGTCTGAGAAAAAATTCTAAATGGTCAGGGGGATACCTCCTTATGTAAACCAGAAAGAGGACAGATCTCTGGAAACTAAGAGATAGAGGGGTGAGGACAGAAGGTTAGCAAGAGGCAGGTAGATCTGCTCTTGCGCTGTCAGGGCGGCAGCTGATCAAGCGCAGTCTCTCACCCTCACATGTGCAGGGTGACAATTCTTAGTACAATTATATTTTGCACACCTCTATCAAAAAACGCATCCACCATAGTACCAGATGCTATGTTCCATAACACAATAACCTCAGTTCGGTGGTCATCCCACAGGACATGAAGCACTACCCACATAATCCCAAAACAAATACAAAACCCTTCGAACCACACACCCTATATGGTGTAGCTTGCTATCCATGTGGGTAAGGGCTTCAACATCCCCACATAAGGGTAGCAAGCATGATAGAAATAATAAAAGACAATACTCACCACAGCCCCAAGGCACGCCTTCCAGAGATCTTCAGAGTCGGACATCTGCAGACGGATACCGGCATCCAGACTCAGGCTTAGCATAACAGCTATGCATTCAGGCACAACAGCAGTGGTCACCATTTTCACATTTTTCTTAAAGAAAATTTAAGAGGAATTAAATCTTTATCTGTAGAGCGCACTCATGCTGGTAAGTCACTGACAAGGTTTATCAACTACGAACGTCACTGATGCTGCCAGAGGGCCAGATTGTACATAGTAACCACCATGCAACGCATGATCAAAAAAGGTGCTCTCAAAGTATCTGCCAAATGATTTACAGCAATAAACTTTGATCAAGATGTAAAACAAATTGTCAAAAAGTAAACATTTGAGCGTTCCCAGAAAGAACACAAAATGCATAGTCAAATGGGACATACATGTGAATTTGTGTGTATTTTTTTGTAAAGCACATGTTCACCCTGACGGGTATCTTGATGCTGAATACCAGATGTTTATTGTTACCAAACCCAATGGTACTCATTTTATCGACCTCTGAAGGATGAAAGGCTGACTGGACCTTCCTGGATTTGAACCAGTGACCATGAGGTCGAACACAGGTCCACACAGTGGACGCATTAGACCACTGAGCCTCCAGACCCGGCATAAACCACTTATAAAATACTCCATGTACTTCAAAGTGGCATATTTGAATGATATCTTTGTTACTTTCAATTTATAATGCCCTTTATCCTGGCACATGATCATTTTTGGCATCGAATCTACAGAAACAAGATTGGCAGTGTGCAAACAACTGAAGGAAACCAAGGTATGGGAGAGTTTGGTACGGATACCTCACGGAGAATTTTAGAAGACTAATGGTGAAATAGAATATGTATCAATAGACGAGAATTGTACTACAGAGAACAGCGTCCACAGATATCCTTCTGTAAGAAATGCAAAGATAGCTACCAAGGTACTTCTGAAAAATAATATTAATAAAATAATAAAATACTTAAAAAGGGTGTAAGCAAAAGTGAGGCATTGATCGACATTGAAATAGTAGCATTTTTTTTTTAGGCAGATTCTGCCTTGGTGGCGTGGGATTTTATACCTTCGTGAATATGGAATTCCTATGGTAAAATAGACATGCAGCGAACTGAAAATAAAATAAATTGCAGGCATGTTTTGCCCTAACTGGATTGATAAACATTTAAGTTAGGAAAATCGGCATTACAAAGGAACATTTGGGTATGATTTCAATATATTTTCTTGGATGGTATATATTGTAATATGTATTGCCTTTTTGTCTCGTCAATGTATTAGTTAAAAATTATATTTGAAAAAGATGCAACCTTTGACTATTGAGAGGGAACAGCCCTCACAATGTATACTAAAAATACCCAAAAGCAAAAGGCCAAAAGTGTGACTCTCCAAAGCCTGGATATTTGGAGGAAGCTTTGAAACTCTCTTACCCTTTCTCAGTGTACTTCTTCCCAATGGGCTATCACACAAAAACCTGTACTTATGTTTACTGTCCATTCTAATTGAATCAGCAATGCAATGTTGGCATCTCCCTCAAAACAATAAAGTGACAGTGGCCAATAATGGCCGTGTAAGCCTTCTGCTCCATATTTCAAAGCTCGCCTTCTGTTCATCTTTCTTTAATGTCTCATCAGTGGATAAGATGTTCCTATAGCATTATGTCCTTTCTTTCCACACTATGGCAGTGATTAAAGACACGCTACGAAGTCATACGCTTTTGTCTGCTGTTTGGGCCAAAGGCTTAATTAATGCACCTTTAACAACAAGTACAGCTTGAGTCAGTGGGCAATAATGCAACATTATATGGTCATACTATAAGGACGAAGATAATGCGATGCGCTTCTGTGCTCATGCAACCAGCAGGCTTTAAACCATCCCATATTGCCTAGCACTGTTTTCACAAATAATTTTTTACCAAGGTGACATATTTAAGCTGCATAAATGCATTCTTACTTACCAGCACATCTAGGAAAGAAGGCAAAGCAGTCTTGGAAAAGTTTGACTGATAGTGAATTTTGAACCTTGCGAAGAAGAAAAGGAAACAACAGCTCCGTCAGGGTCAGTTGGCAATTCTTTCATAGCGTTATTTCACAGCAAAGTTTAAACTATTTAGAGAAGATAATAGATTTGCAATTTACTATGTACAAATGAACTCATTTCTGCCATGAACCACCTCTGGCTCTATTGGTCCCACCATAGCTTAATCAAACAATTTAATTCATCAATCATTAATTTTGACCTGAACTCATCAGTTGTGGAGAGTTTTCCCTCTTTTGTTGAAGTAGGCTATGTATCCCGGAGACATTCTGTGTAACCTAGTGTTGCTTGCCCTGGTGGACATTAGAACAAGTTGTAAGCAATGAAGCTTCCATTATTGCAAATTTGATAAATGCCTCACTTGTTCATTGGTCACTTTGTGATAAATTCCAAACAAGCAGTAGTCACACCTCTTTAAAAAAAAATCACACTTAAAAAGTGACCTTCCACCAACTTCTAAATGATAAGGGTACATTAATTGGGAAAGCACTGGTCCTATGTGTACCACAGTTTGTAGAAAATAATAAACTGCTTCACCTTTGTCAAATGGGGTTTAGACTGGCAAATGAACCAACACACTATAATTGATCCTGATGAACTCTAGCTTGATTTTACACTGACATTTAACACCACTGATGACAACATCATATTAGCTACCCTGCAGAAAGTGGGCATCAAAGGGGATAGTTTAGGCTGGATTGATCATTTCTGCATGGGTCAGATTCTGTATATAGCTTTTGCCTCTCTTTTCCTCCAGCCCTCACTTGTGGCGTTCCTCCAGCTTTTTATCTCAGCACTCTCTTTTTCAATCATTATACTCGTATGCTTTCTGACCTCTGATTCATTAACTCTGCAATTTTACATGTACCTGTACAACACCCTAAACCTGTTTCCATCCCGGACAGTGTAACAGCTTGTCTATCCACTCTTTGATCAATATCCTAAAATCAAACATTAAAAAATCAATTGTTTGCAGCTAGCAAATGAACAGGGGTGTGTAGAAATGTGCCTCTTTTTGCATGGTTACCCCCTACATTTTTGCCATATACATGATGCCAACTTGACTGAGTGTGCCCTGGGTTCCTGTCAATCAGGTTCCCAGAGCCTGTGTTTTTTCCCAAAACTGTACCTTTGTCTCCACAATTGGCATGCGTCTGGGCCACATGTAAGTCCCCTGTAAAAGGTACCCCTTGTACCAAGGGCCTTGTGACCAGAGAGGACCTCTGAGGGCTGCAGCATGTATTATTTCACCCTAGGAGACCCCTCACCTTAACACCCACACACTGCCATTGCAAACTGCTTGTTGTGGTGCAGACCAAACTGAAGAGTCGACAAGCTATAGTGTCTATGCCGTTCACAGAAATTGCAAGTGCAATAATGCATTTTGAATACATAGGCTGGGAGTTTGTCAGCATGAACTCCACGGCTCCATGATGGCTTTACTGAAGGCTGAGAAGGGTGGTACCAAACTTCTCAGAACATTAAATCCACACTGATGCCAGTGTTGGAATTAATGTAAAATGCACTCAGAGGGCACCTTTGAGATGCCCCCTGAAAAAACCAACAAACCCTGGTGTGGTTCCTGAATGCCTACACGCTATCTGCTACCACCAGACAGGTTTCTGGATCCCTGGGTAGAGAGCCCTCAGCTCTCTGGGACCTGAAACAAAGCACATCCTGGGCAGAGGTGTAAAGCCTCCTCCCCCAGGATGGGCAGAGTCCACGAAGAGGAAGCTTCAATGGCTTGCTGCCTTTGTTAGCTACCCCAGCCTCTGCTGCCATCAGCAGCTGGCTCCCACCAGTTCTGACCCTCAATTTGGGCGGGAGAATCAGCAGGAAAACCTGGAGAGAAAGGGAGGTGGGCCCACATTTGCCAACCCCACCCCCACCCCTCAGGTGTGGTAGAGGAAGTGAAGCACACATCTCAGTCCCCTTCATCTTGAAGATGAGGGGACTCCCCCAAACAGGACGAGACATATGCCCCCTCCAACGGGAGAGTGGTATAAGGGAGGTTTTAGACACCCAAGGGAAGGGACCTATTGGTCCCAACCTGCACACCTCATAACGCCCCTACATCTAGGTATTTAGGGCACCCCAGAACCGTGCTCCTTACATTCAACCAACTAAAAAGAAGAAGGACCAAAGACCTGTGCAGCAGTGGAAAAGACGAAAATGACTGACTAGGCCCCAGCACTATCAGCCTGTCTCCTCCACCAGCAACCCTGCTTCAAGAAACAGGTGTGGCCTGCAGACAGCAACCTCAAGAACCCCTGAGGACCTGTGCTGTCTTCAACAAAGACTCCTGTCTCCCATGAACACCAGATTTGTCCAGCAAAGAAATCAACACCAGTTTCCGGATCCCAAAGGATCCATGACACTGCACCACTCTGCACCTCACCCTTACGGCTCGAGTTTGAGTGACACACCTCCCCTGTGGAGTATGCCCAGCAATCCTGACCTCGTCTGCATCCGTGGCTGACCTCTCGAGGAGGCCCCCTCGGCGCCTGCAGCCTCTGTTCGAAGGATCCCCCTGACCGCGACCAAATCCAGCTGATAAAAAACGACTTTGGGGAGCCCAGCCAACGGTGCCCAGGTTTCCCCCACCTATCCAACTTACTTGCCCACATATTGGTTGGCTTCGTCCATTTTCCTGGTCCAAACCTGCAGCCTCTATTCACAACCAACGACCTATATTGGAAAGCATTGGGCGCCCAACGCTGATTTGCACCCTGCACCTGCCCGCCCTTGTGCCACTGGTGGTGTAGCTTTGGTGCTGCTTTGTGGCCCCCCCCGTGCTCACTTCAACCCCCTGGGCATTTGCCTTAAGACCACGGGTACCTACCTGCAGACTGTGCCTCTTCGAGGTACCGCCTCAATTGGATAACATTGGGCATGTTGACCCCTGCACCCAGCCACCACAGTGACGCTGGTGGTGCAGTACCTTCCGGTCTTGAAGATTGCCCTGTGTCCTAAACCCCCAAAGCCTGGGGAAGTAAGTCGAAAACTCACTTGCAAACTGCTTAACCTTGTTTTCCTCCACAGGATTGCATTGTAAGTTCTATCTATTGCATTGAACTGTCTAACATGTATCACTGCAAAAACATACAGCTGTACCTGATTGACATCTACAGAAAACCGTCTTTAAACTGTAAAGTATACAACAGCATTTACAAAACATTACTGCATTCCTGAAAAGAATTGCTACTTTTACAAACTGTACTACTTACCTGCACTATGGTATTTTATTACTAGAACCAAGAATCACTAAGTAACAACTTTTTATACAAACAATTGGTCTGGCTTCAATCTGTGAGTGTATGTTATCATTTCTTGCCTGAGTATGTACAATAAATGCTTAACACTACCCTCTGATAAACCTAGCTGCTCAGCCCAGCTAGTACTAGCTTGAGAGTAGGTATTATCTACGTTATCCTCTGCTATACCTCTGGTGATCCACTGGACTCTGTGCACACTATACCTTACTTTGGTATAGTATATACAGAGCCAGCTTCCTACAGGGTGCACTAAGCTTTGCCCCACATTGTTATATAAACGCCTAACACGTGTACTCTTTTGAAAACCCTCTGAGTTTCATTGTTTCAATTTTCAAACTCTAACTTTTGGTCATCATGTGAAAGCTCTAATAAAGTCTTGTCTCTACCCTTTTTTATTATGATAAGACATCTTGCTCCGAAAGGTCCAGCAAGCCTTTGTTATATCCTGCCTCAGATCCTCATAGATAAACTACTGCAATGACTCAAAACTGATCAACCTGCAACAGTTCCAAAACAGGCAGATCTGCCTAGTTCTGGGACAGTCATCTAGAGAGCATTTTTCACCAGTGCTCATGAAAATGAACTGGTTCTAGTTGAAACCAGAATTCAGTTCAAGGCCTTCTTCATGGCAAATAACGTTAACCATCAAACAAGCACTTTCTTGTCAGTTAGATTTACTGTGCACTTCCAGGTCTCTGCACATCAGTAAAGATCTGCTGTGTGCACTCTCAAAGAGAGGCAGAGCGTTCTGCCTTATGGTTGTTAAGAACTTAAATAAATTCCCTAATGAGAAATGCAAGACAGAGGAGCACTCAAGCTTCAGGAAATAATAACACATCTTCCTTTTTCAATAAGAATAAGTTCCAAATGTCACTTACTGATGGATGAATACCCTTACATCACCAAAAGACCAGTAGTGGTGCCTGTAAGCATAATTAGCATCACACAGCTTATTAAGCAAAGCCCTTGAAGTCAAATTGTGGCCCATGCTTGGTGAAAATTTGATTACCCACATCGCTCTGGGTTGTATCGTGTTTCTTATTGGAAAACCCTGGTTAAAGGCATAATGGGTATATGCAACAAAAATCTTTGGGGAAAATTAACGCATTCCTGCACACACATCACAAGGGAATAGTTATTCCATTGCTAATTTATTGACTGTTTTAATATTCTAATATAATACTGTGTAATCATTTAATTTTAAGACTATCTTAAGGGACAGCTGTTTTAACCAAAATGATAATGTCATTTTATATGACTCTGAGTCTGTTTAATTGTTTTATAATGTCTGTAATGTTTTATGATTCACATATGAAATTAAATGAAGCTTGACTGACTGACTGTTTTAATGTTTATGTTATTGATTAGAATTGTGTTGATTTGAATTCTGAAAACTGTAGTATAATGCTCACTTCCTGGTGTACACTCTAAAACGACAACAATCAAATAAGGTGAGGGGCCTCAGTTTAGGGACTATACGAACCGAGCAAGGAAGGTGCTAGCAGTGGACAACATCTGTTGCTTACATTGTCTTCAAAAATACGTCAGTGTGCGGTTTTCAAAGCATATATTTGATAAAAGATGCTGCTCAAGCCATAATGCATATTATTAATTGCTCTTTCTCTTCTTATTGCCATTCATCCTTCCAAATAATAAGACACCTATCCTGAGACTTGGGTTGCATAAAAGATCAGTCAATGTTCACATAATCAGCATTTACAAAATTGGGAAACAGGACACATTCACATGAGATAAAGCAAAGAAGAAAAATGACAGTATAAGGCTAACTGAGGAGAAAAGCTTACTGTTCCTCCACTGCAACACTGGCCAGCAGTCCTATGGCAATCCTGGCTTGTGAGTCAGATGATATCACAAATCCCAGAAGGCACTGCAATAACCTGTTTGAAAAATAAGGTTTCTCTTTTAGGGTACAGGTGTGCAACAACATGTAGAACCTCATCCATCTCACATTTACAAAGAAACTGCACAGCAATTTGCAAATCTCATAATCAGGTTGGGCTAAATAATTAGTTATGCCTTACCACTCAGGTGTTTTGTAGTACATCTCTAAAAAAAAACTAAAAGCAAAGGGCATCAGGTTGTCAGTAACCAAAGGTTGTTCAATAGTATTCCGAACGGGGGCAGAATACCACTTTCATTTCATGAGCTGAGACATTTTAAGGCATGGGAAAAGTGGGCTGTGGCCCTGGGGCCCAGTCTGTCATGGAGCCCCCTACCAGAGTCTTATCAACTCTTGGCCTGAGCTATCTGTCTTATTTTGACAGTCCTGCCCTGATATCCTGGATTGCTGCTTAAATATAAATGTCGATTTCCTTTAATTTATGTTTTCAGCAAAGGGAGACTGGGTGATGTGGGAGTTCATCACAGATATTTTGCAGAGAAATGGTTTTTGCCCCATGTAACATCCGTAATAAGTTATATTTAGAACTAAATAATGTTTCATTCGGGAGCAATGGAATGAGACCACAGAGACTATTTCTAATAACACTACTACACTGCAGTTACACCACAATATTGATAACTCAAATGGTACTGTTTTGACTGCTAGTGCATGTTTTCTGAATATTAGGGTCCAGATTTACTAACACTTTGCAATGGGTTTTCTTTACTTTTGTAATGCAAATCAAGCGCAAAGCATAGTGGTGGTAGTTACTTCCAACTCAAACCAGTATTTGCAATGAAAAGATGGATGTAAAGTAACTCAAAGTGCTTTATGGCAAGGCGACGTACCATGGGTGGCACATAGGCGTTCCATGCAGTCATCTACAGGTTTTGATGCAAATCCCTGTCTACTAACAATTTTACACAGTGATTTGCATCAAAACCTTCCACCTCCTCAAGGCAGGAGCAACACAGGACAAATGTTTTATTTATCCATACCTTTCAAACAGCATGTGTGCTGCATTGTACAGCACTCACACAAATCAGGACAAGTAATAGAGCATTGTTTTTGTTTGGGGGGGCGGTTGCCTTCCAGTACAAAACTTGACCTGGATATAATCCACACATCCTTTCTCTAATGTGCATGGGACACATCCTTGCTCTATAGTGCCAGGGTGTGTGTGTTGGTGCACAACAATGGGGTAGAGAAAAACAGTACTACATCTTATTAGATATGAAGTTGTTTTTCACCCTCCTTTTGACACAATGCAGCGCAGCAACTTAGGTTGCTGTTCTGCGTTGTGCCACACTTGAGTACATTTCATCATAGATGTAAACACATTTGAAACATAAAGTGGTGTCTGGAGTATATTCATATTTGTTTTTGTGAACCACACCCCACTCACTTCATATTTCAGCACATTTATATATTTATAAAATGGCATATGCATCCCTTCATCATAGTGCTTGTTGAACAAAGCTGCAGTTAGACGGTTGACTCTGTAAGATCTGTGTAATATGAAGAAAGCTGATGCTGTCAGATGTCTAACTTGAAAGACAGATAGGAAGAGATAGAACTGATGCCCGACCCCGAGTCTGGAAGATCTGTGTAACATGTGCAATGGGTTTGCTCTTTGGGATCTGATTTTGCACACTTGTTAGAAACATAGAGATGGATTAGAGGCTTGAGTTTAGAAGATCTTTGCAACCTGAGGAGTTGCTTTCAAGGTCTCAAAGGCATATGTAAACTTGTGGAATAGATGTTTGTGTGACGCCTGTGTCTGTATTAATATCTGTTTAACTGGAGAATTATTTTTCTGATAAACGCTAGAATGGGTATGATCTATTTTATCTGAGCAAGACTCTATTTACTAAGTTTGGAATCTGTAACATCTGTGCAGACCCTAACTACCAATGTCGCAAAAAAGAAAGGTGTAGAATATTTTCAAGTTTAAGGAACATGTACAGCTAGCATAAAATGCTCCTGAAATTATTGCAATACACCCCACATGTATCTTTAAAAAATGACTTTTTAAAAAAATCCTTAAAGCCTTTTTTAGTTTTAAATTCACTGATTTTTAAATATCTCTCCTATATTTGATGAACAGTAATTGCACTATTGCAATGACTTTTGCAAATTGCATCTTTAAAATGTGTAATTTATACCTCTTATTAAGTGTAAATTGTTCAGATAGGAGTCCCCAAAATATGTTTCTGCCCAGGGCCCAAATATTTCATAAGATGCCATTGTCTATGAACTATCCTAAGAGGGCACAAGGGAGCTGAAATAAATTCAATGTTCTTTTGAACAGGGGTCACCAAAATGAGTTTGGTCTCTGTTCATAAAGGCGTATTAATTATCTTCCTTAAAAAAGCTAAGGATCCGGAAGATCCAAGTCAGTATCGTCCAATTACCCTACTTAACTCCGATTACCAGGAGCTCCCCGACTCATACTCTATGTGCCAATGATTTCGTTCTTTTCCTCTGTGCCGAAGAGTCGAATATAAAATCCACCTTGCTGTGACTGAAAAATATACAGGACTGAGAGTGGACAAAGCCAATGTGGCAAAAAAGATGTTCTACTTTTCAATGCAGATCCACAGGTTCTTCTGGTCATAAACACCAAAAGATATTTAGGGGTCAGGGAATCAGAAAGGTAAGATGATCTCTATGAACCACACTAGGCCCCTCTAGTAAGCAAGGTAAAAGTTCTTCTAGAAAGATGTAAATCTTTTCCACTGTCAAAAATAGGTAGAGTTGCATTGACAAAAAGGAATGTACGTCCTCTTTTTCTTTTATTTCTCTACTTTACCATGTTTGTTTTACGCCACTTTTTTAAGACGGTTAAGTCTCTAGTTATTAGTTTTCACTGAGGAAATCAGCATTGAGAATCAGCCTAAAAAATGTATACCTCCAACAAGAAGAAGGGGATCTGGCATTTCCAGATTTGCACTCGCAGCATCCCATGCACTGACTTAAGTTTGATTAAATAGTGGATTGTCACAGCACTTTTTTGAAAATATTTTCTTCCAACTGGAAATGTAACAAAGTCAGCACCTTGTGGGTCTTGCACAAACTGGAAATGTAACAAAGTCAGCACCTTGTGGGCTTGCACAAACTGGAAATTTAACAAAGTCAGCACCTTGTGGGTCTTGTACAAACTGGAAATGTAACAAAGTCAGCACCTTGTGGGTCTTGTACAAACTGGAAATGTAACAAAGTCAGCACCTTGTGGGTCTTGCACAAACTGGAAATGTAACAAAGTCAGTACCTTGTGGGTCTTGCACAAACTGGAAATTTAACAAAGTCAGCACCTTGTGGGTCTTGTACAAACTGGAAATGTAACAAAGTCAGCACCTTGTGGGTCTTGTACAAACTGGAAATGTAACAAAGTCAGCACCTTGTGGGTCTTGCGCATGATGTATCAGATTTACAGGTAACGTTCATTTAAGAAATTTAAGTGCCATCTTTTCTATAATATACTGAGGATTATAATTTTAACATTTATCTTAAAGTTGCAACGAGCATTCGTCAGAAATTGCTGCTACGTTACGCCTGATTTTATGAACTGGTTCACATGCATCCTGCCAGATCACTGGCCGCTTCAGAACAACAGGTTCGGCCTTCCTTTTGCCAGCAGATAATTTCTAAAACTCTGCCCTGGTACCGCTTGCATAATCTCCTGCACAATCTTCATCATTTCAAGCACCATCACTACCCTGACGGTTTCCCCACAACATACTCTTATGCACATGTCTTTCCCTAGGCAATGTGACACCAATGAGCTACGGGGTTCAGAAGACCCAAACGTGCTACTAGGATATGTAAAATCCACGTTTGAGTATAAAAACCATCTGCAATGCATTTTGGTAAATGAAGTTCTGCATTTCTCAAAACGAGGAATCCAAATTCCACTTGAGGAGTTAAAATAATTTCAATTGTAACCAATAGTGGGCATGTGTTCTGGGGGGGAAAAGCTAACTTAATTGCAGTTTCATCCATGGCGACAGAGAATTTCTGTAGTTTTCAACTGGAATTTTTCTATAAAAAGCCGTACTTTTCTTTTAAGCCTGACATTCACAGTTCAACATTCAAACTCTGTTAAGTTTCAACCTTGTATTTTTTTTAACACTAACTCTTCACCCTGTTTGTCGAGTCTGTTAGAAAGATACTACAGAACCAATAGTTCTGGCCTTGGCAAACTTGGCACTAAAGTGCGTTTCTTTTTAGGTGGATGTGCACAACACATAAGGGAAAGTACTATCACTAGCAGTGCCAAAGATTCAATGACAGAAGTTGACCCACTTTTCTATACTGCGTGCTGTAGGTGGTGGAGGCAAAATTGTGAATAAAAGTTGAGCAGATTCATTCATTGATCAAAGAATATATAAATATATATATTGTTATTGATATTTTTGACTACATGAGACTTGAAAAACAGCTAAAGCTGTCTTTAGGCCAGACCAAAAATAGTATAAAAGTATCCAAGTACCCAAGATTAGTATTTCAGGCAGGTTGGTCAACGAGCAGAGCAGCTGTAAGGGAATCCCACCTGGTCAAAGTCCAATCGGATCTTTTATTCAAGCGAACATACAAAATGCCTTAAAAATATACACCAAATTTAATAGCTTTTGGTTAGTGATTAGTTTGGTATAAAGCCGTAAAGTTTTTTTCAAAGAAATTCAAATACATAGTCCAACATTGTGGGACACATGGAATGCTGAGTTAAATAACCAGTAAATAAAATAGAATTTTGAAGGAAAAATCAAAACGGGTGCGTGGGGCGCTTTTTCTAGCAATGGCCAACTGGTGGTTAGTGAATTATCTCCGCATATTCATTAAACTAGCTTGATTAAAAACGTCCAGGGGTCATCTGCGGTCAAGGTAAGCATTCCACCACCTCGAGTAGGGTCCAGGGGAAACCAAAGAGGGGTAAATAATCTTCTGTCTCAAATATGTTAAATAGCAATCGTTGTAAGCTGCCATAATGGGATATCTAAATAAAAGAAAAAATTGCCATTTTCCTACTCCTCAACAAAGGATGGCAATTGTGGGTGATCTGTTGGTGTTCCAAAAAGGGCCCAGGGTGGAAACAAAAGCAGTAGGCTCCCTGTCTGACACAGGAGTCAGCACAGAACCTTGAGGTTACAGCTCCTCCACCATGAAATGGCAACTGGTGAGGAGTTATAAATATATATCAATCGCCACCCTTTCTCTGTTTCCTGAAACTAGGGACAAAGCAGTCACTGGACATGGCCAAAGATCATGCTCAAAGGACACCGGTAGGTGGATGATAGGCCCTAATATTCCGAACACTGCTGGGCCTAGTCTCAAGCCATGTCCTGTGGGCACTGGGGGCTGGGAGACTGGTCTAAGAACATGGTCAAATACTACAATCAGTGTTGAGCGGGCTGTGGCACGAGGGAGACTGCACTTAGGTTTAGTCAAAATCCACGCCCTCTGTCCAGAACTGTTGGGCCCATCCGAAGCCCATGCTCCGCCACCTCTGGGAGCGAAAGTCTAGGCGCAGAGTGTGAACGAAAGCCAAGCCCCACTCCCAGACCGTGCTGGTCACCAGTATTTTATTGCACACCTATTTAAGTGGACAAATAACATATTGTGTTTAATGAGCAATTATTTACACAATGCTGCCGAGTTTATATAGGAAGTCATTAAGGTACCTGGTGGGATCGAAATGACTGATAAGCAGGAGTCTCCCGTTCTGGTTCCGTGCCAGGTATTCAAGCAGGTCCAGGCACTCCCTCTGGATGTCTGGCACCCCCGATGACAATAAGCCGAAGATGCATCCATCTATACCAGGGTGTGTCACTAACAATCTCTGGTTTTCATCTGAAATAAGAAAAGAACATGATCACCTATTGCTGGTCACTGAAAACTCTACGAAGGCAACACAAGAGAATACAGAATAGGCCTGCTCCAAGACGTCAAAGTGCATCAAAAAGAAATGATATCTTCAAATCAAGACTGGTTGGGCGAACACGAACACAAATCTTCAAGTTCCACCGTTATGGTCCCTCACATTCTTGAGGCATTTCCTCATTAATTACATATTTGGCAACCTTCTTCCATTAACGTGCTACTAACATGGGAAGAGGAGTTCACATCATGTGCACCCTGCTCTATAAAGATCATCATGTCTGGGCCTTCCTCCAACTCCAGACCTGAAATGGCAGAGTAATCGAATACTACATACTAGAGGCTGCCAACTCACCCATTTAAAATTAATATTGTTGTTATTATTTAATTACTATTTTACTATATTACTAATGCATTACCCCTTGTACAATTAATCCATTCCGCTCCAGGCAGCACCTACATTTAAGAGCTATTTTACCATTCTCTCTGCAGACTTCATGCCAAAGAGCGATGACCGCTACGCAAAGTTCCACTTCCATCGGATCTTTTCCCTCTTTTTCCAGGCACCTACAGAAAGAATACATGTAATGAACATATGCCAGGTGGGCTAAAGCGGCACAAAGCTAGGCACTGAGCAAGGGTACTTATTAATGTGGGTCTGGTAGCTGAGTAGATTAATGAATCCACTCCAGGAATCTGTGTTTGACTTCATGGCCGCAGATGTGAATTCAAGAGGATCCACTCAGCCGTTCATCCTTCCGAGGTTGTGTGAAAACAAAGCATTTACTATTCAAGCCTAAGATGCCCCACGGAGTGAAAAGAAGGCATGGTGTGTTATGTTAATATCATTATTGAGAATAATGCTCTCCTTAAAGACACATGTTGGACTGCCTGTTTCCTTCTCTATATAAGGCAGGCAGGGGGACAAGGGAAACTACGTAGTAACAGTGAGAATAGCGGTCTGCTGTTGCAGCAGTGAAGCATATGCAAGACCAATCATATAAGATCCTTGCATTTCTAAGTATATTGTCGATTTTTTCCTTGTAATAAGATTGAAATTCTGCCTATTGTTGTAACCTTCCTCTGTTCAAAATCCAATAAAGAAACCTAAAAAAAAATATTGAGAATAATACATACTTCTGAAGCTTAGACAAGAGTTTCAGAACTGTAACCCCAAATTTCTGAAGTGTCACTGAAATTTAGGAAAGAAATGGGTTTCTTTCTGTGTTACTTTCGTGCAGAATTTTGTGTTAAATCCGTGAAGAAATTGTTCATAGGATGAAAACAGTGCAATTTTGCCACGACCTGATAAAATTGATGAGTGGCTGAGCAGTAGAACAATATTGCATAAATCTCAGACCACAATTATGGTATAAGGAAGCTTCTGAAATAAAGGTCAGTGTCAAGAGTGGGATCTCTAGGTAAAAGGGCCGGTGAGTCACTGACATGGTTGATGGGAAGAAGTGTAATGTGCAGGATCACGAGGTTCTTGCTTCGGAATAAGTTAGGGCTCTTTGTTTTGTCAATTCTTGTGTTTTTGACTCTCTTAGCCTGCGGGTCTAACAATAATACCATATAAAAAAGGAATAAATCATTGTGCGCATACTGCATCACATTCAATAAGAGCTGTGTTAATTGTAACCTCCTTAAGGTATATCGTATGGGACGGTTAGGTTGTCTGAGCCTGGCCAGAGACAATCTCTGACATCTTGCAAAGTTTAGTGACCGTGCTTCTATGAAAGGCTTCTCCAATGAGTAGCTCAAGAGCTACTGGTAGCTCTCCAGCTACCTGTAAGTAGCTCGCTTGTGTCCAGTCCAGCCTATTAAACTAGAAGCTTTTGCTGGACTGAATGCATGTATACCAAAATTAAAAAGTGTGTAGAGTAGAGACGTAAATGTGTGTATATTCAGAACTGATCAGCTGATGTCTGAATTTCCAAAATCTATTTAAAACTGATACTTGAGTTGTAAATCATGTGGGCGTTGGGGAGGTTTATTATTCATATTATTACCTAGGTGCCAGGGGCATTTAAGGTACTGCTGTTATGTATTACCTATGGAAATGTATTCCAAAGCCTTTTTTTACATTCCTGCTGGGAATCCTGCCTGATGCACTCAGGTAATCACTGCGGGTAATTTTACATAGAGTGGCCACTAACATAACCTCGTCTGGTGTGGTTGCTATTACGACACTAATGATATTAGTAGCTCAGGTTGATTTTAATTTATCATAAATAACTCTTATTACAGATAAGTTTGGAGACCCCTGGATTCTATGACAAGCTGTCTGTGAGGCGGAGCACTTCAGACACTGCTAATCTGCTCAGAGATACCCTTACCGGCTGATGGCCTTGTTGTCGCCAATGATACTAAATCCATTACAGGTCCTGAATATGGTACGTTCAGTGCCTGAAATAAAATTAAATAATAAATCAGACTAGCTCAATATGACTTATGCACCTAGTGATGAAGAAAAACAATAAAATCTGCATGCAAACGTTGCTTGCTTACAAAACAAGGAAATCTAGTTTCATTAATGGTTTTCAGGTTTATTCTCAACTTTTTTCTGTATAAGACACACATTATCAAACATATTGCCTAAAGGTTTGCCAATTTGCTGTCATAAAGCCTGCGATATGTAAAATCACAGGGTTTGTGATCACTACATGGCATTTTTTAATATACTAAACCCATTTGGAGATCTGTAACAACCAAAGTGCAAAATGGGTTTAGAAAGGTATAATGAAAGACTATTTGGAAGGGGTTTGTTTATGGCGTCTTCTCTAAAACAGAGTTTTATTGCATGCATCAATGTTTTGCAACTGAAATCTGGTCGAAAATCATTGAAAAGTTGAGATTGTAACACATTAGCAAATGTGAATGTAAAAATCAAGGTTTGTTGGGAAGCAGTCAGTGGTCCAAGGGGCTACTGCCAACTCTCAAACTTAAAAAAAACACCGCTTTTTTAAATGAAGCCATGTGTCACAAAAATAGTCTGCATTTCAAGGAAGGAAGAAAGGACAGCTTTATTTGACTATTGTATTTAACGATCATAAAAGCACATAAAACATACAGATAAAATTGCATTTAAAACTGTACAAATTAGTAAAATGATCAAATATCAATATTTACAGAGTAAATAAAGATTAAATCAACTCTATTAAAAACCACATACAGAAACAGGGGGGATACACAGCAGTATAATTCATCAGTTAACATAGTCTTCGTGAGTTGAAGCACCTTCTTCAGGAACATTGATAACCTCCATGCTACATGTTCGTGCTCCAGTAACTGCAGTCGGATTAGAGCCGGGCGACATTGCCTCAACCCCTGTTGTTTTAAAAGTGGTATTATCCACACTTTCCTCAACTCTACATAAAATTTACAAAAAATGACTAAGTGGATGGTGGATTGCTCAGATCGTTTATCGCAAGGACAGAGTATCAACGTACGTGACCAATCGTTCATTTTTGTGACTGTCACTAGTCTGTGAACATTGCCCAATCTAAATCTTGTTAAAAGCAACCTATCAAACCCACGGGGTACAAATAATAAACACGGCTCCATTCCCAAGGTAGTGAGCGTTAGTTGGTGTTGCATGACGCTAGGCTTTAGGATTTCCTCTGATATTCTTATAGAGCCCAATAATTCGAGACCCTCTTTCTTTAAGGCCTTTCTGGTAGTCGCCAACATAGCGCTCGGGTTAGTGAAGTAGTCTGGATGACCCAGATCATTCATGAAATCCCGTACAAACCTAACCCAAGGAATTTTAAGGGCCCCCTCCAATCTGAGAGTATCTTGCATAATCTCCCTATTTAGTTTGGTCTGATCCTTACTCCATAACCTATACCATAAAAGTATAGGTTCCAACTTAATGAGGTCAGAAATAAAGGGGAGACCCAACTCCTCGGGACAGGCATAAGAGGAGGTACTGGGTGGAACGGATAAGATGTACCTCAGAAAGGAGTTTTCCGCAGTTGGGAGTGCAGACGAATTAACATAACCCCACACCCCAGACCCGTACATCGTGGCGGAAATGCACTTCTCCTTATATATTTGCAGGAGTTCGCCTGGTGGCTTCCTGCCCAACGTTTTTGCAAAAGATGCAAGTGCACTAGTTGTCCAAGAGAATGCCAATTTTTTGATAGTTATTGTTTGGGCCCATGAATCATTTTGGCTGAATAAGATGCCAAGATAAGAAAAACTCTTAGTTGAGGATAATTTCCTGTCATCGACAAACATATCTCTCAACCTCTGGGTCCCGTGGCCACATCTCATGATATACGTTTTAGGGATGTTTATACTTAGGCCAAGATCCTTCATGTAGTTATTAGAATTGTCTAGGACCCACTGCAAGCCTATTTGTGTGTGCGCGCCATCAGTACGGCGTCATCCGCGTAAAGCAGAGCTGGTATCGGTCGCCCATTAACTTGGGGATAGTCTTGGTCCTTCTTTAATAGGGCTTCACCCAGTCCCTTGATATAAAGATTAAAACGGAAGGGGGCCAGCACACAGCCTTGCCTGACCTCTCTCCTGATAGGGAAGGCTTTAGAGCGCTCACCACCCAGGCCGTAGCGCACACTAGCAGTAGCTCCACTATACAGATGCTGTAAAAAAGCGATTATATGTGGATCCATCCCCGCAGACTTAAGGACCTCCCATAATTTATTGTGCTTGACCGAATCAAAGGCCGCGGTGAGGTCCACAAAGGCCAAGTATATTCTACCCTTTTTCGCTCTTGTATATTTTCTTATTAAAAGTGCTAGGCTAAGGCTTTGTTCAATAGTGCCAAGCCCTTCCCTAAAGCCATACTGTAAGTCTTTGTATTTAAACGTGATCACAGACATGGTGATCTGCTGACCCCAATAGGCCACCATCCATCCATCTGAAGGCCTCCAATCGTAATGAGTTGCAATTTGTGCCCTACCTCAGGAATACTGATGAAATAGTCCATATTGTGACACACTACGATTTGCAATTTTGTGAACAGACCTGTTAGTACATGGATCGATTTGCAAAATCCTTTTCAATTCGTAAAAAGTAGACGCCCATCATGCAGCCACTAATACTTGGTATATCATGCCCTTAGAGGTGATGATAAAAACAAGTACGTTAAATATATATTTGTAGTAATACACAGACTATAAGTAGTGCATAAAACTCTTTAATGAGTTTCCTTTAGAAGGACTCACTCCAGAACACAGCTGATAACACCCTTAAATTATTTCTAAAAAAGAACAAACTTTTGTCACCGTAAAGCCTCAAAAGACCCAACAATTAAAGCTGCATACTTGCTCCCAAAGCAGTCATCAGATCTGCTGTTTAACCAAGTGCACACATTTACATTTATTTTCGGTAGCAGATACCCTAGTGAGAAGGCGTGTTTCTGTTTTTTTACTCTCTTCCTTGGCTTTATAGAACAGGAGGCAACCTCTCCCTTCCTTTTCAGCCAGAGGCACCCTAAGATCCTCATTATTCAATCTGGAATGCTATTCTTTTTTAAATTAAAGTATGCCAAGCATTATTGTAAACATGAAAAAAGATTGGCAATGTTGTTCTTAAAGGATCATGAATACCATTGGGGTGATCTAAAAGCCATTTACATTTAGAGGAGACTGATTTTTCATTGCTTCTCATGCCTCATGGTGTCGCAGTCTCTCCCCAAATAAGTCCACTTTGGAAGTGCCCATGGACCCCCATTGGGAACCGTACAGTGCGGAAATCCCATGTGGAATTTCATACAGCACGATTACAAGAGGTCCAGGGTTCCTGCTTTTGAGATTTACTGGCTGCAGGAACAATAAACCAGATTTTACTCGCCGGTAAACCAGCAGGTAAAATCAAAGCAACCCATTTTTCATAAATGTTTTATTCAAATTCACTCGGAGGCATAGCATCAAAATTTAAGAGCATAACTCTGTTCCTGACGCATCAAAAAGCTCCTCATATAGGCCGCACGACAAACACATACTGATCCATCTGTGGCACTCCACAGAGTAGCGTGCTACCCTTACGAAATACGCCCGTTGGCACCTCTTTAGGAGTTTGAAGTACTTATAAATACAAGTACAATACAATAAAACATACTCAAACCCTGCAAACCATTATAATGGAAAATACAGAGCTTAGCAATTACTATTAACATAACCTATCCCTGCCTCCAAATCTAGCATTATGAAGAAATCCATACAGGTAAATAGGGTTCGTTATAAGACATTCTGCTTTCCACATTGAGCCTATTATGAAACAATCCACATGAGGCATGTGTATTTGTTTCCACGTTTAAACAAAATCTGAATTGTTGCTCTTTCCTCCTACTATCAGTAGCCCGATTTAGAAAGACTCAGTGAAGGGTAGAGGGAGTTGTTTCTTCTCTTTTGGTGCTTCACCGATTTGGAATGTACTTCACCTTGGCATGTGCCCTACGGAAGGATCCTATTTTTATTGATTATCTTTATATCTTTCCTGATGTTAGTCAGTTAAGTACCAAGATGCCTTAGGGCGTTTATGCACTTCATAACTAACAACTCAACTCATATCTTGTATGTGTAGCATTTCAAAATATTTAAATGGGAACCCTTGGGCTCTCAACACAGGACCGGTGGCAACTTTAGAAGAAATTGGGCAGAAATTATTTGCTGTGGCTTTTGTCCTTCAGTGATGGAGCATTTTTACCCAAGACATAGCAAAGGTGTCTACTGCCTGATCGGTGGGTACACTGAGCAATAGCTCATCTAGGTGAAGCCTGATCATGTAATGTATGTCTAACCAGGGGATTCCACCAAAAACAAATGCATGTATGTTCAGGTTCTCGGAGTGCATTATAAGATAGATGTAGAATTTGTTTTAATGTGTGGCTTGTGTGGTTTTTCACTAGAATGGTGTCTATGCAGATGTAGTACACCCACACTCCCCTTGTGCTGGCATTATATCACTGTGTCCTGCATCTTCAAACTAGTTAGGGAGCAAAATGTTTGCAAAACCTTACTCTTCTGTCGAACTTAGCCTGGGTGTGTTAAAAGTAGCATATTCCTGATATAGTCTATAGAAAGTTCCAATGCAAAAGTGTTGCATAATGAAAACACTACTCTATTCACTACGTGTCCCAGTGTTACAATGACAAACTGGTAACCATGTTGTCTGTCAGGTGTCTTTCTTGTGCCCCGTTATAATGCACATTGCCCCTGCAGGATTTATAAAAACAACATATATATATTTGTCAACCTAACAGATATAGAGCTCAGTCTTGCGGAAAAACGACTACTTGCTCTTGGTTTGAGTTACTGTCCTGAATGTAACTTCAACTACAGCGAAACCCGAATCGATGTTTTTAAATTTATCAGGAAGCTTAAATTGACTACACCATCAATAAACAACCTGAAAAAAATGGGGAAAACAAAGAACAAAATGTAAGAAATGAAAAAAACCAAGTGACAAGCCAAAGAGAAGCAAATGAAGAAGATCCACCAATGAACCTTGAATAATCAAATCTGTCTAATACTAACATTATCAACCTCATGGCCGGCGATGTACAAATTATGAAAACTCTTCATCTACTAAGTACAAGTCAAGACGATAACAGTAATATGCATGCCAGCACACAGGAACTAGCAGAGGTAGAAGTTATCAATATTTCATCTTCAGGTCAAAGTCCATTCAAGCCCATCTCTACCATTGTTCCCATTATGCCCCGCGATGCGGTTGATATTTTTCATGACAGGATAACGGATGAATTAAAGAAACTCTACAAAACAAGAAACAGACATACCAAAAACAGAGCTGGTTCCAAATATCAATCATGCTCCTATTTCCAACTCATGAAAAAACATAAGAACAATCACGATGTGATAATAAATAAATCCGATAAAGGGGGCAATATAGTCCTGTGGGGCAAAAAAGAATACAAACTGGAAGCTTACCGTCATCTTGATGACAAAGACTGTTATCGCTAAATTGGTGCATCTGAGATTACTAAAATCAATAAAAATTACAAGGATGACCTCACTATGTGGAAGAGAGACAATATGATTAGTAAAGATGAATTCAATTTCCTCAACAATGCTTATCCTGTTCTTCCAACTGTATATTTTATACCTAAGGTGCATAAAGGCACAAATCCTGTTCAAGGTAGACCGATAATTTCAGCAAGAAAAAGTACTTTTGAGAATATTTCTCGCTACATTGATTTTTATTTGCAGGATTTTGTTACTAGTTTGCCCACCTATCTACGTGATAGTAAAGACTTTTTGCACAAACTTAGTACCCAAGTGTGGTCATCTGAATATCGGTTTATAACATTGGACATTGCTGCCCTTTATACTAGTATCAGGCACACAGACGGAATCCAAGCAGTCGAACATTATCTTAACAAACGACCTGTTGAATTCTATTCCCACAACATGATGTTAATATCCATGATTCGTTGGTGCCTCTTCAATAATGTTTTTACATTTGATGGCTGTTTGTTTCAACAACTACAAGGAGTGGCTATGGGGGCATGCTTCTCCCCCAGCTACGCGTGTCTTCACATGGGCTGGTGGGAGGAGCATGTCCTACAGAAAGAATATGGGGATATTTGGAGCAGACATATAATTCGATGGTGGCGTTATATCGATTATGGAGAATAAAAGCAATTTATGAAATTCATTTGGAGTACTATGGAATCATCATTTTTGTAAACATGGAGTTTCAACATATACATTTGTGTATCGCTAAGCAAGCTGTGCACTGGACTGAAGTGAAATCTCGCTCCTTCACTCGGCATTATATCGATGACATTTTTGTTACATGGCAAGGCACTCAAGAAGAGGCTGAGGAGTTTGTCAGTAGAATTAATGTAAACACTAGAAAACTTACAATTTACTGCCAATATTGACAATTCATTTTGTAACTTTTTAGATATCAAGGTGTATATCAATCAAAACTGTATTGAGACATGTCTATACCGTAAGCCCTCAGCTGGAAACAGCATTTTGCACGCCAACAGTTTCCATCCTGCTCACACCATCACAAGTCTCCCATATGGCGAATATTTACGCATACGCCGAGCTTGTAGCAACAACTTAGATATGATTTTCCATCAAGACGAAGCAACACAAAGGTTCCTAGAAAGAGGATATAACCCTAGAAAGCTAAAGGCAGCCAGACACAAGGCCAATAGTAAAGACAGACTAACCTTACTAAGTAGTGTCAACCATACATTTTCGGAAACACAGCCAGATGACATTGAACCTAATAGGGCTGTATGTAGGCTAATCACCACATATAGTAAACAGGCCAATGACATAAAAACTATTATCAACAAACAATGGCCTATTATTTTGACCGATGCTGCTTTGAAGCAGGTACTTCCAACTAGGCCCACTATTACTTTCCGCAGAGCATACTCAATGTACAATGACTTAGTTAGAACCAGTCCTGAATTAGAGTCTAAAAGCAGTTGGTTATCTCCAAAAATGGGATTTTACAGGTGCAGCTCTTGCCGCGCCTGAAAATTTGGCAAAAATACCACCAGCTACACCACTGCTTTCTCTACGGAGAGTTTTGAAATAAAGGGCCACTTCACCTGCCGAACTGAATACGCGGTCTACATGTTGCAGGGCCTATGTGGACTCAAATACATAGGCAGTACTAAGTTGCCAGTGCATGCTCGAATTTTGCAGCATCTGCGAGCAATAGTAAACTCTGATCCCTCATACCCAGGCGCTAGACATTTTAAAATCGAGCATGCCAATAATCTAAATTGCTTACAATAATGTGTTCTTGATTCTGTACCTATCAATAAGAGTGGAGGTAATTGAGAGAAACAATTACGACAACTAGAATCTCGGTACATTATTGAACTTGATACCAAATATCCTCAAGGTCTGAACACTGGTGAGGATATGCATAATTTCTTATGAAGTTAATCTGGTCACTTTCCATCTATTGGTTATCAGTTGAGTTACTGTAACTTAGGCTACATTTTTAACTAACTAGTTTTCGTAGGACTATTCATGTTAGGTTTAACTCTGTGTACTCTAAATTATTTTAAACTATATAACTTATCAAAGAAATGACAAATTACTGAAATATTTACATTGTTTCTATATCAGTTTTCTTTATATACCACCATAGCTCTACCTAGTACCAGTATTAATGTAACCTACTATTTTTATGTATAATCGCAATTTCAAATTGGTGACATCATATGTATTTTATTTCATTTACTTTTGACATATTTGTTCAAGAGTAATTGATCGGTTATTCCTATAGGATTTCATCACAGAGGTTTCATTCCTAACAAAGGGAACTACAGATTGGAGTCTTTTTTCAGTTTCTATTGTAGTGCCATGTTTTTAGTCAGGTGATGGGTGGGGTATCCTTTTAAATTCATTACGATGTGCGTAACGCGATCATGTGAGCAAGGGCCAGGAGGCCCGAAACGCGTCACGAGCTGTGCACTTATCGTAATACAATAAACTTCAATTTTCAGCACCGGCAATACAAGTTGTCCGTTCCCATTCATGTGCGTGAATGCACATTTGGAGAGTATTTGGGTATATATATATATAAAAAAAAAATATATATATATATATATATATATATATATATATATATATATATATATTTATCTCCAAACATGCATAGGTACTTGAACTATGAGTCTTTAATCGTTAAACCGCTACGCGTTTCAACACATTTGGTGTCGAAACGCGTAGCGATTTAAGGAATAAAGACTTATAGTCCAAGCGAGCTGACCTCTGAGAGTGCGTTATTACCTTTGCATGCTTGGATATTTACGGAACCGGCTTGAGAACAGAATTTAACGCATGGCTGTTATTATAACATGCTATGAAGAGCCACTCATTCTTTGCAGGACATTGCCTACCAGCAACAAATACTAAGTGTTCTGGAACTTTAAAGAATACTTATATCATTTGCATGCTAGATCAAAATGTGTTGCAAAGTTATTTCAAGGCATCCACTTTTTTGCCAGTTCTTTATGGCTGGTGGTCATCTCATGTGGGAATTGCTCAATGTTGGGTGCTAAACAAAGATATTATTTTGATTTAGAATAGTGCAGATTCCTGGCAGAGTAACTAACAGGCAGTAATACTGCCAACTGATTGGCACTCACATATTTATTTTCGGGACGAATAGAAGATGTATTAGGATCCAAACGGGAGACTTGCCATTCACACATCCAGAAATCAGGTGCGTTAACACACTAGGATCAATATTCTGAAACTTGCACGTGTGGCCTCAAACAAGCTTATATTGCAAAGGCCTTATGAGCAAAGTGAAAACGTTCCATTGTTCAGCAGTCAGACATTAGCGTCTTTCTGAAGATGTAATTAAAAATAGTTTATGAGCTCACTCTCATTTCACAGAAGGAACTTTTTTCTTGAAATAACTTTGTGAAAAAGGGCTCCAAAGCGCCTTGGACTGAAATCTGTAGAAGCTGCTTTTTAGCTATCAAATCACTAATTCCACTATTTAAAGATCTGTCAGTAGCCTATAAACATTGTCATATTCACTGGAACATGTTGTAATCCTATAGGGTTTGACAAATGGTTAAAATTCGCATTGTTTCACTCTATTGTCTTGTATTGGCTCTAAGGATAGCTCCATCCCCTTTATTGAAGTGTTGCACCACCTCAATTGGCTGAGCTGTTAGCCACCCCCCCCCTGCCCGGTTCAGGTATAGTTGCACCCCTAAATAGGTTTCTGCTACAGTTAGCCATGTTCTGTCTGCCTTATGTATTTTTGTCTTTCTATGTACATTTTCTGTCTATCTGTCTCTTTGTTCTCCCTCAATCTCCGTTTCATTGGGCTGTTCTTTCTGTTCTCTTTAACTGTTTGTTTGTCTGTATCTTCCCAGGCCTCTACTCTGCCTCTACCTATTCTGTCTGTCTGATAATCTCTCAATCGGTAACCCTCTCACAAACGATAATGGGCCACAAAGGGACTCCATTCACTTTGTGAATGTTAATAAAAATTCTTGAAGAGTAGGCATTGGATCCATTGACTGTTGCCATCTCTTACATTTTTTATTTAAACTTTCAATTTTTTTTTAAATGCATCCCATTTTCCGTAAGCAAAACGGGTTGAATTTAAACAAAAATGATTTATTTACAACTAATCACAGACACAGTGGCCTGTTAACCTCAGCAGGCCACCTTCCCTATGATTGCTGCAAATCATATTGGGTCTCAATTTGAGACCTATAAGATTAATATTTATGAGTAAGATCAAATTGCGACCCAGCACAAATCAGGTTTTTTTACTGAATGGATTATATAAAAGTCAGTGCGCACTTTGCGACCACTTTTACCAACTCTATTCTTAGTACTTCTGGCCCATGATTCCTTCTTCTTGAGTAACCCACAGCAGGTTATTTCCCTCCCTTGTTAGACATCTGAACCAAATGTTTAACCAACACAGTCTCTCAAGGCCCTGCCTTGAGTCTAACCCAATTGCACTAAGATCTCCTGGGCCAACCTAGCTAGCTGCTTCAAGAGTGCAGTACTCTCAACTTGTACTCTCAACTAGTGGGAGTCTGTCCATCTCGGTCCTTGCTACTAAAGCATGAAAATCACTCTCTTTACCCCTCAGACTACCGGACAACCACTTCCTCTTTGAAAGAAGTTTAAAACGGTGCTATCTCTTTCCTGCAGTGCCTCTGAGCTTCTGACAGATCTCTACCGTCTGCTAGTATATTCTTGTAAAATCAGTGCCTGGACGCAAAATTCCTGAGAAACAGCAGACATATTTTAATATGTTAAGTAAAACTAATAATATTGCATGGTGCCGGAATGTCTGTTGGTCTGTTTGTTGTGTCTCAATGTTTTTTTTCCATCTGCCTGTTCTGACAGATCTTTTTGTCTGCCCCTCTGTGTGTCTTTTCTCTGCCTCCATCTGTTTTGTTTTCCTAATACCCCTCAGAGACTGTATATTTTCGGTTTGTCAGTGTTTTTCTTATGTCATAGCCTTTTTTCCATCCACCTGTTCTAAGAGCTCTTATTTTCCATCCCTTCCCCCCGCTGTCTGTCCTCTGCGTATATAATTTTGTTTATGCCTGGTGTTTTTTTTGATCTATCAATATGTCTTCCGTCAATCTGTTTCTCATTGGTTCAAAAAAACGTGGGACTCCATCAGACTTCCAACTAACAAATAAACTATCTGGTTGTGGTAGGCAGAAACTAATGTCAAAATCCACACAAAATTGCTACCAAATTAACTGACATTTATGCTCACTATGACATTCCACGACTAAACAACATCTGCTCTAAAGCTTCATCAAACCTATACCATCACCTTTCTCCTCTCTTCCTGACCAATCAAAGGTACCCTTTATGTTTAGAAAATTACATTCACAACCTGCCCCTCCAGATCTGCTCTCTCCCACTAGTAACCAGGCCTTCGACCTCTGGCTAAATTATGACTCGCCCTCTCCCGTCCCAGTAGCTCAACAATATACTCCATCTCCTCAATTCAATCACAACCAAGCACTATAACCTGCACCTCTTTATTCTTACCTTTCCTGCTCCACACTTAACAACCAATACAGTTCTTGCTTGTAAATCTTCATTTTCCTCAACTACTATCTACTTTCCTCTGCCTCTTTTCATCTGGTCCTTGCTATTTACCATAAAACTCCTTCAAATGCCCTGCTGCTCCCCTTTTAAAGCCAGTCACCATATCTTCCACACTCTTCTTCTCCTTGGCTCTGTCAATAATCTGGATGCTCCTATCTCCCGTGCTTCTTTGCTTCTTTCTCCCGTCTGGACTCTACCAGCAATCACCTGGCATCTCTCTTCACATCTCCTATCCCAATAAATCTGTACTGAGCATGCTTGAGTAAGAATGTTACCCCCACCTGTCCTTCTACTCCTCCATCTGAAACTCCTACTTCACACATAAAATGCTCCCAAATACCCCTCAAATCTAGTCACAGCCTCTGTAGCAAACCCCTGAACGCAAGAGAAATGAACAAAATCATCTGAACATATTTGCCCTGATATCACACTCCTCTCCTGATCATAGGCCCATCCCCAGACCCGGCAGACCTCATGAACTCCAGGCCCATCTCTCGGCTTCCATTCACAGCCAAGGTCATCGAAAAGGCCATCAACACCCAGCTAGCAAACTTCATCGAAGCTAACAATGCCCTGGACATCTCCCAATCCGGATTCCGGAGCAACCACCGCACCGAGACCTCCCTACTCGCCGCCATCAACGACATCTGCTCCCTCCTCAACCAGGGTGAAAAGGCAGCCCTCATACTCCTGGACCTCTCAGCTGCTTTCAACACCGTCTCCCACTGCACCATAGTCACCAGACTCAACGACGACGGCATCCGCTGCAAGGCCCTCGACTGCATATGGTCCTTCCTCACCGGTAGAACTCAGCAGGTCAGGCTTCCTCCCTACTTCTCGGAACCGACAGAGACCAACTGTGGAGTGCCTCAGGGCTCCTCTCTCAACCCCACCCTCTTCAACGTCTACATGCCCCCCCTCGCAACCATCATCAGAAACCACGAGCTCAACATCGTCTCCTATGCCGACAACACCCACCTGATCCTCTCCCTCTCCAACGAACCCAACATCACCAAACACAACTTCCAAGAAGGGATGCAAGCCATCGCCACCTGGATGAAGAACAGCCGCCTGAAACGCAACTCCCGCCCTTGGAAATCCCCCCATCCCGATGGACTACGCACAAAACCTCAGCATCATACTAGACTCATCGCTCACAATGAACTGCCAGATCAATGCCGTTTCCTCGACCTGCTTCAGCACCCTCCGCATGCTTAGAAAGACGTTCGGATAGATCCCATCCGAATCACAAAAACATGTCATGCATGCACTCACCAGCAGCAGACTGGACTACGGCAACCCTCTCTGCGCCAGAATCAACAAGAAACTCCTTTGCAAACTCCAGACTGTTCAGAACGCTACAGCCAGACTGACCTTTGACATTCCTTGTCGCAGTCTCATTACCCAACACCTCGGCGATCTCCAATGGCTTCCAGTCGAAAGAAGAATAACCTTCAAACTCCTAACCAACGCGTTCAAGGCCCTTCACAACACCGGACCCACATACCTGAATAACCACCTCTACTTTCACACACCCAATAGACACCCCTGATCAGCCGAACTCTCTCTGGCAACCGTCCTACATATCTACAAGACCAGAAAGGGAGAAAAGTCCTTCTCCTACCTAGCATCCAAAGCCTGGAACGACCTCCCCCTCCACCTCCAGCTTCTCCCACATTGCCCCAGTTCAGGAAGGACCTCAAGACCTGGCTCTTTAAATGACCCCAGCACTCAGAGCCACCCCTGCCCCCACCACCCAGCGCCTTGAGACTGTCACGGGTGAGTAGTTGTGATTTACCAACCCTGATTGATTGATTGATCATAGAAACCTTGCCTAAAAATGATGCTGAACCTTTCCATCACAAAACCATAAGCCTAGGTTACAAAAGGTTGTGCAGAAACTATCAAACTAAAATTAGTATAGCAAGTCTACCTATTATCCACAAAATATTAACTTTGACCAAAGCCAACCCAGACTGCATTACCCCAGACTACCGCAACTTTAACCTTCTACTAACATTTAAACAGTCATTTCGGTTACTGGAAGTACAGGGAGATTTCAGCACTTGGTGTGAAAAACAGGAACAACACCAAATAAAATGCCTTTTCTCTGACCTGGAGTTTATAAACTTCTATCAAATTGCCTATAGGTCCATTCAGCCAGGCATGCATTGTATGAAAGAATTGTTTCTGTCATCAAGAAGTGTACTATCGCTCAGTCGATCAGTACATAATCACTTCAATTTCACCTAGTACAATCTTCTGAAAAAAATATTACATCTTAGACCTTAGGTGAAGCTAGGCCTATCCTTCTTCAGCGTGCAGCTGTCTATTATCTTATTGGTCAACTCTATAAAACAGCTGAACAATTACACCTTGTAATGAGCAGCAAATTCTAATGTAGCGCTAAATAGTGCTGGAAAGGTGACTGGCTAACCCCAGAAATAAAATCCCTTAAATACTTTTTTTTCTAAAGGGTTCTCTAAAGGCACTCAAAGAAATCCCTCAAAAAAAGAAATGGAGCGTCTCCAACAATAATTAAAAATGTAAAAAGCCACAATCAAAGGAAACTGTTTATAGTATTTCAACTCCATTTCAGAAGATACCAACCCGCTGAGTGCTCAGACTTGAAAGTGGCTCACATGAACAACAATGTGACTCCTCGGCAGAGTATTCTATTTCAAGAGACAAAGAACTGGAAAAGTAGCTGGAGAGAAAAAAGATGATAGACAAAGCAAGCAAACCGCATACAACCTCAGTTACTCTCCTTCAACCTCCTTAACATAAAATATTTCACTAAAACATCATAAAATGCTGTTTCACAACAGGTTCACCAGCATATTCATGTCCAGGTCATACATTCAAAAATACCCTACTCAGTAGCTCTGCTTTCTAACCGACGATAGCCATTATCAACTGCTCTTTGGAAGCAGAAACTTTTCCAAATGAACTCAAAATGTTCTATACAAACCCGATTATAAAAATGGGCTTTAATATTATTGCCCTTCAAATTATCAGCCATTAGCCAATATCAGCTTTTTCCTAGATAAACTTACTCAAAGATCTTCCACCAGGCAAATATCAGCATTCTTGGAAGAAAGAAACCTTTTCAAATCAGATTCCCCCATTACCTTAGCACTAAAGCAACACTGTACATAAGTAACATTTCGGGCCAGGAGTGGGTTAAACATTTTACCACATTCATGTATAAACTGCTGGTAGACAAGGAGTGCAATGATACATTACAAGAGTATTTAGATCACTCCACTCCTTTTCAGATTTCACTCTAGGAAGTGGATGATGCGATTCGATTTAGGGCTACAGGAAAAGCCCCGGGTCTGACTGGCTCACTATGGATTCACTTTAATGTAAGTCTAGATATGTGGGGTCCCCTGCTTACCAACCAACTTAATAACTCTCTGTGTAAAAGGGTCCCAGAGTCCGGACCCTTTCTATTATTGTACCAGTTTTTAAGGAGGGAGATAGGGGGTCCCCTAAATGTTCCAGGCCGATATCCCTCATTGACAGTTCGGTGAAGATTCTGGGAAGGGTTATTTTCAACCGGCTGCAGACTTGGGCTAGCGATTATAATATAGACTTAAAGCCCGCCGTAGCGGGCTTTACCGGCTATTAAAGGCCCGCTCCAGCGTTAAATGCCAGAGCCGAAGCGAGGGCCTTTAACAAGGGAGTGGAACTTTAATAGCCGGTACAGCCCAGTTACGAAGGGCTATAAGGCTATTAGAACATTCTGCCACTAGAGGGCAGAATGTTCTAACAAATAAAACAAAGGCCTCTCGGAGCCTGAGAGGGTTTAAATACCCTACGGCTCCAAGAGGCCTTTGTGAAAACATTAGAATGTTGCTTTGCGGGCCTTTACGGGCCAGTAGAAGCACGGAGCACTCCATTGTCTTCAATGGAGTGCTCCACATTCCAATGTTCTAGTATACTATACCCCTAGCAATATGGTTTCCGCCCCGGGCTAAGTTCAGTGGAGCAGTGCTTGAACTTGCATTTGATTGTATGTATACCATTGTTAAGCACTGCCCATTGTACCTGGCTTTCATGGACCTGTCATCCATATTTGATTGCATGAATAGGAGTAAATTGTGGTTGATTTTAAATCAACCTATGGGTAGAAGTTCCTTTAGTTAATTTCTTACATTTTCTGCATGAACATCTAGGGGCTAGGGTACGGTACAGCCAGTCTGGGGAACTTTCATATGTCTTTCCCCTAGCTAGTGGGGTGCGTTCTGGCACCCCTTTTTATTATCTATATTAATGGTCTAAATGCCTACTTGTCTAGCTCTACTACAGATGTGCCAATAATTGCCAACTCTATCATCCCGGCATTATTATATGCCGTCTACGCTGTTTTCATGGGCAGGACGCCCAGTGCCACGCGCACTTTGGTTGAATTTTTCGTTTAATTTATTGGTAACCTTGATAAGTTCACTAACTACGGGAAATCTCATATAATGGCCTGTGGGCCCGAAAGGAAAACCGTACCAATTTTAAACCTGCAGGAACAACATCTGAGTCTGGTACGGAACTTCTGCTATTTGGGCGTTACGCTTGATTCTGGTAACTCTTGGCAACCACAAATGAATGCAGTGCGCTTGAAATTGGGAAGAGCGGCCAGATTTTGATCTAATCTGGCACAGGCCCTCGTATTACAAGTGTAAGGTTTCCAAGTGACAAATGGATATGATGAGATGCCTGTGCAAACATTTCTAATGCTTAGGGTTCCTCAAAACTATAATCGCCCTTATGCTCTCCCATCAAGATTATGCCAATAATCTATTCCTCATAACACCTCTCTCCTAAAATGCAAATTAGACCAGAATGCAGCTGCCTGACTCTTTCTCAATATTTTCATCCAATCTCACATCGAAGTGGCACTAAAACTGTTACATGTGCTTCAAGCGACAAGACACATTCAAAGCAATGCACATCGCACATTAAGCAATCCATGGGTTCAGGCTTATCTGCCTTCAACATAAACTCTGCATCTATCAACAAACAACGCATCTACAATCAAAGTTGGTGCCTATATTGATCATCAAATTGCAGACTGTTAGAACCACCTTTTCTGCTAAGACGGTTAAGCCTTTAAATCATATTCCCACAAGAATAAGAAGAATTGGCAATCATCTACATTTTGGGAGAGAACTAAAAACGCGGGTCTTTCCATCAACATAATTATATGATACAACCAGAAAATAATTTGTAGGTACCTGAATGCACAGCTGCTTCGATTCTCATAGTGTCTGCCACACAACATTCGTACCCGCAGATACCAGTTCGCCACACCATGAATGAAGCACACCTTTGAACCACAAGCATATCAGCCAACACATCTATGGAGGAAAAATATATTCCACACGTTTCCAACATTACCCTCTGAAGCGCACAAGAAATCTCATTCTAATTTTATCCCTTCATAATAGGGGCATCAAGTGTGATATAAAGCTACAATACTCCCAAGTCACTGCTTTGATATTACGCCCATTATATCATAGATTAATCGGTCAATTGATAATCTAATACTCCGTCACTCCATAAGCCAACATGCTCTTGTCACCTGTATTTTTTTTTATTGCTGTTAGGTTTTTCCTCTCTGAATTTTTTTCTGTGACTATTACATCAATCCAATAAAATGAGATGTCTTCCCCAGAAAAAGCAGGCGTCACTCTGATTGAGGCTCTGAATGACATACACAATTGTACACTCTTTATACTGTACAAGTTCACCCATGTTTAACGAGCACTAATGACAAGCACAGTGTTGATCTTGCACCCGTTACTTGTATATTGTTTCCAATAACTCTGTGGGTCCTTGTATATTGAGCAGCATCCTTTATCATTTATTCTAGATATTCCCCAGATGAAGGCTCACAAGGCCGAAATGCATTGGGATATATAAAGTCCTAAAAACAATGGTGTATAATTGATGCATTATGGGAGATGAAGTTTAATTTCCCTATGAAAAGAAAACTACAATAAAAAACAAATGAGGAAACCACCACAGAAAAGTGTTTGAAACTTTATTGAACCTGATAAAATCTCACATTGAGAGACTTGAATCTGTGCCCAGGGGACATGCCCCACGTTTATGGGGATGCAATTAAATAGAGTGAAGGATCCCATCTTGGTCACAAACTGAACACCCCTCACGAGATGTCAGACCGCTGCGTGGTGTTTTTTCAGCTTGCAAGGACCCTCTGTGTCAGCGAAAGTACCTCCTCTACTAATCTATCGGGATGCTCATCTTTGATAATAGAAAGCAGCCTTGCGATGTACGCATAGATTAGTAATGTTGTGGATATGTACATAGCCCTGTCGCCCCATGGATGAAGATAGTGATGACATTTGTGCGTAGTAAGGAACAAGACCTTGTACATGATGTTCAGGGCATTGTGATAATGTTGTGTGAAGCTAGATGTAAAACAAGTTTAGTTTCAGAGAAACTAATCCAACATTGTTGTATGTGCAAATGTATGCAAAAGATCACAGCTTGGAAATGTTATTTGTGAGGACAATGTAAGAAATAAGTTGCTTCGCTATATAGGCCTAACCCGGCAATGTAACAGCACCACTGCCCATTTAGTTCCTCTTGTACTGGCCATCCTTAGAAAGTACAGAGGAGTCAAGAGAATATATGGGAACATGCAACCTATTAAAATGTTTAGTTTTCTGACAGTCAATGTGTCCAGAGTTTGGATATGAAAGGCTATTTGCTGGAGCTCAGGATCTCTTTATTTCGATGGAAAAACTCTTCATCCAGTCTGTGTACATTTTTAGTCCCAAGAAAACCGAATTGTTTGATGACGTCAGAACTGATTTCTTTAGACTTATTGAGAGCCCCAGTGCAGCAAGGAGTGGTGTCAGTTTTTGGACAGCTTTGCCTGACTAAATGTAAAGAGTCAGCCAATTGTCTTAGTACAGGTAAATTGATAAATCCTGGTGTCATAGGCAGGTGGCTACCGGAGCCACATAAGGTGAATAGTTTTGGCCCCGATTTCAGACCAAATGGGGGCACTTTATACTGACAATGAAGGTTATCTATCCTAAAGTACAGGTATTTTCTGTGACTCGGATGAACTGGTATGTCTAAATACGTGTCCTCCAAGTCTACAGAGGCCAGAAAATTGTTTTTCCTCAGTTAAAGGGAGAATTTCTTTCATCTGGGCCTGTTTTTTTTAGATACTTGCTTAGTTTTCCCAAATCTAAAACAGGATGCCAGTCTCCTTTCCAGTATAAGAAAAATCGAAATTCAAACATTCTCTGCCACTAATCTTGTGACACAAATTCTATATCACCCCCTTGCAAAATGATATTGATACTTCTTCCTTTCACTTTGAAAGATGTGAACTGTTGGACCTTCTTTGGGGTGATGGCGGCCACAGAGAATGCAGAGCTACAGGGACTTATGAAGGCTGGAGTCGTTTTTTCTTTGAAGTCCCAAAGTCTACCCTATTATGACTCCGCAAAACTTAGTCATGTTCAACCCCTTAAGCTCTTGACTCTCCGTGATAGCGATGTCGAGCAGTCGTAGACTTCTTGCGATGTAGCCTGAGCTGCAAAAGCTTAAGCTTAAAATTCAACAATTACCCAGCAACACAATACATTTTTGTCCAACCCAGTGTTTTACTTTAATACACATTTACAACTTAATACGTCACAGAACGGACTGCAGGTACAAATACTTTACTGGCACTCGGGCTACAGAGCTTTAGGTCCCGATATCCATCTCTCCCTCTCCCAGGTGAAAGTTCTTTGCATCATTTAAGCAAGTCCACCCCTTCTGGGGTTCAACTGTCTAGAAATATATCAAGGCTCAGGTACAGATTACCGCTTTTAATAGTTTGTGCGCTTAGTTATCTCAAACAGCAAACAGTCCCCCATGTTACAGTTCTCAGCACAGTGGAGTTCTTTCAGTCTTCTTCGGTGGCTGGTGGGGACCTGCAGCATGCATCTTTCTCGGTCTCTCTTCTGGGAAGCGAGGCGCTTGGTGGTGGTTCCTCCAACGATCAGGTAGGAGCTGCATCAGAGACCGATGCCCAGAATCCGTGCAGCTGTGCAGGGCTCCAGTAATGACACTAAATCCTGGCTGTCAATGAACCAGTTTCTGGGCTGGGTAAAATATGGGATAGATCTACGGTGCTTAGAGGTCACAGTGGGCACAATCTCTCATATGACACAATAAGCCTCAAGCTCAGTTTCTTGAGGCAGCATCATAGTCCGCTCAGGTACAGTTTTTTCGAAGCAGGGGCACAGTCTGCTCGAGCACAGTTCTTCGATCCAGCAGCACAGACCACTATTCTTTCATTTTAAAATTTCTTAATTGGTTTTGTCATCCATGACACATTACAAGGTCCATAAACTAAATACCATTTCAAAATCAGTAACATTGTGCAACATCTCGATAGTCGTTGATCCCGTCTAATTGTTTCTGGCCTGTGCCCGGTCCCTCTCATCGATGTCAACTTGGTTAATGGGTCGTGCATAGGGCTGAGTGTATGTTATTCATATGTGAATATAGGGGTGAATATCTGAAGACAATCAGGTAGGTCATCCAAACTGGGCCACCAGCTGACACATATCTGTAGATGATTAATAGGGGCTGTTTTCAGAGCACTGTGAGCACATCAATGTATGGGGTATAGCCTGTTTTGGTCAAAGAGTCACTCCACGGCGATACCCGAGGGTATTAGCTTTTCGGTTTGAGGGGCGGCTGTCATCACAGTGGCAGGTGTTTGGGACATCAGGTATGTCTGTAGAGGGTTCCAGATATCTCGAGGTTGTGAGCTGGGGGGTAGTAACTCAGTGTATGTGATCAACTGATCCTTACAATAGGTTAGGTCTTGCAGCCACTCCTTAAATTTTGGTGCACGGCCCCTAACCCACTTGCATGCAACTCTACGCTCGGCCAATAGGAGACAGGGCGCTACGTGTTTCCAAAAGCATGCTTCTATTTCTTCTATGTGTCCCACTAGTTCCATCAGGGATGTGGGGGTCACAGTGTGGCCTATCATGTGGCCTATCATAATCCAGCAATCTCTCCTCAGTATGCGTGTATTGGCCCACAGGACCAAGCCAGATGGAGGAAGTGTGCACCCATCACGCCACACCTGGCGCATTTGTCGTCAGAGCGAAGGCTATAAGGGTACAACATGGCAGGTGTGCAGTACATACAATGTAAACTCTTAAAATGGATAGCACAAAGTGTGCTGCTTGAGGTTATATTCCCTATCTCCTGACAACAGTACAACCACAGTTTATCTGTAAGTGGCGTCCCCAACTCCAAGTTCCATCCAACCCGAGCGCTCCCCATCAGTTCCGGCTCCTCAATCTGAGCCAAATGGTATAGAACAGAGACCAAATTTCTGGGACTGGTGGAGCTGAACAGGATATGCAGTATTAAATGTGGAAGGCTCCAAGGGAAAATCAGGAGTAGCTGCCTTAACGTTATGCCGGAGCCTGATGTAAAGAATTATAATCTATTCACAGTACCGAATCTGTTATTCTTCATATAGTGGACAACTCTCTTTTGGCTCTTGATGATAACAAAACCTGCCTACTAGTTCTTCCACATTTGACACTGTTAACCACGAAATACTGATCACCAGACTCGAAAACAGGATGGGGCTTTAAATCCTTCTTGCAGAACAGAACCAAAAGATTTTTGGTCAACCATGATTTATCCATATCTTCCTCTATCTCGATTGGTGTTCTGCAAGGCTCTACTCTCTCCTCTTCACTGTTTAACCTTTATGTTGAATCACTCACTAAAACTCTCCAGCACACTAATACCCCCTACCACATGTATGCAGAGAATACCCAGATTTACATGAGGATCTCATCTATGGAGGAGATCAAGTCAATGGATAATGTCTTAAAGCTCAGTTTACATTGGTTAACCTGCAATCATCTTAAACTCAAACGGCAAAAACAGAATTCCTCTTGATTTACCCGCCCGAAAGCTCCGCCAATGTTAAGTAATGGACCAAGTTGATCATTGCTCTAACTTGCACTTCTATCCTGGTTGACTCCTCCAAATTTCTGGGCATTACTCTTGACAAGAACTTAAACATGCAATCTCACATCAACTCGGTGGCCAAAAGCGTCCGCTTTCACTTGAGCTATCTTAGGAAATTGAAACCATTAATTTAATCTACCGATCTTAAAATGGAAGTACAATCCTTAGTCATTTCTAGGATGGAGTATGGTTGCACTACATTTTCAGGCTTATCCAAGATCTCCACCGCTCCCCTAAAATCGTGCCTCAATGCTGCAGCAAGGCTCCTAACAGGATCAAAGAAATCTGATCACATCTCAACTCAGCTAAAGGTTATGAACTGGCTTCCATTCGAAGCCAGAATTCAACTTAAACTGACTTGTTTTACCCACATAGCCATCCACCACAAAACACTGATGTATTTAGCAAAAAATAAACATTTCAGGGGGGGGGGGGGGGGGGGGAGAGTCCATTGCGGAGCACCAGGGATCTAGTCCTGAAACCACCCTGATTCCAGAAGAAGAAAACCAATGACAGAGCATTCTATGGAGCAGCCCCTAGAATATGGAACTCGCTTGCCCCTCACATCAGAAGAATGAGCTCTACTTCTGCCTTCAAGAAGGAAGCGAAGATCTTCCTTATGACCAAATTCTTTCCATAAGCTGTCGACTGAACACAACCCTCTTCAGCCCTCAACCCTTGCTGCTACCCAGTAAATTCGTATCATTTCCATTAGCTATGACTCTGCTCTCTCCATCTTGCTCTATCAGAACATCTATGTTCCTGAATTGCTGCATTGCAGCAAGTCCTTACTCGCTGAGATCTATAATTTATTGTACACTTGTCTTATATTTTTTTCTCTAACATCCTCAAAGTAACATTGTCTATCTCAAGTACTCTACATTGACCCTGTTTTCTCCCATCTCCCATGATTCGTTTATGGTTTATCACTTTTTGTCGTATTTTTTTTTTTTTAATTACCATTATTTACTTGTTAAGTGCTCTGATACCCTTGAGCCATGTTCGAGCTATATAAATCTTTCAATAAATAAATAATAAAATAAATAAATCTAGTGGTGTTGGAACTTCCCTAGCAAAAACACCTCCCTATTGACAAATAGCCCATCTGAATATAGATTCTCCCCCCCATGTGTTGAGTACAGCCTTCTGGAGCATGGACCTGCATGCCGCCTCTTGAGTTACCGGAATGGAGAAATGATAGGGGAGTGGGATAAGTTACATTCTGTCCCATGCCTCTGTGGCGAACGCAACAGTGGAATCCACAATCCCTGCAGAGTTTGCATATGTGCCTATATAAGCCAACTTTGGGATGGGGGTCATGTAGCCCTGTTCCATAGCCATGTGCTGCGTGAAAGGGGCGGGTATACCCAATGTATGGCATAGTATGCCACCTGGCATAAAAAATAATGCTCCATGTCTGGTGCCTCATAGCCCCCTTAGAAAAAGGCTGTGTGAGTATATTTGTCATGAAAACTCACCTGACCTCTGCCCTCTCGCCGTCCCTCAGGGAAGAAGCGGGCCGTTGGAATCGGGCCGCGAACCATGTCCGCGTAATGCGGGGCTTATGGGAGACTACAGAAGCTGCCAAGGAACTACGCATCCCAGCAGCCTCTAGGCCCGACGCGCGCGCACAGGAAGTGACGCGGCGCAGAGAGACGGGAATCCATTTAGTTGGGAACCACGGAGAACTGCTCGCAAATTATCCTGGAGCCTGACCTGACCGTGTTGCAGATATTATCGTGGAGTTCCCCGGGTGCGGTAAGGGTGTCAGTGACACCGCCAAGAGTCCTTTAGGGCACACGTTCGTGCTTCCGTGCTTTCTTGATCCCAGAGACTGCCTTAAACGAATAAGCTTATGGGACTTGTTGCAGGCATTTAGAGAACCTGTGTGAGTGCGCGGAGCGCTCGAAAATTACGATTGACATTTACCAGGTGGTATGACCCTAATATCACTCTGTGAAATTCTTTATACAACATTGTTCTGCCTTGCCAGATGTCACAGCGGACCATGTATTGATGAACTGTGTGTGTGTTTGTGTTGTTTTCTAGCTGGGGGTTTGTAGAGGGGCAGCTAGGCTACAGCATAAGACCTTCCTTCCCCAGTGAGGCCTACCAGCACACCCTCCTTGGTGGGTATATGGTTATACCCTATATTGGAAACTACGGTATATTTTTCTACTGTTATAAGATAAGGGGGGGGGTTCTTATGTGTTGTTTGTTTATCTACAGTCGTACCCTTTGAGTACCTATACAGAACTGCGACATCCCTGAGCACACGGCATCTAGCTTGCGTTGAAGAGGCTTTGACGATAATTAATCGCCCTTCTGCTGTCACAGCTAGAACTGGTTATTTTTCTTTACAGGTAGACCTACTTGTATATGTGAGTCAAGTGGGTGAAAAGATATTTTCCGCTACAGGCGATAGTGCTAACCAAACCTGTGCTTCCTTTACAGATCTCCCTCCCCGCTGTTCCCATCCTTTCCTTCCCCTCGATTGACCCCCTTAAGCTTCCGTGCCTTTACGGCAATTCGGAATTAAGGTTGTCAATAGGGGGGCCCCCATTGAGCAACGAACCGATCCTGAGAGGCCTACGCGGGACCTGACAGAATAATCTGCCTTGAACTTAATATACCTCTCCCGGTCGGTTCATTGTCACCATGACCACCCTAGAGGATGTGTTGGCCACCTTAGTAACTCTTCAGCAAGAGATAGCTGATTCCCGACATGAGGTAGCAGCCTCTAGGGCTGAGACGGCCGCTCTACAGGACTCAGTAAATAGGTTACAGCGAAACCCTTTTGATGCCCAGGCAGGGCGTGGAGCAGTCGGGGGTATGTTCCAGTTTGGAACCACCTCTACACACACGCCCGTAACCGTAGAGCTTCCTACTCCCATTCCCTTGGCCGCCCCTGAACGTTTTCAGGGAGATGCCACTAAAGTACAAGTCTTTATGACACAGGTATTGCTACATTCTTCGTGCAAACCTAAAGCCTTTCCCACAAATCAGGCCAGAGTGGCCTTTATGATATCTTACTTAACGGGTGAAGCCGCTCAATGGGCCGTGCCTTATGTTCGGAGAGATGACCCTATGTTATATGATTGGGATGAGTTCAAGAAAGAATTCGAAACAGTCTTTGATCGCCGAGCGGCATCATTTACAGCGGATAGAGAGCTGCTAGAACTAAGACAGGGTAACAAGGATATCGTTACCTATGTCAACACCTTTCAGAGACTAGTGGCCGAAACTCGGTGGCCTGAGGACAAGAAAGGGGCGCTATTCTATCAAGGGTTAAAAGACGACCTGAAGGACGTAATAGCTCAAATTGACCCCCAACCCTCCACATGCATAGACTTAATAAATCTGGCCTTGAGATTAGACTATAGGCTAGGAGAACGTAGAGGGGATAGGAAAAAGGTAGAAAGACCCCCGATGCGCTTTGACCGCAACAGAGGCCTAGGTGCGGGGGCTGGCGCTCACGTAGAACCTATGGATATAGGGGCAGTCCGGGCGCCGCTCACACCAGCTGAGAGAGACAATAGACGCAAGGCGGGTCTTTGCATGTATTGCGGTAAGAAAGGCCACTTTGTCAGGGAGTGTTTGGCCAAACCAAAGACTGGATTTGGAGCGGCTAAAGCCTCTGGACGCACAACGGAGGACATACAGGGAAACTAATACACTCAGGGAACGCTGAAGGCAACTCCTTGAGTGGTATTCGTGTCCCTTCGTTATCTAAACAGACGGAGTACACTACACAACATTTTTTTCTTCCTATACACCTCAAGACCCCCAAGGGATGGCGGCCTATAGAAGCCATGGTTGATTCCGGTGCCACCGGGCTATTCATGGACCGGGAAGTGGCTTTAAGCTTGGGACTCGTGTTGGTAATTAAAGACCATCCCGAAGAGGTTCTGGCGGTAGATGGAAAGAAATTAAGTACCGGCCCCATTGAATATAATACTGAATCTTTGCTAATGCAGTGCGAGCAGGACCATACCGAGACGGTGCGGTTCAACATCCTCCAAGCTCCGCAATACGGAGTAATATTGGGGCTCCCATGGTTAAGAAAGCATAACCCTGACATAGATTGGAAGGAAGGAAAGGTGAGGTTTAGTGGGTCCTGGTGCAAGGCTCATTGTACAGGCCAGAGTACGGAAAAAGAGAGAACCTTGATTTCGTCCTATAGCTTAGCGACGGCAGCAGAAACAGATGTACAGCTTCCGTCTTGGTATTCGGAATATCAGGACGTTTTTTGTGAAAAGCTGGCAGACACCTTACCACCTCATAGGCATTACGATTGCCGCATAGACCTAGTTCCGGGTGCCTTGATACCCTGTGGACGCTTATATGCTTTGACAGAGGCCGAGAACACCCACTTACGTGAATACTTAGACAAATACCTAGAGAATGGATTTATCCGTCCTTCCAGATCTCCGGCTGCCTCTCCCCTCTTTTTTATCCCTAAAGCCAACGGAGAAAAGAGGGCTTGTATAGACTTTCGCGCCCTAAATGATATCACCATAAAGAATAGATACCCCTTACCCTTAATCCCTGTACTTTTAGAACAAGTCAAAACAGCAGTCATATACACGCGGCTTGATTTAAAGGGGGCATATCACCTAGTAAGGGTAAGACAGGGGGACGAATGGAAGACAGCCTTTCGGACACGGTATGGTCTGTATGAATATACAGTAATGCCCTTCGGCCTGTGCAACGCTCCCGCTGCCTTTCAATACTTCGTGAATGAGGTGTTGCGGGAGTTCTTGGACAGGTTCGTAGTGGCATATATAGATGACATCCTCATTTATTCTTCATCGGTTGAGGAGCATCGGGCGCATGTCTGTCACGTATTTGAGGCGTTACGAAGAAACAACTTGTATTGTAAACTCAGCAAATGCGAGTTCCACGTGGATAAGGTGGAGTTTCTAGGAGTAATGCTGACACCCAACGGGCAAGAAATGTCTGACAGAACAATCTTGGCGGTAAAAACATGGCCCCAACCTGCCACAGTGAGGGATGTCCAATGTTTCCTTGGATTCGCGAACTTTTATCGCAGGTTTATTAACGGATTCTCAAACATGGTGGCACCCATCACAGCCCTATTACGAAAGAACGTAAAGTTTAACTGGTCGGCAGAAGCCGAACATTCCTTTCAATGTTTGAAAGATGCCTTTGTTACCGCTCCGGTGTTGGCTCACCCTGACCCTGAGCGTCCTTACATTGTAGAGGCGGACGCCTCTGATGTAGCCATAGGAACTATTCTTTCACAGAGACATGCGGTTACCGGACAATTACATCCAGTAGCCTACCTATCCAGGAAGCTAAACCCTGCTGAAACCAGATACACTATAGCGGAAAAAGAGCTCTTAGCCATTAAAGAAGCCTTCGTGGACTGGAGGCACTGGTTATTAGGAGCAAAACATGTAGTCACGGTCTATACAGACCATCGCAACCTGCAGTTCATGCGCTCTACTCGCATGTTATCTCCTAGGCAGTTGCGGTGGATGTTGTTTTTCTCGAAATTCCACTTTATAGTGACCTATCGGCCCGGGACAGAAAACAGAAAGGCAGATGCCTTATCAAGGCAGACTACCCCCCTTGAACATACGACAGAAGAACAGCAGGCTATTTTGGACCCAAAGAAGGTCATTGGAGTTTTACATACTGATGACTTTCTTCAAAGGATACTCGTAGGAATCAAGACCACTTACTGGAGACAATGGTTGAAAGCACATCCGCAATGGAGGCTACACCAAGGTCTTCCGATGAAAGGCAATCAATTGCTGGTACCAACTAAGTCCTTGCGGGAGGAAGTATGGCAGATGTGTCACTCCACGCCCAGCGCTGCCCATAACGGGGTCAGAAAAACTCTCGACAGAATAGCACGACAATTCTGGTGGCCATCAGTGGTGAAAGACACCACGAACATGGTACGGCACTGTGAAACTTGCGCTAAGGCCAAAACTGACCATGGGAAGACTCAGGGTCTCTTGCAACCTCTACCCACACCGTTGAAACCATGGGAAACCATCTCTATTGATTTTATAGTGGGTCTTCCAAAGGACCAAGGTTGTACAACCATCGTGGTAGTGGTAGACAGCCTCACCAAGATGGGACATTTTATAGCGTGTGCCAAAGAACCAACTGCAGGGCAATTAGCCAAGTTACTTCTGGTCCATATTATAAGAGTACACGGACTCCCGGCCAATATCGTTTCGGATAGAGGCCCTCAATTTACAGCTAAGTTCTGGAAGGAGTGGTGTAAGGCGTTACATATGAAGTCCTCCAAATCAACTAGCTTCCACCCCCAGTCGGATGGGCAAACGGAGCGATTAAACCAGAATCTTAAGCAGTATCTACGATGCTATGTTGCAGACAATTCGGATTCCTGGGTTGAATGGCTCTGTTTGGCCGAAGTGGCTTACAATAGCGCCAAACATCAATCCACACAGTATTCACCCTATTATAGCAACTATGGCTTTCATCCTCGTTTTACCTCTTTGGTCCAACCAGTGAGCGGGCCGGTGGTCCCGGAAGTAGGTACCCGAACCAAACACATCCGAAAGGTCCTACTGAGTACATACAAAAACTTGGCTAAAGCTAAAATAACGTACAAAGACATGGCAGATAAGCACCGGAAACCTAATCCTCCTTATCAGAAGGATGATGTAGTATGGTTATCAACCAAAAACATACAGTTCTGGAAATACAGCATATTCAACCCAAGGTACATCGGGCCATACAAGATCAAGAAAGTTATCTCCCCGAGGGCTATGATGCTAGCACTACCAAAATCGCTAAAAATACATCCAGTATTTCACGTGTCTCTACTGAAGCCTTCCTACACCCCGGTGAAGAAGAATCCTTCTCCTGTCTGGATAGACAACGAACCTGAGTACGAAGTCAGGGCCATCCTCGACTCAAAAATGCGGGGGTCCAGACTCTGGTACCTGGTATCTTGGAAAGGATACGGAAGGGAGGAAGATTCGTGGGAACCTGCCAGGGGGGTACATGCTCCCCGGTGTGTAAAAGCTTTCCATGCGAAATATCCCGACAAACCTGGCTCCTGGCAGAGGTCGCGGGGAGAGGGATGTGCTGTCATGAAAACTCACCTGACCTCTGCCCTCTCGCCGTCCCTCAGGGAAGAAGCGGGCCGTTGGAATCGGGCCGCGAACCATGTCCGCGTAATGCGGGGCTTATGGGAGACTACAGAAGCTGCCAAGGAACTACGCATCCCAGCAGCCTCTAGGCCCGACGCGCGCGCACAGGAAGTGACGCGGCGCAGAGAGACGGGAATCCATTTAGTTGGGAACCACGGAGAACTGCTCGCAGATTATCCTGGAGCCTGACCTGACCGTGTTGCAGATATTATCGTGGAGTTCCCCGGGTGCGGTAAGGGTGTCAGTGACACCGCCAAGAGTCCTTTAGGGCACACGTTCGTGCTTCCGTGCTTTCTTGATCCCAGAGACTGCCTTAAACGAATAAGCTTATGGGACTTGTTGCAGGCATTTAGAGAACCTGTGTGAGTGCGTGGAGCGCTCGAAAATTACGATTGACATTTACCAGGTGGTATGACCCTAATACCACTCTGTGAAATTCTTTATACAACATTGTTCTGCCTTGCCAGATGTCACAGCGGACCATGTATTGATGAACTGTGTGTGTGTTTGTGTTATTTTCTAGCTGGGGGTTTGTAGAGGGGCAGCTAGGCTACAGCATAAGACCTTCCTTCCCCAGTGAGGCCTACCAGCACACCCTCCTTGGTGGGTATATGGTTATACCCTATATTGGAAACTACGGTATATTTTTCTGCTGTTATAAGATAAGGGGGGGGGGGTTCTTATGTGTTGTTTGTTTATCTACAGTCGTGCCCTTTGAGTACCTATACAGAACTGCGACATCCCTGAGCACACGGCATCTAGCTTGCGTTGAAGAGGCTTTGACGATAATTAATCGCCCTTCTGCTGTCACAGCTAGAACTGGTTATTTTTCTTTACAGGTAGACCTACTTGTATATGTGAGTCAAGTGGGTGAAAAGATATTTTCCGCTACAGGCGATAGTGCTAACCAAACCTGTGCTTCCTTTACAGATCTCCCTCCCCGCTGTTCCCATCCTTTCCTTCCCCTCGATTGACCCCCTTAAGCTTCCGTGCCTTTACGGCAATTCGGAATTAAGGTTGTCAATAGGGGGGCCCCCATTGAGCAACGAACCGATCCTGAGAGGCCTACACGGGACCTGACAGAAAAATCTGCCTTGAACTTAATATACCTCTCCCGGTCGGTTCATTGTCACCATGACCACCCTAGAGGATGTGTTGGCCACCTTAGTAACTCTTCAGCAAGAGATAGCTGATTCCCGACATGAGGTAGCAGCCTCTAGGGCTGAGACGGCCGCTCTACAGGACTCAGTAAATAGGTTACAGCGAAACCCTTTTGATGCCCAGGCAGGGCGTGGAGCAGTCGGGGGTATGTTCCAGTTTGGAACCACCTCTACACACACGCCCGTAACCGTAGAGCTTCCTACTCCCATTCCCTTGGCCGCCCCTGAACGTTTTCAGGGAGATGCCACTAAAGTACAAGTCTTTATGACACAGGTATTGCTACATTCTTCGTGCAAACCTAAAGCCTTTCCCACAAATCAGGCCAGAGTGGCCTTTATGATATCTTACTTAACGGGTGAAGCCGCTCAATGGGCCGTGCCTTATGTTCGGAGAGATGACCCTATGTTATATGATTGGGATGAGTTCAAGAAAGAATTCGAAACAGTCTTTGATCGCCGAGCGGCATCATTTACAGCGGATAGAGAGCTGCTAGAACTAAGACAGGGTAACAAGGATATCGTTACCTATGTCAACACCTTTCAGAGACTAGTGGCCGAAACTCGGTGGCCTGAGGACAAGAAAGGGGCGCTATTCTATCAAGGGTTAAAAGACGACCTGAAGGACGTAATAGCTCAAATTGACCCCCAACCCTCCACGTGCATAGACTTAATAAATCTGGCCTTGAGATTAGACTATAGGCTAGGAGAACGTAGAGGGGATAGGAAAAAGGTAGAACGACCCCCGATGCGCTTTGACCGCAACAGAGGCCTAGGTGCGGGGGCTGGCGCTCACGTAGAACCTATGGATATAGGGGCAGTCCGGGCGCCGCTCACACCAGCTGAGAGAGATAATAGACGCAAGGCGGGTCTTTGCATGTATTGCGGTAAGAAAGGCCACTTTGTCAGGGAGTGTTTGGCCAAACCAAAGACTGGATTTGGAGCGGCTAAAGCCTCTGGACGCACAACGGAGGACATACAGGGAAACTAATACACTCAGGGAACGCTGGAGGCAACTCCTTGAGTGGTATTCGTGTCCCTTCGTTATCTAAACAGACGGAGTACACTACACAACATTTTTTTCTTCCTATACACCTCAAGACCCCCAAGGGATGGCGGCCTATAGAAGCCATGGTTGATTCCGGTGCCACCGGGCTATTCATGGACCGGGAAGTGGCTTTAAGCTTGGGACTCGTGTTGGTAATTAAAGACCATCCCGAAGAGGTTCTGGCGGTAGATGGAAAGAAATTAAGTACCGGCCCCATTGAATATAACACTGAATCTTTGCTAATGCAGTGCGAGCAGGACCATACCGAGACGGTGCGGTTCAACATCCTCCAAGCTCCGCAATACGGAGTAATATTGGGGCTCCCATGGTTAAGAAAGCATAACCCTGACATAGATTGGAAGGAAGGAAAGGTGAGGTTTAGTGGGTCCTGGTGCAAGGCTCATTGTACAGGCCAGAGTACGGAAAAAGAGAGAACCTTGATTTCGTCCTATAGCTTAGCGACGGCAGCAGAAACAGATGTACAGCTTCCGTCTTGGTATTCGGAATATCAGGACGTTTTTTGTGAAAAGCTGGCAGACACCTTACCACCTCATAGGCATTACGATTGCCGCATAGACCTAGTTCCGGGTGCCTTGATACCCTGTGGACGCTTATATGCTTTGACAGAGGCCGAGAACACCCACTTACGTGAATACTTAGACAAATACCTAGAGAATGGATTTATCCGTCCTTCCAGATCTCCGGCTGCCTCTCCCCTCTTTTTTATCCCTAAAGCCAACGGAGAAAAGAGGGCTTGTATAGACTTTCGCGCCCTAAATGATATCACCATAAAGAATAGATACCCCTTACCCTTAATCCCTGTACTTTTAGAACAAGTCAAAACAGCAGTCATATACACGCGGCTTGATTTAAAGGGGGCATATCACCTAGTAAGGGTAAGAGAGGGGGACGAATGGAAGACAGCCTTTCGGACACGGTATGGTCTGTATGAATATACAGTAATGCCCTTCGGCCTGTGCACCGCTCCCGCTGCCTTTCAATACTTCGTGAATGAGGTGTTGCGGGAGTTCTTGGACAGGTTCGTAGTGGCATATATAGATGACATCCTCATTTATTCTTCATCGGTTGAGGAGCATCGGGCGCATGTCTGTCACGTATTTGAGGCGTTACGAAGAAACAACTTGTATTGTAAACTCAGCAAATGCGAGTTCCACGTGGATAAGGTGGAGTTTCTAGGAGTAATGCTGACACCCAACGGGCAAGAAATGTCTGACAGAACAATCTTGGCGGTAAAAACATGGCCCCAACCTGCCACAGTGAGGGATGTCCAATGTTTCCTTGGATTCGCGAACTTTTATCGCAGGTTTATTAACGGATTCTCAAACATGGTGGCACCCATCACAGCCCTATTACGAAAGAACGTAAAGTTTAACTGGTCGGCAGAAGCCGAACATTCCTTTCAATGTTTGAAAGATGCCTTTGTTACCGCTCCGGTGTTGGCTCACCCTGACCCTGAGCGTCCTTACATTGTAGAGGCGGACGCCTCTGATGTAGCCATAGGAACTATTCTTTCACAGAGACATGCGGTTACCGGACAATTACATCCAGTAGCCTACCTATCCAGGAAGCTAAACCCTGCTGAAACCAGATACACTATAACGGAAAAAGAGCTCTTAGCCATTAAAGAAGCCTTCGTGGACTGGAGGCACTGGTTATTAGGAGCAAAACATGTAGTCACGGTCTATACAGACCATCGCAACCTGCAGTTCATGCGCTCTACTCGCATGTTAGCTCCTAGGCAGTTGCGGTGGATGTTGTTTTTCTCGAAATTCCACTTTATAGTGACCTATCGGCCCGGGACAGAAAACAGAAAGGCAGATGCCTTATCAAGGCAGACTACCCCCCTTGAACATACGACAGAAGAACAGCAGGCTATTTTGGACCCAAAGAAGGTCATTGGAGTTTTACATACTGATGACTTTCTTCAAAGGATACTCGTAGGAATCAAGACCACTTACTGGAGACAATGGTTGAAAGCACATCCGCAATGGAGGCTACACCAAGGTCTTCCGATGAAAGGCAATCAATTGCTGGTACCAACTAAGTCCTTGCGGGAGGAAGTATGGCAGATGTGTCACTCCACGCCCAGCGCTGCCCATAACGGGGTCAGAAAAACTCTCGACAGAATAGCACGACAATTCTGGTGGCCATCAGTGGTGAAAGACACCACGAACATGGTACGGCACTGTGAAACTTGCGCTAAGGCCAAAACTGACCATGGGAAGACTCAGGGTCTCTTGCAACCTCTACCCACACCGTTGAAACCATGGGAAACCATCTCTATTGATTTTATAGTGGGTCTTCCAAAGGACCAAGGTTGTACAACCATCGTGGTAGTGGTAGACAGCCTCACCAAGATGGGACATTTTATAGCGTGTGCCAAAGAACCAACTGCAGGGCAATTAGCCAAGTTACTTCTGGTCCATATTATAAGAGTACACGGACTCCCGGCCAATATCGTTTCGGATAGAGGCCCTCAATTTACAGCTAAGTTCTGGAAGGAGTGGTGTAAGGCGTTACATATGAAGTCCTCCAAATCAACTAGCTTCCACCCCCAGTCGGATGGGCAAACGGAGCGATTAAACCAGAATCTTAAGCAGTATCTACGATGCTATGTTGCAGACAATTCGGATTCCTGGGTTGAATGGCTCGGTTTGGCCGAAGTGGCTTACAATAGCGCCAAACATCAATCCACACAGTATTCACCCTATTATAGCAACTATGGCTTTCATCCTCGTTTTACCTCTTTGGTCCAACCAGTGAGCGGGCCGGTGGTCCCGGAAGTAGGTACCCGAACCAAACACATCCGAAAGGTCCTACTGAGTACATACAAAAACTTGGCTAAAGCTAAAATAACGTACAAAGACATGGCAGATAAGCACCGGAAACCTAATCCTCCTTATCAGAAGGATGATGTAGTATGGTTATCAACCAAAAACATACGGTTCCGGAAATACAGCATATTCAACCCAAGGTACATCGGGCCATACAAGATCAAGAAAGTTATCTCCCCGAGGGCTATGATGCTAGCACTACCAAAATCGCTAAAAATACATCCAGTATTTCACGTGTCTCTACTGAAGCCTTCCTACACCCCGGTGAAGAAGAATCCTTCTCCTGTCTGGATAGACAACGAACCTGAGTACGAAGTCAGGGCCATCCTCGACTCAAAAATGCGGGGGTCCAGACTCTGGTACCTGGTATCTTGGAAAGGATACGGAAGGGAGGAAGATTCGTGGGAACCTGCCAGGGGGGTACATGCTCCCCGGTGTGTAAAAGCTTTCCATGCGAAATATCCCGACAAACCTGGCTCCTGGCAGAGGTCGCGGGGAGAGGGATGTGCTGTCATGAAAACTCACCTGACCTCTGCCCTCTCGCCGTCCCTCAGGGAAGAAGCGGGCCGTTGGAATCGGGCCGCGAACCATGTCCGCGTAATGCGGGGCTTATGGGAGACTACAGAAGCTGCCAAGGAACTACGCATCCCAGCAGCCTCTAGGCCCGACGCGCGCGCACAGGAAGTGACGCGGCGCAGAGAGACGGGAATCCATTTAGTTGGGAACCACGGAGAACTGCTCGCAGATTATCCTGGAGCCTGACCTGACCGTGTTGCAGATATTATCGTGGAGTTCCCCGGGTGCGGTAAGGGTGTCAGTGACACCGCCAAGAGTCCTTTAAAGCACACGTTCGTGCTTCCGTGCTTTCTTGATCCCAGAGACTGCCTTAAACGAATAAGCTTATGGGACTTGTTGCAGGCATTTAGAGAACCTGTGTGAGTGCGCGGAGCGCTCGAAAATTACGATTGACATTTACCAGGTGGTATGACCCTAATACCACTCTGTGAAATTCTTTATACAACATTGTTCTGCCTTGCCAGATGTCACAGCGGACCATGTATTGATGAACTGTGTGTGTGTTTGTGTTGTTTTCTAGCTGGGGGTTTGTAGAGGGGCAGCTAGGCTACAGCATAAGACCTTCCTTCCCCAGTGAGGCCTACCAGCACACCCTCCTTGGTGGGTATATGGTTATACCCTATATTGGAAACTACGGTATATTTTTCTGCTGTTATAAGATAAGGGGGGGGGTTCTTATGTGTTGTTTGTTTATCTACAGTCGTGCCCTTTGAGTACCTATACAGAACTGCGACATCCCTGAGCACACGGCATCTAGCTTGCGTTGAAGAGGCTTTGACGATAATTAATCGCCCTTCTGCTGTCACAGCTAGAACTGGTTATTTTTCTTTACAGGTAGACCTACTTGTATATGTGAGTCAAGTGGGTGAAAAGATATTTTCCGCTACAGGCGATAGTGCTAACCAAACCTGTGCTTCCTTTACAGATCTCCCTCCCCGCTGTTCCCATCCTTTCCTTCCCCTCGATTGACCCCCTTAAGCTTCCGTGCCTTTACGGCAATTCGGAATTAAGGTTGTCAATAGGGGGGCCCCCATTGAGCAACGAACCGATCCTGAGAGGCCTACGCGGGACCTGACAATATTCCATTGTATGCACGGATGCATATCCACCCAGGCCAGCCGTATCAGCTGGGTTTTTAGTGCTTTGAAGAAATGATGACCTGGCAGTAAGGAATATTGAGGAACAAGCAGAGCAATTTCGGCAATATGATCATTTTCATAAGGGAGATACTTGATGGGAAGCGATATCCATTTGGTGATACTATTTATTATCACAGTGAGGGCGGTGCCATAATTTGCACAGATTAGTTCTACTCTGTTTCTGGAGATCAATAGTCCCAAATATCTATGGTCCAAGTCACATCACTGCAGCGAGTAGTCTAGTTGGAATCACTTAGTGGCAGGGGCAAGGGGGAAAAGATGAGATTTCTCCCAATTGATCTGGATATATGATATGCCTCCAAAATGGACAAACTCGTAAAGCACCTCATTCAGGCTATCCCTCAATTCACTGATTGTCCTTGGGTGACATTGAGAATGCCCCGTGGAGCGTATGGAATGCCCTTACATATGAGCATCGCGGTGCCCCTTGCATAAGTGAAATATGTTGTGAATTATCGATAAGATGCCCAGTGAACTGCAAAGGTAGTGTGTGCGGAGTCCCCTATAAGAGTCTCCTGCAAAAGGGCAATCTGAATGTTATGCCTATCCAGATATGCCAATATGTGATGACGTTTGTGTGATAACCCAACCCTCTGACATTTGAGGTTATGCAATTATATCGAATCTGTGTACTGTTGGTCTGTGGCAGGCCGGGTTCAGCCATTCCAAGTAAAGTGTTGATGTTCTGTTGGCTTACTCCAAGTCTCCCAATATAGCGTTCTCGTGATCCACAAACGTGGTAGTGTCAACATGAGTGGATGTGCACAAAACTATGAACAAAACAATCCTTATCCATCCCTCCTCCCACTCTGGTGTCCCAATCTCACCAGGAGGTAGTACTCCTCCCCATCAACAGATAATAGCGAAACAGTCTAAATGGCAGCAGGTGGATCCATAATAGGTATGCATTTTTTAAGAAGAAAAAACAACAGTACATGTGACCCAGTTTAGAGTCAGTAGCGAAGAAAAGAAAAAGAAGCAGCAAGTAGAAGAAAAAGGCGACTAAGAGGCTGGGGTAACGGGATAAGTCAATGAAGAATAGGAAAGAAGAGGGAGGGGTTAAGAGTGGATTCAGAAATGGCAGAGGTAAAGTGTTATAGTGAAGGATAGCCTGCAGAGAGTAAAGCAAGTTAGGGGTATCCTCTGAGGTGATCAGCCAGAGAGCCAGATGGGTCCTCCTCGTTCAAACGAGGGCGTCCAGTTACGAAACAAGTGTTTCAAATGGCACATCTCAACAAAAATGGATCATGTTGGTCTGATTAGAACGCCATCATGGTCTTTTCTTCCAGAGCTGTGCTGATAAGAAAAACTCAGGAACAGTATAGCGGGCAAGTGATGTCAATCCTGCGCATCTCATGTACACTCAAGTAGGCACTGCATGCCCCCCAAAGCCATGACAGTTAGGTCGCAGATCCTTCCAAAGCCATGGAAGTATCCCACCTCCGAAAGCGGCGAGGAGTGTCTGGATGCTTGTGACATGCGGGTCGCAGGGGAAGTACGATCAATGCATCGTTTCATGAATTCACAAACCTGTTGTGGATTGTTGAAAACATGATCTTTGCCCTGATGAGTAAAGCGGAGTCTTGCAGAATAAAGCGTTGCATAGAGGGTGTTGGCCTGCTGCAGCTCCTGCTTGATGGGTATGTATTTCCTTCTTGTCTCCTGAGCTGTTCTGGTTAAGTCCGGATAGATGGCCCCTGCATTGCATTCAAACTGTAGCGTACGTTTTTCCCCCTGCTAGCCTTAGAGCAGTGTCCCTATTGCAATAGTTCAGTGATCGGGTGATGATCGACGCGAAAGCACACCCGGTGGGGGACGAGTCATCAGCACTCGGTCCACCCGATCTACTGTAGCACGATGTAAGGATCCCAAGAGTCAGCAGCGTCTGTGCACACCTATGCAGTTCTCCTAGAACGTATTTCTGCCACAAACACATGACGGAGTCAAAGAACGTCGTCGGTTCCCCCGCAGCCCCGGCACATGTACCGGGTGGGGGGGGCACGAGCAGGCCCAGACAACACATGTAGCTGGAGTCTTCACTCTCTGTGACTTTGCACCATCAGCAGTTTCAGGTAGAGTTAAGGGGCACCAGGTTAGCTATGGTGCGATGTATGGTGGTAACTGGTTCTTACGAAGAAATATTTGTAGGCAAATGAGCACCAGCCACTTTCCAGGCCTTTCCCTTCCCTTTTTATACACATCAGGTAGGCCCAAGGTACCCCCCTGGGCAGGGTGCAGTGTATGTGAAAGGTAGGACATGTACTGAGGTGTGTACCATGTGCTGTCAGTGAAACACTCTTCATTTCGTTTTTCACTGTTGAAAGGACATCTTGCCAATATGACAGAATGGGGGAGGCTGTGTAATATGTTTCCAGCCTATCTTCCCATAGGCTTAAGATGGAGAGGTGAGGTTTAGTGTGCCTGAACTCACAATTTAATAACACATCTTTTTGTGAAGCTGTTTTTTGCATTGTGTGTTTAGAAACCCCACTTTTAGAAGTGGCTGGTTTTTAGTGTTCTAACAATTGTGTGTGTCTCTGCCTGGATGTGGATTGACGGTCTGGATTTGAATACGATAGGATCTGGGGAATGTCTTGATCCAGGGGAGGCGGTGAGACAGCAACAGGCTGACCTGCATCTGCAGTGTAGGGGGGAGGAGTAGCCCCTGGAGGTGAAGAGGCCTGGGCTGCCGCCATAAAACAATGGCTCCATCTCCTGCTGAGTGATTGAGGATCCAGACCCCCACTAACAAAAGAAGAAGGTGTCACTGGCAGGGAGACACCCATAACTGGTTTGGATAGGGGTCAGTGCCCCCCTGAACACAAAGACTTCAAATACATTTAGGGGTATAACTCTGAGAGCTGAAATCCCTGAACGTTGGTTTGTTCAAGTCTGAAAAGGATTGAAACTACTTTGTGGTCAAGAGGAACCTCTGCCAAGGAAGAACAGCTGAAGAGACTGAAGGAAAGGGCTGACCCTTTCTGTGTGTTCTGGGGCTTGCCTGCAGTTTGCTGATTTAACCAAGGAGAGGCTAAGGGACTTTGCTGTGTGCTGTGTCCCCCTGCTTGAAAGGACTTTGCTGTGTGGTGTTTCCTGAAGTAACTTGTCCCCAAGGGCCAGAGGAGAGCTGGCTCCCTGTTGTGGAAACTCAGGAACATAAACGTTTCCAGGAGAGTCTCAGCGACGCTGTGTGCGTGTGCTTTTTACAGCCTGAGACCTTCGTAAGAACTGCCCTGTGATCGTGTGCACCCGGAGTCCAAGTGAGTCTCAGCGACGCTTTGTGCGTGTACTTCGTGCAGCCTGAGACCTTCGTGAGGATTGCCCTGTGATCGTGTACACCCGAAGCTCAAGTGAGTCTCAGCGACGCTGTGTGCGTGTGCTTCGTGCAGCCTGAGACCTTCGTGAGGATTGCCCTGTGATCGTGGGCACCCGGAGCTTAAATGAGTCTCAGCGACGCTGTGTGCGTGTGCCCTGTTGCAGCCTGAGACCTTCGTCATTGCCATCGGCCCAGACCGGCATCCCCAGAGGAGCTGTGCCGCCGGTCCGAGCCTGTCTTTGCCAAGGAAGGACCTCAAACCATCCCTGTCGGGGGGGGGGAAGGGCCGTGTTCCACTGCCCAAGATCAACAAAGTCACATCGGAGGCCCAAGCTGCGAGGAAGAGGAGAGGAGAGTGAGATCGTACCCCCAGGTAACGCTTAGCGAGCGTGCGTGTGTCGCGCCTGGGGCGGGGTGAGGGCTACAAGAGAAACGCTCTCGTCCTTTCCCCAATTTGCAGCGTGAGCCTCCGCTGAAGACCGTATTGTGGCCCGTGCTTGCCGAGGAGTGGCAGTACCGGGGCCGGAGTGTGGCGTTACACTTTGTTTTCCGTCCTAAACCGTGTTGGTGGCATATTTGGCAGTAGCTGACCGGGAGTTAGTAAGGGTGGCATAGACACCGTCCAGGAAACCGCGATCGGTGCCGGAGTACATTATTTTTTGCATTACAAACTGCCTGATTGTTGCATTACGCATTGCATTATTTTGGCATTACGAACTGCCTGATGCATTACGCCTTGCATTATTTTTGCATTGCGAACTGCCTGATTGTTGCATTACGCATTGCATTATTTTTGCATAACGAACTGCCTGATTGTTGCATTACGAATTGCATTATTTTTGCATAACGAACTGCCTGATTGTTGCATTACTCATTGCATTAGTTTTGCATAACGAACTGCCTGATTGTTGCATTACGTATTGCATTATTTTGGCATTACGAACTGCCTGATTCTTGCATCACGAACTGCATAGCATTGCATTGGATCATCAAGAATTGCTCATTAATACTGCAAGAACCTACAAGGGCTTACTGGCCTAATACCCGGCCAGGTGAAATATTACAAATACGCATATGTTAGATTATTATCGTTGGGCCTCATCATATAACTTTTTATATAAACATATCATTGGTTTTTTTATGAAACTCGTGTGGAGTCCATTTGTGGTGTTATCATTGGGTTACTGAGAGCGTGGTTGCAAATACTTTACACATTTGCCTTGGAGATAAGCCTGGCTGCTCGTGCCAAGCTACCGAGGGGGGGAGCAGGGGCTATCTGAGAAGGTGTCCTTCCTTTCGCTGACTTAGAAGCAAGGGTCCCTATTTGGCCTAAGGTACCAACCTCAGCCAACTAGAGACCCCCAGGTCTAACACTCCTTCCACAAACGCTCTGCATCACCACAGTCCCCATCACTACTCCTCTCCCATCCCCACAGTCCCTGTATCTCGGTCTTCCATCTACACAGATCCTTTCTCACTGTTCCTTTTACACAGGCCTCTAAATGCATGCCCAATGTGATCTTGCACTTAGCTCCCCATTGTACCTTTCCCACTTCACTTTCATGCACTACCCTTTCTCCAGTAACACCATTACTATGCATGAGACATTGAATTAGTCCTCAGGGGTGTGGAATTTAGTAAAATATCTACTTGTCCATGGGACAGGTAGCTTCATAAATCTACATGTCCTGTACAAAATCCACTTGTCCCTTTGGTGCCTTGATGTGCACCGTCAAATAATGGCAGCACTCATAATAGAAGAGCTTGGATAATAGCCTCTCTGGTTATGTCAGGCTCATAGTATAGAAGGATTTGAAGACTAGTGATTTCCTTATTTTGCCTCTTTTCAGTAGACCTACACATTTATCCTTTCATTCACCCACTGATATCTAACATGTCACCGTTACATTAGCTTTCATTCATTCTTTAATTAGCCTTTCACCATTCTGCTTGTCAATCCATCCATCCGCCCATCCATATCCAAATCTACCCATCCATCCCCAAACATAGCCATCCATCGTCCATCTTTTCGCTCACCCATTCTTCCTCTCATCCATCAATTTACCCTTTCACTCATCCATCCTTCCACTCATCCATCCATCAATTTACCCTTTCACTCATCCATCTTTTCGCTTACTGATCCATCCACCCTGCAACCCATCTATCTTTTCACCCTTTCCTTCATCAACACATCCATCGTCCATCCAACATCCCCGTCACTCATCCACCCTTTCACTCACATCCATCCACTCACTCATCCTTACACGTTACTTATGGGCTTTTGTCTGCCGAGCTCCAGACAGAAGAGGCTCATCAAGAGCTCCACCCCGCTGTAGCTGCTAAAGTGAGTGGTTCACAACACCCCTGGCCAAACCTTTCCTTCCAGCTCCAAATCAATCATTCAAACTCATCCATCCCTCCTTCCACTCATCCATCCATCCTTTCGCTCATCCATTCATCCACTTTCACCCCTCCATCCACCTTTTCACTCATATCCATCCACTCTTTCACTCATCCCTCCATCCAGCCATCCTTATGCTCTTTCATCTTTCACTCCTCCATCCCACTCAAATCCATCCACCCTTTCACTCATCCCACCATTCATCCTTTTGCTCTTCCGTCTTTCACCCCATCATCCTCCTTTTCACTCAAATCCATCCACCCTTTTACTCATCCCTCCATTCATCCATCCTTTTGCTCTTCCATCTTTCACTCAAATCCATCCACCCTTTCACTCATATCCATCCATCCACCGTTTGACTCATCCATCCACCCACCCATCAATCTTCACATCCACCCAGCCATCCATCCTTCCATCCATCCACTTTCACCCCAACCATTCACCCTTTCACTCACTCTCTCTCATCCATTAAGCCACCCTTTTATTCAACCATCCATCCTTTCACTCACACTCATCCATTAATCCACCCTTTCATTCAACCATCCATCCTTTCACTCACCCTCTCTCATCCATTAATCCACCCTTTCATTCAACCATCCATCCTGTCACTCATCCATCCATGCTTTCACTCATCCATCCACTATCACCCCATCCATTCACCCTTTCACTCATCCATCCACACACATCTATCCTCTTTCACCACATCCATCTATTCACCCTTGCACTTATCCATCCTTTCACTCATCCATCCATCCTTTCGCTCTTCCATCCATCCTTTTGCTCTTCCATCCATCCTTTTGCTCTTCCATCCATCCTTTCGCTCTTCCATCCATCCATCCATCCATCCATCCATCCTTATATCCATCCATGTATATAACCATCAACCCTTTCAAGTAAATTATGAACCTTTGTCTGGAACTGTAGAAAGAAGAGGCCCATCAAGAACTCCACAGCTGCTGTTAGCTACAGTGGCGTGTTCAGATGCCCCTGGTGCATGCACAAAGTGAGAGGAGAGGCCCAGTGCAAGGAGAGAAATTAGGGTGCGCCTGAGGATTGCGTGAATTCCCCATGGGTAAACTAATGAGCTTTAATGTAAGCCCCGGATTAGGTAAAATATGAGAGGCCAAGGGGAGCGGGGTTAGCAAGTACAGGCACTGGGTGAAACATAAGGTGCACAGGAAAGGCAAAGTGCAAAAGAGGGTTGTGCAGGGGCTGCAAGAGAAGAGAAAGCATGGGCTTTACTGTAGGCCCCCGGAGGCGGCGAGGGCAGGAGGGATCTTGGGGCCGATTTGAGGCCGAAGGGTAAAGCACAGAATAAAAGGCAGGGGGTCACAAGGTTAAAGTCAGAGCATGAGCCAAGAGGCCCAGCCTCTTACATTCCAGTGATGTGAGTGTTCTGGAGCTGCATCTTATGCTCGAAGGAAACGAAAGGGCCAGAGGAGGGCCTGGAAGCCTCGGGGAGAAAGCAAAATGACTCTTACCTGACAGTGCTGTTGATGTTTTATATGGAGCTGCAACTTTGAGCTCAGCTCAATCATGTTGTTGTTCTGCTCTGGTGAAATTAAAGTGCAGGCCCCAGATTTTGAATTGACCCTTTTACTGCCAATGAACTGCTCAGAGCTCCTTATTAACTGGCTGTGACCAAGAGGGTTAAACTGCTGTGTATCAGATTACCGTAAGCCTGTCTACTTGTCCTTTGGACAAGTTAGAAATTAAAACCTCTTGCCCTTGTAAGAAATCTAGATGTCTCGGGCGTCGGGAGATAGGAATTCCCCACCCCTGAGTCCTTAGTCGACACTGCCACAGGCCCTCCTCTCACTCACATGACCAGCCTCCCCCTGCAGGGGCGATGGTGAAAAATTTCTTATTTGCCGTGGTGAAATGAAACCAGTTTTAGGAACCTTGGCTAGTCGCATGTAGCTGCAGTCGCAGCAGGTGTCATTAATGTGGAAATAGCACAAACAGTTAACTGCGCATTTACATTTTGCGTCCACCTCTTGCTTTTATTCCGAACACTATTCCAAGGATGGAAGTGCTTTTGAAATCTAGATCACTTAGCTGCAGGTATGGGCCTAATGGTGTAGTGCTTACCAAACACGAAAGGAGAAGTGAACTGCTGTGAAAGGCGTGTGCACAACTAAAGAGTGTGATGCTGGATGAACACAGTCAATGGAATGTGCACAAGGTCACACAACCACAGCCACCGGAGTGCGTAGAGAGGCAGGCAATATGAGGCCAAAGCAATATTACTGCCCGACCATTCAGAAAGAAGCCACTGCTGTTCGAATGAGGCACACATCTTTCTTTGTTACAAAAGTCCAGCAGCTCAGACAATAAATGCAGTTTACGTGCATGGATATATTTTACAAAAATACAGCAAGGGAAGGAAGCACAAATGAAAGGTTCAGAGTCAGATCTCACCTGCACTAGTGGCACCTTTAGAGGTTAGAGACCCCGCGCGGCTCACTACTTATAGTGACAAGACCAGTGGCAGCTGGCATGTATGGAGGAAACGTGGGGGAGTGGAATAAAAGTAAAAACAAGTTTTCAAAAATCCCACTTACCTTCCTGACGCGACGTCCTCCTCCTCACTTGGGTCGCCAGAAAGGCAGGCTCCAGGAAATTGAAGTAATTAATCCTGGCGCGGCTCTCATGCTGAGAGCAGTGCCAGGATTGGAGGAAGCGGACTCTCTCTGCTCCGAAGGCACTGGAGCCCTATGGTGTCTCTAACCCAGCTTAGAGAAGTTTACATTGTGCATGTCTGGCTGGCCGGCCCAAGATGGCCGGCCAAAAAGACATGCTCATTTTAAACATAAGTGCCCTGCCTATCATTGCTTTCTGCTGCAGAAATCAGAAAGCCCCACCCCCCCATCCTGACGCCGGCTCGGGTGGGGTTTTGAAAAGTAAAATGGTAATAAATTAACTTTTATTACAATTGTATTTTTCCATCTGGGGGCAGTTTTTTACTGGGGCGACGCTCCTCCGCCTTAACGGAGGAGCCGCCCCTGATCTCCAAACTTGTAGTTGTGACTTGATGCTGACATTTTAGGTAGGATTATGCCGGATTTGCGCCTTGGAAGCCTCACTTCAGTGTGGCCATCTTGCTTGCCGGATCTCTAGCCCCCTCCCCCCCCGGCACAAATTCTTGATTCCATCTGGAACCGTTTGTGCAGAAAGACAGTATCCACGCTCATCAGGGCATGCAGATCCGTCTCTTCAGCATTCATATTCTAGCGAATCCACACACCACCAGACGTCAAGGTGCTTATAGCTCTCCCTGGTCAGTCACACCTCCTGCAGGGTTGGAAAGCTCCTTCCAAATCTCAGCAAGCACTTTGGCTTATATGTCAAATCAGATCTGAGGAGCACCTACTCCTTTCCTGCCAAGGCTTTGGTGATGTACCCTCACCTTTGGAAGCAGGCTGTCAAGCAGACACTAGCTCTGGTTGCATAGTAATCCTCAGAGTACTCTACAAAGCTTGCCCTTTCTTGGTGAAAAAAGAACTTGTAACTGGAACAAGTGGGTCAGTGGCTTGACCAGGACAATATTCAGATGTTAGTAAAATTAGGACATGCTTGGTGCGTCTCTCCAAGTCAAAGGACAGGTCCGGCACCACACTCATGCAAAGGACAGGCACATATCAAAGCACACACACTAGATTAGTTGAGGCTAGGATCAAAAATCAAAAACTAGGACACCAGATGCTTAGAGGTGTGCAGGGGAACACAACTGTACCCAAAGCCCGGAGACATTCCCACCCCAACATTAATCCCTTTTGGGTGGATCCTCTAGAGGGATCTATACATTTCAGACTGTTCCAATCTTCATAATGTTCATCAGCCATATGAAGGAAGGATGCAATTATCAGCTGTGCTTGTTTGAAACATGTAAACCCTCCCTTCCAAATGGAGCACTGCCCATCAGTTTAAAACCAACTCTAGACACATTTCTTGCAGCATTAACAAGGACAGAAAAAAATGCAAACCCCCTTCTTTTAGTTTGGACTCATCTTGGCATTTGTCTTCTTCTGAAACTTTTTAGATGAACGGCACGATCTTGTGTCATAATTAGCGGTCATACCAGGACATAATTGGTGACATGTTAGCAATTCTGATATAACCGGCATCCAGCACATTGACTCTTCTGCTAACAGAATCCCATTTCCTATCCTTTTTGTTCAACTGAGTTGTGCATGCTTATAGACCTTCTATCTCCACTTGGTTCATGAAGCATCCTAGTAAAATGTCAGGAGATTAATACTTCTTAGGAATTTCAGATTCGTTTTCCAAACTTGTCACTGGTCTATTCGTTGTCAATATACCTTCTTTCCACAGATGATCCAGTAGATGTATTGCCCTAATAGACATTCCTGGCTTTTCTCCGAAATCAAACACAAATTCGATTTCTCTGAAACAGACACTGGTAAACTAAATCTGACTTTTCCATGACAAGTATAGAATCAGCAGATGTAATTAGGACAGAAATCTTTTGGCTATGGTACTTGACTTGTATCATTAGAAGCCACAACTTTCACCATGCAGCATGGGCAACATTTTTGTTCCCATCATTGTGAGAACCTAGGCTATCAATATCCATACTGTCATCCTCATTACTCCTCATTACTTCTCATGTCTACTGAACTGATGTCCTCATCAAATTATCTGCCCTGATTATCACTGTCATCCTCTCCTCTCCTTTGTTTTGATTTTGTCTTGTATCTTCCTCTCCTATGACATAGGAGATACTTGTGGATGTGGAGGCAGAAGCATAGGTGAAGGCACATTAGGTATTACAGGAGGCACAGGTGGAACACAATCGGTGTGTAAAGCCTTCAAAGGAACAACCAGAAAGAGGTGAGGTAATGATGAAGTTGAACCTGGTTCTGATGGCACCATTGAGAGACTAAAACTGACGTACCGGGGTTCTGCAATCTATTGTAAAAGCCAAATATCATGCTTCCCAATTGTGGGTGTATTTCCAGTGGCACATTCACCATGGGCCTATGTGGTGTAGGACACTGAACATCATCTCATTATGCTGCAACAAAAGAGGCTCATCATTTCATCTGCAATGGCTGTATTCTCTTCAATCCCCAATCCCAAAGCATTGTGCAAAAAAATTAGGTATCCTCATTGATGACACCCTATCCATGAAGGACCATGTACGGGCCCTTTGTCGCAAGGGTTTTGCCACCATGAAACTGCTACACAGGCTTTTTCCCTGGATCCTACTAGACTGCTGAAGAACAGTCACGCAGGGCTTGCTTATGAGTCAGCTTGACTATGGCAATGCTCTATTTGTGGGCATGAACTAATCTCTCTTCACTCGGTTACAGGTGCACCAAAGTGCCGCAGCCAAGCTGGTATGCAACAAAAACAGATTAAGCTCAGCATCAGAGTGCATGAAAGATCTGCACTGGCTTCCCATGCGCCAAAGAGCGGTTTTCAAACTACTCAGCCATGCTCACAGAGCACTATTCCAAAATGACCCTAAAATACTACAGGGAAGACTCAAGTTCTATGTCCCGACAAGTAACCTGCGGTCCTCATATCTGGCACTAGCCAGAACTAAACGTATAAAGAAAGTAAGGTCCGCAGGACGCTCCTTCTCATACTTGGCAGCTAAGAGATGGAACGATCTCCCCACAGACCTACGACTCACATCCAACTATCTGGAGTTTCGAAAAAAACGGAAAACTCATCTGTTCCCAAAAAACGAACACCTTCCTGCCTGTTCCAGCAGCCTAATACCCTCGCTCCTGCTATCAGCGCCTTGATATCCCCTGGGATGAATGTCACGCTCTATAAATAAATAAATAAATCTCCTCATCTAATTGTACAGTGACATATTTAATGTTTAAGTCTCTAACAGCTAATGCAGTCTTGCTCTGTACAAGCAGTTCATGTTTATATTTTTCTTCTGTCAAGAAACTGTCCATGCCTGAATGAGGATACATTTCTTTTGAGCTTCTGAAACCTTCATACTACTACCCAGAGGACGAACACTGTAAAAACCTTTCTAGAGGATAAAATGATGAAGGGGAGAGAAGTAAGGACAGGAGAGGAATAGTCAATGGAATTAGTGAAATGGAGAGAGTTGATGTGACTGTTACAACTGGTGGGAAGGTCACTAAGGTAAAGAAACATATTTGAAGAAACTGACGATGTAATCGAAAATGCTGTCGAAGAAATTGGCAGATTCGTTAATGAGGTTAACCAATGAGGGCGGCAGCAGAGGAGTTAAAAACAGGAAAAATAAACCTAGTAACTGGAACCAAAAGGCAACTTAAATTGACTTTCAAGGACTGAAATTAAACTGACAAGCGACTGGCCTCGGAAATTGACATGGATCATGAGGATTCCTATATAAGCGCACTCGCCTTTGTTTATGCAGGCACACTCACAACTGTCAAACCAACGGATGAACCTATCATCACTGTAGAGAAATGTCTTTTCTTTTGTGATGAAACATTTAATGGTAAGATAGTCAAATCCGGAGAAGGTAAAGCTTTTGCCTTTTTGACTGGATTTCAAAATCCAACAAAGCATGGTTGACCATTTGGGAGTGTTTTTGTGGGATGGCAGGCCTGTGACGAACATTGTCCACACTGTTTTTTCTCACCTTTTTTTCTTTTTCTGCTTCTGTCATTCCTTTATCTGGTGACCAGCAGTCTAGCTCTTTTAAAAAAAGGCTCATAGTGTCTGAATGTTTTGAATGGACAGGACCAAAATGCATAGATTTGCCCTGCTCCTCCAGTCTAGCCAGTGCCAATCATCTATCTCTATCCTTTACAGTTTTTTTCAGCAAATTCAAACAAATATGTCATGTTGATTCCGATACAGGCAAGTTATAGAGAGTGCATGCCTGTCATTGCTGTAAGTTTCACTCACCACATTTGTCACATCTTGTAAAAATATTTATTTTTTAGATGTTCCTTTAGCCATTGCTGGTGCTTAGTGCGCATCTTCAATGCAGAAATAATATTCTGGAAGAATTCCTTAAAAAATTTGTATTTTTTTAAGACAACTTAGGAGAGCTTTTGACATGTTCTCTTCACATTGACTGCGTAGTGAAGATCTGGCAGCTAGATATGGGTGCCTATCCATATGGTTCTGTTACACTGCCATTGAACATTGGTTACCAAGGATTACAAGCCGGATGACAAAGAATATTCAAGCATTTGAATCCATGAATGATCCAACTGAACATCACAGAACTGGTGGATTAACGTCAGTTCACACATTTAGGGTGCTTCATGTGGTGCCTTAAAATACAATATGCTGTAGGCAATGATATCTTTCATTGGATTAAGAAAAAGGAGACTAGAGATAGTCTGGTAGAGAGATTTCAAACAGAAGCTCAGGATGGCTGAATACGTGAAAAGTTCAGACGATATCCACTTTAAATACATTAGCCTACAATTGACTTAAATTTTACACATTTACATAATCAGTGGTTATCTTTCAAATATGGCAAACATTCGGCCCTATTTTGCTGTGAAGACTATACAGGAGTCAAATTCAGCTGTAAGTAGTTCAGACCTCTAACATCGCAACGGTATGACCTGAACCTTGAGGTTTTCCATTGTAAACTTAAAGCATCTTCAAACTACATTTTCAGACACTTTTCTTGATGTTATGTTATGTTATGAGGTTTTATAAAGCGCACAGCTGCCCCAGCAAAGGGGCGTTCCGGCGCTGATAGCAAATGGAAAGGGCGGCAGGTGACAGAAAGGAGGCCTAAATTGAAGGAAAAAGGTGGGTCTTAATAGCCTTGCGGAAAGCTAAGTAGTTATCAATGTTCTAATAAAGATAATGAGTCAATGATATTATTTACTCATAACCTGGTGCTCCTTAATGTCACTCTATCTTAATTTTTTTTCTTTTTCTGGATCTGTGTGTGTGCATTTGCAGGCTAAAGTTACGTCAGGAAAGGCAATTGATGGCTATGCGGGAAGAGTCTATGGGGGACTAATGTCAGGACCTGAGTAAAGAAAGGAATCCACACTAACAGGGAGGAACAAGCAGAAGACATCTGATAAAAGTAGGTCAATGCATAAAAGACTTTGGGCCATATGTATCAAAATGTTCTTTTGCGTTTCTCAAATAGCAATTTTTTGTGAATCGCTATTTGAGAATCGCAAAACGCTATGTATGTAGGATTTGCAAATAATCTTACGAATCTTAACTATTCCTTTGCGATTCACAATTAAGAAATACCTCCCTATGCATTTCTATGAGCCTAGAGGCCCATCGGAATGAATAGGAACACATTCTCATTTTGCGATTCTCAAATAGAGAATCGCAAATTGAGAATGCAATTTCAAGGGATCCAGGGTGTCAAAAGGACACCCTGTTGCACCCCTGAAATATGTATGTGCGCCACATGGCACTTTGACAAAATGCAAAAAAGTGAATTTTTCACAGAAATCGCAAATTACCACCAACTTGAATTTGGTGGTAATTTGCGATTCTTAAGGCCACATTGCACTTTTTCTGTGCTTCTTACATTTCATTTAAGGAATCACAATTTGCGATTCCTTAAATGCAATCGCAAACAAGGGATTTGCAAATTTTGCGATTCCTTATTTTACGAGGCTGTTTTTCATTCATACATACCACTAAGCCCAATTGCGATCGCAAACGCCGCAATTCTGCGAATTTCGGCATTTGCGATCGCAATTTGGAATGATACATATGGCTCTTTACCTCAGAGGCATATCCAACCCAAACTCTCTCATATTTAACTGACAATGGACATGCACCAACTATGTATATAATTCCTCTCAGGCTTTTGAACCTACGAAATAGTAGCTGCAGTCACTGACAAAAAATGTCACCTTTGTTCCCCATTCAGTAATACAACATTTAAACAGGCAACTTCAGGGTCCCTAGTGAGGCAATGAGGTTATGTCTGTGGTATTCTGTAGCAAGAGCTGCCCTGGGATATTTTCACTGGACAAGTGGAAGTCACAGTCCATTGTGAAAAGTCAGTGCTATTGCTGGGATCTTTGTTTGTTTACATGGGGAAGTCAGATGTTGCGTATGATAACACAGCTTCTGGGCAACTGTCAACGGAGTCAGAAGCTGAGCCAGGAAAGTTGGCAGTCATAGGAGCATGGGGAAATCAGTGCTGCAAATGTGGCCAAACAGAAGGAATCTTTAATATGCTAGGAGTCTGGGAGTCTGAAAAGGGCGTTAGGTCATCAGTGAATCGGCATGAGAAGTCGCTAGGTTAGGCAGGGGTATAAGCAAGTAAAAACACTCAATTGCACAGTGTAAAGCAAGAACCATCTTCAAAGTAGCATGTTGCTCAGTGTCCCTTTATGTGGTACTGGATTTCACGACGGTTCGTGTGGCCAATTCCGGAGAGGTTGCAGCATCATTAATGTACAGAATCTGAGCCAGAGTCACACTGGAGAACAATGCAGTGTGCAGCTGGACAAAGGACAGACTGCTTTTGCATTCCAAGTGTCCACTCATACTGAGCGTTCCTCCCCTACACAGAGGGTATTATTACAAGTTCCGTGAAAAGATAACTCCAAGGTTGCTCTCGGAAACAATGCTCACTCTTTTTTCATTAACTTAAGGAATTGCAGGAGTTTTTGTCACATTGTTATATCAAACAAAATAATTCTGAGGTTGTTTCTTAATGATATGTACACATTGAAAGTCACATAATATTCTGCTGTCAGGACACTAAGTTTGAGATAACCTTGAAATCTTGACAACCCTGTGTCTATATTCATCTACCTATGTACCATTCGAAGTAGGAAATATATTTTGAAGCTCCTTTTAGGCCATTGTAGCATGGATCATCTGTCACAACCCTGGTCTCCAGGTCAATATGTGCTTTCCCTAGTGTAGGAGAAACTCAATCAAATAAACTGACTCCTGTGTACTCTTGTCACTGTGTCCATATCATCTTATCCACCTAATAATCATATGCAGGGATTCACATACCATTAACATGGGTAGATGTACCAATCGATTAGACATGATAAAATTAACCTTCAAGAAAAGAAATATCAATATCTACAAAAAAATCTGCAAATTCTCAATACAAGACGTAACTGACGCCAATTTTCTTTGGAGTTTGTATCCCACACACAAGAATAATGTACGTAAGTAAATGATTTTTAATAAACTCTTTTTGGAGAAAGAAGTAAACAAAAAAACACTCCATGGAATAAACATCAACAAAGTAGAAAACTTCTAAATGGATGGTCTAAATCATGGCTACTGCACTTTCATGGTTGTCTGCTAAAACCAGGTCTAGTTGAGAGTGGTATGGACTAGATAAGGAAGTTGGTATACACACTGAATTTTACATGGCTGCTAAAAGCACTTACAGTTTTGCATTGTGACAGTCAGGAGTCGGATTCCTCCCGCGTAATAGGCTGGTGCCTGGTTCACTTTGGACAACTTCTGAAGAAGCTCCTTCACAGATACCAAAGTTTCTTTCCCCAAAGCGAACTCCTCCAGTGCTTTCTCCTCCTGGATAGCTTTCTGCTCATGGAAGTCTACCTCGTTCAGATAATCTGAGAAAGCAAACATGTTTCTATGTACTATTGTCAGAGGCCATTTGATTTGTGCTAGTAATTCTTAATCAAACCGCGTGAGCTTGCACACCAGGATATAAACAGATAAAACTCGTGCTATAATTCAGTGAATTTCTACCATATGCTATGCAAATTGGATGTTCAAACTATGTTGCAATAACAAATCAAATAAAAGATTCAAAGGTGTTGAACAAATGTGTATGTATTCAGGGAGGGGGACAGTAATTTGAGAACTCAAATCAAAGCTCACATATGTGGACATTGAGGTGGAGGGGACAGTTTAAGTGGCAAACAACTGAGGCACCTTGCCAGGCTGGGATGAACAACCAGAACACAATATTAGTTTAGGCCCCAACTATCACAATCCGATTATATCAAAGTTCTGAATAGTAGCTGTTAGCGAAGTGAGTCAAGAGATAGATGGTGTTGAGGAAATGAATAGGTGGACAAAGAAATACCTTGAAGTGTTTATAGACATATTGGGAAAAGTAAACAGCTTTCAACAGACAATAGCTCTGAAACAAAAGACCACACCAGTTGTAGCACAAGATACCTTCGAGTTTAACGGATGAACTGAGAGTACAGTTGGAAAGATTGTGCAGTTTCGGAATCATACAGCTGATCAGAAGCTGAGAATGGCTTGCATCCATGGCTCTGGAATGCCAACATGATAAATCTTCAAGATTGTGTCTAGACATGCGTGATCTTAACTGTAACATTTGGGTGGATTGCGAATCATTCATCATTAGACATGCCTGTGACTTATTATCATTGCGAATCATTCATCATTAGACATGCCTGTGACTTATTATCAAACATAGTTGCGCTAGAAGCCTAGACACTTTACTGCCTTTGTAAAGAAACTGCATACTGATACAAACACATGCCCTCTGGATTGGCTGCTGCAGGTTCTGTTTTTCAGAGGGTAATTATGAATGGCTGTTCAGGAGTGAAAGAAGAGTAAAATATTTCCAGTTTTTGGAAATATTGAAAATAAATTGTTTGATATTGAAAAAGAACAACTCAGGTTTTTCAGTTTAATTGTGTATGTATTTAGATAATATTTAGGACACCATGATTCTGAGGTAGGGTTACAGACCAAAGTAAAAATATTTAAAGTGATAAAATCAGGCCCCAGTGCCAGTGTTCTTTCCCTAAAAACAAGATAAATGGTTTAATTGCAACACAATTGGCACACACTTTGGCACCCCTGTAGGTCCCTAGTGAGTGGTACCCCTGGTACCTAGGGCATAGGCATCAAAGGGGGTCTCTAAGGGCTGCAGCATGTATTATGCTACCCTAAGGGACCCCCATACAAATTGCATGCAGGCTGCAATTGCAGACTGCGTATCCTGGTGCAAACCATGAGTGAAAACGCAACATGGTACACTTACTGTGTGCCATGCCAAAGCCACCCCTATAGCAGGCCTTGTAGCCCAAAGGCAAGGTGCATTATATTACTTGTGAGGGAATATCTGCATGAACAAATATGACCCTGTGCTGTTTGGTTAAATTAATAGATGGTACAAGTGAACAGGGAAGCCATCTTAAGTATATGTACTGGGCACTGGTCATTATGAGTTCCCCAGATACATGATGACTTTACTGAAACCTATTGTGTTTGGTATCAAACACCATGTCTTAATAAATCTGTGCTGTTGCTACTACTAACTTTATTATGACATGCAACCAGCGGGCACTTTAGACGTGCCCCCTGAAACTCCTACCAGTATCTAGTGTACTGACTGACTGGTATTGTCCAGCCTGCCACCACAGACAAGTTTCCGACCCCTGCAGGTGAGAGCCCATGCTACTTGAGGCCAGAAACAATGTCTTCACCGAGGAAGGTATTCACACCTCCTCCAGCAGGATGACTAGTGATATAGCATATAAAGGGCAGAGGCTTCAAAGTCCCTGCCGCCTTTGATGTGTGACCCCGGCTTCCCTCAGACCTGGGAGATGCCACCCCCTGCCCTGAGGCGCATTAAGAAATTAGGTATGCAAGTAGGCATGCTGCACCACCAGGCTAGTCACACCCCTAAGGTGGGCTACCTTATGGGCTCCACGAAAAAGGGGTTCCACCATCTTGCTTTAGGTGGAATAAGGAACTCTGGGACAAGGTCAGGCCCACCCCCACAGGAAGTGGTCATATAGGGGGTGTAGGGACCCCAGGGGAACGTAGCTCATTGGCTACTATCCTTCACAAGTTGCAAGCGTCAAGGCTTGTTTGTGCTCACCACCGCCACCAAAACGTACGTCGAGGGACTACGGAAAAAGACTGCTCCACACCAAAGTGGCTTTGCTGTGTTTCTTTTCCCTCTTCTGCGGGAACACTAAGAACCATGAGAACCTCTAACTCACTGACCCATTGGACAAAGCCCCTCTGCACCTGAGCTCCCCAGTCTGAGCCCATGTACATCCATAGATCCATAGAAATGGCACAGAACAGCCAATGCGTTTCGTCCACTACATGTGGACTTCATCAGGGTGTAGTTTCTTCAAATTATTGGAGCCTGAAGCATGCCGTGATATGTACTCTGGATCAGTACAGGCAGAAGTAATCGCTTGTCCTTCGTTGGAACCCCAAATATATATGGGCCAACAAAACTCATCAGAATTCTTGGATATATGGCAAGGAAGCACCGTGATATGTGTCTTCTCCCGCCTGCCGAATCGGAAGGACAGACGATTACTTATACCTGTACTGATCCATAGTATATATCACGGCATGCCTCAGGCTCGAATATTTTGAAGAAACTATGCCCTGATGAAGTCCACATGTAGTGGATGAAACGCGCTGGCTGTTCTGTGCCATTGCTATGGAAAATAAAGTGACCTGGAGCGCCAAATGAAATGAATGGACTAATTTTACTGATCTGGTTGTGCTCTCCACACCCATTTGTTGATATTTTCTATCCCGTCAGCATTGAACTTCTCACCATGTGAAATGTTGATGGTTAACACATACATTCAAACTTAAACTTGTACGGCATAAAGAATGTGCTGCATTTAATGGATTTCAGCATGTGGACTGAGGTGCAGGTATCCAGGACTGGCAGTTCTAGCCCAGAAAGTGGGAGTTGTGGACCAGAATCAGTGATGCACCACATCATTCTGAGCACATGGAAAAGCTTAACAAGCCTGTGAGTTGGATCTGTGAATGAGAAATATGTAACGAGTGACAAATACATGACTATACAAGTGAAGGCTATCGGTGAGTGGCCAAGTTGTGGCTGAGTATTAACTGGGCCAACAACTGTGTGACTGAGTGATGGACATGTGGGGATAGACTTTCTATGTAGTATGCAGGAGTGAAATTGAATAGCAAATGCCCCCTGTTTAAATTAGTGCTTTGAAAAGATTTAAGAAAAAGAGAACCCAACATATTCATATATATGGGCCAAAGCTTCATTCCGACTTATAATGATCCTCGCCTCAGCAATGGGAAATGAGAGGGTGCATCACTTGCAATGCCCCTTCATCCCTTGGGATGCTCTGCTTCAAGCTGCCAATACCTGAGATGGATCAAGGCACAGAATGACAACCATATACTAAGGTCATTGATCTGTGCCAGTGACTGGTAGCTGAAAGGTACACTGTCAGGTCAGGGAGACATGCAGGAGCTTGTTAATTGCAGACACAATTCCAGCATTCTTAAAGTAGGGCAGGGCTGAGATATCATATGGAAGCTAATGGATACCTAAAGAGATTTTATAAATCAAAGGTTAAGGTCATACAAAGATTCTGGGGTAAATTGCGCTATGATTAGTCAAACTGTATAAGTGAAACATTTTTTATTCTAAAAGACATGCTACAAAATGAGAGCGATGAACCAGTAGCAACATAAACTGTGTAATGAGAACTGTTGAGAAAGAATGTCTTTCCTAGTCACAACAAAATAGTAATTACAAAAAATAAAAGTACCTTTTACTAACTTTTCATGTTTGTGGTCAATTTCAAGAATTTTCTGATAGCAATTCCTGGCCTAGATGAGGAAACAATCACATTAAGATTTTTTTTTTTTAAATGTTAACAAATGAAGTGTGGCAGTGGATAGGAGGACATTGTATACCAAGATTACATCCTTGTTTAATACAGTTTGACCCCTGAAACACTTAACTAAACGGTGTTTACTGTATGCAAGAAACTCTGAAATCAAAACAGTACAGATTTATTGAGAAAATCACTGGTTATAAGTATTTTCACCTTCAAATGTGTATAGTGCAGCATACCCCATACATATCAACTGATGAACCCCAAACTTTCAAAAAATAATGTTATCAATATTAGTAAACTTACATTGTTTCCATAGTGAAGTGTCGGCAAAACACCACAAACAACAGAAAACCTTAGGATATATAGACCTAGCAGAGTTCTAATATTCCTTCTCAAGAACATAATGGGACCTTACCTCACCATAGTCCTTTAGTCCAAGATTCGCTTTTCCCATGTGAACGTACGCTTTAATACATTTTTCATTGCACTGCATGAATAAGAATCATAAATCAGTTAGTTTACGCACATATGCTTGTCTACTAAGTGCTAATAAGTTTTGTAACATGACATTTTAATTGTTTGAAAGATTATGTTGTAATATTATATATAAACATTCACAATGGTGTTCACCCCTCACCCTATGGGAGGCATATAAGCCTGTTCTTCGTGGGCAGGCAATCTCGCTGATCTCCGGCCATAAAAAGGAAAAGGCAAAAGTGGTGAAGACCCTGGAGCAGGAGGTGAGCCAATTAGAATTAGTCCACTCTCAAGACCCCTCAGACACAAATACACACCGACTTCACCTTAAAAAACCAAGAATACAAAGAATACTTATGGGAGGACGCGAAAAACCGACTAACTGCCACCCGGCACACAGTATCGAAGTAGGGGATAAAGCCTGCAATCTCCTGGCTCGATAAGCGGGAACGAGCTGATCGATGGGTGGCGGAACTTCAACTTGCCACTGGAGAAATCACAACAGACCCCTAAACAATAGCAGACACTTTGGCGCTTCACTATGCGCGTGTGTATGCCCCGGCAACCACAGTACAGCAGGTAGAAGCGATGGCATTCCTCCGAGACATCCAGCTCCCCACACTTACAAAGGAGGAGACTCAATTACTAGAAACAGAATTCACAACCAAAGAACTAACAATAGCAATAGGAAACATACAATCAGGAAAAGCCCTAGGGCCCAATGGTATCCCAATAGAACTATATAAAAGAGGCACAACTAAAATCACCCCACACTTACTAAAGATGTACAACTCCAGCTTAGAGACGGGAGAGCTCCCTAAAGATCAGAGAACGGCGACAATAGTGACCATCCATAAACATGGGAAGCCAGCCCGAGAGTGTACCTCTTTCCGTCCCATATCTTTGATTAACGCAGAGGCCAATATCCTGGCCAAAACATTGGCCAACAGAATGACACCTCACCTAAATTCTGCTCTTGGATAAGGCTACTATATACAAAACCACTCGCACACGTAGTGGCAAATGGACACATATCCATAGAATTCCCTTTGGGACGTGGAACAAGACAAGGCTGCCCACTGTCACCGCTCCTTTTTGCACTTGTACTGGAACCTTTGGCAGCCTGGATAAGGAAAGATCCGATTATCCGCGGGCTCCGCTGGGCAGAAGGATGGGAAGATCGTAAATCCTTATATGCAGATGACGTTCTGTGTATATGGCATCCCCCAAACGCTCATTGCATAGACTCATAAATATATGTGAAACCTATGGAAGGCACTTTGGATACACTATTAACTGGAGCAAATCCGTTATATATGTCCTGAAGAACAAGTTACTTAACTTCGGTAACGATGTATCTGTAAGAAACATTAGTTAGTTAGATTCCTCACCTTAGAATATCCCCAGGCGTCAGACTGGATCCGGAAGATTTTTCGTCAGCAATACCACTTGCGCGTCGCTAGGCGTCGTCTGCGGCTCCGTGTCCGTCGTCGGCGTCGTGCGCCGGAATGACGTCGTCGGAGTACTTAGACGCCGCCCTCGCGCGCTGACGTCAGTTCTTCTTTTTTCCGCGCCAGTAAGCGCAGATCCGGGAGCGGCTCTCGATTCGGCGCAGTTCCGGGTCTATCCGCCGGAACAGCGGGTCCGGGATATTCAGGCCCTGATTCCCATCTTTCGGCCTCTATCCTGGGTTTCGGTCAGGCTAGTGTTGCGGCTTCTGGGGCTGATGGCCTCCAGCATCCTACTAGTGCATCACGCCAGGCGGCGCATGCGGGCTCTGCAGTGGGACCTGAAGTTTCAGTGGGCCCAGCATCACGGCAACCTGTCCGACCATGTCTACTACATGGGCTCCAGGGCTGTTTAATCAGGACCTGCCAAGTAATGGATGTAAACCTTTCTATCACACACAAGAACACAAGTGTGGATAAAGACAAGGTATCATGAACAGTGCCACAGGGATCCTCTGTGTCTTGCTAGCCTTTCTGTAGACATACGTGTGTTCTTGCTGCAACTCCCAGAGCAGTATCAAATGAGCATGCAAAATCAAGTTACGTAAAGAAGACCACAACCCTAGACCACATGCTCTACCAGATTGAAAATAACTTACTTTGCACTGACAGAGAAACAGATACAGGCTCACCATTCTTTGTTTAGAAATCCTTGCTAAGCAACAAGCATCGGCAAAGAAAACAGGTCTTGCCTATGTGAGATCTATTGGCTTTCTCAATGTTTTTTAAGGTGTTGCACACCAAAGCGAACGGCTGTGCAACATGGCTTAAAGTGAAAAAGGTGCTTTTGCCCAGCGCGGACCGTGTCATATCACTTTTTTTAACCATGTTGCACAGATGTCCATGCTGCTGTGCAATATGTAAAGAAAAAGCAAGGGGGGTGAAACAGGAGAGGGAGAGGGGAAGGGAACAGCAATAACCAGCAATAACAGACAGCAGGAAGAGGGGGGATGAGGAAAACAAAATGAGGGAGTTTCGGGGGAGGAGGAAGGGAGTACCAGACCGGGGAAAGGGGAGGGGAGAAATAATCTCGCAATCACAGCATGAGCAGCGGATGGGCACAAATTAAGTAGATTCAATCTGTGCTTAGTCCATGCTCCATAGACAGGAACGGATGTCAGGCTTGGCCTGTGCTGCCAATTAGGTCGCTGCAAAGAAGAGTGACATTGAAGCCAAAATATATTAAGCAAAGAGCGGCCTTCAGGCGCTTTTTGTAAAAATTACTTTCTCGCAAGCTACAGGACATGCAGTGAATGCGCTGTCTGGGAGGCGTATTCAATTCTGACCTCTCCGTATGTGCCCTAAATCAATGTGGTGGTCGGGACATATATTTACAGCTTTCCACACTCATGAAAATCCAGCACAACTCCAAAATGACCATCATAGGGATTTGTAGGAAACCCTGGGGACAAGACAGCTGGACTATTCCATAGTGGCCTATAGTGAGATCCCAACAAACACATCAAAACATTACAAAGGGTTCATAACCAGGCAGGTAGCATACACCTTCACTTCAGGAATTCTTCCTTCCTTCCTTACTTCTTACTGCATCCCAATACTGCCTTAAGGGTTTGGTTAAATGTACAAAACCCAAGAATATGAGAGCGAAAGCTCCTTTGAGCAACGTATTGTTAATAAAATTAAGGAAGATAATCCAGGTGTACAGTGTACAGGAAAGAGGATATTTAAGGAGCGATCAACTCAAATGTATTGCTATTTTGTCTGGGAAACAACCTACTGCTTCCTAGTAGGGATAAGCGGCATTCATTGTCTTTCGCTGAAAATTGAAATGTGATTGCAGCTATAGAGCTCCTGAAAATCTAGCCTACTTTTCACTCCTTAGTCTGGTATTTTTAAATGAACATAGGTTATGAGTTTGAAGTCTTTAGATTGAGACTAAAAGACCTACTGTGGCTGCAGGCTCCTTGTATTTATTTGCAGTTGATAACTTGATAGTCACAGTCTGTGGAGGATTATATTAAAGATTTCTTGACAAAATTGCAAACTTTAACTAGATTGTCTTAGTATAATTCTGTTTCATATTCTAATTATATAATGTTTTAAATTCTGTGTAATGTTTATGTGACTAGTGGTCTTACATTTATAAGATTAGTAAACCTTCTAATACTTTATTCAGTGATGTAGACATGGAAGTATTCATGAAATGCTGCACTGGTTCTTGCAGGGCAGTTAAAATGAAACATTTTGGTGAGTCGTATCTCATGAAAGCGTAAAGGATTGCTTTTGCTCAAGAAACTGCTGTATTTTCTAAGGCACTAGTGTTCATTTTGCCTCAGTATCCTGTAATCCCAGTTTAATAATCACGCTACTGTAAGAGCTGCAAGAAATGCCTTTAATTGCACATATATCCTGCCTAATTTGCTTCTCTTTCCAGAGTAATTCAGCCATTCCCATCACATAATTTAGTCAGGTACTGCCACAGAATTCCAACAGCCTAGCTAAAATAGCACCCACCGAGCTAGAGCTGCAATTCAGGAACGCTGCACGTGCAGACTCTTAAAAAAAGACACAGAAAGAAAAAAAACTCACCAACTTGGGGTGAACCAACGCTGAAACATCTAATCAAATCCTTAGATACAGACATTTACCCCAGAAATCCAATATCCGCCATTGAAGCCTTAATGAGAGCAAATTGCTGTACTTCGAACTGTGTGGCCTCTCTTTCATCTACTGCCACAGAGGTAACTCAAAATTGATTAATGAGACGTGCACAGCAATCAGAAATAAGTAACTCAGACATCCCAGCAAATAGGTTCATATCCCTGCACTACCAAGCAATCGCCGCCCTTTCAACCCTTATCCAGGAGACTTTTCAGAAGGAATTAAACCTAGCTTATTGTAGACTCTCGTAGGATCAGGGCTGTACATGTAGTGGCCACAGAAATTCAGAATTTCTTGGGATTATGTTGTTTTCTGAGAATCCTTCAATGCATTAAACAGTTCTTGGTTTACCTGATTTAACTCAGTTTGTAAATGTAAGGTATTTGTGTGGATACAAATACATTTGTTATATCTTTGAAGGACTTCATACACAATCCCATAATAGCTTATTATTTACGGGCCACTTTTTGCTGCAGTTCTGCTGAAAATGGTAGAAGTAGCTATCAATTTACTAAACTGTGTTCGTTTTATCGACTTCAGAAAGATGAAAGTCGGAGTAGTACTTACTTATATTACAAAACAGTAATGCCCTGGTGGAATTCAGATGTTAGTATTGGGTGCTTACTCACAAGCCCTTCTTACCGGTTATAATGGTTTAGCTTGTCATAAATGATGGTTAAGTAATTGACATTTTGCAGCAGAAAAGCACATACCAACAATAACAGCTGGTGTTGACACTGTGTGGTGAAACTCCCAGGCTCATGGCTGGAAACGGAGGGGGGTGCATTAAATACTCATGGAAACCAGTGGCTCCTACGCTGCTTCTAAGCACTCAAGTTGGTCTACTGTTTATTTCAGGGGCTTATATGGTACACAATAATCTAAATCCGCAAAGGATTAGTAACACAGAGTCGGCAAGCTTCTTGAAGGTGTGCATCCTTCCAAAGTAATTCTTGAATTTTTCAAAACTTCCTGAAAGATAGTTGATTTTCCAGCACTTTCTGAAAGAGGTGTAGTGTTTCAGTCCTTACTGAAAGACAGCAAGATTGTTTTTCCGCCTCAAACTGTCACGTTTTCAATCCTTCCCTGAAGATAATCAGCTTTTCCAGGAAGGTTCTTAGTTTCTCTGATGCATCCTTGATGGATGTGAGTTTTCCAGAACCTTCCACCTGCTCCTCAAATTTTTTTGACCCCCTCCCTGAAGCCACGAGAACTTTTCAAGATGTTGTCATTAAAAAGGACCTGGGCCCACTGTACTCTAGGGAGGGTGTCGTCAACTGTCAGCCCGCGTCCCCTTAATTCCAACTGGTCATGCGCAAGGACGTCACAGGAACTCACAACTCTTATTATGTGGCATAACGCAAAATAATGCGACCCCTGCATACAGAATGCAGAGAAGGGAGGGGCCCTGTCAATCCCATGTCTCGAAGTCTGGGCAGAATTTTGATTACGCTGGAGTAATCAGAGTAATTTCTGCATAACTCTTTGACATGGAATTTCCGAATACGCCTGCTCGCATATTTAAGAGTCATTTGGGGGTATAAAATCATTCACTATTCATGTTCTGCCATATTTAGAACTAAATGCCGGCAGTACGTTGGGTGAAACTCCTACCCCAAGAGCACATTTAGTGAGCGTGGCTGCTCGCATTCGCTATTCATGTTCTGTTACATTTAGCGCTATTTCTCAACACTAATGCATCGCTGTGTCCATTTGGGGCCTTTTTGCTCTAAGAAATAGTGCTAAATGCAGAATTACTCCTCCCACGTAATTCACTCATAATCTTACCGACATTTTAGGTAATTCCACATGATCATGATATACGGAATTACGTGAGTTACGCCCACCCCTAATTTTCCTACAGATATTCATAGACTTTGGATTGAATGGTGGTCTTCTGAAAGCTTTGTTATGCAGCCGCCATGGACAACAGTGGAAATGGTTATCACCAAGTTACTAATCTAAACCCACTTGGATTACGCATGACACCGTAGGCCTAGAGACGGGCTGGAGGCATTTACGGTTCTAAAGATTGTGGTTTTATTGTTTCACAGTCACGCGCACACTTAATTCTGGTCAGCAGAGGCTTTTGCGTATATAGTATTTTCATGGCTTTCTGGCCTCCCCATTCATAAGACTTTGTATCCGCTTCAAAGTACTTTAGTGGTGCTTTGTAATATCATTAGGAACAACATATTTGCATTCATACGCCTGATAATAAACATGGATAAATCACAACATCCTTTTGCTGGCTTCATTTTATACATGCTTAATATTAATTCCGCATTAACAGCTAATCCTTTAAGCAAGAGAGGGTCTGTACCAGTATTTCTCTTGTTACTAAAAATACAATTTGCAAATAGCTCAGCATGCCTAAAAGATCCCCATTATATGGTCTGAGAGTTTTCTGCGCGGTCATTGTGAACCCTACTCAACCTGGGCAAGCTAGTAGTGTTACACACTGTTGCCTTTAATGAGTGAACAATGGTGTGTGTGTTCTTGTCTACAGTCCATGTCCCTGGCCATGGTGTAGGTCCCGCAAGCCCAATGAACGACCAGGATGAGAGTGAGCTTGGACGGTACAGGACACCACTCCATTTCCTGGCAATATATCAGCTGGGCACATGCAATACGGTTTTTGTTTTGTTTTTTTAGAGTTTTATATAGCACGAACTAGACCTGAAGATATCAGGTATCAGAGTGCTTTACATGAGCACCAGTTTGGTTACAAGGGACACTTTAATGTTTGTTAGGCACAGGGAGATTAAGTGATTTGCCCAGAATCACAGGATGTTGAGCGTCGTTGCCGTGACTCCAACTCAGTTCCCCAGCTTCAAGGTCGACCGCTCTATCAGCAAGGCTATATCCTCTCCACTGTTCAGGCTGGTAGTCAGGGCTTTAAAGTAGGATGAAACAAGCATTTGCAATGCAATAGGTCTCGCATTTACGCGAGTTTGAGCTATTGGCATTGTAAATGACAATGCCTTTTATTTATGTTTTAAAAACGAAAACAAAAATAAAAAGCATTGTCATTTGCAATGTCAATAGCTCAAACTCGCTTAAACGCGAGACCTATTGCATTGCAAATGCTTGTTCTCCGTGGCTCCTGTAAAAGAAGGAAGGGTGATCGGGGCAGGAGACAGAAAGAGTGATCGAACGTGGACATGCAGTGGCCTCGCGGATGGAGGTCTCAAGCAACAGAAGGAAGCGGAGGAGGGTTCATAGGAAATCAAGACAACGTGCGCGAGGCGTCAGAAGCACAAGGGTGGGCTTTAAAAAACAGTAATAATGAGAATACCACATTGGCCCAAAAGTGAGCCTTCAGGGACGTATTTTTCCATAATGTGACCACCCCGCAGCAGCTACAACTATTATGTGGAAAGCCTCACTGGGTTATGCTGGGGTGTTTTTTCCATAAAGACAATCTATATATACATAGGCTAATGTAGAAAGCAACAAAATAGATGAAACTATTATCCAGCCAGTGAAAATATGATATAAAGGTAAGAATTTAAAGAATACAATTTCCCGAAATGCCACATGGAATGTCACGCGTCGTCATGTCATGGGCTTTGATAGCGCTCGTTATGATGTGACTTGCATGCTGCCTGACTTGTTCAGTCCCCCACTTCACTTTTTTAGGACGTGTGCCCTGACTGTATGGCATACTCTGAAATCATATGGAGCGCTCTACTTTGAAATGTAAATTTAAAGGCGCTCTTGGGAGGTGTAGGCGATGGCCAGTACCACAAACTGATAGTGTAGGGGTGTTGACAGCGCAAGTGATTTCGTTGCAGGGGATGAAAGACAGAGGTGAGAGAGAGGAGCTGTCAAGAGCGAATGAGATAAGCGGTGGCGCTCGCGCGGTCGACCAGTTCATTATTTCACACTCTAAAGCACTCTCCCCGTCTCTCTAATCGAGCGCCAGCAGAGAGGGGTCGCTGGTCCAAGTAAATTTCAGAGTAAAAAGCCGATTCTAAACAGTAAATGGAGACAGAGCTACCCCTGCCTGGCAACTGTTCCCGAGATCGTTCCTTTAGATGTAAAGAATCCGCTGTTCTTGTTTTGTATTTGTGGATTTTGCAAGTAGTGTAAGCAGGGCCAGACCCCGAACAGAATCAAACAGAGAATCACACAGATAAACAAGCGGAAGTGATCGCGTTTGCGATCAAACATCAAAGCGGCGAAAGTGAAAGTAATCGAGCAGAGCATCAAAGGGCTGGGTGAGAAGGGAGGGGGAAATGCAAGGAGCAGAGAGGAGCAGCTGTGCACGTGCACGCCATCGTGCACTCAAGCCCTAGGCCAGCAAAACCATGTGGGTAGCACTTTTGAAAGCCCACTTACAAAATGTCTCAAAGCGAGACCTAAAAACGGGGGGGGGGGCGCGGCGGCTCTCTAAGGGGCGTGGCCAATGTAATTAAGGACGTGGAATAAAACACACAAGCTAAAAATCTGTGCTTAGCATAGTGTGCCGCCCGACTTGTATTTTGCTGTTTCTGTCGTTGTATCCAGATAACTGATACAACAAGTAACATCATACCAACAACAAGTCAGGACTATTGGCTTTGTCAATAGTTGTTGGTTGCGTAAGATAAATAAGCAGCAACTATGGCTTGTATATGATATTGAAAAAGCTTCCACTTAAAGCCCTGGTGACAGCACGACAATGTCGCTGCTCTTGAGTTTCAAAAAGAGAAGGGAAATCCAGAGAGAAAATGACTCTCTTTAAAGGATTTCCCTTTTCCCTACAACGCTCTCCTGGCATGACGTCATGCCGTAATTTCTCCACTAGGGACAAGTGAGCAGTGTGAGCAGCACACATCGATGTGCCTTCTGTCACTGCAGTCCGGGAAAAAACGGACCGCCCGATAGGGACCCATTGCGAGGCCCCCTTAAAAAAATCTGCCGGTGCTCAGCACCGGTGAGACCCGGCCCACTTAAAGCCCTGCTGGAAGTATACTGGCGCTGGTAGGGTGCCTGCTCCGACCATTCTCAGGCCCAGTAAAAGATTTGCCACCAGTGAAAAAATCAAGCACAGTGAAGGGGCGTCCAAAATATATTTACCCTGTCACAACACTCAGCAGCTTAACTACTGGTAAAGATATCATTCTGGTAATCTCTAACCACTGTGCCACGGTAACCACAAATGATGTTGCAACATCCTTGTCTGGGCCTGGGCAGCCACTTCAGGGCTGTCACCTACATCACACAGAAAGTGCCAGTTCAACAGAAACAAGTGCTTGTTGCACTCACCGGCACAAATCAGGCACCGGGCCAGTTTCCCATTTCTGACGAGTTCCCAGAAATAAACTTTAGCACCACTGCACAAGTGCTGAGGCAACCAAAAAACTGCTGAATCTTTTACAGTAAGCAAACACGATCTGGAACACAAAAGCATTTCTGACGATTGGTTATTTCTGGATCACATCTATCTTTGCTGAAAGGTCTTTTGAAAACCTAAGCAAACTGCTCGCTCCATGGTTTGCATATTCCTATTGTGGGATATTATCTCTGCTTTGAATAATGGAAATCACCGACAAAAGGTTGCGGCAGCGTCAGGTGCACATGGCGACAGCCCATAAGTCAAAGCAGCCATCAACATCAGTCACGATCGTGTCAAACGACTATGCAGAAATACAGTATGACAACAAAATACCGTCCAACTGATGTATTATCTTCGGAGAGAATAGAACCTTCGCCCTCGAAACATGAGCACGGCCATTGATCTTGCGGAGAGGACAAGCAGTGTGTTGCAGGGGGCAAATCCGTTTCAAATGATTGCACTCTGGTGACAGACGTTTGGAATGACTTTTTGTTGCTCGTCAAGGTTTTTCAAGGTTGTGCCTGCCTAAGGTCTCGCTTATATCTCATGGATACTGAACATGAATATACAGAAGCAACCAGAGGTGGGCGACTGCCTCAGCAGAGAGGAATCCCAAAACACTAGCCCAAAAGTGGTCTGTTATTGCCAAAGCTTGATTAGTGAGAACTAGATTCGTAAGAAGTGCCGTAAAAACGTGGGGGCAGATTTATGAGCCCCTTGCCCCTCATTTACGCCGCCGTTGCGTCACTTTTGTGACACAGCGGCGGCGCAAATCCTGTGCCATGCTGCGGGGTATTTACAACGTGACGCATCTGGCAGATGCGTCACGTTGTAAAGCCCTGCGCCACATGTAGGCGTTCTGGAGCAGGGGGGGGGGGGGGGCATTCCGGCGCAGGAACGCCTCCTAAAAGTGGCTGAGTGAAATCTACAAGATTTCACTCAGTCACATTTAAGGCCATGCTGCGTCAAAACCCTGCACCTGCTTGAAGCAGGCGTAAGGATTGACGCAGCATTGTAATGATAAGGCACCCCCGAGCCTTGCTGGAGCTGCGTCGCGCTTGCGACGCAACTCCAGCAATGCGCCGCCTTTCCGACAGGAGATGCGTCACGCATCTGCCCATCCGAGTGCCACGGTGCGCTGCATTGTAAATGCGGCGCATCAGTGGTGGCGCACGGGTGGGCAGATGCGTCGCAACTCTTCTGGCGCATCTCTGCTGATTAGCAGAGATGCGCCAGACGTCATAAATCTGCCCCGTGCTGTCTTCAGTACAGGTGCAAACTCACAACAAGGGGCAGCACCTCACTGAGCCACAGATTGGTGGTTTCTAACCGCTGGCCCATCGTTCAATGCAGAGGGACTAGCAGTACTTTAAGGGTGGGTCAGTCATCCTATAAGCGTGTTAAGTCTATGGCTGCCCCTGCCTGTGGAAAGATGGGTGTGAGCTTTCATAGGACTGTGTGCCCACTAGTAATAGGCACCCTTCAGGATCGTTCCTTACTATGCACAACTTTCTAGTTTGTACACTATTAATGTGCTCCCTGGCAGCCTGTTTGCCCCTGCATCAGCACCGTTAATGCAGAGTAGGTGCAAAGGTGCCCACCACGAAAAGCACACCTTTGCGTTGCGTCACTCCACCAACAAGATTGTGGAGTGACACAATGCAAAGGTGTGCTTTTCCTATTTTTCCCATTTACCTCTATGTAATCAGCGAAGGAACAGAGAGGCCCATTTTGCATTGTAGACTTTGTCTAGAAATACTTTAGTATGTGTAGGTCTGACCACTTTCTCCACCAGCGGCGGCTCCTCCGCAATATTGTTATTTCTTAAATTTGTTTTACTTGTATATTTCTCTTTGCTTTTGGCATTTTTGCTCCCTATGCTTTGGACTACTATGTGATTCACTGATCAATGGTCAGTTTGTAAGATGCTCAAACAATCCACTCATCCAAGAACAACTATTAGCAAAAAATCAATACTTTAAGGACGCAATCGATATTGCTTGAACAAAACACATCAGATTGCGTTTAGGATATCAAAGCATCTATTGACACTATAGACTAAAATAGATTAGAAGGGATGACTCTCCCTGCAAAAGTAAAGACACTGTGATGACTATTCCTACACAGAACAGAGACAAGTTTAAATGCTACTGATATGGTTGCAATGTACTTCTACCCTACAACCTCAATTGCCAAACCAGAGGTACTGCATGTTGCAAATGCATAAAAAAGTCACTTCGCTAGGGTTTGCAGCGAACTAGCAAATACAAATGTTAATCTTGTCGAACCTCTGGAAGAAGAGGAAAATAAACTTGTATTTTAGTTGCAATATTACTTTAGATCAGGCGTCTCCAACAAGCCAATAGTGAGATACCAGTAGCTCGGTGCCTGTCTTGGAGATAACAGTACACCTTTGAAACTCTGAACTTCAGCTTCATTAAGCTCATTTTTAACATATTTGGAGGGTTATTAGATCACATCTAAACACACAATTTTCAGAGCTGCACTATATTTAAGTTGCATTCCTTTCTCTTTTCTTTGTCTTTCTTTTGTCATTTCTCTTCACTTTCCCCTCTTTATTTTTCTTCTTTCCTACTTTTGTTGTCTCTCCTTCCCCTTGTTCATTCTTTCACCTTTCCCTTTTTCTCCTCTTGCTTACTTTCTTTTCTTTCTTTTACTTCCTTTCTCTCCTCATTCCTCCTTTGTTCCTTCCCCTCTCTCTTCCTTTACAACTTTCCTTCTTACTTTTCTCCGTTTGTTTTTCCTTTCTCTCCTACATTGCTTCCTTTCTTCCTTCATTTCCTTTTTTCTCTCGCCTCCTTTCTTTATTCCTTTTAGTTCCAACCTCAACAGAGCTTGCGCTGTCTGGCAAGACCCATTGTATCCACTCCTGTAGGCTTTGGAACACCCTCCAATTGCCATTGGTTGTTTCATGTGGCATTCTATAATGCTGGCTTGTTATTGGTGCATTTCTGTAAATGTCCATCCTTTTGATGCTTAGCTCTCTTTCCTGCAATATCACTGAAAGATCATTTTGGTTGCCGGTCACACTGTACAGCGTGTGATGGCCCCTCCTCCTGTATGGGCATTACATTCACGATTGATTCCTACTGGTCGTCCCGACGGCCTAACAATGCCCCTCCAATATCTTCAGGTCGAGTTAGCACTATATAAAACTGCAAAAATAAATTTTCAGTCAAGGGGTTAATGTCAGCTCTATATAAATTTATAAAAAAGCATAAATAAATTAATAGACATAACTACCTAGTCCGCCCTCTACATCTTTCTCGGTGCTCTTTGTTTAAGCGAACAGCCACGCCACTTCTCCCAGGAGGATTTTGCTGTGGTTGCGTCCCACTTTCTTTGACTGGAGCAGTGAGGACCTGGTGGGGTCAGGTAAGAAGGCAGTTCAAGGTATGGAGGTGGGGTAGAAGCCATCAGGGCTTAGGGTACGGTGAGTTCTGTCCTTGAAAGGTGCCTACATGTAACTGCCGCTAGTGCTGATTCACATTTTACAATATAATGCGCTGCTAGCAAGATGGGGGTGGTAAGAGGCGCCCCCGCTGAACTCCAACTTCCAGGTTGAAGCGGAGAATGCCCCACGCATGCCACCCAGCTGTAACTGATTTTGCTGGAATGACTACGGTGGCTCCAGGGAGACAGCCGGTGAGTTTCACCGTGATAGTCTGGTGGGTGCTCGATGCTCTCCACCGTGGTTCGTTCCTATGTTGTTCGTTCGAGATGCTTGCCTGCCGTGCTCCCTCGATGGTCTGTGGAGTAGAGCAGCCCACAGTCTCAGTGGTGTTGAGGTGCGTTGTCATAGGGATGCAGAGAACAGTGCATGTGCCCCTGGAAGATAGCTACATAGCCTGCTGCAGGTTTGGTTAGATTGGAACAATGTGGGCCGGAGTCTCCTCCAGGACCCTGGTTGGCACCCTTTTGCCACATGGTCCACTTGGATGTAGCCATGTGTGGCTTTTTGATGTGCTCCTTGGTAACTAGACTGCCAATACGCTATTTCGGTATTACATGCACTTAAACAAGCTTGAACTGGAGTGGCATGATGGGTGGAAAAATGGCAGTCTGCCACTCTAAACTGCTTTATGACGGGAACTTTTCTAAACCGAATCGCACCTCGAAACCATCCCGCCGTACTCTCTCATTTTACCATTGCCAATGCCTGATCAATAAAGGGCTAAAATTTTAACAATGTAATCTTTGGCAAGAGTTTTCCTTGAACTTACAAGGTGTTGGGTGCAACTCAGCTTGACCATTTTATTCTGGAGTACTGTTTAAGAGAGAGGCGTCGCAAATTACCTTTCCTTTTTGCTTCGGGGTCTGAACGCAAAATGAACCTACTATGCTTAATATAATAGTTGCAGGGCGGATATTTTGGTCTCCAGTACACCTGAGCGTCAGTATACTCATAGTTGGTAAGGTTTCAGATTGTTTATGTGAGACATTTTCTTAATTTCGAAATTCTATGGGAACATGTGGCTTGCAGTACCTTTCCTGAATGTTCTCAAGATTTTTATTTTTTTTTATTTTTTATTTTTTTATTAAGCATTTTCAAAAGAAAACCAACACAGACGTTAAAACATGCATATCACCAGTGTGAAATTGAACAGATTCAAGGTATCGGTATAAGGAGAGATACAATCAGCAGTGGTACAATAATCTTACTAGGCTGCCACATCACAGTCGCAGGAAGTCACAGGGCTCCGAGGCCAGGCAACAGAGCTCAGCCCCTGAGGATAAACATAAGAGGAGAAACAAAAAGACAGAGGAAAGCACAAGCATCAACATCGTACAATACATCAATCATCATTAAGTGAGAGCAAATACGTTGTGAGTGGTCCCCAGATATCTCTTGGCTTGGAGGCCGCAGGCAGCTCCTCCGCATAACAGGTAAGCTGATCCCGGCAATATGCCAAGTCTTGCAGCCACAATTTGACCGTGGGAACCAACCGGCTCTCCCAACAGATAGATATACGTCGCTTAGCCATGAGCAGGACAATGGACACTAGTTTTTTGTGACAAGGGCGGACCACAGCCCCAACCCCCAACAGACACATCCGCGGATGGCAGTCCAGCGGCCTCTCAATCACCTTCCCAAGCACTCCAATCACCTCACCCCAATATGCAAATATCTTCGGGCAGCTCCAAGCCAAGTGATAAAAGTCCGCCCCTGACGCGCCACATCGCTTACAGGCATCAGACTGGCGGAGTCCGAACCTACATAATTGCGCTGGTGTGTAGTACATCTGATGCAGGTACTTGAAGTGCACCAGCCTTAGATTGCCATTCGGCGTTAGGTGGCCCGTCAAACTGCAGCTATCCAGCCACTCCTCTTCCGTGAGAGGCTCCGGTAGCACCTTGTTCCAATTGTCCAGAGCAGCGGATCCCACGGAGAACCCATCCCTCTGCGATTCTTTATAGAGCCTGGTCACCAGCCGCGCTCTAGAGGCTGTTGTATAAATCATCTGCAGCGCCCCAAGAGTCGGCGGCTCAGACGGGAAGTGCGGAATACATGCCCGCATAGCTGAGCGCAACCTCGCATATACGAAGCGTTGCATGGCCGTTACCTCCCCTCGGGCTTCTAGGTCTGGCAGGGTTATAAACTGTCCTCCCGCGAATACGTCCGCCATAACATTGAGCCCCATCGCCGCCAGCGTCCTCAAAGCGCCCGCCTCCTGGGTCACCGATAGATCAGAGTGATGGAGCAGCGGCATTCCCAGGGCGTAGAGCGGCAATCTGCCCGCGCGCCGTCCCAATGCTCGCCAGGCACTGGCAGTAGTCTGTACTGTGTCAAACTCCCCCTTCTCATATATCGTATATGTGTTGACAATCATTGCTTTAAGGGGCAATGGATGGACCGCTCCCGCCTCTACAGCCACATGCGGGATGAAAGCCGGGTCGTGCTGCCAATAATAAGCATACTGCGCCTGCGCACAGAGGTAGTAGAGGTAAAAATCAGGCGCCGCAAATCCACCCTGGGCGTATGGTAGGGTGAGAGTCGCCCAACCAAGGCGGGACTTCTTCCCCCCCACGCCAGTGTAATCAGGAGGGTGCGAAGAGTATCAAAGAAGGAACGATTAAGCCGGACTGGAATATTGCAAAAGTAATACAATAGGCGCGGGAGCACTACCATCTTCATCAAGGCTATTCGATCTGCAAAGGAGAACGGTAGCTTAACCCAACGAGAAACCTGCTCCTCCAATTTGGTAACTGCAGTACCAAAATTTGCCTGTATGACCGTTTGGGGGTCCCTATGCAGCCACACCCCCAAGTATTTAACAGCCTCCAGACCCCACATCAATGGATATTCCATGTCAAAAGGCCGGGTGCAATCAGTAAGAGGCAGCACAGTGGACTTGGTCCAATTAATCCCCAGGCCAGAGAAGCGTTCAAATCGGACGTATTCGCGGATAAGCGGCGCCAGATATTGCTCCGGGTCTCGGACATACAGCACCATGTCATCCACATACATGGAAACTGCCAGCGGGCGCTGCAGAAAGCGCAATGCCGACGCAGCGTGGCGCTGCCTCACCATGCAGGCCAGAGGCTCGAGCACCAGGGCAAATAGTAGAGGCGATAGCGGGCAACCCTGCCGCGTGCCTCGGTGAATCGCAAACTTCTCAGAGAGATGCCCATTAATTCTCACCCTGGCCTCCGGCCCAGTATACAGCAACCTAATCCAGTTTGTAAAGACAAACGGCACTCCCATACGATGAAGGACTGCTATCATGTAAGACCATGCTATAGAGTCAAACGCTTTAGCAGCGTCGAGTAGTACCGCCACCGCCGGGAGCGTAGGGGTCAATACATGCATGACCGCAAAGATAGTGCGAAGGTTATGAGACGTGGAGCGAGAGGGGACAAACCCCGACTGGTCCGGGAGGACCATAACCGGTAGGAGGAGCTGGAGCCTCGCGGCCAGCACCTTCGCCAATATTTTGACGTCAGTATTAATCAACGACAACGGGCGGTACGAATCGCATTGATCCGGCGGCTTATCAGGCTTTAGCAGGGCAATCACCAGCGCCTCACGAAGTGTCGGCGGCAAGCACTGGGTCTCATACGCCTCCTCATAGAGTTGTAATAGACACGGCGCTAGTTGGTCCGCATATTCCTTATAAAATTCAGCCGGCAGGCCATCAGTGCCCGCCGCCTTACCGCTAGGAAGCGCCTTAATAGCATCCTGAATTTCCCCAAGCGTCAATCGGTGCATCAAAAATTCCTGTTGTCTGCGCGACAGCCACACCAACGCGACCTCGTCCAAATATTGATTTAGTTCGTCCAGCCCCGCTGTGGGCCGGTGACTGTACATATCCGTGTAGTAGTCCGCAAATGCCCTCAGGATACCATCAGCATCGTGCCGGGTCTCCCCAGCAACCTCAATTCCCTGTATCACATGCACCCGACGATGAGGGTCAAGAATGCGGGAGGCGAGTGATCTCCCCGGTCTTCCGCCCTCCCCATAATATCGCGCCCTGCTGCGTCGGGAGAGATGCCGGACCTCCCGGTCCGCAGTGTCATTATATTCCGAGATTATTCCCTTTATTTGCGCTAGAAGGGATGGGCTAGGCTGGGCACTATAGGAGTGTTCCAGATCCGTCAGCTCCTTCTCTAGGGCCGTCATCTGACGACGGAGAGACCGCAATACACCAGCCTGGAGGCCAATGCACTCCCCACCAATGGTCACCTTAAAGGCTTCCCATAAGGACTCCATCGTTGCAACCGATCCCGTATTAACTGCGAAGTAATTCGCGATGGCCTCACGAACCCCCTCCGTGAACACTGGATCTAGTAAGGATGTGGACTGCATGCGCCACTGGAAAGGGGGCGGGACCCGTGTCGGCACCATCATGTCCAGCACCACCGGTGAGTGGTCAGACAGTGTTCTAGGCAAGTGTCCAACCCGCACCACCCAACTGCAAACATCAGGCGCCACTAGCCAATAATCTATCCGGGACCAAGTCTGCCTGGCGTATGAGTGACACGTTCCCTCCATAGTCTGAGGGTACTTTCTCCGCCAAACGTCAACCAGTCCCAAAGAGCTCATCCCCTCCCGTATTGCACCCGAGGCCCTCCGGGCAGGGCAGATCACTGTGGTTTTCCGGTCTAGCGCGGGATCCAACACCGCATTAAAGTCCCCCCCACACACAACAGTCGCACATTGGGTATTGGCCAGCTTACTCCAAAGAGCATCAAAGAAACCCGGATCATCCACATTGGGGCCATAAAGATTAACGATAGTTAATGGTGTATTATAAAGTGTGCCCTGCGCTATAATATATCTGCCATCTGCATCCGTCTCAACCGAGTGGGGTACAAAGGGAATGCCCTTCTTGACCAGTATCATAACCCCCCGAGCATATGAGGAATAGGACGCAGCCAGCCGCACCCCCGCCCAACCCGATGCCACCTTCTGGGCAGTCTGCTGCGTGAGATGCGTCTCCTGCAGCAGAGCACTCTGTATACCATGCCTGTCTAAATAAGCTAGCACTTGCCTCACCTTCCTAGCGTTATTAAGCCCCCGGACATTCCAACTCAGCCACTTTAGGGTTGACTCATTCTTCGACATTGCAGCCAAACATAATGATAGATAAACAATAAGCAGCCATAGCGGCAGTACCACATATTATACATCCTAGCAATCTGTGTCTCATCAACATGTTGAAGTATAAATCCCCAACCACCCCATCCCCCCACTGCGGTTAGCAACGGCTGCCACACATGTACCCCAGCATGAACCAAACGAACATAGGGCAACTGCAACCTCCCAACACATAAGAACCATAGGTTAAGTAACAGCAGTGCCCTAACTTGGACGCCAACCAGGCATCTACAAACACCCAAAACTGTGTGGGAAGTACCCATATGAGGGGTCACCAGCGGCTCCTGGCCCCCCGCAGAAGCAGGGTGGGTCGAGCTAAAGGAGAGTGGCAGCCATCATAGAAACCTGACAAGGAGAAGTCGAAGAAGTGCATGGTACCCGGCGTCAGCCACCCAGCCCCATCAATATAGAGAGCCACGGCCCCCACACCACCCGAGGCCACACAGTACCACCATCAGCAGCAGCAGATCAAGGAGCGCAGGCAACAAAACACCAAGAGACAATAAAATGACAATAGGCAGGTCCACACTCAATCCTCTGAGTCCAGTTGTCTGCCGTTCTTGCCAGATGGTTCCTGCTTCTCCAAGCGTCGAGCATAGACCATCGCCTCCTTTGGTGTCGTAAATACATGCGCCGTCCCCCCATGTTGGATCCGTAGCCGGGCAGGGTATAGCATGGCGTATTGAATTTTCAGGGACTGCAGCTTTTTCTTTACCGCCTGGAATTCGCGCCGAGCCTGCTGCACCGCCACGGTGAAATCTGGGAATAGTTCTATTTTCATACCCTGATATTCCAGCTTCCCCTTCTCTCTGGCCAGCCGAAGAGCCACGTCCCTGTCTCTATAATTGAGGAGCCTGGCGATGATCGGCCTGGGCAGGGCACCCGGAACAGGTCTAGGAGCCAGGGATCGGTGAGCACGCTCCACCACAAAAACCTTGGAGAAATGTTCTGGACCCAACAATGTCGTGAGCAATGTTTCCACATACAGTTCCATGGGACCAGTGTTGGTAGTCTCGGCCACCCCCGTTATGCGCAGGTTATTTCTCTGGGAGCGGGCTTCAAAATCCTCATTCCGGGCTTTTATGACCTCGAGCACTTTCTCCATAGCAGCACAGGATGTACCCAGCACCTCCATGCGGTCTTCTGCCTCCGAAATGCGGGTCTCCGCTTCTACGATCTGTGCACCCTGCTTGTCCAGGCGGGAGGCCATGCTGTCCATGCGGAGATTAATACCATCTATCTTGGCATCTATGGTTTGGAGACTCTGCTGCATAGTGAGCATCAGTTGCTCCAGTCGCGTGGGCGGGCATTGCTCTGGTCCCGGCTCCGCACCAGGGGCGGTAGCCGCAGGAGTCTTAGTTTGCGATTTGGCCTCGAATTGAAGTTTGCTCTGCTGCTTATCTGTGCGGCCCATATTGTCAATGCCTCTTTCCAAGTGCGAGGACCGTCACCAGGCCGCCACCCGGCGGCTCCTCGCAGCCCAGATCCGGATCCACTCAAACGCCGCAGAAATCTGCGCAGCTGTCCACACAGGGGGAGGTCACATAGAGCCCAATACACACTCCTAAACAACTTGCGCCAGTGCGGATCCACCTAAGAGCAGCCAACGATCAAATGTCGCAGCCGAGCAGACACCCTAAGGCAGTCACAGTATGCGTCCGTCGCAATATACCAGGATCACGCTCGCAGGCCACTATGGTGCCGCAACAGTGTCCGAAGGGGCCCCCCCAGGCCGTGCAGTCCGTTCTCCCAACTCAGGGCCAGGGTGCCCCCGACATCCGAAGCCAGCGCCCACTCACCAGCAGATCCGGCTAGGTCGCCCCCGTCCGGGTTTGCCGCCAGGCGTCAGCCCCACCGCAGGCTCCACCAGATCGTCCAGGCCGCGTCAGGATCCGGCCCCGAACACTGGGCTGCACCCCAAAGCTTTCCAGGCCGCCACCGCCAGCTCCGCACCTCTTGCGGTGCGCCGTCAGGTCGAACAGGACCAATCCCCGATCCGGGCCACAGCTCCCTCCGCAGCTCCAGGCGATGGGGTCCCGGGCGGGGATCCGCCTCCAGCAGCGGGTCCCAGCACCTCCGTCCGGCGCCGGGAACGGCACCGCCAGAGCCACCAAAGCTCCGCGCAGGTCACAGCATGCACACCACAGGAGGCCGCCAATCGGGCACAGTAGAGGAGCGCCGCCGCACACCCTCCCCCAGCAGCACAGGAGACGCCGCGGGCAGAGCTAATAGCTGGGTCCCCACTCAGCCGCCATTGTCAGTGTAGCGCAGGCCACCGGCACTCTGCTCGATTCCGGGCGGGAGGAGCCGCAAAAGTCAGCAATCGTTGCACCGAGAGGGTCAGGAAGGTAGGAGTGCTAGGCAGCCGCCACCAGTAGTCACTATCGGCGCCAGCATGCAAGGATATTAGGCGGATAAGGAGCTCGACCAGCGGAGCTGCACTACGGCGCAGCCATCTTGCTCCGGGCTCGCTAGCGCCCCCCCTGTTCTCAAGATTTCTGATGTGTGTTAGGGGCACCTAGATGATTTCTTGAAAATGACTGAAACCGGGGGTCATTGGTAGTGAAACTTAGATAGAGCCCTAAGATTATTTACGGGAACAGGGATTAGTGGGAAAATGCTGCATTCACTAATAAATTAGATTAACTGAATCTAACAAAAATAACCTTTCAGTATGCCCACTTGAACAGTTGAAATAAAAGCTTTAACAGCATCCCTAAAAGCTGTTCAAAATGCCTGTTACTGAATATTCAGGTAGACTAAGATTCCGAAGTGTAGTGCGGAACTACAAGCATGCAGTAGTCTCGGTAGCTGTCCACTGAAATTGTTCATCTGTAAGGTTTGTTGCTTGTAATACGTGGACTTTTGTCTTCAAGGTATCTGGTGGATCTGCTTGCGAGGGGGTTGCAAAGATTGATAAATCAATTGGTGTAAACTGGAGGGACGCAGTTTCAAAGATGTAAGGAAGTATGATTACTAAACGCTCAAAGCGCCACTTGTGGTTATCTGGCCGCGCTAGATCAGGGGAAAGCACATGTTTAGACCGAGCGCGGGCTGGGTACAGGGACCAGGTTAGTTGTGCTGAAAAGGTTACCTTCTCAAAGTCCAACACAATGAGTCCAGTTCACGATGGAGGAGCCACGAGGAGAGCGTCACAGATGGTCATCATTGTAGCATGAAGAGTAGGTCTGGCCTAGCGGACAGTCAACACTTTTGCACAATATTTGCTGGCTGATATCTACAGGTAAAGCGGACTTATGTTTGTATATGTGATTTAACTAACACCCATTTTGGAAGTGTTTTATAAGATCATCTTAGTTGGTGGACATTTTTCACATTTAAGCCAAATGTGGCCATCATTTTCAGTGGAGAAACTGCATTCAGCGAGATCCTGCCATCTTTTGCTAATAAATCTCACAGTAATTCATAACGATAGAAGTCTGCCAAATAACAGGAGAGCCCTTACACATATAAAGACTGTTGCCATGGTGACCAGTAATAGCTTTCAAAATAGGTATTTCTTTTTATAACATACTATAAACACATTAGCAAAGCCAATAGCTCTGGCTAAACACTTATAAGGTCCTAAAGGTGAGACCAATTGCATTACAAATGCTTGTTCTCCTTTGTTTCACTCCAGATACTTTTGCCTCCTTGCTGTCTCATCTAGCTGTTTCTTTCTCACTACTTCTATCTTTCTGTTTTGTCTCTCTTCTTTTCTTGATCTCCTTTTGGTCTATTTGTCACCTCTCAATTTCAGTTTTTCTTCCTTCTTTCTCTCCTTTGTATCATCTTTTATTTTCATTTTCCTGCCTTTTTTATTCCTCTACTTCTCTTTCTTTTCTTTGCCTCTATATCACCTTTGTCCCTTCTCTTCTTTCCTTTCCTCCTTCTCGTCTTTGTTTCTTCTGTCTTTTCTTCCTTCTCTTCGTTGCGACTCCTCTCCGTTACTCCTCCTTTATTCCTTTTTTTACGTGACACCGGTTCTTCTGTCCTTTCCTACTCTTCAGTGATTTTTGTGCCTCCCTCCTTTCGTCACTCTCACTTTTCACTTTCTTCCTTTCCTCCTCATTTCTTTCTTATTCCTCTCCTTCTTTTCTTCAAAAGCGCCTATGTTACTATTAGGCAAAAGCTCAGAATGGATTTATCTGATCAGCAGTAGCTCCCACTGTTAAAAATGTTGGAGACACCTGCTTTAGATGACATGGTTTGTTAATCAAATGTACCAAACTAAAACACTTTCAAATGTTAAAGAAACACCCTGTAGGAAACTGGGTTATTAGTTATACAGGATATTAGACCTGCGCAAGTAATGGATCCACAATTTCCCCTAACTGGGAACCAAGCACTCTATTGTAGTGCTTGACTCTCTCAGAGTAGTGAAGCAGAGCAGTCCAAGGCCTACTCAGGGGAGGTGGTGTGGGCTGGTAATCAGCATTCGCTGGAACGCAATAACAATCAATAAATGATTGCCCAGTCAGTGCTTTTTCTTTAGAGAAGGAAAGGTACATTTTTTACATACACACTTCTAAATACTACATATTTATTTACAAACATATACATAAGGCAGATTGAAAGTACCTTGAACTATATTATGAAAACACATTTGACCACCAGAAGTAATGATACTCAAAATCACAGTGCCCCCCCACCTATATCAGACAACACATCAAATTATAGGGGTGCATCAAGCAACCATAAAACCAGCCACTAGAGGGCATTGCACTCCAAGAGTCTACAGCATCCTTATAAACTTTCAGGCCACGTTAACTGCAGTTATAGACCAACCCCTATAGAACACTGCACTATCTGTAGAGGAAAATCTCCAGCCTTGGGAGTGATTTGAAAAACAGATTACAATCCTGGAGGGGTCCTTGATTCCTTGACCCAACAAACATAGGGTCAGTACCTTTCAAGTTCTGGGGGCGGGGGAGGGGGAGACTCCTTCAACCTCCCCAACAATTTCTTTTAATTGTTGGTGGCACCCCTGTCTATTTTGTAGCCACCACAAAGCATGAAAAAGATGCAAATGAACAAGCTCCATAGGGAATTATGCAGCGCTCTAGCCAGCAGTGGAAATTTTATGAGTGGCTTACCCGCTATGCCAGGACAGCCGCAAAGCATTTCTTGGTTCTTTTGCTGTTATTTGTGGGGGGTGCCCAGTCCCACTCAGACACCCCAGCTGGTCACCATGTCGGGCGCTGCTCTGGAAGCCCACCCCCAAATGCCGCTGCCAGCTCCTCCGCCCAGCCCTTCTCTGCAAGCACAGGAGCTGACAGTTTGGTTTTCTAAGGTGCAGTGGCTGCCCTGCTTCCTGCAAACACGGGGAGCGGGAGCAAGGCCACTGCTGTTGGGGGTGCGAGATGGCACTACTGCGGTCTTTTGTGCGTCAGCCCCCAGGGAGATGGGTGAACCTGGAGGCAGGAATGAGCCTGGGGATGGGCCTCACGCACGCCCCTTCCCTGGGAAAATAAATAAATAGTGCTTGCGTCTACTCCCGGGCACTCGTCCATCCCAGGGGAATTTCTTCCATCAGGCAGCAGAGCCCCACGCACTCGATCCTCTGGGGGGGTCAAAGATCACCAACCTTAAAACAGCCATAACTCTGGCCCCGTTGGTCGATTCGGACGATTCTGGGCTCGTTTTACTTCTGATGGTGAGCTCCAGCTACCAGAAGTAGTTTCAACAAGCCTCCTGGCCTAAAAAGCGGTGCACCTTGCAGGGAACAAGTGCCACTGACTGTCTGTGCCAGCTTTCTTCCTTATCTTAGTCCCTAGGTGCAGCCATCCAGATCTTTCCCCCAGCTTGTCCTGCGATGGTGTAAGGGGGCAGCCTCACTGGCTGGCCCCTTGAGAGACCCACTGATCCTGTGGTTAACTGGAGTAGAATACATGGTCCTTTTGGGCATCAGGGGGTTTCTCCATCCAGCTGTCCATGGCTGTCACAGTCCTAGCATTCAGCAGCAAAAAGCACAAACACCAACAGAAATTTCTCTCCCTTGTGCAAGAGTTTTTAAAGGGGGTTGGAAGATACTAGAAGACCGGCACCCATGACAAATCCTAGGGTGCCACATCACCTCTCCACCCTTGTTCCAACCCTCCTGCACAGCATGCTGGGGCAGGTCAAGATGGTGTCATCCAGGAGTCACTGGTCACATCTGTTCCTGGACACTTGCTGACATAACTTCCCATCAAAACTGTACTGAACCCCTTCCTGGTTTGGCTCCAGTTGTCTGGGCTTCCTCTTTTGTTCAGTGGACCTGGGCTGTCCCCAGCCCTGGTACAGTGTGACAGGAAGTTAACAGATGCAGATTTTCATTCCAATCTCTTCCTGCTCCAGACCTAAGGGGACACTGTTAATTACTCTCTTTGTCTGGGTAGGCCTTTGTTCCTGCCGATGGAGAGAAATGTTATTAACTTAGACTAGCAAGGAGTACAGGGATCTGATCCTGATCTGAGCCAGAGAAATATGATAATTCTGGAAGACCCATATTAAGCACATGGGTAGTCTTGGGACCTGTGAATATAAATTGTCTGCAACTTTTCTTTCCCAATTTTATACCTCATAGGACTTTGTAGGTCTAAGGGGAGTGAAACTGCACTCTAAGACAGATTTCCCCCAGGTCTGTATAATAAAGTGTCACTACACAAAAAACAGTAAAGTCCACTAATATTATAAGGTCTATCCCAGGTCAATGTCTAACCCTGCAGAGTCCCAAAGCAAACACAAGGAGATGATGGACGGAGCGCTGAAACTTTTCCATCATCGTTCTTTAGCTCACTTCGCCACCCCAGTTCAGACCCGATGTGGTATGTTTTACTTGGGAATGTAAATTGTTGTGTTAATTTATTTATTGTGTTTGTTCCTTTAACTATTGTCAGAACCTTGATGTGTCTTTTGGTTCTGATTCTTTGGAATCTTAAGTATGGTTGCCTAGCAAGAAGGCAGTTTGCTCTCTGCTGGCCAGCCTGGTATGCTGTCTTGCCGTGGGTTCCTATATTGGATCTTCTTTACAGAATAAAGGACGTTAACGTGCTTTCTGGTCTCAGCCTTCTGTCATTTCAGCTTCACCCCTAAACTACATTTGTGAACCAGGAGTGCGGTTGTGTCAGAGACCGTTCTTCGTCCGCTCCTGCTGTTGTGAATCCACCGGCTGTTCCTCTCCTAAGGATGTGTTGGACCGGAGTGCCAGTATTTTACATCCTATTTTCAAGTGGGCTGGTTTTGTATTTTTTTATGGATGGCTATTTTCAAAGACATCTCTGCCCAACTGCTATCTAACCGCCGCCCTTCCTCGCGACCGCCAACTGCACGCTCTACTCACTGGGAGGCGTCTTCCATTGTCTCTGCACGCCCTGCTGCCCTCCTGAGCTGCCGCGCTCCAGCATGCATCCTCCCTCGGCTGTGGGAGCCTGCATTCGGCGGCATTCTTCCTCAGACTTGAGACGTGCTCCAGTGTCCGCTTGACATTCGGCGAGTACGTGCTGTCGTAACACGTCTGGTGGCCATTTTAGTTGAGTATTTCCTGGATCTTCGCACTGGAATTGCTTCTCGCACAAGGATACGGCATTGGTGATTTGCACACCAGCTGTGTGGAACACTCTTCACTGCACTTCAGAATGATGTTGCCTCTTACATACCACGTAACAACAGAATGCTAATACTGCAAAAATCCTTTTTCTTCTCTATCAATTATGAGGAGGCGTTTTGAACCAAACAAAAGACCTTAGACAATAGACTTTGTCAAGTAAATGAATCAATTCTTTAATTTATTATTCATGTGGTTGACCTTCCAATTTGTAGATCAATCAGATCAACTCCCGAACCGATAGACGGAGAGGACGAACTAAACTGGATGCCTTAAGTGCGCCGTCAATGAAAATAAAAACCAGCGAATCCACCTGATTCATCTCCACGCCTCTGCTTTCTAAGCATAAAAAAAGAGACTTGTTCGTTCAACTGCCCTCAGCACGGACCATACATTCTCCCCTGCAAGTTTTCCAAAACAGACGCAAGTTAAATATATAACATCATAACTATCTGTGATGTAGATCGGCTGATCTACTTTCCATCCACTAGAGCTTACAGGTCCTGATGAGAGCCCTAGTATTGATGGGGACTCGAAACGCATAGACCTTGCTTTTCTGGCCACAAGAATTCAAACCTAATCAAAAGTGTTAGACACTAACTCTATATTGTTTAGCTTTTTTCTTCTGTGGTTTTTACAAAAAGGTTTTATGATTTTTCTTGAATGTATTTGATGAATCAATCCCTTGTATGTTTCTGAATGAATGAATGTGTGAATGGGAATAAATGAGTTGAAGTGAATCGAATGACTGAATGTAATGGTTCGCGAATTTAGCACAGTATTGTCCACTAAGTGTTTTTTCAAAATCTCTGATTGATCTACAAATTGAAAGGTCAACCACATGAATAATAAATTAAAGAATTGATTCATTTACTTGACAAAGTCTTTTGTCTAAGGTCTTTTGTTTGGTTCAAAACGCCTCCTCATAATTGATAGAGAAGAAAAAGGATTTTTGCAGTATTAGCATTCTGTTGTTACTTACTATGTCTGGCTCAGCTCTACTGCTATTAGCCAAAACCCAGTCTTGTTATTGGTTGCCTCTTACATACCAGCATACTACATCACTGATCTGCACACCAGCTGTGCGGCACACTCGTTACTGCTTTTCATCGTTTCATTTTCTCAAGTGTTTTTGGCTGTGCCACATCGGTGATCTGCACACCTGCTGTGCAGTTTTGGATATTCTTCAACGCTCGTCATTTGTTATGTCTGTGTTTCACACACCTACTGTGAGACACTGGAGTCCGTGTCATTACTCTCATGCTGTTTGGCAAGTTGTTTTTACTTTTGTTCCAAGTGCTGCATTCAGTTTCATTTCTGCATTCATAGTACGTTTTCCTTTCCTACCTTTGAAATATGGCTAGCAGTCATGGAGTCACTCAACCACCCCCCTTTCTACAGAAAGCTGGTAAGCCGGACGCCAAGTGATTGGTGTGGCTTTGCATTTTCGAAAATTATCTTGCAGCTATTGACGTGGAAGGTTACTCCCCTTCTAGAAAAATGGCTATGTTGTTTAACCATTTGGGTATTGCTGGTCAAAGAGTTTTTGACAATCTTTCTCGCTCTCCAGCGCCAGTTTCTGAAGGCATTCCTTGGAATGTTTATTTGGAAGGGAAGGAATGTATGAGAAAACAGTATCCAGATGCATCCAAAGTTCTATTGGAAAGATTTGACTATTCTATGTGCAAACAAACCTGCGATGAGTCAGTAGAGGACAATGTAACTACGCTTAGAGTGCTGGATGAAAAACGCAAATTCGGTGATAATTTTGATACTCGCCTTAGGGTTTGTTTTTTACTGTTTCTCCAAGAAGGTTCATTCTGGAGATATTCTCTCGCAGCCACCATACCATCAAGCTGCCTTCTAAATTGCATTATTATATCCTTAACTAATTCTTAATTATTTTTATTTGTGTTTTTGAATATTTTGTTTAGAGAAAAGTGGGGTGTTGTGGTATGTTTTACTTGGGAAGGTAAATTTTGGTGTTAATTTATTTATTGTGGTTGTTCCTTTAACTATTGTCAGAACCTTGAAGTGTCTTTTGGTTCTGATTCTTTAGAATCTTGAGTATGGTTGCCTAGCAAGAAGGCAGTTTGCTCTCTGCTGGCCAGCCTGGTATGCTGTCTAGCCGTGGGTTCCTGGATTGGATCTTCTTTATAGAATAAAATACTTTAACCTGCTTTCAGGTCCCAGCTTCCTGTCATTTCAGCTTCACCCCTATACTAAACCCGGCCATATGCAAATCAGTCTTGGCCCTGTTCCCCATGGGAACAGTTCAGCCCGAACTGTCAAGCCAGGTCTTCCCTGGACTGGAAACAAGCATCCTGGGACCGGTTTTGGGCTAACAGCCCTCATCAGCCAGGCTAGCATGAATCCAGTGGCAAAGTGAGCAAGGGACCCACGACTGGGCATACCTTGCCAACTTAGGGCAAACAAAGCAAACACAAGGAGATGATGGACAGAGCACTGAAACGTTTCATGACACTCACCCCCATTCACAGATCTGGTTTGAATCTATCATCGTTCTTTAGCTCACTTCGCCACCCCAGTTCAGACCCAGCTATTTGCAAATTAGTCTTGAGCCATCCCTCGTCGGAACAGTCCAGCCCAAACTGCCATGCCAGGGCTTCCCTGGACCCTGCAGAGTCCCCTCTGCGCCAAGAAACCTGTCTCTACTGTCTCACACTTGCAGCCTGCACACATGTACAGGCGTTACCACCTAAGTATCCCTTACCCTATCTGCGTTGCAGTGGCCTTATCTTAAAAGGCAGACAATGGCAGTAAACACGTGCAGTCCATTTAACATGTGATTACCATAGGAGAGACCCACATGTAGTGAGGTTTATGCATAGTGAAAAGTAAAAACTGGGTGATTCAAAAAGCTAAAAATCTGGGTGTATTAAATGGGCGGAACCAATTGTGGAACACACATTTAAAAAAAAAAAAAAAAAATTTATCATACTTTTACACTAAAATTCCTCTGTAATTTACAAACCAGATATTTTGATGGCTGTGTTTGTGCTTTAGATATTAGGGCCAAGTGTGATGCCAGGCATGGCTCTGGGTCATTTCTCCTTATGAATTTGCAGAGTTGCCCATATACAAGGCAACACACACATAGTATAGAAGTGTTTTAGGGGCACAATAACGGGAGCAAACATCCATTGTGCACCGACACACTTGTGTAAAACAGAACCTTGAGTTCCAAAGGTATTACTTTAATTATCAGGGAATTATATAGTTCCATTACCATATAGAACAAAGTAATAATTGGTTTATATCAGGGATAAAGTACCCCCTGCTGTACATTATAAGGATATTGCAAGTCACTGAGGTGTTCCATAACTATATAGCGGAACAATGCCGAAAGCACAGTTCCTTTATAAGGTTTTGGAGCATCGAGGTGACTTGCAATATCCTTTTCAGGTATGTCCGAGGATACTTTATACCATATAATAATACATGATCACACCATTACCTTTCCCACAAACCATTTAAAACCTTGGTGGATAGCACCTTCGGAAAGAGAGAGCATGTTTACAAACATTAAGAATAAAAATAGAACCTCTAGTGCAAAATTAAATGCACCAGAAACCTGTTAGATATTTGTTGAAAAACGATATTAGAAACAGTTCAATACAGGTCCGTTTTTTGTAAAAATAAAAAGCTGCAGTAACTCAGAATTTGTACAAACATGCAGAAAGATTCTAACTTTTTAAATAATTATCTGAAGAACTCAAAAAATAATCATGTTATTTCTGCGTGTCACTGTAAGCTAAAAACAAAATAGAGCAGAGTAAATAGCAATGTGTCATTGCTTTAAACAGCTGTTCCATGGCCTGACCTGCCTTTCACCTCGACTGCTGGCTCTGGCAGCAGGCTTTGTGACATCAGAACTAGACTGCAATAACTTATTACAGTCGTGTTCTGGCGCTTTTCTCCATGTGTTTGTCACCTATAGATGATTATAAAGAAATTAGACATGCATTTATACAGGTATTGCAGAGTCCAATATATTATAAATATATTTGCTTTCAAAATCAGACTTTTTCTCAATATCACTTGCACAAAATTTCTGTTTCCTCTCCTGGGGTGAGCGAAGAGAAACAGGAATAAATAACTTTTATTAGGACTGGCACCTTTGTCTCGGAAAACAGTTTGAGTCTGAGGTCTTGAGGCTATGGGAGAAAAGGAAGAAAATCTAAATGCTTTAAAAAACATGAAGTGTATCGTAGAGTTAAGTTGGTCGTGTGTTAGTTCAGAGCAAATGTTCAAAAGCTCACACTTGCAAACTGATAAACTGAATAAGAGGCACTACATGGAAGTGATTCAACCCGGTAATAATCATCATGTTTTAATAAAAACATTTAAGATTCACATTGGCAAGTAACGAAATGCCAAGTACTTCTGATGTTGAAAGCAAAGATTCAAATTTTGTTTAAAAAAAGGAATATTTTGTGTTTTTTAAATGAAAACCGAGTCACAGAAATCCACTGAAAATTAAAGGAATTTGTGCATCAAAAAGTGCGACTACAACCCCATTCTTCGTAGATTGAAGTATTTTGCAACTATTGGTACCGATGATGAATAAGTGTCCCTTTTCCCAGAGAGGAAATGATTTGGTCAGCCTCTGTTATTCAGAGTAGGAGGACCACTTATCGGCAATTGAGTATCAAATTTTCTGAGTCCTTATCTCATTACCCTGGAACTTTCAAAGCCAGTGAAAACCAACTTTCCATACTTCAGCCTTCTTTGGCAAGCATAAAACTTTGTTCATGATTTCAGTGTTGGACCACGCATTCTTTAATTTGTCTCAACATGGCCGTCATATGATGGAACATGTACTCGAAAGCGACCCTTCTCAATACCCATGTGAAAAAGATTTTGGGCAGGATGAGTATGTGTTAGCTACTGAACGACTCAATTTGCTTCAAAAATGGCTTCTTGTATAGCCCACTCCCACTCCCACTCCTCACTAAGGGCCATATGTAGGAAGCCAAATACCGGTCGGTAACGGCCGATTTTCGGTAAATATCCCGTTACCGACCGGTATTTAGGCTTTTGCTATGTAGGGGGCAAATTTCAGGATTCGGTAATTTACCGAATCGGTAAAATTACCGATTCGGTAAAATTACCGATCCGGTAAATACCGAATCCTGAAATGAGATGTAGGGGGAGTGTCTCGTTGGTGTGGGGATTCGTTATTTACCACCAACTAAAAGTTGATGGTAAATGACGAATACCTGTAAAAAATGCATTTTTGTGCAATTTGAAGTGTGCAATGTGGCAGACATACAGGGCATGTATGTGCGCCACATGTGCACACATGGACGAATCAGGGGTGCAACAGGGTGTCAATGTGACACCCTGCCACCCATGATACTGCCTCCCCCATTACCGATTCGGTATTTACCGAATCAGTAATGGTAATTGGCTTCCCATTCATTCCTATGGGCCTCCAGGCCCATAGGAATGAATGGGAAGCCAGTTGCCATTACCGATTCGGTAAATACCGATTCTTAAATACCGATATTTACCGAATCGGTAATTATTTACCTACATTACATTTACCGATTCATAAATACCGAATCGGTAAAGTTCGGTATTTAAGAATCGGTAAATGTAATTTACCTACATATGGCCCTTATAGTCCTGCCAAGTACCACGCATCAGGCGTTAGACTAACACATTTCAGTGTGGTGGTTCGCATCACCGCACTGAAATGCGAAGTCACGCATAATAGACATATCGCCTCCTGGACTGTGAAGTCCTAGTACTGCTAATCATGCACCATTAATGCTGATTGAAACTAAAGCTGGAGTCGGTGCTCCTGGCATGCTTCTGTGCTCGCTGAGCTGCTCTGCAGCTCTAATTGCTACAATGTAACAATAGGATTCGCACTGCATTACTGATTTATTACATTATGATGACTGACATCAAGAGAGAGAACGGCTGCGCAAGCGACTGGCTGCAGTTCATGTATTTATGTGGGAGGCTGCCACCAGTGGCAATGCCAGCGCTGCTCGCACCGCAGTAAAATTTGCCTTAAAGAACGAGAACGATCCTCGCAACCGAATTCCAACCTCATGGACTGCAGTGGATGCTTTTTTTAGACATAAATATACTTAACACATATACATTTCCATAGCAACAGTATCATAAATCTGAATACATTGAACCAAATTCGTATAATCTGCGATAACATCATAGCCTCCTTTACAATGGTGCTGGAAACACTGAGGAGTGACACGTCATTATCCCTCGTAGTTGTGGATGTGCCTAAAACGCTAGGTTTCGATGTATTTCAAAGTGTTCAACAATTGCATAAAGGATGATGTGAGCCATATATCACAAATATAAAGCAAATTAGAAAAGAAAGAATGAAAAAAAAAGAAAAATAATGAAAGAAAAAAGAGCACAAACAAATGTGTTTCATTGCATTATGAATAAACATACAACTACAACTAAAATAAAAACCACCACAGGCCTGCAATCCTTGTGAACTTCTATGAGGTATAAATCAACGCCATTTTGAGGTAAAGGGGGGCCACAAGGGGGGGAGAGAAAAAGGACGGGAAAAAGAGATGGGGGGGACAATACCATCAGCCTCAGCATTTTCCTCCAGTCTACCACAATGCGCTCAGTTCGGAAGGGCGTGCCCAGAGTGCACCACTGTGCAGCTGCTGGTGAGCCTGAGAGTCTGAATCATTCCCGGGCGGCTGATGTGTTTGTAAAGTAAATGAGTCAGTCAGTGGCTGGAGTGAGGTATCTTTCACTCTGCTGCTGCCTCCAGTAACACTTTGCTTTATACATTTTAATAGCGCTTTAGCGCATGCTCATTTTCAGCTGCCACTGGCATCGCCCCTGCCTACAGCCCCGTGGGATCTCTGGGGAGAGAGGACTCGCCTACCTTCTCCCTCCCCTTATACCCCACTTGTCCTTTGCCACTGGGTCGCAGTGGCAGGCGGCTCTGCTATCTACATGCAGCTGCTTCCTTCACTGCACTGCATCTGATGTGGATTCCGGCTTGACGACGGGGGCCTCTCACATCCTGCTTGGGAGACTCGACCCAGTTCCATGTGGACCAGGGAGGTCCTGGACTCCAGAGGGCACAGCACAGCAGGATATGTTTGTCCATGGTGCTGCCACTTACTTGCAGTCACATGGCATAGTCCTGTGTCTGTCTGTTCAGAATACCATGGTCGGGCAAAGATGTAGATAGGACTTATGGTTCAAAAAAATCTGTAAATGTCATATCTAGAAACCTAACCAAGGGAATGGGGATTCCGCTAAATGCGTGAAAAAAAGACCCCTGTCCTAAGAAAAGAAAAAATATTTTCTTGAGTCCCCTCACTCACCCAGGGTTGCCCCTAGGTGACATGCTTCATCCTTGGGGCCATCCCAAACAGCTGCTGTTCGGGGTGTGCTGTGACTTGCGGAACTACGTAGAAGCACTTTATATGAAAAAATGTGTAGTGCAGTGTTGGCGGAGTGGTGGGAGTGATGTTAAAAATACCTAGCTAGTGAGCTAATATTTTATTCTTGCTCCTAGTTGGTATGGATAAAAAGGGGTTAATAGTAGGGAAAATTGTTACAATTATGTGTATACAGTCCCTAATATTCGGTCGACAGGACCACATGGGGACCAGCCCCATGCGTGCCACTCCTGTGAAAACCTATAATAAAGGAAAAGAAGAAGAATGCACACCCAATTTACAATACATATGGTTTAATTTTTGACTCGTAGTATTTGTTCAGGGAATAAAACAGAATAGAAAATTAGCACATAATGCCTGCCCACCTCTCACGTGGGCAGGTCCATATTAAATGCGGTAATCCGGTCTATGTGCTCCTCTATAGTTGGTGTAGGTGCCCTTAAAAGTAATGGTTTATTAGTGTTTGAATCTAATGTGACATACTAAAACACATCACATATCTCTTTTGTGAGCAAGCATGGTTTAAATGCAGAAACAATGTTATTAAAAACACTCGTGAATAAAAAGACACCACATAACATACATGTAAACACATAATAATCTCACAGAACCTGGAACATACTTATGTTTTGGCAATACTATGCCTCATGGTCTGCAAGGTTAGAGGGGCTGGTAGTCACACCCTAGAGAGATACAGAGCATTGTAGTTAGCTGTTAGCAGAAGGAAAGAAAGTTAGAAGGCTGCCACTAAAGCAAATGACACCCAAAATTACAAAAATCCAATATAGGGAACCGGAGATATGAATTTTCAAAGATTTCATAAAATATAGCACTTAGAAGATTATAGCACCATATTGTGATACCTGCTCGCGATAGACCGGGCCAAAGTCAGAGTTTCAGGCCGGGCCCGATGGAGCCCTGAGCCCTGAGTTACAGCTTGCGGCAGGTCCCCGTCTCAGTTTCTTTCTCACACTTAGAAACTTTTCTGGAGCTTTTCTTCCAAGGGCCCTCAAAAGCTCCCAGCCAGTCCGGATCCGGTGAGGGTTCGCCGGTTTGACTTGTGACAAGGTCCCGGTCAACTTCCCTGGAGAGGACTCACAAAATTTATCAAGATCGCTTCAGCGGAGCAACCCAGGAATCCAGGCCGGCACGCGATGGAAGGCAGGCGGCTTGGCTCTCGCGGTTGCTCTCGGTCACCTTTTCTACTAGCGGACTTAGAAGCTTTTCGGGAGCTTTTTCTCACGGCGTCTCTCGATGCTCCTCATGTAGCCAGATCTGGTGAGGGTTCGCCGGCTTCAGTTTTCTTCTAGTCCCGGTCAAACTCTGGAAGGTGGACCCATGGAGCTTTTAGCGAGACGAACCTGGTTTGCATGGCCGGCTCTCGTTTGAAGGCAGGCGGCCTGGCTGGCCAGGTTGAGTCGGTCCCTTTATGGAGCTTTTTTTCAAAGTTCTCCAAACTTCTTGAACTTCTTCCTGAAGTTCCTCAAGGGGTCCCAAAGTGCCTCAAACTCACTCCAAGGGTCTGGAAGCTCCAAGATGGTACTTGAAAGTTGAGGACTTCAGTTTCCACAATCCACTGGTACAAAATCCTTACAAATCCACTGGTATTTCTCCAAGGTGTAGATTTAGTTGGTGATGTTCCAGTTCAGCTCTTTTAACCTGTGGCTTTCAGGGAGTCCACTCTTTAGTTCTTTTTCAGAAAAATAATCCACAGGGCTGTAGTTTCAGATGGTGCAGTTTTCAGAGGTCAGGCCTTAGAAATCTTTGCACAGCAAAATATCTCAGCAGGGCACTTCTTGCTTCAGTAGTTTCAAGCAGCAGATCTGAGACGCTCTGCCCCTCTCAGATACGTATTCCTAGTTCTCTGGGTCAAGCAGGAGGTCACCTCTGACCAATGGGAGCAGGGTAACTCCTCCAATATATGACCACATCCTGTAGAGTGTGGCATTATTTTGTCCCAGAGTGCATCAAATCTTCCAAATCCATTATGGCTGATTTTCAAGCAAGGGGGTAAGAACTGGCTAAACACACCCATAGGATGGCTAATTTACTTAGACTCTACCCCCTGCATCTGCACATACCTTCCTTAATCCTACCATCTGCCTAAGGTGGGAAGTTCAGAATTGTAAATGATACTGGTCTCTGCTGTCCTCTTTGAAGAACATAGTTTACGACTCCTCCCCCGGCCTCACATTCCTATGGAACAGCACACTGCCCTGCCAGCAGAGCTGGTTAACCCCAGGGGCTCTTTATCACCTCTACAAGGCAGCCAAGCTAATCCACGTAACTCTGACCAATCAGGACAGACCACTGGAAGGCTGAATTTGGACTTACAAACAAGAAAGTCGTATAACTTCTTGAATGTACACTTTAGGAGAAATTCAACAATATGATATTGTTGGATTTATGAAGACCATTCTGGGAAGTCTTTGAATGGCATTTCTAGCCCTCTCCTATCAAGAGTTATTTATCCATAACTTCCTACCATGTTAAACTATGTAGGAGGGCATTTGCAATGGAAAAATGACTTGGGCCATTTTTCCAGCACCAGGTCTTACAAAAACATATTTTATAAGTACTTTGCTTATATCTACAGGACCCCCACCCCATGAGACAACTAGGGGATACTTTAGGGGTTCTGAATCTGTAGAAAAATTGCAGATACTCCCTCCACAGTGCTCCTAGCATCAAAGTCGAATTTGAGCAGCACTCTACTACAATGTGGGGAGTTTAATGTAAAATGTCACTTTAACCAGGCATATAAAAACTCATTTTATAAGAGTGTACCTTATAAATACCTGACCCCCCATCCCTGGGATACCTAGGGGAGACCCTGGGGGTCCATAATATGCCAAAACATTGTAGATTATCCATTTTGTAAGTGCACCAAACACCAAAGTCGAGTTTGGGCACAATTTACTTTTTAAAAGCAGTCCTGGCACCCAGTGCTGCTTTCAAACGGACCTCAGGCTTCAGCATTACACACATGCAAGTTCAAAAAGAGCTGCTGGACTCTAAACTGCCATGCCCTAGGGTACTAGGAACCTCTAGGTAGTTTCAATCCCCCAGCCCTATTATATACTAGGGGCCTATAGGGTAGATCATGCCAATCACAGGGGTACCCCACCATACCATTGTGTACCCTAGTGTATGTAGGTGTTTTTTTTTTTTTTTTTTTTTTTTGGAAACCGTTTATTGCATTTTGAAAAAGTTACAGGTATGGGCCTACAACCACCCGGCCGGCCGCTAGAGTGACAAAAGCATATGACATACATACAGTAAGAGTCTCTTGGCGGTGCAGATTGGTAAAGCAGGAGCCATCAATAGCGCAGGCCGCATAACGCCAAGCCCACAATACGGTTTCCTTTTATCAAAACAGAACAACACAAAAAAACCACACCCGCAAGGCAACCCGCAATCCAAAGTGACGGCACGTGCTCCGTAAGTGGGGGATCCCAACCAGCAGCAAAACTCTGAAGAGGGGAATGGGAGTAGATCAGGGACTGGGGAACCACGTGCCCACGGCTGAGGGAGGGGGGTCGGCTAGGGGGACGGAGCTGGCGAGGCAGCCGGTAGCAGTGGCGGCTCACAAATACCCCCGCGGTAGGCGTTCCAGGGGCCCCAGATTTTCACCCACGCCCCAGGCTTACCCCTCGCCACATACACTACCTTTTCACGAAACATACACCAATCCATATGTTCTTTCCAGGCCAACACCGCCGGGGGCCTCTGGGATCCCCACAATTGGGCAATGTCACGCTTAGCTATCATGTATCCCAGAGTCACCCACCGCGTCTGCGGGACCGAATAGTCATTTGGTTCCCACACATTCAGCAAGCATCTCCTCGCTTCAGGCAACAGCGCGACACGCGTAACCACACGCAGAACCTCATGCACACCACGCCAGAATCTCTCCACCTTTGGGCACTCCCACAGTATATGCATGAAAGTTGCCAAAGCACCACAGCCACGCTTACACAATCCGTCACCAGCAAAGCCCATACGTAGAAGCCTTGGCCCCGTCACGTAAACCCGGTGAAGGATCTTAAGCTGGACGAAGCGAAGGCGAGCCGGGATGGCCACCTCCTTCGGAGAGGCCACCGCGGAAATCCAATCCTCGTCGTCCAGTTCCAGCCCGTCGGCAACCCAGGCCTCGCGGAGACTAATCAGCAGGCACGATCTGTCGTTGATCAGTTTTTTATATATAAGGGAGATTGTGCTGTCTGGAACATGGCCATCCAGCACTCTGTCCTCCAGGGGGGAAGACTCCGGGATGGACGCGACATCCGGAAAGACGGAGCCCAGCGCGTGGCGGACTTGTAGGTACCGAAAGTACTCACTGCCTTGCAGCTGAAACTCCGTCTGCAGCGTCTCAAAAGTTTTGAATCCCCCCCTCGTCCAGAGATCTCCCACCTTGCTGATTCCGATCGTGTCCCACTTCTCGAAGCCCTTCGATGTCCACAAGGAGCCCAACCTCTCAGACGCATATAGCGGTGACGCCCGGGTCAAACGGTCCTTCCACCCCATAGCTGCATTAGCCGCGTGCCAGACACGCACCATGACACGCGTCGGTCCCGTCAGACGGGAGTCGGGCGCGCCAGAGTAGAGCGCTCGATTGTAATCGCCACCGGGCAGGAGCATCTTGTCCATTTCAAATGCCGGGTTCAAGGCGGGCCCGTAAAGGCCATGATTAATTGCAGCTAGTTGGGAGGCCCAGTAATACCGTTTAATGTCCGGGAGGGCGACCCCCCCATCGTACCACGGGAGCGTCAATTTAGCCAGAGCAATGCGCGGCCTCCCGTCCCAGAACAGGCGCCGCTGGAGGCTCTCCACCTCACGGAAGTAGCGCGCCGGAACCAAGTCCATAGTGTTCTGGAGGGCGTACAGAAAGCGCGGCAAGGACATCATCTTAAACAAGGCCGCTCGGCCAAGCGGCGATAGCGGAAGACGCCGCCAACGCGCAACGTCCTCCTTCAGGCGCTGGAGGGGGGGCAGCAAGTTCCGCTCATAGCGGGCCTCCGGGTCTAGGGTAATATATATACCCAGGTACCGGAACCCCTGGGAGGCAATCTGGATCGGGCAGTCCCGTGGTAGGGCCGGAGCCTCCCCGGAAAGCACATATACGCAGGATTTCGCCCAGTTGATGACGAGGCCTGAGTTACGACCGAAGGAGCGCAAAACATCAACCAGGACAATCAGCGATTTACGCGGGGAGGCGAGATACAAAAGGATATCATCGGCATAGAGGGACACACGGTCCTCATGCTCGGGGGTCCAGCGGAGACCACGGATAGAAGGGTGCCACCGTAGCCACTCCGCCAAGGGCTCCAGGGCCAGTGCAAACAGGAGCGGCGACAAGGGGCAACCCTGACGCGTGCCCCGCCCCAGCGCGAATGGGGCCGAGACTCGCCCATTCACCACCACCTGCGCCAATGGGCCCGAATACAACAATTTGACCCAGCTAATGAATCCCGGTCCAAATCCAAATTTCGCCAGCATCGCCCAGATGTATGGCCATTCAAGCGTGTCAAACGCCATGGTGGCGTCTAAGGACGCCAAGATGGCCGGCTCCCGCACAAACGGGACACGCGCGAGCACCCCGTGCAAGCGTCGCAGATTAAGAGCCGTGTTGCGGTGGGGTATAAAGCCAGATTGGTCTTGGTGGACCAAATCGCCCACCACGCCGACCAACCGGTTGGCCAACACCTTGGCGAGGATTTTGGGCTCCGCGTTCAAGAGCGAGATCGGCCTATAGGATGTGACCCGCTCACGGGGTCTCCCCTCCTTGTGGACCACCACGATTGTGGCCAGACGCTGGTCCGGCGGGAGGGAACCCTGCGAGTGGGCCGCCAGGAACATCGCGCGCAGGTGGGGCGCTAGTACATCCGGGCGTAGCTTGTAAAGCTCGATGGGGATACCATTGGGGCCCATGGCCTTGCCGGATGCAACCGAGCGAATAGCCAGGGCAATTTCGTCCGAGGTGGGAGGAGCGTCCAGCAAATCCCTGTCCTCCACCGTAAGGGAGGGCAGCGCGATGTCCCGAAGCAGGGCATGGGAATCTTCCTCCGAGCAGGGGGAAACCGGGGAGTACACCTCGCGGAAGTAATCCGCGAAGCAGGAGACAATGGCTTCCGGCTCGGTGACACACGCACCATCCATCCTCTCAATCAAAGGAACCACACGACTCGCTCTCTCCCTCTTATCCAACCACGCAATCAATTTGCCAGCCTTATCACCCACATCATACAATCGCCCCTGCTGCTCTCTACTGAGGCCCCTGGCCGCCTCCGTGACGAGGGCCCTATAGCCCGCCTGCTTGAGGTGTAGAACATGCAGCTTGGCATCCGTTACCCCGCTTCCCAGGTCACCCTCCAGTTCCGCAATCTCGGCCTCCACCCGGGTCACTTCCTCCCGCTCGCGCCTCCGGGCATGGGAGATAAAGGAGAGGGCCTCCCCTCTGAGAACTACCTTAAAAGCCTCCCACAGGGAGATGGCCGAAGGGACAGACCCCACATTCTCGTCAAAATATCGCTGTAAGGATTTGATCAAGTCGGCACGAATGGTGGGGTCGCGCAAATACCATGCATTGATTGGAGCCACCCTGCCCTCCCCCCTCGGGAAGACATCGAAATGTAACAGCAATGGGGAGTGATCTGAAATACCCCGCGCCAGATGGCACACCTCCCCCACCCTCCCAGCATAGGCCGCCGGGACAAGGATGTAATCAAGCCGCGAGAGGCTACCATGGGCACCTGAGTGGAAGGTGTATTGCAGCTGTGCGGGATGCTTTAGTCGCCAGCAATCCACCAGGCCCAGTGTGTCTAAAAGGCCGGACAGCCACGCCTGTGCCCGGGGGAGGTCCCTAGGGGGATGACGATCCATAGACCCAGAAGCTACCGCATTAAAGTCCCCCCCAACCACCAGCAGGCCACCCGGAAGGTCCAGGAGGAGGCGCCCCAGGTCCGCAAATGTAGTAGCTTGTAACCCAGGCGGGACGTACACTGATATAAAAATAAACACTCTACCTTCCATTCTACCCACCAGGACAGTGTAGCGTCCCCTCTCATCATGGCGCACCTCATCAATCTCCAACGGGAGCGAGTTCTTGATCATGATACCCACCCCCCGCGAGCCCGAAGTGAAGCCCGAATGGGCCACCAAACGATAGCCCCGCCGATTCATTGCATGAAAGGAGTTACCTATAAGGTGTGTCTCCTGCAGGAAGACAACATCTGGTGAAATACGTTTCAAGTACTGCAGGACCACACCACGCTTAATCCTATCCCCCAGGCCGTTAACATTCCATGACAACACAGTCAAATCCCTACCCCCCATCGTACGTAGAAGCAATCAGTCGTCCCCCACAGAGCATCTTGAGAGCAACAATACAGTAGCGGGTTTGCCTTGCGGTGCAAACAAACAACACACCCCCCCCACCCCCCCATCCCAACAGAACTCCCCCCTCCCTGCACCCCTGCATGAGCCCAGACAGCCCCCCCAAAGTGCAGTGTGCCTGTCGCCCCATAGATGAAAACTAACTAGTCCCCCAGAGGAGGAGGGAAGCCCCCAACAGACCCCGAACGACCTCCATAGGAGGGGAACATATACGATCAATAAATGGTAAAGGAATGTTGTCCCGAGCAAGGCCTATTGTTCACCCCTCAATTCTGATCCGGCGGGCCCTCCCCGCCGACCGCACCCCCCCCACCCCACGGCCCCGATCGTCTGGCAGAGTGTCCAACCAGTCCCCAGCCACCTCGGGCCGGTCAAAGAAGTGCGTGCGACCATCCACCTCCACCCTCAGCTTAGCTGGAAAAAGCATTGAGTACTTAAGGTTCAGGTCCCGTAAGCGACGTTTAACACCGAGAAAACTCAGTCTCTGCTTTTGGACCGCCGGAGTAAAGTCTGGGTAGAAATGCACATCCATGTTATCAAGCTTGACCGGTCCCTGTTGCCTGGAGGTCTGCAGGATAGCGTCTCTGTCCCGAAAATTAAAAATCCGGGCAATGAGAGGCCGTGGCGGGGCACCGACCTTAGGTCTGCCCCCAGGGACCCGGTGAGCACGTTCCACCGCAAAAAGCTTACTCAGCCCCCGGGGCTGGAGATGGGTAAGGATCAGTTCTTCCACAAAAAGATCTGCCGCCTCCGCCTCTCGTCCCTCCGGCACCCCCACAATACGAACATTATTCCTCCGGGCCCGACCCTCGGAATCCTCCATTCGCCGGTCCATCAGGGCGCTCGCCTGGCCAAGCCGGCGCACCTCCTTCTGGAGGGCCACCACATCCGTCGTAAGGCTCGTTGTAGTGTGGGCCAGGGAATCGACCCGGTCGTTCGTTTTGGACAAGTCAGCCCTCACGAGGCTCACATCCACAAGGACCGAGTCTATTTTTTGCGCTAGGGTGTCGAAGCGCTGGTCCACCGAGGCCTTCATCTCTGCGATGGCGCCCATGACGTCCCGGAGGGTCAGATCCACCGGCTGAGCAGATGCCTCCGTCGGGCCCGCCTGGGATGTGCGCGATGTCTCCGGAGATCCCTTCTGGAGAGTGTAGCGGTCCATACTGTTGGATTGGTGCGCCGGGCCACGGCGGGTCGTCTTCACCTTCGCCCGGTCGCCATCTTGTTTGGTGGACATGCTTGCTCTCCCACCGTCGTGCCAATCTCCTCGAACGGGCCGATAAACCAGTTCACGGGTTCCGGGGGGGGGGAGGGCGACCACTGGACCGCAGGACGACCCACAGCCGGCGGGCCAGCCGGGCACCTGGACAAGGCCACACCCCCGCACCCCGCTCCGCAGCCCTACCGCGCTTGAGGGCAAGGAGGGCGCAAAAGCGAAAGTGAAAGCGCGGGGTACGCGAGTCGCCCAGCCTTGCCCGCCGCTGTTGTTCACTTTGTCCCCGGATCGCCCCACTACTCCAATCCGGGGGGTCGGCGCGGAGAAGGCCGCAACCTTCGATCGGTGCTCCCACCGGTGTCCGGGGTCCGATTCGAACCCAAAAAACGGGTGGCGCCTCAGCTCGGGTTCACCGACACAGTCCCCTCAACAAGGACAGGATATCGCCAGGATTAATTCAGGAGGTCGCGGAGGTCCTCGGGAGCCTCGCACCTACGCGGCCATCTTGGTTGCGCGCTAGGCTCCTCCCCGTATGTAGGTGTTTTAACTGTATTATAATGTGTCTCTTTTCAGCATAGCACTGGCCCTGGGCCTGGTTAGGCAGAGCCCAGGGTCAGTCAGAGTCAGTTACCACCAGTACCAGTCAGCAAAAGGTTGCGGATGCCCAGGGCACAGGATGACTTTGCAACAGGAGATATCTGATGTGTTTTAGTAAGTCACATTAGAGTCAAACACTAATAAACCATTACTTTTAAGGGTACCTACACCAACTATAGAGGAGCACATAGATCGGATCACCGCATTTGATATAGACCTGCCCACGTGAGAGGTGGGCAGGCACTATGTGCTAATTTTCTATTATGTTTTATTCCCTGAACAAATACTACGAGTCAAAAATGAAACTGTATGTATTGTAAATTGGGTGCTCACACATTAGGTGTGCATTCTTCTTCTTTTCCTTTATTATAGATTTTCACAGGAGTGGAACGCATGGGGCTGATCCCCATGTTGTCCTGAAGAAGAGGTTTAGGGAATACCTCAAAACATGTCGACCGAATATTAGGGACTGTATACACATAATTGTAACAAATCTCGCTACTATTAACCCCTTTTTATCCATACCAACTATGAGCAAGAATAAAATATTAGCTCACTAGCTAGGTATTTTTAACATCACTCCCACCACTCCACCAACACTGCACTACACATTTTTTCATAAAAAGTGCTCCTAAATAGTTCCGCAAGTCGCAGCAAGCCCCGAACAGCAGCTGTTTGGGATGTCTCCAATGATGAAGCATGTCACCTAGGGCTAACCCTGGGTGAGTGAGGGGACTCAAGAAAATAATATTTCTTTTCTTAGGACAGGGGTCTTTTTTTCGCACATTTAGCGGAATTCCCATTCCCTTGGTTAGGTTTTTAGATCTGACATTTACAGATTTTTTTTAACCATATGTACCTCGGAGGGTGAACCTAACCTTTACCTCCGTCTCCCCCCGTTATTTGATTGCAGATAGGACTTACACAATTTAAAGGCAAGTCGTTAGCTGCCTGACACCAGATAAGTTCCAGGCATACCGTCAGGTGAGCACACCAAGAAAATAATTTGATTCCTCAAATTGTAATTATTAGAATTGTAAAAAGTCAGTTGCAAGTCAGCAAATATTAAAGTGGTTTACTGTTATCAAATTGTAGTCTTACTAATTTGCTTCCAAATTGACACCTATGAGACGGTGTGCACATTGAAGCATGAGCTGGCGCCAGGTCATAGAGGGGTGACCAGTTGCTATGGAAACCGGTGTGGGCCCCGCAAAGTTGTTTTGTGTTTTTTTGGCTACAATAACACAGAGCTTTCTCCAGGTCCAGCCACCACTGAGCTGTTTACTCCTCCGGAAGTGTATCAGACTGACAGCCCTGTGATTTTAGACACACAGGCTTGCCTTCACACTTATCTGCGCTCAACCCAGCAGAGAGGAATTGGGGCAAAGCGTTTTCTGGGAAACATGTTTTTCTTTTACAATTTTATATTGCGTCATCTCAATCTAAGGCTATTAAACCTATTTTTATGAGCACTAGTTACATTAAACAGGTCCACACTCAAATTCTTTTTTTTCCCAACAATAAATTAAATTGGAAAGGATCCTCGACTGCAAACAGTGCCAGGCTGATCAGGGAGGAAAAGTAAGAGGCACAATTTAAAAAAGGCTTTAATTCCCCAATCACTAGGTCGAGGAAGCATAACCAGTCCCTTAAATAGCCCTTCTAGTTCCTCCAAAGCACACACCTCTTTAGATGCAATGCTCCTGGGATCTGGCGACTGACCTAGCAGTCCTGAGTGACCTAATCATCAAAGCTACATGCCAGCATCTAATGTTCTGAAGGCTTGACTTAAGCTCAGTGATGACAGCTGGTGCAGCAGGCACCATTCGCTTGAGGGACTGTGCGGCCCCTGGAGAGCCACAGTTAAGGCTTGCCTGGGGTATGTCTGGCTATTAGTGACTGCTGCCTTTACCAACGAACTAGCCATTTGAAACAGTTTAAAGCCTCAGCGATATAGTGAGTTATTCTGTATTGTACTGCTCAGAAGTGGATAGTTTCCGATAGTTATCTCTTTAAGTGGACCTTATTCCTCAGTTACATTTATGAGAAACGGTTACTCAAGTTGTCACACATTTTGAACTACAATGCCACTCATAAATGCAAGTAATTCTTGGAAATGTCACATATTAACAATTTGAAAACTTGGCAGCTGGGTATAATTTCTGATATTTATATGATTCCCTCATCTTTATTGCTAGATTTTGCTCGCGAGAAAGTGTCACACATAGTTGTTGAATGTCACTCATAATTGTAGTGAAATTCTGAAAATGTCACACATAACCAATATGAAACTTTGGCAGCTAAGCACTAATTTACAGTCTAGCATACTGAAATTTAACATCTCCTTTCCTGATCCAGAGGAAAACGTACAATCAGTGCACCGCTTTTTAGAGCACATTTTGCTCAAATGTTTGCTGCTCTCTTTTGTATTTTCTGCAAAGATTTTCTCAGTGATTTTGAGACCACATCCTGTCACTGTGCTAGCAGAATACCACGGCAGAGGATGAAATAAAAAAAGTAGAAGAAAATGAAAAGTAAACTAAAAAAAAAAAAAAAACACGAACAGAACCAAAACATCTCAAATCTGACCAACATAATGCAAAACACACAGAATAAGAACCTTAAAATATTTGTGACTAAATTGCCGATCCTGCGTAAACTTGAGATGTTTGTGTCTGCTACCCAGATAGATGGCAAATCAATACATTAATCGAGGTAATATGTTGTGAACAATAAGGCTACAAATATATCTCTTTTTAAATCCAGTGTCAAGTTGGTTACAGGTTTAGACTGCACTCCCAAATCCATCGAATCACCAAAGACTATTGTAGTCGGCTCATCCTCCATGAACATAAGCAGGTTCAAAGACAGTCACAACAATAAGTTGTTGTAACACATTAAAAAAGAATTGAGGATGATTTAAGGGAGGAACACATGTTGCACAAACGTAACAAACACTTGAAAATATGTCATTCGATAGCACTTACCCTTAGAGCCCACTCACAATCTGTAATCGCCTCCTTGTACTTTTCCAACTTATTATGTGCCTGAAATTGTAACAGAAATACTTTTTATAGACATTTATGCTTCAAATAGTACCATTCTAGAGTTAGGCTTTTAATGAGAACAGTAGAAAGAAAACCGATACCCCTTTGAATACATCATCAAGTAAAGTTACATAAACAACATAATGAATATCAAGACATTTTTTTAAGTATAATTTCTTAGAAACTCCACACACATCGTGGTGAGTGCTACCATCTTGAATGTCACTGTATTCTCCCTCAATTCTTTTGAGGGTGGTACAATACACCTATAGTCATTCAAAGGATCTGAGGGGCATATGTATGAAACCATTTTGCGATCGCAAACACTGCGAATCGCAAAAAACAGTTTGCGATCGCAAAATAGACAATTGCTATGTATGACACATTTTCGCATCGCATAATATAAAAAATGCAATTTTGGCGATTTCTTATTTTGCAAGGCCCAAAATCTGCAAATTTCTCTGGTGAATTCGTAATCTGTGATACGCAGCCTGCAAAAATCGCAAATAGAGAAATAGCAGTATGAGAATTCGCAAACGAATGTATGAAAAATTCGCAAATTGCGAATTCGTGAAAATCGCAATTTTGCACAGAAAATTTACCACCTATTCAATGCAGGTGGTAACCAGGTGCAAGCTATATAAACATGCCCACAATGCAAAAGGGACTTCCACAATGGCAGCGCTATATGTGATAGCCAGGAGGCTGAGAATTCGGGCAGCAGCACAGAGAAGGAGGCGACAGGAACGGATCTTCAGAGTGCGCATCACTCTGTTCCAGCAGACTGAGGAGGAGATCCATGAAAAGTACAGGCTGGACTCACAGACCATTTTAGATCTGATAGAGGAGTTGAAACCCCATCTGAAACACCCAACACGCAGGACCCAAACCATTCCAACCCATGTGCAGGTCCTGTGCTCACTGCACTTACTGGCCTCAGGGAATTTTCAAGGAGTGATAGCAGTGGCAGGTGGGGTCTCCCAGAGTTGCCTGTTGCGCTTCTTCCATGCATTCCTAGATGCAATGGTATAGAGACTACAACATCACATACAGTTTGCCAGCACACAACAGGCATTACAGCAAACAAAACAGGCCTTCTACCAGATTACACAATTCCCCCACGTAATTGGCTGCATAGATGGGACCCATGTGGCCCTCACACCCCCATCAAACAATGAATATGTATTCAGAAACCGCAAATCATATCATTAGCTAAACATACAGGTCATCTGCAATGCCAAACATATCATCAATGATATTGTAGCTAAATACCCAGGCAGTACCCATGACTTTAGACATAGTGGGATATACAGACGTCTCAATGCTGGCGAGTTTAGTGAGGGTTACCTGCTAGGTAAAAGCATGTCAAACATTCCAACATACAGTACATCACTGGGGTGGGGGCCATTGACTCACCTCTCGTTTCCATTCCTGCAGGTAACAGTGGATATGCAGTGCGGGACTTCATCCTGACACCATACCTAAATTTACGCGCTGCATAATAGAGCGGACATTTGGGATCCTCAAGAGCCGGTTTCGCTGCCTGCATAAAAGCGAAGGAGCACTCCAATACAGCCCTGCGACCTGCAGCAAGATTGTGGCTACCTGTGCAATACTCCACAACATAGCTGTGAGAAAAGGCATCCCAGTAGAACTAACTGATACTGATACTTCTGACAGTGATGGCCCAGGTCCCCCTGGCAGACCAGCAGTTGGAGTTGGGGCAGCTGCCAGACGACAGAGACAGGAGGAGATCACACAGAATTATTTTTAGGTGAGTAATAATGACATGATGCAAAAGATATTTTGTTGCAGGTCTGTGTTTATTCAAACCCTTAGCTGCAGGATAAAATTTTGTCACACAACCTGATTGACTCCATGAGTGTCGCTATACGTAGCACATGTTATGGCCACAGTGCAGGTATGTATGCAAGTCAGGAGTCCGGTTTGAATGGGTTGCTTTACCCATTTGCTTGACTCAGTGATGGCAGTTCATCTCCTCCTGGAACAGCCTGCTGCTGCCCGCTCTGGGTGCTGACTGCCCTCACTTGACTCCTCAGGTGTGGCACCCTGTCTCCCACTGTGCCGTCTTGTTTCGGGCACTGGTGGGGTTATGCTGCTCCTGCTGGACAACTCTTCGCTCTCCCCTCAGCCCAGGAGTGCTGTGCCACCTGTGTTGGCTGTCTGCAGTTGTTCCACAGCGGTGGTGACCTGCACCAGGCCTTTCGCCACATCCTGGCAGCAGTGGGACATCTCCACTTGCATGCTCACGGTGCGACGTGACAGCTGGCTCTTGACAGTGCACAGGCAGTTCACCGCCTTGGTGTAGGTGTTCAGATGGCTGTCCGAACGTTGGCTCACCCTGCGCCTGGCTGCCTGGACTTCTTCAATGTGGCACACAGTTCAGGTATAGCACCTGACGTGTCCATGATGCCCTCCCTCATGTAACGTAGGCTGTTGTTAACTGTGAACAGCTGCCGGTTAATGGAACGCAATGATTTTTGTTGCAGGCGCTGTATCTTCAGCATGCTGCCCCCCAGCCCAGCAAACACCGTGGCTTCGTCATCTGCGGCAACGCTGGTGCTCGCCCTTGGCCTGCGTCTCACGGATCCTTGCTCTCTATGTTGCAGTGTGTGCTGTTCCGGCACCTGTGTCGCAAGCTGCCCTGCCTGAGCATCATCCTCTCCTGTGGACTGTTTCTGCCTCAAGACGTGGCAGTGGTGCCACAATGGTGCGCTTTCTCGGTGAGACAGGTGCGGTCTCTGTGGTATCGTCGGGGTCCCCCTGCCCTGCCTGCTCATCCATATGTTCCACCTCCTCAGCTCCTGCACTGTCATCCTGTATCCCAGGTTGTGATGTGGATGAAAAGGGAAATTTTGATTTTGTGACATGGTCTGCATTTCTCACTTAATAAAGTTTTCTCAATTTGTATTGGCTAACTGCTATCTATTGCTTTTCCCCTTTACAGGATTTCCAATACTGCTTCAACATTGCTGTGTCTCATTGCCCCACTGTGTGATGCATCGGACTACATGATGCACTGCTTGGTGTGCTGGAAAAAGTGGACCGGAGTGGCATAAGTAGTTTGTATTTGGTGCATTCCTGACTGTGTGAATGGGATGGTGATGTGTGTGGCTGCATTTGGCATGAATCTTACCTTGGCTGGTGTTTGCAGGTTCGAAGCTGTCTATGTCAGCCACACCTCTGACGCTCTTGGGCAGGAGGGTGGACTCCACCAACTCCTCATGGGGTGTTGACTCGGTTGCAGTTGGTGTTCCACCACCAGTCTTCTTGGCCTCCGCCAGCCTGGTTGCCACCTTCTCCTTGGACCTTTGGCGCATGTCGTACCATCTCTTCATCAGCTCCTCGACATTGCTCTGTGTCACACCAACAGCATTTACCTCCGCATGGATATCCAGCCAGATTTTCCTCTTTCTGGACTCTGGGACACGAAGTGCCTTTTGCCAAATAGTAGTTCATGGCTGACTACCATCTCCTCTATCAGCACCTCCTGCTCCCTCTCACTGAACTTATGCTTTCTCATTCTCACTGCCCCCTCCTTGTCCTTCCCTTTCTCCTGGGGATCCATTGCAGGTGTTTGGAAATGCAGTGCTCACTTCTCTGCCTCTCCTCACAGCCTCTGACTCAGGTGCAGCATGGCTCTCCCACTTCCTGGGTGTGATGTCATCAAGCTGCACCTGAATTGCAGATTCCCTATTTTTGCGATTCTTTATTTGCGAATTTCGCAAATAAAGAATCGCTAATACGGGATTCGCAGTGTATTCTGAGAATTTTTAAGAATCGCAAATTATTTTCGATGTTTTATTTACATCGCGGTTTGCGATTCTCAAAATGCGATTCGCAAAAAAACGCATTTTGAGAATCGCAAATCGCTTTTTTGATACATATGCCCCAGAATCACTAAACTCTGCCAATTTAAGATGGTCCAGTGCACAAAATGGGCCATATTCAGCTGCCATTATTCATTCTGATCCATTTCACATTCCTTTGGTACACTCTGCTGTTAATGAGTATATTGGTTTGCATGGCTTCCCTGTGGCTCATGAAAGGCAGACCGTCACAGCAGGCAAGACTCCAAAGCTGATTGCCCTAAAACACAGTTCATGTGAGTGACAGAGTTCACACCTGAAAGTCAGCCACAGTTATATGTGCATCAAAAGGTTAATCCTGGGTTCACAGCCATACTCTTCATAATTCACTTATCACTGCCATCTCCTTTCCTGAGATGTGTCCAGGTCCCTTCATTGTGATCTATCACAGAAATAAGAGCATCCTATTTAAATATAAAGGGAGAGACCCAGCAGCGACTGACATTAAGGGGCGAAAGGGGCATTGCCCTGCAAGCACTGCGGAGGAGACAAAAGGGAGATAATGAACACAATGAAACAGGCGCTCACTGCTTGGTGCTCCTACGTGGAATGACTGAAAATTGAAAAAGATATTTATTTTTTAGGTCGAGTCCTCATGCGCATGTGCTGGCTGGGTGAGGAATTCCATGTCCCCTAATCACAAGCAGGGAGATTGAGGTCAGCCTGGTGGCAGTGGCTGGACAAAGTAACAGTGCTAGGGTTTCAAATGGGGTGCTAATAAAATGGCCCAGGGAGCGGTCAGCGGAGTGTCATTCACATAAATGGAAAAGGGCAGAGCTGGCCGGCAGCAAAACAGTGTAGTGGGTGTCAACTATTTGTTTGCAGGCTCTTGTTTCTGGGATAATCAGCATGTGTGCTGCAGTGCACGCTGGCTCTTTATTGCGATCAGGACAGACACCATCGAGCTGCTCCAATCTAAAGCGGCAGTGCACGGACCAGATATTGGAAAAAGAAAGGCTCCTGCAGTATGGTCGGGAAACAAGTGCACAGTGTTGTTTTTTTCCAAATTGCTGAGAGCTGAATTGGTTCTTGTGGTTAATATGCTGACAGAATTCACCCACCAGTTTCAAAAGTCACAGGCCGCCACTGGAGGGACCTTTGCTCCCTCCATACCTTCTGCCAGTGTGTGTCCGACCCAGCTCACTGGTATGAAGCAATTCACAAATCTGTCTGGGGGATTCCTCTGCTCCTCATGTCTTCACCAGTCATGCATGTGCTTCCTAAAATGGAATCCTGGGTCCTCAATGCAAAGTACCATTGCAGACACCAAGTCCTTACTGTCTAGCAATGCTACCACCGTGCATTGTGCCACTACAGACACACGTACATTCAGCATATGCATTCAGTCTAGATGCACTGTTCAGTACTGTAACTTTGCTGTATTATACCAAGGTGTGCTATTTGCAAACACACACTGCCAGCACGCAAACTCGCCATGTGTGTGCTGCAGAACACTTCACCTTTCATGTATTGTACTTACCTCAAGGCCACATACAACCAGCACATGCTTTTGTTTGCATGTACTCACAGCACTATATCTCTCATGTAATGTATTTCCAACAGGCATATATACAATCAGTATGTGCACTAACAAGACATATACTGCACAGTACTGCTCCATCCCTGCACTGTATTCTTCCCAGGCACACATACACCCAGCGCAGTCACTACTCCTGTGCTGTGCTGCGCTGCTCAGCACTCCACATCTGCCTGATGTAAGCCAAGAGTAAGTTAAGCACACAGCAGCAAACTTTGAAAAAGGTGAGTGAGCTTGTAGGCCTCACTCCAGAATACATGGTAAAAAGGACCCATTTACTTCTACTATCCACTACATGGTATGCGCCACCACCACACTTGTGCTGCTTAACTCTTGGTGAAGGTGATAGCTTTCACCACTATGAGAGAAGCATCGTTAACAATGCAGAGGACTTTTCCGTTCTAACAACTAGCATCCTGGAAAAAAACATATGTTGTCTGTTCTGCATGGAATCCGCAACTCCGGTTAGATGAAGGCAGTTACATGTATAAGCCACTTATTGTAGGCAGATAAAGGGGCTAGCTATCTTTTGCACCACAGAGTTTAAGGGATTCATTTTCTTAGTATTACAGTAATGTAAAACCCCCTTCCACTTCGCTGCATAGGAAGCTCAAATGGTAGGGTGTCTAGCTTCTTAGAGGATGGTCATTCATTCCTGGGGTAGGTGTAGGTAACCAAACTCTAAAACCTCAGGTGCCACATCGTAAGGTTGAGCTGTGCTGAGTATGGGTGCTGATCTGTCCGTGCCTCTGTGTGAGCAGTTCTACTTTGATAGGAAGACTCTAGTGGGGGTTGATGGTGAGTTACATCAGGGTGTTGAACCAGGGCTGCCAGGCACATATTGGAGCTACTACCCTGAGAAATGTTTGCCTAAGCTGCCTGATGGCAACCAGAAGTAGTGGGAGATGTGGAAAAGTATAGGCAAATATCCCTGACCAGTCCATTGATAGTACATTCCCCATGGACTGTTGGTCGTGGTATATGGCTTCAAAGTTTGGGCTTTTGCTTTTTGGCTGTTGTGAATTGGTCCATTTTCAGCATGCCCCAGCTATGGAAGCATGCGTGAAGGACCTAGTGGTGGAGTTCCTATTAGTGGATTTGTTGGTGTGTCCAGCTAAGTAGGTCTGCAAAGTGTTTAGCTAATCCTGTGAGATGTTCTGCCAATAGGTGAACCTTTTGCCACATGGCCTAGTACTAAATCATCTGTGCTAGTTGGGAGAGTTGCTTGAAATGTGTGCCACACAGCTTCTTTATGTATAGGCTAGGTTTTAGGTTTAAACCTATAATAACTTATAAAACACCACTGAAAAGAAAATTGCCCTTACCAGTGTAAACACATAAACAGGAAAACAGACTGGGCTAACACTATTCTGCTTGAGTTTTGTTGTTTAGGGATGCCAATAAAATATTTTTTCTTCTTCCTTTTGCTTTTTTTCAATTTTATGGTCTTTGGTCTAAAGATGAGGAGTATAGAAGCATTTTATAGGTCACGCTTAATTATTGTATAAACAGTAGAGAATCAGGAAATAACAAAATCATATTTGATATTTTGGTTACGTTTGATTCTTTCTACGAAAGGTAAAATGCCTGGTTTCATAAGAATATGTACCATCACATTACCCACAGAGAATGGGTAAAATCCCTTGATACATCAGCCCCCTTTTTCAGCGAGTCAGTATTGATAGTCGGTGAATTGCCAAACACCCCATGCTTTAAATATTCACTGTAAGATATAGTAAAAGGTATATGTGAAAAGAGTGCCGTCACCAAGCATCTGGGATAGTGGTGAAACATGACACCAGCCTTTGGAAAACATGGAGCGTAGTGTCACTTGGAATGCTGCTGCAAAAATTTCTTACCAAGTTCCACTAGGATTGGAGTAATATTGTTTGGATTTGCAGTGATTCAGCTACGTATGTGAAAAAGTTGTGTGATGACCTGTCAAAATCGATACCTGGGCTGAAGTGCTTCCCTGTAAGAGATCCTTGCCACTTGCTAGATGGTATACTGAGAGCATATTTACAACCTTCGAAGTTAATGAAAAATGCTATTGACTTTTTAGTCCATTCTGGTGCACGGTTTTGTTATGGGCGGGAACTAAAACACATATATTTCTCATTTTGTGCTTTGTGTAGCCTCAAAGAAAGAGGCGTCCCAACTGTGTCATGTAGCTGGTGGTTCTCAGTCTTAGAAGCCATGAATGCTATATTATCTATGTGGCAACCGTTTACAGAATCTTTGCTAAGTGATGATGTCAAAGGCAAGAAATGTGAGGATCTTCGGTCGCATATTGATAGTGATGTGAAAAGTTATAAACTCTACTGCATTCTTAGATTTATACAGGAAAACATGGCTGCTGTAATGCACATAATAAAATAACTAGAGTCTAAAAACACTCTTGTCTACCAAGTGTTCAGCATAATTGTAGATGTGAAACATCCCCTTGAGAGTAGGCTGAGCGACACTTTAGTGACTTTGACACTGCAACATGTTCCGTGTTAAAATGCTTGCAACTTGGTAAGCAAAGAAATGTTGAGGAGAAATTCAGGACATTTTATTTTACTATGTCGGAGAAATGGCTTGCAATGATGCATAGAAATGTCCCTTCACCAACCATGGCATTTGAAGTCAATGAAGCCTCAGTGTGGTACTCTGCACAAGTTCTAGATCCCTTCCGTAAAGGGGATTTTTATCCGGACTTTCAAAAATGTTGCTTCATTTTTGACTGCTTCAATAACTCTGAGGGCATATGCGCCCAATTCAAAGCATGTGTCGCAGAACCTGTCCCAGAGTATTGCAATCTTCAGGTGCATCAGTATTTGCATGGAAAGCTATGTCAGTGGCCAGAGTTAGCAAATTGTCTACTGGCTGTTTTGATGGTGCCTGTATCAGGTGCCAATGTTGAGAGGGCCTTTTCACACATACAAGTTTACATGGGAAAGAAAAAGCGAGCGTGCATGACCAAAGACTCACTGAAGAAGTAATGTATGTTGTACTACAATAAGTTTGATTTGTAAACATGTATTTGGAGCTCATATACACTGTATGTACACTGTCTATATACCATGCACTATCAGTGTAGAAAGCAAGCAATAATAAAAGCAAAACGTACAGGAAAAACACTGTTTCTGTTGTTTTTAATGGTGTGAAAATGTGTAACCATTGATAACCACTGTTTTTTAGGGTATTGAAATCACTTGAAAACACTGAAAAAACCTCACCAGAATTTACCAAAAATAGAAACTGAAAATAGGAAAGCTTACTTATGTAATACATGTCTGTCATGTTGTCTGTCTTAATTAGCATTTACCCTAGAAAGGTTGCAACTGTGAAGGAACAATATGGGACTTTGTGACAATTTCATCATTTTTAAACAAAGAGAGAGTAAGGGTTATTCGTCGGTGACAGACTCCCAGTCCCCTAAAGTCATGTATCAAAAACAAAGAGGGAGTGTCCCCAGGACACAGCGTCCTAGTGGTTTAGAGAAATGGAGAGATAACAAAGAAAGAATTCTTTATTTATTTAAAGAACCCCTCACTCACCAACCTAGTTGGTGACATGCTTCATTATCGGGGTCCACCCAAGTAGCCGAGTGCCACTTAGGTGTGCTTTCGACGCCTGAGCTACAGCGGAGCTGGGTTTTTTTAATAGTATGAAAGTGGTGTAGGTGAGTGGATTAAAAATGTCTTTGTTGTACTCCCTAAAGCTTTTATTTGGAGCAACAAGACAAGATTTAAAACCAAGTGAGATACTTAAAATGGCTCTATTGACCAGGAAGTATCAGTGTTTAAGTGCAAAGATTGTTGGTCAACATGTTTCAACCTTTTAGTGATAGTACAAGGTTTTTGTCAGGACCAAGTGTATGAACTGGGAGGTCTGCGCACGCTAAGGCGCACCCTTCCCTGGTTCACCAATTTGCCAGACCGTGTACTTACGGTTAGGCACCCTTACAGCCTTCTGTGTAGGAAAAACAAAATTCAGAAAGAAATAGAGCACTGGAAGAAACTGAACAGATCTCTCGGACATTGAGAAAGTCTCAACCAAAAAGTCCTCCTTCTTTTGGAACACATGCATGACTGCTTTATGGTAGGTAGCCGCATGCTGAGTGACCTCGTGGTATGATGATGTGTCATCTGGAGGGGAAGGCCAGGCAATGTAGTGTTCTTGATCAGTATCCCATGCTGCACCAATATGACAGTCATTTAATGGGTCATCTTTTGGTTGTGTGTCCTGTGTTGACTGTATGGGTCAAAAGGCCTAATGGGACTGCCTGTGGAGGTGTGAGGTATGGTGACTAAGGTGGAGAATCCGATAGGGGCATCAGTGGAGGGGTGGATGGCAGGGGAGGAGTGAGTGGTAGTGGAGTGTGTGGGAGAAGGACAGGGCTAGTTACACTGTTTCTATGCTTTTTAGGTGATGACGTGTGAGGAGGGCTTCAAAGTTGTATTTTCTTAGAAATCAAGGTTCCTATTCAAGAGAATAGGGTTCGGTGGTGGAGGGATCCTGTTAGTGATTTGCCCATGAGCAGATCAATAAGAAGGCGCTGTTGATGTGTGTACAGTTATTGCTAAAGCTTCCCTAGGGCCCTTGGTCTCCATCACTGAGAAAGCTGCTGGAGGTTTGCATGTCTCAGTGTCCTTGTGCCCTTAATGTGGATGAGGTATCAGGGCTGAATCCGGTATGTGTGCCAACTGTGACTTTGATGTTTAGGCGTCGACTGCTGTCTCAGGCAGATGCGGCTTTCAGAGTCAAAGTGGTTTTCAGAGGCGATTGGGTAGGTGGTGTAGGTTTCAGAGGCGATGCTCCTTTCAATGCTGAATGGGTGACAAGAAGCCTTGAAGTTTACGGAGCAGATGGAGGCTTTGGTCTCAGAGATGACACCCGGGTGTGGCTGGCTTTGATGAGAGGCTTGGCACCGTCTTCTGGCTTTTATTGGTGCCGACCGGTCCCTGTCAGGGCGATGGTCCATGTCCTGCTTTGTCATTATCAATGTTCTCAAGACTTGAGGCTCTGTTTGTTGCGAGTTGTACTTACGGTTCTCAGACTAGTCCTCATCTGAGGGCCAGATTCCCACATTGGTGCCACCTCTTGCTTTTCTTCAGATCGCTGGGCTGTAGAGAGTCTGGTCTGTGCCAAGGGGGAGATCTAACGGTCTAGGTTCTTCCTCTTCTTGGGGACTGAAGGTAATGTCTTTATTCTCCCTGAAGATGCATGTGGTCTACAAAGGTCTTCCAGCTGTATGGTGCATGCCCACCACCGCACCATTCGGTAGTGAAATGTTTTCTTCACTTTTCTTCAGATGCTGGGCAGCTCAAGTCTTCGTGGTTCAGCAATAGGTAGATATTGCAGACTTGGTGGTGATCGGTCTATGGGTACTTAGCATGGCATTGAGGGCAGTACAGGAACAGTGACCGTTCCATGAACTGTGCTCAGTGCTGGATAAGATGCCACAAGAAGTCTTTTCAGCCCTCGAATGGGCCAGGCCCTGACACTACCGCTAACAATCGCTGAGCGAGAGTTCTATGACTTTTGCTGGAGACAAAAAGGTAGAACTGAAATATAAAGAACGGACATTGAAAGGAGCTAACAAAATTGTGAGTTCTACACCATAACTCGCACCTCCAAATCACATGGAAGAAAAAAAAACTACAAGGAAAATTGTGCCCATGAGCAATGTATGTCAAGAGGAGGAGTGACACAGCATCTCATGACTAAACAACTTTTTTTTAAGTAAACTGTAAACGTCTGTGCCCAACACTTGTTGGCAGAAGTATGATAAGCATGTGTAGCTACAGCAACAAATGCTATGAACATATTCACTGAAACAAAAAGGGTAAAAGTGACGTTATAGTTAGGTGCTCGAATGAGACACGAGCTAATGTTAAAAAAATACAAAAGCCAGTGAAATATGCCAGTTATAGATTAATGAACTAACTATACCATGGACCCCATAATGCATTGTTACTGAGCTCACATATTACACTCCTAAAAACATGTTAAATTACATCATTGATGACTTTAAAGATTATATTTAAACAGCAACAGTTTACCATTAATAGTGGGATACACAAATGACTTTGGCAGCAAACTTTAGGCTTTGTGAACAACGACTAATACAACAACCTAATCCAAGGTTTGGTCTCTATAAGCTTGTCTGTGAGTTTTCCAAACTTGAGAAAGAAACTGTATATTTCAAAGGAGAAGCCAACCACTCCCCCGGAGAGAGCCTTACATTTTCTTGATCTCCGGAGGGTGTTGAAATTTTATCTGGCTAAGACTCTCTCACTTAGAAAGTCCGACAGGCTTTTTGTTAATTACGGGCCCACTAACACAGGGCTGGCTGCTTCCAAGAGGTCCATTTCTCGATGGATTGTCTCCTGTATAGCCTTGGCTTACCAACAGTCCCATAAGGTTTTGCAGGGTAGACCTAGAGCACACTCTATTCGAGGGAAGGCTTCGACTGTAGCTCTCCTTCGCAACGTTCCCATGTCTGAGATTTGCAAAGCGGCGACATGGCGCTCAGTGCATACTTTCACGCGCCATTATTGCCTAGATTCAGACACACAGGCCGACGCCCAGGTGGGGCAGGCTTCTTTGAGGAACTTGTTTGCATGACGGTTATGTTATGTGATGTGACTGCAAGCCTTAAATGCTATAATGCTCGTCCGCGAGACTTTGGGTATGGGCTTGCTACTCTATTCATAGATTATGACTATTGATGAGTATCCCCTGGATGAGAAGGATTAGTTACTTACCTGTAATCCTAGTTCTCATCCAGGGGTATACTCATCAAAGTCATAAGCGACCAACCCACCTCCCCGGACGAGCATTGTTCTCCTTAAGGTATTGTTTCTGGAATCCAGATATGTTCAGGTGCGAATGCACCGCCAAAAAGAACTGGCCCAACTGCCACCTGTAGTGCATCATGGGAGCAGGGGGTCTCCTGCAGGCCTTAAAGGCACGGTCCCCCTACTCTAATGCCTTAAAGGCAAGGTGTCAGTTTTTCTTGTTTCTTTCTACTCTACTGCAGCCTACAGGCGAATGCCTACAATTACAAGTTTGCTTTATGGCAATAAAGCAGTGCTGTGTTACAATTGGCTTGGTGCTTCCTTTTTTCCTTATGGGTTAGGGGGCACTGCTATGCAAACCAATGTAATTTACAGCATTACCATGTTTGAAACATTTTAGGCTGCATGTATATGTTTTCACATATGCATATATATGTATATATATGGTTTTTGCTATATGCTCCGGGATCCCGCACATGGGCGGGGATTATTCATAGATTATGACTATTGATGAGTATCCCCTGGATGAGAACACAATAGTCTTTTGCTTTTGTGCACCAAACACCCAGAACTGATGTAGTTGAAGTTGCTCTTGTGATATCTGACTTTCAAAGTCACTATACACAAGTCAGCCATAGCCTTCCTAGACCTGAGCATAAAACATGAGAATGGCACCCTTTACACCAGTCTTCACAGAAAACCCACAGAGAGGAACACGCTCTTGGCCTACAAAAGTCAACACGCTCGAGCTCTTAGAGATGGCTTACCTTTTGGACAATTTCTGCGGCTACGTAGAAATTGTTCACATAAGGAGGATTACATGAAAGAGGCCCTGGTACTGAAATCCAAATTACTGTCCAGGGGTATTCCCAACAGACTAATAAGAAAGTCCCTCAAACGTCCTTGGTTCTAACCCAGAGAGGAATTATTAACCACCAAAGAAAAGACTCCCATTGACAGACTCATCTATGTAACCACCTTTGGCGTCCACACCAACAGGGTCCGCAATCTAATTACAAAAAACTGGGATCTGATAAAAAAATATCAATTCCACAATGGAACCTCCCATGTTTGCATTTAAACAGGGTTAAAATGTAAAAGATCATTTGATACATTCCTCCAGAGAGAGCATCACTGGACGTAAAACCAGAACCCTGGAATCAGTCTGGGGCCTCCCTGAATTGAAAGGACATTTTAAATGTGGTAATTGTGTTTCCTGTGCATTTACGTTTGAGACCAACAAATTTGAGCATGCCAATGTGAGTCAGGTACTAGACTTTTTCTCTAATTGCAACACATGCAATGTAGTGTATTGTATATGGTGGCTGTTAGAAAAACCCACTCCCACACCGGAAGGGTGGTGGTGGTGGACTTCCCGAACACACTGTGGTAGCTTGGCTCGAGTGGTCAGGAATCAGGCACCGTGCTAAGCATACGTCATACCCATACAATAACCATGCGTGCATCCGTTCCAAAAACGACTCTACACCGTAAAAATTATGAAAATATCTTTCTTTATCTTCTTTTTCTCTTAGTTGCTGATTGGGTAAATAAATAACAATCACAATATACAAACTTTTTAAATAGTGCAGGTCAAATAAATACTGGCTTAATGATTCAATAAATAGGGGTGATCATAAATAAGGAAGGTATAAATATAAGTGCAATACATACAGGCAATTAAATATTCTGAGGCAATAAATACTGTAACCCAATAAATATTGTGCATCAAGAAATACTGTGGACCAATAAATACAGTGAAACAATAAATAGGTTACATACAATAAATACAGTGCCTCCAATAAATAATTAAAAGCTGACAGTGACACTCATAGAATCAGATCACATTTGAACTCCTAAGGGCTGATTTGGCCCAGGCACAGCTTGTGGGGATGTGGAAGGCTTGAGGGTGTCTACTCCCTCGCTTGGACAAGGCTGAGGCCTAAACTGAGGTAGTTCAAGGGGGGAATACCAGAGACCTGGCTCTCTCACTCTACACAACCCCTCTAAATTAGTCTCAGCTCACCCCCTGGCACAGTCCAGCTGGTTCCAGCACCGCTCTAACCCCTAGAGTAGTCTCTGAGGATTCCACAGGGCCTTTGGCGCCCTCTATTCCACTTACTGCCCTTTTTCTGATGTTCCGACGCCGCTAGAGTCGTGTCGACGCCGTGAGGCGGATCCGGTTCGACGTTGGCGGCCTCGGCACAATGTCAGTTCCTGACGACGCCGGTAGGCGGCTCCGGTTCGATGTCGGCGGCCTCGGCTCGATCTCGACCTCCGATTCGATGGTGTCGGGCAGTCCTTACTCGATGTCGACCTCGGGCGGCTCTGGTCCGATGGCGACCTCAGCTTCGATGACGTCGGCCGGCCTTGGCTCGATGTCGACTTCCGGCGACTCCGGAGTGCGATCCTCACTCCCGACCTCCGGTGCTCCTCTCCTCAGGTTTCCGGCGACTCCGGAGTGCGACCTCCACTCCCGACCTCCGGCACGATTCTCTCAGGTTCCGGCGACTCCGGAGTGCGATCCTCACTCCCGACCTCCGGTACACTTCACCTCGGTCTCCGACGACTCCGGAGGGCGGACTTCACTCCTCCGATGACGCCGCTCACTCGACCTCGGGTGACTTCCTCCTCGACCTCTGGTACTCCTCACGACCTCTGACGGCACCCTCTCTCGACCTCTGGCGGCTCCGGGTACGACGTCCGCTTTCCAATCGGCGCCGCTTCTCCACCTCGGGCTCCAGGTCTCAGGCTACTCGACGACGGACTCCAGGGAAACCAGTTTCCAGGTCAGGATCTTGCTGTTCTCTGTTTCTAAGGCCTGTTCCTGCTGTCCAGGTCCTTAGGATGGTTTTTCTTGCTTCTTCCCACACAGGGCTCCAGGCTGGGCTCAGTCAGTAGGGACTAGTATCAAGGGTGGGTTTATGGACCCCACTCCATGCACAAGTTTCCACCCCTGCTGCTTCACTCCTTCCTCCTTCAAGTTTCTGCTGCTCACTCTTCACCAGTCAGGTGCCAACTGCCAGCTCCAACTGCCAACTCTCTGTCTTAGCTTCCCAACATTCTAAACCGCCTCCAACGGTCACAGGGTTCTGGAATGTTCTGGAAGGGGCTAGTAGGTTCCAGTGGATTCTGGTGATGTCACAGGTGGCCACCATTTTGTGCTCCAGGCCCTCAGACAGAAGTTTCAGGGGTAGCTAAAATGGCTCCCTGAATCTGCAGCAACACTAAAAAGTCTGGTGGTTCCCAAAAAGGAAAAATTCAAACAGGGTTTGAGGCAGAAGTGGGACAAAATAAATAATGATGAGGAGGGACCACCCAAAGGCTGACAGGTCTAACAGTGGCCTTGTAATTTACTGTATATTGGACAAACATCACAACCAATCAAAGCACGAATCGGAGTCGCATTAGGTGTTCTGTCACCAATGCTCCACTGGTAACTCATTTTGTTGGAAAAAAACATTCTGTAGATGATATAAAATGGCAGGTCATTGACAGAGCAATTGTTCCTGAAAGAGGCGGTGACATCACTCAAATCTTGCAAAGACTAGAGTGCCGCTGGATAGAAAGGACCAACTCTATTGTGCAAGGATTAAATTCAGCTGAGGAATGGCGCGGGTTCGTGGCCACATTACTGAACTGATAAAGCGTTGCCAACATTGATTTTGTAGAGCTCTAGACTCATGTAACTGTGCATCAAAATTGTTATACATTGTTCCCTCATATGTTGTTGCTATTTTCAATTTTTATGCAAAGAAAGATTTATGTAGAAATTGATACATTTTTGTAAACCTCAATATTGATGCAAATGTTCATAATTGATGTTTTACATTACTATTTGGTGATGATGTTATAATCCCACCACTTGAATCACTACATATGTGCATTGCATTATATCATTAAATAATGCTTTCAGAGGATCAGGAAACTGTTTGTGGACAACATAATCATCTTAGACCCAGTGAATCGCACTGAATCAGGGGGGTGGGGTGGGGTTGCACCCTCTAGTTTTATGTTCATATAATACTTGTCTAGTGTAACTTCAATAACAACATGCAATAATGTTACAAGGTTTCCCCTTGCTCTCCCCCATTTAGTGTCCTTGTTACACGTTCCATAGATAATTTTTATATTCCTACATACACCTAGGTCTTTCTACTTAGCACCTTGTTTCTATTTTAAGCCTCGAAACCATTCCGGTTACCACACAGCATTTTTTCATTTCTAATTTTACTTTGTAACAGAATACAGATAACCGGATTCATATACACACCTAGATTATTCTGCTTCGCACCTGGTTTCTAATTTCAAGCCTTGCTAATGTTCTGGCTACCACACAGCTTTTTTTCATTTCCAATTTGGCTTTATAGCAGAATACAGATACCCGGAGCCCACCGTCAGGGGGCTATCCTCAGTGATGCCTGCCATGACGTCCGGTTTTGGCGGGAAAACTTCTTATTTAAGCACACAACGAGTTCAGGCTCGCTGTCATCGTACAAGGTAGACGGACTCATGCAGCTCTAATTTTATGCATAGCGGACGCATGCGTTGACTATCTCGCTATCAGGAGCATCGTCTTCAATAAACAGTAAGAAGCCTGTTCCAAACCCCTGCAACCAGGCCTCTGTCATATACCAGCAGACTGGAGATAAATTGTAATGACAATCTCCTCATATTTTAGGTATACACGGATCGACGTGTCTCTGCCATACAAACATTATTCCGATGTTTACCCCCGCGAGTCGGAGTGGTTTACATCAGCGCAATAAGCACCACTAGTTCTTACCCTGGTAAGGAGGCGCTTAGTTTATTCATTCACGTTTGACTTGCCTAATCTCCCTATTCTTTTTGTTTAATACATTTCTCCATTGGTTTCAGATACCCATCCAAATACACACATTATTGGGTTCCTCCAGCAGTGCCACACACTTCTTCATCCAACTTGCGGATCACTGCCATTGACGCCCTCCCCGTCAGTCTCCCCTCACTGGGGTAACTTTTTTCCCACCAACTCACTTGTTTAGCAGAACAAACTTAAAATGGATGTTACAATTTCTCCTTGCTTCCTCTTCCGCATGTGTAATGCCCGGCTGGGTCCCATGGGAGTACCCTTCCTACCTTTTTACCACCTTGTCACGCTGACAGACATTCCCCTTCTCAGGTACAGGCCACCTCATATTGATCCATACAACCATGTAGTGGTTCCAGTGCTCATACTTACGCTAGCATTCTTTTCTTTTAATTATAGATGTCCCTACATCAATAGGTCCTGAAGAGACCCCTTACTGTTATAGGGGTCGAAACGCCGTCGACTATAATTAAAAGCAAACCATTCAACAGCCCCTACTATTGTATAAGGAGGCTGTTTCAATTGTTTATAATTTTTGATGGTCAACTTTACTTCTATTTGGAAACCATTTGTTTATGTCACAATATGTCACTATTTCGGTAGGTTCCATTTTCACTGGGGATACTTTGCACTATATATAAAAAAAGTTGTAGAATTTCATTGTTATATATATCAATAACTGTTGCTATTACGAATCATTGAGTGATATATGGTTTCTTCTCCTTTGGATATCGACTTAACCCTTTTATATTGTGATTGTGCTTGTAATTACCAGTATTAAGTCTACTAGCCCACAGGAACCACTGTTTCTGTTTATATACTACTTACCCTGGTTCCTAGTGAGTAGGAGTCCTGTTCTCGACAAAGGATAAGGAGGCAGTCTGAAAAAAAGTTATTGCCTAGAATCACACAATGTAGTCAAGTGGAATCCAGGATTGATGCAAGGTTTCTTGATTTCACATTGTAGAATTCAGCCAGTTATGTCACCCTCTCTCCTATTTTAGAGCAAACTTGAATGCACTGTGGGTAATTCTTTAAGGTGATAAATCAGTGCACTCTGTTAAATACATCCAGGCTATGTATGGTTCAAAAAGATTTGTTGGTAGTAGTGTTTGGGAAAAGGTTGTTGTAATGTGAAAGTTGAAATAAAAATCAGACCACCCATCATTGGTCAGTGCATTGAGCCAATTTGTTCTATATAGCTGAAAGTATTTATTCATTATCATCCATTCTTGGATTCATTCAACCACCCACTGCTAAAAATTCAGCTATTCCTTTATTAAGCCAGGCAGCCCAGTCTCTAATCTTGATCTATCCACCCATTCAACGAGTGGACAATGTTCAATAATGAAAAAATGTATTGTAAAATGCACCATAGCTGCAATTTTGTTTTAATTTATTGAGGGTGAACCCCCATCTCCTGTTCCCCTTGCGCTGGTCTAGGTTTGTCTGTGTCTCTGTATGACTTAGGTTTCATGTAAATGTACTGATGCCTTTATTCTGCTTAGCACTGTGGGTGCAGCGAAGTAACGCAAAATGACCTCTCACTGCAAAACGGGGGGGGGGTCAAACATTTATGCCCCAGAGATATAAAAGGCCTTGGAAGGAGGGGAGCACACTGCTCCATACATGCTACAGGGCCCTAAATATGCTCTTATCCAGTGGCACTGCCACACGGCACAGCACGAGAAAAAAACTGTGTTATGATAACCTCGAACATCTCAGAACTCACATGACTGCAGCAAGTAACAGCATCCGGAGCCAAGGCATCTGATCTTAGGGAGTACAGGCTGTGCACATGTTGGAGTACCTGATCTTAGACAGTACCCGGCACTATACACTAACAGCTCCCTACTGGCTCAACCTCAAGCATGGCCCGGTCAGCCTAGGCTTTTTCTCCCTACCACTTTGTATATTGTTTTTGAGACCCGATGCTTTAAATTCTAAAAGAGAAAATACATGCCCCTAAAAGCAGAGTGATGTTGGCTAAAACTTAAGACAGTCTGAAGTCTTGCCTGTGACATGAGGTCACTTGGAAGCTGTGCAAAGGGGTGGGCAGAACTCAAACAGTCAGATTAAAATGGGGTAACATGAACTCAATCAGTAAAGGAGAAAGGGGATACGTGAACTTAACAGCAGAGTAGAACGTGGGGTTGAGCTCAGGTGATAAGCACTGACTGCCAGAAATCAAGTAGCAACAGATTAAGTACACTGGGCCAACAAGCCGATGGGACCCACGCATAACAGGTTCAGAGCTGAGGGAGACTAATAATTATGGTTCCCCGATTTAGAGTGGTTCCACGTGGGTGAAACACGAATCTCCAAACGGGATGGAGTAATTCAACATTAAAAACAACGGTCACAAATAAAGGAGCAGCTATCTGCCCTTTTTCTAAATAGCATAGTGTAATTCCCTTCTTTGTTTCCACCAGGGGGGACACAGCCCTGTAGAAAGTCCAGCACCAATTCCGTTTGGGCATGATAAGGACTGAAACATGTTTGCCCGAGGGTCTTAGGACCATAATACTCCAAACGACCCTAGTGTTCATTTAATTTTAATATTCCTGCCAGACCCAAGAATAAAGGGATACTGGGGTCTGTCAGCGAATTTTTAATCTTTATCCCCCTGGCCAGATTGACTATCTAAGTGCTCCCTGAAATATCGGTTGAGCCCACCACGACTTCTAGGGGTCATGGTGTCCCGATGATGAAGCATGACACCACTAGGGTATGTAAGGGAAAATTAATAAAAGAAAGTTCTTTTTCTATACCTCCTTATGAGTGGTAGCTTCACATAGGGATTTCCCTGTCGTTTCTCCCTCTTTGACTAATTAACCCTTACAAATAACATCTATATGTAAGATCAATAGAGGAGTACTTTAACGTGGATTAATACTGTAATCAGGAGGGTGTACTCTTCAGTTTCCTCTGACCCTTCCAATATTGAGAACCTCTTGATTCTGAATATTTAGTGTGAAATAAGTATACTGTCACCAGATAGTAAAAAAGGTCATCTCAGTTCATCGGACAGGAACAAAGAAAGCATAGTGTATAACCTGAGGTAGTAAAAGGTGTAGTGCTACGAAGCCAGGCAGCCCCAAAACTTACATCTGTGCATTGTGGCAATTGCCTGAAGATTTTGAACATGAGACAGGTGATGAGGAAGGCCGTGAAGCTGCACACAGCGATCACCACATACATTCTTGATGGTGGGAAGATCTTTGAAAATGGTGGAGATGCAGATCACAACGGTGTTGTTATCAGCATCCCCAGGTTTTCCTTACGCCTGAGGGTTCTCACGAGTTAGTGTCCTAGGCTCTGCAATGCTGGACAAGGAGTGAACTTGCCCTCCGTGGGCAAGGAGGGCAAAGACCAAGGCAAGAAAAAAAGTGGGCAACTTTATTCCAGGAGAAGCAAGTCGTCCGTGGCCAGGTGGTCCCCAAATCGTGTGCCGTCCTGGGATGAAACTGTAGACGCGGTGCTTCCCCAAATGATCTACGGACCCAGCCGCTGACCTTGGTGCTGGCTCTAGGACAGGTGTGCCGGTCGCCGTGCCCCCTTCACTCCCCAACATAATGGCAGAGCAGGGCGCCGCCTGCAGTTGTGGTTACTGCAAAGATGGAGCTTAGTGCCAGCCGATCACCGACCTCTCACTGGGTATCCAATGGCAGTCCAGTTATTAGCAAGAAGTCCTCTGTCCAGAGTTTCTGTCAGGACTGTGCGAACACTGGAGTGTGCAACACTTGGCGTCAGAGGTACCCCTTCAAAGTAGGTCTTGCTGGGCTGCAAACCATGCTGGAACTCTGATTCGACGTGGTCTCAGCAGACCCTTATGCTGTGCTGCACTATCACCAAGCGCGCATCCATGGCCACCACATGCTTTGAGACAGCGGACAGCGGGAACAAAGGGAACAGGGAGAACGGGAGGAGGGGGCGGGAACAGGAAACTAAAAAAAAAGGACCAGTATGGTGTAACAACCAACTAAAGGGTCCAGTAGCCATGGGAGGATCAAATGATGACATGGCTGTACTAAGGAGGGACTAAAAAGCCTCATAATGAATCAGACGACAGCATTTATAAAGGACAAACAGACAAGCCAATGAAAAATAAGGGCGGGGGAGTGGGCGAAGCTTCTCTCCGTACTCAACTACCACAGCTCTTCGCAGAGCAGCGCAGTTCATGCTCGACCTAAAAATGGTATACAATAATCATGATAATAAACAAAGTACATGGCAAATTCATTTATGACATCACAATGGCAGCTCAAATTACATTATCAATGATATCCCAGATAACATCATCCAATGAGTGGGTTGCTTTGTTTACATAGTGGCGGGTAACTAACAAATTACTTTTCTACTTAATTTTGTACAGCCTGTGTCCAGCTAATCGGTTTAAGTGTTTACAAAACGCAGGTGCTCCTAATGCACCATAGGTGTGCAGAGGCATTTTTGAAGATGTTATAAATCTTTGTATTGAAGAGTAACTCTGTGTGCAGATAACAGTTGACGACTTGTGTTCATTATGTTCCACACAATTTTGTTTGGTACTGCAGAAAATGTTTCCAGCAGGGCAAAGATTCTACATACGAAGTACTGCATGCTAAGTATTGTAAGCAGTCTTGAGTTATTAGACAGAATCGTATCAGCATGAATATATCTACTTAACATAGAAGACTGTGTGCACCAGGTACTATGTACATGTGCTTGTTTTCCTTCAGAAGATGAGCTATCTGTGAAGTGTTCACCACAGTACGAAGGCTGCAGGCAGCATGATTATTAGAATCCTCTTCGTGGGCCAGTCTAACCCTGATTCGGATTCAAACTTTTGACCATTATGTTGTATTCAAATAACTTTCCGAACGTCTGCAGCCATATTAATGGATCTGAGGTTATATTTCCACGAAATGGTGAGCACCAGCCAAACCACTAGTAGCCTGGTTATAGTGGTTGACTGTAGAAGTCAACATCTGTGCTGACATGGGCATACAGTGCTGTGGATACTGACCTGGGCTCTGTTGGTGTACAAGACCTGCATGTCCTTCAGTCTGTCCAAACCTTCAGTATACCTCTGCACGGCTGTCTCATATTCCCCCTTCACAAAGGCCTCATTCCCCATCTCCTTTAAGGCTGCAAGAAAATGCAATTGTCTCAAGTCAGAGTATAATTGCATGTGGCAAAACTGTGGTGGGTTTCAAGCAAGGACAATGCCAAGGGTTAAATTCACTAAGCTTTTATTTGAACAAAGTTCATACTGGGTGTGGGAAAAGTGTAAAGTGTCATCTCATTTTCATTAGAGACAGATCCTAGTTGATTTAATTTGGATGTTATGTCAATTACACCCTCAATTGGAAGCTATGGTCTCAGGGAAAAAAATCAGCAAAACTTGCAGTTTTTGTAAGCAGGAATGGGTTAGCGTTAAGGGTGGGAAGATAAGTGTTCGTGGGAAGGGAAGGGTTGGTGGTCATTAGCAACACCCACAAAATCTTTATTTTGTTGAGTATTCATCAACATTTTGACTGATTTCCATACCCAATTATGAAGTAGTGGATTTGACACTGGTAGACAATCTTCCAATTTAGGGTAAGGAACATGCACAGTAAGCTATGATTTTACTAACTGCAGGTGTGCATGATTTTGTCCTCTCCATGAAATGAACCATGAACAAGCAAACATGCCTAGTTCGGGTGCACCTGTACATTCACAAACCATGCATATCCTTAAATATAAAAAAGATTACTGAGAGGATGCAAAGAAGTGGAAACTTGCAAAGTTGTGTTGGGTTTAAGGGAAAAGAGTCAAAGAGTCAAACAACCCGAAGCAAAACAAGACAACTGTCTGTCACTAACAGTTCAGGAGAAGAGTCTACCTTTTACAGGTAGGAATTTCAATATTGTGTAAATATATATTTTACATATGCACAGGTTCTATTTTCTGACTGTTCACCCTGGTGGTACAGGGCTTCTTTACCAAGCTGTCATATTTCATATTCCTGTCTCAGTATTAGGTCAGTGTTAATAGGCCAGGACTAAGAGCACCGAAAACTTAAAGTTATCCACAGCGGTCTTCATTCCAAATTTGTTGAATTTACTCACTGATAATTTCGCCCTTGGAAAATACAGATAATGCAGAGCAGTATATCGCCATGGTGAAATGGCTGGCCCATTTTAAGTTAATATGGTTGGTGTGAGTGATTACCTCCAGCACTGTAATTTTGTGCAACAATTTACTGACCTCTTTTCCCTGTGCAAATTTTGCCCAGGGATTTCACAGTGAAAGATACACAGGGAAATATGTTGAGAGTGTGCAAAGTGTGCACATATTGTGATCTTAAATCAGGCGAAAAAACCTGTATATGTATGATACAAAATCAAAGGTACAGTATTGACCAAACCCTTTCTGACAGCTATGCGGGCTCCTGGAACCAGGTCCTTGAGAAGTACCAGGCTACTTTTAAAGTGCACTGGCAATAACCACATCTATTTTTAAATGCAAAACAGGCTTAAGTCAGACCGGCATCACCACTTACTTGCATCACTGTATTAAATTAGAAGAAAATGGTTTCCTGTGCATGAACTAAGCAATATTGAGGTCCTGGTTCTCTGAGAAGCAGCCTTAACTCATTGTCTATCACCTGGCTTCTCAAATTAGGAATGCGTTTATTTACATAATTGAAAGTAATCTATAAGTTCTACTTGACTGCGACTCTTGTTCGCTCCCCTGGTTAACACTGGTTAAGGGCGTTAAACTACAACACTCCGCACTGCTTGATCTTATGGCAGCACAATCGACTCCAACAGCATCTACATAAATCTCCTAAAAGGAGGCAAACGTTACAAAATCAAGGGGCAAGAATGTGCTAGAGTCTGAGGGAAGAGTGCTCACATATAAATAGAACTAAAACATTCCACCACCTCCCGCAGAAAGCGAAGTAGCAATGTCAAGGTTGTCTGCTCCTTGCCAAAACCTACTAGCTTGAGAGCCATAATATCTGTAGAAACTGACATCACTCCATATGTCAACTAGGAACCAGCAAGCCACACAATCACACGTCATTAATTAGAGAGCCTTCAACTTCCAGGAACAGGAGGAAGATCATTTGGCATGCAGTACTTGAGGTCATATAACTTCCTGACCCTAAGGCTGAAGGCAGACGCTAGCCACGTGTGCTTTTGGAACCAACCAGAAACTGGAATGTCATAACTAACATAGGATTTGGCTTACAAACAAAAAATATCAAAGAGAAGGTTGGCACCAAAACCAGACTGGACTAAATTCCAATTTCCTCACAGAAAATGAAAGCCACAGCACGTTGAAGCAAACTAAGTGTGGAAGACACCACTCTAGGAAAAAATTAAATAATAAAAATATGTATTTCAGTTGTCACATGAACCCCAGACATCGGCTGAAGACAAACCAAACGCTGTCCACCCAGGTAGCAGGTGCTTGTAATGGGTGACTGGCAAACTTGACCTCAAGACCACCAGGAGCAAAGAGGTGAAAGGTCATCCAGTTATTAGCCAAAGCACGTCTTTGCAGTTCTTCTGTCATAATTAGATCTGTGCAACAGACCCTCCCAACATTTGTTACTGTATTTCAACAACACTTACTTAGATTTCAGCTCATCCGCGCTGCATCCTCTGATTTCTTACTCTGAATATTGACTCAAACAATATATTAAACGATCTCTTTGGTAAAGTGGCATGATAGGGCTAAAGCAAGAAACCACAGAGCAAAAAAACACGGACTCTGACCAATACGTTTGACAAAGCTTACATGCTCAGATGTCAATGTAACACCTGCTGCACAAGGCAGCAATGTGTAGCGGAAGCAGATAAGCTGTGGGTGGGGTCAACGAAACTGGTAAATATAAGAAAATTAGGCGTGAAGTATTGATGTCGGATCAAAATAAGTTGCCTTGACATTTAAAACTTCTGCAATTACCATTTGCTAAAACTTCGTTTTCTTTCCTCCTTTCGGCTCGTTCTCGGGCGTCCTGCTCCAAAGCTGCCAAGAAGCCATCTAATAAAAATAGAATGTATGATGTGAGGAATGGCATTACAGTCAACGCTGCTTAATAAAAGTTAACGGGGACAAGAAGGAAGGAATGTATTGTCAAGAACCATGCCCACACAGAGGGTCTTAGGTGCCATTTTGGAGACCGACAGTACATTTTTCGTTTCCTCCTTGTCGTTCCTTTACTACCCACACTATCCTCAGCCTAGAGCCATGGGCCAATGGGCTGCCCATTATAGAGTCAAGGGCGACACCAGACAGTTTATTATTGTACAGTTTCCCGCCCTTAGCAACCTTTGTCTGCAATTTATTGTGTATGTTTAATGGCTGCATTGGGAAGTAGTTTACATCTCGCAAACTCTTACATCCCAGCGTTGTGCTGCCATCATTGTTACCACAGACTTCACTGCTTTCCAGTGCTAGTCAGGACAATTAAAGAACCTTACGTCGTGCAAAAAGTAGTACACAGACCTGACACAAGAGTATATTTAACTTATCAACTGGACTACTGAGAACTTGGGGGAGTGGTAGCTTTTTTACAGCCTGAACATCTATGCAGCTGTAATGGCAATAAAGCACATTTCTGTTAAGGCTACTGCCTTGCTCATTACGTACCTTCAGTTATGTTGTCATGTTAATTAGTTTTATATAGCCACACTGCTAAACGGAAAGATGTACTGATAATGAAAAGACGATTAAAACAGTGGTCAGCAAAAAAAAAAACAAGCATTGGCATAGCCAATAGGTCTCGCCTTTGGTATGTTATAAGTCTTTAGTTATCCAGCACAATATCCTTGGTGCGACAACATCAACTGTTGCATGGCTAAACACTTATAAGGTCCCAAAGGCGAGACCTATTGGCTATGTCAATGCTTGTTTAGCTAAGGGCCGTTGCATTCTGGGACCTGTAGTTGATGTTGTGAATATGGGTTGAAAACTCCCAGCATGCAATGGGCTGTTGATGAAAAGCCAACATCTGCCTGAAGGGTTCTACGTGGCTATCATAACATCAAATAGTGTTACAACCGAAGCTCAGTATGGGGTGTAGTAATGGGGGATGGCCTAAATGAGTAATTGGCGATAATATTCTGCTGCACCCCTGACAGCAGTGAAACGGTCCTTTATTAAGAGAAGGCACTCTAAAGTTTCCCGGGCCCCTGCGCTAGAATCTCAGCTATGCAAGTTTTTCTTTGCGCACATGTAGCCCTGAATTTACAAGAGGTTAAATAATAAATGTATAAAAAATAAAACGCTGTTTCTATTTATCGCTTAATACCTCACTTTGGTGCCTAAGCGCTGTGAAAAAACCCTACGTCATCTGCAGCGATTGCTGGACTTTGTCCCTTGTGATTATGGCAGAGTTTAAGTAATTGAGGAGCGGTGGGGTCTATTTATTTCTTCGTTTCTTTCAAGTGCACTTGTACACATGGGGCTGGCTTGGTTTGTTAAATAACCCATTAAGTGCTGGAAGGACATGGCCAAGATCACAGGCCAATATTCAACCAGTGCCAAGTTACTGAAACACACACAATTGTGGGAGAGCTGTTAAAAGAATACGCTGTCCTCTGAAGCAGTCTTCCTGAAAAAAAAACTCAACGTCACTCTCCCCAAGACAAGCCCAACTGAAAAACCACTAAAAGTCAGAGACATGCATATTTTTCCCATGTGTGCAGTGCATGGCCGCAGACCAAAAATAAACATTTCATAATAGGCAGTAACCTGAGCACCCTGACAATGGCAGGTGCATACGAAATGCGGCGGCTTTTTTACAGACACCCAAGACCAAGCCTGCACTCAGAAGTGACCAAACACCGGGCACACATACAATACGAAAATATCAGCTAATAGCGTCCGCATTGGTACAACAGAACCCCTGGCTTGATTGTCTTGTCCCCATTCAGCTGGTACATGTGCCAGGGAGCTGGGGGCCCTAACTTTTGAAATGAAACGGTGAAAATCAGGACAAGTAAACTTCAAATTTAACAGAGGTTATAGGTTCGGTATAGGCTATTTCAGAGGCTGTAACTCTCATCCTCTCTGTGCCATCACTAGTGCCAGTAGTGGGAGCAGGGTTCGGTGGAGCTGCGCTTTTGAAGCAACAGCCTTCTAGGAAGTGACAGCCTTCATTCTAGGAAGCCACAGCCTTCTAGGAAGCCACACACTAGACATCTTTAAACATCACAACTCCCACCACCCCTCAGCATATCCTGGTCTCCTGACATACATTCCTCAGGGTTCCGCTACACCCCAGCCTCCCCTGCAGGCGCTGCCCACTTAGAATAAGACATTACCTCATCTGCCGGTAGCCTGAACACTTCCATAGGAGAGACTGCCATGGCTCCAGACTACCCATGAAACCTAGTCCTGACCACGGGCACCACCCACTGCCATACCCAACAGTTCAAAAAGGAAAAGACCCAAGCCCGAAGGAGATTTCAGGCAACCGACAGTGCCCGAAGTCCCAACAAATTCCAGCCCGTCCTAAATATTTTTAAAAAAATTAAAAACGGAGCGCAGTGAGCCTAAATCAGGCGCCGCGCTCCGAATTAAAGTAAACAAGCACTGTCAAAAAAAAAACGCCCATGGTGCGCGCAAGAGCGAGCACCAGGGCTCGATAATTTAAAACACATGTCGCCCCTGAGATGCGTGAGCTGCTGGTGTGCGCGCGCGGTTGCGAGCAGAAGCATATGTTTCCAATTATTGCGCCCGCGTCTGGGCACGATAATTGGAAACATATGCTGCTGCTGCGTATAACTGCAAGCATTAGGCCGTGGGCATGCACATGGGTGGGACAAAAAGAGGCTTTGGCCAATTGCGTGCTGTCTTTGTTAAAAAGACGCACGCAAAGGCCAATAGCCTGCGGCAAAACTACAAGCACGTGTGCGAGCGTGTGGTGGATTTCTGAAAGCCCTTACATAAGGTAGAGCCAAGGAGCGGATGCGCGCTGCGCTAGGCTCGACCTAAAAAAAAAGTGCTACTTCCCTGCCTGATGTCAGAACATGTGAGATGTGTGAGATAATGCACCAGCGGCATTGCAGTATATCTGTGATGGGTTCTAGCTGCTGGCTCTCTTCGGATCGGAAGTCCTCTAGAATCTTTTAATAACCAGTCTGGAAAATGGTAAAATCTTGACAGCCTTGGAACACAATCCAAGGGTTGTGTCTTAATTAACCTTGACTAAGCTAGGAGTGGTTCTCCTCAACAGATCACAAATAATTCATCAGAATTGCTGCAATTCAAATTCCTTGAAAACAAGACCTGGTAACTCTTAGACCTGACACCCTTGGGTGGTAGTCTCCCAAACATTTTGCCTTCACCCCTACTGTTTTGGTGAATTCGTTTTTGTTGGTTTTAGGATTCTGTGCACTTTACTGCTGCTAACCAGTGCTAAAGTGCCTGTGCTCACTCCCTAAACCATGGTACAATAGGCCTACACCTTTTTGGCACATTTACTTTATGTCTAAGTCTCTAATAAATTGTACTGCATGTACCCAGGGCCTGTAGGTTAAATGACACTAGTGGATCTTCAGCACTCTTTGTGCCCCCCCTTTTAAAACTTGTCTCAGGCCTGCCATTACAGCCGGTATTATAGTTTTAAACTGCCATTTCGAACTCGAAAAATAAACCTTTTGCCATTTTTAATGGAAATAAGTTACTTATAAGGTATGCTCTAAAGGCTTGCAGGGCGCATTGGAGTTATAAAGTAGAACATGTGAGAGACAGCAAAAGTGATGCATCCCGTTGTTTTGCAGTAGTGCAAAGCTTTAGCTTGGAGCAATTTTTGTTTATTAGATCTTCTATCATCCAAGAGCCAAATGCTGCGAAATGTATTTACTTAATTTTTGGCACTGAAACAAACCTTAAACCAACTTTGGTGGGACTCAATTTGACCTCTTTACTGACAGAAAGAATTCTGATAAGAACGATAAAGAACACTAAAGAAATAAAAATGAGAAAAGAAAACAAAAATAAATTGTCCAGATATACTGGTAACTGATTCTGAAGAAGACACACAATAGCACCACTGCTGCACTGCTACTCACGCACAGGTCTACAGGGTAGGACTTCTTTGGATTTTAATGGACATTTTCAGTTCCGTACCTTGACTCATCTCCTCCATCTGCTGAAAACCAGAGAAGTAGTGCTTTAAAATAGACATAAAGGAAACCAAATGGATTAAAATAATATTTTCTACATGAACTAATAATTTCATATACATAAGGAAATATTGGCTTCAGATTGGTTTTCTACAGACATTTCGTGGAGGCTACCGTGTATAAGAAGTAAGGTCTTACTGGGGAACGAGGGCCATTGAGCTGAGAACTTGGCAAAGTGTTCACTGAAGTCTTGTTCACTTTGGTCCTGCAGCCTTCAATCAATTCAGTCTCTGGCTTAGAGGAGATTCTTCGGTCGGCTTCACAGATGGCCTTTTCCCGCACAGACTGGTCCTCCGAGTTCAGCTCTTGGACTAATTTTGCTGAAAATACCCAAAAAGGAATAGCCAAGCATAACAATTGAGCCAAACAATAAATAGATAAATAATTTCACTCAGAAAATTCCAACAGAAAACCTGCATGCCACGCCATGTCCAATTTCGAAACTGCCCAATTTGTCATATTTTTGCGTCATAGGGAATTTCAAGGTCTTTGGAAGCTACTTTGCCCACCTTACAAGCTAAAGAGCCTGGGGCTTCATTAAGAATATAGTGAGTGGTAGATTCTATACTAAGACTGTTGAACTTGGCCCTTTTTGCAGGGTAATGTCAGAACTTTTTGCCTTCCTCCTGGTATTTTTTCTGACCTGGAGTTGGGGGTTTCAGGACTCTGGGCACTTTATCACTGCTGTCCAGTGTAAAGTGCATGTGCTCTCTATGGTAAACGTGGTAAGATTGGTCTACACCTGTTTGGCGTAATTAATTTACCTATCAGTCCCATGTAAAGTGGTATCTCAGATACCCAGGGCCAGTAAATTAAATGCTACTGGTGGGCCGCAGGGCTGCTTGAGCCACCCACCAAAGAAGCCCCTCCAATCTCCCTCTGCCGTTGCAGGGCCTGCGCTCGCAGTTTACTGCCACTGTGACGTGGTACATAAAGTGCTTGCCACGTCTGTGACCCCCCTTTTACTACACATTAGTCGACCCTAAGGTAGGCCCTAGCTAGCTCTATGGGCAGTATGCACTGTAAGTAAAAGGTGGAACATGTGCCTTAACAGTGCACTAGCTTAGCTATGCCAGAAGTGGGCATTCTGTGTGCTATGTGTCTTTGTGCCTGCCTGTTGTGTATTGCATGTCTGGCTCTGGAGTGACAGGGGTTGGGGAGGTGCAGTGGCTCCAGTGGGGATGGGTGAGTCAACGCTAGGCTGAATAGGCCAATCTGCATTTGGAGTGGTGGGAGTAGTAGCACCTGGGCCTGAATAGGACTGTGGCTGCCTTCCCCAATGCTGGCTCCGCCCCCCAGTGGTGTGTCTGGGGCCAGAGCCTACACTGACAAAGGAGGTGGTTGTGCACATTTAAAGAAATGTGTGAGTGCCCCTCAGAACTGGTTTGGACCGGGCATAGAGCCCTGGGCCAGGGGGAGAACAAAGATAGTGTGTGGTATAAGTACTGGGACTGTGACTCCATGTTGGTGTGCTTTTTGTGCTTACTTGGGGGCTTGTGGCCGACAGGCTGCTGGACTGCCAGGTGGAAGCGCCGTATGGGACCGGGCTGCTACCTGCTGGAGGAGTTGGAGGGACTGCCCCCCTGCTTAGGGTCCCTACGTGCTGGCCTGCCAGCCAGCTATCCCTGTGCAGGTGTCTCCAGTACCCCTGAAGAGAGGGGGTCCTGCTGCTCGAAGCGCATTGTGAGCGCTTCACCTTTTTTTTGTCTTTGCCCCCTTTGAATTTGTGGAGGGGAGGCTCCTGCTTCAACCACATCGTGAGCGCTTCACAGCATCCCGAAGTCAGGCAAAGCCAGCCTGACTGTGGGTTGGGCTCCCATAAGGAGAGGGAGAGCCACACGTTGTTCCAGCAGCTGTTGTGAGCCAGGCGTGTAGTGAGAGCTTTTAGTTTTCCTTCCTGAGCCCGAGGAAGGGGGCTCCTATCTGGAGGGCAGCTGGCACCGTCACGCCGTGACAGAGAAGCCACAGAACGGGAAACCAGGCGGCTGTTGCCTGGTTGTGTGTGGGGCCGTCCAGCAGGAGAGAAAGCCGCTGCCCGGAGTCTAGGTTGCTAAGCAACCACCAGTAGGAGCTGATAGGAAACCCTTCCCGTAGCTGCTCCCGCGTTGCCGTAGCAACCTGATCCATGAGCAGGGTGCGACTGCGGAGGAGGGCCGCCTTGCTATGTGAAGACTACGGGCAGTCCCAGGTGTTGTGGGGACCGCCCGCCACCTACAGAGTTCTGGGTTTTCAGACCTGGGCCCAGCGGGGTCCCCTGGTGTCTCTGGGACCCGCGCTGTCCCAAGGGCCACAGTAGTGGATGCGGGCCTCTCACCAGCGGGTGAATCGGGGCCCCGCAGGTTGGCCCTGAACTGAGCGAGGGGCGGTGTTGGCGGTGTGGTCACCGTGAAGAGACGGCAATAACAATCTCCACCAGAGGCTGGTCGGTGTAAGACACGGGCCAGATTGAGCGGCCTCATTCTGGGGCTGCGCCTCACCGCAGGCAGCTGCCAGTGGGGGAGTTGACCTCGTGAGGAAGGCCAAGTGAGGTTCTCCTGTTGTGGGCCGCACTGCGCTGCCTTTTGGCAGTATTACGGGGACTACCCCGACTTCGAGTGAATGAGACCAAGAAAGGTCTCCAAAGTATTTGGCACCAGCAGCGGGCAGTGGGGTGCCCTGTTAGGGGCCTCTTAGTGGTCCTGTGGGAATCGCGGGGGGAGTCCGAAGCAGGCCCCTGCCTCAGCTACCACGAGTGGTGGGCAAGTTGGGGGCAAAGTAGCTTACTAATGTGCACTCTGAGGAATAGTGCATGCTGGAACAAGTTCAAGGATCTCCCTAATAAGCTCACTCTGCCTGTGTTATGTGCCGCAATGATGTTCATGCCTTAAAGGGGCATGGTGTGTTATGAAGAGGATGAATTACTGATGATAATTTATGCTGATTGCTTTTTGCCTAAGGTGAAAGTGGGTATGGTGGTGCAATGGGACTGAGGGTTTACATGATGTGCTATGTGAAATACCCTTACTGTGTTTACGGCATAATGTGTTGTGCTAGGCCCCCAGGTGGTGCCTTGTTGCTAATTATGATGGTTGCATAATGGTTGCATAATGTTTCGTACTAGGATGTACTGATGTTTAGGCTGTTTGCCTAAGATGTTGTTGCTAAGTGCACTGCTTCCAGTAATTACTGATTGTTTTCACTAACTGTGATGGGTCTGACAGGGGCCCGATTGGCCCTGTAATGTATATAATCCCCTGTAAAGCCATACCTATTGCCTGGTGGCACAGTGTATATATGTGATTACATTCTAATGTGTTTAATGAGTAATACAAAGGAAACTTTTGATATAACCTTGTGTGGAGTTTCTTTTGTGGTGTGCCTAGCATGTCGCTGCTGTTTGAGTGTGTTGCCTAAACGCTTTACACATTGCCAATGGGATAAGCCTGAATGCTCTGCCAAGCTACCAAGTGGATAAGCTGGGGTTATCTTCAGCGTGTAACTCCCTTGCCCTGACTAGAGTGGTGGTTTCTGCCTGGCTTAGGCACATGCCCTAGCCAACCAGAAATCCCATTTCTAACAAAGAGTGTCCCAATGTATCTGAACATGAAATTATCCAGTCTGAAAACACCAGACCTGATTCCACTAAGTTCATATCCAAACACAGGAAGAAACATGACTGGACAGGCACAGGGTCTGCAGGCACACGTATATCCTAGCCCCGCCAACCGCATCCAGTACAATAGGGGTAAGTAGACAATGTTTCCCTGGTCACGCCACAGCCTCCTCTTACCCCATACACTCTCTTCCATACTCCCGCCCACTACCCACACCAGCCCCCGAAACTTTCCACTGGTTCACAGCAGGCGTAAATGTCAGTGGAACCAGAAAAATCTGAGGATTTTTATCCCGTGCTCCTGAGTCCGCATAGTGATTATCCTTTCTGGGGATTCTAACACATAATGGCCAATAGGGGACTGGGATATGGCCTGAATCAGACACCCGTTTCCACACACATAAATCTGGCAAACTGGGAAATAGGTCATAGCTATCTTATAGGAAGCAGCTACATTTCTTTTCCAAACACATTTCTTGCAATAAAATGTATGCATACAACAAAGTGTTTCCTTATACCTCTATCTGCCTATTGACAGTTTCCACAAAGGAGCGCCTTAACCCCTTAGCCGCGGCAGGAATTCCGCCGCGGCGCTGGGGGGGTTTGGGGGCAGTTGCGGTGCCGCTGTGCTCGTGACGGAACCACTCCGTCACGAGTCACGGGTGAGCTGTGCTCATGACGGAGTGGTTCCGTCACGACTCCGCCCACTGCGCTAATCGCCCGCACAGGCGGGGAATTAGCGCCGCGTGGGCGGAGCGGCCGCCAACGGCCGCAGCATGACGGAACCACTCCGTCATGAGCACAGCGCACCCGTGGCTCATGAACGGAACGGGTTAAAAATATACACAGGAGGACAGCATCAATTGATAGTATAGGCCTTTCATTTATCACTCTTGGGCCTAAGCTTTGTTGTAGCTAATGAATAGTTTGCCCACAGTGTTACTAAGTAATCAATCATAACTGCCTAGGAAATGTGGGTTTCTGCGTAGGAAATTTGAGAAAATGTTGCCATAATGACCGCGATCATACTATCGTCTTCAATGTACAACTTCTGACAGACAGACAGTACATGATCCTGCAAGCTATGTGCAAGAGTGCACCTCCCAAATATGGCAGGCCTTCAATGTTTAAAACTCAACAGCACACTCTCGGTTCCCATACCTAGATTCAAGTAATGTGTTTAAGTGAATAAATCTTGCCTCTAGTCATCAATGAAACAGTGTACACTATACAATTAATAACTAAAATCAAAATGTTCAAATTATAGGTGGTGGTAACTTGAGTGGCCATCACCTTACGTTCTCTGAAAAAGGAGAGGTTTGAAAAGAAATAGGACTAGAAAACCTTTAGAAGAGGCTCAGCCTGCTAGTGCATGGAAGCATATCATATAACATCAAACTATTCACCTCAAACAAGACAGGCTTATTGGCTTTGCCAACACTTGTCAGTACTGATTTATATTTAAAATCAGATGGGAGCATTATTACAATATTGCTGTGAATAATTAGAAATGCAAATATTTCAAATGTGAAAATATGAAACTGTGAATTACGCAATACAAAGGTCTGTGGAAGGGTGAATAGACGTATGTGTGTCTATGTCACTCTTGTTTTCTTATGCACATTGCTTCTCTTCACAATCTCTCAATCTATATTAGTTACTTGCACTATTTTTCTCCCCAGATCTATCTTTCTGAAATCCCTCCATCTGTATCTTTCACACTTTATCGCCTTCCTTTTGCAGTCGTATCACTCTGCCCTTCTGCGCGTACTTGCTAACGTTATTCCTCCCTCTCCATGCTCTCTTTTTTCTCTCTCAGCATTCCTTTTCCTTTGTCTTTTCATGAATATTTCAACAGCTGTGTACACCTCCTTCAAAGAGTTACATTTAGAATGATAATTATTGTCAGTTATTTGTGACCATCGCTCTGTGATCTCTGAAGAGAGGCCAAAGATTGGAAAAGCATGTAGTCTAAACACAAAGGCCCAATTCACAAAGGTTAACTGAGACCTAAATTCTAAATTGAGATCTAAAGTATAAGTTTACCTTTGTGAATCGGGCGCTGTAAAACTCACTGATTGGCACTGTGAGAAATTTGCACTGCCTTCAGCGTCAACTTCAGAGCTCTCAACAGTGCCCCAACATGAACATCCATCCACACCCTGAGCTCACACATACACCTAGAATTTAAAGTATGCACTGTACAAGACATCTGTTAGAAATGAGATTTCTGGTTGGCTAGGGCATGCGCCTAAGCCAGGCAGAAGCCACCACTCTAGTCAGGGCAAGGGAGTTACACATCGAAGATAACCCCTGCTCACCCCCTAGGTAGCTTGGCAGAGCAGTCAGGCTTATCTCAGAGGCAATGTGTAAAGCGTTTGCGCAACACACACACACACACACACACACACACAGCAGCGACACACTAGGCACACCACAAAAGAAACTCCACACAAGGTTATGTAAAAATAGCCTTGGTATGAGCCATAAAACACATTAGAACGTAATCACATATATCCACTGTGCCACCTGGCAATTGGTTTCACTTTATAGGGATTATATACATCACAGGGCCAATCGAGCCACTGTCATAACCATCAGAACTCCCAGTTAGGAAGACAACCAGTAACTACTGGTAACATTGTACTTAGCACATTATTATGCAAAACATATTAGGCATACATGCTAAATTAGCACCAGTGCACCACAGTAACACCTGCCACGGTGTACATCTCATTAGCCCCTCTTGGGCGTAAATATAATTGCCCGCGGGCAATAAAATGCCACCATGTCTCCGAGAGCCCACTGGCCCCCAAATGGCAGTCCCAGCGCTTCTGCGCTCTTTACCTGGACTGCATGGTAGTTCTGTGGAGACTCCTTGCTCTACCCAGGCTTGGGAACCACCGTCAAGGTTCCACCCCGCTATCAAGATCCCAAGACCAATAATGCCCCAAAAGTAGGGCTTTCCCTACTATGTTTTCCTCAAGGAGCTGCCCGCGATTTGGTGGTGCAGCTGCGAACACTGATTCTCGCTCAAAACTCAGGGCAACACAAAAAGTGACTCAGGGCAGTCTAGGTCATCGAGGGGGGAGGGAAGCTGACACCTTGCTCCCCTCCTCAGCTCTGGCTCAGAATGAATTATGCTCCCGCCCTCACAGCGACCAGAGCTTACTGCAAGGAAGCTCAGCCCCACTCACCATTCCTTGGGGGCTGAGCGGTTTAAGTGGCAGCTGTCTAGCCACTGGTGGTTCAGACTCCTGTGCTCCTCTCCTCTGCCTTGCCGCCCGGAGCACGATCCTGCTTTGTCCTACCCACCACCAGACGTCGACCTCGACTGACTTCCGGCGGCCTCCCCGAAGCAGCGGGACTCGCCCCACGGACGTCAGTGATCACCAGGCGAATGAAGCCTGCGGGGCTCTCCACTTTCTCATGGGAGCCCCGCCTACGGTCAGGCGTCCTCTGCTGACTTCCGGTTTGCTTACTAGCGGCTGCGCTATCTTCACGGAGATCTGCACACCCCAGGGTGGGGGCTCAGCCCAGACTTCTCCGGCAGGATTACCGCCCCTCTTGCGATCCCGAGAGGCGTGACGGCCAAAGGATCGGGAAACCAAAGACAGAGTGTCCCCAAAGCACAGGGTAGGCACCTCCTAATGAATCCAGCGCTCTCTTAGCGCCAAGCCTGCTGAGCATTGCAGGGCAGGATCCCCCAAGCCCTGAGGAAACCGGATCAAGTGCTCACCATGCGCTGGGCCCCAAAGTCACAAGGGGCAGAGCTGGGCCAAGGCAGGCCAGCTCACAGGGCCCTCCAGTAGAGGAGGAGTCCTTTGTGGTGGTTCCTCCTGGTGCCCAGCAGTTCTTCAGCAACACAGCTCCAAACAGGTATCAAAAACATGGGGTCACAGCCCCAACATTTATACTACAAGTGTATATGCTCTACCCCCCCTCCCCTCCCCCCGGCACAGGGCTCTGTGCCCTGTCCAAACCAGTTCTGGGGGGCACTTACACCTCTCTTTTCAGGTGCACAACAACCCTCATTATTAGTGTAGGCTCTGGCCCCAGACACACCACGGGGAGCGGAGCCAGCATTGTGGAAGGCAGGGGCAGTCTTATTCAGGGTCAGGTGCTAGTCCTCCCACTACTCCAAATGCGGATCGGCCTATTCAGCCTAGCGCTGACTCACCCAGGCCCTCTGGAGCCACTGCACCTCCCCAGCCCCTGTCATCCAGAGCAGGACATGCAATACACAACAGGCAGGCACACAGAAATGCCCACTTCTAAAAGTGGAATTTCTAAAATAGTGATAATCAATCTGCAAACACCATTATGCAGAATTTATTACCACTATTCCAAACATACCAAACTTGATCACGCTACTCCTCTCAGGGCAGGAATTACCACTGAAACACATATCAGGGAATCCCCAAAGCATTCCTATGAGAGGGCAGCCTCACAGTAGTGAGAAACCAAATAGGCTGTTTGTCACTACCAGGACATGCCACACAGGTAAAGATCATGTCCTACTTTTACCTACAGCGCACCCTGCCCATAGGGCTAGATAGGGCCTAACTTAGGGGTGACGGATATGTAGTAAAATGGGAGTCACAGACGTGGCACCCACTTTATGTGCCACATCACAGCGGCAGTAAACTGCATGTACAGGCCCTGAAATGGCAGAGGCCTGAGACAGGTTTGAAAGGCTACTTTGGTGGGTGGCAAAAACAGCACTGCAAGCCCACCAGTAGCATTTAATTTACTGGCACCAGGTATATGAGAAACTACTTTAAAAGGGACTGATAGGTAAATTAAAAACGCCAAACAGGTGTAGACAAATCTTACCAAGTTTACGATAGAGTGCGCATGCACTTTAACACTGAACAGCAGTGATTAAGTGCCCAGGGTCCTAAAACCACCAACACCAGGTCAGAAGAAATACCAGGAGGAAAGTAAAAAGTTCAGGGATGACCCTGTAAAAAGGGTTAAGTCCAACAACATCTATGTTGCATTATAAACAAAACTACAGAAACGCATAAAAAAAAAAAAGCAAATAATCTTAGTTACAAGATGCAAGACGAAGTAAAATATATGACCCGCAAACAGGAAATGCATTGCTGATTTGGATCACTTGAAGGGTTTATACACTCATTGTCCAGAAATGGATACATGCTTCTGTCTGTAAAGTTAAGGACATGAATAAAGGGCCCAGTATGGAACCGTTTCTGACCCCTTTGGAAATCTATTTTAAATTGCTGCTTAGTTTAAGTATCACTGTTTACCACTATCTAAGTTTATGAATGCTTCTTAGGGGCCAGTGCCTATTGCTAGAACATCTTACCTGCTTTGATATGATTTCCTACTTGCCAAACCAGACAACAACCGCAACAAAACATCAATACCCAGAAGGAAAGTAACAAATAAACTAAATATTACATAATCCAAACAATCGATAGTAAACTAAATGAATTGTAATTTCAGTGTATTTGCGTACACGACAACTAAACTAATTACGCAATCATCCTCTAAACCTACGTCAGCAATGCTCTGACGAGAACAAGAGCAACCCGCTGCAGGAGTACCTGATCACCTTGCATCTCACAAGATATCTTTTAAGGTTGTTGAATTGGTGGAGTAACATCTTTCGCAGCACAGAGGAAGACGTTGGGGGCAGCCTGTTAGAGAGCTCAGGGAATTACTTATTCACTGTATAGATTTTATGACTTACCTGCAATCCTTACATTTGAATCCCCAACCCAGCCTTCCCTCCTTTCGAAATATATAAAGTGACTCCCATTTAGGTGGGCAATCGCTACTCCTGAGTTATAAGAGACCAGGTCTAAATAAATAATTAAACTGAAAACTTGCTTTTTAGCGCCAGCACCCTCAAGTACCCTACGTGATTAGGCTATGCGATTAAAATAGATATGCATTCAAATCTACTTTACAGAGTACATTTTTAAATACAATTATTATCAACCACTTGAAAAATGGAATTCGTTTTCTAGATCTTGAAAGAATGCCAGAATGAACCGATCTTGCCAGGGTCCAAACCTACAGATAGCACACAGATCTCAGCAGTAAACTCACTCTTAAATCCAACCAAGACTCTACCCAAATGTCAATGCCTAATCAAAAGTCAAAAGTGAAGCAGGCTGCCTCTCAAGCAAAGACACTGTGCAAATAATCTGTGAGGACAGACAGGCCTGGCACGGTACCCTTAGTGCAAGATAGCAGTGGATAGAGCTGAATGAGTACTGAGGAATAAGAGGTGCTGGAAGATGCAAGGTGTGGCAGTGCTCAGCCACAACTGCCTACCAGTGGAACCCAACGTGAAGTTATATACGTTGCAGGAGGGATGGTACAGCTGACCTCTATACACCAATGGGGTGACGCAAACAGGCAAGACTAGTAGACGATGGCTTAATGGAGAAGGTTACAAGGTTGTAGATGGCCAATAACAAGAGAGAAAAATCATTATCACCTTTAAACTATGTACTGTGACCAATCAACTACCTAGGGTCAGATGAGTTTAAACTGCAATTTGGCTGTGCCGGAAGGGCTGGTCTGATAGGTTAAGTATGTCAGCCAGTTTTTTTGTTGCTGTTCTTTGGCCTGTTTCATGGTCTGATGGGCCGGTTTTTTATGTTGATTGCCCAGATATTACAACAAACGTTGCCTGCAGCAAGCACCAATGCATTCAGTGTCCCATTCCTTGCAAAACAGCTATACAACATGTCTTTACAAGTTCAAACCTTTTAGTGATTTGGATATGTAGGCCACTCTCTTTAGATATCCCATTCTCTAACGGGGGCCACTTTTATTTCAATGACCGGGCCCGTTTCCTATCCCAGTCCTACTGTGCAGATAGCATGTGCATTATGTTAACATCGGTACTTGGTGGCTCCAACCCCGTCTTGGTCTGAAAACTGTGAGGAAGACCGGCTGGTGCATAAAAATAAAAGGCCCTGACTGGAAACGCCATCAAAGCTATACAAATGTTAGGAAATTGTGCTACTCCGGGCAAAACACCTACAGCTGTTAAAAATCTGGAAGTAACTCTATGGTCAAATCTTCTCGTAAGCTGTACGTCTCGCCCACTCTCACACTATGAAGATGTAAAGTGATGATGTGTGTCCCTGCTTTTCCATCCCCCGCATCCCCTCTGCTTTTTCCTTCCTCCGATGGACCTCTTAGTTGATGTCTTTTTGGGAAATGCCAATAAACAAAGTTTATAACAATAAAAAATAAACTTCCTGAAAGTAAAGGTTAAAATGCCATGCGATGTCATGATATTTTTTCTTACCTTTTTATAAAACAATCTTTCCCATCCAAACAATTGGAGAAGTCAAGGACAGTGGCCCAATCATAAAGGTATTTTAGATATAAATGGTGGGATACAAAAAAGCATACCAGAATTCAAGAATATAATGTTGCCACTGTAGCCCCAAAGCAAGCTACAGTCCCCAGGCTGAACATCTGTAGTATTTAGAAAAATGATGCTTCTGTTCCTTGGTTAGTGTGCTCCAGCGCACACACAGAGGCAGGGTGATTCATAAGGGAATTTACTGCATTTGTCTTATAAATGATTTTGTCTACAGGCGGGCAGTTACAGAAGTATGTGTTCCCAGAGTTGTCTCATAAATCATCCCTGTGCATCTTCAACTACTTGAGTGTATGCCTGGCCTATCCTACTAAAGAAAATGCTCATGCAGTGTTATGGAAGCAATTCCTTGAAGACCGGATAGTATGCTGTGCAAACGCCAAACCAATAAAAACATACTGGCAGTGTTTAATTTGTGGCAGGGGTTTAAAGTGATTAGCATCTGCAATCCCTTTTTTTTGGGGGGGGGGCTTATTTTTTATCATAGACTTTGACCGTGAGCCACAGAGAGAAAGGTAGAAAAAGAAGAAAGAAGGATTAGGAGAAAGATATGACAACAGTGACAAAGAGAGAATGCAATGATTAAATGAAACCTGCAGGGCCGGGTGATGACAAGAGAGGAAGTGTGCGGGTGGTGGAAGAAAGAGGCATAAGATGGAAGCAGGAGTAGGGACCCTTAGTATTCGGCGACAGTGGCCTAATAAAATCGTTGGGCTCCTGCACTTTTTTTCTTAACAAATTACATAATCTGTTTAAGGACGTGGCGAAAACTCTGCATGGTATACATGCAAACTAAAATACCACAATGGGTGGCTAAGAGCTGGCTAAACTTTAATCTTAAAAGTTTGTAGCTTGAAAAGTACATTCAGAGAGATGTTAGATGTCTGTTAGACTTGCCAGATACACTATGTGACGGCATAATTCGACATCATTGACTATACTTATATCAGAGTGCCATGGATCTCCCAAAGCGTAGTACTGAACTAGGGAATTCCAATACTGTATGGTGCCCTAACTGATCTTTAGGGGTGGGAAATTACCGCAGAAAGTGCTTTTCCGCACGGATTTCCATGTTATTCTCACATTTCAGGCTGTTTTGAGTGGGTATTTTTCACAAGGTTTTACCAAGAAAAATGTCTGTTTGGAAACCTGTGAAGGTGTGGTATTATTTCATGAACATAAAACCTTCAGCTTCCACCCAAAGAAGAATTAGATTGTCAAACGTAATGAGGAACTTGTTAACCAGTTTGCTACTTCCTTCTGTATAATAATCACTGTTCTTATGATGGGCTGTGTCATTCTCAACTATACTCCTATTTTTGGGGTGTTTTTTTGCAACACTTACTAGTCGAAGGCTGTTTCATGCCTTTACCACACTACCTTTATTTAAAAATATTCTGTTATCTTTAACCCCCTGCCTTCCCTCTTACCTCACATACCTCAGTTTGTTCACCCTTGATCTACAGTGTATTCTATAGTTATGAATATATCATAAAATGTGCAGCTCCTCGTCTGTATTTATAACTTGTGGAAAATGAAAGTGATCCATCACCTACTTCCAAACTACTTCACTTCTTTTAATGGAATTATTTCACAAGGGTGTGCACCATCATCTGATTCAAATCTTGTTTATCTCGTATATGTGAATATGTGAATTACAAGCAACAATGATTTAAATAGCAGAAATACAACTTTTGACAATGGAAAGATGCTGCCCCGAAAATACCCATTTCCCTAAGTTCCACTGGGAATAGTAGTGCAATAGGACACCATAAATAAAGTATCATGTCAATAATTTAAAGTGTTTTTGTTCATGAAGCAAGCTCATCAAAACATATATTTGCACTCTTATTACATTCAGCATTTTTAAAGGCATTTATCTTGCTGACAGTCACAATCACAACTTGATTTTTCTTTATTGTAATCTGCTGTGGTAATATTTGAGGAAAAAACGATTAGTGTTAAGCAAAGCACTCAAGGACTAATATTATGACTTGTGACCTCCATGTAGATCCATCAAAAGAATGCAAATGGGAAGAAAGAAAAGAAAAGACACAAAGCTCAACCAGGCACAGAAAATGTGCAAGCTCAACCCTTTCAGGAACTAATCACAGATCACAAAGAATAAAGAATGAGACAAAAACTGCATTGTTCAGAGAAGGATACAAAAAAATTGTTCAAGAAGAATCCTCCAACAAACATAGCCATATAATTCATCCAACACACTTCTAAAAACTGGAAGGCCACCAACCATTGACAAATCTGCCTCTCGCAAAGATTTGTCGAGCTCGACGGCATCAAACAGTTGGTTCTACAGTGCACCCAAAAGATTTGAAGAAACAAATGCACACTAAAATAGCCAGATGTCAACAAGCTAAAGTGCTAAAGAATATCTTAAAAATACATGATCATCCCAGCATTTATTCTAGTCTGCCTGACCTGGGACTCTTTCCTATCAAGTCTGATCTATATTCCACAGACAAAAGCCTGTTGAGATTATCATATTTCTTGTATATTGTGTCGAGAGTGACTTACTGATATCGTCGACATCTTTCAAAAACTTCTCCAGGTCTTTGCCCTTCTCAGCAGCCATTTCAACTTGACCTCACTCAGAAGAAGGAACTTTGATTACCTAAATGAAGAAATGCAAGAATCATAATCAGACTAGCTGTGCTCCCAAACTTTGGGTTTTGTATTCTTGCTGCACATTTTCAAGTTCTGATAGCGTGTGAAGAATATGCAGTGCCGTACAATAAAAAAAAGTACAGGAAAGAGAATTTGAATGGATACAAAAAGAACACATGCTAAGATTACAAGTGAGTGAAGAGAGACACCTCTTTTTCACATGCATTTTTTAGGTCTCGCCTGAGCCAGCGCATGCGCTGCCCTGGCGAGACATTTAGTTAGTGAGCTTTAAAAAGCCTACCACAGCTTTTTGTGAGGCATACTGCGTGCGGTTACACGCACAGGCACGAGCAGAGGCGCCATCTGGCTTTCCTCTCGCTCTCCTAAGCGCGCGTGCCTCGCTCCGCCTCTCTGTCTTGCTCGCCCCCCCCCCTTCCCCACCACAGAGTACGAATTAAAAGCTTCAGCCAGAAAAACGGCTAAACCGATTGTTAAATCAAACCCTATTTGCAATTTGAACTCCACCGTGCCCCTTATTCATTAGGTTATGCTGTGAAAAAAAGCACTCAATAACGTGGAGTGCAGGGAAGTGCTGCTTATTAAGCATGATAGCATAAAAGCATGCTTTCTGTTTTTTTTACTACATAGACATCATCGTTTAACAAAAGTAATTAATAATTTTGTCTTATTGGATGCCAGCTGTTTCGCCTAACACATACTATGCAACACAGTAAGTAAAGTAAGTCCTATTTGGAGAAACAATGTTGTGCTGTTGCTTATGCATGTTACAACAAACAATTGATGGACGGAATGCTGACAATGCAGACATTCTCCCCCAGTCAAGAGATCTGGGTTAAATCCATCGTTCTTTTGCCCACTACACCACCCCAGTTTAGACATGGCCATATGCAAATCAGTCTTGACCCTGTGCCTCATGGGAACAGTCCAGCCCGAACTGCCAAGCCATGTCTTCCCTGGACCGGAATCAAGCATCCTAGGACCGGTTTCTGGCTATCAGCCGTCATCAGCCAGGATAGCTTGACTCCAGTGGCGTAGTGAGCACGGGTCCCACGTCTGGGAATACCCATCCCACTTAGGGCGAAAAGCGTTACAACAAACAATTGATGGACGGAATGCTGACAATGCAGACATTCTCCCCCAGTCAAGAGATCTGGGTTAAATCCATCGTTCTTTTGCCCACTACACCACCCCAGTTTAGACATGGCCATATGCAAATCAGTCTTGACCCTGTGCCTCATGGGAACAGTCCAGCCCGAACTGCCAAGCCATGTCTTCCCTGGACCGGAATCAAGCATCCTAGGACCGGTTTCTGGCTATCAGCCGTCATCAGCCAGGATAGCTTGACTCCAGTGGCGTAGTCAGCACGGGTCCCACGTCTGGGAATACCCATCCCACTTAGGGCGAAAAGCGTTACAACAAACAATTGATGGACGGAATGCTGACAATGCAGACATTCTCCCCCAGTCAAGAGATCTGGGTTAAATCCATTGTTCTTTTGCCCACTACACCACCCCAGTTTAGACATGGCCATATGCAAATCAGTCTTGACCCTGTGCCTCATGGGAACAGTCCAGCCCGAACTGCCAAGCCATGTCTTCCCTGGACCGGAATCAAGCATCCTAGGACCGGTTTCTGGCTATCAGCCGTCATCAGCCAGGATAGCTTGACTCCAGTGGCGTAGTGAGCACGGGTCCCACGTCTGGGAATACCCATCCCACTTAGGGCGAAAAGCGTTACAACAAACAATTGATGGACGGAATGCTGACAATGCAGACATTCTCCCCCAGTCAAGAGATCTGGGTTAAATCCATCGTTCTTTTGCCCACTACACCACCCCAGTTTAGACATGGCCATATGCAAATCAGTCTTGACCCTGTGCCTCATGGGAACAGTCCAGCCCGAACTGCCAAGCCATGTCTTCCCTGGACCGGAATCAAGCATCCTAGGACCGGTTTCTGGCTATCAGCCGTCATCAGCCAGGATAGCTTGACTCCAGTGGCGTAGTGAGCACGGGTCCCACGTCTGGGAATACCCATCCCACTTAGGGCGAAAAGCGTTACAACAAACAATTGATGGACGGAATGCTGACAATGCAGACATTCTCCCCCAGTCAAGAGATCTGGGTTAAATCCATCGTTCTTTTGCCCACTACACCACCCCAGTTTAGACATGGCCATATGCAAATCAGTCTTGACCCTGTGCCTCATGGGAACAGTCCAGCCCGAACTGCCAAGCCATGTCTTCCCTGGACCGGAATCAAGCATCCTAGGACCGGTTTCTGGCTATCAGCCGTCATCAGCCAGGATAGCTTGACTCCAGTGGCGTAGTGAGCACGGGTCCCACATCTGGGAATACCCATCCCACTTAGGGCGAAAAGCGTTACAACAAACAATTGATGGACGGAATGCTGGCAATGCAGACATTCTCCCCCAGTCAAGAGATCTGGGTTAAATCCATCGTTCTTTTGCCCACTACACCACCCCAGTTTAGACATGGCCATATGCAAATCAGTCTTGACCCTGTGCCTCATGGGAACAGTCCAGCCCGAACTGCCAAGCCATGTCTTCCCTGGACCGGAATCAAGCATCCTAGGACCGGTTTCTGGCTATCAGCCGTCATCAGCCAGGATAGCTTGACTCCAGTGGCGTAGTGAGCACGGGTCCCACGTCTGGGAATACCCATCCCACTTAGGGCGAAAAGCGTTACAACAAACAATTGATGGACGGAATGCTGACAATGCAGACATTCTCCCCCAGTCAAGAGATCTGGGTTAAATCCATCGTTCTTTTGCCCACTACACCACCCCAGTTTAGACATGGCCATATGCAAATCAGTCTTGACCCTGTGCCTCATGGGAACAGTCCAGCCCGAACTGCCAAGCCATGTCTTCCCTGGACCGGAATCAAGCATCCTAGGACCGGTTTCTGGCTATCAGCCGTCATCAGCCAGGATAGCTTGACTCCAGTGGCGTAGTGAGCACGGGTCCCACGTCTGGGAATACCCATCCCACTTAGGGCGAAAAGCGTTACAACAAACAATTGATGGACGGAATGCTGACAATGCAGACATTCTCCCCCAGTCAAGAGATCTGGGTTAAATCCATCGTTCTTTTGCCCACTACACCACCCCAGTTTAGACATGGCCATAAGCAAATCAGTCTTGACCCTGTGCCTCATGGGAACAGTCCAGCCCGAACTGCCAAGCCATGTCTTCCCTGGACCGGAATCAAGCATCCTAGGACCGGTTTCTGGCTATCAGCCGTCATCAGCCAGGATAGCTTGACTCCAGTGGCGTAGTGAGCACGGGTCCCACGTCTGGGAATACCCATCCCACTTAGGGCGAAAAGCGTTACAACAAACAATTGATGGACGGAATGCTGACAATGCAGACATTCTCCCCCAGTCAAGAGATCTGGGTTAAATCCATCGTTCTTTTGCCCACTACACCACCCCAGTTTAGACATGGCCATATGCAAATCAGTCTTGACCCTGTGCCTCATGGGAACAGTCCAGCCCGAACTGCCAAGCCATGTCTTCCCTGGACCGGAATCAAGCATCCTAGGACCGGTTTCTGGCTATCAGCCGTCATCAGCCAGGATAGCTTGACTCCAGTGGCGTAGTGAGCACGGGTCCCACGTCTGGGAATACCCATCCCACTTAGGGCGAAAAGCGTTACAACAAACAATTGATGGACGGAATGCTGACAATGCAGACATTCTCCCCCACTCAAGAGATCTGGGTTAAATCCATCGTTCTTTTGCCCACTACACCACCCCAGTTTAGACATGGCCAATGCAAATCAGTCTTGACCCTGTGCCTCATGGGAACAGTCCAGCCCGAACTGCCAAGCCATGTCTTCCCTGGACCGGAATCAAGCATCCGAGGACCGGTTTCTGGCTATCAGCCGTCATCAGCCAGGATAGCTTGACTCCAGTGGCGTAGTGAGCACGGGTCCCACGTCTGGGAATACCCATCCCACTTAGGGCGAAAAGCGTTACAACAAACAATTGATGGACGGAATGCTGACAATGCAGACATTCTCCCCCAGTCAAGAGATCTGGGTTAAATCCATCGTTCTTTTGCCCACTACACCACCCCAGTTTAGACATGGCCATATGCAAATCAGTCTTGACCCTGTGCCTCATGGGAACAGTCCAGCCCGAACTGCCAAGCCATGTCTTCCCTGGACCGGAATCAAGCATCCTAGGTCCGGTTTCTGGCTATCAGCCGTCATCAGCCAGGATAGCTTGACTCCAGTGGCGTAGTGAGCACGGGTCCCACGTCTGGGAATACCCATCCCACTTAGGGCGAAAAGCGTTACAACAAACAATTGATGGACGGAATGCTGACAATGCAGACATTCTCCCCCAGTCAAGAGATCTGGGTTAAATCCATCGTTCTTTTGCCCACTACACCACCCCAGTTTAGACATGGCCATATGCAAATCAGTCTTGACCCTGTGCCTCATGGGAACAGTCCAGCCCGAACTGCCAAGCCATGTCTTCCCTGGACCGGAATCAAGCATCCTAGGACCGGTTTCTGGCTATCAGCCGTCATCAGCCAGGATAGCTTGACTCCAGTGGCGTAGTGAGCACGGGTCCCACGTCTGGGAATACCCATCCCACTTAGGGCGAAAAGCGTTACAACAAACAATTGATGGACGGAATGCTGACAATGCAGACATTCTCCCCCAGTCAAGAGATCTGGGTTAAATCCATCGTTCTTTTGCCCACTACACCACCCCAGTTTAGACATGGCCATATGCAAATCAGTCTTGACCCTGTGCCTCATGGGAACAGTCCAGCCCGAACTGCCAAGCCATGTCTTCCCTGGACCGGAATCAAGCATCCTAGGACCGGTTTCTGGCTATCAGCCGTCATCAGCCAGGATAGCTTGACTCCAGTGGCGTAGTGAGCACGGGTCCCACGTCTGGGAATACCCATCCCACTTAGGGCGAAAAGCGTTACAACAAACAATTGATGGACGGAATGCTGACAATGCAGACATTCTCCCCCAGTCAAGAGATCTGGGTTAAATCCATTGTTCTTTTGCCCACTACACCACCCCAGTTTAGACATGGCCATATGCAAATCAGTCTTGACCCTGTGCCTCATGGGAACAGTCCAGCCCGAACTGCCAAGCCATGTCTTCCCTGGACCGGAATCAAGCATCCTAGGACCGGTTTCTGGCTATCAGCCGTCATCAGCCAGGATAGCTTGACTCCAGTGGCGTAGTGAGCACGGGTCCCACGTCTGGGAATACCCATCCCACTTAGGGCGAAAAGCGTTACAACAAACAATTGATGGACGGAATGCTGACAATGCAGACATTCTCCCCCAGTCAAGAGATCTGGGTTAAATCCATCGTTCTTTTGCCCACTACACCACCCCAGTTTAGACATGGCCATATGCAAATCAGTCTTGACCCTGTGCCTCATGGGAACAGTCCAGCCCGAACTGCCAAGCCATGTCTTCCCTGGACCGGAATCAAGCATCCTAGGACCGGTTTCTGGCTATCAGCCGTCATCAGCCAGGATAGCTTGACTCCAGTGGCGTAGTGAGCACGGGTCCCACGTCTGGGAATACCCATCCCACTTAGGGCGAAAAGCGTTACAACAAACAATTGATGGACGGAATGCTGACAATGCAGACATTCTCCCCCAGTCAAGAGATCTGGGTTAAATCCATCGTTCTTTTGCCCACTACACCACCCCAGTTTAGACATGGCCATAAGCAAATCAGTCTTGACCCTGTGCCTCATGGGAACAGTCCAGCCCGAACTGCCAAGCCATGTCTTCCCTGGACCGGAATCAAGCATCCTAGGACCGGTTTCTGGCTATCAGCCGTCATCAGCCAGGATAGCTTGACTCCAGTGGCGTAGTGAGCACGGGTCCCACGTCTGGGAATACCCATCCCACTTAGGGCGAAAAGCGTTACAACAAACAATTGATGGACGGAATGCTGACAATGCAGACATTCTCCCCCAGTCAAGAGATCTGGGTTAAATCCATCGTTCTTTTGCCCACTACACCACCCCAGTTTAGACATGGCCATATGCAAATCAGTCTTGACCCTGTGCCTCATGGGAACAGTCCAGCCCGAACTGCCAAGCCATGTCTTCCCTGGACCGGAATCAAGCATCCTAGGACCGGTTTCTGGCTATCAGCCGTCATCAGCCAGGATAGCTTGACTCCAGTGGCGTAGTGAGCACGGGTCCCACGTCTGGGAATACCCATCCCACTTAGGGCGAAAAGCGTTACAACAAACAATTGATGGACGGAATGCTGACAATGCAGACATTCTCCCCCAGTCAAGAGATCTGGGTTAAATCCATCGTTCTTTTGCCCACTACACCACCCCAGTTTAGACATGGCCATATGCAAATCAGTCTTGACCCTGTGCCTCATGGGAACAGTCCAGCCCGAACTGCCAAACCATGTCTTCCCTGGACCGGAATCAAGCATCCTAGGACCGGTTTCTGGCTATCAGCCGTCATCAGCCAGGATAGCTTGACTCCAGTGGCGTAGTGAGCACGGGTCCCACGTCTGGGAATACCCATCCCACTTAGGGCGAAAAGCGTTACAACAAACAATTGATGGACGGAATGCTGACAATGCAGACATTCTCCCCCAGTCAAGAGATCTGGGTTAAATCCATCGTTCTTTTGCCCACTACACCACCCCAGTTTAGACATGGCCATATGCAAATCAGTCTTGACCCTGTGCCTCACGGGAACAGTCCAGCTCGAACTGCCAAGCCATGTCTTCCCTGGACCGGAATCAAGCATCCTAGGACCGGTTTCTGGCTATCAGCCGTCATCAGCCAGGATAGCTTGACTCCAGTGGCGTAGTGAGCACGGGTCCCACGTCTGGGAATACCCATCCCACTTAGGGCGAAAAGCGTTACAACAAACAATTGATGGACGGAATGCTGACAATGCAGACATTCTCCCCCAGTCAAGAGATCTGGGTTAAATCCATCGTTCTTTTGCCCACTACACCACCCCAGTTTAGACATGGCCATATGCAAATCAGTCTTGACCCTGTGCCTCATGGGAACAGTCCAGCCCGAACTGCCAAGCCATGTCTTCCCTGGACCGGAATCAAGCATCCTAGGACCGGTTTCTGGCTATCAGCCGTCATCAGCCAGGATAGCTTGACTCCAGTGGCGTAGTGAGCACGGGTCCCACGTCTGGGAATACCCATCCCACTTAGGGCGAAAAGCGTTACAACAAACAATTGATGGACGGAATGCTGACAATGCAGACATTCTCCCCCAGTCAAGAGATCTGGGTTAAATCCATCGTTCTTTTGCCCACTACACCACCCCAGTTTAGACATGGCCATATGCAAATCAGTCTTGACCCTGTGCCTCATGGGAACAGTCCAGCCCGAACTGCCAAGCCATGTCTTCCCTGGACCGGAATCAAGCATCCTAGGACCGGTTTCTGGCTATCAGCCGTCATCAGCCAGGATAGCTTGACTCCAGTGGCGTAGTGAGCACGGGTCCCACGTCTGGGAATACCCATCCCACTTAGGGCGAAAAGCGTTACAACAAACAATTGATGGACGGAATGCTGACAATGCAGACATTCTCCCCCAGTCAAGAGATCTGGGTTAAATCCATCGTTCTTTTGCCCACTACACCACCCCAGTTTAGACATGGCCATATGCAAATCAGTCTTGACCCTGTGCCTCATGGGAACAGTCCAGCTCGAACTGCCAAGCCATGTCTTCCCTGGACCGGAATCAAGCATCCTAGGACCGGTTTCTGGATATCAGCCGTCATCAGCCAGGATAGCTTGACTCCAGTGGCGTAGTGAGCACGGGTCCCACGTCTGGGAATACCCATCCCACTTAGGGCGAAAAGCGTTACAACAAACAATTGATGGACGGAATGCTGACAATGCAGACATTCTCCCCCAGTCAAGAGATCTGGGTTAAATCCATCGTTCTTTTGCCCACTACACCACCCCAGTTTAGACATGGCCATATGCAAATCAGTCTTGACCCTGTGCCTCATGGGAACAGTCCAGCCCGAACTGCCAAGCCATGTCTTCCCTGGACCGGAATCAAGCATCCTAGGACCGGTTTCTGGCTATCAGCCGTCATCAGCCAGGATAGCTTGACTCCAGTGGCGTAGTGAGCACGGGTCCCACGTCTGGGAATACCCATCCCACTTAGGGCGAAACGCGTTACAACAAACAATTGATGGACGGAATGCTGAGAATGCAGACATTCTCCCCCAGTCAAGAGATCTGGGTTAAATCCATCGTTCTTTTGCCCACTACACCACCCCAGTTTAGACATGGCCATATGCAAATCAGTCTTGACCCTGTGCCTCATGGGAACAGTCAAGCCCGAACTGCCAAGCCATGTCTTCCCTGGACCGGAATCAAGCATCCTAGGACCGGTTTCTGGCTATCAGCCGTCATCAGCCAGGATAGCTTGACTCCAGTGGCGTAGTGAGCACGGGTCCCACGTCTGGGAATACCCATCCCACTTAGGGCGAAAAGCGTTACAACAAACAATTGATGGACGGAATGCTGACAATGCAGACATTCTCCCCCAGTCAAGAGATCTGGGTTAAACCCATCGTTCTTTTGCCCACTACACCACCCCAGTTTAGACATGGCCATATGCAAATCAGTCTTGACCCTGTGCCTCATGGGAACAGTCCAGCCCGAACTGCCAAGCCATGTCTTCCCTGGACCGGAATCAAGCATCCTAGGACCGGTTTCTGGCTATCAGCCGTCATCAGCCAGGATAGCTTGACTCCAGTGGCGTAGTGAGCACGGGTCCCACGTCTGGGAATACCCATCCCACTTAGGGCGAAAAGCGTTACAACAAACAATTGATGGACGGAATGCTGACAATGCAGACATTCTCCCCCAGTCAAGAGATCTGGGTTAAATCCATCGTTCTTTTGCCCACTACACCACCCCAGTTTAGACATGGCCATATGCAAATCAGTCTTGACCCTGTGCCTCATGGGAACAGTCCAGCCCGAACTGCCAAGCCATGTCTTCCCTGGACCGGAATCAAGCATCCTAGGACCGGTTTCTGGCTATCAGCCGTCATCAGCCAGGATAGCTTGACTCCAGTGGCGTAGTGAGCACGGGTCCCACGTCTGGGAATACCCATCCCACTTAGGGCGAAAAGCGTTACAACAAACAATTGATGGACGGAATGCTGACAATGCAGACATTCTCCCCCAGTCAAGAGATCTGGGTTAAATCCATCGTTCTTTTGCCTACTACACCACCCCAGTTTAGACATGGCCTTATGCATGTTGCGGCTGGTAAATGAATGACTGTCTATGTATTAATCTGAATAAATCTCCCAATTGCTCTGCCTTTCCTTGGCAAAGCAATCCCACCATCCCTTCCCCTCACCCCCCTGCAGACTGTGGTTGCATTCCAGTTACACTGCAAATTGGAATGAGTCTCAAAACACGCTGGCGTGATACTGCTCCAGACAAACTGTTCAAGACATTTTTAAATCTCCCAAAACCGACACAACTTCTCCACAGCATTTGAAAACGTATTACCTTTCAGGGGGGATTCCCCCACAAACAAAGCACAGGAATCTTATTGAAATTATAGAAACCACAGAGAGAGCCCACCACAAAGCGTGGCTCGCGGCCGCGCGTCTTGTTTCATGTAAGTGGGCTTTTTTTTTTCTCAGTCTTCTTCTTTTCATACCACTTTCCTCCATCTTCCCTTCTTTCCTTTCTTCCTTTCTCTCGCTATTCCATTCTACCACACTACTCTTAACATCTCTCACCCTCGTTTTCTTTCTTTCTTTCCCTCCCTTCCTTTTTTTATTACCTCCTCGTACCCCTTCGCACATTTGAGTTGATGCTGCCACCTTCATACCTCCAACCCTCCCCCCCACCCCTGCCCAAAATCCAAATGTGTTGTGTCTCTTCTAAGGTGGTGTGTTCTGTGTCCTCTGACTGTTTTTGTGTACTTTGAGATGGCGCCAAATTTTCCCTCTCCCTTCTCGTTCAGACGGGCCACTTATAGGTCTTGATTTGCTTGATGGGGGAATGTAACGTGTTCACTGTCTGTCTTGTTAAATAATGTCACTTCAGAGATAATTGCTTCTCCTAGGAATGTGTTCAACAATAGTGATCCAAAAATCTTTAGCCTAATTGGCTGCCGCTCTAAGAACCCTTTAGGACATAAATATTACTTTTTGCCTTATTTGGGCATTTTGCCATGAATTTTGTATGTTTTTCTTTATGTTGCGCAATAGCGGTTTTATCTGCAGCTGCGTACTGTCCCGGGAGCATGCCTCCAGTGCTGTTTGCTTGTTTTAGTGTACACTGTTCTTCCTACCTACGTTATCAATGCAGCGTTAACTTGTAGGCATACACTACTTGAAGCCATGTTATGTCGCCATTCTGCTGTTATAGTATTGTAGGGATTTCTTCTCCTCTCTAATTTTGCCTCTGCTACGGTTCGAAGATTCCAATCTCAGATTCGGACTGCTAAAAAATAGCTTCTTTATTTTTGGGAAGTTTTATACAGCGCGAACTTGACCCGACAGTATCAGCGCTTTACACGAGCATCAGTTGCATTATAGACGGACACATTAATATGATATTTGATACGGAGAGGAGTAAGTGATTTGCCCAGAATCACAGGATGATGAACCCGCTTCCCCATCGTCCAAGTCGACAGCTCTAGTAGTTAGGCCACATCCTCAGGTTGTCACCTCTGCGCTCCTCCTCCTTGCAATCAGCTTCATATGGGGAGGCGGGAGGGGCAGGTGGTCGAGTGTGGGCTGCAAGAACCAGGGTCACCATGGAACACATCAGCATCAGTACTGGTATGCTGTGTCTAGATAACGATGTGTCTGGAAGTAGGTGGATGACAACAGTGGCACTTTGAAAATTATGTGTAGGAAGGTGGAATCTGACTATTGGTTGCCCCCAACTTTTTTCCTGTTATTTGAATGGTTTTTGACTAGTCTGGCTGGGATCCTGCTATCCTCTCTAAACTGATGTGAGTACCCTAGGTACATCCCAATTGGATACTGAGGACACCCTGTCAGCCCCTTGTACATGGTATCCTAGGTACCCAGGGCATGGGTCCCTCAGAGGCCTACCAGGGGCTGCAGCACTTATTGTGCCACCCCTGGGACAGCCATACAAACTGACACCACCAGACCACTACTGTAGTCTGGGTAAGGTGGTGCTTGCACCCCTTACAGGGATATAGGTATCCTGTATCCCACTTAATACAACACATATATCCTCATAGGTCACCCCTAAGGCAGGCCTTGCTAATCCTACAAGGCAGGGTGCTGAGATATGTGTGCAGGGGAACCCCTACCTGAGTAGGGCCCCTCTGCAACCTTCGTAAAACTATTGCTGGGTTGTTTGTAGTGCAGCCATACCATATCCTCTTAACCGCATTATAAGTAATCGCGATAGCGTGATAACTTGAGAGTGGCTGCACAGAACCATGTTGTGTTTGCTGTCAAACATGTAGGAATCATACCCCCAATCCAACCATGGGAGTGAGGGCATGATTCCCCCCTGCTAGAGGGGCGATATGGTAAAAGCGGCAGATTTTAGACACCAATTTAAAAGTGCACACGTAGTACAAAATGGATGCTACCCGCCACCCACACAACTCTGGCTGCCTGTTGCTGGGCAGAACTCCAGCCACGGCAGCTGGACAATAGGGATCTTGTTGCAGGGATGTCCTCCCACCTCCCCAGACAGACTATGTGGATTGGAACTGGGTGGGTGCACCATAGGATGTCTTTCAGACTTGCACGTAGGCTTCTCCAGTGCCTACTTCTGCATACACCACCTCAAACCGGTTCAGGGGCATCCTGTCCCCTGCCCAGATGGGAAACACACAAAAGGGAGAGGGTGTAGCCACCCTTTCCCACCTGAACTCTCATTGGTGGGCTCTGATCTGGACACTCCCCTAATCTTTGGATAAAGGTGAATACAGGGTCCCCAGAGCCTCAGATTATTCTTGGACTTTACAGACTTGAACTCCGGCTTGCTGCCGCGCAGCTGAATGAAGAGATCTCCCTTGGGGTAAAGGAGTTACCCCCCTGCTTGGCAGGCACCTGAAACACTGCAAGTGACCCGGTTGGAACTTCGCTGCTCCTACGGACATCGACAAATCTTACCGACATTGAGGTGGGTTTCCAAGCATCCCAGAGGCCAGTGAGTGTGCACAGCAAAGCTCAGCACCGTGGAGCCCGTGGGTGCCGAGATCCCCAATACCCCAGGATACCGGCCACCTCTTGCACAGCACACCACCCCGACGAGTGGGGAAGTTGTGCTTTGGCCCATTATTGAGCCCACCTCTCAGCATCATCTGTGCCAAAGATTGACGCCCTAGCCCGCTCCGGAGACCCGTGGGCGCATCTTTACGCACGCCAAATTGCTGCCTCCCGCGGTCCCTTGTCTCTCGACTGGTGGGCCCTGGCGGAGGTCAATCTTCACTTCCAAGAGTTCCCCTGGTTGCTCCAGGCCTGCTCTTCAGTCTCCTCGCTGGAGACCTCGCTCAGCCCTTGTGGGTATGCATCAGTTGCTGTTTTGTGATTCTTGCGTGGGTTGCAGTTGCCAAGGCTTAGTGGATCCAATCCGGAGACACTAATACCGCAGCGACCCTCATCCTTTGTGGGACAGTCGCCCTCCAGAAGCTGGCCTTCCTTGAAGCCTCCTGGACCCCGTGGCTGACGATCCAAGCTACCCATCTTCCACCTGGAAGCACCCGACATTGAAGGACTCTTTCTCCTGAGCCGCCTGGTCACTGTGCCGTGACCCAGACTCTGTTTCCTCTGCTTTCAGACCCTTCTCTTCAAGATCTACATCTTCAATCTTCACGACATCGACGAGGCTTCTTGCTAGCAGCAGTTCTTCACGTTTTGCCATTGAAAATCAGCCCGCGACCAGACATCGAAAACGACCTATGCACCCGGCTTGCCTGGAGCAGGTAACAGTGGCACCTCGGTACTCTCATGGATGTGGGCCCTTCAAAAGCTTAACTCTAAACTCTTGAACTTGAGTTCCTGCTAGAAGTGTTTTTAATCTTGTAAAATTCAACCGCGACATTCTCCATAGGCTTTAATAGAGATCCCAACAGTAACTTATACCACTGCACGCGTCTCCCGTGGGTCCCCTTCCTCACTACCTTGGGTGGTTTCACAAGGGGCCAGCGACCCTAAATGCCCTAGGCATTGTCTGTAGAATTGTCGTGGTTCTTATACCACTTTTTTGGTATATGGTTTGGTCCCCCCCTGGGGCCCTATGATTCCAGTGCTATTTATTGTAACTATCAATGCTTGTTTGAATTGTATCTTTACCTCCAGCCTCATAAAGAGACTAGTGGGATTATTCTTAGAATAAATACATATATTTTATATATATACCAGTGTGGACTACTCTTTCATTTGGTTATTCAAGAGGTTATCTTTGGTAAAACAATAAGCTTAACACTCCTTCAAGACAGCCTGAAGGCTGCTCTCCACAGCTACCATTAGGATAGCTTTCTTTAAAGGTTGTCTTTTAACCCATCACCATTAGAGTCGAATTGGACTGGTGCAAGGTGTCCCCTATAACTAGTGGACAGCATATGCCAGGCCAACTTCTCACATTCTGCAACTAAAAAGTTAATAAATCCATTCAATTGTGATCTTGTGACCAGGCAGCGATGGGATTCAACACTAAGATAGTGACCGATTTCCTTTAGCAATCATCTGATATATATCAGACATGACATATATCCAGCAACGACACGGCCACACAACCGACGGAGAAGGTGGGTTAGCAATAGGTAAAGCACTCCCACCTGTCCTCCCAAACACCACATCATGGGCCCAAAGGTCAATTACTTTGGAATTACCACCAAACCGGGAGACAGAGACAAAGACATTATCTGAAAGACGTCATCACCAGTCAAATCATACCCTTACTGTCGTAACCAAGCAGGCCAGGATACTAACGGCAGACTGTGTGAAGTGGTGAGAAATCCAAACGAAAGAAGGTAGATTGTGGAATGAAGTTTATTCATGTACTCCACCCATCACACGGAGTATCCCTTACAGTTGAGACCCAAACAGCAACTGACTCGTATCGTTCGAGTCTCACAGAACGGACATATTCAAACACATACAAGAAGGTAACTTATAACAATCGGATGCGCGAGTACCGCATCATGTGAATGATGCATCGCGTGCTTGCCGCGCGATGCATGACCCTTCACATCATGCCGGTACCGAGCGCCAGCTCAAGTAACCACCCCATCACCTTCCCCCTTATAAAAATGAACAGAAGAAAAACATGCAAATACACTTTTTTTATTCTTTTTTTTAGTATCTAATGGACGAATTAAATCTTGCTGGTGCTCTAATCGTACGTCCTCGAGAAGAGCGAAGATAATCCCTCGAAGAATTCTGGATAACAGTAAGGGGAGCACAGGGTGCAGAAGATGGAGAGGGATTAATAACCCTACCAGAAGGTTTAATAACCCTACCAGAAGGTTCTAACCAGTGACTCCAATGAAGATCCTCCTCATCCCTCCCACGCCTGTCCTGCATAATCCCAACTTGGCGTGTGGACACCTTTACCAAATGCCTTTTATTCCACCAGCCTTTTCTATCAATAAACGCAGCCCCCCTACTAACTTTCATAACTTGAACTGGATCATAATAAATAGATTCACCCTTCCTCACACACTTCGGTTTCTTAATAAGAACCCAATCTCCAACCAGGATATCCTCATAGGACCCACTCTTTTTATCAAACTTAGTCTTCATTTGCTCTTGTTTCTTATTCACCCTTTTATGATCTTCATCCATGTTAACCTTTTTCTCCCCAGCAATATTTTGGAGCCAAGTTGGAAATAACATGGAATGTACCTCCCTGCCTCTTAACAAACTAAAAGGAGAAACCCCTGTGGTGCAATGAGGGGAGGTATTATAGCTCCAAACTTTCTGTCTGATGAAATCCTTCACATTAATCCTGGCTGACAAAGCGGTCTGAATCCCTTCTTTAATTATTTTATTACCTCTCTCAACTAGTCCATTCGATGAAGGAGAATACAACGCTACCTTCAATTGCTTAATGTCTAGGTTCTTCAAAAATGTACACATTTTCTCAGACACGAAATGAGTACCATTATCGGTAACTATTATTTTTGGAGAGCCTTCCACTAGAAAAATCCTATTTAAGAATTAAATTGTTGTGTCAGTGTCAGGTGAACTTACGAAATCACAGTTCATCCATTTTGAATAGTAATCAATTAGAAGAATAACGTACTTGTCATCCTGATCCAAAATAGTATAAGGCCCAGAAAAATCAATCCCTACTTTTTCCCAAGAAGAGTGAGGAAATTCAGTAGGATGAAGTGGAACCTTAAGTGTTTGCCAGTGCTTATCAGACAAAAGACACTCAGGACAATCATTCACTGACTTTCTTACTTGACTGTCCAGAGAAGGCCACCAATAGTGTTGTTTGATCCTCATAATAGTCTTGGTAACCCCAAGATGCCCCTGATGAGCTTTGTTTATAATTAACGGTCACAAATTTGTCGGGGGAACAAATTTGTCCCCTCTACGAACAATTCCATTCTCCACAGAAAGTTCCTCAGCTATTTGGGCGAAGGTTCTAAGGTCACCATTGAGACATCTAGGATCAGGCCAATTTTTAGTGGAATCATCCATTACTTTTTGAAGTACTCCATCCTCCCGGCCTGCAGAATTCCAATCATCTTCCGATAAAACTGAACAAAATTCGGAAACAGCGTCTACAACTGTGACACATTCGATGTCATCAGGTACAGACTTGTTGTCATCATCTTTGATCATCGATAATCTGGACAGACAATCAGCGCGGAAATTCTTCCCTCCCTGAATATATTTCACCGCAAAATGATATTCTTGCAATTTGGAAACTAACCGCATTAACCTTGCAGACATTGAAGACAAATTAACTTTCTCAAATATGTAAATAAGTGGTTTGTGATCGGTGAACAGTTCGAACTTCCGCCCCCATATGTACATCTTAAATTTTTGTACGGCCCACACACACGCCGAAGCCTCTCTTTCAATAGTACTATATTGCGGTTCAAACGATTTGAGGGACCTGGACGCAAAGGCTACTGTTTGTTCCTGGCCATTAACTCTTTGTGTGAGGACCGCGCCTAAACAACAGAGGCTCGCGTCCACTGTTAATATTGATATGCAATCATCTCTAAACATGTGTAAGGTTTGTGCAGAAGTAATCATTTTCTTTACGTCGTTGAAGACCTTATCTAGTTCAGGTGACCAATTAAAGCTAGAGCCCTTCCTTAAGAGTAACCTTAAAGGTTATACCATCTGAGCATATGCGGGTACAAACCTGGCATAGTACTCAGCTAGTCCCAAAAATGACCGTAAAGAGTCTTTATCAGATGGGTGTTTAGCATCTGTAATGGCTCTGATCACTGAAAATGTTGGTTTCATTCCATTCTTTGAAACCGTATGGCCCAAATATTCCAGTTCTTGCACCACTAATTTACATTTATCCGAACGGACAGTCATGTTTCTAGATGAAAGAATTGATAAAACTCTAATGTGTTCTTCAAATGATTTTGCAAAAATCAAAATATCGTCTAGGTACGCTTGTACCCCGTTGATTCCATTAAATAGCGTACCCATAAGCTTCTGGAAAACGCTTCCGGCTGACGCCAGGCCAAAAGGAAGACGTAAAAATGTAAAAGCACCGAATGGTGAAATGAAAGTAGTCAATTCTTGGGACACTTTAGCTAAAGGAACCTGGTTGTAAGCAGATCTTAAATCTATCAGGGAAAACCATTCTGCACCACCAAGGTTTGCAAGTAGTTCATGGATCATAGGCAATGGATGACAGTCTATTATAATGTTTTTGTTAAGTGTGCGCAAGTCCGCACAGAGCCTAACCTCGCCATTTTTTTTTCATGCGACCACAATGGGTGCGACCCATTGCGAAGAATCAGTTGATTCAATAATACCATGGTCGCATAAAGACTTTAACGATTCCTTCAATTCCTTCCTCACGCTTAATGGAACCGAGCGTACTTTATGACATACCGGCTGGGCACCAGGTATTAACCTGATGCGGTGTACACAACCTTTCACTGACCCCACTGAACTGCTAAAAACTGACTTCAACTCAGAGATGATTTCATTCATAACCCTAGACACATAATTGATGTCCTCCCATTCAACGTTACACACAGGTAGATCACCTACCTTAATTGGTTCTTCATCCCCTAGTACCAAATACAAGCCCATACGAGCAAGATCCTTCCAACCAATAATATTCTTGCCCTTCTCAGCAACATATATCTTCGTCTTAGTCTGTCTACCTAGACACTGTACCACACCTGGGAAATAACCCAACATATTGATATCTTTTTCCCCAAATGCTTTTGGGTTAACATTGGATATCCACAAATCATTTTCCCCTTTCCATAACTCGTAAAAAGTTGAATCCCTCAATATCGTAATCGGGGAACCTGAATCTGCCATTACCTGTAAGGAAACATTATCAATTATGGCAGAGCATAGGGGACCCTTTATGTGATTCGTTTGATCATCACAATCTAAAGTTACCACAATGTTGTTCAAAGAGTTGGTACAATTATCAACGTCAGAATCAACATAGCTCACATTAAATTGCTTTCTAACATTTCTACACACTCCTTGAAAATGGCCAATGTTTTTACATATAACGCATCGTTTGTTAATGGCTGGGCAATTAGGAGCATTGCCAATGTGGTTTTTAGATCCACATCTATAACAAAACACGTCGTCTCCTTTGAAAGTTTTTTTGTGGTCTGTTCCTAACATTCACTGCGCATAATGTCTTGTCCTTGTCTGACTCAGGGGTTGAAACCATGTTAACTCCGCTCTTAGCGCCATCTATTACTTTCCTGGAAATTGTAGAACGCTCAATGCTTAGAGCCAGATCAATTACTTCAGTTAGCGTTGGATTCTTGCATCCTAGGATTCTTTGTTTAATTTTCCGAGAAGCACAGTTGAAAACAAATTGGTCTCTGATATAATTGTCGGACAACGGCCCAAAATCACATGTAATAGACAAGACTCTGAGTGCAGATATGTATTCTTCTACTTTTTCCTCTTCTTTTTGTTTCCTACTGTAAAAATGATGCCTTTCTAACATTATATTAGGTTCGTCTGAAAATTGTTTTTTTAACCAGGCTACTGCTTCTAAGTACACATTCCATTGACCATCCCCTGCATGAGATGCTGGTGGTGGAATAGGGACATTACTGTCAAAAATTATTTGTGCGGCTTGGCCCAAACACCCAAAGAGAATAGCGAATTTTCTGTCAGGAGAATAACCGACAGCATCAATAGCTACCAAATGGTTTTGGAACAGTCTGAACCATTCGGACCAAATAATCTCAGGGCTGCCAGGTTTGCTGAGAAATGGGGATGGTTGAGTAATTTGAGTAATTTGTTGAACATTAGACATGTTGGGAAAAATATAAATACCTTATAAATGTACGATGCCAAACGATTAGAATGCTTAAATATCACGCTCTATGTAATTCAATGTATAGGAATCAACACATATATTAATACTGTATTTCACCCACCATCAAGAAAAATGCTTACCCAAATTTGATTCAATATACCTATTAACTCTTTTAAAGGTCAAGAATGTTTTAAAACCATACACAAACCAAATATTATAACTTATAACTTTTAAAATGATAACATGTTAACAAAGCAGTATACGATTGAAACTAATATTACTATGAGTTCACATATCAGAATGCATTAATGTTAAGAAATAAACAATATACATATTTGGATAAGTGTGCAGTGTTTTCTTTTGTAGATAATCTAAATATAGATTTCTCACGATTCAAATACAGAATTTAAATGATACAATTGTATATAAGCGTGCACATCACTGAAAAACAAACGACGAGCAGTCAGAGGGCCTGTATTTAAATAATCCAAATATATGCTAGCGTGCGCGTCGCTGAATAATAAACGACGAGCTGTGCAATTGTAATCAGGACACTCTTTCAAGCGTGCGCGTCGCTGAGAAGCAGATCGACGTGCTGGTCAAACTTAATTGAATTGCCACATTTAATCGTGCGCGTCGCTTCAAACATCAAAGAGGTGCTGCCATAATGTATCCAATTTTTAACCAATCGACACGCTGATCAAACTTAACTGAATTGCCACATTCAATCGTGCGCGTCGCTTCTAAACATCAAAGAGGGGCTGCAATAATGTATCCAATTTTTAACCACGGGATCAGCCAAGCGCCGTATGTAAAACCTCTAACCAGCCAATCGGGAGGTGTCTCACTGTACGCTTGGTTAAAGCGTACGAGCCAATGGGACTCCGTGACAATCAAATTCAAAGCGTACCTCTTCCGGGACAAACCCTGATGTACGTGAAATCCGGCTTGAAGATTGCCGAAGCGTAGCAGGAAGAACTTCAGCGTGTGAAATCCGCAGAAATTTAACCCAGTTTCGAAAAGTGTGGGTATGGGTGGAGTCTCCCGATCGTCGCGAAATGAAGTGGTGAGAAATCCAAACGAAAGAAGTTAGATTGTGGAATGAAGTTTATTCATGTACTCCACCCATCACACGGAGTATCCCTTACAGTTGAGACCCAAACAGCAACTGACTCGTATCGTTCGAGTCTCACAGAACGGACATATTCAAACACATACAAGAAGGTAACTTATAACAATCGGATGCGCGAGTACCGCATCATGTGAATGATGCATCGCGCGCTTGCCGCGCGATGCATGACCCTTCACATCATGCCGGTACCGAGCGCCAGCTCAAGTAACCACCACACTGTGTGCTGTAGAAATGGCAAATGCATAACATAACCACATAACACAACTTGCTGCACGAATCTTTCCAGCAGTAAATCTGTGATGTGTCAACGGAACACTGGCATCCGAGGATGATGAGGGCTGAACAACAATAATTAACAAGCATTGGCATAGCCAATAGGTCTTGCTTTTGGGACCTTATAAGTGTTTACCCATGCAACAGTTGATGTTGTTGCACCAAGGATATTGTGCTGCATAACTAAATACTTATAAGGTCCCAAAAGCGAGACCTATTGGCTATGCCAGTGCTTGTTCTCTTTTGCAGGTAATACTGCTTCTCTTAATTGGATAGCCAAAGCTCTTTTTTATGTCTGGAATTTTCCCATTCTATCGAATTCATGATGTTTCTAAGTAAATCTCTAATAAATAATTCAGCTTTTAATTTCAAAACATTTTCCAATGCCATAAGACAAGCATTGAGATAATTCTGCCAAGTTTCCTTTGAGCCTGCATCATATTTCCACTGTGATGTCATAACAGACTGTGACATCAACATCTGCAGAACGTGATGGCACAAAAGCCTGTGACTCTGGATGTCCACAGTGATACTATAATGTCATAACTGGCAGTCACCAGCATCACCTGCCAAAAGTGACATCAGGAAACAGAAGCATCTATGCCTGCGTTGATCTCATGATAGGCTGCAACATCAATAATATCTGTCCGCAGTGGTGTCCCAATAGACTGGCACCTGCCCATAGGGATGGCACAATAGGTTGGAACTTCAACACAGCCTGCTAAGAATTATATATATACACAAGTAGGTTGTGACATGAGTACCGTAAGACCACAATGATGTCACAATAGCCTGCAACATCAACAGCATCTGCCATAAGTGAAGTAATAATAGACTGCTGCACCAAATGTCCCCAATAATATCACAACAGAATCTTGATTTAATTATATGTGAGATCAGTGGGGACTGATTATGTTACTGTCCATTTACTGTAATATCACCATGAGAAGATAATTGGGTCATTGCCCAAGGAGGACCATCTTGTTGCCAGTCGAAATATTAGGGATGCTGATTTTCATGTTTGAATTGTGTGTGTCTTCAATGTGCTTAGATCGTTATTGTGCAACTGATTGAGACTTGACCAAGTCGAGATGGTCTTGATACCAGTCTCCAGTGGCCTTACTGTATATAGATGATGTTTTATTGTGATATCACCACGGGAAGCTGATTTCGATACCACACCATTGGAAATCATTGTTGGAGATAATGTTATTGGTGATGACGCAGACTTTTTATGACACCGTAGTTGTCTGATGAGATTCATGGCAGTGTATTGTGACTTGGCAATAGAAGAATGATCTTAAAGGCAGAGTCAGGTCACTGTGGGCAGCTAAGGGTTAATGTCACTTTGTTACCACGTCGACATGGGGAAACGGCGTTGATGTGCACCTGTTATAAGATAACTGGGGCGTGGTAGTGATTGTCTTGCTACTGTGATGTCACACGAGACATTGACATAAACATCATCTGCTCGTATTGACGAAACAACAAGCTGTGGCATATTCATGATCACCGTTTGTTCACAAGGATATTACAACATGTTGACAGCAAAAGTATGCAATGATGGTGTTGCCACAATAGACTTCGACATAAATATCTTCTGCTCAGAATGATGTGGCAAATACATTAATACCAGCCAAGGATGGTGCACTCTCAAAAGCTTTCACAAAAACAATAGCCTTTGGCAAAATTTACAAAAATGTATTTCATTTGAATATGCAAATGTTGATAAACTGATACATTAGCTTCCAGCTGCCTTCCAGACAAGGTTGGTGCTATAGCACCCATTATGTTAGTCTCCTCGACCAAAGCTGGAGAAACTGTAACACAAACCATATAGCACACATCAGCCTCCAGCACAGAAGAAACCATCAGACGTAAAACAGGAACTTCACAGAATATTAATATCACCAGGTAATTAGAAATATATTTTGCACTTCGCTCTCTCACACCATCGCCTCCTCCATCACACTGCAAGGTGACTCTCCCCAAGACGAGATAAGAATATATCTCTGTTTACTCGCGTACAACACTCAAACGTTTCCAACATAAGACCACAGCATATTCAACACTGTCAACTACGCACTCACCCACAGAGAGGCATGCTACTGTAACGAAAACGAACACCAGCACCTCTAAACGGGGAATGAAGTCTTACATACAATAGCTGCGACATTACTGAGGGCTACAGAAGGATGAGAAATAAACTGTGACATCATTCTCATCATACACATAAAGCGCTACAATGGAATTAATTGTCTGTTGTCGATTTTCCCTGAATATATATTTTCCTCGCGAAACTGGAAGCAACAAATCAGTCTGAAACTCTCAGGATGAGGCAAAAATAGGTATAACACTAGCAGAAGCATAAGACACTCGCATGAGACAAGCAAAAGGGCATCATATCAACACTAAGCTGCCAACCGTGTTACATACCTGCATGAGACTGACAGTAATTGTTGTATTCTCGTAGGACACAAGAAGTGTTCAATATCTGCATGACATTGGCAGGAAATGTGTGCCAGTTAAAGACTGTAAGCAAAAGCCACATGCCCGTAGCAGGAAGGGTTAAACGAGCATGGGATGGCAGATGGTTTGAGTGCCAGGAAGGTTACATAGCGCCATGAACCTGACACGGCGAATTAGGAACCTGCATGAAACTGGTAGGATGAGACTGGCAAGAAAGGTTAATAATACTCGTCTGAGACTGGCAAGACATGTAATGTACCTGTATGATAATGACAGGCACTGTTATGTGCCGGTATGCCATCAGGGTGAAGTACTCAGTACTACATCAGGTCAGCATGGGCGCTACGTCACTGTTTTAGACTGGCACGAAAATGATCCATAGCTGTGTAAGACTGGCATGGTGAGTGGGAAATGTGCCCACATGTAAAAGAATGGCCCCAGAGTTACATACGCGTAAGAGACACACAGGGGTGAATGCTAGCAGGAGATAGGCGAGTACCTATATGACACTAGCAAGAGAGCTCACATGCCTGAATGGCAAGGCAGTAGGGTATGCTAATACTCCACTCGAGGAACTGTAGTATACTCAATGAAATCGACTGATAGCGCGGGCTACATGAGACAGGCAATGCTGTTAGTGTACGTAGATATCATAAAATATGTGGGACTGGGAGAGGATGTGGTCTGACGCTAGATTGCCGACTTTGGAGCTGGGAAACCAAGGTTCGAGCCTCGGGGTGGCGTCCACATCCTGTGATTCTGGGCAAATCACTTAATCTCGTGCCTACCAACAAAATGAACGTGGCCATGTGTAACGTAGCCGGTGCTCATGTGAAGCGCTCCAATACCTTCGAGTGACTAAACTAAAATTCCTGTACGAGAAGTACAGTGTTGTTACCATGTTGTTACCGCTGTTTGGACTAGACTTACGTGACAAACAGCTGCAGGACTGAGATATGGAATTTTAAATACTTGCATGAGACGTATCTGTAAAAGACTGACTGCAAACAATAAATACCTGTACGAGATTGGAGTCACTCTATCCCAAACTTTGCAACACGACACCCCTGGGCCCTACAGATGCAGGCCACTTTCAAACAGACACATATCCAGGTTACTAGATGTAAACAAAGAAATGTGCCAATAAGTGAGTCCCCCTTCTCCCGGCAACACCCTTCCTCCACCGCACTCCTTTGCAACTGACATGGTTCAATGGAAATGTAAATTAGTCCATAAAAGATTAAAACAGCTATCAAAATGCACGTGTACTAGACGCATTGACTAACCCAAGTGCTACTATATTCGTTGTATCAACAAAACTCTCAAAGGGCTGTTTTTTAAATGGCTTTGTTTTCTTCCTGCTAGCCCTTTTCAAAATATTGTCTTGATCTCAATACATGTTTTTCTTTCAGACATAACTAGAACACCCGTCCACACTGACTTTATGTAAGCCAGCATTAAAAAAATATTACATATATTTTAAATACTTCGCCATTTTTGTATGTTACAAAAAATTCTCAAGCCTAAAAGGCAAATTCAAGTTTGTGAAATGTACTTCAGACAAACAAACACCTTACATAGGTGCACATAATTTCATCCATCAGAACCCCCCCCCCCCCCCTCCCCCCCACACGCACACACACAAGACAAAAGTGCCTACGCGGTGGAAATAATTTAAAATATTCCGTTTTGAAAATAATAGCGTCTTTTTATACATGGATTGGTTCCAACTTTTAGCCTTTTCACGGGGAAGTACATAACCGATGACAGCATCTGATACTCGTTTTTCAACCTTAGAAGGATAAAAGCCTGAATCAGCCCTAGAGACCAGAACCAGTTACCAGCACATTACAAAAAGATTTCAGCAGAGCACTGAAGTTGCTGGACAGCTGTGCCAGATTACAATAGCTTGCTCATTTTTCTGCCACAGGGTAAATCTATATGTAATAAGCAGGGACGTATTCACTCACTTTAGAACTCTGTACCAAGCTCTGACACCACCAGCTACCACCCTGGCACTTTCCATACTTGCATATTTCAGTCTGTATTTACAACGTTAGAAGTGAAACCTTAAACTCCCAAATGCAAAGTGCGCATAGTTAAAAATCTAGGACTGGCTGAAGGAATCACATTGCACGGCGGTACATTCAGTTCCAAATTTGCGGTCCCCTATTACTTTCTTATTTTTGCAATCATTTTCTAATATTAAGTTGCGTTTCGGAATTTAATTTCAGTTTGTGGCACTAAAGGGGCCGCCCTCTTATGAGGGTCCCCTGCGGGGACTGTCGGTCAGCCCGCATTTCTAACACGCCAGCAAGAAAAGGGACTGCACACACAAGCCCTCCCCAACTTCTTTTCTTCACTGCGTGCTCCTACCTTCTTTCACTCCCCCATCAGATGGCTTATTCCTAACCAACAGCAGCATCAATGTCTTACACTCTCAGCTGCTACACAGCTCCATGGAAACAGAAAGCTTCGGAGCAGGCACGAAAGTTCCGGGTGTCTGTGCTTCCGGATTAACGAGTAAACTCGACAGGACTGCCGTTCCCGCAGACGCACTGCTCTTGGCCGCCCCCTGGGAGCGTGGAGGACATATGGCCTCGTGTCAAGTGCAGCTGCTCGATGTCCGAAAGAACATTTTCTTTTATTTTTTAATGCAGACATATAGAGCGCGAACTAAAGCGCTTTACATGAGCACCAGTTAAATTACACAAGTACACGTACGGGGAGATTATGTAATTGCCCAGAATCACTGAATGTGGGCGCGACCCCGAGGATCGAACCTTGGTTTCCAGCACCAAAGTCGGCTATCTAACCGTCAGACCACATCCTTTGGTGAGAGCATCCTGTGAGTGGCAGAATAAACAAGCATTGTGAAAGCTAATAGGTCCAGCGTTTTCTCCAGGCTTTTGGCTTTGTCACTTTTCTTGTTTTTGTTTTGCATAAATAGCGCGAACTCGACCCGAAGGTATTGGAGCGCTTAACATGAGCACCGTATTTACATTACACATTCAGGCATGGGGAAATTAAGTGATTTGCCCAGAATCACAGGATGCGGACACAACTTGGAGGCTCGAACTCTGGTTTCCTGCACCAAAGTCGGCAGTTTAGCCGATTGACCACATCTTCGCCCCTGCTTGTTTTATTTAGCCACTGTTTCTATAAAACGTTACTGTTGGGGAACATGCTGAGCCTTCAACCATGAAAAAAATATTGTCTAAAAGAAAATAAATTTGGTTTTCAAAAAGTGCACATTGCCATTGTGGCTCCTGCTAACGCATAATACCTGGGCCCCTTTTTCCTTGCTACCTGTAATGGAAGATTCTAAGTGCCTGCGGACTAAAAGGAGTTAAGAACAACTACAATTTAACAATTACAGCGTAACCCATTTGGCCACACAGTAAAAGTTTGAGTCGGAAGATGCGATTAATATGGATTCATTACAAATTCAAAGCCAGTGAAGCAAAACGCTATCTGAGGTGTGATATTTCTATAGTGATAATCAGAGATGAGCAGGAGACACAATGTAGTTGAAAAGAAATCCTTTAATAGAAGCACCCGCAATCTAATCAACCACTGCAGGATCAAAGAACAGCAGGCAACTGACTCTTGCCTGAGATTCCATGACCCATGCAATGCTTAATGTAATCATAGTTCTAAATAGGAATGCCTTATACATTACAAGCAATCTGTATGAGAGAAACATAAATTACAATGAACAAAATGCTGAACACTCACAAGATGTAAATGCTACAGCCAGACTGATATTCGCAAGTCTCAGTATTATATTGTAACAATATAGGATTACTACAGACCGGCCAAAATGACAAATTAAGTTTAGCCGTAGCACCATAAAACATAGAAGAAATTCCATGATCGCAATGCAGAATATTAAAAATAAGATTTGATGATAAGTATGCGATTTGAGGTCCTCTTGACTGTTATGCTTGACAAAAATCAAAAACTCTTAATCTAAATCTACTTTAACACTGCATGAGGAATCAAGAAACCCCTAATTAGATCCATTAAAGGAGAAAGGTATCAGCATACCAGAACCTCTGTAGCTGTTCTCTAATGGAAAGGAAAATTGTATACCATGAAGCCACACAACACAGATGTCGGAAAGACGGCTGTACCTTTCAAAGTCTATAAAGGAATCTGAATCTAGCTGAAGTGTGACCTCCAATTAAACCTCCCAAAAGAATCTCCATTAACCCTCTATCACATGTCTCATTATTTTCCACCTTCAGACAGTAAATCTTGGCAATTGCACTTGAATCTCCTTTCCTTTGGTCAGCACATCAGAAGGTCTTTGGATTCCTCCTGTCTCCCAACTCCGTACAAACAGTAGTCCTTCCTTTGTTCGATAAGGCTTCTCATCCTTGCCAAAAGATACTTTTTTCAAGCCTTTATATCTATGTTGCCCAATGTGCCTTTTCTATTCATAAGATCACACAACAGCACCTGCAGATGAGAGAAAAACATTGCATTATGAGCAAACATTCATGGTGAAGGTTAAACATTAAGAAATCCAAATGCTTAGGGCCCTTGGTCTGGTTAACGTGGCAAGCATCTCAATACATGTTTAAATGCATGATTATAGATGTGTATACAGTAAAATATAGATGCAGAGTTGTATTCAAATGAATACATGATTATATATGAGCTTACAATATTATTCAAACCACTCAAATGCAGATATATTTAGGAACTGCAATTCGATGTTACCATAATGAAAACATTAGTTATGCACACACAAATGTCAAGATAACACAGTTAATGCACTTTATGTACTGTTAGTCCACCACATCACATTAATAAGGTTACATCGCACGAGTACATGAGGCCATGTATAATATATATGTATATATTTGAGGCCTGGTCAAACATGAAAGGGTGGAGACAAAATTACACTGCTCTATTCCTGGCATTGAAGGGACGGCATTGGGGGTGGATGTGCGGTAAAAGAGATAAATGCCTTCATTCACAGTGAAGATACCTAGTTGATGTTGTGGGCAGACACATTTTCCCATTGTGTATTCTGTACTGAGCGGGAAAAAATGTAACTGGCACAACAAAAGACCAACGAATGAAGAGGGCTGCATGAAGGGTGTCTTACATCACCATGTAGTGGCTGGCAGAGTGGAACTTTCAAATACAACTGGAGCTCATGTATTCAGCCATGTTCGACATGAAGCACGTAATCAGCCAACGCACATAGGATGTCAGTCTCTGACTGGGCATTGGTTATGGACCGAGATTGTATCTTTGGCTCCTGCCTGGGTGATGGGTCCCCTCTGCTTTTTGAAATAGTTGTGGACTCATGGTTTCTTTTCAGGCATTCCTACATTTGGTAGCTGTTGGAAATTACCATTGTTTGAGTAGTGTACCCCCAGGTGTTTTCTGTGACTGATTTTGCTGGCTGTAGAACTCTTTATAATTTACCCCTGCTAGCCAGTGGTAAGGTGCCTGTGCTCCCTTCCCTAAATGATGAAATTGGCATACCCCTGATTGGCTTATTTAACCTACCTATAAGCCCCTAAAATATGTTGCAAAAGTGTATCCAGGGCCTGTATTTTAAATGTCACAAGTGGCCTGCAAGACCCATTGTGTAATGCCTCTGTACACTTACTTGATTGCAGGCCTCCCATGTGCCACTTGGCTGTGCAGTTTTAAACTGCAAGTGTTACCTGTCAAAATAACCTTGGAAAGGCCTACAACCTCCTTTTAAATATTAGTAAATTACCCCTAAGTAGCTCTTCCTGCCACAAGGCCTGGTGCATGGTATTTAAAAATAGGACATGTAAAAAAGTTATGCTAAACATATCCTTACTAAGAAAATAGGTCCAGAAACCTATCTTCCCTGTAGCAGGTTTGGTTGCTCCATAGTAAAGCATTGGGATACAATATTACATTTAATAATACTATCTCCTGCTAGAAAATGTAGTAAGTTCCCTTTTGGGCCCACTTTGCTTCTCCCTTAGTTTAGAGTTTTCTGCCTCTGTTTTTCATGGTCAGATATAATACATATGTTTTCGCGACATCGTTCTGGGAATACGCTGTACATGTTGCTTGTTATTTAGGGACTCTTCTTTTGATTCAGTCTGCACATCTTGTACAAGGATGCTCCGAATACATAACATAGTGTACTGCTTTTCTCTGCTCTTTCAGCAACAGCTCCAAAAGTTAGTCATAACATGGTCGAACAGCTGCATCTTCAACACAGTAGTTTTTACCATATAAGCTGTGCCTCATCCCCTATGAGGCTAGAGAAGAGGATTCCAACAGACAGGACTGATCTGGTACGACAGCAGTGCCTGACATACAGCCCTGAAAAAACGAAGTTTACACTCATGATGCAGACCACCTAACTAAATACTCCATTTACGGGTTCTGAGGGCACTCTCAGAGATTGCAAAGATATCCCTGTGCTCATACAGTGAGGGTAGATGCAGCCAGAGTTACAGTTTGCAATGGTTGGGATGTTGGTTCTGCATATCCCGTTAGTAATGCTAATTGTTTAATTTAGTTGCATCTGCCTAATGATTGCAGCACATTTGCTTCACAATAGACTACAATGGTTTTAATAAATGTATTGTAAACTTCCTTCATGTCTTTCTTGTACTTATCATGTGCATGCAGGAGTGAGTTCCCTTGGGAACTAGAGGGTCATGTTCGAGGTTGCCAAAATCACCTGTTACTCTGGGAAGGATAGGAGTTCAGGTGACGCACTGTTAGCTAGCTAGTATTTGGGCAGAAATGTACTGATGTTGTAGATAGACTCAGTCCCTACACTTTGACGTCCTGTCGTCCTGTCGTCCTAGTACACAGTTTTGCTTTGCCAGCAGAATCCGTCCAACAGAAAGAACTATACATTTCGTTTTTGAACTTATTGATGTATTTATTACACGCCCAATTCATTGGTGGTCGGATTTCTAATAAATATTTTTGAAAGTGTACTTTTGGAAAGTTTGCTTTTTCCAGGCCTAAAAACTCTAGATATCCATGTGCATGAGCTTAAATTGATACCCAGGAGCTGAATAGATCCCTTGATGAGGTGAGAACTTGATCACAGAGCTGAGACAAAAGTGTGCAGAGGTATTCTCTTCCTCTCGCAGAATGACCACGTGGACTCTGCCCTGGAACTTAATAAATTTCAAGTAGGCCTATCCAGTCACAAGCAAATGTTAGCTAACACCTGGGCAGGGCTCTTCTATTGTCCCTCCAGCCCGATAGGATTCAATCCCAATGGGAGAGGAGCTGCCCCCAGAAATTGGTTAGAATGACCACAGAGGACGGATTGCTCATTTTCCTGGCACACCTCTGGGATGAGCAAACTTGCTCTGCACAAAAGGAGAAGGGTTTAACTATCTTGGATTTAGGCAGAGAGGGACACTGTGGGATCGTGCGCATCAGAGCACATAGGAAGTGCTACAACATTGGGTAGGGTTGCAACTATGCACTTTTTCCCTTTTGGTTAGGGAGAAGCCAGGAGTCCCCCCCTACTCACAGGTTGGTGCCAGACATATATGTGACACACACAGTACCCAAATGAGCACAGTTTTCTGGACCTGTGGAAGAACAGAAGAGATCTGGACCTGTTCTCTGAGATGCGAGAAGAGCCTAGAAGACTGGGCCTGTGCCCTCTCTTGTACCCAGGGCAAAGAGGTGGACTATAAGGGTCACCAAGCTAACCTCCTGTTCAAGCTATAGGGAGACAATAAGAGACAACAGGTCTTTTCTGAAACTGCCCAGCTGACCAGTTCCAACTGGACCTGCCCTGGACCCTGCTGCTGGCCTCGGCTGGAAAAAGTTGTGAAGCCCCCCCCTCCGAGTGCTTTCCCCAAGGTCCTTGATCCTTGGCTGATGTCAAAGTGTAGATCTCCGAAAGACCAGGACCAACCTGTCAAGCCAGCGAAGGTGCATTGCTGCTGGGCCAGAAATTCAGGTTGCTCCTGCGTGGAGCTTTTCTGCAGTAGCAAATACAATTTAAAAGGAACTCACAGAGAAGGCATCCAGCCTTGTGGATCCCTCTTCAGCTACAGCCTTCAGTCTTGCCCCACTGGAAGAATGCAAGCTCGAAAAAAGTGACTATGTCTTAAGATAGAAATTTTCACTAGGCAAAAGCGCCAAAAGTATCCGACTTGCGAGGGCCCTCCTTGGGTTTGAAATTCTAATTTCTCCCGCTCCCACAAAAATCAACAGCATCACCTAGACCTCTGTCAGCGGATATCTGTAATTTCACCCATAAATGGCACTAGAAATCGGAAAGTCAGCAGTCTAGGTTCTGCTCCCAACCTGTAATGGGAAGAGAAGAAGGAGCAGGTGTGTCAAGAAGGAAAGAGCCAAGCTAAGACGTGAGGAGACCAGCTCCTCATAAGTTGGCCCATGTACCACGCTAAGGACAAATAAATAAAGGCTATGCACTTTTGAGGCATTGTGTTGCACATGAGAATGCGGGAAAAAACACAGGCGATGAAGGAACCACTTCTGCAAGCAGCAGGAGACAAGTAAACACTGCACAGCACCTTCGCGAGCAAAACTGAGGACTCGGCGTGACTCGCACAGTAAGATAATCAGTCAACGATACTGTGAGAAACAGTGCAATGATATCAGTTAGTCTGCCACCAGCAATTTGTATGTGGCGCTTGTCTCCACACATCATGCACGTTGTCCAAGAAATGCTCCAAATACCTGAAGGCTGCGAACTGTGTAGCATACAGCAGGAAACACCAGAGCCACACAATACTCATGTCACCAGTGCAGCATCCATCTTCAAGTTAGGTGATCCCATAGAAAAGCCATAGAAGTCTAAGGGATGGTCGTCTTGAAGTCAGGTGTTCCAGGAAACCCTATTAAAAGTTTATGGGCGGCCATCCGGGAGTCATGCGCCCAAGTAAACCCCATCAAAGTCTAAGGGGTGGCCATTATGAAGTCAGGCATGCACTGTAAACATGTGGGAACCCCATTAGAAACCAGGCAAACCCACAACAACTGACACCCACAACTCGTAGAAGCCAAACAATGCCTTTAACTGCAAAATAAACTGCTACAAGGCTAAACCAAAGCAAAAGAGAGGAAGAGAAATGTCAATGGAGACACAAACAGGAAGAGGGTGAGCACCATACCTCCCAGCCCCTGACCAGTCACTCCTCTCATCAGGAAAAATAATGGGCCTAAAATGGAAGGAATGGATAGATGAATTTGAGGAATTCACTGAAGCCTCTGGTAATAAATATGAGAAACACATATAGCCATAATAAAGAACCTCACAGGAAAAGAGATACTCAAGAATTACCAGCTGCCCAAACACAGACCGGCTCATCAGTGTGTGCAGCATTGGACGTGAAATTTCTAACAAAGAAAAACATCATCAATGAGTGCTACATGTTCAATCTTGCATTGCACAAAAAAGGAGAATCAATGGGTCATTGCAGTACAAGGCTGTGTTGGTGGGTCAAATGTTGCAAATTCAGCCAATTTTCAGATGAAGACGAGATATGCATATGCATCAGAGAGGGATGTCTGTCAGAATCGCTGTGATGTCGATTATTGCGAAAGAGCTACACACAAGACAAAATCGAAGAACTGACACGACGGAACGATCATGCTGAAGCACAAGCAAAGAGGATTAAAGAAGGAAAACAGGAAAAAGAGAACAGGCATTCTAGCGACAAACTCAGCCCAAGAACAGAATCAGTAAGAAATCGCTTGCGGAATAAGAGATCAGAAGATTGACCCTATCGGAGCGACAAACAATACAACAACAAAAAAGGAAAATAATTCTATTGCTGTAGCAAAGCATACCCTCATGATGGCACATGTCCCGGGATGGGAAAAGAATGCCGCAAATGTGGGAAGGATATCTATTTTGAAAAAATGTGTAAGGGATCACAGAATATGACAACCAGACACTCACATGATTGCAAAACCAGACACCATGCATGTGCAGTAAGGAATACCAGAAGCGCAATAAGATCCCACACATCACAAACAAAGACCCGGATAAAATGGTCAACATCCCGGCCATCAGCAGAAAGCTCCAACTCATCCACAGTTTCTGTTGAGAGCGATGACTATCTGCTAATTGTAGCTAAAGAGGAAGAAGGCAAGAACACGCGTCCATGCATCCAAATCACCATGGGTGAGCACTGCACCAATTTCATCCTAGACAGAGGGGCATCACTGAACTATATCTGTGCAGCAGAATACATGAAGATGAAACCAAAAACCAATGCTGCATCCAGCCAAATTGCAAGTGTTAACATGCGTGGCAAAGAAACCACTACTATATCTAGGAAAATTCACAACCACGTTGACATATAAAGACCAAACCACAGGGTCAGAAATACATTTAGTGGATGACTCAGGGCCAACAGAATGTCTATTCAGCCTACACATGGTGAAAGTATTTAAACAAATTGAAGTCCCATACATGGTGGATGATATTCGATCCCCAGTGAGCCAGAGGCCAAAACTGTTTACAGAACTGAGGAAAATGAAAGACTTTACTTTGAAGGTACATATTAGTGATTAAGTCAAGCCTGTACCTCATCACCACAAGAATACCATCTCTTGTATAGAAAGCAGAAGAACATGAAATACAAGAACTGCTAAAAGCCAACATCATAGAGCGAATGCAAAGATCATGGGTGTCGCCACTAGTGCTTGTCCTCAAGCGTAACTTAGAAGGGCAAGTTCGTCTATGTGTGGGCATGAGAATACCTAACACCGCGATCCGATCAGAGTGACACCCAGATCAACACCTCTCGGACATGATCGAGCTCCTAAAGGGGCTTGCATATTCTCTAAACTAGACTTTAACAAAGGATGCCACTAGCTGGAACTACACAAAGACTCTAGATACATGCACTTTGGCTTATTTCGAAAGAACAGCTCAGCTTTGGAGGGTCGTCAGCAGCCGGAATCTTTCACAAGTTCATCAGATGCATAATCAGTCCCATAGTTAATACACTGAACTAAAATAACAACATCCTGATATACAGAACAACGGTAGAAGAACATGACAGAGCATTGGAACAAATATGTTGAGCAGTTCAAACAGCCAGCTTGAAACTTAATCCATCCAAGTGCAATTTCACAAGACTCAACTGTGCATCATAAAAGGATCGTGCACTGTCAGAGCGCACCCCGATGGCACCCCTCTGGAGAAGGAAAGGAGTAATTTGGACCCCCAGATATCCCCTTGCAGCCAGGTACAGTTACTCACTGCACCCACCTGCATGGGATCCTTAACCTCTCTTAAAAGTCCAGGCGGGTTGCCACCTGCACAGTGAAAAATGGAGCGGCTTTTAGGCAGCCATTTGAATGCGCTGCCCCCAGGGCAGCACGAGTTTGTGGCTGCCATGAGGGCAGAACATTCTTCATAAATGGACACACTTTCTCTATTTGTGCATGGCACATCTATTTAAAGGTCTTTTTTGTCCTTGTTGACTCAATCGCCCCAACTCTCTCCGAGTTGAGTCTGCTAGAGTGGCTTTGCGTGGTTCATCACAAAGTTCAGATATTCCTCAGCGGGGGGAGGCGTGCTTTTTTTTGGGTAGTGAATGACAAGAGATATAATCCACTGGGTTGTTGTCTATCCAGAGTCAATGTCAGATGGAATAAGAGTATTCTTACAAGCGGATTCCCCAGCGTTCTATTCTCAGCTGCATCTTTGCTCTGGAATTTCTGAAGATCGTCAATAGTGTTTGATGATCTATTATTATACTGAAATGTTTTCCAAACACGAAGATGTGATAATGCTCTAAAGCCCATACTACAGCTTTCCTTCTCTGCTTAGGAGTATGATTATTCAATGACCGACAGACTGCAAATTGCATATGAAACTGTGTCTCTCCTCATTGTGTCGATATTGAGCTAAAATCAGTCTTAGGCCCACAGGATTTGTGTCCAATGATATGGAGCCCTATTCAGCCACTGCCTGCCACCTTGCCCCAATGAGATTTTTGACTTCCATTTCAGAGACTAGAACATCTTCACTGGTTGCTCATAACAAAAATAGTTATTTTTAAAGCCCAAATTATTGTACACTGATCCATTCAAGGAAAGATCCCCTATTTTGTGGCCTCCAAATTCCATCTTCATTATCCACAGTACACCCTGTGATCCACTGGTCAGTTTATGTTGGATATTCCTAAAACTAGATTGGTAAAGTTTGACAACAGAGCTTTCTCTGTAGCTGTTGCAATGAAATGAAACAAGCTTCCAGCTCCTCTCTGCGCTATCTCCTCCCTATCTATCTTTTGTAAGTTGCTCAAGAGTTTTTGGCCAAACATTTAAAATTAATGTGTTTTCTGTAAGTTATTTTGCCATGTTCCTTAATTGCGCCAAGAAACTTCAGAGAACAAGTGCTCCATAAACAATAACCTAACCTAACATACATAACGTAACATAGCCTAACACATAGAGTGTGCAACTACAGTCCAAAAATAATAGTACGGCGGCTCGGAATCATTGGTGATGATCTGCTACTGTTCTGGTGAATTACAGAATATCATTACTGATGGCGAGAGAGCCTTAGAGTCCTGACAGTGCCTCGCATATGATGTACTAACAACATTTGATGCTGAGGAGATGCCAAAGCTCACTCATTTATTTCTTGGATGTTCCACATATGCAAATAGTGTGATGATGTACCTGCTACTGAGATCCAGGGGTAATTGAAGGGACCCTGAGTAGAGGTCCAGCTTCAAGAACCATTGCACCCCATTGAGGTAAACAAGAATATTGTCTATTTTATGGTTTAAATCTTTTTATTAAAATATATTGTCTATTTTAGGGGTGAGATAGTGTTTTCATTTGATGGCCTTGTTGGAGAGCATTATGTTAAAGCAGATACTGGCCACTACTGATTGCTTTAGTTTTGTTCTCACCATCGTAGGTGATACTGATATTTTCCAGATCAACTCCATGCTTTCAAGTTTCTCTAGCTCCTGTTACATCAGAAGTATTTAGCGGAAAATAATCCTATGGGTCTATATGAAGTCTGACAGTCCTGTATTTGAGACAGCCAAATCCTTGAAAGAGTTGCTCAAACTCTCTGAGGATGTTGTCAATGTTGAAATCGCTTACATGTCTTGCAAAGAATATTAGCCCTGATCTTGGGTGATGTAGCTGATGAGTTTTCCAGATTCTTTCTTGGTCAAACAGAACTGGGTTTTAATAATTCTGTTGTTCTGAAGTATTTGTGTCAAGAACTATACCCCTTAATCACTACATAGATTGGACATTAGAGATGACTCCAGATGTAGCAGATGTGGGGCCAGTGAGGCTGGATTCTCAAACATAAATTGGTAGGGGCCCACTGTGGCCAACCTCTGGGTGGAGACACTGGAGACCCTCACAGGCATTATTAGGTACACGATTCAAACAACCCACTCATCACTCTATTGAACTAAACAAAAGATACCTCCTCTGAAGTGAGGACATTTACAGCATTAGCTTTGCTGCTTGCAAAGTGTGGCGAAACACTGGGGCTGGGGTTCATCACCCAAAATCAAAGACTGGTTAATAGATGTTATATATTATTGGGAACTGATTCCAATCCAATCCAGGCTGAAGGATATATGGGGACCCTAAAGATTTACCTCCTGCAGCATGATGGTGATGCTTCTGGGGCTATTGAGGACCTAGTACCAATGGTGTCTCCACAAAGTAGCTGAAAGATTGGTGACACAGGACCACCAACCCTCTGGGAAAGTATCAGCTCAATGTGAATATATCAAGGAATCTGATGCCAATAAGGGAGGTATCATAGCCTTGCACAGAGTACAGAAAGGGCTGATGTTACGGGAATGATGGAGGTAGTGAGTGCATGCGATTCTAAATAACGAGATAAAGATTGATGTAATATAGACTATTATAAATTTTTGTTTGAGGAGAACATAATGTTATTGTTTAAAATGATTTTAAATAAGTATTTGTGTCAAGACTGTCTCAGCTAGGGGGATATGTGCTCGTTCACCTTATGTATACATCCTTGTTTTAGTGGGGAAAAATTGAGTAAAGGTATTTACTGGCCATCACATTGACAGATGCATCTGACTCCATAATCACTGTGACCAGGAGCCCATCTATTTGCACCTTTCACATAAGAAATTGTCTTTTCCTTTCTTGAGAGTCCTTGGCATACATAATGCGTAATATGGTCACCTCCTCGTCATCTAAATCACTACTGATGGTCGAGGCTGAGGAAGACCCAGTCCATGATTCTGGTCTTAGTAATATGTTTTCTAGGTACGCTGGATTTAACCTATGCTTCCTCTGCGGCTACTCCTGCAGGAACATGTGATGTGGTACCACAATCTGAGCAGGTCTTTCATGTGCCAGGCTCACCTGTGGAGGATGAACAGCCACTCTACAGGCTCACATTGGTTCTTGGTTAGTTCTAAGCCGCTCATAATAGCTCACAAAAAAAGTGCTTTTTTCTATCTGTGGCATCATCAGCCTTCACTTATGGGAGACTTGCTCTCCAGCAAAATGGAGCAGTAGAAAGTGTCTCACAGCGTCACCAGTATCACAAACAGCTCAGACATAATTGTTCAGTCTGGCCGCCCATGTCTTCCACCATGGCGCAACAGCCAAAGGGTCCACCAGTTCACTAAACAGTGGGAGAGCTGCTACTGATGAGCGTATATTGGGCCATTTGGGCTGCTGGAGCTGGTAGATTCAAAATAAGACTAGGTGAAAACATAAATAGTCCTGTCAGGTTTTAAGGTGTTTCCTGAAATCTGATGTTAGCAATGTATCTACTATGGAGGGCGAACGAATTCCATATCTTAATAGCCTAAATACCTCTTATTAAGTGTCAGACAGTGGCCAGAAATCACGATTTGAAATGTGATTCTTCTGCTGCCTCGGCGCCTAGAAGCAATTTAATATTGCAGTGTGCTGTTTATAAGCAAAGTAAACATGAAAAATTCGCTACTTTCAGTGGTGGCTGGCTGCGGACGTAGTGGGGGCGGTCAGGGCAGAGGGGACATGGAGCAGGCGGGACAAAATATGGTAAAACAAAAAGCAAAACACTTACCTCCTTGTGTGTGCCCAGGTCGCCTCTGTCTCTTCTTCCTCATTGCTGAAGAGTCCGGAAGCACACAGGCTCCCTGAGCCAATAATAACGCTGCAATGCAGCGTTGTGATTGGTCTGAGCACCATCATTTGGCGCTTAGACTGGAACAGGAAGCCTGTGCATGTTCTCCACCCAGGTCTGTAATGAAGGCTGGGTGGGGAACTAACAAAGAGCGCAGGTCTGTTTGGCCAGCCCGAGACGGCCAGCCAAGCAGTCCTGTGCACTCAGTGTGCACAGTCCACTTCTACTCTCTGAGCCACCAGCCCAGCCCCGCCCCGCCCTAACCCAGCCCCGCAGAAACGAGAAATAAAATGATAATAACACATTTCCCTTTTCCACTGCTCTGAGAGCAATGGGGCGACGCTCCTTCGCCTTAATGGACGAGCCGCTCCTGGCTATTTTGTAATTCTAAAGGGCTGATATATGAATCAGTGCGGGCATACTTTGCCAAACTAAACTCTGGTAAAAGTTAACTAATCCCTATTCCGTAGCAGCAGCACGTCTTCAGTGCATCTTTCCTTTTGTCCGCTTAATTATCTGCACTTACATTTGCACATAGAAACTTATTTGAGTTTGGTGTGAGAACTGCCGTGAGATTAGTCATTTCCCTAATCGACACAGACAAAAGACAAATTGGTGATTATGGACATCCTGTTTAAATCATACTATAAACAAACAGTCATTTCTGCCTACGCATATGGTGTTCTAACTGCACAGTGGCGTGTATCACCTAATCAATACAAATGCGGAAGAAACTCCGATCGATGTTCTACTGGGGCCTGCTCCTAAAACTGGAATGATTTCTTTCATTTGATAGCATCAACCATCAAGTATATAAGATTGTGTGCCATGCATTTAGTGATAATATCCACAATTCAGCAAATGGAGAACAACGTTTAAAACAAGCATAATGACATAAACGCTGTATTGTGTTTCGGGAAGTGCAGAATTTCATAAAATGAGAAATAATGGAGAACAACATTTTAAAGCAGGCAAAATAATATAATACTTTACTGTGCTTCAGGAAAAGCAAGAGTAAATGTAGTCTTTTGTATGAAAGGTTCAGTACATGGCATGGATCTAACATAAGTGACAACAAGTTTTGCCAGCAATGTTTTAAGTTGTAAAGAGTAATTCTTGATTTTTGGCGTCCCAGATGACCACCAGTTTAATGCAGGCCTTACACATAGACTGGAGGCAGGGTACCTGCAATCTGCTTTAGTTATAAGAAATCCGAATCAAAACCTTGATAATAATGGAGCAGAGAGATAAACCTGCTTTGCTAGGTCATGCTAAGACTCCTGAGTGAGTCAATCTTACCCCGAGGTACTGATAACAGTGTTCTCTCCTATGACAGGGCTCCTGGACTCATGCTGGCCACACCAAACCAATCACTGGACTTTCCAGCTGCATTCCATGCTTGACTACACCCAGAAATTATCTCCACCGATCTAGGGGTTGAAAGCATCAAAAAACAAGCATTGGCATAGCCAATAGGTCGCGCCTTTGGGACCTTATAAGTGTTTAGCCATGCAACAGTTGCATAACTAAATACTTATAAGGTCCCAAAAGCGAGACCTATTGGCTATGCCAAGCGGCCGTGCGGCCGCGAAAGTGAAAGTAATTGCGGTCAAGCGCAGCGCGCGCGCCCGCGCACATGCACTGTAGCTCTAGGCTGGCCTGGTAGCACTTTTTGGAGCCCTCTCAATAAGTCTCGCCAGACCAGCGCATGCGCTGGGTCAGGCGAGGCCTAACCAGAGGCTTTCCAATGAAGATATCAGGATGAAAACAGAAGGGCAGAAAAATGGAGTGAATAGTGTGGTCTTCCCAGCGCAGTTTGCAACTGCTTGGTATTGCCCTTAGGCCTGAGTTTAAAAATGCACATTTTAAATCAGTAGCCTTTGAGGAAGGGGATGATTCTACTCTACAGGAGTTCGGTGGTTTCTTTTATTAGCCTTTTCTAAAGTCAGGTATCAAATGCTTCTGTTGTTTCCAGGTGTTCTGTTGTGGGCAGAGTTTCCTGCCGTGCATCAGAGTCCTTTTTGAATGGCAGAGAGCGAGTGAAACAAATCAAACAAATCTAAAGTTTGTAAGAGTAAGTGGGGCTGTTTCCCTAAGTCCAACTATTTATATGGTTTAATATCTTTTTTGCATAGGACTCAATCACTTGGATTTGGTCTGATGCTTAGTTGCTGATTTTGAGTATGGTGGGTGGAGCCTACTCCATCAGGATAGCACAGGACATTCCCTCAACTATCCTGAGGGACCTGCCTGCCTGTCCGCCACCCTCGCAGACAGCTGTGAACATTGGTAGGAACTGTTATCACTACGTTTCCTGTCAATGTTGTAAAAGATTGATGGACGGCTCAATCAAACATGATGGCCACCCATCACACTTTTATGACGTTTTCCATTTACCGAAACAAAATTTCAGAAAATGGGAGACAGTTTTTGAAAAGTAAAAACGTAATAAACCCATACAATGAGAGTTTTTTTCCCAAGGTGTGGGGTCATTATGTTTTTTTAGTGTATCTCACCAACACCTGGCAGTGACAGACAGATAAAAGGTCATACAATTGCCTATTCTAAATTGGTAGGTGGTCTGATGTCTAACCTTTGAGGGCCTTTACTTCATCGGTCCGTTGGAGGAGTATATAGGTGACGGAGCTGAAGCAGGCTTCATTGACAGGATATTTATGGTTTTCCCACCACTAAATCAGATGGGCGGACCTAGAGTTTGACTGAGAAGTGTACTCGATCACCGTTGCATAGGAGTGCTCTCACTGCCAAACTCTGAATCAGCCCCTTAATAACTTTGCTTCAGACTTGAAATACTTGCCAACTTCATTGTGCATGCTGGGACTATTGTAATGAATGCTAACCTTTTTTCATAACTCAACCTCAGACACAAAATGTTTCTAAAAAACAGAGATTGTCTTTCTCAAAGTAACTTTTAACAGAAGCTGTCTTCTTGTCTTCAGCCACCTTGATGGGTAATTTGCATTTATTAGAACATCTAATCTTCACAATGGCTAGTAATTTTGTTGTGGATAATTACATTTCAAACTACATGTACCTGCCAGAGTTGTGCACTACAAACACACTTGGTTTGTCATATATTAATATCTTGGGGACAAAACATGCCAAAAGTTCTATGACGTTTGTAATGGGAGCTCACATATAAACACATATAAATGTTGGGTTCTTATTGAGAGAGCAGGGGAACCACTTAAACATCTGACTCATCAGAGATGGATTTTTTAGCAGCTTGTGAGGTGAGGGTGGAAACAATCACAATAAAATGTCAATACAGTGTAAACAATTGGTCACACAATAATCCACTCAATAACTAAATATGAGATTAGTAAAGTTTAAATTATAAATTTAGAAACAGATCGATATAAATTAACCTCAGCATTATCATATAAGAAATGCAGAATAAACAAAATGAGCCCAAACCTCCTAAAGAGATTTCCCCTATATAACCAAAAGCAGACAATTTGTTCTATAATGACAATGCAAGTAATCAGGAAAAATAATTGAGCATTAAATTGCATCAAATGATTCTCAAAAGTAAGCATATGCATGATATCTCTCCCTACACTGCCTTAAAAGGGACAACTCTAAACTAGGAAGCACTGAGTGAAGGTGAAATTAGAACGGTGTCAGCTGTCAAGAGTCTTCAGTAGAAGAAACTCCAACCAAGTGTCAAGTAGCATGTAGCCAATCAAAACAGAAAAAGAAGCAGAGATCTGTACTTCATGAAGTTCTAAGATGTCTCTCTGACCCTCACTACGTTACAGCATAATACATTTGTTGCACTCAAGGTAAGTCACATGCTCCTTCAGTAACATTCCATGATTTCAACACAAATTGGTTGCTGGCACTACCTTTCCAACATCAATAAGTTGTTATTTCATTCATCCTTGGCCATTCTTCTCCTCCTCCATGAGAACTCGCCTACTTGCTCGTTAACGCATTTCTCCTTGACAAGATCCATCTTCTCATACCTTACGGAAACAAAAACCCTTCTTTTCTAGTTAATAAGGCTTTGACGGCACCTGCAGTGGAAACAAAAATATAAGCAAATACACTTTATGTTGAAGGTTAAATATGAACAACAAGTTAGACTTTAAATGTGAGCTTGTACTGAAATGGTTCTGGAGCCCCAAACTAATGTCAATGTAACAGTGCACAGGGTTACAAATACGTGCACATTTCTACATATACAGCAAATGCAACTTCATGCATGAATAAATTGCAGAGAATTATGGAAATGTCATTTCAAATACACCTACATGAACATAATTTATTGTTAAATGTATAAAGGTTTAAACATTAGTCTACACATATCCATTCTATTTCGTTAGCTTCACAATGAGACACGTTTAAACGTTAACTTCTCCTAAAATATTAATATGGAAATGTTAGAAAGACCTTTATTGATCACGTGTACATAGTTATGTCTCATTAATTTTCATGTGGAGTACTTTAAATATGCAATACTCCATATTTTCTTAGTAACATTAATCACACAGAATATATTAGAGTGCTGACTATGCATCATTATGATGCATTCCTAGAGTATATGTGATATATCTATAACGTTATGGCACATTTCTGCTCTAGCCTGGAGCTGGCGCCTTGCGTGCTTCCTAGTGCCAACGCAGGCACCCTTGTATCATGGTGCAAGGGTGCCTGCTTTACCGGCAGGATTGTTTTTGTGCAGAAAGGGATACCTTCTGACACAAAAACAATCCTCACAGGCATTTTCTTTGTTGTCTGCAGAACGTAGCATGCATAGAAAGAGGAAGTATCTAGGAAAATAAAATATTTCTCCTCGTTCAGCTTGGTTCAGTGAGGCATAGCATTTTGGCACAATTCCAGGTTTACTCATTTCGGTAAGTCTATGATTGAGTCCAAATCTATGGATGGAAGCATGGGAATACCCATGTTCCACCCATAGAACGCCTCCCTGATGCAAAGTAATGCAAGGCAGGGTTAAAGTTTGGAAAAATCCCAAGCAAAGGAACGCAAATATTGTGATAAGTTGGCCTGGTATATGATGTCCACTAGTTATAGTGGGCACCTTGCACCAGTCCAAACAACTCCTTATTGATGATCGGTTAAAGACAACCTTTATTGTAAGCTATCCTAGTGGTAGCTATGGAGAGCAGCCTTCAGGCTAAGTCTTGAAGGAATGTAAAGCAGCTTGTTTTACCAGTCTATAATCTCTTGAATGGCTAAATGAAAGGTAACCACACCAGGTATATATATATATAAAATATATGTATTTATTACTAAAACACACTCTGCTAGTCTCTTTATGAGGCTAGAGGTCAAAACACGTAGTTACACTTCAAATATTACAGTAAAATAGCACAAATACACTTTAGGCCCTAGGGGCGAGCCAAACAATATACTAAAATAGTGGTATAAGAACCACGACTTAACTAGACACAAGGCCTGGAGCCTATAGAATCACTGAAACCCCAAGGAACCACCCAAGGTAGTGACACAGGGGACCCATGGGGCTGTGTGATAACACAGCCGCGAGCTCCCGTTAGCTTCTATGGGGAAAGTCATGGTTAGATTTTTAAAGATTAGGGACACTTAGAGATGAACTAGGACCAAACCCTTTTGGAATTAGGAAGTTCTTGGGTCAACACCCACGGGAGCACCGGAGTACTCGAGTAACCTCACCCAGGGAAGCTGGGTGCATAGGTGTCAAATGGTGTCGGGTCGCGTCGTCGTTTTCAATGGAAGCTGGCGAAGAAGTGCTGCTGCCGGGAAGATGCAAAGTGTCCGAAGAGATCCAAGCCTGGATCGAAGTCGAGAAGAACCTGAAAGCAGAGGGGACAGAGTCTGGGTCACTAGCCAGTGACCAGGGGTGCGATAGGCAAATGCCCACCGATGTCGGGTGATTTCAGGTGAAGAAGGTGAAGCTTGACTCTTCAGCCACGAGGACCAGGAGGCGTCGAGGATGCCCAGGAGCTGGATTCGAGCTGTCCCACAAAGGATGTCGAGTGCTGCAGTATCGGTGCCCGGATGGGACACAACAAGCCTTGGCAACAGCATCCCACGCAGAAAGAGAAGAAATATTTCGGTGCAGACCAGCAAGGTCTGAGGGACTCACCACGTGGTGGGGAGTCAGGGCACGTCTGACGCAACCAGGGAAGCCCAAGGAAAATCAGAGTTGCCTTCACAGGGAGCCACCAGTCGACGGACCAGGGATGGCAAAGGAGTCTCAAGCGGAAATGCAAGAAGCGGGCTCACGGAACACTACTGGAGTGTAGGCCCACAATCTTCAGTGCAGATGGTGCTCGGGCCTTGGGCTACAATTTGCCCAAAGCACGACTTCGAGAGACATCGGGAAGTTAATGCACCTGCAAATGTGCACGATGACCAGGAGATTTGGTTCCACGTCACTCACGAGGGCTGCAGGTCTCAGCTTTGCTGGGAACTCGGGTCGGCCTCTGAGAAGTCTGGAAATCCTCTTCTTGGGCTGCAGATACTTCAGAGTCCGTCGGGAGCTTCAGAGATGCAGACCGGCAAATGCTTTGTTGATGCCTGCCAAGCAGGAGAGTCACTCCTTGACCCCAAGGGAGATTTCTTCAGTCCTCTAATCTTGAGTAGAGCGTCGAAGTTCCAGGATTCAGTTGCAGAGTTTCGTCCATTGATACCTAAAGTCCTGTTGCCAGAGGTTCCTTACTTATACCTAAGAAAGTGGTTGGACTAACTCAGGGGACCCACCTATCGGAGGGTTTGGAAAGAGGGGTGGCTACACCCATTTCCTTTGTCCAGTTTCGCACCAGAGCAGGGATCCCCTGAACCGGTTTGAGCTGGACTGTGCACAGGGACACCAAATGTGCCCCCAGTTCAGGACTTCAAAGCACTCTCAGAGTGCTCCCACCCAGCCTCAATACACATCAGCCTGTCTGGGAGGTGGTTACACCTCCCTGTGACAGGAAACCTATTGTCCAGACCTCCCCTACCGGAGTTTCCATCAGCAGCAGGAGGCCAGACCCGTGTCTGTGGCTGCAACATCCATTTTGTGATGCCAGGGCTCTTTTAAGATGATACCGGCTATACCGGTGCTGTCATGTCTCTCCCTCTAGAAGTATGGGATCATACTCCCACACCAGTTACAAGTGTGGGGTATGATTCCAAGGTGTTTGACACCAAACACGACATGTTTCCATGCAGCCAGTCCAAAGTTAGCATTTACCGTTTGGTTATAATGCACTTAAGAGTATATGGTCAGGCTGCACTACTGACAACCCCGGAGGATGGATTACGAAGGGTGCAGAGGGGCTCAGCTCATGCCTGGGCACCCTCTCACATATAACTAAGCACCCTGCCTTCAGGATTGATAAGGCCTGCCATAGGGGTGACGGATAGGTTTCTATGTGCAGTGATAGGTGAGATATAGTGAACCTATATCTCTATAAGGGATGCATGCACCACCTTACCCAGGCTGCAGTAGCCGACCTGTGGTGTCATTTTGGAGGGCTTCCCAGGGGTGGCATAATACATGCTTCAGCCCCTGGTAGGCCTCTGGGGTACCTATGCCCTGGGTACATACCCATATACTAGGGACTTATAAGGGCACCCCAGAATCCAATCTGTGGTGTACCTAAAGTACATGGAATCAATTTAGAGAGGAAGCAGCTAGGCTGGGGTCCTGAATAGCAGGGCCCCAACCAGACTAAAGTCGAAAAACAGTGTTACAGCAGCAAAAAGTGGGGGAAAGCATAAGAGGCAGATCCTACTCTCCTACAAATATGTTTTGTGTGGCTTTGTAAATCACCACTAACATTTTGCGACATGACTGTGCCAAAAAAGTGCCACAACGACAATGCCAAATGTAAGTAAATCTGAACCCATATCCTTCTAGCACAGAAATTGATTAACGCAGGAAAGCATTGTTTCTGAGTTGAAAGTCCGTTTCATGCTGTAATTGAAAGTAGTCAGTTTTTTAAATGTACTTAATTTTTTTATAAAAGTGGAGTCTAGAAGTAGTGTAAGAGAATGCAGTGTGATTTGCAATAAGCTTGGGTTCTAGTTTTTAGAAAGTGAGTTATTCTTCAGTTTGGCCCCAGAGGGGCTGTCCATTAATAACAATTTTATTTGTTTGCATTTTATATTGCAACAAACTCAAACCGAAGGAATTGGAGTGCTTTACATGAGCACCAGTTACATTACATAAGATCACATTTATTTTAAGGCACGGGAACATTAAGTGATTTGCCTAGAATCACAGGTGGTTGAGCTGACGCTGTGACTTATAATGACTTCCAGTTACGATGTCAGCAGCTCTGACATTAACGTTTTTAGGTCAAGAATGCGAGAGCGGGCTCTTTCGCTAGTGAGATTCTTGTATTCAATATTCGGCTTCGAACCCGCCCATAGTTTTCCATTAGTTGTCATCATTGTTGGTCTTCTCTGCTGCCCTATCATTGGGCAGTGCTTGCCATACGTCACTTCCTTTTCGTTTTGTGCCACACGGGTGAAGTATAGAATAATTGGCTTTGCTTCTTGTCCCTTAGCCGCTGTCCATCTGTTGCTCGCGCTGTGATTTATATCTCTCTTTGGCTATGGTCTGATTTCCTGTCCAGTAAGCATTTCTGCGCCTGTCGAGAGCTGTGTAATCTTAGGAGGGGTTGCAGATGTTTCTTAATAAGCTGCTGTCATTGCCTCATCTGCTTACACAGGTGTGGACCCATGCTTTTGCACTGTAATGTTCAGAGTAAAGACTGTCAGGAAAAGGCGATTTATTTAGCAGGTCCGATAGCAGTGCCTAACTTTAAGAATGCCACTTCCCACGCCCAACATGCAAAGTGCCAACTGCCCCTCCCTGCAGGCCAGTCCCTGACAGATTGCCTGTCACGAAGGCTGTTGAAGTACAAATTCTGCAGCAGGTCATGCTTCTGAGAGGCATCAAAGCAGGCACCTCTGAAGAATGATTTGATCCTTCACAAGGGCATAGGGAGGTGAGGCTGAAGAAATAAAGGACTGAGAGATACCATGCTGCCAGTCAGATGTCACACCATGACAGTCAATGCAAGTAATGGAGGTCCTGTACATCAGTGATAATACCGCCAGCAAGCAAGAGGGAAAATGAAGCAGACTTGGACTATCAAAAATCCATCCATGTTTCCCTTTGGGGCCTCTGCGTCCCAGCACATATTGGCTGTGTCTTCCACACCTCTGACAAATCCCCTCTAGCTCTCTCCTATCTTTTCCAGCATATGCCTGAGTGTGTTTCGGGGCAGGGTAGAAGGGGACGAGATTAGGTCTCAAGTGCTTTCCCATTTTTGCAGTCTTCCAATTTTGCAGAGACAATTTCACATGACATACAAGGGAAGAGAATGATGCAAACCCACTCTGAGGGCTAAGTTGCAAATTGCCAGCTAATGTGCAGATAAAGCCCTCAATCAGGGTAAAAGTCCTAAAAAAAGAAGTAGGGGGTCTAACATAGTTAGGCAGTATGCAAGTGTCATCACAGCACGTGACATCAGGGTGTGTGAAATCACACATTGCATCACAGGAAGTGGCATCACAAGCCATGACTTTACAGGAAGATGCATCACAAGAAGTGACACCAGATCTTAAGACCTCACATATATGTTTAGCAGATCTATCATGAGTACATTTGAGCGCATTATGAGTATACATTAAAACCCTCCTGATTTAGGTAGAAGACTCAGACTATTGTAAACTACACATAAAACAATGTTGCCTTTTGTCAGTGTAAAGCTTCCTTTACCCAAAGATTGAACAAACTAACTCCACCTCCAGCCTGTTCAACCACTCATAATAATCCCTATGCAGCACATTTCCATGTAGATGTGATTGCTTTAGCTGCCTAAGCTCTCCAGAGGTGACACCACTCTTCTATGTGAAGTATTCTTACTCAGTCCTACCCACTTGCACTCATTATACAAGTTTGGGGCTCAAATTTCACCAGCAGACCATGACCCAAAGCCAGATAGAAAGACAGAAAGGGAAGAAATTAGAAAGAGAGATAATAAAACAATGATGAAGGCAGAGAAGGGGATTAAAAAGAACCTGCAAAAATAAGATATTGTAGGATTGTGAAATAAAAACGTTATTGCAACCCTGGTATTGTGCAATAGGACACCAAGAAAAAGTTTGGTGCTCTGCATTTATGTTTTTACAAATAACACTCTGCCTCCCAAAATGTCATCTCTACATTTAGCAGCAGACATCTCTCATATTCTTGTTGTTGGCATAACTATATATAAACCATCCTCACACTCACCAGCGCAACCTGAAATCAGTACCACCAGAATGCTCACACCAAGAATGGACCATAAAGTTTAAAGTAAGAGGTATCAGCTCTACATCACAATAAGTGTAAGCCACGCAGTATCCAAGGATGAGAAGGAAACTGTGACAAAGGTAACTCACACGAAAAAGCCACATGCACTTCCAGTCCCATCTAGCACTTTCAAGAAAATGTTGGCCTTCAGAAGGAAATATTACTAGTTTGCATAGACAATTACACAATTGGGGAGAAGTAGCAACAGTGAAAAACACCACAAACTATGGCCAGTTATCAGAATCTACACTAGACTATGCCCGCTAATAAGAACTTTGTATATCCTAGATATGCTACACTGCAACTTGGTGCACCAGAGACGGCCTACTTGTTTACAATAACAATGGCCTGTGGGCTCTCCAAATCACTGTAACCTCAACCTGAGGGAGCCAACCATAGGTAAGCACACATGAGTTTTCATTTCATACATCAGTATCACAGACCTAAGAGCAACATAACAACACATCTACCATGTGAGATTGTGTTATATTACAGTGCATTGCAAACTTTCCAACATTGCTGAAGTAAGTAGGTGTGAGAGGGCAAAACAGATGTTCACTCATACCTTGTCAGGGTAACAACTTGGCAAAATGTAAAGCAGCCATATCCAGCGCTCTCGAATTTCCAGAGCTACAAAAAAGCAACTTGTCTTCCTCTCAAGGAAAACAGCTCTTCATCATTTAGTGATAGGAACTGGTAAATAAAGCAAATAATTTCAAATGTTTGGAAATCATTTTTTATTGTGGTGTGACAAATTTGGATACTCCTTCACAAAACTGAAATATTCGGCTCAGGTAACTGCAAACAGGATTATGCAACGCAATCCGTATTTGAAGTGAAAAGTGCACAGTTGAGGCATCTGCCTGCCACCCATGCTTCAACAACCTGTGGCAAAAATGAAAGACAAAGCATTAACCTTTGATGTGAAACAGGAAACATAGGAGAAATAAAGAGATTTCCATCTAAAAGCTGAAATGAACAATGTGAAAGCAGAAAGCCTTTGATCAATCCTGGCTTCCCACCTTGACCATATTCTGTGATTCTAGGCAAGTCTCTCTCTTGTGTTTGATTTAATAGGCTGTAATGTTGCTCCATGTACAGGGCTCGAAAAATCATAAAAATGTTACTAGACCTGCAGGTCTAGTATCATGAATACACTACTCGACCTACCTGCAATGCACATGACCCATGAACTGGTCTCATCCCGATTGCTACACAGTTCACTTCACAAAATCCTCTAACTTCAGTCACAAAAAGAAAAGTAAATGTAGGAATACAAACGGACTTTTGACATCTGTCTCTGAAAGTGGAGAAATGTGACAAGATAACAAGATTTAAAGGCATCTATATTGCTCATTCACTTTGTGAGCAAGCAGAACACCTGTTGACAGTCCCCAGAACGGGAGAGCAGGTCCTAAAAATAGCTCATTCTGATTAAATCTGGCTTGCTATTGTGAGTGTATAGTGAACTACAATGGCTCTGTTGGGGAGCAACAATTACTTTTTTGAGAAGAATCAAATCATTAGAAATATGGAAACTTATACTCACTTAAAGAATCCAGTAACAGTGTAAGTAAAACCAAATCAATGTACGCAACAAAGTAAAGGCAAGTGCCAGAAGACCAAGGAAAAAGGGTAAATACTCAAGATTAATTGCAAAATAATTATTATTACTGTTATTACATTTTCAATATTTTCAGATATCATAAGTATACATATGTTTGGGCTGTCCCAATAAATTAAATACAAAAGTAACGAGTGTTTCAGTATGACATAAGTGCTCAGTGCAGGTGACGAAGTGCGTATATACAATTGTGAACCTATATACAAATGTATACAATTCTCAAGAATGGTCAGGAAAATGGTTGTGGAAATCTCGCTGGAAAGAGGCCAAATTGCTCAAGAAATGGGAACCAGAGATATCTAAGGCTGAACCAAGGTTAAAAGTTGACATTTCGACCCTAGCAACTCATGACTGATGTGTTGCGGCGGGTCTTCTTCAGGACAGGGGGACAGCCCCAGAATATAGGAAGGCGTCCCGCTTGGTGTGGGGGCGGCCGGATTGATCTGCTGATATCAGGAAAGATGTGGTGTGGTACAGTCATGGGGGAGAGAAGGGGGAAAGGCTTCCCCTCCAAAGCAAGGAAAGAAATCAAGACCAAGGCCCTGTGGCTTACTTGGTGAGCCTAGACCGCTGAGCAGACAGTTGTTCCCACGGACTTATTGCCTGGACATTTGTACTAAATCAGTGACCACATAGAATCTTTAAGGAATTCCAAGCCTTTACAGCAAGCCACAGAGATGTGGCCCTGTTGGCCTTGATTTTGTAACATTACCAATCAGGATTTCACAAGCAACAGTGAAACATCCCTGCTTTTTTCTGACATTCCATTTGCTGGCCCGCCAAGTAAGCCACAGGGCCTTGGTCTTGATTTCTTTCCCTGCTTTGGTACTTATGGTATCTGAAAATATTGAAAATGTAATAACAATAATAATAATAATTATTTTGCAATTAATCTTGAGTATTTACCCTTTTTCTTGGCGACTTGGTACTTGCCTTTACTTTGTTGCGCACATTGATTTGGTTTTACTTACACTGTTACTGGATTCTTTAAGTGAGTATAAGTTTCCATATTTCTAATGATTTAATTCTTCTCAACAAAGCAATTGTTGCTCCCCGACAGAGCCACTGTAGTTCACTATATACTTACCCAGGCTCTGAGGGACACTGGGTTACCCCATTGTGTTTACCTGCTATTGTGAGTGGGCGAGTGAATTTTTTGAACCCTGATATATAATCATAATCTAAGATGCGGGTGAAGGAGGAACCAAATAGGTTCACAGCCAGGAAGAGGCCGTTGATGTAAATTTGAATAGAAGGGCCTCCTACCTCCTTACCCTCATGTAGCTCTAAATAGTACATTACTAAAGAAATGCGAACATAGGGATCGAATGGGTGGATATATATGCCATGTATGAGTATGGTGAATGGAAGTTTCACAATTGAATGTACACAAATAGGATACTAATGGGATCCTTGTGCGGTCCTGATGAAAGCCAACTAGCCCAGTGAGGCAATGGTGTGATGGCTGAAATATGTTGACCCAGGGATACAGAGGATACTAATTTCCTTAGTGCTTCCCACCTGTTTTTAACTCCTTCAGGGTGCCCTTTGAAAATAAAAGAAACCCTCAGGGCTCCCTAGTCTATTTTAAATCTAGGATCCAACCCAATAACCAAAGATCTTCCTTGGCTACCAAGGTTGAGCCCGGCCAGATACACTAGGTATCTGGACAAGAGATCTATGATGAAGCATGCCACTTGGAATACCAGTGGGTGACAGTCCTTCTAATACCATAGGTTGAGCCCCTTGGGCTGGTATGAAGAGATATGCTAAGCACAATAGGGCTTCCCCTCTGTTGTTTATGTATGGTTAGGCGTTTGGGAATGTGAGCGAACCCTGTCTTACTTCTCACTCCCTCTTTCTTGGAATATAGTAATAAGAATCTAGGCCTTTGACACTTGATTTTCATGTGGCTTCTGCCTGCCAGACATACTCTAACCTCATGAGCCAAGAATTACCACAAAACATTGGCATTTGATTTGAAATAGAAGAAATAAAGAGATGTCCTTTTAATGGCTGAATTGCACAAAGTGAATTCAGAAAACCTGTCTGCTGCCCATGATCTCTGTATGCTAGGTGGGGGCCGCGGTGATGACTGAGGGCTGTCGCCCTGTGCATTGCTCTGTAGAGAAGAGGGCAGTCACCCTGTGCAGTGATGTGACCTGAAGGTGCTGTTTTCCTGTGTGCGCTGTTACAAACTCCGTATTTCAGGAGGGGGCCGTGGTGAAGTGAGAGGGCTGTCGACCTTGAGCAGCGTACAACTGTGAAGGAGAAGCAAGCCATTACCTGTGGAGGAAGAGCAACTATTCAACTACCTAACAATCCAGGAGGACCCAAGACCTGCCACGGGATTCAGGGAGGCTTACCACGTAGGCGGAGAAGCGTGTGGCCGCCTGCCGCCTCTACAGTAGCATCCAGCCTTCTGCTCACGGCTGGGCCGCACATGCGTGCCAGGGCACTGCAAACCTCCAGTCCATTGAGAGTGGGTAAGGCTGAATACTGGGTCAACAATATTGGGCTTGCTCTGACTGATACACTACAGCAGGGAGGCACTTTGACTTTCTCAAAGGCATCATGGAACTTCTAAGACTTGAACCCACTAGCGGGGCTTAGCTGTAATTTCACCACACATAAATAGGGAATAACCTTGATCCTTTTACAGCGAAGTGGAACTCGAGAGCTGATCCAAGGAAAGCTAGTGTGCCTGCCTTAAGAAAACTGTGTATATTATTTGTACACAAAATTCAAGGACAGATATACAGGAAGGCCAATGCACTACCCATACAATGCCTAAATGTTGCATGGTTATGCAAGACAGCGCAATGTGCTTCCTAGCTTTAGGGGATTTTTTTCCAAAGCCACTGTGTTTATTATTTTTACACAAAATACATGGGTAGATGTACAGGAACGCCAAAGCACCACCCATGTAATGCCTACCTGACGCATGGTAATGCAAGGTAATGTGACGTGCTGCCTTGTGTTAGGTTTTTGTTTTTTGTTTTTTTACAAAGCCATGCAAAAACTATCCTATGAGGCTATTTCGTTTTTGTATATGTGCTTAAAGAATGCAGCATACATGCAAAGAGGAAATAATAATAACGATAAATAAAGATATTTCTCTTCGTTAAGCAAGCCTCAGGTAGACTCAATAGTTTAGTCTTTGTAAATATGAGTTTGCGTCAAAATAAAGTAGGATACACTGGAACGCCTAAGCATGACTCGTGTAATGCCTACCGGATGTAAGATAACACCAGGCAGGGCAATGTACTGCCTTGCTTTAGTGTTTTTCGCTGTTTTCACAAAGCCACACATATGAGATTTGTGCAGCACTGTAAATCCAAAAATAGATTTTGTGTCAGGATTGTGCCGTTAGAAAAATGATGCAACCCTCAGGCAGAATCTGGGCATCCACTTATACATTTATTTATTGTTTACTCTGCCACAAACAAATTGGTAACAAGGAGGAAACTGACAGTAAATCTGTTCTGCTTAACCCCTTCAGCGCGGCGCGGATTACCGCGCTGTGCTGAAGGGTTTGTGCACGGGCGGGACCATGACGGAGCGGTTCCGTCATCCGCCCAGTGCGACCGATGCACATGACGGAACCGCTCCGTCATGCGCATCGAAAGGGTTAATTGGTCACAAAGCCTGAATTTTAAAATATCTTCTGGAGCTTAAGCACCTGCTGCAGAGATCTGTGTGTTCCACATAAATCTGACTGAATAATAATGGCAAGATAACTCTGGAGGTTAATGCACTTGCAGGAAAGATCTGTGTTTTGTCCAGCCCCAGTTTTGACTCAAAGTAGCATTGAGGGTTAATGTGTCTCTTGCAAAGCACATCATGTAACATGCAGATGACAGCTTTTATTTTGGGTTACTGCTTTGAACACAGAGATCCTTATGTTACTTGCAAATGCACGGTCATTCTTCTAATATAGCACAGTGAGCTATGAAGGATGATATGTGACTTCTATACCTAGTAACCCCACTATCTAATGTAACATATCCTGTAAATTGGTTTACAAATATATATGATTTATTGTATATGTAATGTGTCTGAGTTATGTAAAGCGCTCAGACACCCTGCATTGGGATGAGTAGCGTTATAAAAGAAAAAAATAGTGGTATTTAAATTGTTATTTTAACGACTCGTTAGGGGTAGCAAGCGCTCTATAGATGCATTTTATTTTGAATAAATACTGGTAAAGACCAACACATCTAACATTCTTACAGTGCATAAATATCTCGTATACAAGGACTGAACAAACTAAAAAGCATGCCTCTCTTAAGTATGTGTGAAGGGCCAACAATGTTGGTACCTTTGTTTTCCCTCCACTGTATTTGAATCTAGGTGTGAAGCTCCAGACCTCTCCCAGCCTGGCGACTCAAACAAAAGGAGGCCTGGTGGCCCCTTTGTTCCAGCTTGAGTCTGATATAAGAAAGTCCCCTCCCCATCTGCTCGTTGCTGCGGATCGAAAGAAGACAGCTGCTAAATGTGTCCCAGTGTTTGAAAATTACACCAGGATGAGTTCAGCATATTTTAAAGAGGGGCCGAACTTCTTAGCAGGGTGGACGGCATCCACCCTGTGAAAATAGTGGGTAGACACTGTCCACCCGCATGTACCCCCAACTTGTGCCCAGCACTTACTACACTGCACTTATCTTCTCTCCCTTTTTCTCTTACATATATCTTGAAAGAACAACGGGCAAAAGTATGCATCAAATATCACCCCGAAAATCAAACTGTCCTACCGGGGGTAGTGTTTTTAATATTAACAGAGATATTTAGAATTATCTGTTTATAAAGTGCACACCACAACTGAATTGTCTCCTGGCCGAAGGATAAATGGGGTTCCTATGCAATTAATGATAACATTAATTTTTTTCTACTTCGTAACGATGAAAGGCTGAGTAGGCTCTGCTTGGGGGTTGAACCTGTTAGGCGCAGGATCTACACCTATTTCGGCAGTGGATACTTGACCCACAAACAGAAAGCTACCTTTGCTTTAAAATGAAAGCTGTTGTTTGCTTATTCTGTGCTTCTAAGATTATAAATTCATAAAAGTTGGAGAGGGCCTGGCAACAATTAATCAGGTCTAAAGCAACAGCTCACTCTGGAGCTATCTAATCATCTTCAAAGGGATGGATTTGTAGGGGGTGATGGCAAAGTAAAAAAAAGCTTTGCAGAGAATATATATTTCACTTATGGCACATATAAATTCCATTAGTCAGTTCTGTGATCGCTTTACATTATTCAACTGTGTTTTTGACATTGTCGCTTTCGAAGAAAATATGAAAGCATACTTTGACATCTTGAAAAGGTAATCTGCAATTGAATTCCCAGACATTTACCATATTATGAGCCATAATCTGGATTGGCGTCCATTTCAGCCATGTAATTTCATGTCTCAAAAATTACAAATAGTATGTGGACGTACTGGAAGTGGGGTAGCTCAAGTTCCCTCGAGTTGTTCATGGGTGGGCGACAGGCACTCTGCATGTTGGGGGTGGCGGGCGGTTCTAGTCCCGCTAAGCAGGGAGGCAGGGAGGGGGGTGAGTTACTGAAAATTTGGTGAGTTTGGGCATGTTTTGTTGGGAGGGTATTTGTGATTGTTTCTTTGCAGCAGGACAAAATGGCATCTTGTATATGTGCAACTTCGCTGGCACCTATAACCAGACAACTGATTTTCAACAAACAAGGAGACGCACGGAAAGACGCTGTTGAGGGTTTCATACGTCATGGACACTCCACGTATTCCATTGTATCGCTATTAGAAACAAATGGCTAGAGGTCAGGGACTTAAACTCATTACATGGAATGTCAACGGGTTAGGGGACAAATTTAAGCGAGGCATTGTGCTGCAATATGTCCACCGTCAGGGGCTTGATATAGTGTCGTTTCAAGAAACCCATCTAAAAGGTAATTCCTGTATGGCCCTTAATAGGAAGGGATATCGTTTGGTAGCACACTCTGGCTTCACCACAGGGTCCAGGGGGGTGGGGGTCCTCCTTCGTAAAGGCTGCCCTTATGTGATACAAAATACTTAGAGTAGATATGCTGCTTGTACGGGTATTTGGGAGGGCAGAGTCCTTAATGTTATCTCGGTGTATGCCCCACCGGGTCTGCAACGCTTGACATTAACAGATGTAGGGGTGCTATTATTGAACTTACCTGTGGGTACCCTGGTTATGGGAGGCGACTTTAACCTGACGATGGATGGCCTACTGGACCGATCCCCACCCAGACGTGACTCGACACACGGTTCACAACTACGTGATTTTACTAATGCTCTGGGGATGGTAGATATCTGGAGATGGTCGCATCCCCATGACACACTCTTCACGTTTCAATCCGGTGTACATGGCAGTCAATCACGAATTGACTACCTGTTTATCCATGCGCAACATATACATGACTTCACCGATTCCGCGTGCCTCGCACGGGGAGTGTCGGATCATTCCGCGATCCTGGCGGTCTTCGGAGCTAAACGTGCAACACAACCAGGTCCCATCATGATTCAGCCATGGGCATTAAAGATCCCGCACATCAGGGAACACTTACGGAAAGATACTGACTATTATTTTGAAGAGAACATAGGGTCTGTGAAGTCAGCAATTACACTCTGGGGTGCATACAGTGCAGTGATAAAAGGGGGAGCACTATCTATGATGGTGGGTTACAGGGCAGAGAGTAACCGGAGAGTGAGCGAATTGGAAACTGAGATCTTAAGACTTGAACGCGCCACCTCTCAGGACCCTGATCTGGACACTCAACACAGTCTTACTATTATGAGACAGGATTATAGGCAACTGCTCCTGGAGGACGCCAATAGGCGTGCCCTCGCCACCCGTCACAGAATATACGAACAGGGCGAGCGAACTGGAAAACTATTGGCATGGCTGGAACGTAAGGACCAGTCAGCGAGATGGGTGCGTACAATTAAGGGGCCTGATGACGTTCTGATCACTGACCCCCAGGGCATTGCTGAGACTTTCGCGAATCACTACGAGCAAGTGTACTGAATTCCACAACACCGTTGGCGGCAGACCTCCTCGCTACTATCGATGTAACATGTATCTCCCAACAGGGCAGAGAGGCTTTAGATGTAGATATCTCGGTTGATGAAATTCAGAAAGCCATTCAAGACATTCACACGGGTAAGGTGATGCGCCCTAATGGGCTTCCGATCGAACTGTTCAAACCCATGGCTATGAAGCTCGCCCCCACTTGCTAAATCTATATAATGAAAGTTATGAGATTGGCCTCCTCCCGGCTGATGCCCACGGAGCAACCATCGTGGTTATGCACAAACCTGGTAAACCGGTGGATCAGTGCACATCGTAGCGGACCATATCGCTGATAACCGTGGAGGCCAAAATTCTGGCCAAACTGCTGGCTAACCGTCTGCTTCCTTATCTCACCGACTTGGTTCACCCGGACCAGTCGGGATTCATGCTGGGTCGGAATACTGCGCGAAACTTGCGCCGAGTCCATGGCGTGCTGGGCCGTGTGGAGACGCTAGAGGAAGAAGAGATCTTGCTTGCGCTTGACGCAAAAATGGCATTCGACGCGGTGGCATGGGAATATCTGTTTGTGGTTCTGACCCGCATACGGTTCGGACCCAAGTTGCTTGGGTGGATCAGACTTTTATATGCGCTCCCCATGGCGCACGTCTCAGTGAACAATCATCGCTCCACTTCTTTCCCCCTTTGTTGTGGTACGAGGCAAGGATGCCCACTATCGCCGCTCCTTTTTGCCTTGGTCCTTGAATCTTTGGCGGTTTGGATCAGGGGGGACCCAGGTAAAAGAGGCATGAAGTGGACGGACGAACATGAAGACCGCATATCTCTATATGCGGACGATATTCTTCGCTATCTCGCCTCACCAGCGCGCTCACTCCGCCGCGTTCCCCATATTTTCCATATATTTGGGGCACACTCTGGTTATCAGATAAACTGGTCCAAATCCCAGATGTATTCTCTCTGGGGAGACCCTCCGCAAAGTCCTCGAGGATATAACATTCCAGTAGCGTCCCAAGGTTTCCGGTACCTTGGTATCTTTTTAATAACTGACGCGGCATTATTTTATGAACAGAATCTGTTGGGACCGTTACAGAGGTTTAAATCAGATGTCACCCATTGGATGACACTCCCACTCACTCTTCTGGGACGGGTGTCTTTATTGATGATGCTCGCCTTGCCACGCTTCCTTTATGCCCTGCAAAATACTCCCATTCCGGTTCCTAACTCCTATTTTTTGCAGATCGAGGTAGCAGTTAGAGACTTACTTTGGGATAACAGGCCACCGCGGATAGCCATAAATAAACGCACTATGGGATGGTACGATGGAGGTATTGGGCTGCCGGACATGCGCCTCTACTACCGAGTGTCGCAACTAATTGCCATCAATAAATGGGTGTTTGGGTCATATGCCAACCCCAGCTTCCGCACAGACCTTTGGTTAATGGGGAAGGAAGGCTACAGCAGAGCACTATACACAAACCACAGGAAATTACGTCTGACTGGCCCTGGTATTTCCTCTATCTTCAGATCAGCCATGCCATTGACTCTGCCCTCCCTAAAGACACCCCCCTCCCAGATTCCTCTCCTCTTGAGGACAGACTATTGCTGGATCCAATGGACCGCAAGGCCATTTCCCTCACATACAAGAAATTGATCAATAACTGTAATTACAAACATTTGCCAGTATGCGGGGTAGAGGACATGAGGGGGAATCTTATATATCACTTCTTACATAGCGAATATGGTAACGGTCTGTTCGAAGGTGGTTCTGACACTATGGGCCGCCCGGATTTTTCACTTTTTGAGCACCTAATTGTTAAGCTTTTACAGTGGGGGAACCTCATAAGTTGGGACTCACCCACAGTGAACTCAGGATGTAAGAGATTGCATGGGGATTTTACTGGTGTTCCCCTGGCTTGACCAGGCCACTGTTCAGCAGCTGGAGTAAGGGACACTGGGCTGGTTACATGCAGACACATGTGTACATGCGTGTGCACACGTGTATGGGCTGCGCAGGGGAGATTCCTAGCGTGCGCAGTCCAGGAGCAGCTACAAAGTGAATGGTGTGGCAGGACTTATGCACTATTGGGTGGTGACATGGAATAGGCTTTATACACTGGAACGAAACATGCCAGGGAAAGTCAGTGTGTCTTACTGTTTTTTCACTTCATAATTCCCCTATGGGAATGTGGAGCCAGGGGCTAGATTAACTTCCATTAGGCCTACAGATTCCAGACACGCACTTAAGTCCAATGTAGCAAATATGAAAAGAAGTATTCTGAAGAGTCCAATGTCATATTTGTACTGCTTTTGGGTCATCCAGAACTGTCATATTTCTCTGAGCCAGCCATGACCAGACCCAGGCTGAGTGCTGACCTCAGCTGGATGGATTGATAACCTTTCTTCCACAAGCTAGGGCCTCCTCTCCACGAAGAGAAGATGGGTGGGGCTGCAGACCAATCCATCAACTGCTGTCGCTGGGTGCCAGGCACCAAGGAGGGAAGGCAGCGTGGGCGGAAGGGGCTTCAGACATGTGGCCAGAGACACTGGACGACGCCATTTTGAACAAACCCAGAGGCTGGACAAGAAGGAGGGAGCAGGGGCAGGGACGTGATGTGTCGCTGTTTGATAAGACCAACAGAGACTTCCTGCCAGCCCCCTACTCAACTTTTAAAAAGTGCTTGCACAGGAAGAGAAGCTCTCTCTGGGGAGTGGTCTGCTGAGGCTGAAGGTGCTGGAGCCTGGCGCAATGGGCAGTTGGAAGGAGAGACCCCCTGACTGCCCCCAGGACCCTATCAGCACCAGAAGAAGAGCCCAGGACTGGTGCACAGAAGCAGGGGCCTCTGCGCAGGGAGAAGAGAGGCCCAGAAGGAGAGCCAGGCGAAAGGCTGGTGCAGGGAGCCAGTGAAGACAGCACACTGCTGAATCTACCCTCTCAGAGACCCAGAGGGCAGAGGAGAGTGTCCCAGTGCCTGGGGCTGGTAAAGAGGAGCATGAAGCGCCCCATAATGCCTCGCCAGGCATTTGGAAATCTGCCATTTTGGTGCTTTGTGGCCCCCAGAGAAGGGGGGTCACCCTCACTTGTGAAAAGGTGCTGGGGGGAGCTGCTGGAGAAGCGCAGTCTTTTCCCCCTCAGCACGAAGAAATCTGCCGTTTTGGTGCTTTGTGGCCCCCAGAGTAGGGGGGTCACCCTCACTTGTGAAAAGGTGCTGGGGGAGCTGCTGGAGAAGCGCAGTCTTTCCCCCCCAGCACGAAGAAATCTGCCGTTTTGGTGCTTTGTGGCCCCCAGAGTAGGGGGGTCACCCTCACTTGTGAAAACGTGCTGGGGGAGCTGCTGGAGAAGCGCAGTCTCCCCCCCCCCCCCCCCCCCCCCCCAGCACGAAGAAAGGTCCCACCCTCAGTGTCATGGGGACCTAAAGGAAACTACCCCTCAAGGGCTCAGCTAGCATTTAAACACATTCTAGGCTGGAACTTTTGTTCTACAGCTGAGGGTGTGTGGAGAAGTGCATCATGAAGTGAAGGGCTGAGTTGGGGATGTGTGAAGAAGTGCATCCCCTGGAGGTGAAATGGTGTAATGGCACCGAAATGCATTTACTATTGGTTATTGCTTTTTAGGTGGACTGAAAGTCACATGTGTAAAGTGAAGTACCTGTGTAAGGTGATGTTAAGCTAAATGGAGTTATGTTGCTGGACCTTCCTGCTAGGGGGTCTGGCTGTATTTACGTAATCCCATGCTTTTACCTGTGATTCCTTTTAAAGTGAAGAGGCGCACTGCAGGAGAAGTGTAGTTGCCAGGAGTACTTCTTTGGAAGGGACTGTAAGTCACATGTGTAAGGAGATGTCATAAGCCAAGTGGGGCTATGTTGCCAGACAGTCCTGCTAGGGGGTCTGGCTGTATATACGCAATCCTGTGATTTCATCTGTCAGGCCTTTAGGGGCTGTAATTGCAATGCATTCAAATGATCAACCAAGGTGATGAGTACTGTCATTCTAAAGTGTGCGTAAACATGGATTCTTGCTGCTGCGCTTAGGTGAAGTCCCCAGACTGCTAGCCCTTAAGATATAGAGGTGCATACTTTATGGTCAGTAGGAGATGCTCAGTCAGGGTCATGTGTCACCAAGGCAGGTTTACCCCTTTTTAATGCTAGTTGAGGTAATGGGGTGGGTCGCCGCTGGGATGGTGCCAGTGTGCAGGGCCCTCGCTCCAGGTTATGTTCAACTATCTGCATTGGGGGCAAGTTGATGTGCATACATGGGAGTGGTGGTACTAGACCCCACCCCCCCTTTGCGGGAGGGGTGGAGATGTTATGCAATGTCACAACGTAATTCCAACAGCTTATGTATATTTGTAAATTGGTGCATAGTATTGAGTAGTGTGTGTGTTTAATAAATGTACTCTTACTTTTATAAAGCAAAGTACAGACTGGACAATCAATTATTGAGTGTTATTTTTGTGCACCTGCAAATGGCGATTACTAGCCCACACCACCTCCCTTGAGTAAGCCTCAGACTGCTCTGCAACGCTACCCTCTGAGAGTCAGGCGCTACAATTGGGTGTTTGGTTCCCAGTGAAGGACAAATGTAGTCATGATATTTGTGCAGGCCTCACAGATGCTGCCTCGTTTTCCAACACGGTCTAAATAAGCTAATGGCCTCATTAATACCTAGAAATAATCTTTGATCCAGATCCTAAAGCAGATAGTCTTCCGAGTTCCTTTTTACGTAATGGGGCGGAATCCACGATAGATTACATACTTATGACTCCTTCATTAGCTGAGAGGGCTGTAAGGTTATGTAATTACTTCACAATATAAAGTGACCACGCTGTGGTTTCTATGGAGCTCAGGGTATTAACATTTGAAGGACAACCTCGTAGAAACGTTGAAATGCCAATTGTGGCCAGGAAAAATGGGATACAGCTTAAATGGCCCATATCGATGCAACGTAGCTCACCCCTGAACTTATATTTAACACACAAGATGACATCTAATTATGTCTAGACCCGGAAGCAGAGGCAGGGACAGTGGTCCTAGCCTTTTGTAATATCCTAACAAAAATAGAATCGGCCCTAACTAAAATTAAAACCTCAAATAGTGGGAAAGGCATGGGCTGGTTTAATTCCCCTTGCACAAAAGCTAGAAAGGCACTGCTGTCTGCCTTAAAAGTACTTAGGAACTATGATCATATAAGAACGCTCCGGGCTTCATACAAAATGGCAAGGAAAATAAGAGAAAAAGAAATTAGGGATGACCTATGGGCTGATTTGGAAAAAGCAGCCTGTTCTGGAAACAGCTGTGAATTCTGGAAAATAGTTAATGCACCCTATTTTAAAAACCCTATTGACCCTACTACGGATGTAAACGTTGATGAGAAGTCGTGGGTCACTCATTATGAGAACATTTTCTCCTAAAATCTTGATATTAATAACCACCATGTGACCACCCAGGCAACGTCTTATGTACCAATATCTTTCTCATTAAATGAAGTAAAGATGGCACTGAACTCATGTAGTGCAGGAAGGGCCCCAGGTCCAGATGGAGTTCCAATTGATTTCTTCCAAACTAACCCCGACCTGTGGATCCCACTCTTACCAAATGTCCTAAATAGCATAGCTTTGATAGGCCCGCCCCCCTCATGGTCTTCGGGGATTATTGTACCCATTTATAAAAAAGGTGATAGGGCTGTCCATAAAAATTACAGACCAATATCCCTGCTGGATACAACATCAAAGCTTATGGGCCGTCTCCTCCTCTCTAGATTAGAGAGCTGGGCTACAGCAAATAAGATCTTGATCCAGGCACAGTATGGCTTCCAGCAGGGGAGGGGCAGTGTGGATCAATGCTTGAATTTAGCATTGACCATTGAAAAATACACCAGTATGAAAGATGGCAAACTATACATGGCGTTCATGGACCTGAGCACGGCTTTCGACTGCGTGGCCCATGATAAATTATGGGACATAATGGAGAAGATGGGGGTTGAACCCGCTATTTTAAATTTCATTAGGCAATCGTATGTAAATGCAACGGCCTCAGTGCGTTATACTAAATCGAGAGATTGTACACGTCTTTTTTAAATTTCCAAAGGAGTAAGACACGGCTGCGTACTGGCCCCATTTCTCTTTTCCCTATATACAAATGGAGTGGAGAAGGCGCTCACAGTGGCTACTAGGGACATTCCCCTCTATGAAAACCAAATGCTACCGATACTGTACTATGCAGATGATGCGGTTTTAATTGCAAGAACGGGTAGAGGACTGCAAAGGCTTATAACAGCATATGTCTCTTTCATGGACTCATTACAGCTAAAAGTAAATCAATCCAAGTCTTTTATAATTATAGCTGGGGGTACTAAAAGAGACAAAGTCCTGCATTTTAGCGCAGATGCAGGAAAAATTGAGGTCGTAGAGTCTTTCCCCTATTTAGGTACTCTTTTTGACAAAGATCTGTCATGGGCAAAACTGATGGAAGGAAGGAGGTTGGTGATGGAGAGAGGTATCACTGCTGTAAAATCTTTTGCAAAGAAATTGGGCGCCAAACCCCTATTGCCAATAAAAAACATATAATCGGGAAGAGTAAAAGCAGCCGTGACCTATGGAGCTGGGGTCTGGTGTACGGTCGCACCTACACCACTACAAATTATTGAAAATAAATTCTTCAAATCTGTGGTGGGTCTTCCTCTCTCCTTTACAAATGTGATCTTACATACAGAACTGACCCTCCCTTACATATCAGATTATATACAACTAGCCCCACTTCTCCTATGGCATTCTATTTGGAGGAGAGATAAATTACCTTCGACCCAAATGATAATCAAGAGCTGCATAGAGATGGATAAATGGAAAAGATCTAAGTGGCTAAGTTATGTGGAGAGAGTCTTAAAAGAGATAGGCCTTCACGAACTTTTTAAAGATCCTCTGGTCTGTAAGAGGGTGTCCAAGCAGAAAGTTATTGCCATGTTTATGTTGATGGCTGAATATAAGCGTAGGGAATACTATAAAGAGAAACATGTAGCACAGGTTTATTACCTTAACCCACCACTAATGGAAGGAGATTTCTCCTACCTAGTCAACATAAACAGTGCGCAACATAGATTCATATTGTTAAGATTCCGCACCAATTTGACTCCTCTAGTGCTTGGTTATCCTGAAAAAACGTATAATCACTCCAATCTAAGCATGTGCCTGTGTGATAATGTATCACCTCAAACTGAACTGCATTTGGTTTTATTCTGCGGGCTCTACGAGAGTGAAAGGAAGGTCTATCTGAAACCATTCTTAAAGAAAATGGGCTTTAAGCAGTGTCGGGTAGCACTATTCTTTTTAAAAACACTGCCCGAACCTTTGGTTTGCTTCTCTGTAGCAACATTCTTATGGGCCTGCATGAGGAAAAGGAAGGGGATGACATGCCCATTGAGTTTGTCTAGCAATCTCAATGTAACCAGACCTGCAAAATGAAATGGTTTATCTATTTTTTATCTTTTATGTATTCTCATCTGTCTAGGATTGTGAAGAAATATTTGGAATTTTAAATGATAATATTTTGTAATAATATCTTTTTATAGATGTATTTATATGTGCTTTTATGGTTATTTTTTAATATAACCGAATAAAGATGATAATGATGATGGTGATGATGATCAATAATGGGACCGACCCAATGCAGAAGCTACGTGCAACTGGGAGGTGGATTTGGGGGAAATGGCTGACGAGGACTGGATAGAGGCTCTGACTTCCCCCCGGGAGGTGGCTGTCCCGATGCGACTCCAGCTAGTCCAGCTTAAGATGCTCCATTGGGTATATTTTGATGCTAAACTGTTATTTAGATTAGGTAGGAGACCAGACACACTCTGCCTTCGACACTGTAACCAAACTGGTACATTCATGCACATCCTATGGGAATGCCCCTACGTACAACAATACTGGATAGACGTCACCCGACAACTGACAAGGACTTGTGACAAACCCATACAACCCTCTTCCAAACTATGTCTCCTCAATATCTGGGAGGCAACAGACCTCACACAAGCTGAACAATCGTGGACCACCATGGGGTGGAGTATAACGAAATGAAACATTGCCCAGAAGAGGGGGGTGGGCACTGTACCACATTTACGGGACTGGGCAAACGACATGGACCACGCTATGGTAGCGAAGAAAACTGTGTATAAAGGAAGAGGATGCCCACGGAAATGGGATCAAAAGTGGGTACGCTGGAATTAATACAGGGGTGAAATCTGCATTTCTCCCACGGTGGAACTTAGGAGGCAGAGACTCGCGGAGTTGGAGGGGCGGGTGAAGACATGATGGCATAAACTCAGAGCAACTAAGAACAATAAGAATAAGTGATGTTCCCTGACCCGAAGACATAGGTGTAACCCTCATAGTGACTGTTAAGTCATTCATAGAGTGTAATCTTATGTGCTCCTGATGGATTGCAGGTCGTAACATAATGCTAAACGCTTGTATTCTCTGTCGAGATGTCTATGTAATGTCATCATTGCTGCAGTTTTGTTTCTAATCAAAATAGTTTTAAAAAACATTTTTACAAATAAGTGCCAAAGTAGCACAGTCAGCATCTTCAAGCTTTTGTTATGCATCAGCACTGTGAGTCTAGCATGATCACTTTTTAAATGCCAAAACATCACACCAGCTGAGTTTCTCAGTAAGTTATTGAAGTAACCGTGAGTATAATCCTATTATTTCCACAAGTAGTATTTGCACACATTTTAAAGTGAACTCCAGCATCCATGTAGGCCTCAATTACACGTGCACCAGTACTGGTGCCGTAGGTATTTCAAGAGATTAATAACTATACCCTGGGGACAGCGCCAATTACACATATTTATCTGCTGTGGTAGAGAAAAGCTTGAGATGTTGGTGCTTACTGCATCAAAATCCGCACGCCGTGGTATTTTCTGAGCATTTTCCCCCTGGTAAAAATCTGCAGGTTTGTCCTGCCGATATTTACCAGCAGAAAACTTTGAGGGGTTAAAAAAACTCCCACCCACCATAATGGAGACCCTCGTGCAAACAGACCATTTGTACAAATGCTGCAGTTTAACAAGGCACTCACAATTGAGGCCGATAGTTGTATTTCAAAAGTCCCAAACCAGATACCTGTCATGACAGAGAGAGGGCAAATATTTTGCCTCATAATACATGCTAATTTATGCCACACACATTTTGTTTGTGAAAGGAAGAAAGTAGTGGCACAAATTAACTGTTCGATTTATGACAAGAAGGTGTAAGCTGTTGGGTTGGTGGTGTGTGGGTGTGTTGTTGAGCAGTGGCTGCTCCTCCACCAGGGCGGAGGAGCATCGCCCCACTGCTTTCTCGCACTGCGAGAAAGCCAAAACATAAAATGGTAATAATTTTTGGTTATTACCATTTTAGTTTTTTTTGCACATTAGGGGTGGGTGGGCGGAGCTGGCAGGGTAGGGAAGGGCAGGAGTGGTTTGCCCACTCCTGAGTGCGCAAAGACTGTTTTGTTGGCCCTCTCGGGCCGCCCAAACCAGTCATGCGCACTCTGGCCCTTGTCCACATAGGCTGCATTACAGCCTACATAGAGAACATGCCATTCCCTACAGACCCTGGCTGGGAGGCATCCCAACCAATCACAACACTCCACTGGAGTGTGGTGATTGGCTTAGGGGAGAGGAGGGAGGCTGCCTGCTTCCTGTTCCTGTCGGAGGCATGAGAGCAGGAGCAGTGAAGATGCTGGACCCGGGCCGGCGCAAAGATAGGTTTACATTTTTTTTATTCTTAACCTGTGCGACCCTGCCTCCCCACCTGCTAGCCATGCCGGCCACTACTGTTGTTGAGTGTTGCCCTTAAGAGTGCAGCCAGCAGTTACCATGGTTACATTTTGAGACAAGGTCGGATTGGTAAAGTGATCAGTTGGGCACCAGTATGAAGGCCACCTGTGGGCCGTTTTTTGGGGCATCGAAGTGGGGGGTTTGTCTATGCCCTTTAGAGGTGGGCAAGCTCTGCCAAGTACCACGCCTCAGGTGTTAGACTAACGCATTTTAGTGTGGTGATCCGTATTACTGCACCAAAATGCAATTTATAACACCTTTTGAAGTTGCTGTCAAGCTGGAAACGGGAGCGCTGCTATTGCACTCTGAGCAAAGCATGACAGACCACATGCTGCTCTGGCAACCACAGAGTGTGCGCAACTACACAATGCAGTACACTGCTTTGCCCTCCAGGTATTACATTTCTACTAACAAAGTTTACATGAAATTTCATGCCTGGGTCCGGTTGCATTTCCAGGCTGAGCTCAGAGCTGCGCTCGTTGGCTGCAGAGCAGCAGTGACATTCACGTCACATGACTGCAACATTGTTCATTTGCAGAGAGGAGACACAAGTTACTAGTGGAAGGAGCGAGGCCGGGACACTTGAGGCACGGGGAGCGGGCACAGTTATGTTTCTAATAAATTCACTGCATTGCTTGATTGGTGACTGGAAGTAGTTACTGAGGCGGCAGACGCAGCTCAATTTTCCTTTGCTGGGCCTGTGCCGCCCATCGCCAGAGCAGACAAGAGGCACCTCTCTTGTCAGTGCCAAACCCATCTGTGCATGCTGCTCTGTGCTGTTGAGCAGGTTGTGCTTTCACACCATGCCGTGGTCGATCTAACAGCAACCAGTGGAAGAGCTAACATTGTGCCAGAATTGTAAAGTGCTCAGTAGTTGTCATGCTGGTGGGCTGAGAGAAGCACGTATGATGCACGGTTTCCACTCTCTCTATTCACTTTCATTCCAGCCTCCTAAACTTTAGCCAGCATGAGCTGCTTTGTATTAATCTTGCTGACTAAAAGACCACAAGCTGCAGTCACTTGCGCCTGGGTCGCGGGCCCCGTACTTAGATCACAATTAAAAGCACCGCGAACAGCCGGCTCCACATAGTCATTCTCCACTGGTGCCCTCCGATCTGTGACTGGAACAATGTCTCTGTGAAGGCTTTCGAGTCTGCCGCACATAAAACGAAATCAAGTCTATTGCTGTATTCCCCAAGAGGACGTTAGACCAGAAGACAGCTCAGAGAAAAGTTAGTATCTATATTGCATCTACAAACTACAAATTCTACGCTTTCAACTACTCATCAGATGCCAGCTTGTGCGCTAACATGTAGCCGATATCATCATTGAATAGAACTACAACAATTTCATCACAACTATGATTTATGGCTGCAGTCTTATAGCCATCATGGAGAGACGTAGACATATGCGGGCCTGACTGGTTATTTAACCATGTTTCAGATCAAATAATGTAAAATTAGTGTAATTTGAATTAATGGCACATTTTGCATGGCTGGGCCTTTTCATGGTGGATATATATTTAGCTTGCTTTTCTATGCACATTTTAGAACAAGGCCTCATTAGGTGTCACTGACCCTAGAAGCATAAAATTTTACCTGGTTAGCGTATGCACACCTACAGTAGCCCAGCCCATCGCATGAACCACAGAGCCAAGCTGTGCAGCCACCTTCTCAGAGGAGAGCACAGACTCAAAACAGCCTGCAGTGCTGTATTCTGGGGATCACCATCTAAATCAAGTGCAGCCCTGCAATCAGCCTCATACGCTATCAAAAGCCCAATGATCCACAGCTCACCCCTCTTTAAAGACACTCTCTGCTGGCTTAGGTTGACAGTCACTTGTTTGCACAGTTGTCTATCACACAGGATTGTCAACTGAGTGAATGGGGTTCAGAATCAGAGTGTGGGGGGACAGGGGCAAGGATGCGCCTGAAAGAGGTCAAAATATTCTTATTCTTTCTCTATTTTAGTTGGTCAATAACCTTCAGGTAATTGCATGTAAAAATTACTCTACACACATCTTAAAAGGAAAGCTACATTAAAGTTATAAATGGGAAATGCACTCTTACATTATGAAACCTCATTTGTTAATACTATCTGGGCAGCAGATATTGGTGTGTGAGTAGCACCAGAGGGAAACAGAACTGAATCGTTTTGGCTTGCGGGAATACTGACTTCCAAAATACTTAGGGGCAGATTTACAAGCCCCTTGCGACACTTTTACGCTGCCGTTGAGTCACTTTTGTGATGCAGTGGCGTCGTAAACAATGCGCCACGTTGTGACACATTTACAACGTAACGCATCTAGGGAGATGCGTCACGTTGTAAAGCCCTGCGCTACATTATACCTGCGTCAGGTATAGTGTATGCAGGGTGGGCGTTCCGACATAAGAAAGCCTTGTAAAAGTGACGCAGTGAAATCTACAAGATTTCACTGCGCCACTTCTACGATGCCTCTGTGTCAAAACCTAACGCCTGCTTGAAGCAGGCGTAAGGAGTGACGCAGCATTAATGAAATAGGCATTAATGAGCATTGCTGGAGTTGCGTCGGGCTTGCGACACGACTCCAGTAATGTGTTGCCTTTTACGCCAACAGAGGCGTCACGTATCTGTCAATCCTTGCGCCACAGTGGTGCATCCATGGTGGCGCAAGGGTTTTTTTGCGTGACGAAAATTTACTGACGCATCTCAGCTGATATACAGAGATGCGTCAGTTCTTGTAAATCTGCCCCTTATTATTTAATATCATGGTGCCACAATTGCTTTACAGTACGTTCATCTGTGAAAGGGGGGTTAATTAGTGACCTAACATTTTAGTGGTTTGCTAGTAGTTTCAAGATGTTTATAAAGCTTGCCATTGCACAAAATGGCGTCATTTCTGAAGTTTATCTCTTTTCCTTGGTTTAGTTTGCCTCTTTTTCATTGCTTGATTTTTGCTCCCAAGAAAGTGTCACTCATAGATGTTGAATCATGACACTCATAATTACACTTAAATTATGAAAATGTCACACATAGGCAATCTGAAACCTTGGCAACTATGGTGGGCATCAGGCGCGCAACACCCATTGGACTCAAAGGGCATCAGCCCCTTCCCCCCCCCCTCCCCCCGTCGTGTGTGTGGTGTAGCGGTCTAGTCGTTCGCGCACTAGGCGCGTGACGTAGGCGGAAGTCCGGTGGTGGCCATTATATCGGCATTGGCGCCCGGATTCCGATCGTAATAGAGCACCGCTCCGGCGCTCCTGTGAGAGTTGTAATAAATAAAGAATTTGGCCCTGATCTGGATGTGGGAGCTTCCTTGGTGCACTGCACTACCACAGAATAGCACCAACGTTATAATGGCGACGAGGTGGTGCAGGGTCCACCAGCACCCCTTTTGAAACCCACGTGGGAGCTCAGCAGTCCAGCATTGCCATCACAGGGACAGCACACGGGAGCGCGAGCGAGCAGCGGTGAGTGTGCCATATAGCCAGCGCCCAGCCCCACTTGCTCCGGGATCCCAAGTCACTACGCCAGTGGTCAACCGCCCGCCTACAGCAGTCCCAGGGCATAGTTCCACACCGCCCACGGGGGTGGGGAACAGGTCCACCGGCCAGTCGACCCCAAGAGGGGCACCCTGACCCTGGTGCAGCCAAGCGACAGCCACGCGGAGAGTGGGGATTCCAGCAAGGAGGAAGAGGAGCGTAGAAGGGACGCCCGAGGTGTAGAACTCCAGGACAACCCTGCCAATACACAGAAACGCGCTGCCGACAGAGAGGCAATGAGTGCTCAGACGTTCTCGTTGACGAACCCGGTGCCGTTCTTGGCAAAAGGGGGAGAACCTGAGATGCCGTGGGAAGACTGGAAACAGTACTTCTTGAATTACCTCTCGGCACTAGAAGAGGAGGGGGAAACGGAGTTCTCGAGTACCAGGCGGAAGAAAATTCTACTCCACAATTTGGGCCCGGCGGGACAAAGAGTATACCAAAACCTGGTAAAAGAGGAAAGAGCAGCAACGGATGATGACGTGTTCAAGCACGCGCTAGAAGACCTGGACGCACACTATCGTCCGGTAGTGTGCACGGCTATAGACAGGTACAACTTCTACCACAGGAAGCAAGAAAAAGGGGAATCGGTAGATGAATATGTGGCGGCCCTACAAAAGTTAGCCATAACGTGCAAATTTGGAGTCTTGCAAGAAGAGTTGATAAGGGATCAAATCATCATGCACACGGTAATTTCCTCAATACAAGAGAAGCTGTGGGTCAACGGCGATGCACCTCTGAAGGAAGTGGTGGCATTAGTAAAAAAGGCGGAGTTGTCCAAGAGGTGTGCAGAAGCAGCCAAGCAAGAGAGCAGCCAAGGGCAAGCAGTGTGCAAGGTGGCGGACAGGAAGACTGGCGACAATAAACAACCTCCAGGACAACAAGGAGTACGGAACTACAAAAAGTACACTACTAAAACCCCAAGACCACAAGGACAACGGAATTGGAGCAGGACCGCCTGCTACAGATGCGGCCGCAACACTAATGCCGCCAACGACAAGGGATGCCCCACATTCAGCGCCAAATGCTCGTACTGCGGACTGTTAGGACACTATGAGAAAGTGTGCAGGAGGAAGTCCACTAGAGGCGAGGTGAAGTACGTGGCACAAGAAGGGCACAAGGAGCATGAAGAAGAGGAGGAGGAAGATGACGATGGAATCCTAATAGCGGCAGAGCAGGTCTTGGGCATAGAATGTGCCACCGACAAGAAGCCGAAATGCGAGATGACGATCGGAGGGGTACAAGTGACCATGGTGGCTGACTCGGGATCACCCTACACGATAATCCAGAGGAAGGTATGGGAGAAGGAGTTCGTCCCAAGAACGGATTACCATCTACAGCCCACCTACATCCACCCGGTGACATTCACGAGAGAGCCTATTCCCATGGTGGGGTTTTGCCCCTTGCTCTTCGAGTTCAGGGGGGGAAGTTGCGATGGGAAATTGTATGTGGCCGAAAAGGGGCCGTCGGTACTGGGCTGGAAGGATCAAGGAGCCCTAGGAATGAAGTTGAACCCAGGAGGACACACGCAAGTCCTCATGACAGAAGAGGGTCCGGAGTACGCAGCACAGCGATGGAAGGAAGAGTTTCCCGAGGTCTTCAGAGAGTCCATTGGACGCATGGCAAAGTTCATGCATAAAATCCAATTGAGAGAAGGGGCACAACCGGTGTCTCACAAAGCACGTAACATACCATTCAGGACCAGGACAGCTGTGCAAGAAGAATTGCAGAGACTGGAAGATAACGGCGTGATGGAGGCTATAGACAATGCGGAATGGCTGGCGCCCTTGGTGATGGCGCAGAAGCCAAATGGCAAGGTGAGGCTGTGCGTCGATTTGAGGGAACTAAACAAAAACATTGTGGTGGATAAGTTCCCATTCCCCAGAATCAACGAAATGCTGGCAAAAACCCAAGGAGCAAAATGGTTCTCCACTATCGACCTCACTTCGGCGTATCACCAGATTGCCCTGCATCGCTCCTGCAACCACCTGACGTCATTTATCACGCCATTCGGATGCTACAAATTCCTGAGAATGCCCTTTGGACTAGCCTCCGCGGCCGCCGTATTCCAAAAACTGATGCACCGGCTGTTCCACAAGAAAGAAGGCATCCAATATTTCCAGGACGATATATTGGTGATGGGAACATCCAGGGAGGACCATAACATGAAGTTAAAGGAGGTGCTCACCACACTGATGCAAAATGGCCTCACCGCCCAATGGGACAAATGTAAGTTTGGAGTGAGCAGAGTCACGTATTTGGGGCACGAAATAAGCCAACAGGGGATCGAGCCCAAAGCATCCAACGTCACAGCCATCAGAGAGGCTCCCACACCCAGGAACATGGAAGACATCAGGACCTTCCTGGGGATGGCAGAGTTTTATAGTAAATTTGTTCCACACTTTGCATCCAAGACCCATCACATGCGCTTACTTCTGAAGGACAAAGCGACGTTCCACTGGACGGAAAGGGAACAACAGGAGTTCGAGGACATGAAACGCAACATCAGTGACGCAGTACCCATACACGGATTCAACCCCGAGGCGCAGACCATACTCACCACTGATGCTAGTGATCGAGGTTTGGGGGCAGTACTCACGCAACAGTCCACCGAGGGAGTGATCACCACGATCAGCTACGCTTCCAGAGCATTGGCCCCCAACGAACAAAAATTCAGTGTCATTGAAAAAGAGATGCTAGCAGCAGTGTGGGCAATGGAGTGATTCCGGCAGTTCCTGTGGGGAGGAAAGTTCCTTCTGCGCACGGACCACAAACCCTTGGTGAAGGTCCTCACGTCAAGCGGGCATGAACATGCCACTCCACGGATTGCTAAAATGACCCTGAGACTCTTAGACTATGTGTATACTGTGGAGTACCTGCCTGGACACAAGAATAAGGTAGCAGACTTTTTTGAGTAGGGCTGCATCCAAGGAGAGAGCGGACGACCAAGGAGAAGGAGGATGGGAGGAGTACGCAGTTGCTCTCACAGGGGACCCGGAAAGAGCCATAAGCGCCCAGGAATGGGAAAATGAATATGACAAAGACGTGAAACTAAGCGCGGTAAAAGCATATGTGACGAATGGGTGGCCGGACAAGAGATTGTTGGAGGAAGAATTGAAACAGTATTGGGAGATCCGAGAAGAACTGTCGATAGGGGACAAACCCTGGTTCTTGCTGAGGGGAACAAAGGTAATTCCTCCCTACGCCCTGAGGAATTACATTGTGGCCCTCACACACGAAGGACACTTGGGCATCGTAAAAACCAAATGGAGGGCAAAGGAAGACTACTGGTGGCCTGGGATGGACGTGATGATAGAAAGGCATGTAAGGGCGTGTGAGCAGTGTTGCAATGCGGACAAGACACAGAGGTTATTACGCCCGCCCCTAGGCAGCTACGATGTTCCGGAAAATCTATGGGAGGAGATTTCCATAGACATTCTGGGACCCATACAAGATGCACACGGCACTCAGAAATATATCACGGTTGTCATAGACCGGTACTCCAAGTGGCCGGAGATCGACGTGACTGAAAACACGGAAACAGAAACAATACTGACCTTCCTAACAAACATCTTTACTAGACAGGGAATACCCAAAGGTATCTTGAGTGACAATGGCCCGCAATTTACGTCATCTAAATGGGAGGCCTACATGGAGAGGAATGGCATTACGGCGCGACATACGCCGATATATCACCCGGCAGGAAATGGATTAGCGGAGAGATTTAACCGGGTGATCATGGGGTCGGTCCAGGCGGCGATCAGCCAAGGCATGAACTGGAAGAAAGAATTGAAGAGACTGATATGGGCTTATCGGATTACACCTACCACCACAGGGTACAGTCCATTCAAAATACTGCGAGGAAGAGAACCGTTCACAAAGGACAATGTGGCCTGGAAACGTCTCACGGTGCAAAGCCACTGGTCTCCGGCAGTAGTGCGCAAGAACTTAGAGAGAGCTCAGGCAGTGTACACAGAGCACTACGACACCAAGCATAACACCAAAGAGGTCATACTGGAGAAGGGTGAATGGGTGAGAATCAAGCTGCCAACACAGAAGAAGAAAGGAGATAGTAAATTCACCCCCCCGCTTCAAGTGTTAGAACCATATTCCAGATCGGCACTCCTCAGCGACGGGAAAATATGGTCTCAAGATCGAATGGCGAGGGGCAACTCTGCAGGCCTGAGTAGCACCATAGAGGAGACAGTCAACACCTCACCGAGGAGAGGAAGGAACCCGGAGAGTCCCAAGGAGGAGGGGAGCAGCCCATCACTGAGAACAGAGCAAGAGGAGAGAGAGAGCAGGAGAGAACCGACGATCGGCACCCAAGAGGGAACAGATCTGGGAAGCAGAAGGGAAGCAGGACGCATGGACGATGGGGAAGCACCCCAGCAGGGACATACTGATGCCACTCCGAGCACGGGAGGTCTCAGTGGTCGCACACGATGTGGCAGAAGAGTCAATCTGCCCAGAAGGTTTGGAGAGTTCGTTATGGACAGCAAGTAAGACTGTACTGTTTCTTTGGGTTGTTGTAAAAGGGGGGAGATGTGGTGTAGCGGTCTAGTCGTTCGCGCACTAGGCGTGTGACGTAGGCGGAAGTCCGGTGGCGGCCATTATATCGGCATTGGCGCCCGGATTCCGATCGTAATAGAGCACCGCTCCGGCGCTCCTGTGAGAGTTGTAATAAATAAAGAATATGGCCCTGATCTGGATGTGGGAGCTTCCTTGGTGCACTGCACTACCACAGAATAGCACCAACGTTATAGTGTGTGGCAGCCCAGGATGAGACAGCTTCCGGGGTACACACACAGCCGCACACGAACACTTCACAGGTCTTTAAAAGACCATTTGCATGTTAATGAGGCCTTGCTGTTGTTTCACCCCTTCCAAGAGCCCCTGCAGCTCCACTCTGCCTATTGCTTAAAGATTCAGCCCCCCCCCGAATTTTTTTTTTAGCCCCCCCCCCCCGAAATTTGGCTCTAGTTGCGCCTCTGGTGGGCATGCCAGAGAATTCAGGGGTAGGGCCGAGCCCAATCCGAGCCAGGGGTCTGGATTCGCTCTTACATATATGCCAACATTTTGTAAATGAAAAGAGGGAGATTGTGAAATAAAAATCGGGAGAATGTATGTTCCCCATTGACTTGCACTGAGCCAGAGAATATTTAAGGCAGGAGACAGTCAATATTAAGCCATTTTTGGCTTATAAAATAGCGTCTCCCAACCAAATCAGGTTTTGTTGGCATGTTTGCTCCAGATGCCCAAACACGAGCCGAGCCCGCAAATAAAATGTTATGTGAATCCTGATTTGTTTTTCGGTCTCGTCTGCATAAGAACACGATGGCGTAAGTGCTCTCGCTTGTGAGACGAGTCTTGTGTTCAGTAAAGGGCTTGGACTCTCGTCCATTGCTTATTGAACAGTACTACCCTCCAAGATGGCCGCCACGCTTTCACTAAGTCAGTAAGCGAGGCGCGTGCAAGTTATTGAGGCTCGATCTCTGACCCAAATCCGTAGCAGCCGAAAGACTATGGCGGGTGTGAACAAGACAACGAGAAAGTCCTCCCGTTTGGGTTTTGTCTGCAATGGGGAGAACAGCAACCTGGCCCTGGAATCCACTGACACGAGTAGGGCGACGGAAGAGAGTGGCCGGACCTCTCCTGAAGATCCGCCTCTGGTATTCCTCTGCAGCGTATGCAAGCGAGCCCTGGGCGACTCCGCTGGCTGGATGCATAGTGACGTAGAAGACCAGTCCGTGATCCTTAAAGTTGTGTCGCCATTTGTTGTTAAAGGTAAAGAACAAAAAGTGTCTACAGCTCCTCGAGACAAATGTTGCATGATTAAAAGCTTGTTTTGCTCCGGTTGCTCCACATGCATTGGCAAGATGTACAAGTCCACACCAAAGCATCTTGATTTCAAACGAGACCTCTACTGCCTCGATGTTAATGCAATCGAGAGTTATGCTATAGGCCAAACAATCTTGCAAGAAGTACCTAAGGAAGACGAACTTCTAACTTTGGAGAAGCGGGCTGACTTGGAAAATGAGCTGGAGAAGGCAAATACAGTGCTGAAGGCGTTGCAGAACCAGATTTCCGCTCTTGAAGCTAACATGTCATAAAGATTGAACTAAAACGGACAGACGTTACCTGAGTGGAAAGTAGTCTTGGTAATAACCCCGGAGCTGTTGACTTGTTGCATCCATCCTCACAAACTTCTACTTGTCTATGAAGTCAATGGGAGTAGAAACGTTTAATGGTTCAGATAAGAGCGCAACGCTAAATTGACATCATCCAGCTGGAAAAGTCCTTTAATTTTTAGGACGTTGAACATTCTTTTGCATTTTTTCTCCTTAAATAAGGACACGAAATTTCGCTGAGTGTTTCCTTATGGCACCTGCTGGCCATGTTGGAATTTTCATTCCAGTGTGCTGTTACTCTAGTTCAGACGTTACTTTTACCCCCTTGTTTATCAATAAAAGCATCTTTGTAAAACCGATGAAACTGTCCATCAGCGAAGCATCATATTGTTTTAAAACATATTTCATTTTTTTAAATCATTCAATACACCTCCCTCCATTCTTCTGTCTCCAATCGCTATCAGCATATCAAACCTTTGAATTTTTGTTGTTGTTTTTCCCTCGGTCTTAATTGCATTACTAGAAGACTAGCGCTGTGACCCTCGTAGGAGCATCCGTGCGCTTTACAAATTCCGCTCATCATCATCACTACTCATTGACGTCATTGGCACTCTTTTCTGCTGTCTTCTAATTTGGCAGCACTTGCCATGCGTCACTAATTTATTTCCTGTGGCGCACGGGCCAAGCACATATTAATTATGTTTGATTAGTGTCTTTCCACTGCTTGTGCTGTGATTGAGGTATTTCTTCTGAAAAAGAGTACTGCGTCATATTGCTATTCCACCTTCTCTCCACATCGTCTCTTTCTTCTCCCACCTGCCCTTTCTTCCCTGTTTATTCTTCCCCCCTTCAGACAGAAGGAAAATAAACACTGGAAAGTGGCAACAGATGGCGGTTTGACAGCACTTTTTTAAAATCATCCTGTTAACCACCGCCACTCGATTGCCAAAGGTAATAGCTTGTGCATAGACGTGACCTATTGGCTTTGCCAATGCTTGAGGTTTCTGTAGACGTTTCTGGATAAATGCTTGCTAAGGGAGCTCTATAAATTTGGACTTCTAAATGATATTTTTCATATCTCAACCTTCACCTTTGCAAACAATTGTGATAGTGCAAGTGCTTACTTTGTAAACGAATGGGCGCCGGTGCCCACAGACTTTGCAATCAAATATAAGCTCCCAAATACCAAAGCTGTGTAGTCTTCAATTTACCTCTAGCCTCTTTAATCCACCACTGGACATTCCCTTCTCCTGTATCTCACTCTTGTTGGCCACTGCTTTCTTTCTTTGTGACAGTTTTTCTGTTTTCTTCCTCCCGTCTGCCTGCTTTGGTAAATGCCTTATGCTGTAAAATAACTGCCAATCCCTGAAAATAAGTGCCAGTTGCGTCCACTGGCTCAAATTAAGCTCTATTAACATTGCTTGGCATGGAAACTACCTTGTTTGACTGCGCAATCAGGCCCTCAGTGCGAGTGTGTTTAATTTCAGGTGGGAATATTGGGTGGAATCTCTCACTGCAGCCAACATCCCTGCATCAAAATCTATCAATTACCAGTTTTGTCCCTGGAATGAGGATTAATTAGCTGGGCCCAGAAAAAATGCCCTTTTCTGCTGGTTTTTCCACGTCTCTGGGAGCGCTACATTTTTCAGCAGCTCAATGTGGGAGAGACGGTAATGTGTGTTGAAAAAAGCATGAAGGTTGGCTTGGGTAGGCTGGTTGTAGGCTGCTAAGAGAATTGTCTCCTCCCTCTATTGTGCCACTGGAGTTAAGCAAAGTCCGGCTGTGCTAGTGCCCACAGCCCCTCCCTTCTCCATGCAGCAGTTTACTGTACTAACCCAGAACATTATTCCGCACATTGTTAATGCACCAGGTGGGATACCGCTACTCATAAATAGCAGCTGATTGGCATTAATTACTTCTTATTAAATGCTCAGATGAAGGTGGCAGAATACGACCCAATATCCATCAGTCACTGTAATTATCATTTACTGATCTTTGGACAGCAAGAAGATTGATTTTGTTACTATTTCATTAAAAAAAGAAAGTAGTCCTTAAGTTACAAAAATGTAATTTCCAGATGGTTTCGGTTCAGATCCCATTTATGTATCGCTGTTGTGCAGCAAAGTGTTGTACAAAAAGTAGATAATGATTGTGAACAAGACAAACATACAGTAGAGACTGGTGTTGCTGGTAGCAAGAGTTGTCTCTTTGGTTGAGCCCTGAGAAGCTTGGCTAATGGTGTGCTTTGTGCTATTTTCCAAAGCATGGAAGCGATGAATCAAGGCTTACGAGCATTAGGATGCATTTCCACTTCATGGTGCAAAGCTTCTAAAGGCATTTTTCATTTTTTTTCATCTACCTTAGTTTTTGTGTGCTGTGAAGGTCTCACAAGACTACAGAACCTTGAGGTGAGGGTGATTAGTTCATATTTCAATAATTCTTTGGTGAGGAGAATCATTCCCTTTAGGACGCTCTTCTGTTGGGCCATCTTTGGTCAAGAAGGCTGGTCCTGAGTGTGATTTGGCCTTACCGCTTAAAAACATTGAACGCAGTTTAGGGAAGGTAAGGCAGAGCTATACTTTCCAGAGACCTCCTAGCGCCACCAGGTTGAGTATTCTCAGCGACTTGAATCTTGGAACCGAAATTTCTACCCGTGGCGAAGCAGAAGAATTTGTCGCACTTGGACTGTTGGGGAGTAAAACTGTCTGTGTTATTGTTTGTTAACCAGCCCTGGATTTGGGCTTGTCTGTTATTGCATTGAACTTGAAGTAAACATATGTTGTCCTTCTTAAGGTAAGTGCAAGAACATTGCTGTAGGTGGATGCATGCATTGACTGGCAAGACTTTCAGATAAAGCTGGGTGCCCTAGATAGAATTTAGCAAAATAAGTATTTTCTTCCAGGGTGACTGGCTGAGAAAAAATGGATAGGTTAAGTGTATTTTTCAGTTTGTAACAATGTTCTTCAAATTCATTTAGGAGTTCAGGTAAGGTTACTATCCAGGACGTACTGCTCTATAAAATATGAAACTAATTGTTCCAAAACAGAACCCTGTACATTTTGGATTATATAATGCACTTTGATCATTGTTGGCATGCAATGTTCTTATATGTACATTGTCTATGTGTAGAGATAATCTTGGCGCTAGAAAAACCTTTTCTGTTTTGATGAATGCCTTTCGCATTAAGCAGACTAGAAAACGAGTAAAGTTTAGCTGAAGCATTAACTTTACCCACATAAACTAAAATAAAAAAAAATAACAGTTATAAAGGCAGTTAACTCAGCGGGATAAACTAGACAAAGGAATTTTGCACCATCGAAAGCTAAATCCTACGAATACCCTATGAAATAAGAACAAAAAACACAAGGAAGACCTCATTTATACAGCAATTAGAAAATGTGCCTTTTCCTATTTATCAGAACCGGTTTGGGGTCAATGAAGCAAGTAGGACTTAATGGCCAGGAATGATGGTGGTTGAGTACTTTTACCACTGCTGTCATGGGGATCTGAGCTACCATGGCAGTGCAAAATGAACACAAAGTGCACCCTGTCAACACCTTACCATTAGGGTAGTGGGGCGAGCTCTCCAAGACGTCTCAGGGAAGTAGTGTGGGTGGTAGAGGGTCAGATCCCGGCAATTACCAAGTAGCAATTATGGTTGTATATTCCAGTGCTTACCTGTTATAAGACAGAAGTACTTCATAATGACAACAAAATACCTTACAGAAGAATATGCCTGTGAGCTAAAAGTTCTCTAACAAGTACTACAGGGAAATATGCAAAGATGTATCAGGCTTAGAATAATCTCATAAGTGCAGGCTCACTGTGAATAGCATAAACAGCCTTCTGTGTCACTAGTCCGTAGGCTAGTCCTTCAATGACATCTTAGCTTTTCCTGAGGCCAAAACAGACCCAATGCATTGTGACTACAAGTTACAATGTGTGAGACTCACTTGAGCATAGCAGCAATGAGGACCCCAGCATGAGGCCCTCATTCTATAACAAATGTTTCAGTTCCACTGTCCTCTGATACTGTTCAGGAACTTCATGATGAGCATGACTGGTGAGCAAGTGGGGCTGCAAGTTCCAGCCGATGAACAGGTTAAAAGTGAAAGCTCCCCTCCCAAAACAGCCCACTGTCTGGTGCATGGGATTTGTAAGTCTTCAACGACCATCTGCTCACTCACAGAATCAGCACAGGACTTCAAGAGTAAGACACAGTCTTTGAAACCCATGGACATAGTCATATTCTTTCACTCTTTTTTCCTCCTTGATGGGCGTAGTTCTCTTGTTATAATTTAAGTAGGGATCGGAAGGCAGGGAGACCCTCTCCAGTACTCATCTATTGCATTGCTCCCTCTCCTTCGTCTTGGGCACTGCTCACCAATGGTCATTTTAAACTGATCAAGCGAGCAGGGAGACACACTGCCGCACTCATGGTGGCTCTGCTTTGCTTCCACACTAGTCTGAACATCTGGGCTATCCTATAATTTGGTCACAGCAGCTGAGCTCTCCTGCAATATTTTAAACTCTCCTCAAACAGCAACCAGGCAGGCTCTAGTGCCAAGATAGTCCTGCAGCTTCTTCATCACTTCTTACAGTCTTTTCAGGTGATGCCCCTTCAGCTCTGGGAGACAGGCAGGCTACCATTGACACCTGCCCTGCATCTCCATAATCATCCTATTAATCAGATTAACACATCTTCAGTCAGCGAGAAATCTGGAAACAAGTGGGGAAATTTTTGTCCCACTTTGTCTTGTAGCAAACAGTGATTTTCATTCCACTCTCAGTAATGTCTCTTCTGTAGGACAATGATAGTCTTTTGTTTAGGTGATGGTTTCCACAACATGAAGGGATGTGGCCTGTCTTAAACTAGAGTACGTAAAACATGACCACGATTACTTATGAGCACCTTGTATCTGGCAACCATCGGTCTTTGTGAGTAGCACCTCTGGGAGAAACAAAGAGACAGGCTCTGCCATTAGGATTTTCTCCTCACAACAAAACAGATTCATATCTCCATATGCCAATACCCTTGATCGAGCCAAGTGATGGCGCTGAGGAAAAGGCAAGCAGCAAGTTGCTGATAAAAGGTACCTGCTGCATAACTAAGCCAGCCCTGTCCCCTTCCTCTTATACCTTACTCTCTGATACTAAATTCAAAGCTCCTGAATGCCAGCAGTACATTTTGCCAGTCTGTGTAAACTATCCTACAGCTTTCATCTTGTGTCATGTATTACCAGTGGTGATCCAAAATGGATCCAAAACACATAAAGCCCTTCTGACCCATGTCCAGCCCAAACCTTCAAGAACATTCTTCTAACTGCCTCTGCTCCCACATCGGTAAGAAAAATGATCAACAATTCCTTAACTACAGGAATATTTCCAGAAGACCTAAATAAGGCATACATATGCCCATTACTAAAGAAATAAATCCGGACCGCTTCACCCTGACAACTACAGGTCAATTACAAATGGATGTTTCCTGGGCAAACTGATAGAGAACAGCATTCACCAAGATGTCACAATTCATTGAAGATAATTCCATACTTTCAGACTTTCAAGCAACATTCCATCCCGGAAGAGGCACAGAATCTGCCCTCATTGCCATCTGTGTTGACCTTAAGAACACAGTTGACTGGAACAGGGTTGCTGCATTGCTTCTCTTGGACCTCTCAGCTGCCTTTGACATAGTTGACCATGACACTCTAATACAAAGATTCTACGAAGCAGGCATAGAGGGGACTGCTCTCGACTGGATCACATCATACCTTCAAAACAGAACTAATATCACCCATAACCTCCCCTTTCTCATCCAAACCGTACTTCACAAAAGCAGGGGTCCCTCGAGGCTCTATCATCTCACCCATGCTTGTCAACATCTACATGAAGTCATTACAGGTACTGATAAATTAATTTCACCTCACATGTTATAACTATTCAGATAACACACAAATACTCCTTAAACTGCAAAGCCCCAAAGACATTGGAAACTAAAATTTTCAGTTGCCTCAGAGCTGTTGATCAGTCGATTACATTGAGCCATCTCAAATTGAATTCTTCCAAAACGGAAATACTCACATGTGGCAATTGGAAAAATGATGACCCACTCACCACCTGGCCTGATGATCTGGGAACACCGCCTAAAGTATCTAAGGAAGTAAGAAACCTCATAATTACCATGGACTCCAAGCTATCAATGAATGCTCAAATGGACAAACTAGCAAGATCCATCTTCATTGCTATAAAAACTGTACCTCTTCCTCCACCTCCATATTTCCACACAAGGTCTAGGCTGCTATCTCTTGTTGCGTCTAAACTCGATCACGCTTATAGACTTTACCACAGATCATTTTTACAAACTATGAAAAGACTACAACGGATTCAGAACTCTGCTGCCAGACTACTCTTACATATAAAGCCCCAAGCCCACATTTCCCCTGCCTTGAATACCCTACATTAGTTACTGGTTGCCAGAAGAGCCACATCCAAGCTGCTTTGTATCACCCACAAATTGATACATGGAACAGGGCCGCTCTTCGTTAGGAATGGAATCACCTAATACATTCAACAAAAGAACCTCTGCTTTGGATTGGCACTTGGCCTCAAAATCCCACCATACAAGAAAAAAACATAGGTGGCACATCCTTCTCTGTTCAAGCAGTCAAACGATGGAACTATATACCCCTGAATATAAGATCCACGGACAACTACCTTATCTTTAGAAGACTACTCTTCCCCACATAACCACCATACTCACACATAACTATACAGCATATCCCTGTGTATATAAGCAGTTATTTAGATGAAATATGTGTACCTAGATATGTGTATTCCTTTGTATAAATGTGCATGTCATGTTTATAAATATTTAGATATTCGTTAGTTCTGCTTAACCAATGTACATATTACTTTTGGTTTTAATATTCTATGGTTAACATGTAAATAGGTCACTTCATGAATTACAAAAAAAAAATGCATAGCTCCATCTACAATTGCTTTACTGCTGAATTAAAAAAAATAGCTTAAAGTACAGCAACACTTGAAATTCTGAGTTTATAAAATACAACATAAATCTATATAAATTACCTTACTTATACATATATACATTCCATATACTTATGTATCTAGATATTTATTACTTTACTCCTAATTCAGCATCTCCAATGTACCTTATATCTCACCCTATACCTCTCTCATTATATCCTCTACCTCGATTCTCTGGCTCATCTCAAACCTCAATGCACTACCGTATTTTTCACCCAATACCTCTCAATATATCCTCTACTTCCACTCTCTAACTCCTCCCAAACCCCATTCTACTACTACGATCCCCAAAATAACCCTTTCTAGAACCTTCCAATCTCTACCCCTCCTTGCATCATCTCAAACCTCTTTTGCTATTCAGATCTCGCAAACAAGCCTTTTAAACCCTTCCCTCTACTCATCCCAAACCTCCTCCTGCTGCTATGATCTCCAAATAAACACTTTCTAGGCCCTTCCTTCTTCTATCTCTCCGCTATCCTTTTCAATCCAACTAACAGAATCGCATGTCTACCGCTCAAATTAATTTCTTATTTCCCTATACTAATTCACCACTAATCCTGTTTGTGTTCCGGAGTATCGTGGTACTTGCACAAATGCCCTCTGATGCCTCACCTGGGGTAACAAGCGCTAAATAAATGAAAACACTTCCCTCTTCTATCTCTCCACTATCCTTTTTCCATCCAAATATCAGACTCACATGTCCACTGCTCAAATGAATTTTCATATTTCCCAATAATAAATTACCACTAATCCTCTTTGGCGTCTGGAGTAGCGTGGTACTTACCAAAATGTGCCTTGATGCCTCGCTGGGGGTAGTAAGCGCTATGTAAATGCAGTTACGATTACAGTTACAATAAAGGTATGGTGACTTCTACAATGCTATTTTTATTAGTATTATGAGGCAAATCACTGATACCTAAATAAGCCCAAGAGGAGTAGAAAGACCAATCCTATTGGATAATGAAGCCTCACTTCCATAATGTGACATGCTTCATCATAGGCAACCTCTCGCCACCCGGGTAGGACAATACCCCCAGGCCAGACTGAATCTCCCAGTAAACCCGATGGAGGGAGTTTTTAAATAAGATAATTTTGTGGACAAAATAGGGGATGGAGTACAAGTTAGAAGTACCTAGAAGTAACTGGGTTTCCACCTTTATTAGTGGTGACCTCTGGTGCATCTAAAAACAACTATGCGATGGAATTAGAGAACATTGGTTCAGACCATCATCTTATCGCCAGCATGTTTCTGCCCTATTCTATGTTGCTTATATCAGTCAGGGGTATTCATCAGGGCTAAGGCTAGACTAACAAATAGTCAATAGTAAAAAGTTAAAACCATGCACTAGAAGGACCATAGTGAATCCTACCTGGTCATAGTGCTAGTAAAGCCTCACCAAGTGGATACCTGCTGTTAGAAATAGGGGTCTCTAGTGGGTAGTGGTTTGCACCCTCTCCTAGTAGGGACCCTTCCTCCTAATCAGGGTAAGGGAATCACACACTCAGATAATCCCTGCTCACCCCCTTTGTAGCTTGACATGAGCAGTCAGGCTTATCCCAGGGGCAATGTGTGAAGTATTTGTGCATATCACAGTAGCACAGTGAAAATACTACAAATGAACACCACACCAGGTTCGAAAAATAAAGTAACTATCTAAACCAAGCACGACCAAAACAACAAAAATCCAATGTACACAACTCAAAATATGACTTTTAAAAGGTTTCATGCAATTCTGTCCATAGGAACAATGGATACGTGATTTTTCCACAAAGTACCTCAAATGCGTTGAAATCCACAAGGCAAAAACAGCTGCAGAGGAGGGAAGCATCGGAAAACACAGCGATGTGTCAGTTCCAAAGTCCTTGGAAAGGCGAAGTAACAGTTCTGCTACACGTAGGAGAAGTGGTGCATCGAATCTGGACTGTTGGGGAAGTGATACTTGGATCCCAAGACGGTTCTGGTCTGGAGGTGCTGCATCGAAGATGCATGTCGCACAGGTGCTATGTGTTGAAATACGGGACACGCTGGAGGTCGATACAGCAGCAATAGGCTCTGTGTCAAAATGTGTTGTTTCTTTTAGCTGCACAGCAGGGCCTGTATCAGAGTCGGTGTGTCAAACTTGGTGTGCAGCTGATCTTCGGGCCGCTAACAAGCACTGTGTCAGTTTCTTTGGCTGCACAGGACTCTGCGTCTGGATTTTCTTCCACATGGCGCAGCTGCATCGGAAAATACAGCTGCAAGAAGGGCGACGTTTCGATTTTGCAGGTTTCTTCAGTTCTTTGCAGCAGGACCAACCTTCAAGGGCCCAGAACTGGATTGAGCACCATAAGGCAGGTCAGAACTCCCAGCAGTGGATTTCAAGGATGCTGCAGGTGAAGTCTTTGTGTCCCTGAAACTTCTTAACCGGAGGCAAGCTCTACTTCAAGCCCTTGGACTATCTTCTTAAGCAGGATAGGATACCACTGCCCACATACAGAAGCAGCAACTGCAGGCCAACCCAACAAAGTAACGCACAGCAAAGGGCCAGTATTCCTCATGGCAGCTCTTCAGCTCCTCTTTTTGGTAGGGTCCTCTTTGTTCGAGAAGTGGTCTAAAGTTCTGGGGTTTTAGGTCCAATACTTATACCCCAGTTCCTCTTTCTAGTCTTTGTAAGAAAAGTCTCTCTTGCTCAGTAAAACCAGTGCTGTCCTCCCTGGTCCAGTTAAACTACAGGGGGTGGAGATAGCATTGTGCAGCATTGTGCCTATTCAGGAGTTTAGTGACAACTCCTTCTACCACTCTACCCCAAGAAGACCAAACAGCATATGCATGGCACACCTCATCTCCCTTTTTGTGAGTGTCTGGAGTGAGTGCACAAACAAGCCCCTGTCGGTCTAAACCAGACTTTGATTCCACTGGCAGGCAGAGGCAAAGGATGATTAAACAAGAAAATCCCCAAAACGCACAATTTAAAAACCAACTTTACTAAAAGATGTGTTATTAAATTCTGAGCTCAGGGAGCCCAATCTCCAAACGTCTAGCTATTACCAATTGAAAGTTACACTTGTAAAATTTTACAAGGCAACTCCAATGATAGCCTATGGGAAAGCTAGTCCTTGCAATAGTGAAAAACGAACTACACAGTATTTCACTATCGGGACACGTAAAACATACCACTGTATGTCCTACCTTTCACATACAAAACACTCGGCCCATATTGGTATCTTGGGTCTCCCTTAGAGGTGACTTGCATGTAGGAAGAGCAAGACCTCTGACGCTTGGTCTGAGGCCTGCTCTCTTCCCAGCAGCTCCGCTGTGCTCTGCTCTGCCGCAGATCCCGGATCTCCTCCCAGGTAGGGTTTGAGACCGCTCTGTGCCCTGTGCCCATCTCTTTGTTTAGCTATTGTGCTTGTCTCCTCTTGTCTGTAATTCGTTTTTGCATTGTGCCATTACTGTAATTCGTTTCTTGCATTGTACCATTACTGTTATTCGTTTCTCGCTCTGTGCCATTTTTTCTTGTCATTCCTTTTAGTGTTCTTGTGCCCTCCATTTTTGTTTCGTTGCCATTTTCCCGCCGCCGCCTCTGCCCCCTGACCGCTACCGCCTCCCAGCTCCACGTCCCTCCCCCCTCCCCTTCGTAATGGCGGACGCTGCGGGGGAGCACGAGGAAGACCTCTGACCCTCGGTCTGAGGCCTTTTCTCTCCCCAGCAGCTCCACTGTGCTCTGCTTCGCCGCAGATCCCAGATCTCCTCCCAGGTAGGGTTCGGGACCACTCTGTGCCCTGTGCCCATCTCTTTGTTTCGCTATTGTGCTTGTCCCCTCTTGTCTGTAATTCGTTCTTGCATTGTGCCATTACTGTAATTCGTTTCTTGCACTGTGCCATTACTGTATTTAGTTTCTTGCATTGTGCCATTACTGTTATTCATTTCTCGCTCTGTGCCATTTTTTCTTGTCATTTGTTTTAGTGTTCTTGTGCCCTTCTTTTTGTTTCATTGACTTTTTCCCACCGCCACCTCTGCCCCCTGAACACTTGCCTCTCGCCTCCCAGATGCACGCCCCTCTGCCCTCCCCTACTTAATGGCAGCCGCTGCGGGGGAGCGTGAGCAAGACCTCTGACCCTCGGTCTGAGGCCAGCTCTCTCCCCAGCAGCTCCGCCGCAGATCCCAGATCTCCTCCCGGGTAGGGTTCGGGACCACTCTATGTCCTGTGCCCATCTCTTTGTTTCGCTATTGTGCTTGTCCCCTCTTGTCTGTAATTCGTTCTTGCATTGTGCCATTACTTTAATTTGTTTCTTGCATTGCACCATTACTGTATTTCGTTTCTTGCATTGTGCCATCACTGTTATTTGTGTCTCGTTCTGTGCCATTTTTTCTTGTAATTTGTTTTAGTGTTCTTGTGCCCTCCATTTTTGTTTTGTTGCCTTTTTCCCGCTGCCGCCTCTGCCCCTTGCCCGCCCCTCCTCCCAGCTGCACATCCCTCTCCCCTCCCCTACTTAATGGAAGCCGCTGCGCCCGGCCGTGACCCGACCGCGTCCAGCGCCAGGAACCCAGGCTCTCGGACCATCCATCTCTATGACACTACCACCCTCCTCTCACTCAACCACGGAAGATTCAGAGACTGCCAACAGGCCTTGCCGAACACGACCCATGGCCAGTTCTCCTGCCTTCACTGCCACCAGACCTTCACCACTACCCCAGCCTCCAACACCCCCGACACCAGCACCGACTCCCTAACATGCATCCTCCTCAATGTGCGCTCCGTACACAAACACGCTGAGGAGATCTGGAACCTAATCGACTCCCTCTCGCCCGACATTGCCTTCTTCACGGAGACCTGGACCAATGCCTCCTCTGCCCCGACATCAACATCACCATCCCGTAAGGATACAAGATCCAGAGGAAGGACCGACCCAACCACCCAGGAGGGGGCCTCACCATCGCCCACAAGAGCACCCTCAGCCTCACCACCTTCAGCAAAACCTTCCCCTCTGCTGAACACCTGCACTTCCAGGTCCAGACCAGCCCCAACGCCACACTCCAAGGGACCCTCGTCTAGAGACCCCCGGCCCCCGAACACCCTTCGCCACCACCAGCACCGACTTCATCGCACCCCACGCCATCGCCTCAATGAACTGCATACTCATTGGAGACCTGAACTTCCACCTCGACAACCCCAGTGACCCCAACTCCACCATCCTTTGTGACGACCTTGCCGACATTGGACTTAAACAGCTCGTCACCACACCAACCCACAGAGCAGGACACACCCTCGACCCCATCTTCGCTGCAGGAAACAGCGTCCACTTCAGCCACACAACGCAACCGCCATGCACCGACCACCACTGCGTACACTTCGCCGGCGATAAACCCAAGGCAACCAAACCAGCCCCACACCCACCACGAAGAAACTGGAGCAAGGTTACCAATGAGCAACTTAACTCCACCCTCACCCGAGACAACCACACCTCGGCATCCGACGCAAACCCCGCAGCCAGAGGACTCCACACTTGGATCTCCAACTGCGCAGACGAGCTCGCCCCGCTACAAAACCCCGACAAACTGTGCTCCAGGAAAGCAGCCTGGTTCACCACTGATCTCCAAGAAGCCAGGCACACCTGCAGACGCCTGGTGAAGAACTGGGGAAACACCAAGACAACCGAAAACTACTCCACCTACAAGGACGCCATGACAGTCTACCACAACCAAATCAGAACCACCAAGAGGAACTTCATCCACAACAAAATCCTCGACAACTCCACCAACTCCAAGTAACTCTTCAGTGTCATTCAGGAATTCACCAACCCATGCAGCGAAGCCACAGACATCACCTCATCCCAAGACCACTGCGACAAGCTTGGATCCTAATTCCACCTCAAGATCAAAAACCTCTACGACAACTTTGTCGACCACCCACCAGACGCCACAGCTGCCCCCGCCCCTCAGAGACACCAGCCAGCCCACCATCTCCAACTGGACACGATCACGACGGAAGCCACCGCCTCGAACATGAAAAGCATCCACTCGGGAGCCCCCACCAACCCCTATCCCCCTCACATCTACCACAGAGCCGTGGCCACCATCGCAGCTGAACTACAACGCACCATCAACACCACCTTCAAAACACACACCTTCCCAGACGACGGGAAGCGTGCAGAAGTCAGGCCCCTGCTCAAGAAGCCCACAGCTGACCCCACCGACATCAAGAACTACCGGCCCATCTCGCTCCTCCCCTTTGCAGCCAAAGTGCAGAGAAAACAGTCAACAGGGAACTGACACTATTCATCGAAGAGAACGCCGTCCTCGACCCATCCCAATCCGGATTCCGAAGCAACCACAGCACCGAGACCACCCTACTCGCCGCCCCAGACGACATCCGCACCCTCCTGGACCAAGGCCACTCCGCAGCCCTCATCCTACTTGACCTATCAGCGGCCTTCAACACCTTCTTCCGCCGCAGACTATTCGCCAGACTACATGACGTTGGCATACAAGAAACAGCTCTGGACTGGATCCAATCATTCCTCACCGGAAGAAGCCAAAGGATCAGACTGCCACCCTTCCTCTCTGAACCCACAAAAATCACCTGCGGAGTACCACAGGGGTTATCACTGAACCCGACCCTCTTCAACATCTACATGGCCCCGCTCGCAGCCATTGTCCGACAACACGGCCTCAACATCTTATCCTTCGCTGACGACACCCAGCTCATCCTCTCCCTCACCAAAGACCCCACCAATGCCAAACTCAACTTCCAGAAAGGAATGCAAGACGTTGCAGTCTGGATGACCTCGTCCTTGGAACCACCCCTTCAGCATGGGACAACACCTGGTGGCCAACCGCCATCGGAAGCCCACCCACCCCCTCAGACCACGCCAAAAACCTCGGTATCGTACTTGACTCATCACTCACCATGAACCTACTGGTCAACGCCGTCACCTCCAGCTGCTTCAGCACCCTCTGCATCCTCCGCAAGACCTTCAAATGAGTCAAGGAAGACAGTCACCTACGCACTCATCCCCAGCATACTGGACTATGGAAACTCAGTGTACGCCGGCGTCAACAAGTCCCTGCTCCGCAAACTCCAGACAATACAGAACACCACCACCAGACTCGTCCTCGGCATCTCCCGACACGAACACATCAGCCAACACCTACGAAGACTCCACTGGCTCCCTGTGGAGAAAAGAGTCACCTTCAAAATCCTCACTCACACCTACAAATGCCTTCACAACAACGGACCCAAATAGCTCAATGACAGAATCAACTTCCTCGTACCCAAAAGAAACCTCCGATCTACCAACCTCGCACTGGCCGAAAACCCAGGCATCCACAGAGCCTGAGCAGGCGGAAGATCCTTTTCTCACACTGCAGCCAAGACCTGGAACGAGTTACCGGCAGACATCAGACGCGCCCCCTCCCTGAACATCTTTAAGAAGACCCTCAAGACCTGGCTCTTCAGCTGCACAGATCTGCCGCCCCCCCCCCCCTTCAGCGCCTTGAGACCCTCAAGGGTGAGTAGCACGCTTAAAATTCCCCTGATTGATTGATTGATTGAAAATGGAATGTTAGGGGCTGGCAAGGAGGTGCCCCTGCCAGTTCCACATGGCAGTTAAAGACTGCATGTGCAGACAGTGCAGTGACAGGCGTGAGACAAGGTTACAGGGATACTCATGTGGGTGGCACAAACAGTGCCGCAGACCCACTAGAAGCATTTGATTTACAGGCCTTGGGGGCACAACCAGTAAATCAAATATGCCAATCGTGGATAACCAATCATAATCACAATCTACACAGAGAGCATATGCACTTGAGCACTGAATAGTATTGGTAAAGTGCTGGGAGTCCTAAAGCCAACAAAAACTGGTCAGAAAAATAGGAGGCTAAAGGTAAAAAGTTTGGGGATAAACTTGCAAATAGGGCCAGGTCCAACACTCGCCATCCAGTCTGGGGACGGACAATGTCCTCTGTAGTCACACAGTCATCAAGAGGTACACCGTGCAGAAGTACGTATCATCCGTCCTCACCCAGCCGCAGGTGCTACTTTATACGATTGACTATTTGTTAGTCTAAGTCTTTAGGGATCCTAAGCCCTGACGAATGCCCTAGACTAAAATAGAAGACTTAGAATAGGGCTGAAACATGTTGGTAATAAGGCAATGGTCTGAACCATTATTTGCTTGTTCCACCCGACAGTTGGTTTTAGATTCAATATCCTGCGGAGGAGCATCACCCCCCACACTCCTGCAGAAACAGTGGAAAATAAAATGGTAATTATTTTATTACCATTTTATGTTTAACTCTCTGCAGAACAGAGTGTGGGGGCGGGGCCAGTGCTTCATTGCTGCCAATTGATTGGCAGCAATGAAAAGTGGCCCCTTCAGTTTGACGTCCACATGTCGGTTTGGCCAGCTACCTTGCTACGGCCAATCCGACATATACAATTTAAACTCTGTAACTCAGCTGTGTTAGATAGCTGGGTTGGAGAGCAGGCACATGACTCCAGTGCCTTTTGGAGCGCTGAGGCCCCTGGCTCCAGGCAATCCAGATGATTCGCTTATGCAGCATGAGATCAGCCTCTGGATTGGGTAAGGTAGTTGGCTATCTGGCATCACCTCACTCTAAAGAGTCTGAAGCCAGGGACTGGAGAGCATCGAGGTCATGCTGCGAGAGAAGTTAAGTAAAACTTTTTTTTTCTTTCTTGTAATTTTTTATGTAATGTAATTTTATAATGTATGTTTGTTTTATTGTATGTTGCGCTCCTCCAAATATAGAATAGTGAGCTATTAACTTTCTTTCATCCTAGAACTGCATACACACTGCAAAGTATACATTATTAGAACTCTAGCATACTTTTAAACAATTGTAGGGTACCTTTGCATGGGAGCAAACAAATGAATGACTGCAAGATCCTCTTCTGTGAATTTCTTGCAGTTGTAAAATCAGCGATTTGCACTCATTAGTCTGATTGTCCTGCTCAAATTGCTTTGTGAATCTGGCCCATATAATGTATTCATATATATAACATGGGAGCCTGCAATTCCTGTATAAATGACCTTTTCTAATTTCTTATTACAGACGACTTGTGACATCTATAGTCACCTGTTATAAAGAGATTAAATAGCTGCTCAACTGTGATAATGTGTTATATTTGGGACCTAACTTCATAATGCCTGCTACAAAGGGAATAGACAGGATACTGAGCAGACTTAAAGCAGCAGTTTAAACAGCGAAAATGAAACCTGGCTTTTCTTTCTGCTTCCTTTTTTAGACAAAGAGTGTTCAACAGAAATTAGATAGTTATGACCACTTGCTTATTTTTGCACATTTTACATATTTATAGGGCAAATAGATATCCGCATGCTTCTACACTTTCTGAGCTACAATGCTTTTTTAATCTGAATTGTATTAAACTAATTCTAATATCTTTTTGCAGCAGATTTCTAAATACTTTTTGCTGTGCCTCATTTTGCACTACAAATTCCACTTTTATTCTCAATGTTTGCAACCATACTACCTCTTTAACATGGAAGAGCTAGACACCAAGAATGTTAGCAGTTTGTGAGGAGATTAATGGTATGATCATTTACTTTGAGGCATAATGTACCACCTCAGATTTTGATGACCTTATAAAAGAACTCAGCCTTCAGCCTCATTCATCTATATATTCCCTGTACTCTGCAGTGGCTTGCAATGTCCTTATAATGTCCAGTGGGGTACATTATCCTGTATGTAATATGTGGGCGACTATAATCTCCTTGCATAGTGCTTGTAATGATGAAATCATGTTACAGTTCACAAAATGTTATTAGATTACGGATTGGAATGGTCCTTTACCACAGACTCCAAAATTCCTCTAATCGCTAAGTGTACGTGTTAGAGCTACATTTGGTAGTGCCTTGTGGTATATCCCTCAAACCAAGGAGAAGATTATCAAGATAATTAATTAGAGGGATCCAAAACTTTGAATTAACTTCTATAATACTGATAAATTTGTGTTGTTCAGAATTATGAGTTACATCCAACATGAATTAACATACAATAAAAGTGCACTTTAGTTATGCAAATATGAAAAGATGTCAATGCAAGCTGGTTAAGGTCTAGTCAGGCTAACTTAAATGCATCTAAATTAACCATGAATCTCTTATTTATTAAAATGTCTAATACCCAGCACATAGACAACAACATTGCATGCATCATCACAATGTCAATGCCTTAACAGTTTACATGTCCACTCAGCCCATACACACACAGACACATTAATTCACACCATCATCCCCTAGAGGACAAACCAGGCATGCCACATCACTACAAAGCCCTCTTTTCTTAGATACAGAACAAATGCCATACCAGTTCAACAATGGCCCAGAGAGAACAAGACAAACTCACACACCATCTCTGTCTTCTAAAAGTAACACACGCCCACAAGTGCAATCTATTACAGCACACTCTCTCTACCATTTGAACAAAATGTCGACTGGTCCTAGAGCACTAATAGGTGAAAGAGAAACACACTAGAAAAGAAAGACACGCAAGATACCACACTCTAATGCACTTTACCACCAGTACCACATGCCTGTGGAAGTTTCCCATTCATATCGACTAGCCACAGATCACACTCAAGCAGGACTTGCAAGTGGTTCTGGCCATGACACAGAGGTTCTACACTCCCATGTGTCAACTGGAGACTGAGTAACCCTCTACACCACTTCCAAAACAGCTTGTTTAATTTTGCAACAGGGTACTGCTTTCCCCTACCTTTGCGTCATCACTACATAAACCTTGCAGCAGGGTACTCCTCTTCCCTACATGCACATCATCATATACAGGTGTAATACACTTTTTTATCTTGTGACAGGGTACTCATTTCCCCCGCTTTTACAACACCACAACATGGGATACTGCTCTTCCCCCTACACACACAAACATATTCAAACTAATAATGTTCCAAATGCCCATAATAGCAACACAACATTCACACCATGCTGCAGGATACTTCTCATCCCAACTGAGGAAATTCGATTTTCGATCTCGCTTATATTCAGCCACCATTTTGTGTTCCACCGCCATTTTATGTTGCCCTCACTCAGGCAGCACAATGAACGAAGTTTTTTCTGCTGATCTCACTGCGACGTGTCAAAATAACCTCCTGCCTCTGTTTACAAGACTGATGTCAGGGACTGGCTGAGTCCACTAATCCCCGTCTGGTCCGACTGATCCCTGTTTCAACTATCTGTTGGTTTGCACCATTCTTTCCTGACTTTATCTTATCTTCTGGCCTTCGCTATTCTCTACTTGTATTCTCTCTTTTCACAACTGTCCTCCAAAGCATACAAATGTGTCCTGCCACCTGCAAGTTGAGTTGTAGACCCAACCACTAATTAACTTTGTGGGGAGGGGTGACAAAAACAGTTGGAAGAGAGGTGTATTTGGGTTACTTGATATCTTGTTTTCAAACTTTTCTCATTGGTTATATCTTGTTTTCAAACTCTTCCCATTGGCTAAACATGTATGCATTGGGTGTGTTCTTGGTGAATCTATGTGCTATAAAAGATTGTGCGCCATGGAGTAAAGTGGCAGTCTTCTAAGAAAATACCGGGTGTACTTCTGGGACAACTGTACTTAGCTGCAGCTAATAAACCTGATCTTCTACGCTCAACAGAGTGTCCTGTGTCTCTGTTCAACAAAGCAGGTGAACTCAGGAGATTAAGGCGTACCCTGCGCCGCCAGGCCTAATTCAGCCTGGTTCTTCAAATGGTGCCCTCTGTGAGGCGGCTTCAGAGGTAGCGGTTTTGCCTGAAGGTTGTGAGGAACCCCGCAAGAAAATTCTGGAGGAATCGCGAACCACGTCAAGCGACCCCTGCATGTCAAAGTGGTCCGAAGGTCTTTTTCAGTGCGGTTTCTCCTTCCTGACGGCTGCTGGCGACTGCTGCCCTGACTGCCGCCTTGCTTTGGCCCCCTTTTTGGTGATGTATGGTATCGCGAGACGTTAGACGGGCCTCTGTTGGCGTAGGAAGACTCTTAGTTGAGTATTGGTGGGTAGCTCCCACTATTTTGTTTGATTAGGGTCTTTGATTCGGCTATTGCCAAAGCCGAAGCCGAGGGGTGAGTACAGTTTGTGCTATATTATTTGATTTAACCCCTTGATGTTTGTGAACAGTCCAGTGAAATAACGATGCCTGGTCTGAGTAAGTTTAGAAAGTTTTGTTGTTTTGGTTGTGAGAGGGATTCCCGGCTGGAGGACTCTTGTCCAATTCCTCCGGTTGGAACTCCCACTTATGAGCTTTATTCTAAACATGGTGTTGGCCCCATTGCCTTTAATGAGGCATGGATCCGATACACGAAGAACGATGGTGTTCTGCAGTGGCCACAGAATGGTAGCTTTGAGCCTGACATATTAGATAATTTGGAAGCAATTTTGTTTAAAAGAAAAGCCCGGCCGGCAATGTTTGACTCTTTCCGCCTCTGGCGCAAGGAAGCCAAACAGAGAGAAATGAAACAGGCAAAAAGAGATAAGAAAACACAAAGTATGACGATTATACAGGCTGCCCAGCAGTTTAAAGATAATGAGATTAATCAAGAAATGGAAATTTCAGAGAGACAGCATCGTATGGCGATAGATAAATGCTATCCGGTGTTAACTATTTCCCCTTCTGATAAAAGTAAGGATCCGGAGGAAGATCCTTTGATGTCTCACTTATTGAGATTGCCTCCTCCCTATGTACAAGGTGCTAATACACCCCCATTGTTACAACCAGTTCAGCCATTAGTTGCGCCTCCGCCTGCTCCGGCTCTTCCGCATTTGCCCCTTCCGGTAGTGCCACCCCCACCTCTTCCGCCACCGACTTCTTTGCCTTCATCTCCTGAACGTCAATCTCCTTTGCCTTCGGCTCCCTTTATAACTGTTAATTCTTCTGTTAGTTCACCTAATACCTTTTCCCTGTCCTTATGTCTAATTCTCCCACTGTGCGCAAACGAATCACAGATTACGGGCCCGATTCACAGAACTAACTTAAGACAAAATCCTAAACTTACTACCATTTTGGTATTCACAGAAGGCACTTACTCATTTCGGTATTCACAGAAGTTAGGAGTCCTAACTTTAGGACTCCTAAATGCCTTCTGTGAATACCGAAAGCCTTAAAATTAGGATTTTTCTCAGTTTAGTAGTAGTAAAGTTAGGAGTCCTAACTATAGGACTCCGAAACTGACAAAAATCCTAATTTTAAGACTTTCGGTATTCACAGAAGGCATTTAGGAGTCCTAAAGTTAGGACTCCTAAAACTTCTGTGAATTCCGAAGTGAGTAAGTGTCTTCTGTGAATACCAAAATGAGTAAGGGCCTTCTGTGAATACGGAAATGGTAGTAAGTTTAGGATTTTGTCCTAAGTTAGTTCTGTGAATCGGGCCCACTGTCTCTGATTTTCTGTCTCCTTTCTTTGAGACTCTTAATATGTCTCCGGTTTTTCCCCGAAGACAGTCTCGTAGTCAGCTTCCAGCTTCCGACGACCGGGTAATATTGGACTCTCTCACTCGCAAATGGATCGAGAAGGGTCCCCAGTATAGTGTGAATGATATCATGGCCACCTTTCACCAGTGGGAAGCGCCCACGCAGAGATATGTTTTTAATGTTATGTGTGACACTCTTGTTAAAGGATGGGAGGATATGGATTTGGGTTCAGTTCCTCAGGGTTTGTTAGATGTTCAGGGTAATTTCGATAAGGGACTCATTGTGGGTTCTAAGATTAAGGACGCCGTAAAGACACTCGTCACTTTTAGGTCCCTATTTTCCTCGCAGACTTTTTTTGATTCCGACCCTGCTGTTAGGCTGACATCCAAACATTATCCCATGAGAGAGGTTCCTCCAGTGTGGAGAGAAGCGGTTGCAGCAGCAGGTGCTAATCCAGCTGTTCCTGCGCACTTCCAGCGTATATGGGTACATGTCCCCTGGAAAAGATCTGAAGTTTTAGCTCTTAAACAGTCTCTACCAGATCCCCGTAAAAACCCTGCTGGTTATTATAAAGAGTTGTCTCAGACTATTGATGCCTGTATTATGAATTTAGCCGATATTGATATGTTGATGGGAAATGTAGTCCCACAAGCATTATGGGCTCGGATTCGTAGAGAGGATCACGCCCAAGCATTAGGTGGTGATTGGGCTGCTATAATTGCCGCGGATAGAGCTCAAGTGGGTGGTGCTAAGCCTGATGTTTTGATTTCAGAACTCCCTGGTAGGATTATTACTTTAATGAAAACGATGATGCCCGCCTTGCGAGTTAATTGGTATAAACTAACTGCGTGTAAGCAGAAGAAAGATGAGAGTGTCTCTGATTTCTTAACTCGTTTATTGATCACAGTGGTCAGGATATGACTACGGAGGGTGGACAGCGATTATTTGTAGATAAATTCGTATTTAATTTGCTTCCCGAGCTGTCACATAAGTTGAACGACTCTGAAAGTTCATGGGCTGTTTCCTCTTCTGCTCAGATATTGGCTACTGCTCAATATTATGAGAAAAGGGATAAAGAGGAAAAAGACAAGCAAGAGAAAAAGACTAAAGAATTAAAAACGAAGGTTCTTCTGCAACAGGCTTATCCTCCTTGTCCTGCTCAGCGCCAGTTTCAACAGCCTCCACAGTTTCAGAGGGTGTATCAAAAGCCTGAGCCTTTTATTCCGCGACCTTTATTAGGTCGTAACCAATGTGCCTATTGTAGAGAGGAGGGTCATTTCAAGAATACTTGCCCGGTTTTATTACAGCGTAATGGAGGACTATCTGCTCCACGAGGTCGTGGTATTTATCAATTAGCGCCCAGGGGTAGAGGTCGAGGTGCGTTGACCCAAGAACAGCGTTCCCTTCCCCCTCCAAATTCCACGAACTGCTTTGATCAACAAAATACTCAGTCTACCCAGTATTACAATGATGATTATCATGTTGAAGGCGAAAATGAAAGCCTTCACGCTAACCAGGACAGCCATAGACAAAGTGAGGGAGTTGTATCGATTCCAGTAGATCAGAGTGGACCTTATGTTAATGTCACTACAATGGGTGTTTCAGAGCCATTTCTTTTAGATACTGGTGCGATGAGAAGTTCTATCATTCACTCTAAACTCCCTGGGGCACCTTTGTCTGGCTCAACGAATGTATCAGTAGGATTTTCTGGTGCCCCAGTTCGTAACCCGGTCTCTAGCCCTCTGCCTATCTCAATTGGCCCTTATGATTTGGAAGCTCCTCTTCTTTTAACAACTCGTTGCGGAGAGAATCTGTTGGGTTTGGATTTATTGAAAAGATTGCATGCAACAATATATTGTTCTCCTTCTGGTGTGCATCTTACTTTGGGGCAGAAATTGACTTCTTCAATGTATTTGTCTAAAGATCAATTCCCACCTGAATTGCTCTCTCTTCCGGCAACGCTCTGGGCTACGGGACCAAATGATGTTGGTTGTCTTGAGATCCTGCCTTATGTTGTTACTCTCAAGCCCAATGCTAAATTGCCACGCATTCCTCAATACAGGATTTCCAATGAAGGTGAAAGAGCACTTTTGGATATCATTTATGATTTGATTCAGAAGGGTGTAATTGAGGAAACGAGAGGAAATGTATGCAATAGTCCTGTTCTTCCTGTTCTTAAACGCACTGATCCTTCTCAGCCTCCTGTTTATCGTTTTGTGATTGATCTTCGGGAAGTCAATAAAATTGTTGTACCACAGTTTCCTGTTGTCCCAGATATTACTGCCTTGTTAACTATGATACCTGCTTCAGCGGCTTGGTTTTCTGTTATTGATCTGAAAAATGCTTTCTTCAGCATTCCCATTGCCGAAGAGAGTAGGGATATTTTTGGTTTCTCTCTAGGAGGCCGAAGTTTCCGGTTCAAGCGTGCACCCCAAGGCTATTGTGAAAGCCCCTCCATTTATAGTCAAGCTCTGAAATGTCAGCTTGATGCTTTTCCTTTGCCCCCAGGTGCCACTCTTATTCAATATATGGATGATTTGTTGATTGCTGCTGATTCAGAGGATGTCTGCAAAAATGTGACTGTTGCACTGTTACGTCACTTGTCTGATCTTAATCATAAGGTTTCGCCTTCTAAACTACAATATGTCCGTCGAGAGGTTACCTACTTGGGTCATCTCTTATCAAAGGAGGGAAGGCGATTAACCCCAGAACGAATTCAAGCCATTGCGCAAATGTCTGTGCCATCCACGCAAAGAGAGGTGCGTGCCTTTCTGGGCATTACCTCTTATTGTAGGCAATGGATTCCAAATTTTTCTTTGTTGGCCAAGCCTCTGTTAGCACTCACTTTGAAAGACACACCCCAACCCCTTCCTTGGACTGACGAATGTCAGAAGAGTTTTACTGATTTACGTACTGCTCTGTGTTCTGCTCCTGTGTTGGGTACTCCAGATTACAGTAAGCCCTTCACGCTCTATGTCCATGAAAGAGAGGGTTGTGCGTTGTCAGTCTTAACACAACAATTTGGAGACAAACAGCGGCCATGTGCCTATTTTTCAGCTACATTAGACCCAGTAGCCAAGGCATTGCCTAGTTGTCTTAAAGCTACAGCAGCAGCAGCGATTTCTATTCGTCAGTCTGCTGGAGTGGTGCTAGATAATACTCTCATTGTTATGGTACCACATGCAGTGGATACCTTGCTAAATAGGACAAAAACACAACATCTTACAAGTGCTCGATAGATTTTCTGGATATGAGCTGACGCTCTTGGCTAGTCATGTGTACATCAAACGATGTAACATTTTAAACCCAGCCACACTGTTACCTCTTCCAGAAGAGAAAGATATTCAAGAACAACATGATTGTTTTCTCTGCACTGAGGAGGAAACAAAAGGAAGAATTGATTTGAAAAATACGCCGCTAGTGGATCCAGATGGATCCTGTGGGTGGATGGGTCTTGTTTCAAACTCCCAAATGGCGAGACAACTTCAGCTTATGCTGTTACCACCTTGTATACAATTGTGGAGACAGCACGCATCAGATATAATTCAGCTCAGGTGGCTGAACTGATAGCTTTGACCAGAGCGTGTGTGTTATCTAAAGGAAAGAGAGTGAATGTATATACCGACAGCCAGTATGCGTTCGGTGTGGCGCATAGCTTCGGTCGTTTGTGGAAGGAAAGAGGATTCCTTACCTCCCACGGTACTAAAATACAGCATGGTCAATTGGTAACTGATCTTCTTGAGTCAGTTGCTTTGCCTACCCAGATAGCAGTTGTGAAATGTAGTGCGCATAAGAAGATTACTGATGATGTTGGTCGCGGGAATGCTTTTGCGGACGAGGTAGCAAAAAAGGACAGCCAGAGATGCTACAAGTTGCATGTATGTTGCGGGCCCTGCGAATTGGGTCAGGGAAAGAGGGATGTGTGAGGACACAATAGAAAGTGTGAGATCGATTCAGGGAGATGCTACAGAGAAAGAGTTGAGAAAGTGGAAAGAGAGTACAGGAATGTTAGACGCAACAGGATGTTGGATAGAATTGTCAGGACACCAGCGTTGGTTGTTACCAGATGCCTATGTACTGCCTGTAGTTACTATAGCGCATGGTCCAGCCCACATCAGTGCAAAAGGAATATGTAAACTTCTGGCTCCAGTGTGGCTGAACGAAGGGATTCCAAAATGTGCAGATAATGTGGTGAAGCATTGTATCATTTGCTTGATGTACAATCCGGGAAAGGGAAACCCAACTCCGGCAGGTCATTTTGCTCCCCCAACATATCCTTTTGAGGTGTTGCAAATCGACTATATTCACATGGATCGATGTAACAATCTTAAATATGTTCTGGTGGTGGTATGTGCCTTTTCCAGATGGATAGAGGCTTACCCCCTGAAAGACAACACTGCTTTGTCCACTGCCAAGGTTCTTCTAAAAGAGTTCTTCCCTAGGTTTGGTTTGCAGCGCATTGTCTGGAGTGACAATGGAAGTGAATTTGTGGGCCAAATTATGAGAAAGGTGTGTGGCGGCCTTGGGATCGTCCAAAAGTTCCATGCGGCGAACCATCCCCAATCAGCGGGTTTGGTAGAGTGCTAAAACGGCACTCTCAAACTTAAGCTTGCAAAAGTAGTTGGCCCGATGCTTTACCTTTGGCTCTCCTGTCCATTAGAACAGCTGTACATTCTTGTTTGGGACTCAGCCCATACGAGGTTGTTTTCGGGCGCCCAGCTAATGTATGGGGAGTCCCTCGCCCTAAAAAGTACTCTGACATACAGTATCCAATGCTGATTGACTATTTACATGACCTCACCATTAAATTATGTGTTCTTCACCAACAGGTTCAAAACGCTTTACTAGAAGCCTCCACAGACCCAGGTCATTCTATCCAACCTGGAGACTGCGCCTGCGTGAAAAATTTTCAGAGGACAAAGAATTTGGAACCTCGCTGGAGGCCATCTCGACAAGTCCTCCTAACAACTCGCACAGCAGTAAAAGTCGAAGGGAAAAAGAACTGGATCCACGGCGTGCACTGCAAGAAAGTGCCCTTGCCCTTGCCTTTTGATCAGTGGGTTCATAAAGGTATAGGTGATTCTGAAGGAGAAAAAGTCCTCCGATTCATACCTTTCAGTAGTGCACACCTGGATGGACTCGATCGGAGAAAGAAGATGACGACATTCTACAGGAAGCCATACCTTCCCATCTCCGATTAAACACTACAGAGCCACAGACCCTATTTCAAGACCAAACTGTACCAACAAGGACTAGATACAATTTAAGACCTAGATTGGTCAAGGACACCTGAGATTTTCATCTCTTCTGCTACATTTTTATCATCTGTCCAGGTTGCAGGGTCATGGTAGGAGTCTTGGCTTGTGACCTGTATAGTGGCTAGGCCCCCAGGACTTGCAGTGTCATAGGATGGCTAATAATCACAGCCAAGTGAGTAAGGAAGATTGCCGTGAGCAACATTTTTAGAGGATGGATGTTAAATTAGGAAAGAAGGATAATAAGGAAGAGATGAGAAAGAAATATTGTAAAGTATTGTACAGTCGATGTGGCGTAACATTGTGTGTTTTTATGTTTTTGTGTATCTTATTGGCTTGTGTAGGTTGGGTTGTTCATGCTACGCAGCAAAAAGTTGTCCCTAATTCTATCTCTTTGCCTCTTCATTCTACTATCTCCCCACATCAATTATATACACTTCCCCAACATGAACTAATCAGGAGAACAGAATATTTTAATAATTCATTTATCCAATTTTTGCACCAACACCAATTGGTAATCAACACAACCGACTGTTGGGTGTGTGGACTTATGCCTCATACCACAGATAAAGGGATGCCATATTTAGTCCTTCCATTTTCTTATGAAGGTTCCGCTTGGGCTTATTTTGTAATATTTTCAAATGCATATCAGAGCCGATTTAGACGTCCAGTTGGTTTCTATGGTAGTAAGCCAGATTTTAGTCATAATTTTCTGATAAAGGGAATGGTAGCTATGACTAAAATTGTGGAGAATAATAAGGTTCCTGTTGATGAGAGACAATCATATACTAATTGGAACGTGACTCGTTACATTACTAGCCTTATTGATAAAACTTAACAGGGAAACTCTCCACCAAATTGGACTGTCCCTCATCAAGGTAATTTCTGTTTACAAATGAATAGCCAAACTACTGACACTGGACAAAGAAAAAGCTTTTGTTCCCATACATACATCTACACGTCTCAAAATTCACCGCCGTTAGTGCCATCCCAGGGCACATATTTTGTCTGCCACGATAGAGCTTACACGTGGCTACCAACGGATTTTTCAGGAACATGCTATATAGCTTTTCTTCTCCCTCCTACATACACTGCTCCTTCAGGCCATCATAGAAACAGATATGGCAGAGGGATTATTGATTCTAAAGACACGGCAGGACAAAAGGGAAGTGATTTCCTCAAAGGATTTCTTCCTTTTTGGGGCCCAATGGCCAACAGCAGAAACATGAGACAGCTGGTTCGTGTTGTTGAGACTACCATAGATATCACTATAGGAGCGTTGAGTAATCTCACAGCTGAACTTCAGGCGGACCGTCTCATGACTTTGCAGAACCGGATTGCACTAGATGTTATTCTTGCAGATCGTGGTGGAGTCTGTAAATTGATCGGATCTAGCTGTTGTATTTATATACCTGACGACGCCCCTACGGTATACCAAGCCATCTCCAAATTACATATGATCTCCGAATCGATCCATCAAGACGAAGGAGATTGGTCTTTATTGGGATGGTTTTGGGGATTACTGTCTAAATGGGAATGGAAGGCACTAACCTTCCTTGGAGTGGTTTTGGCCATCATTTTTTCCTGTTGTCTCTGTATGTAGTGTGGTCCCGCCATCTGCGGTCTTTGTGCCACTCTGTGTGTCCCAAGACCTGAGTCACAGAAAACAGAGAACATTAAAATGATGTTGCAGCAACAGCTTGACGACCTCATGGCTATTGACATTGATTCAGATTAACGTGAATCTGTGATGTTTTGCCTGAGTTATGGCAAAAGGAGGGTCTGAGGAAATTCGATTTTCGATCTCGCTTATATTCAGCCACCATTTTGTGTTCCACCGCCATTTTATGTTGCCCTCACTCAGGCAGCACAATGAACGAAGTTTTTTCTGCTGATCTCACTGCGACTTGTCAAAATAACCTCCTGCCTCTGTTTACAAGACTGATGTCAGGGACTGGCTGAGTCCACTAATCCCCGTCTGGTCCGACTGATCCCTGTTTCAACTATCTGTTGGTTTGCACCATTCTTTCCTGACTTTATCTTATCTTCTGGCCTTCGCTATTCTCTACTTGTATTCTCTCGTTTCACAACTGTCCTCCAAAGCATACAAATGTGTCCTGCCACCTACGAGTTGAGTTGTAGACCCAACCACTAATTAACTTTGTGGGGAGGGGTGACAAAAACAGTTGTAAGAGAGGTTTATTTGGGTTACTTGATATCTTGTTTTCAAACTTTTCTCATTGGTTATATCTTGTTTTCAAACTCTTCCCATTGGCTAAACATGTATGCATTGGGTGTGTTCTTGGTGAATCTATGTGCTATAAAAGATTGTGCGCCATGGAGTAAAGTGGCAGTCTCCTAAGAACATACCGGGTGTACTTCTGGGACAACTGTACTTAGCTGCAGCTAATAAACCTGATCTTCTACGCTCAACAGAGTGTCCTGTGTCTCTGTTCAACAAAGCAGGTGAACTCAGGAGATTAAGTCGTACCCTGCGCCGCCAGGCCTAATTCAGCCTGGTTCTTCACAACATTTAAGCACAAAAGTATGCATTTGTTTTTATTAATTAGAGTTTTGTATTGCGCGAACTAGACCCTAGACGTCGGGCATCAGAGCGCTTTACATGAGCACCAGTTTCGTTACATGAGGAAGCATTCATTTTTAGGTCTCGCCTGAGCCAGCACGCATGCGCTGGTCTTCGAGGCATTAAGTAAGGGCTTTTGAGCTCTGAACACACGCTCGTGCGTCTGCTTTTTTTTTTGAGCCCGCAATTGGCTTGTGCTTGCGTGTTTTTTAAAAACACTGCACGCAATTGGTGCAAGGTGGGTGATTGTCCCGCCTTGTTTGTCGGATGGCCTAGGGTCCTCGGGCGCGAGCTTCAACCTTATCTGCCTCCAGTTATCGCGTTGGCGGTAATTGGAAACAGATGGTGCTCGCTTTTATTTTTGTTCCCCGTAAGAATGAACCTCGTGGTAGCTATAACCCCGCAATTGGTAATAAACACTGCCTCGGGCTAAGTTTTAGTCTTTGAGAATGGAGACTACACCAGGCGTCACAGATTTGGCTGGATTTAGTTATTTTACTTTGGTGTTTTGTGTTTTTACTCTGCCCATTATGTTTTGTTTCGGAATTGGTGAATTCGCAATGAGTATTCATCCCGTCCCGTCTTTAAGGAGCCCATCTCTCTCTTGGTAGGCAGGGTTGCTGTGTGCCCACTTATGCCCCCCTCTTAGTGGCTTAACTGCTGGAGCTGCTTCTCTATACCGAAGTATGTACAGTCTTGAGCAGTGTTCTCCCTACCTAATTGTGTACAATCCTGAGCAGGCTTCTTTCTCCCTAACAAATTGTGCGAAATTCTGAATAGTTGTCACCCATCTAATTGTGCGCAATTCAAAGCAATGTTCTCCCTACCTGTGTACAATCCTGAGTAGTCTGCCCGCTATGTTAGGTGCATAATCCTGAGCAGTGAGCCCGCTATGTTAGGTGCACAATCCTGTGCAGTCAGTCTGCTATGTTAAGTGCACAATCCTGATACATCAGTTTGCTGTTTCGTGCACACTCCTGAGCAGTTCGCCCATAGTGTTCCATGCAGAATTTTGAGCAGTTAGCTCTTGTGGACAATCCAAGGGTACCACCTATGTTCAATGCACTGTCCTGACCAGTGAAGCCCCTCCCCTCCTCCACCCGGCCCCTATGCACAGTCCCGAGCAAGCACCTACTGTCTCGTTCATTGCTGATTCCTTAAAAGCCAATCCTCTCTCTCTATTTCTCTCTCTCTCTAAATCTCTCTCTCTCTCTAAATTTCGCTCTCTCTCTAAATCTCTCTCTAAATTGCTCTCTCTCTAAATCTCTCTCTCTCTAAATCTCTCTTTCTCTCTCTCTAAATCTCTCTCTCTCTCTCTAAATCTCTCTCTCTCTAAATCTCTCCCTCTCTAGATCTCTCTATCTCTCTAAATCTCTCTCGCTCTCTAAATCTCTCTCTCTATCTCTCTCTAAATCTCTCTCTCTCTCTCTATTTCTCTCTCTCTCTTTTTAAATCTCTTTTTAAATCTCTCTTTCTCTCTCTCTAAATCTCTCTTTCTCTCTCTCTCTCTCTAAATCCATCTCTCTCTAAATCTCTCTCTCTCTCTAAATCGCTCTCTCTCTAAGGGCCTTATGTAGGTAAATTACATTTACCGATTCTTAAATACCGAATTTTACCGATTCGGTATTTATGAATCGGTAAATGTAATGTAGGTAGAAAAATACCGAATCGGTAAGTGTCAGTATTTTAGAATCGGTATTTACCGATTCGGTAATGGCAACTGGCTTCCCATTCATTCCTATGGGCCTGGAGGCCCATAGGAATGAATGGGAAGCCAGTTGCCATTACCGATTCGGTAAATACCGATTCGGTAATGGGGGAGGCATCATCATGGGTGGCAGGGTGTCACATTGACACCCTGTTGCACCCCTGATTGGTCCATGTGTGCACATGTGGCGCACATACATGCCCTGTCTGCTACATTGCACACTTCAAAGTGCACAAAAATGCTTTTTCACACCTATTCGTCATTTACCACCAACGTTTAGTTGGTGGTAAATAACGAATCCCCACACCCACGACACACTCTCCCTACATTTCATTTCATGATTCGGTATTTACCGAATCGGTAAAATTACCGATTCGGTAATTTTACCGATTCGGTAAATTACCAAATCATGAAATGATCCCCCTACATAGCAAAAGCCTAAATACCGGTCGGTAACGGTATATTTACCGAAAATCGGCCGTTACCGACCGGTATTAGGCTTCCTACATGAGGCCCTAAATCTTTCTTTAAATCCTTCTCTCTAAATCTCTCTCTCTCTAGATCTGTCTCTCTCTCTCTAAATCTCTCTCTCTCTCTCTCTAAATCTCTCTCTCTCTCATTCGCGCTCTCTAAATCTCTCTCTGTCTCTAAATCTCTCTCTCTCGCTAAATCTCTTTCTCTCTCTCTTTCTAAATCTCTCTCTCTCTCTCTAAATCTCTCTCTCTCTCAATCTCTCTCTCTCTAAATCTCTCTCTCTAAATCTCTCTCTAAATCTCTCTCTCTAAATCTCTCTCTCTCTAAATCTCTCTCTCTAAATCTCGTTCTCTCTCTCTCTCTCTACATCTGTCCCTCTCTCTCTCTAAATATCTCTCTCTCTCATTCGCGCTCTCTAAATCTCTCTCTGTCTCTAAATCTCTCTCTGTCTCTAAATCTCTTTCTCTCTCTCTTTCTAAATCTCTCTCTCTCTCTCTCTTAATCTCTCTCTCTCTCTCTCTAAATCTCTCTCTCTCTAAATCTCTCCCTCTCTAAATCTCTCTCTCTCTAAATCTCTCTCTCTCTAAATCTCTCTCTCTCTTCTTCTATCTCTCTAAATCTCTCTCTCTAAATCTCTCTCTCTAAATCTCCCCCCCCCTCTTCTCAATTTTTCCTCCCCCTTTCGGCATTGTCTCACTTTCAAACTCATCCAGAATCTTTTATTATTTTCCAACTAGCGCTTTGAAACCCGCCGGGTGGAGTTCGCGCTTACCCACAAGTCCTCTCCCTCTACCCCGTTTCCCTCATTCGTTTTCTGTGGTAAGCGTTCAACCCGCAGAGCTACAAGGCGCTATATAAATGCAATAAAGATCCAGTCAATGAAAGATGGTTCACTCGGGGTGAGCGTTACTCAGCAGCAAAGCAGGCTGTAGCTCTCTTTCTCTGGCTGTCTCTCCAAATTCTCAGAGTCACAGGAACTACAATCTCAGAAGTGCAGAGTAAGACCCCATAGACACAGACAAGTAAGCACAGGAGAACGCGTCAGTGCAGAGTAAGACACCATAGACACAGACAAGTAAGCACTGGAGAACGCGTCATCGCCTTAAGGTGACAACAGCCTGACAGGAGCCGGACGCAAGGGTCGCTCCTTCGTAGCCACTTTGGGACTCTACTGATGCATAGGTATGTAGGTCTGCGCACCGGTAATGGAAGAAGGAAAAAGCATCTGCAATGCAATAGGTCTAAATACACTCCACATAATACCACACAGTGCCACATAATTATTTGCTACATAATTACATTGCACTCAATGCAACATACACTCCCACTACCACTCAGTGCCACATAACTACACGCCACATAATTACACTCTACTGAATGCAACATACACTCCACACAATACCACTCAGTGCCACATAATTATTTGCTAGATAATTACACTGCACTCAATGCAACATATGCTCCAAATAATACCACTCAGTGCCACAGAATTACACAGCACATAATTACACTCTACTGAATACAACATACACTCCCCATAATACCACTCAGTGCCACATAATTACACCCCACATAATTACACTCTATTCAATGCAACATAAATACTCTACACATAACACCACTCAGTGCCATATAATTACATGCCACATACTTATACTCTACTCAATGCAACATAAATACACTCCACATAATACCACACAATGCCACATAATTATATGCTACATAATTACATTGCACTCAATGCAACATACACTCCAATTACCACTCAGTGCCACATAATTACATGCCACATAATTACACTCTACTGAATGCAACATACACTTCACACAATACCACTCAGTGCAGGAAAAAGTTGCCAGCAGTGCAAGTACAAAAAAAGTAGAAGACATTTTTTATGTTAAAATCTTTTTTTAATCAGGTTTTTCAGTTGTACATAATGTTGTCTTCGTTTGTATAAAGATAACAAAAATGCTTCACACTTTTTAATATAACTTTTCAACATAATGCACAGCAGTAACAATGCTCTACAACATAGCCACACGTTCTGGCTAAACACATATGGTCCCATAGGCAAGACCTATTGGCTATGCCAATGCTTGTTTTGTTAGGCACGGGGAGATTCATTGTTTTGCCTCGAATCACAGGATGTTGAGCGTCGTTGCCGAGTCTCAAACCTGGTTCCTCAGCTTCGAGGTCGACAGCTCTAGCCGTAAGGCTACATTTTCTCCCAAATGTAATTCTAAAGCAACACTCTGAAGATCCATAAAATTGACTTTTGCAACCCGTCACCCAATCATACACAACTAATTCATCATGCACTAAGTCACACAAAGTGTGACATATTCAACTTATAGGAGGGTACTTGCCTTTCTTCCAAGAATGAAACACTTCATGCAAACAGACACAGAAAATCACCACACCAGTACATTGGAACTCACACTACAAATACAATCCAAAAACTTCACGGCCATAACCTAATTCCGAATGTTTGACCTTAAGGAATAACAGTTCCTTTATTACTGTGTACTAAACCTATGTTATCCTTTTCCTTGATAACATCAGAACAACAATAATATTTGGCATTCTCTTAAATAAAAAAAAATACAAGTTTTAAAAATATGAAGACATTTCAGCATACTGTTCAAAATTCTTGAAACTGTGTGTAATCTGAAAAAGCTGTTTAAAAGCATATTCCTCATAGCATATACTGAACTGCTGATCATAGTCTGCTGGATGGGGCACTGAGCAGCAAAGCTTCCTTGAAACCTTCTGAGGATCCACAGTCCTACCTCTACTTTGTTCTTTAGCATGTGAACTGCCCATTCTTCAGCTCTGCGTCCTGCTTGTAAGATCCTCTGTAGATGGTAGTGGTGGTGCACTCTTACAGGAACTGGCTTGAAGGTGTTTATAGTTGGGGTACGCTTGAACAACATGTATATCTGGACTGGCCTCAGTTGATGTCAACAGGACCATTTCAGTGAGGCATCTGGGATGGTGATCTTGTAGGTTAAACTCAAGTACATGTGACTGGTTCACAGAGGTTCTTCAATGGAGCATTAAGGGTTGGTGATAGTAACTGGATAGACTTTGTATCCAGGTGCACATGAGAGTTGCTGGTGCTCAACGTCTTCTCTCTGTGCAAGGTCTGACTCTTAGTGTAGATGACATAGTTTGCTAAGCAGCGAGTGACTGTCTCTGAATGCTTTCTGAGATACATCACATGCACCTTGACCATCACCGAAAGAAAAATCAGGCATGAACTCAAACCCTTGCTAGCCACTGACTCCCACAAGTAGTGCAATGCATTCTACAGCTTGTACCCAGCACCTGGAAATGGTAACTGGACATTGGGTCCCCTTCACTGGACATCACCAAGAAGCCCAATTGACATTGTTTAATTGTCAATTAAAGATTATGCACTTCATTCTTTGGGTGCTAGGTTCCTTGGGCAACTTTGGGTTTTATAGTAGGTATTTTGAACTTTGTAGCAGATGCACAAGACAAGTAGAATTCCCACTAAAACTAAATCACAGCTATCGATAAAATAATAGTTTAGTATTTGAAATGTACCTCTGGGCTTTTTCGAAATATCTCGATACTCCAGCAAAACTACTACTGTATGTTGGTGCTCAAAAACGTCCATGAAGATCCAAAGATCCAAGAGTCCTCCCAAATAGACTAACATGGACAATAGAATTCAATGTTAACTTGAATTTTAGTACTTAGCAATAAGAGCTATACATTTGTTTTGGGTTAGGTCTCAGACTCACAAAGTACAAGAAAGTTTTGTTTTTCACAGTGTATTATATATTCATGTGTGAATTAAAATTATTATGCCTAATTAAGATTTTTCATTTTTTAAGTAAAGAGTAGATTGGACCTTCACTTTATTACTTACTACTAACTTGACTAATTGTGAGAGTCTACCACTAAACTGCTTCCTTGTGTAAGCATTGGAGGCTCAGCCCTGCTACCATATGAGAGTCAAGTGCTAAATGAGAGAACATCTTAATTCATTTAAAACATTGTGGCCCCTGGATACCAGTGGTAAATGATTGTAGTTGCTACAATTAAGGGCTAGTAACCCCTGACCGCTGTGGGACCCCAAGAAAAGACTCAATGGATGCATGAACGCTGAAACTTAATTATCAATTTCTTTTAGTATTTTTTCTTCATAGGAAAGACCAACCATGCAATCCTGTATCCAACAACCGCTTTTATTCTTAGCAGTATACTCTTCTCTGTGGGAGCTCTTCTTATCTGGGGGTGGAGTTGGAGACATCAGTACCTTTTCCCCAGGGCCCTTTACTTCCTGTCCCTCACTACACATGTCCTCCAGCTGGGCTGAAATTTATCAGACCTGGCAAAATCTGACACCTTTGGGTCACAATTTATAGAACTCCAAATAGGCCCTGAAAAAAGGAAATACATGCACATTTTAGTGTTTAGTGTTCTGAAATTCGTATGTTCTGATAATTATTGGGCATTTGTCATCCGATAAATTTGGTCATGTTTGACCTTCTGAATTGTTTTCAAGGGAAAACAGCACAAGTGCAGTGTTAAAAGCCAAACTCCTATTTGTGATATGCCTGGTAAAAGGAGTTACCAAACATATTACATTTGCACTGCTATTCCTCCCTTGTCCGTTGTTCTGTCACTGCCCTCCATTACTTACCCTGCCCCCCTGCTCCCTCTTCTCCATGAGACGGGTATACGCAGACATGAGTGCTGTGCACACTGGGTCATTTGAAGCAATTTATATCTAACTGATGAGCCCTGCCTAGAGCGAAATCTGTCCTGGGTTGCTTGTGTTCCAGTTCAGAGAGGACCTGGGTGCCAGTTCAGGCTGAACTGATGCCATTGGAGCAGAGTCAATACTCATTAGCAGATGGCTCGGTCCAAATGGAGGTGGAATGGTGTACAAAGTTATGATGGACTGGGATACAGACCTAAGTGGGAGTGTCATGCCCAGATGTGGGTCCCGTTCATACTGTGTCACTGGAACCAAGCTATACCTAGGTTTTGAACCCTAACTATGGTGAAACCATTCCTAGGTTGCTTGTGTTCTGGTTCAGGAAGGACTTGGCCTGGCAGTTCGAGCTGGACTGCTCCCATTTGAGCAGAGTCAAGACTGATTTGTATATGGCTGGGTCTAAACTGAGGTGGTATGTTGTGCAAAATTACGATGGACTGGACCCCAAGTAAATACCGGTGACTGGGATTAATTGAAGCATTCCATCCTTCACTTTTTTGTATACTTTAGTGTGTCACCAAAGTGGGACGGGTAATCCCAGATGTGGGTCCCCTGCACACTGTTTTACTGGAAACAAGCTATGCCTGGCTGACGAGCCCTAACTAGGGCATCACCCATCCTGTGTTGCTTCTGTTACAGTTCAGGTAGGACCTGGCCTGGCAGTTTGGGCTGGACTTGTCTCATTGGAGCAGGATCAAGGCTGATTTGCATTTGGCTGGCTCCAAACTAAGATAGCATATTGTGCAAAATTACAAATGGACTGGTATGTGGCCCTGAGTAATTACCCATAGCTGAGTGTAATTCAAGCATTCCATCTATCACTTTTTTGTATACTTTAGTGTGTTGCTTTAGCCGGGGCGACGGTTATGCCCAGCTGTGGGTCCCATGCCAACTGTGTCACTGAAACCAAGCTATTCCTGGTAGATGAGCCCCAGCTAGGCTGAATCCAGTCCTGGGTTGCTTGCTTTCTGGTTCAGCAAGTCTGACAGTCCAGGTTGGACTATTCCCATTGGATCAGGGTGAAGCCTGAATTGTATATGGCTGGGTCTAAAGAGGTGGCATGGTATGCAAAATCCTGATGGACTAGGATGCCGCCCAAGTAATTACCAGTGGCTGTGATTAAATGAACCATTCCTTCTATAGCTTTTATGTATGCTTTATTGTGCCACCCCAAGTGGGACCTGTATACCCAGATGTGGATCTCGTGCTCACTGTGTCACTGGAACCAAGGTATACATTGCTGATGGGTACTAACTAAGGGTGGGCGTAGTTCGCGAAGTAGCACTTCGCGAAGCTACGCAAAGTGAAGTTCGCACTACGCGAGCTACGCGTAGCACTTCGCGAACTGCGAAGTAACATGTTCGCACTGTGCAAGATGTTGTTTTCAATGATTGCACAGTGCGGACAAGCAACCGGCACTGTGCAATCATTGAAAATGGCATCTTGCACAGTGCGAGCTGTAGTTTTCTGCTGCTCGAGTAGATTTTTCCTCGAGCTGCAGCTTTCTCAACGCGAACTGGTAGTTTCTCATCGCGAGCGGTCGCGAGCATACGCGACCCCTCGCAATGAGAAACCTGACCTTCTCGCGTTGGGAATCTCGCCGGGAGGTTTATTTTCCATGCTCGCGATCGCGAACAAGGAAAAAGTCTCGCCAGGATGTCATTTTGCTTGCTCGCGGTCGCCAACTTGACGTTGAGGACCGCGAGCAAGCAAAAAATGACCGCAGCACTACGCAACACTACGCTACGCGTGTTCGCACTGTGCTACGTGCAGTTCGCGTAGCGCGAAGTAGCGCGAACTTCGCAAACTACGCGAGCGTAGCGTAGTGCTTCGCCCAGGCCTAGTACTAACTAGGGGGAAACTAGTCATGGATTGCTTGTGCTCTTGTTAATGAAGGATCTGGCCTGGTGGTTCGAACTGGGCTGTTCCCATTGGAGCAGGGTCAAGACTGATTTGCATATGACTGGGTCCAAACTGACATGGTATGGTGAGCAAACTTACGATGGGCTGGGATGTGGTCTTGAGTAATTACCAGTGGTTGAGATTAATTCAAGCATTCCATCCATCAATTTTTTTGTACACTTTAGTGTGTTGCCCTGTTCTCCATGGGCATGCCCCTACATGGCCAGGTATATATTATTTCTCTTTTTATATTTGCGGTACCATGGTACTGGTGCCAGTACTGTGGTACTGAAAGGGACTAAACTGTGTGCTGTGCTACTAGATGTTTGATGCCCCAGCACCTGTCACCCAAACTATTTTGTGGGGGGGTTTTCAATGGAACGGGGGTTCCGTATGGCCCTTGGGATTCATGGTATGGACATTCTGCTCCCTTATGGACTTTAGAAAAAATGCTTTCTGTTAGTTGATGTGGCCAGCTAATCAAATTCCTTTGGTACTGTGGGACTGGCCCTTTTCCAACTGCACCGATAGGGCCCAAGGGAGAATAACGTCCACGAACCAACCAGAAGGCCCAATTTTTTTTTAAATGACAGTCCTGCAGGACTTCCCATACAACTAACTTTTTAACCCAATCATGACCATCCAGAACACCTGTTTAAACACATATTTTTCAAAAACGGTATAACAAATTTATACCAAATAATGAAAAGCATGCTTTGTGAGTAAAGTTTAAACTTTTTGCAAATTTTGGAGTAAATCCTGTGAGCCATTTTATCTGTAGCTGCTTTGAAGCATTCGGATGGAAATTAACATGGGCAGGGACAGTAATGAATGGCAGTGCCATAACAGGGATGAGCACAATGGACCACGGAGAGAGGAGCAGAGAACAAGGTTGCAGGGGGGCAAGGGCAGGAACGGAGGGTAGTTGCAGCACAACAAACCAAAGATGTTGCGGCCATCACATGGAGAACAAGGAGGGAGGGGAGAAAGGACTGAAATGGAGGACAGTTGCAGCAGATGGACAGAGGCAGCATAATGGACATGGGATGGAAGAGTCAAGGACATGAACACAGAGCGCAGGGGGGTGGGGAGTGGATCCCATGGAATGCCTCTTTGGGGCAGGGTAACGCATCACAACGATTTGCACTGCATTGTGTTACTCCAGAGCTATCAGCCCACTCAGGTTCATGCAAGGTGGCCTTCCACGGCTTGATAAATAGCATCTTGAGGGTTGCGTCGCTTTTGCACCACGTTTCGTGGTGCAAAAGTGACGCAACCCCTTGATAAATATGGCCCTTATTTTCCAGAAGCAGACTTTGATCCAGAGCAGTGAGAAAAGAGCCAAAAGTAGAAAGAAAGAGGAAGGTACTGATTGGAAAATAGAGACAATAGAGAAAACAAGGATGAAAGAATCTACGAGAGTGAGTGAAAGACAGGAAAAGCAGGATAGTGGAAAAAGAGGGATGTGGATCATGACTAGGCAGCCTTGTTATTCGGCAACCCTAAAAGTGGCCTACAGTGAAAAACGTTAGGACCCTGTACTTTTCATTTAGTTATTTTTTGGACATATTACTCCCTGGACGATTTACAGAGTGGAGTGAGAAGAACGGTGTGGCAGGATGTCCCTAAATGCAATAAGGTAGCCAGCATTTCATGGGCTATAGAGCAAGAAAGAAAATGGGCCCCATGGCCGCAGTGTGAATCATAAAATAAAGTAATAATCAAGGTTCAGTGGACCCCTCAGGCCTCTCTAGTCCCTGGCGTCACTGCGCCTGCTGCGCCAGTTGGCATTTTAACTAGGAAAAGGGAGACTCACAGGGTAGGAAGCAAAACTGCCATGTGATTAAACAAAAATAAATATTAATGTTAAGAAAACTATATTTACTATTTTGTGACTTTCGCTTAAAAAAATAATAAACATAAAGGAAGTTATGAAACATTTGAACTTCAACGTTTTTATAAGAAGTTTATTATAAGGTCCTTTTATACTTAAAGAACAGCTCATTCGGGAAATTTCTCGGGTAATTTCGAAACCGAAGCCGTCAGCAGAAGACCAATAACTCAGTGGTGGTGGCGAGATGTGATTTAATGCCTCTTCCAACCGCGCGTTGCCTAACAAGTATTTACTGCGCTGTTCTGGCGGCAGTAGTCCATTAAAGTTGGGTCGGCCAGCCGGCTCTATCACGGCGCTGGGAATAATTGCTTTTTACTGGCGCGTGATAATGTATCTCTTCCCATCAGGAGTGCCAGACAATGAAATATGACTAAAGAGAAACGAGCAACAGTTGGGCGGCGCGAGGGATTTGAAAGTAGTGTCATTCTTCTTTCTGTTAGAGCAGTGCTAGTAAAAAACGGGGCCATCACCTGACAATCATGCTGCCACCATCTTTATATACTATAATATTCAGACAAGTTGCAGCGCATGCCAAAAATTGGTGGGGGTTCATCCAGGGCCATTCTATTATTTCACAACTTCAGTGAAACGGCATCATTAAAATATGACATGGAATTGGGTTTTGAGTTTTAATTGAGCCTCACCTTCTGGGCAGTAATTGAGCCTAAGCTATTGGGCAGTATATGAGCCTGACCATTGAGTAGTAATTGAGCCTCACCTTCTGGGCAGTAATTGAGCCTAAGCTATTGGGCAGTATATGAGCCTGACCATTGAGTAGTAATTGAGCCTCACCTTCTGGGCAGTAATTGAGCCTAAGCTATTGGGCAGTATATGAGCCTGACCATTGAGTAGTAATTGAGCCTCACCTTCTGGGCAGTAATTGAGCCTAAGCTATTGGGCAGTATATGAGCCTGTCCATTGAGTAGTAATTGATCGTGACCTCCTGGGCAGTAATTGAACCTGACATGTAATCAATCTAATGTTTGTAAGTACTCACTCAACCTTTAAACACACTTTCAGAAAAGTTTGTTTATGAAGTAATATCATTTGCATACTAACCCCGCCCAATTGTAGCAATTGATGTTTGGCTGAGCACCCAACTAGTCTGAGTGTTTCACTGGGTCTTGTGGAGATGTTAACATAGATGTGAGTACATTGGTTGTGAATCCTCATTTGGGTTTCGTAGAGAAGGTCATTCATTCACGGAGGAACTATTAGGACAGAGCTGTAACTGGAGGCTCTCTCTCTTCTCAGCTGTTCATAGAGTGGAGTAAAAAGGATGTCTCCTCAACAAAAGTTTACTCAAAGGATAAGATGAGGAACATTTTCTAAGTGTTTCATTCTTCGCCAAAGAACTATTGCTCAGTAAATATCACAAGAAGGACCCTCTGCTCCTGATGTCAAGATAGAGCTCATCTTCCCAGCACCCATCCACTTCAGGGGAAATGGGAAGGCGGGATTGGTTCACCAGGCAATATTGTTTTGGATTTAATTGGATAGGCTCCTAATACTTTTTGAATGGTATCCTGGTACGCAAAGGGGAAGGGTCTCTCGTGAAAGTTGGACATATTGGAATGCAAAGTGACACAGCCATCATAAATAAAATACTGTCTTGTTTCTTTGTTAAAGAAATTTGGTAAGAAAAAGAGATGGAAGGCTGACTAGACACATTGGCTCTCTGGGGGGAAAAGATTTCTCAAAATGTAAAAATTCCTGCTCTTCCTACAATATTTTTCTCATGGCCCATGCGATCCTTTCTTAAGAAGGTGAATACCCCCTGTATAAAATAAAAACAGTATTCACATTGACACAGAGTGGGTGTTTCTGTAAAATTAACTTTAAAAACCCACGGATAAGCAAATGGACACCAATTCATGTTTGCCAAAGAAATAATAAATTGGGAGAATAACTAAAGTATGGTAAGAGAGTTCTTCAAAAGAGGTGGAAAGAAAGAGGTTTACGAATTAGAAATAATGCATTACCCCTGTTTTTATGCTATGTGCTGTCAACATTTTGTCCACTTTAGTATAAAAATCTCAACAGATCTAATATTAATTTTACCTTTTTAAGTCTTTCATACAGGCCCTGCCATGTCCTCCCTAGGCTTAGCTTGATACGCAAAGACATTTTGAATTTGTGGAATTAGGACATTCGATACACAGCAACAATCTTGTTGAAAATAATAATTCTTTGGACAGTTCCTTCAGCAGTAATGTGACTTTGTGGCGAATAAGTGAAGGAACGTCAAGTGAATTGACTTTGGGATGTACTGTGCGGTCATCCTTTGAGGGCCCCTATTGCCTGATTTTTGTTTTAACGTCTTTATATTGGCAATTATTTTTCATTTGCAAGCAGTAATAGCTTGTATGATAACATGCAATCAGTATAGTCTGTATCTTCACAGTGTAAATGATGGAACTTTTATGATTTCCATCTATCCTCTTATATATTCTGTTTTTGTTCATACTAGTTCGCAATTGTTCTCTTGGGCATTTGTCCATCTTATGCATTAAAATTATTGCAATCAGAAGGTGCTTCTTTATTCCATAGTCAAATGCAGCATAACATTCTTCAGAGGAGTCAGAGATACATTCGTTGTTTAAGGTATACATTGGTATTATGCAGTTTCTTATAATCATGTTGCTTCAATTAACACGTATCTCAGAACTTTTATTTTTTTGACTCTAAGAGAAAAAAAGAGAAGGGGAGCAGCAAGTAGGATGAAGCAGAATTCCTGAATAGGGAGGTATCAGGGGTATTGAGTAACCTTGTACATTTATTCTGCAAGGTGTGGTATGTCTAGTGTGGTGTGGCGAGCAGGGTGAGGTCACATGGCCAGGGAGTCTCTCTTTGTTATGTTTTTTTTTACGGTCTCAGTCCTATGTGGCCTTTCTTCCCTTTAGCTGTTTTGCATTTCACCTATGGGGTCTGTTAGCAACTCAACATCATCTTCATCCGTTGAGTCTGTATATATATCTGGTTCAGTTCTGTTGCCCTGTTCTGGGTGTTCCCACATTGTCAGTATTCCTGACCACAGATCCGCTATTGGGCGAAGTCTTACCCCTTTAGCATCTTTCCTTATCAAAGCTTTTTCCTCGGCTCTCGCCCATTGTGCTACATCTGTCTTCCACGTTTTTACCTTAGGGACCTATGCTGATTTCCAGTCTATCGATATTCGCCATTTGGCCTATCCCAGTGCCAGGTCTAGAAATCTAGTGCCTACTTTCTTGGGAGCCGGCCTTGAGTACAGCCCCAGGATACATGCCTCTAGGGTATGAGGGGAGTTTCGCCCTAGTGTAAGGTCTAAGACAGACTGTATCTCTTGCCAGTAAGGTTGTAGGTGTGCACATTCCTACACCATATGTGTGAAGTCTCCGCTTCTATATGTCTACATCAGGGACAAAGGCGAGGTTCACCACCATATGTGTGGTGTCATGTAGGTCATGTGTACATAACTGAATTGGTTATACTTTAATCTGGTATTTCTGGATATCCTTTTGGGAGATGCTAGCCCTTTTGCCATTCTGAATCTGATAATTCTCGTTTAAGGGCTCGTTCCCAACCGGCCGTAGCACAGTTAATGGACTTTGGGTCATGCTTACTAGGGACCTATAAAACCAAGTCTCCAGATGTGTCGTGGCTTCCATCGATACCGGGAAAACAGGTTAATGAGAGGGTCTGAGGGATCACACAACCAGTCTGGACAAGTCCCCCTACTGACAATGTCTCAACAAAAAAGTCCAGAGGTAAAGAAAACACAAAAACAACACACAAACAAGGGGCTCAAAATGTCTGAGTGCAACTAAACTAAAGCCAAGCTAAACTAACAAAGTCCTATAAAAGAGGACATAATCCCATCACCCACCGTGGTGGCATGCTTCATCATATGGGATCTCCTCTCAACCAAACCTGGTTTGGCTGAGGAGCTACTACTCCCAGTGTGAAACTACGGGAGGAGCTCGCGGATGTTTTAATCTACGCTGATGGAAGATGATCTCCTAAAGATCGATGAAGCTGTCCTAAGTGAGGTGAATATAAGCAGTGCAGTGTAAAGCAAGTGAGTTAAAATTGACTACAGGAACCCAAATGACTTTAATAATGATTATCCCTGTGTCAACGTTAAAAACAAGGTAATAGCGCGGACTGGCACAATGACCAAACGCACTAACAAAACCAAAAGACGGTCTACATGTTTCAGCCTGTACAGATCAGAGCATTTAAGATCTAGGCTTTCATCAGTTCCATTACAACACAAACTACTGCACCTACACCGAAGTGCATGAAGCTACAGTTGGTGCTAGTACTTGGAAAAAGATAGGCCGATACACCAACCTTATACCGCAGGATCAGATATCTTAGTCTAAAGTATCCTGTCAGTCACAGTGGTAAGTACCTGTGTAAATAAAACAAAGCAATCAAAACATGGCTCGGCAGTGTAAGAAGAGCAGACAAACCACAAGCCCGAGTGGACTCAGACTATCGGACAGTAAAGTCTCAGTCTTACCCGTAATGAAATCGGGACTACGCCTACCGCTCCTGGTAACAACTCAGGGAGTGAGACACCGCTCTGTGAAAACAATAAATAAAAAACAGCGTATAGTGTAGCGAACACAAACCAACTTAACAGATAACACATCACATGAACGATGGTTGTTGATGTTGAAGGAGGATCTAATGGATAGACTATCCATCTCCTTTCAACCGTCAAATGTAACTTTATGAAATTGTAAGGTAGATTCCAAGAGGCCAAAACTTCAAGCCCTTCACAACCAAAGGTCTAGAAATCGATCGGTCTTAACCTGTCGGTGCTGGGAGAAATCCCTCAAACAAAGTGTAGGACTTCTAAGTCAAACATGCCTACATCCCGTTACCCTAGTGAAGAGCAACGCGACCATTGGTAGGCTAAAGAGTGATGTCGATGTAATACAGGAACAGCCAACCGGCTAGCAAACTATGTCACAGATGAAAACTTGCAACCGGACTGGGTTAAATCATCCGGGCAATGCACGGATAATGCAGGGCATGCACCATGTGGGGTATGTTATTATTAAGAGACCTCATGTCGTAATACTCGCGTGCAAAGTACGCCTGAGACACATATATAGACTAGCAACCCCCGCTAGATAAATAACTCTCAAGGCGAGGGAGTACCCCGCAAGACTGAGAGTGCCTGAGAGGTGTCAAATCACTTTAACGTTCCCAAAATGCATGAATAACGTAGTACTCGTGTGCAGAGTGCGCCCGAGACACATGTATAGACTGCCCCCCCCCCCCGCAACACAAGATAAGTAACTCTCAAGGCGAGGGAGTACCCAACAGACTAAGAGTGCCTAAGGGGTGTCAGTTCACTGTAACGTTCCCAAAATGCATGAAGCCAGCATCGGCGAAAAAGTACAGTGGCCAACGTAAATTGAGAGTCTCCTACCTTTCCGGCGTTGCCCCGGGCCTCCTTCCTGAGTGCTAGTGGCGGCCCAGGACTATCGCCGCTTCTGAATTAAAAACCGGCAGCTAGGGCTCGAAACGTCAACGCGCGCTGTCGGTGACGATCGACTGCGCATGAATGATGACGTATCTGACCCCCAAGGTAGTATGGGTCATGTAGTTCTCTGAGGACGCTCTATGAAGAGGCTTAATGTAAACCGCGGCGTGCACTACATAACCAAGCCTAGACTGTAATCTGCGAACGATCTCAACAGAACAACCAGAAACATGATCCGCCAGCCTAGTGTTTAGGATGCCTCATCAAGCGTGTCAAGGGGCTACAAGAACCAAATGACCAATAACTCCTGGCAAGTCTAGAGTACTGGTGCAGTGTACTTCTAACCCAAGGTGGTGTATAGGAACCCCTGCTAAAGGCTGCACCCAGCTAGGGTACAGAAAGCGAAGGGGGGAATTAAGCAATAGCTTCGATGCTGTACCTGGAATATAAAGTATGCCCCTAAACAAAGGGTCTTGCAAACAAAAGAAGGAGTATGCCCTCTGAGGTCAAATGATACCTCCAAGTTTAAGAGAGGTGTACTGAAAGGGACAATCCTTTTGTTGAAGACCCCTCACTCACCAACCTGGTTGGTGACATGCTTCATCATCGGGGTCCCACCCAGAGGCCGAGTGCCATCTGGGTGTGCTGCGACACCTGAGTTACAGTGGAGCTGGTGTTATTTGTGTGTGCAAGTGATTGTAGTGTATTAAAATTTGGTCAAGTATTTAACTCTGTAAAAAAAGGTTTTTAATCATAGAGCACTTGATCAATGTTAAAAAAGTCAATGGGGATACCCTATAGGGTTAAATTGGCCCGTGGTATCTATTAATAAAGTGTGAAGTGGGTGAGAAAAAATATATATATATGTGTAGTTGGTCATATATATGAAAAGGTCAGGTCTACATGTTTCAACCCTGGTGGAGAAAGTCTCCGGGTTTTCTTCAGGACCGTAAGTGATGGTGCTAACCAGGGTGGTGTACACGCACTAAGGTGTACCCTGCCCTTGGTTAGTGGTAAAAAAATCCTACTGAGAATCCAGTTGGAATAAAACCTGTGGAGGAAAACAGAAATGAAATATACTTTTTATTTGTATTCTGTAAAGCATTGCTGATTTCAGGTACCTCTCAGTCACTAGAAAGTGATACTATGCCGTGGTTGTGAAGTTTTATCGGCTAATCCAGTCATCCATTTTGTGGTGAAAATAGTGTATATGTGCTCCATTTGTGGAATATGATTTGCATCCATCAAAAGTGCGCTTACACCTTGCTCCAATCATACACTGTTGTGACCAACAGGTGAGAGAGTGCATTCGCTCGGTAACTTACCGGGGTGCACGTGAATGGCGTTGTGACAATCAGGTGACTAACATCTAACATTCGTGTAGTCACTCCGTGTGTCCACAAATAGTCGTACAGGTGATTGTGTGCACTTATACGATACTTTGTGTGGCGTACGTAACTAGCGGCGAGTGATCAAGTGAAAATCACAAATGTCATTCGTCACCAGTGAAAACGCACCGTGCCAGTATTCAATTTATACCGACGACTGGTTAAAACAAGGTTACAACTGACTAGCATACTCAACACGACAACACTCCTGAAACAACCGTGCATGGGGCGAGAAAAAAGAAATGAAATTCCAAGGTTGGGCTTACTGGTAATGCGGGAAAAAGATGCCTCGAAAGTGTCGAGAGCACGGACAGAAAATTCACCTTCAATCTGCCGGGGAAAAGGTGTAGAACATAAGTAGACCGAAAGATCGATCCTGAGCGATGCGTGGTGCCCACCCACGAGAAGTCCATATTTACTTACTTGGTGAAAAGGAAGATCAGCTATTATGCCTACAACCGTGTCCCGCCACCGCGTCCCGAGAAATGCCCGGGATGCGGAGAGGAACCGGTGGGGCGTGTCAAGTACTTCCTGGTTGTCCGCGATAGGCTGGGAGTCAGCCAATAGCAACATTGGTTCCCCTATACGGGCCAGTCGATGGAGGCGTAAGTGACAGCCTAGGACCGGTTAAAAGTCGAAGAGCGGCATAGGCTCAATCTGAGGGGTGTGTGTTTGTTTATTAGACTCCATGAAACTACACGCATAAGGCGGTAGGGCGTGTCGAGTCCGTGATAGGCTAAGATTAAACAAAAGCCCAATGGATAGGGGCGAATGTGGCAGCCTAAGGTCGGTTGAGAGTGGCAGAGAGAAATAGGCTCAAAAGAGGGGGGTGTGTGATCCGCTCTATGAAAGCACACGCATAAGGCGGTAAGCTAACATCTAATGTTATATTAATGGAAAGCTTAGCGTCAGTATTAAGCTAAGGAAGGAATTGAAAATAATCCTCTCAAAGGGGACATATAAGTTGGTACACAGTAAGGTAATAGTAGGTGTCAATACCAGGCATACCTATCCTGATTTTTAACCCACACAAGACAACAGATATATCTATCATACTAAAATCAAACAATCCAGTATTTTTGATCCAGTATGTTTCTTTGGGGGACAGAACTGGTTTTTTGGATGGAAAAGTGTTAATTCTGTGCCAAAGGAAAGGTCATCTATTTGGAAAGAACTGAGTTCCATGGGATATTATCGTTCAGCCCTTTCTTGTGAGTGGAAAGTCTGTACACCCAACGTTGCTCTTTTTCAAAAAGTCTTTCTTGTGATTTTTCTCCTGCTGTAATCTGTTCAATGACAGTCCATTTCAGATCGTTAGTTGTATGACCAGTTAGTAGGAAATGTTCTGTTAGTTTGGTCATTGTTTTTTTGCATCTGATTGTGCTGCGATGCTCGCAGATTCTTTGTTTGATTTTTCTGGTTGTCATACCCACGTATTGTAGTTTACAAGGGCACATGATTAGGTATACTACATTTGTACTATTGCAGTTTGTGTGAGCTCTCAAGGTCCATATTTTTCCTGGTTCCAGGTTTAGGGTTTTGGTGTTCTCTGTGAGATGACATACACTGCAATTGCCACATTTGTAATGACCGATGATACCAGGTAGACCCCATGCATTCAGAACAGTTGGTTGCTTTTGCAGATCTGTCGTTCTTGGGCGTGTATTCACCAGAGTGTCTTTTAGGCTCCTGGCTTTCTTGTAGGAAAACAAAGGTTTTTCCCAATTGAAGATCCCTGTATTGAGGATTTTCCAATGTTTATTGACCGATTTGGTTACTTGGTTTGAAGCACTATTATATGTGGTTACACAAGTTAGAGGTGTGGTGCCTTCTTTCGGAGGTCTAATTTCCAAAAGTGCCGCTCTAGGTTGATTGCGCGCTCTTTTTTCGCATTTGTTGAGGATCTTCTCCGGATAGCCTTTTGATTCAAGTTTCTTAGTTAAGTCAAGGGCTTGTTTTTTAAAGTCATTGATTTTACTGCAATTTCGTCGCAGTCTTAAATACTGGCCATACGGGAGATTCTCTCTCAAAGGCCTAGGGTGAAAGCTTTCAAATCTCAATAGATTATTTTTTGCTGTAGGTTTATAGTGGGTTATTGTCTCCAGGCGGTCCTTTTCTTTCGTGATCTCAACATCTAGAAAGACCATGGTGTTTCTATCTGTGGTGTGGGTGAATCTTAGGTTCTGGTCACAGGTGTTGATCCACTGACAGAACTCCACTAGGATGTTTTCTGGTCCTTGCCAAATTGCAAGGACATCGTCAATGTAACGTTTCCAAAAAGAGATGTATTTGAGGAAAGGATTCTGCTCGGTGAATATGAATTTCTTCTCGAAATTGAACACGTAGAGGCCCGCTACGCTCGGCGCAAATGTACTTCCCATAGAAGTACCCCCTATCTGCAAATAGAGGGTACCCTCAAATTCAAAGAAGTTTTTCTTTAGTGCTAGACTAGCACACTCCAAAATAAAGTTCTTAGGTGTTCGGTATGTCCAATTAGTAGTGTCAAGGGTATTCCTGAGTACTTCAATGGTATCATCCTGAGGAATGCTTGTGTATAAGCTCTCGATGTCAAAGCTTACTAGAATTGTTGTATCGTTGACTCTGATTTCTTCCAGAAGTCGAAGTAGACTCTTGGTATCTTGAAGGTATGTTGATGTGTTTTGTACAATGGGTTTCAGAAAAACATCGCAAAACTGGGATAGAGGCTCAAGGAGAGAACCTATACCCGAGACAATTGGTCTGCCTGGAGGGGGTAGCTTATTTTTATGCATTTTAGGCAATGTATAAAAATACGGAATTTTTCCTTCACTGCCAGTGAGGAACATGGCCTCTTGTTTAGAGATGTCGCCTTGAGTTTCTGCTTCTTCAATTAGAGTTGCTATTTCTTGTCTTAGACTCCCAGAAGGATCATTGGCGATTTTTTTGTAATTCCTTGCATCCGACAGTAGTCTCAGACATTCTTCGCAATAGGCTTCCTTGTCTTGAATCACTATCCCCCCTCCTTTGTCCGCCGGTTTTATGACGATGGTCTCACAGTTCTTGAGGCTTTCAAGAGCTAAATGTTCTGCCTTGCTGATGTTTTGAAACGGTTGTTGTGGTTTAATGTTTTCAATGTCATTAAACACTGCCTGTTCAAAAGTCGAGACCTCAATTGGGACAGTATGGGGGGGAGGAGTGAATGTTGACCTGGGTCGTAGGCCTGTTTCATTAGGATCAGCTTCTTGTGATCTTTCCCCTTGTTTTTCAAAGTAAGCTTTTAGTTTTAACTTGCGGAAGAAACTGGCCAGTTCACAATGAAGTTGAAACTTATCTAATCTCGCAGTGGGGACAAAGCCAAGACCTTTGTTCAGGACATTTTCTTCCATAGTAGTGAGTGGTCTACTCGCTAAGTTAATTACTAGGTTCGGCTGTTGCTTGGTCCTGCTTTCGCTTCCAGGGTTCTGCTCCGTGTGTTGGGGCCTGTTGGGTCCTCGTCTTCCCAATGGACTTGATTCGTCCCTCTTCTTCGGCCTCTTCCCCTCCTGCCCCTGCCTAAACAAAGGGTACCAGCCCCACTTACTCATGTCCCAATGTGGCGGCATTCCCAATATTGGCAGAGTCAGAAAAGTGTAAGAAGGGCCAACAACTCACAGCAAAAAGATCACTAGCTCCAAACCACACATATTGTGAATACGTGCACCGGAGACCGCGGCTTACGACTTCAGCATAGGGGCAGTGTTAATCAAACTTGAACCCTCTGGGTGAAACAGGACCAACTAGTCACCAACCAACTACAGGGTTGACCAAGGTATAGAGTCATTAAGGCCGTGCAGGTCAGTCTGGAGCTTAAACACCCAACGTTGCTCTATTCTGAAAAGAAATTTTGCCACATCTACAACATGCGTGGGAATGAAGGGTTGTTCTAAGACAGTCCAGACAAGCTGATCAGGGCCATGGTTGTTGTCAAGAAAATGGTTGGTCAATCTCGTAGAGGCTTTCTTGCAGCGGATGGTGCTTTTGTGTTCCATAATACGCTGTTTGACTTTGCGTGTGGTCATCCCTACATATTGCTTATTACAGGGGCAGGTAATCAAATAAACCACCTTTTCACTGTTGCAATTAGTGTGGCGGAGCTGTCTCCAGGGTTTCGGAAGTCCAACCTCAATCTCATGGGTGTGTTTGGTCTGGGCACACACCGCACATCCCCCACAAGGATAGTATCCCTTAACCGGTGGGAGGCCCCAAAGGGATCCTGACAAAGTAGATGGTGTACTACGTGGTCTGGTATGAACCACAGCGTCACGTAAGTTGGTGCCTCTTTTAAATGAAAACAGAGGAAAAGGCAGTTTCTCATTGCCACTGTTCAGAATCCGCCAGTGCTTCCGCACAATTTTCTGTATATGGTTGGAAGATGTACTAAAGGTATTCACAAATGTCAATCTGTCCTGAGATGTTTTGGGAACAGAGACCTCCAGCAGAGCGTCACGGTTATTATTAGCCGCTCATTTGTAGGATTGCTTGATAAGCCTAGTGGGATAGTTCCTAGACTTCAAATTCTGCGGGAGGACTTTAGCGTGTTTGTTAAAGGTTTCGTTTGTGGAACAATTACGTCTCAGTCACAGAAACTGGCCGAAAGGCAGGCCAGTTCTAAGTCCCTTAGGATGGAAGCTGTTGAATTTCAGTAATGAATTCCTTGCCATAGGCTTGGTATATAATTCACTCGCCAAGCCACCTCCTGTCGGAAAAATCCACAGATCTAAGAAGGCCAATCTCAATTTGCTGAATTCAACAGTGAAATTCAAAAAGACGTTTTGGTCATTGAGCCAATTGTGAAAAGCTGTGAGGGAGACCACGTCTCCTCTCCATATGACCAAAACGTCGTCAATATAACGTTTCCATACTTTGATGGAATCCAGAAAGGGATTGGAAGGAGACAGGACATGGTTCTGTTCAAACAAATGGACATACAAATTCGCCAGGCTGGGGGCAAAAACACTGCCCATCGAAGTACCGGATGTTTGTAGGTAGAGCCGGTCTTCGAACTTGAAGAAGTTCTCTGTCATGGCCAGCCTGGCACATTCCATAATGAAGGGAACCGGGGAGCTCAAGGGCTCTGTGATGTGATGTTATCCAACAGTACTCTGATTGCTTCGAGAGTGTCCAATTGCGGAATACACGTGTACAATGACTCTACATCAAAACTAACGAGGTAGTCAGTTTCAGTGTTGAAATCAATCCCAGGGAGGATGTTCAAAATGTCCTTAGTGTCTTGTAAGAATGTTGGCATGGTTCTCACCAACGGTCTCAAAAACACATCAACGAAGGTGGACAGAGGTTCCAACAGTGAACCAATACCCGAGATAATGGGTCTACCAGGAGGTGGGCGCTGTGCCTTATGCACCTTGGGCAAGGTGTAAAAATAGGGAGTGACAGGGTGAGCAGTCACCAGATAGTCAGCCTCACGAATGGAAATCCAACCCTCAAGTTTGGCTTCAGAAACCAGCTCACCGATTTCTCTTTGGAGTCTCTCAGTAGGGTCAGAGCTTAACAGTCTGTAAAAGTTTTCATTGTTCAGCTGTCGTAAACATTCTGCCTGATAGTCAGTCATATTGAGGATGACAATAGCCCCGCCTTTGTCGGCGGGCTTGATGATAATAGACAGATTTTTCGATAACTACTCAACCGCCTTCTTGTCGATGTTAGAGAGGTTATGGTAGTAGTTATTCGTACTCATGTCGATCTTCGAGACTTCTGTGGAAACTGCTGCCTCAAACGCTAAGACCAACGGGGGTACAGAATTGGCAGGTGGCAAAAAAGTAGATTTGTTCCGTAACCCGCTATCAGTTAACTCTTCAGATTGGGAGACGGTGTCACAGATTTTGTCTTTGAAAAAGAATCGTAGTCTAATCTTGCGAAAAAATCTAGCCAATTCGCATTGGATTAGAAAAGGATCACCTGAATTGGTAGGGACAAAACCAAGCCCCTTGTTCAGAACATTAGTCTCTGGGGCAGTCAAGGTGTAAGAGCTCAAGTTGACAATCAATTTTTGCTGGGTCCTGCTGCTTGAGGTCCCTTCGTCATGCTGCGAAGACTCCGTGGAGAGGGCGGAGGGCTGAAGTGGACTCGTGTTTGACCCTGCTGTCCTTTCCTTCTGCCCCTGGTTCTGCCGCGACCCTGTCCTAAAAAAGGCTGTTGTTGGAAAAATTGGGGGGGAGGGTTAAAGGGCATCATTTGTGGATGGAATGGTGCATTCGGGAATTGCCACGGAGCTGGATTCCACCATTGTGTATGTGGATTTCCCTGCCAATTGCGTCGATAGCCCTGTCTGCCTCTCCCTCGATTATGTGCTGTAGGATGTTCATTACAATCGGAGTCACTGGACCAGTCTTCCGACCCAGATGTGGAATAATTGGAACCATACTTTCTGCCCTTTTTGTTAAATTCAGGGGCGACATAATTTTCTTGAGTGTATGGATAAATTCTCTCAAAAGAAAATTTCGCCAAGTCTTTTTTGAACTTATCAATTTTAGAAGCCAAGATAGAATCTTTCAAATCTTTGGTGGTTTTGTTGGTTTCGTCTAGATTCTTTTTAAAGACCGAGTTGGAGAGGGTGGTTTTAATCTGGCCCAGTTGGATCTCTATCAAGACATTGTCAGCTATACGTTTCGCCGTGCTGATGATCAAAATCAACCAGTCCCGCGTACAGCGCCAGGCTATGAGGGACCAGTCTTTGAGAAACACTTTGTCCTGTAGAAAAAGGCGCGGAGTATTGGTTACTATGAGCCCTGTGGGTGCACAGTTGGCCCGGAGGTACTCCGTCATTATGGCGCCATGAATCCCTGTGCGGGTCCAAGATACCACCAGCTGCAAAACGTCATGTGTCGAGGGTTCTGTCCCCCCCCCCCCATAGCCCCTGAAATACCCAGGATATTGCTTCATACATGAGAAACTAGCCGGGGGGTAACTGGTAGCAGTCCATTAGGTCCTCCATAGGGAGCAGTGCACCTTGTCTCCAACTGTGATCAGTCTGCCCTCTGTCCAGGCAGATAAGTGCCCTTGTGTAAAGTAAGTGAGGGGGTCGCCATGTGGCAGTCCTGCTATGGGTAATGCTGGTGCATACAAAGTCGTTCCCACAGTTTTCAGCACACATCTGCGCCAGTATTTTGGAGCCGTTGCCAACAATATCCCAGGTTTGGGGATCACTATGGAAGGATTAAGTAGTTTAGCTGTCAAAAGGTCAATTTGTGCCACCTGTCCCATCTGTCTTATCTCTCCTTGATTGACCCCGTCTAACTACAATGAATTCCACTGAAGGTGCAAAGCTAAAAAGTATAGTTCAAAGTTTGGAACCCCAAGACCTCCCTCTTCAATGGAAAGTCTAAGTGTTACCAGCATCACATTATGGCAATTCCCATCCACGATCAGGTCTTGCAGCAAAATATCTAGTTGCTTAAACCAGGAAGCTGACATGTTCGCAAAAAAAAGGCATGTTTGTAAAAAAATTCAGAAGGCTCAGTAACATCACCATTTTGGGGATCGATATCCGAGCCATAATGGGTAGTTTCAGTAATCGCCGAAAGGGTACACTTGATTTCAGAGAACGTAATGCTCCCCCCATGTTACATTCTCACAGGTCTTCTGTCAAAATAAATATCCGTATTCCTAAGTACTTAAAGGAAATGGGGTACCAAGTCAGGTCTAATAGCAATTCCAGATTGCATTTTGGATTTATTAACCTGATACTAGTTCAAAGCGTCGTAACTGTTCCATGGCTTTAGGGATGCCCTCTGTCCCGTCTCTGAAATACAGGAGAATATCGACGGCATATAACAAAATAATATGCTCTCGTCCCTCGACCACCAGCCACTGCCCACCTGTCAGAAAAGTTCTGTAAGGGGCTCAATTTCTAAGGCAAGCAAGAGCAGGGAGAGGGGACACTCCTGCCTTGTACCCCTATTAACTTGATATTTCTGTGATATCGTGGTACCTGTTCTAACTCTTGCTGTCGAAGCTGTGTATAATAACCTGACCCATTTGATCCAATAGTCACCCAAGCCCATTTGTTTAATCACTGCAACCAGGAAATCCCATCGAACCGTGTCAAAGGCTTTCTCAAGATCCACCGACATCAGCATCACTTTTTGATCAACTTGTATTACCGGCTGGTAGATTACATGATAAAGCCTCCTGAGGTATAGGGAAGTACTGCGTTTAGGGATAAACCCATTTTGGTCTGCATGTACCAGCTCTTTCATATGTAGAAGAAGTATTAGGGCTAATATCTTACTGAGGATTGTAAAGTCTAGGTATAGCATGGAAAAGGGACAAAATTCAGTGATTTTGGCTCCTTGCTCTTTGCTTTTAGGTAGGTACCGCATCTCTGGTGGTTTCTGGGAGGGTTCCCAATCACCAGGACTCAGCATATAGTTGTTCGAGGCAGGGGGGCCAGGGTCCCAAGGTATGTTGTATAAAAATCAGTTGGGAGGCCGTCTGGGCCTGGCGTTTTACCTATTGCCATCCCCTTTGCTGCTGTATGGATTTCATGGGTGGTGACAGGAGCACCTAATGCTTTACACTGCTCACTAGCCAACTGTTTCAAAGGTATTTGCATCAAATAAGTGTCTAATTTTTCCTCTGAAAGATAAGAGGGCTCTGCATACAAAGACGTGTAATAGTTGCAAAATTCCTGATTAATCAGTGCGGGGGAGTGTAGGGGTTGGCCGTCTTGGGTCTGTATCCTAGTGATGGGGGCACATCTGGACTCTAGTCTGATGCGCCACGCTAACAGCCATCCTGCTTTGCCTTCTTTTTCGTGTGTTTTCGTTATGTATTGTTTGTAGTCGTAGGATCGTAATTTCTATAAGATGTTGTTGTATTTCTTCCTTGCGTCTCCTGCTTCTGTTAGGGACTCTTGTTGCATACCAGTCGTGTTATCTAATATGCCAAATTTCTTTCCAGAGCTTGTAAATCTTTATGTAGCTCTGCTTGGATTCCTACTGTCTGGCCAATACATTGCCCTCTCGTCACTACCTTAAAGGCTTCCCACTCAAGTAGTCTCGTAGACGCCGATCCTTGATTATTAAGAAAGTAATCGGAAACCACCCCTGCTATCGAGTTTCAGTAGCATGCATCTTCTAGCGAGGCTGGGTTAAGCTGCCACATCGGGGCAGGTGGTCGCTCCCCTATGGGGGTAAATTGCAACAGTATTGGACTGTTGTCTGAAATAGTTCTCTTCATGTATTCGGTCTGTGTTATACGCTGGGTCAATTCATGGGAGCATAAAAAGTGATCTATTCTAGTATGTAGGTTGTGTACATGTGAAAAATAGGAGAAAGTGCGGTCCGTGCTGGGTTGTGTCCGCCAGACATCTATCACTCCCTAGTGTTCAATCCAGTCTCATAAGCCACTCAGACAGATTTATGTCTAGCACACAATTAAAATTGCCTCCCTATAGGAAAGTATCTGGGGGTGCACTCACCATGTGTGTAGAGAGTGAATGGAGGAAAGCTAGCTGGTCTTGGTTGGGGGCATAAATGTTCCACATAATCTGCCTTCTATTAAAACATATTTGCCACCTTTGTCTATGACAGAGTGGATTAATTCCAATGGTGTCCCGGCTTTTACACATACCGAGGTCCCCCTCGCATACGCCGAGTAGGGTGTAGCATAGAGTTGGCCTCGCCATCTCCATCTCAGTCTATCTATCTCAGACCCTGCCAAGTGTGTTTCCTGGAGCAAGGCCAACTGGACCCCTCTACCTCTGAGATACCTATGGAGATTGTGCCTTTTAGAAGGGGATCCCATTCCCTTGACATTCCAGGACATAAAGGTGACCTTTAGTGTCGAATTAGATATGTGTGCCATTTTTGTGTTTCAGCTCATGCTCCCATTTGGCTTATGGTATAAGATAAGAAAAAGAAAATAACGAAATGAATAACTAAAGCCCAACAACAACTCCCAATCCCCAGGGCAGAACAGCAATGGCCAACCGTCCAAACTGTGTGCTACAACCATACAATTTGAAAATATCTCCTCTCCGCCAGCCTATAAGGGCTTTACCAGAATGGGTGTGCCAAGAGGGGTTTGTGAACATATCCGATACTCCGCACCCGCCCAGTTTCTAGTGAATTGTTTCCAGTTGTCCCAGCTCATGAGTAGCTTCCCATATTAAAAGTGCATACAGAAGCCTCTTCTTTTCCCACATCACTGTAATTTCAAAGAATTCCCAGGAAGTCTGTTGTCTCTCAAGTTCTACCCCCCATTTTCTTTTCAACTTTTGAGACCCGGGTATTAAACATTAAAAAAAGGATATCAAATTATGCCATCTGCAGTCTGGGGCGTCACCACTGGAAGTCCAGTTTCCTCCACCTCTGAGGAAACAGAGTCCGATCTCTTCGATTTCTGTTCGGACGAGGAGTCGTAGTCTTTATAGTTCTGTTGGGCCGATCCTATCTCAGCTACTGCCTGCAGCGCTGCTGCACTTTCCATTTCTGTCTGCGATGGTGAAGGACCACTCCTGGTACCATTTTGCATCTTTCTGCGAAAACAACCTTGTATGCCTCTCCTTTGGGGTAGTGCTTTTGTGTGTGTCTGTGCATTCACCCCTGCTCTGTAGTCTTCCAACCATGCCCAATCCAAATCTGGTGTGTCACAGAAATGCGTGGAGCCATCTACGATGAGTCTGAGTCTTGAGGGGAACATTAGGGAGTATTGTATCCCCTGATCAAGAAGTGCTCTCCTGACCTCCACATAGGAAGCTCTCTTGGCATGCACCATTGCTGTGTAATCTGGATGTATGGACACTTTCTTGTTGGCCATAGCGAAGGGACCATCTGTATGGGCCTTCTGTAATATGGTGTCTCGGTCCCTATAATGCAATAATCATGCCACCACCGGTTTAGCTGGCCTGCCTGGGGCCAGTGGTCATGACGGGACTCAATGGGCTCTTTCCAAGGCAAAGAAGGTGGTCAGGGACCCTGGGGCTACTTCAGTCCGCAACCAGTTCCCTAAGAAGTCCACCATGTTCCCTGTTTCGATTCCTTCTGGAAGGCTAACTACCCTAATGTTATTGCGCCTGTTGTGGCCTTCTGTGTCTTCGGCAAGCTTTTCTAACAGGTGTACTCTGTCCCTCAAGTCCGACATTTGTTTGGAGCGTGTCGTATATTCTAGCTCTAAGTTATCGACCTTAGTTTCAACTCCTTTTACGCAGTCTGCTAATTTGTGGTGATCTACCCTCAGCAAACCCAGTCCCACAGACACCTCACCTATATCTTGTTGCAGGGCATTCCTGGTATCCGTTATGGCCTCCAGTATCTTGCCCAACTGCAGTTTTATCGGGTCTGCGGGGGGCGCTTGGTTCCGAATCGGCATGCATGTCTTGGACCTGGTCCTGTGCCTCATTGGGGGCACCCCCGGGTTAGACTCTGGGATTCCCCATAGCCTTCTTGCCTAAGTGGCTTGTGTTCTACATGAGTTATCGGTTCGCAGAGGCCCTCCGTGCACGTGGGCTTATCAGTAACCTCCTATTACATCTGAGAACTACAGGGACAGTACAGTTTGAGCGCCAATGAAGGGAAACTTGCAGTGAGCACTAATTTCAGGTGTGGCCCTGGCACGTCTTTATCTTTATTGTCTTATGTACTGCCCTTGTTAAAGTATTGGCTGCGCACTCTTCTCTACGCTCCATGCTAGCCTTAAAGACTTCAAGCCCCTTCCTTTTCAGCTATGCTTCAGTCCCTCAGGTTCTAGAAAGGGTCTAGGATTGTATTTGCCTCTGAGTGTGGAGCGCCTGGTACCTTCTTGTCTGAATATGACTCGTTGCTACGCGAGTCATAACATCGTGTGGCATTACAACGCAGTTGTTACAATGACTGCGTTGTTACCACGCAATGCCATTACTACGCAAGTCATTACATCAACTTGCAGTAGATGGCGCGCTGACATTAGAAATGTATATTTTACTATTCCAACTCCAGCCTACGCAACAGTAGGGAAGGTGTTGGAATAGTAAACTATACTATTCCTAATGTTAGCGCGCCATCTACTGCAAGTTGATGTAATGACTTGCGTAGTAATGGCATTGCATGGTAACAACGCGTTTGTTGTAACGGCCGCTTTGTAATGGCATTGCGGTGTAATCACCGCGATGTGAAGGTCGTTTCCCTTCTTGTCCACCTCTGTGTGTGCCCTTTTCTGGGCACTGCTCTTCAGGGCCCTCGTTCCCCCCGTTGCGTAAGCACGGTGATGCCCAGGAGTACACAGTACCAGTTGTACAGTATTCACTGTGTCAGGTAGGTGCGCCTGTTAGGAGATGTGATCCCAGCCTGTTCGTTCTCTATGTGCTATGCTGCGACTTTATATCCCCAGTATGGCTTTGGGGGGGCAAGCAGCCCTATCTTCGCGGTGACTCATCACAGCCCGCTCCACCTGGGCTTATTCTGTAAGTGTAGCAGGGGGGTTCTCTAGACGCTGTTTCTTATTAGTGTGCGGAGGGTCACCTGTGTTGGGGGGCAGCAGCTCTGCAGGATATTTTCAGTGTGGTGCCCCCCTGGTGATGGTTCCAGCCTTTAGGGGTTTCTTCATTGGGGGCCATGTCAGCAGGAGTATCTGGCTGCTGGTTGATTCCGCCAGATATGCCCTCCTCTACTCCTTACCACTGAATCCTTGCGTTCACGGGGCGATCGGCCTTCTTTTGCAGGTTGTGTCACTGTGTAGGCCTCCCAGCTGTGCTCCTCGCATAGGCCTGACGCCCGATCCAGCTTTGGCGGCCAATTCAGGCCTTGGGTCTGCGTGCCGTGAGACTCCGGTGGGGGCTTACTGTTTGCAGCTTCTCCTTGGCGCTGATGGGTCCGGTGGCAATTACGGAGGCGGGTTTCCTCTGTCGCTATGCAGTCTCCTATGATACTTTCCTCACAGGTGGTGGACGGGTGCCTTGGTCTCGTGGGCCCGCTCCTGCATCGGTTTCTTGCTCCTGGCCGGGAGGGCTCTGCTTTTTCAGCTCAAACTTGGGCCGGTTTGTTCCACCTAACTTCCTACATCCTACCGTGGTGCTTTGGAGGGGGGAAAGGTGTCGGGAACAGCATATTTGTCAGGCTCTGTGCGGATCTTGTTTACAGAGCGTCCGATGCAGCCACCATCTTGGCTAAGCCCCCACCTATTGCCTGATTTAGAGGTGGCTGGTAATGGAGAGTCTTTCAGTTTGTGGTGGGAGTTATAAATCATCTGAAGGAGTGAAAAGCAGAAGATGACTGAAGAGGTCTTACGGGAATATAGTGCTGAAAATGCTACGTGAAATATTCAGTACTGAGATTATGTAAGGATTTAAAAGTGATGTAGAGGGCTTTGAAGTTGATGCGCTTCCTGATAATAGCCAGTGAAGCTGGACCAAGGCTTGTTATGCAGACTTGGGTTTAGGTATACCTAGAAGCAGGTGGGCAGCAGGGTTCTGCAGAATCTGTAGCTTATTCAGGAAACTTTTCTGAATATCAGTGAAGAGTGCATTACAGTAGTACAATTTAGAGATAATAAGAGTGGCAAACTCAATTTTCTGCAGTTCATGTGGGATGCAAGGGAGGACTTTCCTGAGTATCTTCAGCAGAGAGAAGGAAGAAGAAGTAATTAAATTGATCTAACCTTTAAAAGACAGCTTACTGTCAAAAAGAACCCAGAGGTTTTAAACCTTTCCAAACTGAGGTGGGGAGAGTACCAAGTTCCTGATCCCACCAATTCGGGGACCAGGAGTTTCTGCCAAATAACAAACCCTCGGTTGTGGCAGAGTTCATTTTCAAACAATTGTCATTCATCCATTTCCTGATTTGAAGCATACAACTTTGAAATATAGCAGCCTTGACCTCCAGGTTACTAGCCACAGACACCACAATCTGGGTGTCATTGGTGTAGGACACCAGCAAAAAGCCAACAGATTTGATCAAACTAGTCTGTGTGATTAAGTAAAGGTTAAAAAGGGTAGCATTCAAAGATGATCCTTGTGGAACCCCACATGGCAGAGAAAAAGGAGGTGAAACAAAGTCCTCTAAGGCAACATTTTGCTCTCGTCCCATAAGGAAAGATTTTAAAAAGGAGAGAGAGCTCTGTCCCTAATACATATGGAGGCAAGACAGTCAATAAGCAGATCATGATTGACCATGTCAAATTCTACCGAGATGTCTAATAAAATCAAAGAAGCATTTTCTCCGGCATCAAGAGACTGTCTGATTTATTCTGTGGTGGTAATCAAAGCCAATTCCATACTGTAATGGCTTCTAAAGGCAAACTGAGTTGGGTCTAACAGATGGTTATCGTTAATAAATGAAGTTGGTTCCAAGTTCATGCCTTTCTCGACAATTTTTTCCAGGAACGGCAGATGAAATTGGCCTATATTTGATAGGACCTCTGACATCTAATTTGGGCATTTTAAGAAGAGGAAGGATTGAGGGTTTTTTCCACTCTATAGGAAAAAGCCGGTTCTGAACATCTCAGGTACCAAATGCATGATCTTAGGTGAGCAGGGGTCCCTAGGGGAACCTTCTTTTATTTTGTTTAATAAACCCAAGGTTTGATCCAAGGTTAAGGGAGAGAAGGAAGACATAATAGTAGATTTGTCCATTTGTGGGGAACCAACAGAAAAATTGGGGTGGGGATCAGCTGGAGAGTCTGCAAGGGTCTCCCCGTAAACAGAGTTACCCTACAGTTCAGCTAAAACTAGATTGCCTACTGAGGCACCGCCAACCAGAAAATGGGGAGGCTCATTATTGGCTGAGAAGGTGTTATAGAATGCTTTGACCTTATCTTGGAAAAAGGGGGCCAAGGTGTTGCAGAACAGCTGATTGACCATGTTATTTTCATTTTCTGGGAGCTTCGACAGTTTTTTGACTGTTGTAAACAGTTCTTTAGAGGAGTTCTTTGTGGATTCAATTTTAAGGGTGAATACGAAGACTTTTTCTTGTGAAACATTTCTTTATAGACTTGGATGGTGTGTTTATAGATTTCTTTTTCTTTAAAGTCATAGTTAATTCTCCACTTTATTTCCAGCCTACGGTGCTTCTGGTTTTAAGTCTAAGATTGTCAGTGAACCAGGGTTCGGAGGGGGTGGCCCTGTTATTATAGTAGACTTTGGGTGGGACCAGTTGGTTAAGCGTAGAGTCTAACCATAGATGGTAGTTGCTAATGGCAGAGTCCAAATGTTCAAAAACCCCAGGCAGGATCTGAGCTAGAGTTGTGTTTAACATTTCAGCACCAAGCTTGTGCCAAGGGCACCAGATCCTATTGGTTGAGGTCGATTAATATTTGGATATCTGGGCATCCATTTAAGGTCAAACATGACCGCCAGGTAATCTGAGGAACCAAGCTGAAGAGAAGACATAATTTGAAGGTGGGCATTTTCTGAGAAAATTCCATAGAGTAAATGGCCTGCTACATGGGTAGGCCCATTAACCATTTGAGCTAGGCCTAAGCTGCCCATTAAATCAATGAGGTGAACTGAGTCATTCTTAAGACGATTTTCTAAATGCCTTGGTGTCTAGTCGTAGACTGACATTATTAATGAATGCAGCTCTAGGGCCAGGAGGGCGGTATATCATTCGTCCGTTAAATGATTGGTGTTTGTTAGGTTCTATTTTAAAAGACAGCGTTTCACAATCCCAAGATACAGGGAGCGCTTGAAGCAAGGTTTTATAACTTGTTTTTGATACATGATGGCAAGGCCTCAGCCCATTCTCCCGTCATGTTCAAGCCTAAAGAGAGGAAAACCAGCTGGCAACCCCAAGTTCAGGTCTGGGCCTGAAGTGACACCAGCCCAAGTTTCAGTTATGAATACCAGATTGAGAGGTAGGGAGTCCATTAATTCAGCAAATTCAATCGCATTTTTCACTAGAGATCTGGCAATAGTAGCTAGTAGTATGCTAACTTCTTTCCTTGTTGGCAGATCTATGAGGGTGGGGTGCCTTAATTTTGGTTTTAGTTAATAAAAGCTTACAAGTTGGATAGGTCAGTGTATCATCACAACTAAGGGGCTTCAAGGTAGGGCCAGTACATTTCTTATCTTGAGTTTCAAACTAAACAACTGGTCCCTGAGTAGCGAATCCAGACATCCCAGTAGGTGGTACAACCGGCAGGGGGTCTGGCGCTGAGTGTGGTCCGAGCGTGGACAGGTGCAGATGGACTTGCCTTCGGCACAGACGCTCTTTCGAACCGGCTTTGAAGCCCGGCATCTGGGGGAGAGACAAGGAACGTGGTCAGGAGTGCTATTCAGCGTGATGAATTTAAAAAAGTGTGGGTACAGAAAAATGGTGAACAGGTTTCCAGCAACCCCCACTGCACTCCACAAACTCTCTTGTGGAGTTCAGCTACTGCTAAAGTAAGACAAGGTAAAACAGTGATAAAGCTAAAAACACATAAAATTAACCATAATAGGAATGACACTGCTCCATGTAAGATGGCGGCTAGACAGGGAAACAGAAGTCAGGCGATTTCCACAAATGCACACTAGTGCTAAAAGGAACGAAAAAGGTGTAGCTGAAATGTAGTGTAGATGCTTCCTTGATGTAAGTTGTTACACTTCACAGAGAATTATATTGGTAGTAATTGCATCTCAGTTATTGCATCAGGAGTCTTTACACTGTGATTGTTTTACATCCATTGGGATTATTTTACTCGGAATCATATTTATTTTAATTCGTGAGTTTGTTTTAAAATTCTTTTTAAAGTTATTATATATTTAAACTGAATTGTTAATGTAATATATATATTCACTGAAGAAACAAAAGCTACAGGGATGTTATAGTTAGGCAATAGATTTAAAAAAACAGGCAATCCACGAAAAGACCAAAGGTTACATGGACGTTATAGTTAGGTACAAATTTTACACACACAAAACCATAGTAATTCAGCAGTTATATTTAAAGCTATCATAAGTAACTATAACTTGCGCCGAAAGGTAACTATAACTTGCACCCCACCATACACAGCTTTCTCAACAATAATTTCACTGCAAATGTTGCAGTGATATTATCAATGATGCCATAGAAGATGTCATGAGTGATGTAATATGTGGGAAAATTAGAAGTGCATGGCAAGGGCGCGAGTTATAGTTACCTTAGGGCACGAGTTATTTGAGATAACTAGAACTGCTGAATTTCTATGGTTTTATGTGTGTAAAATCTGAACCTAACTATACTGTCCCTGTAACATGGGTGTTTAAGTGGGTGTGTGGGTATGTAAGTGTGGGTGTGTGTGTGTGATTGCGTGTGTGTGGGTGTGTGTGTGTGTGTGTATGTGTGTGTGTGTGTGTGTGTGTGTGGTTGTGTGTGTGTACCATCGAGTCAGGGAAACCAGTTATCACAGTTAATCCCCTCCAAGTCAAGGGTCCATAAGCCTTAACTTTACCCTGGGTAGTAATTGCAGCCACTGTTTTATCCTTCGTTGCCTCTTATCAATGACTTCAGAGCACTCAAGCCCATCCTTATCATCACTGATGACCATTTAATTCCCTGACTGGCAATTATCTGGGTGTAGTGCTCCTCCACAATGGTTCACTATCACTTCCTCCCTCCCTCTTTCCACTTGCCGCCTCCATAGGTGAGCCTATCTTCATACCCTGCAACCTGCATTGAAGTGACCTAGATGCAAATAATGTCCCTCTGGTATCCCTTACCTCCCTTACCTCACTGGAACAAGGGCAACTGGTCACTAATCTGCAGTGTCAAACCTGCCTTGAGGCTTCTGGTATCCAAAAACCAGTACGAAATCTTGGGGTCTATGTACAAAACGTTGAAATGGTGTGACAAAGCACTACTAAGGCTTAGTAAGCCTAACAACACAAAACCAATGGCCATACCTCACAGCAAAAAACTGTGGGCATATACCTTTTTAGGATGAAATCCCTCACTCACCAGAGGTGACATGCTTCATCATTTGGGATTCTCCTCCCAAAGGAAACGCCTAGTTCCTTTGGGGGCTACAAATCCCTCTCTACGAGGGAGGAGCTCAGGGATGTTTTCAAACGTCTGTGGAGTTTGCTAAATCCACAAGTGATGAGTAAAGATAGTGTGAGTGAGGGCGCAGCGCTAAGAATAAAAAAATTAATATGAGGAAGTGTAATTAAAACTGGCTAGGGAGCGTAAATAATGTACTTTATTCTAATACACCCGCTGCCAGAGTTATAAAACAGTGCACCAGCGGTATAGATTTAAACCGCTTGGGTAGAGTGAAAAATAGTGGTCAACATGTTTCAGCCTGTAGCCCAACCGTGGGCGTGGCTTTCGTCAGGACCTCTAATGGTGCTGCTGCGTCAATATGTGAGTGATATAAACACAAAAAGGATACATGAACAGGAACTTAAATCAGTCCTTCTGTTCCTCTAGGAAACATTACCTAGGGGGAAAATAAACAAAACACAAGATAGTATATACATTCAGCTGTAATTCCATTATGTGATGCCAGAGGTAAAGTGTTGTAGATATAAACCAAAATCCAAGTCTTACCCGCAGTCTGCTGGGTAAGCAACCCACCTCAACCTGGCGACAGCTGAGGATGGGTGCACCGCTCTAGAAAGAAACGATGTACAAACCGTTAGTTGGTCATACTATTCATAGGTCCCATTGAAAACATTGATCCAATTCTTGACCTAATGTAGAGATTCAGTTATGAGCATATTGTATGAACAAAGGAGCCCACATTGTGAGAGCAAAACAAAGAGGATTAATGACTAATCGCTACCTATTGGAAAAAAGTAGCTCAGTGTGGCTCTCAAACTAGAGTCCAACCAACAGAACCAATAAAATAAGATAGGGAACAATAACATGGGCATACATCTAAGAGAGATGTGCTTACTGTCAAAATGCACATCATAACCATAATGCCCAATATATTTATCCCTTCGCATTGAATTACAATGAACCAATATAAAAGCATTCTTTTTGCTATAAATTTAATGAGCCAAGAGGGTTAAATGTTATGCCAAGTTTTGAAAAGATCAGCGTGCTACCAAAGCGAATCGCCATAAACAAAAAGCCCAAGGGTACAACAAAGCAAACGTCGTGTAGTCAACGCAAAACTTCACACCCAAAGCATATGGTTATTCCAAACAAACAGTAAAGACTCGAAAGTAAGGACCACTCACCTCTCCGTCGGTACTTCGGGCTTTAAATGAGCTTGTGACCGGAATTGAGGGCCCTGCAAGTGTTTGCAATTTTATACTTTGCAATAATTGCTAACGAGCAGAAACCAGTGTGGAAAAATCGTCATTTGAATAGCAACGCGCCAGCGCGAATCCGGAGACACATACGTATCGCGCATGCGCAGAGCACAGCGCCATCTGACGAAGAAATAACAATCAGATCTTCGTGTACGATAAATGCGTGACTACAAAGAAGATCCGATGCAAAAAAGCCATGATAGACACACACAAAACGCATACGGGGTTAAAAAAAATGTTCTTACATTTTTTTATAATACATAAATTGATGTACCCCAAATTGGACAGATTGATTCTTTGCAATATGTGCAATCCTGCAAAGATGTCAGCTCGGATTAAGAATCAATTTTGATAAATAAAGGAGAGTGTACCAAATTCATCTACCCATTATAATGGATATGGTGGACAAGGATCTAAGTCCAATACTGAGGCTCATAACGCAAGAGAATAATACCCCTTATCAATTAAGGTGGTGCAGAGAATGAAAAATCGTCACTTGAATAGCAACGCGCCCGCGCGAATCCGGAGACGCTTACAGATTGCGCATGCGCAGAGCAGAGCGCCATCTGACTGTGTCTGGAGCAAGCGCAGAGCAAAGGAATAACACTCAGATCTTCGTGTACGATAAATGCGTGACTACATAGAAGTTCCGATGCAATAAGGCCATGATAGACACACAAAACACAGAAGGGATACACAAAATATTTTGATAATGCATAAATTGATATACCCCAAATTGGACAAATTGATTCTTTGCAATATGTGCAATCCTGCAAAGATGTCAGCTCGGATTATGAATCAATTTTGATAAATAAAGCAGAGTGTACCAAATTCGTCTACTCATTATAATGGATATGTTGGACAGGGATCTAAGTCCAATACTAAGGCTCATGACGCAGGAGAAGGGTACCCGTATCAATTAAGGTGGTGCAGAGAATGAAAACCAGACTACAAAACCAAAAGATGAAAGTTCATAGAGAAACCCATGGAATTTCATCGTTCAGACCCAAACTATCTGTCTTCAATTTGTGGACCCACCATTGTTCCCGCCTAAATAAAAAATTCAACATATCTGTGATGTGTCTGGGGATAAATGGTTTCTCCAGGACAGACCACTGGAGATCTTGTGAGCCATGTTGGGCTGTCAGGAAATGATTGGTCAACTTTGTTGAGGTCTTCTTACATCAAATAGTACTCTTGTGCTCTAGGATGCGGGTCTTCACCTTTCGTGTGGTCATCCCCACACAACGAAGGGAGCAAGGGCATGTAACTATATATATCAAATTCTCACTATTGCAATTGGTGTGAGTAGTCAAAACCCAAGGTCTCGGGGAGCCAATCTCAATTTCAGTTGTGTTGGTCGTATGGGAACAAACTGCACAAGAACCACAAGGAAAATGACCTCGCACAGGAGGTAAACCCCATAAAGTACCCTGTGTTTCCTCTTTGTCTTTATGTGGGCGGGTATGTACTAGCCGATCTTTAATATTTTGAACTACGCTTAAAAGCGAAGAGTGGATGGGGTAATGGTGTAGCATCGATATTCAAGATCTTCCAATTTGATAAAATGCTTTTCTTGATTTTAATCAGAGAAGCTACAAAATGTATTGACGCAGGTGAGCCTGTCAGATGACTCTTTGGGGAATTTGGACTCTAAAAGAGCTGCCCTGCTGTTGTTAGCTGCACGTTTCATAGAACTCTTGATGAGCTTTTTAGGGTATCGTCTGGTTTCTAGTTGGACCGACAGATTCTTAGCATGCTCTTTATATTTAGCCATTGTAGAGCAGTTTCTCTTTACTCGTAGAAATTGTCCAAAAGGCAAATTAGCTCTTAATGCTTGCGAATGGAAACTTTCATAGGCTAAGAGAGAATTCTTGGCCATAGGTTTTTTGAAAAGCTCTGTACTTAATCCACCTTCCATAGGAGAAATCATGATATCCAGGAACGGTAAGTTCGTTTTGCTATATTCGCAGGTGAAATTCAGGTATTCATTTCTACTGTTGAGCCATTCCTTGAACTCAATAATAGACGGAAGAGCACCTCTTCAAATCACCAGCACGTCATCAATATACTATCTCCATAGACGGATATGGTCTCTGTATGGATTATTAGTGCTGAAAATGTGTTCCTGTTCAAAAATCTGAACATAGAGATTAGCCAGGCTGGGTGCGAAAACGCTCCCCATAGAAGTTCCAGACACCTGGAGAAAAAACTGGTCCTCGAACTTGAAAAACATTTCTTTCATGGCTAGCCTGGCGCAGTTGATAATGAATGAAACTGGAGTGATTGAATCCGGTACTTTCTCCAGCAATAGTGTTTCAATAGAAGTAAGAGTCTCATCCTGCGGGATGCACGTATACAGAGATTCCACGTCAAAGGAGACGAGGAAATCCCTTTCAGTGGCAAAACTGATGTTGTCCACCAGGAGAAGCACATCCTTAGTGTCCTTTAGGTACGTAGGCATCTCCGCTACCAAAGGCCTAAGGAAATGATCCACAAACGTGGAAAGGGGTCCCAACAGGGACCCTAGTCCTGAGATGATGGGACGACCTGGTGGAGGCCTCTGGTTCTTGTGCACCTTGGGAAGCGTATAAAAGTAAGGTACAACAGGGTGAGCCTTCATCAAAAAAGTGGATTCCTCTGGAGTTATCCACCCATTGGAGCGTGCTTCTTCAACTGCGATTTTGATTTCTAGTTCAAGCCTCTTAGTAGGATCTTCATTTAACTGCTTGTAAAAGCGAGTATCTTCTAATTGTCTGAGGCATTCCGTACGGTAAGATGTAGTGTCCAATATAACAATCACACCCCCTTTAGCAGCGGGTTTGATTGTTATCATATCATCTGAAGCTAGAGTTTGCATCACTAGCCATTCCTTCTTGTTAAGATTCTGAAATTGTCTGTTGTTACTAGCGCAGATTTTGGTGACTTGTGCGCTTACCGCCTTTTCAAAGGTAAGGACCTGAGGGGGAACTTGACTAGAAAGAGGATTAAAGGTAGATTTTTTTCTGAGACCCGTATTGATGTCTAATTCATTTGTATTATCCAGGTTCTTGTCTGAAAAAGTTGAGACGGATTTTCCGGATATATTGGGCAAGTTCCTGCTTAATTTCAAAAGTTTTCCCCCGGTAAGAGGGTACAAACCCAAGTCCTTTATTAAGAAGAGCCAGTTGGTCTGAGTTCAAGAGTCCACTGCTCAGATTAATAACTAGATCTTCTCGTTGCTGGGGCCCGCTTGTGCATCTGTCATGCTCCGAGTGGAACGTGCGGGTGAGTTGTCTGCCCAGTGTACCTGTGCCTGCTGGTTCCGGCATTTGCCTCGGGACCGACCTCGGCCAAACCCTAAAAAAGGCTGATTATGATACATCTGAGGTTGCTGTTGGTATGGAAAAACATGTCCGGGTGGTTGTAGAGGTGGATAACCAAATGGTCCTGGAGGCCACCATTGGGGATGTGACTGAGGGGAAAAACCCCCTTGATAACCTCTCCAATTCCCTCTGTTTCTGCGAGCATACCCTTTGTTCATTTGGTCTCCTTGATTCGGAGTGTCTGAGTCACTAGACCATTCATCGTTGCCTGATGTTGAGTAATTGGACCCATACCTTCTACCTTGGCGATTAAATTGAGGAGGCACGTAATCTGTACTCGTATAAGGATAGGTCTTCTCCATTGAAAAGCGTGCAAGGTCCTTTTTGAATTTATTAATTTTAGCTGTCAGAACTGAGAACTTAAACTCCTTATTATTTTTGTTGTTTTCTTCATTTTGTTTCTTAAAAGCAGTGGCCGATAAAGTGATCTTAATCTGAGACTCCAAAGCCTGTATTTCAATCAAGATAGTATCCGCGATTCGCTTAGCTGTGCTGATAATGAGAATAAGCTAATCACGGGTACATCTCCAGGCTATTAATGACCAATCTTTAAGAAATGTTTTATCATCTAGAAATAACCAGGGAGCATTCGTGACAATCAGCCCGGTAGGTGCGCAATTGCCCCTCAAGTATTCCGTCATGATAGCCCCATGTATAAAAATCCTTGAATGGGATTTCTTAAGTGTCAACAGACTTGACCAATCATCACCCTGTATGGTCATACCTCCTTGGAAGGTATCTAAACCCTTTTGTTCAGCCATATTTGGTTCAAAATAACAGAAATAAATGTAAAAAAAACTCAATGTTTAAAAGCTCTCACAGGCATGGGGCTCTCCTTCCCACAACTAACTCCTTATTTAGAAAGAAGTATCCCTTAGTGATACTTTTGAAAACAAGACCCGCAGCCAGAAAGCTGCTCGAGAAACTAAAAACCAACACAGTTCAAAGCAAGGGGGTCCTAGGGAATTTTTAAAGACCACAACAAGATTTAATCCCCACACAATATATCAAAAAACAGTACGAAATCTTGGGGTCTATGTACAAAACGTTGAAATTGTGTAACAAATCACTACTAAACCTTAGTAAGCATAACAACACTAAACCAATGGCTCTACCTCACAGCAAAAAACTGTGGGCATATCCCTTTTTAGGACGAAATCCCTCACTCACCAGAGGTGACATGCTTCATCATTTGGGATTCTCCTCCCAAAGGAAACGCCTAGTTCCTTTGGGGGCTACAAATCCCTCTCTACGAGGGAGGAGCTCAGGGATGTTTTCAAACGTCGGTGGAGTTTGCTAAATCCACAGGTGATGAGTAAAGATAGTGTGAGTGAGGGCGCAGCGCAAAGAATAAAAAAATAAATGTGAGGAAGTGTAATTAAAACTGTCTAGGGAGCGTAAATAATGTACTTTATTCTAATACACCCGTTGCCAGAGTTAAAAAACAGAGCACCAGCGGTATAGATTTAAGCCGCTTGGGTAGAGTGAAAAATAGTAGTCAACATGTTTCAGCCTGTAGACCAACCGTGGGCGAGGCTTTCGTCAGGACCTCTAATGGTGCTGCTGCGTCAATATGGGAGTGATATAAACACAAAAAGGATACATGAACAGGAACTTAAATCAGTCCTTCTGTTCCTCTAGGAAACATTACCTAAGGGGAAAATAAACAAAAACACAAGATAGTATATACATTCAGCTGTAATTCCATTATGTGATGCCAGAGGTAAAGTGTTGTAGATATAAACCAAAATCCAAGTCTTACCCGCAGTCTGCTGGGTAAGCAACCCACCTCAACCTGGCGACAGCTCAAGAGGGGGGCACCGCTCTAGAAAGAAACGATGTACAAACCATTAGTTGGTCATACTATTCATAGGTCCCATTGAAAACATTGATCCAATTCTTGACCTAATGTAGAGATTCAGTCATGAGCATATTGAATGAACAAAGGATCCCACATTGTGAGAGTAAAACAAAGAGGATTAATGACTAATCGCTACCAATTGGAAAAAAGTAGCTCAGTGTGGCTCTCAAACTAGAGTCCAACCAAAAGAACCAATAAAATAGCTAGGGGTGGGCTCCCAGGGCGGTTCCCAACAAAGAACAGCAGCTGGGGTGCCTTTAAGGGACAGGCTAAAAAGAAAAGTCTGTGCGGCAAGCAAACAAAGAAAATGAAAAGCAGCTGGCTTGCCTCTGCACAGAGGGGAGTATTTATGCTCCTGGAGGAGCTCCCAATTATGCCCAGTGAGCCCGCAACGACCAAGCCATTTCTGTTGCTTGTGGAGGCCCCAAGATGACAGGGCCACCACCAAGAAAATAAAGAAGGGAGCTGAGCTCCACCCAAGGAGACCCATAGGAGTTTCCCTAAAATGACTGCCCCGAAGATTGTAGGGTCTCCAAAAGAGTTTTTCAAGTACTTCCCCGACTGAAGCTACATACCTGGGAGTGCAGTGCCCTCTAGGGGTTAAGTCTATGCCAGCAGTTATTGTGGCCTGAAAGTGTCTAAAGGAAGGTACATGTTGTACAATGACCTCTAGTGGCCAAATCTATGGTTACATGTTGTTTGATGTTCTGCAGGGGCAGTTTTTATAATTGCATGTTAATTTGTAATGCTTTGTTGATATAATAATGTTGGCAGTGATTAATGATCTAAGTGCATATGCTTTATGAATTGTAATAAGTGCCATTACACATGATTATTATTGATGATTGCATTGATACACAAAATGAAGCCTTTTACACGTGGTTTGTTGATCTGAAATGTTTGACCAAGTCAATAGACTTACCTTATGCGTTTTCATGACCCTTTAGGGGGTCAGAGGTGATAATGCAATGCCATCAAAGGTATTTCCTCCAGCCTTATGAACATTTGTTAATTACTGCTTAGTATTTATGTGTGTGTGTGTCTGTGTGTGTGTGTGTGTGTGTGTGTGCGTGCATGCGTGCGTGCATGCGTGCGTGTGTGTGTGTGTGTACCATCGAGTCAGGGCAACCAGTTATCACAGTTAATCCCCTCCAAGTCAAGGGACCATAAGCCTTAACTTTACCCTGGGCAGTAATTGCAGCCACTGTTTTATCCTTCGTTGCCTCTTATCAATGACTTCAGAGCACTCAAGCCCATCCTTATCATCACTGATGACCATTTAACTCCCTGACTGGCAATTATCTGGGTGTAGTGCTCCTCCACAATGGTTCACTATCACTTCCTCCCTCCCTCTTTCCACTTGCCGCCTCCATAGGTGAGCCTATCTTCATACCCTGCAACCTGCATTGAAGTGACCTAGATGCAAATAATGTCCCTCTGGTATCCCTTACCTCACTTACCTCACTGGAACAAGGGCAACTGGTCACTAATCTGCAGTGTCAAACCTGCCTTGAGGCTGCTGGTATCCACCCATTCTCTCCCCAATGAGGATTGCACCTTCTCTCTCTGCTGGCATCCCCTTTTCAAATATTGACTCTGCGCTTTTGAAAATATCTCACACCCCAACACCCAAGCTGGATCTATTTCGTTTTCACTTGTCAACTACATTATCACCACTGTAAGAAATTGAATTATTAGTTAAGGGAGGTAAGTACCCATCTCGAATAATAAGAATCCTGGTCAGGGTGACCCACTAAAGTCACTAATTAAACCCCAGCTCAATCGCCTGGTAACTATAGCACAAAGCAAACGGGCTTAACTAAGGGGCAATGTGTAAGTATTTATGCAGTATTAACACAGTATCAAAGTCAAAATGCAAAACAATACAAAATTCCAAAACAAATTAGAAAAACAGAGTACAATTTAATAAACAAAATGACACCAAAATGACAAATGGCAAACATCCAATAAGGGAAACAGGCTATATGAATTTTCAAAGTTTTAAGTAAGAATTGAACCAAGAAGCCCAAACAGGGGCGGCTCCTTAATGTGGGCGGAGGAGCGTCATCCCACTGCTTTCTCGCAGTGCGAGAAACAGAAACATAAAGGGCAGAGGAGGAGTGGCTTGCCCACTATTGTGGCGCTGACTGTTTGGTTAGCCCTTTGGGGCCGACCAAACCAGTCATGTGCACTCTCCATTTTCTCCATGTAGGCTGCCGGCGAAGGTAAGTTTTCTATTTTAAATTAACCCCCCCACACACACAGCCCCCCTAGCCCTCCACCCACGAGTCATGCCGGCCACGACTGAGCCCAAAGTAACAATAATAGTTAATGGTCACGGTAGAACGGGTCCTAGGTGCAATTTGACACTGACCACGATGGAGTGCGGGTCAGACACACTAACAAAGTTTGTCCTGATCAAACATTTTATCTTCTGACTTTAGTCCTTTAAGTCCCAATCCACCACAGGAGTACACTTCTAAAGCCCTCTAGGACCTACGGGAGACACTTAGAGCATCATTTCCCTGATGGGGACCCACCGATTTTTGATGGGTTGGGAAAGTCCAAGCAATAAATAAAGATGCCTTTAAATTCTGTGTTTATCATGTTACATTTGCTGTGCTACAAACACAAAGATCAAATGTCAGGCTATGTCTTCCGACAAATTGCTGCTGATTCTTTTAACATGAAATTGATGTGTAAGTTTCTTTCTCTGTTTGCAAAGTGAGAGGAGTTTTTAAAGTGAATTATGTGACAATCTTGCTGGAGCACAGCAAAGTGTGATATTTGCACCACACACCAAAATATAAATACCTGTAAATGGACTGTATACATTTAGCTGTTAGGAAAAGCAAAAAGTAAGCACATTATTTTGTAATTCTTCAGTGTGCTGGAAATAGTGATTTTAATAGGTTCAAAACAAATCAAGACATTGCGATACACAAATGATGACTAATACCAGAAACCCGATTTCCACACACATTATCATCATAGAACTTTATTTTGATCGCAGTGGATCATAAAAGTATAGACAAACAAGACAACCACAGTACACATTCTACACATTATCACTTGTGCGCTACATAGTTTTGTCAGTAAACAGTATGTCTGTGCAAAGTTAGAGGCCATTTCAATGGGAAAATTTGCCATCTATAACTGATAATTTGGTACTACACAATGCTTTAGGCACATTAAAAAATGACCCTGTCTCAAGTCCATTAAAGGTAGGTGGGTCTCAAAAGTTGGTTGTTCTAAAAAGTGGGTTGTGGTTCTAAAAAGTTTGGGAACCACTGACTTAGAGACTCACAGCATGGCAGGTGGAGTCATGCCCAGGTCTAGTTGCTACTGATCAGCTGGGCAGTTGCAGGAAAGGCCTCTTGGAGCTTGTTGTATCCCTGTAGATTGAACATGAGGTCAGCCTTATGACCCTAGGAGTCCACTTCCTTATCGTGGGTACAAGTGGAAGGGCAGGTTCCAGTCTTCTAGGCTCTTCTCAGGTCTCAGACAGCAGATGTAGTGCTCTTTTGATCTTCCACAGGTCCAGGAGTGTCCTCAAGTCGGTGCCTATCGATACCACATGTATTACTGGCATGAGCTAGAGGGTGGGAATGACCCCTGAGGGCTCCCTAAGCAATAGGAGACAGGTTCCCGCGGCTAACCCTACTCACTTTGAACATTTTCAAAATGGCTGAACTCTTCAGCCACACTAAACTTGGATTCTGTCGGCTGGGGTTAAGTGTGGAGTATACTATGGTAATCCTAGTGCCCTCCCAAATCTATCACTAAAATACAGTTCTAAACAGTCCCTGTACACCGAACACTCAGAGACAGAATTCTGATAAAATCAAAACTGAGCTTTTGGCAATCAGACAGTGGACACACATAAAGTGTTATGCCATTCTGTTTTCCTCATTTTAAGTGCGCCCAGAATGTTATATGCAAAACTCCAGCCGACCTGTTAAGCAGGATGTGACATTCAAGCAGAATTTAACATTCTAATGTCAAAGGGGATGCCTACAGCCTCTCAACCAGTTCTGGGGGAGCTCCTCCTTCCACTGGGATTGATGCTTGGCAACTAGAAGGACAAAAGGAGTGGTAGGCCTAGGTGCAAGATACATCTGCTTGTGACAGGGGAGGCCCCCCAGTATAAATTATGGCCCTAACTCTTTAACCCAGGAAAATGGCCCACCCAAAGATTCTATGTTGGACACTATGGCTTCTATTTCACTTGCACCGATAAGGGAAGAAGATTCGCAGTGTTTAATTAATGATGCTTTTTGGGCAAAAATGGAAACTCTAATCGCTGGGAGTTTATCTCCTTTAACTAAGCGACTATCCATATTGGAAGAAAAATTAACGCTGATTCTTAATGCAATTGATTTGAATTGTGCAGCGATGGCACAGTTGAGTCAGAAGGCTCTTTGTCAACAAACTGTTTTATCGCGCGTTGATAAACCAAGTGAGACGGGTCAAGATCTAAACCCCCCTAGCAAGCCACGATTAGTAGAAAGGGATATAGTATCTAATAAAGATGGAAATGTTGCTTTTCCACTTATCTCCCAAGTCGCGCAGGTTTCTAATGATATGAGTGGATTAGGGTGATCTTTACAAAACCATAAACTATCACCCTCCTCCCATATCAGTAAAAACACATCTACAAGACATAAAGCTATACCGAGAATTGACCTCCCCCCAGAGTGTAGTCCCTATGTCGTAGTCTTAACAGGAGTTCCTGAACTCCCCCCCCCCCCGATAGAGCTGAACCATACATTTCTTTGAAGCACAAGGTAATTCATTGGTTGAACTCAAACAGACCCTTGCCGCCCCAGATTGATGGGGAGATTATGATGGTACGCAGAGTGGCGTGGGTAGGCCGGGGTGCGAAAAGTGTAAGGGGAGACTGCATCGTTGGTAATTTCAGGGACAAAATGGTGGTCAAATATTTGGGAGATGGGGTGGACCAGAACAGTTGATGGAATTCAAACCTCCTTCCTACCATATTTCTACCCGTTGGAAGTATTCAACCATAGGATGGGCTATGAGAAATTATATGGGGCCATAGGGGAGATGGGTATGGGGCCGTATGGATTTGTAAGGGCTCATCCCCACGACTCATGCCCTACTATACCATGTCATAATAGGTACAGTTTGCTCGAATTTGTCGACTGACTGTATCCAGTTGTTGATGCTAGACCCTGTAATGCCACCCAGGGGGAGGCTCTTGACCGGGTGGGTTGGCAGGTAGCCTCCCAGGGACAGGCCATTGCACAGAATGACGGTGCGACAATATGGGAGGAAAGGAATGTCCCAAAAATAGAGGGGGGGGGATTGGAGCTCCCCTGAACCCAGCTTGATTCTTGATCAAGACGAAAGAAGTACAAAAGGGATATATCAACAAACAAGGGTGAATACACTGGAGGCACGATATCTTAAGATAAACGAGACCCATACTGATATCCTTCCCAACCATCTGATGTCCCCTAGGCTTCCCTTATCACCAGGGACAACTGACAACATTAGGGAAAACATAAGAAACCCCTTTGGAAACAACACTACCCTGCAAACCATACATACTGATATCCACTGTTTAAATCATGGAGAGGGTTTAAAAATTTTATCCTGGAATGTGGCGGGCCTCTCCTCGCTGATGGACTCCCCGGACTGGGGGGAGTTCATCGATGAGCATGATATTTGCCTATTCCAGGAAACATGGGCATTGAAGGCTTATCACCGCCTAGGGTTTGTTACCTATTGGGAGCCGGCAGTGAGGGCTACAAGGGGGAGGCCATCTGGTGGGCTGACCATATGGGTGAGAACACATCTGGGCTGCGTAATCAGGAAAATCAACACTGACTCGGCAGATATTATGTGTTTAGCCATGGTTTTTCGTGATAACCATGAGCTGAGTTTGATTAACATTTATTCTCGCCCAGTGAACTATGGCCAGGTTTCAAGTACTCTCACTAGTTTAGAAGAATTTTTGTGCACACTTACTAATCAAGATCAATTGATTATTGGCGGCGATTTTAATTGTCATTATGAACCTCTGAATGGGTTGCCCACCCCTGTCTCACAGGAAGAGGACCAAGTTTGGGCAATCCCCCCATGCAACTCATATACCACGAAGGGTTGGACACCTTTGGTTCTCCAACTCACTTCGTTAACCCTCACTTTTTCATTAAGGGCATGTAATGGAAGGCTCCCTGCAGATAATACAGGCAAATTTACATTCGAAAGGAATGGGCAAGCCTCCATTATTGACTATATATTGCTCAATATGGGACTGTGCGCTAGGATTCTGGAGTTTCAAGTAAAGCAACGCAGTGAAAGCAATCACAATCCCATTGTTGTAACTATGGAGGGTTTAGGGAATAGCTCATATCAGGGCAGGGACATCGACCCTATAACAGCAATAGTCACAACTTGCGGTGCTCGAAGAGTTAGATGGGAGAAGATTGCCCAATCTCAAACGGAGATAAAAGATATGTACAGGGAGATTTATCCCCTCTTGGAGCGGGTGTTGGACCAAGTCGCCTTGGGTGAGGGTCCCCCAGAACCGGATAAGTTAGGCTCCACACACGAAGAACTTTGCGGTATCCTGGCGGGTCACTTCTACCGGGAAATTAGGAGGAAACCGGAAGCCACGAGGGGGAAAAATGCATGGTACAACAAATCTTGTAGGGAAGCGAAGCTAGCTCTTTTAACAAACTTAAAAAGGGGAAATAAGATATTGATCAAGGAAGCGAGGGAACATTTTAAGAAAGCTACCAAAGAAGCAAAAAAAGAATGGGAGTATAACAGATGGGAGGAGATTTCTATTGCGTTAACGAAAAGGGACTCTAGGTCATTCTGGAACTTGGTTAAAACAGGGACATCTGGTTCTCAGTATGCAGTACAACCTAACCTAGGGGAAGAAATCTGGCGTCGACACTTTGAAGATCTCTACGCTTCTAAATCAACAGACTCAGAGGTCTTTGTTTCTCCGCTTAATGAAACCTTATCCCTTAATTTGGGTGAGGTCCAAATCTGTACGCTTGCAGAGGTTAAAGTGGCTCTGAGTAAAGTTTTGCCAAACAAAGCCCCAGGCCTAGACAGGATCCCAGGTGACCTATACAAGAGCGAGCCGGTCATCTGGGTCCTTTATCTACAGGCTCTTTTTAATGCAATCTTTGCTGGAATGCTGCCACCTCCGACATGGGCCGGCGCTGAGATCATTCCTATCCATAAAAAGGGCTCTCCCCTTGACCCGGCAAATTATAGGCCGATTAGTGTAATTGACGTGGCACAGAAGATCTTCGCGCGTATTTTATTAGGGAGGCTTCAAGAATGGATGGATGACTCAAACATTTTAACACCACTGCAGGTGGGCTTTAGAGCTAAAATGTCAACAATAGATCAACTGTTTAGATTACAGATGATCTACTGGAAATCTATTATTTTAGAAGGAGGCAGCCTATATCTTTCTTTTGTTGATTTAAAGTCTGCCTTCGATATGGTAGATCGCCGACAGTTGTGGGAGCTGCTGAAAGGGATGGGAGTGCCCCTTTATCTATGCCATTTTTTAGAGTACTTACACAAAGATACCTTCGCCAGAGTAAGGTTCGGCCTAAACGGGGAATTAACTTCCCCTTTTCGAGTTGAGAAGGGAGTGAGGCAGGGCTGTGTACTTGCGCCAACCCTCTTCTCTCTCTTCTTAAATGGGTTGGTCGATGAACTCTTGGATTTAAGAGATGTAGATGCACCCAGGCTGAAGGCAGGAAAATACCTGCACTAATTTTCGCAGACGACACCCTGCTTTTGTCCAAGACACCCATGGAGATGGAACGAGTCTTGGATGGATTTGCTTCATTTTGCAGGAAAAGGAACCTGGTCATTAACGTGAACAAGACCAAATATATGGTTCTGCACGCGGACACTACAAATTGCCCTATTCCAAAATTGGATAGATTACATCTAGAACGGGTAAGCATTTTTGATTACCTGGGCTTAACACTTAATAATAAAATGGATTGGGGTTCCCAGATATCAAAAGCTAACCTCAAATTCACACATATAACAGGGGGCATTTTAAAGATGCATAAAGATAGCCCATTAAAGTTAATTAGCCCACTCGTAGAGGTATATAAGGCCTAGGCGAGAGGTGTGGTGGTTTATGGCGCTGAACTTTGGGGCCACCACCCAGCCCAGATTTTAACTAAGTCAGAAATCCGTTTTATGAGACAACTTTTGGCACTACCTATGAGTACCCCTATGCATCCACTTAGGATGGATTTGGGCATACACCCAATAGCTGACCTGGTAGCTTCACGCCCGGTTATGCATTGGCGCCGATTATGGAGCACTCCTGAGCTTGACAACTTTAGGGAGGAACTGAAATCAATCCTGATGCTCCCAAAGGCAGGCGCCATCCCGTGGCTTGCCTGTGTCAAAAAATCCCTAAGGGCAATTGGGAGAGAAGATCTCTGGCATACACCTGAGGAGTTATGTCCTGCCCTACCAAAAAAGTCCCTGGCTAAAGCTCTAGAGGAACACAAATTGATGCAGATTCTACGGTCAGAGAACAGAATTAATCTGACTTCGGTATTCCTCGAGGTGAAAATTGGATATAGCTTTGAGCCTGTATTGGATTTGATCCAACCGTTACTTGCTAAGAAACTATACATTCAGTTTAGACATGGATCACTCCCTCTATACTCTAGGACGAATAAGTGGGCAGGCTCTAGCAGGCAGCCCTGCCCTGGCTGTTGCGCTGATGAAGAAACAGAGGTCCATGTTATATTTTTTTGCATGGCTTATATAAATCCCCGCAGAAAATGGATCATTCAGCTTGCTAAAAACCTGGGGGTTAGAAATTATAGAGATCTTTATAGGCTGTTGAAATATGATCCATCGCATGTATTTGTCACAGTGATTGCCAAATTTTTATTCTCAATGTGGCTGACTAGAAGACGCTTAATACAAGGATGAGGTATTTGTATGTATCATCTTTTTAACCTCAGTGACAAACCTTTTGTATTCTTTAAGTGTATATTTATTCTTTTAATCTAGTTTTAATGCTGGTTTCTAAACTACTTTTATTGTCTTAAAATTGTGATGTTTGAACTTTTATGGCTAACAGCCGAAATAAAGTTTTCTGACTGACTGACTGACTGTTATGCCATTCTGTTTTCCTCATTTTAAGTGCGCCCAGAATGTTATATGTAAAACTCCAGCCGACCTGTTAAGCAGGATGTGACATTCAAGCAGAATTTAACATTCTAATGTCAAAGGGGATGCCTACAGCCTCTAAACCAGTTCTGGGGGAGCTCCTCCTTCCACTGGGGTTGATGCCTGGCAACTAGAAGGACAAAAGGATTGGTAGGCCCAGGTGCGAGATACATCTGCTTGTGACAGGGGAGGCCCCTATGAAGTACACCACCGAGGCCATAGGCAGGTAAACAGTAACTTTTCCAAACTGTCTTTCCTGTGATAGTTGGACAAAAATTCGAATTATTTTGCTAGCTGTTACCAATTTGAAATTAGCATTATAAGGTATTTTAATGTATTCCACCACTTCCCTATGGAAGCAGCCAGACTCGCTACAGTGAAAATAGCTTTTATGCTTTTTCACTGTAAGAACATGCAGAATATTAAACTTCTACACATCCTGCTTTTAAATAGCTGGCATCCTGCCCAGTGGACAAAAGGGCCAACATTAAGGGTGACTTATTAATATTTAAAAGGAAGGTTTGGGTCTGTCAAAAGGGTTTATTTTGAAAGGTTGAATTGTCAGGTTAAAACTGCACAGCCAGGCTACAGTGGTAGCCGCAGAGACATGCCTTACTCCATCACTGCAGTGGTTGACACAGTGAGTGCCGCAGTGCACTGGTGACATAGTACCCCCAGGGGCACCCCGCTGTCCCCCCTCCCCCATCATGGGTTACCCAAATGACACACACAAGACGGTTGGTGTTGGGTAACAAAATGCTGCAGGTTTATTACATAATTCCAGAATATGTAATGGGTGGGTTATCTTACGGCCGATCCAAGGGCAGGCAACCAACTGGGTCGCCTGCCCGCCTGATGAGCCGGGCAGCGCGGGAGCGATGCCCGCCGTTGCTGCCCTCCAGGTGATTCTTTCTATGATCACGTGCCGTTGGTAATTCTACTCACGCCCCCCCTATCGGGGCGGAGCGTCGCATAGCAAGCCCCCGGTTGTTCAGGCCCACAACCGCCCGCAGGACTAGCGGGGCACCGACACGGCTTCCGGGACCTCCCATGAGGCTCCTCGTTTTGGCTCAAGCACCACCTCTGGTGCCGCGCAGAGGTACCCTTTGTACCGGCCTGCTTCCAGATCGCCCTGTAACTCCGCCTGCAACGAAAAAGGAAAACATTACAACGCTCAGCAAAACCCCCCCCACCCAATGCCTACGCCGGGTAAGCGGTAGGGAGGGAAAAGGCGAGGTGGGCGACAAAGAGGTCGCCAGGAAGGGTGGGGGAAGGCTAAATAGCCTCCCCCTCACACCAGGGCCAGGAAGTGACACGCATTACGCGTCACTTCCGGCCAAGCCCGAGGAGGGGGGCTCCGGTCTGCGTCCCCGCCCCCCCCGGTGGGAGGGGGTGGGGAGGGGTGACCGGTGCCCCGGGGCCACTAAGGCGCCGACCGCCTATTGGCCCCCTGCGGGGGCCGCGGTCAGCGGCATAGTACCCCCAGGGGCACCCCGCTGTCCCCCCTCCCCCATCATGGGTTACCCAAATGACACACACAAGACAGTTGGTGTTGGGTAACAAAATGCTGCAGGTTTATTACATAATTCCAGAATATGTAATGGGTGGGTTATCTTACGGGCGATCCAAGGGCAGGCAACCAACTGGGTCGCCTGCCCGCCTGATGAGCCGGGCAGCGCGGGAGCGATGCCCGCCGTTGCTGCCCTCCAGGTGATTCTTTCTATGATCACGTGCCGTTGGTAATTCTACTCACGCCCCCCCTATCGGGGCGGAGCGTCGCATAGCAAGCCCCCGGTTGTTCAGGCCCACAACCGCCCGCAGGACTAGCGGGGCGCCGACACGGCTTCCGGGACCTCCCATGAGGCTCCTCGTTTTGGCTCAGGCACCACCTCTGGTGCCGCGCAGAGGTACCCTTTGTACCGGCCTGCTTCCAGATCGCCCTGTAACTCCGCCACAGCCCTGGAGGCGGCTCACCGTCGCAGTCAGGGCCCCCCACCAACCCGCTATAGTCTTACCTGCCACCTCTCCTATCGAGGGCTTCCTGCAACTAGCTGGAAGGGAACCATCCTAGCAGAAAGAAGAGTTTGAAATTCTGCCACTTCATGACAGTGTGACAGCGCTAGCGGGACTCAAACCTTGTGAGATCCCTTATATCCACAGGCCCAAGACTTACCAGTGAGCTATAGCTCCTGGTGTTGTAGATGGCCCCATCTAAGCCCCCAAGGCCCAAGACGCTATCCTAATCGGAATAGGGTCTGCTGAAATAAAGGACCCGTTGGGCCTGGGGAGATGTGCCAAGAACTATTCGCCCCCCATGCGGGCAGGTTACCCTCTTCACAATTCTGGGCCTGCCCTCTTAGGCTATGAAGGCGAGAAGGGGTTTACTTAACCTTTGGCCAGCCCCCTCTGATTGCTAAACCTGGAGCACAGGAGTGCTCCTAGCTGCCAGCGCGTGACCGTGGGCAAGGGGCGACTCCTGCCCCTGCCCACCATCCCCTATTCCTTATGGGAATTATGCCCCTACAGATCCCTCAGTGATGTAACCCCCTAGGTATACCAGCTTCGGGAATCTGTCTGGCTTAAACATTGCACGCTGTCAGTAAAGTTCAAGCATTGAGGATTGACTAAGTCCTACTACGCCCCTCCCATCATGCTCCTCAGAAGGAGGGTGGCGGGGGGTGCCCCCCACCACAAACCCAGAGCATCCCCAGCGGTGCCAAATTCCTGCTCCGTTGAAGTGGAGATTTAGTGCACCCTGGGCGTGTCAAATGTACTATTGACATACTGTCTCCTTGCGATTGCCCCGCTGACACCCCAGTTACTGGGACAGCAGCACCCTATGTTTGCTGGCAGCGCCCCTAGCGCGGTAACGTGTCCGTAAACCCGGATCCCAGTCTCCCGCAGCTGCGGTACACGACCAGTGAATCCGGTGGGGGATACCCCCAACCGCAATGGTCCTCTAGACATTAAGAAAAGCCCTATTTTACCTGGGCCTATCTCCAAATGATGGTGGTTTCACCCAGCTGTAAGGCCCGAGGCCCGCCTATGGAGCCTATTTAATTGATTTGCTACTCGGCCCCTTTATGGGTAGGCCTCAGAATTAGGGCAACGCGCGTGCTCCCAGGGCACGGTGCTCCCTGAAAGCAGATGTCCGATACCCACACGCTGATACTTTCATCTGATGCTAACTGCCCTACGGCTGGAAGCTTCCCAGGAACCGTAGACTTCGTGGTCCCACCTAAAATGATCCCATCGACTGGCGGGAACCCAGTGGTGGCAGGACCTGCATGGTACTCCATCCCCGCGTAGCTAACGCTTATTTGTGACGCCGGAGCAGGAGATGACCCCTTAGTCTCAAGTTCTACCCCTAAAGGGTAACCTCGGGGGCGGACAAGTCTGTGGGAACCAACCGGAAACTTTGGTGCAAATACCGGCCCTATTCTGAATGTTGCGAATGCTGCAAGGTCCATAATGCCCTGACGCCATGAGGCTCTACGTGGTGTTTACCAAACTTTTGAACGACCGCACCCTTGCTACATAACAACTATACCACCCACAAGCCGCCCTGGCTAAAGCGCGGGTGGAAGGTCTTCACTGAAGCAACCCGAAATCTGTCTTTGGTTGCAGTGGAATGCCCCCCAAAGTACACCTGGACCTATTCCTATATGGTTCCTTTAGCTACTTCTCCTGCAGGCCAAACTCTTGGTTATGGTGCCCAGCTCAGTGTGCTGCAGGCTAATCGGCTTAACAATGAACTATCGGTGGATTTGAGACAGAGGTACACTCCAAAACACCGAAATAACCACGGGTTAAAATCCGCTCGCGAGCGGCGCACCCGCAACCACTTGGTCAATCACGCCGGTAACCTATGTGGTGACCACTTATTCTTTTGCCGCTAAGTCAGTGCGTCCCCGTATCCAATGCGATTGGGGCACTGAGCTACACCCATATCTACACCCATCTAGTGGCTCAATCCAGACTTCCTTTAGCATTAGATAATAACTACCATTCTATCTCGGTTGCGTTGCCCTGCCGACTAGGCACCCACCTGGGTGTCTAGGTTACAGTTAGTTATGTGTGGTTTCCCCCATATCAGTGCCACTATAAGTGACAGTTGAAGGCGGCCCACATAAGCATGTTGGCGGGGCAGAGATGCGGGCATAAGCATACCTCTTATAGACTGTCGGCAGCGACCCATGTTTAACTGTTACTAGTATGGCAAGGACCGTTCTACGTTAGGACTATCCCGACTCTGGTCCGTCCTACCCAAGGACTGATGCACTTGGGAGCGCGAGGCCGCATGCAATGGGGGTGGGTGTCGAGACAACAACAACAATGACAAACGACCCAAGCCCCCTTTCAGCAAAAGGTTGGCGACGAGCTACACGTGGTCACGTGTGGTCAGGATCGTACTGCGCGACCCTTGCTGTAATTAGCACTCTCATATTGCGCGAACTTGACCCGAATGGTATGGCAGCGCTGTGCATGAGCAACATATTTACACACATATTCGGGCACGGGAGTGAGATCATGAGTCGCCAGGTCCGCGACCCTCGGGAACCCAGGCATACCAGATCCAGCAGCTCGCATACATATTCGGGCACGGCGATATTCATTTATTTACCCAGCGTCACAAACCCCGCACGAATTCGTTCCGAAGGTAATGGCGCGCAGTTCATGAGCACCGTATTTACATACATAATCGGGCACCGGAGATTAAGTGATCTGCCCGCCGTCACAGCGCGACTCGCCCGATGGTATGTGGAGCGCAGTCCATGCGCCCCATATCTACATACATATTTGGGCACGGAAGTGGGATCATGAGCCGCCAAGATTCGCGACCCCCGGGGGGCCCGGTGGACTAGGCCCAGCAGCACGCATGCATATTCGCGACCCTCGGAGCTCCAGGCAGACCAGGCCCAGCAGCACGCATGCATATCTGGGCATGGGGTGATCAGTGATAGCCCAGTTATATATATACCTATTCGTGCACGGTGGATTAGTGATTAGCTCAAACCGTAATGCTCGCAAAATTATTAGTGGATAAGAAAATGGGGGGAGATTCAATAGGGTGTAGCAGAGGCTGGAATCTAGACTAACTGTTTTCAACATACATTTTGCCTCTGACACCATTAATTACAACAATTATTTTATCAACTAGCCTGTTTAATGACTGTGATCTACAAAGCCCTTTTTTTTGCTTTTTGATTTTTTTGATTCGATGAACACTACTGGTTTGACACACACTTATTATATACAAAATATGGTGACATATATATTTACATTTGTACAGTGACTTCAAAATGTGACAAAAAACGGAAAAAAATATATATATACAACATACAGTCTTATCAAAATAGAATTGTTTTTCAAAAGCTGAAGTCAAATGTCCGAAACTAATTGATTTATGGAACGTGAGCAGTTGGCTCCTATAGTTCTCGCTATTATTGCGGTCCTAAGCAGAGTCGGGTACTTGTGTCTGTATATAATTTCAATGAGCAATGCAAGTTGCAGTCTGTCTTTGCATTTGCATTTGCTTATGTAGAGAAGCTGGTTCTAGCTTGATCTTCTACAAAATCCTCTGCGATCTCTGCTTTCGCGCCAACGCGTTTCGACCTGTGTAGTTGGGGACCTGTGTGATGTTTATGAGGTCGTCTTCAGGGCGGGTGTTATGGATGAATCGGACTTCCGTTCGTTCTCTCCACGTAGGGGAACTTGTCTTCTATGTGATGCCTTGTTTTGTGTACTGCCGACTGGAGTGGAATGACTTTCTTTGTCTGAATCTCGTTGTTTTCTTTCTTCTTGGTTTACGAGTGATAGGATCCACTTCTTCAGCGCTCCGGTGTCTCCTGTCTCCTCTCTCTTTTACGGCTGCTGGCAGGCTTCTTGGCGTTTCCTCAAAGTTGTTCCTCAGACTGCAACTTGCATTGCTCATTGAAATTATATACAGACACAAGTACCCGACTCTGCTTAGGACCGCAATGTTTTTTGTCACATTTTGAAGTCACTGTACAAATGTAAATATATATGTCACCATATTTTGTATATAATATGTGTGTGTCAAACCAGTAGTGTTCATCGAATCAAAAAAATCAAAAAGCAAAAAAAGGGCTTTGTAGATCACAGTCATTAAACAGGCTAGTTGATAAAATAATTGTTGTAATTAATGGTGTCAGAGGCAAAATGTATGTTGAAAACGCAAAATTATTAGAGCGTCGGACACAAGCACTGACCAAATAACCCATTCGGGTGCAGGGGGTGTCGTAATGCCCAGATTCACCTAATGCACGCGAATGTGGGCACGAGCAAATTCTTGTGAATAATACATGCACTTGTATCATGTGTCTGCATTATAGGAAGCCAGCCAATACATGTTGCATATTTATCTAGCGTGAACTCGACCCGAGGGTACTGGAGCAAAATCTTGTGAACAATGCCTGCACTTGTATCAAGTATCTGCCTCATAGGAAGCCAGCACATACATGTTGCATATTTGTATGGCGCGAACTCGCCGCCAAAAGTATTGCACCGCTTTACATGAGCTCCGTATTTACGTTATACATACAGGCACGGGGAGCGTGAGGGATTCGTACCATGGAACACGAACCCCGTGCCAGGTCACGCGAGCACCGCCCCAGATTAACCCTTGAGGTGCGGGGGGGCCCAAAGCACAACTATGTGCTCAGCATACTGTGCGGGCCGACTTGTAATTTTGCTGTTTCTGACCTTGCTCCTAGCTGTATGATACGCGTAACATCATACCTACCACAAGTCAGCACTATTGGCTTCGTTCCTGACTAAAAAGGTTGGTTAATCTGAAATGTAACTTTATTGGCTCAGTCAACCACCTTGTTAAAAAGGGGTGAGTGGCGTCAAAGCTATATTTGCTCACAAAGGAGGAGTGGCTAGCTACGCTCTACTCTTCTGGTCAACATGTTTCGCGCCCAGTCGGTCAGAGGGATCTCATGGCGCTTCGTCAGGACCTATAATGCTAAAGTGAAGTGTAGCTTCCGGGTTCGGCGACGCGGGCAGGTTTACTTACCTCCAGGGGAATCTTGCCATGGAACGAATGTGTTTCTCCCCCTGTTGACGCGCCATGCACCTGATGATGAGGTTTTTATAAAAAGAATTGGTGACCCCTTTTATAAACAATACATAAGGTAGGGGCACCTATTAAGGGTTGACTAACAAACTATTTTTCACCCTTGTTTTCACACCACACTGTAGATAGTTTTTAGCACACTTCACTTTAGCATTATAGGTCCTGACGAAGCGCCATGAGATCCCTCTGACCGACTGGGCGCGAAACATGTTGACCAGAAGAGTAGAGCGTAGCTAGCCACTCCTACTTTGTGAGCAAATATAGCTTTGACGCCACTCACACCTTTTTAACAAGGTGGTTGACTGAGCCAATAAAGTTACATTTCAGATTAACCAACCTTTTTAATTCACTTACATCTACACTTCCGGGCCCTCACACGCATGCACCATACGGCAGGGAACAAAAGATCTCCGATAAAGAGCCCCTGTATGGGTGCCCGTCGGGTATTGCACCGCCGACCCGACGAGGAGCAAAACCCAGATGATGAAGCATGACACCTAGCTTGCTGGGTGTGTGAGGGTTTCAGTTCCACCCTTAAGGGATCCCCTTCCCTTGTGCACTTACATTCACTAGGTGAAAGTCTGGTATCGGAAAACTTTATTCCCCTTCGACTTTTCACCCTGTAGGAACTACACACCTCTCGTTGATACCGCTACTTAGGGCTTATGTGTAGGACCTCTATAAAAATAGCCCACCTTTTACTCTCCTTCTCTTTGTTGAACAGACCTCTTCTAGAGCCCATTCAACCCACTAAATGGCTTCCTTTCAGCATGGATGCCTCATTGCCAGCCGCGTTATTGAAGGTTCTAGTGTTATGCCTCAGAGGGCCGGCCCAGCTCTCCACGAATAGGCATGGACTTTGTACTTAGGCCCCCCGAGTCTTGCGCCAGCACAGCTGTGTCCAGCCGCAGCCTCAGTACATGCCAATTCCCCCTATCTCGAGGGAAAATGCAATTTTTAACTCACGAAGGTTTTATTTCCTACTGTATTTCACATTCTACGCGCTCCCTATTCCTGCTGCGTTGCCGGCAGACTCTAATAAATCGCCACCCTCGCCCTGATCTTGCGCCCCCTCCGCCCGTGGCCATCCGAGCCACAGGGCCCCGTCGACCTGGTACTGGCCAGGGCGGAGTGGGACAGCAAAACTCACCGTAAGTGCTAGGCCACAGCGACGAGACGACGCCCAGTGCAACGAGACGGGAACCACGACCCTCCTCACACCAGGGCCAGGAAGTGACACGCATTGCGCGTCACTTCCGGCCAAGCCCAAGGAGGGGGGCTCCGGTCTGCGTCCCCGCCCCCCTCCCCCCGGTGGGAGGGGGTGGGGAGGGGTGACCGGTGCCCCGGGGCCACTAAGGCGCCGATCGCCTATTGGCCCCCTGCGGGGGCCGCGGTCAGCGGCATTTAACTTACAGGCCTTGGGTGCCGTTTGGGAACTATATGCTAGGGACTTAAAACTGTGTTAAATATGCCAATCTGGAGTATATGAATTTTGCCATGTTGAAAAGAGAAGCACAACAAGCATGTTACCACTGGTTAGCAGGGTAAAGTGCACAGAGTTACATAACCAGCAAAAAAGGGTTCAGCAAAAAGGCCAATAAATCAGGGTGACCCTGAAGAGAGGGCACATTTCCAACAACCACTCCTGACCTCCTTTCTGCACACTTACCTCATCCAGGTAACATGCAGCTCGGATGCTGGCTCATTGGTTTCATCAATGCTCACCGCCAGTCGAGCCTGGCTAGAATGCTATATAGGTAGGAGTGAGCTGGCAATCTCCCACCTGCCGTACAACAATGCTGCTGAACATCTGGCGGTTCTAGGCTATATGCAAAGGCTAAACACACCCTTTAACCCCTAGAGTATATTGCGAGGAACAGTTTGGCACTTGTTACCTGTGTTTTTGGAGGCCATTCACAGCTTCTCTAACAACGGCAGCCGTGACACACTAGAGCCAGAGCGAGGTGTGCGTCATTTCCGGCTGCTTTAATGGACACAGCAAAGCAGGGGCAGGGAAGAATAATTGTGACTCTGTGTGACCACAAATAACTTCTCTAGTTCTGGGCTTTTCTGGGATCTCTTGTTTTATTTCTCTGTGTTCGTCCAGTTCAACAGCAATAGCTCCCAGAATGCAGTGCTTTGTTAAATGACACTGCATGATTTGAAACTGACTGTCACGGGCATGGAATCATTTAACAAGTGCTAGCACGGCACCACCACCAGAGCCCTGTGTAAACCATTAATGGAATGATTGCTAACGGCGCCTTCCATTCTCCACCAAATTATCCGTAGATACACTCACTCGTTCATTTACCCGTTCACTCTATCGCCCCTTGGCCTTTACCAGCCATTCATTCTTACACCCATCGGGCACTGAGTCACTCGGTGCACTTGTGTGCCCATTGAGCCATCTATACACGCATTCATTCATTCATCCATCCATCAGTGCACTCAATCATCAATCCAAACATCGACTTTTTCACGCATTCACCACTCACTTGCTAATCATGTTGGCAGGGAAGGAGAAAGACTTGTTTCCCAAAGACATTCTCATGACGTCAGTGCTCGTGTTTCTATCACATTCACTGACATCATAAATAGTGAAATGACTGGAATAACACCAATCGCCTCGAGTGCAATGAGGCTTTCCGCACAGAACTTACCACTGCTGCTAGATAGGTACCAGTGGTCTGAGGCTGCATTCCTAGGAGGTGAGGGAGTATGTATTCATGATTGAAGCTCGAGGACTTCCGTGTCTGATGATGATGTCACGCCTCGGGTTGGGGACCGGGGGATGTCACAGCGAGGGGGGATAAGTGAGAAGGGCTTGGAGGGAAATCATGCCTGGAGGCTGTAGACTGAGGGGGGTTTTGGGGAGGTCCTTCCCTGGGGAGGTCAGGAATCAATGTATGAATGTGCCGGAATGGGCAGTGGGACGGGAAGTGCATCTACTTGTTAATGAGTGGAATGGCATTTTAGTCCGTTGCTGTACAACGGATTTGAAACAGTAGAAAGTGTAAAATGTAAGTATTCTACGAACAGTTCATAAAATTGAAATAGGTAATTTCTCCGCAGTGTATAACGGCTGTCGTAACACAGGAAGGAGTGGATTACTGGACAGTACTCGAGAGGAGGAGCAGGGCTGACAGGGAGATGTTTTTGCAGTTTTTTATAGCGTTAAATCAACCCGAAGGTATCAGGGCGCTTTACTTGAGCACCAGTTACATGATAGAGGAACACATTCATTATTAAGGCACGGGGAGATTTCAAAATCACAGGACGTTTGAACCTCCTGCCAGACTGGAACCTCGTGCCGGAACTTCAAGGTCGGCCGCTCTAGCCGTTAAACCACATCCTCTCCCATCTTGGATACGGTGATGTGGCCCAGTAAAAATCATTTTAATTTGTACAATGAAGGAGCGCTGTTTGAACAAGTGGTGAGAATGCGGACTATGATAAAAAGTTCCATTTATTTTAAATGAAGACTTAAAAAACCCTGCATTTTATAATTGATTCGAAAGGCGCGTGCCTTCCCAGCGGCACCAGAAGCAAAATCCTGTGAATGGAACGCTTATGATGTAACATCACTGTGATGTCACGAGGCGCAGGGCAAATGCAGGGGGAGGCCGTCCCCGCAGTAGAGAGGAAAGGAGAGACCACTGTTGAGGAAGTGTGTCGGGCAGGAGGGGATTTTCTTTCAGGTTCATCGTAGGTTATTTTTGTCATGAAATATTTGGATTTACTTAACGAATACCGCAATACCAGTGCCTTGCCTGCTCCCCCGTTAATCTTAAAACACATGGTATCACCCACAAAGTTGTGATGTATGATGACACGTCGAAAAAACAACATTGTGACGTGTCCTTGGTATAAGAGGCTGGTAACCAGGCAGCTGCAGCATTGCACTCGGGACACTGGACGGAGAGGACGGCTGCTGGTGGCTGGATCTCGGGGCAGGGAGAGGCCGAATCTGCAGGGTCTGAGCAGGCTCTGAAAAGGGAAAGGGGCGGTGAGAGGTGTGGGACGGAATAAGGAGACAAGGTGAGTGAATAAACCAAACTGAAAGCTAAACTTGAAATCAAACTGAAAGCTAACTTGAAACTGACTTGATACTGACTTGAAATTCCAATACCCTTCCCTGAAAACCAAACTGAACTTTAAACCAAACTTGAAACTGACTTGAAATTCCAATACCCTTCCCTGAAAACCAAACTGAACTTGAAACCAAACTTGAAACTGACTTGAAATTCCAATACCCTTCCCTGAAAACCAAACTGAACTTGAAATGAAACTTGAAACTGACTTGAAATTCTAATTCCCTTTCCCCTTTTCATCTTCACTTTTTCCGTCCATTTCTTTTCCTTTCTTTTCTTCTTTTCTCTTTTCCTTTCTTTCATTTCCTATTACCTTCCTCCCCCCACACCACCACCTCTCTCTTTCTCTCCTCTCCTCTCCCCTTCTCTTCTCTTCCTTTCTTTTCTGCCCTTCCTTTCCCTCCTGGCCTTCCTTTCCCTCCTGCCATTCCCTGCTCTCCTGCTCTTTCCTGCCCTCCTGTGGTTACTTGCCCTCCTATCCTTCCTTTCCCTCCTGCCCTGCCTTTCCCTCCTGCTCTGCCCTCCTGTCCTACCCTGGAGCCCTGACCCCTGTCTTGCCTTCCTCCCTTGCCACCTGCTGTGACCTCCTGCCTTGCCCCTCTGCCCTCCCACATGCCATCCTACCCTGCCCCCTGCCCTGCCCTCCTGCCTTGCACTCTGCCCTCTTGCCCTCCCACCCTGCTCCACTGCCCCACCCTTCTTCCCTACCCCACTGTACTGCCTTCCTGCCCACCTGCCCTCCCATTCTGGCCTCCTGCCCTGCCCTGCTCTGCCTTGCCATCCTTTCCTGCTCTGCCCCACCATGCTCTGCCCTCTTACCCAGCCCATCCCTTTCCTTTCCCTTCCTTATGCCTCCTCTCGTATACCCTTCCAAACTAACCCAACCCATCCGCTTCCCTGTCTCCTCCTAAACCCCTTGCCTATCTCCTCATATACCCGCTCCTGTCTTCTCCTGTAACGCTTCCCTTCCTACACCTATACCCCTTACATTCCCTTCCTCCTCCTATACCCCTTCCCTTCCTCCTCCCATAACCTTTCCCTTCCTCCTGCTATACTTTTCCATTTCTCCTCCTATACCCATTCCCTCCCTCCTCCTATATACCTTCCCTTCCTCCTCCTATACCACTTCCCTTCCCTGTCTCCTCCTATACTCATTCCATTCCCTTCCCTGTCTCCTCCTACACCCCTTCCTTTCCCTCTCTCCTCCTACACCCTTCCCTTTCCTCCTCTTTCCTGTCCTCTCCTATACCCATTTATTTCCCAGCCCCTCTTATACCCCTTCCCTTGCCTTCCCTTCCCTTCCCTATTTCCTCCTATACCTCTTCCCTGTCTCCTCCTATACCCTTTCCTTTCCCTTCACTTCCCTGCCTCCTCCTATACCCCTTATCTTCCATTCTCTGTCTCCTCCTATACCCATGCCCTGTCTCATCCTAAACTCCTTCCCTGTCTCCTCCTATACTCCTTCCATTCCCTGTCTCCTCCTATACCCCTTCCCTATACCCTTTCCCTTCCACGTCTCCTCCTATACTCCTGCCTTCCCTGTCTCCTCCTCTACCCCTTTCCTTCACTGTCTCTTCCTATACCACTCCCCTGTCTCCTCCTATACCCCTTCCCAGTCTCCTCCTATACCTCTTCCCTTCCCTGTCTCACACACCTTCCCTCACCTTCCTTGTCTCCTCCTATACCCCTTCTCTCTCTCCTGTTCCCGCCCCCTTTCCATTTACCTTTCCTTCCCTTCCCATACCCTCCACTCCCCTTCCCTTTACCCTCCGCTCCGCTCCCCTTCCCACCTCCCTTTCCTTTCTCCTCCCTTTCCTTTGCCCTTTCCCCCTTGCCTTTTCCCCTTTCATATTCCCCTTCCCTTCATTTGCCTTCCCTGCCCTTTATTTCCCTTTACTTGTGTCCGCCTACCCCCTTCCAACCCCCACTTTACCTCCTGTTCCTTCTTCCCTTCTCTTCCCAGTCTCCTCCTATTACCCTTCCATTCCATGTCTCCTCTTATACGCCTTCCCTATCTCTGTCTATACCCTTTCCCTTCCCTGTCTCCTCCTATACCCCTCTCTTCCTTTCCCTTTTTCCTCATACCCCTTGCCTTTTGTCTCCTATTCTCCGTCCCTTCCCTGTTCTCCCTATTCCCCTGCCTTCCCTGTCTCCTCTATCCCTTCCCTTCCCTTCCTTGTCTACTCCCATACCACTTCCCTGTCTCCACCTATACCATTCCCTGTCTCCTTCTATACCCCTTCCCTTTCTCCTCCTATACCCCTTCCCTGTTTCCTCCTATACCCTTCCATTCCCTTCCTTCTCTTCCCTGTCTATACCCCTTCCCTTCCCCTTTGTCCTCCTATACCCCTTCCCTGTCTTCTCCTATACCCCTTCCCTTCCATGCTTCATCCTATACCCCTTCCCTTCCCTGTCTCCCACGCCTTTCCTCCCCTTACCTGTCTCCTCCTATACCCCTTCCCTTCCCCTTTCCCTTCCCCCTTCCCTTCTCTTCTCCCTTCCTTTACCTTCCCTTCCATTGATCCCTCCTCCACTCCCCTTCCCTACCCCCTTTCCTTCCCTTTCCTTCCCTTCCCCTCCCCTCCCTTCCCCCTTTCCTTTCTCCTTCTCCCTTAGCTTTGCCCTTTTCCCTTTCCTTTGCCCATTTCCCCTTTTCATTTTCCTCTTCCCTTCATTTCCCTTCCCTGCCCTTCCATCTCTCCGCTTATACCCTTCCAACCCCCACGTTCCCTCTCTTTCCTTCTTCCTTTCTGTTCCCTGTCTCCTCATATTACCCCTCCCTGTCTCCTATCCTCCTCTCTTTTTCCCCATACTCCTTATCTTTTTCCTCCTATACCCCATCTCTTCCCTGTCTCCTATACCCCTTCCCTGCCTCATACTATACCCCTTCCCTCTCTTACTTGTCCCCTATACCCCTTCCCTGCCTCCTACAATACACCTCCCCTCTCTTACCTGTATCCTCCTTTATCCCTACCCTTCCCAGTCTCCTCCTATACCCCTTTCTTTCCATTCCTTTCCCTGTCTGTCCCTTTACCCCGTCCCTGCATCTTCCTATACCCCTTCCCTTCAATGTCTCCTATACCCCTTCCCTGTCTCCTTCTATATCCCTTCACTTTCCCGTCTCCTTCTATACCCCTTCCCTTCACTGTCTCCTCCTCCTATACCCCTTCTTTCCCTGTCTCGTTTTATACCCTCTCCTTCCCTTCTTCCCTTCTCCCTTCTTTTCCCTTCTCTTTCCATTCCCTTTCCCCTCTCCTTCTCCTCCATTTCCTTTCCCCTTTTCCCTTCCCACTTCCCCCTTTCCTTTGCCCTTTTACCCTTTTCCTTTTCTGCTTCTCCTTCCTCTTCCCTTCCTCCTCTTATACCCCTTCTCTTCTCTTCTCTTCCCTTCCCTGTCTCCTCCTATACCCCTGCCCTTTCCTTCCCTGTGTCCTATACCCCTTCCGTTTCATTCCCAGTCTCCTCCTATTCCCCTTTCCTGTCTCCTACTAAACCCCTTCGCTGTCTCCTCCTATACCCCTTTCCTGTCTCCTACTAAACCCTTTCCCTGTCTCCTCCTATACCCCTTCCCTTCCCTGTCTCCTCCTATACTCCTTCCCTGTCTCCTCCTATACCTCGGTTATTCCCTTTCATGTCTCCTCCTATACCCCTTCCCTTCCCTGTCTCATACGCCTTTCCTCCCCTTACCTGTCTCCTCCTATACCCCTTCCCTTTTCCCTTCCTTCTTCCCTTCTCCCTTCCTTTACCTTTCCTTCCCTTCATCCATCCCCACCCCTCCCCTCCACTCCCCTTCCTTTTTCCCTCCCTTCCCCTTTCCATTCTCCTTCTCCCTTTGCTTTGCCCTTTCCACTTTCCTTTCCCATTTTCCCCTTATCTTCATTTCCCTTCCTTGCCCTTACCTGTCTCTGCTTATACCCTTCCAACCCCCACTTTCCCTCTCTTTCCTTCTTCCTTTCTCTTCCCTTCCCTGTCTCCTCATGTTGCCATTCCCTTCCCTTCCCAGTCTCCTCCTATACCCCTTTCTTTCCATTCCTTTTCCTGTCTGTCCCTTTACCCCGTCCCTGCCTCTTCCTATACCCCTTCCCTTCAATGTCTCCTATACCCCTTCCCTGTCTCCTTCTATATCCCTTCACTTTCCCGTCTCCTTCTATACCCCTTCCCTTCACTGTCTCCTCCTCCTATACCCCTTCTTTCCCTGTCTCGTTTTATACCCTCTCCTTCCCTTCTTCCCTTCTCCCTTCTTTTCCCTTCTCTTTCCATTCCCTTTCCCCTCTCCTTCTCCTCCATTTCCTTTCCCCTTTTCCCTTCCCACTTCCCCCTTTCCTTTGCCCTTTTACCCTTTTCCTTTTCTGCTTCTCCTTCCTCTTCCCTTCCTCCTCTTATACCCCTTCTCTTCTCTTCTCTTCCCTTCCCTGTCTCCTCCTATACCCCTGCCCTTTCCTTCCCTGTGTCCTATACCCCTTCCGTTTCATTCCCAGTCTCCTCCTATTCCCCTTTCCTGTCTCCTACTAAACCCCTTCGCTGTCTCCTCCTATACCCCTTTCCTGTCTCCTACTAAACCCTTTCCCTGTCTCCTCCTATACCCCTTCCCTTCCCTGTCTCCTCCTATACTCCTTCCCTGTCTCCTCCTATACCTCGGTTATTCCCTTTCATGTCTCCTCCTATACCCCTTCCCTTCCCTGTCTCATACGCCTTTCCTCCCCTTACCTGTCTCCTCCTATACCCCTTCCCTTTTCCCTTCCTCCTTCCCTTCTCCCTTCCTTTACCTTTCCTTCCCTTCATCCATCCCCATCCCTCCCCTCCACTCCCCTTCCTTTTTCCCTCCCTTCCCCTTTCCATTCTCCTCCTTTTGCTTTGCCCTTTCCACTTTCCTTTCCCATTTTCATTTTCCCCTTATCTTCATTTCCCTTCCTTGCCCTTACCTGTCTCTGCTTATACCCTTCCAACCCCCACTTTCCCTCTCTTTCCTTCTTCCTTTCTCTTCCCTTCCCTGTCTCCTCATATTGCCATTCCCTTCCCTTCCCTGTCTACTCCTATACCCCTCTCTTTTCCCCATACTCCTTATCTATTTCCTCCTATATCCCATTCCTTCCCTGTCTCCTATACCCCTTCCCTGCCTCCTCCAATACACCTCCCTTCTTAACTGTCTCCTCCTTTATCCCTTTCCTTCCCAGTCTCCTCCTATACCCCTTCCCTTCCATTCCTTTCCTTGTCTGCTCCTATACCCCTTCCCTGTCTCCTATGCACCTTCCCTTCACTGTCTCCTATACCCCGTCCCTGTCTCCTTCTATACCCCTTCACTTCCCTGTCTCCTTCTATACCCCTTCCTTCCCTTCCCTGTCTCCTCCTCCTATACCCCTTCTTTTCCCTCTCTCCTGATATATCCCTTCCCTCCCCTTCTGTCTCCAACTAAACCCCTTCCCTGTCTCCTACTTTACCCCTCCCCTTCCCTTCTTCCCTTCTTTTCCCTTCCTCTTCCATTCCCTTTCCCTCGCCCCTCCCCTCTCCTTCCGAATTTCCTTTCCCGTTCCCCCTTTCCTTTGCCCTTTTGCCCTTTTCCTTTTCTGCTTCTCCTTCTTCTTCCCTTCCCTGCCTCCTCTTATACCCCTTCTCTTCTCTTTCCTTCCCTGTCTTTTCCTATACCCCTGCCCTTTCCTTCCCTGTGTCCTATACCCCTTTCCTTTCATTCCCAGTCTCCTCCTACACCCCTTTCCTGTCTCCTACTAAACCCCTTCCCTGTCTCCTCCTATACCCATTTCTTGTCTCCTCTTCTATCCCTTCCCATACTTGTCTCCTCCCATACCACTTCCCTGTCTCCACCTATACCATTCCATTTCTCCTCCTATACCCCTTCCCTTTCTCCTCCTATACCCCTTCCCTGTTTCCTTCTATATCCTCCCCTTCCATTCCCTTCCTTCCCTTCCCTGTCTATACCCCTTCCCTTCCCTTTCTCCTCCTATACCCCTTCCCTGTCTCCTCCTATACCCCTTCCCTTCCATGCTTCATCCTATACCCCTTCCCTTCCCTGTCTCCTACGCCTTTCCTCCACTTACCTGTCTCCTCCTATACACCTTCCCTTCCCTTTTCCCTTCCCCCTTCCTTTCTCTTCTCCCTTCCTTTACCTTTCCTTCCATTTATTCCTCCTCCCCTCCCCTCCCCTCCCCATCCCTTCCCCCTTTCCGTCCACTCCCCTCCCCTCCCCTCTCACTTTCCTTTCTCCTTCTCCCTTTGCTTTGCCCTTTCCCCTTTCCTTTGCCCATTTCCCCTTTTCATTTTCCCCTTCCCTTCATTTCCCTTCTCTGCCCTTCCCTCTCTCTGCTTATACCCTTCCAACCCCCATGTTCACGCTCTTTCTTTCTTCCTTTCTCTTCCCTGTCTCCTCATATTACCCCTCCCTGTCTCCTATACTTCTCTCTTTTTCCTCATACTCCTTATCTTTTTCCTCCTATACCCCATCTCTTCCCTGTCTCCTATACCCCTTCCCTGCCTCCTACTATACCCGTTCCCTCTCTTACTTGTCCCCTATACCCCTTCCCTGCCTCCTACAATTCACCTCCCCTCTCTTACCTGTATCCTCCTTTATCCCTACCCCTCCCAGTCTCCTCCTATACCCCTTTCTTTCTATTCCTTTCCCTGTCTGTCCATTTACCCCTTCCCTGCCTCTTCCTATACCCCTTCCCTGTCTCCTCCTATACCCCTTCCCTTCAATGTCTCCTATACCCCTTCCCTGTCTCCTTCTATATCCCTTCACATTCCTGTCTCCTTCTATACCTCTTCCCTTCACTGTCTCCTCCTCCTAAACCCCTCCTAAACCCCTTCTTTCCCTGTACCCCTCTCCTTCCCTTCTTCCCTCCCCTTCTTCCCTTCTCCCGTCTTTTACCTTCTCTTTCCATTCCCTTTCCCCTCTCCTTCTCCTCCATTTCCTTTCCCCTTTTCCCTTCCCACTTCCCCCTTTCCTTTGCCCTTTTACCCTTTTCCTTTTCTGCTTCTCCTTCCTCTTCCCTTCCTCCTCTTATACCCCTTCTCTTCTCTTCCCTTCCCTGTCTCCTCCTATACCCCTACCCTTTCCTTCCCTGTGTCCTACACCCCTTCCCTTTCATTCCCAGTCTCCTCCTATACCCCTTTCCTGTCTCCTACTAAACCCCTTCCCTGTCTCCTCCTATACCCCTTTCCTGTCTCCTACTAAACCCTTTCCCTGTCTCCTCCTATACCCCTTCCCTTCCCTGTCTCCTCCTATACCCCTTCCCTGTCTCCTCCTATACCCCGGCCCCTCCCTTCCATGTCTCCTCCTATACCCCTTCCCTTCCCTGTCTCATACGCCTTTCCTCCCCTTACCTGTCTCCTCCTATACCCGTTCCCTTTTCCCTCCCCCTTCCCTTCTCCCTTCCTTTACCTTTCCTTCCCTTCATCCATCCCCACCCCTCCCCTCCACTACCCTTCCTGTTACCCTCCTCTTTCCATTCTCCTTCTCCCTTTGCTTTGCCCTTTCCCCTTTCCTTTCCCATTTTCATTTTTCCCTTCTCTTCATTTCCCTTCTTTGCCCTTACCTGTCTCTGCCTATACCCTTCCAACCCCCACTTTCCCTCTCTTTCCTTCTTCCTTTCTCTTCCCTTCCCTGTCTCCTCATATTGCCATTCCCTTCCCTGTCTTTTTCCCCATACTCCTTATCTTTTTCCTCCTATACCCCATTCCTACCCTGTCTCCTATACCCCTTCCCTGCCTCCTCCAATACACCTCCCTTCTTACCTGTCTCCTCCTTTATCCCTTTCCTTCCCAGTCTCCTCCTATACCCCTTCCATTCCTTTCCCTGTCTGCTCCTATACCCCTTCCCTGTCTCCTATGCACCTTCCCTTCACTGTCTCCTTCTATACCCCTTCCCTTCCCTGTCTCCTCCTCCTATACCCCTTCTTTTCCCTCTCTCCTGATATATCCCTTCCCTCCCCTTCTGTCTCCAACTGAACCCCTTCCCTGTCTCCTACTTTACCCCTCCCCTTCCCTTCTTCCCTTCTCTTCCCTTCCTCTTCCATTCCCTTTCCCTCGCCCCTCCCCTCTCCTTCCGAATTTCCTTTCCCGTTCCCCCTTTCCTTTGCCCTTTTGCCCTTTTCCTTTTCTGCTTCTCCTTCTTCTTCCCTTCCCTGCCTCCTCTTATACCCCTTCTCTTCTCTTTCCTTCCCTGTCTTTTCCTATACCCCTGCCCTTTCCTTCCCTGTGTCCTATACCCCTTTCCTTTCATTCCCAGTCTCCTCCTACACCCCTTTCCTGTCTCCTACTAAACCCCTTCCCTGTCTCCTCCTATACCCATTTCTTGTCTCCTCTTCTATCCCTTCCCATACTTGTCTCCTCCCATACCACTTCCCTGTCTCCACCTATACCATTCCATTTCTCCTCCTATACCCCTTCCCTTTCTCCTCCTATACCCCTTCCCTGTTTCCTTTTATATCCTCCCCTTCCATTCCCTTCCTTCCATTCCCTGTCTATACCCCTTCCCTTCCCTTTCTCCTCCTATACCCCTTCCCTGTCTCCTCCTATACCCCTTCCCTTCCATGCTTCATCCTATACCCCTTCCCTTCCCTGTCTCCTACGCCTTTCCTCCACTTACCTGTCTCCTCCTATACACCTTCCCTTCCCTTTTCCCTTCCCCCTTCCTTTCTCTTCTCCCTTCCTTTACCTTTCCTTCCATTTATTCCTCCTCCCCTCCCCTCCCCTCCCCATCCCTTCCCCCTTTCCGTCCACTCCCCTCCCCTCCCCTCTCACTTTCCTTTCTCCTTCTCCCTTTGCTTTGCCCTTTCCCCTTTCCTTTGCCCATTTCCCCTTTTCATTTTCCCCTTCCCTTCATTTCCCTTCTCTGCCCTTCCCTCTCTCTGCTTATACCCTTCCAACCCCCATGTTCCCACTTTTTCCTTCTTCCTTTCTCTTCCCTGTCTCCTCATATTACCCCGCCCTGTCTCCTCCTATATTCCTCTTTTTCCCCATACTCCTTATCTTTTTCCTCCTATACTCCATCCCTTCCCTGTCTCCTATACCCCTTCCCTGCCTCCTACTATACCCCTTCCCTCTCTTACTTGTCCCCTATACCCCTTCTCTGCCTCCTACAATACACCTCCCGTCTCTTACATGTGTCCTCCTTTATCCCTACCCTTCCCAGTCTCCCCCTATACCCCGTTCTTTCCAATCTTTTCCCTGTCTGCCCCGTTACCCCTTCCCTGCCGCTTCCTATACCCCTTCCCTATCTCCTATACCCCTTCCCTGTCTCCTTCTATACCCCTTCACTTCCCCGTCTCCTCCTATACCCCATCCCTTCACTGTCTTCTCCTCCTATACCCCTTCTTTCCCTGTCTCGTTTTATACCCCTCTCCTTCCCTTCTTCCCTCTCCATCTTCCCCTATCCCTTCTTTTCCCTTCTCCTTCCGTTCCCTTTCCCCTCTCCTTCTCCTTTTCCATTTCCTTTCCCCTTTCCCCTTTCCCCTTCCCCCTTTCCCCGTTCCTTTGCCCTTTTCCTTTTCTGCTTCTGCTTCTCCTTCCTCTTCCCTTCACAGCCTCCTCCTATGCCCCTTCTCTTCTCTTCCCTTCCCTGTCTCCTCCTATAACCCTGCCCTTTCCTTCCCTGTGTCCTATACCACTTCCCTTTCATTCCCAGTCTCCTCCTATACCCCTTTCCTGTCTCCTACTAAACCCCTTCCCTGTCTCCTCCTATACCCCTTTCCTGTCTCCTACTAAACCCTTTCCCTGTCTCCTCCTGTACCCCTTCCCTTCCCTGTCTCCTCCTATACCCCTTCCCTGTCTCCTCCTATACCCCGGCCCTTCCCTTCCCTTCCATGTCTCCTCCTATACCCCTTCCCTTCCCTGTCTCATACGCCTTTACTCCCCTTACCTGTCTCCTCCTATACCCCTTCCCTTTTCCCTTCCCCCTGCCCGTCTCCCTTCCTTTACCTTCCCTTCCCTTCCCCATCCACACCCTTCCCCTCCACTCCCCTTGCTTTTTCCCTCCCCTTTCCATTCTCCTTCTCCCTTTGCTTTGCTCTTTCCCCTTTCCTTTCCCCTTTTTCATTTTCCCCTTCTCTTCATTTCCCTTCCTTGCCCTTACCTGTCTCTGCCTATACCCTTCTAACCCCCACTTTCCCTCTCTTTCCTTCTTCCTTTCTCTTCCCTTCCCTGTCTCTTCATATTGCCATTCCCTTCCCTGTCTACTCCTATACCCCTCTCTTTTCCCCCATACTCCTTATCTTTTTCCTCCTCTACCCCATTCCTACCCTGTCTCCTATACCCCTTCCCTGCCTCCTCCAATACACCTCCCTTCTTACCAGTCTCGTCCTTTATCCCTTTCCTTCCCAGTCTCCTCCTATACCCCTTTCCTTCCATTCCTTTCCGTGTCTGCTACTATACCCCTTCCCATCCCTGCTTTTTGCTGTACCCCTTCCCTGTCTCCTATACACCTTCCCTTCACTGTCTCCTATACCCCTTCCCTGCCTCCTCCTATACCCCTTCACTTCCCTGTCTCCTTCTATACCCCTTTCCTTCACTGTCTCCTCCTCCTGTACCCTTCCTTTCCCTATCTCCTTTATACCCCTTCCCTCTCTCCTATATCCCTTCCCTCCCCTTCTGTCTCCAACTAAACCCCTTCCCTGTCTCCTACTTTACCCCTCCCTTTCCCTTCTTCACTTCTCCCTTCTCTTCTCTTCCCTTCCCTTCCATTCCCTTTCCCTCTCCCCTCCCCTCTCCTTCCGAATTTCCTTTCCCGTTCCCCTTTCCTTTGCCCTTTCCTTTGCCCTTTTGCCCTTTTCCTTTTCCACTTCTCTTTCCTCTTCCCTTCCCTGCGTCCTCTTATACCCCTTCTCTTCCCTTCCCTGTCTCCTCCTATACCCATGCCCTTCCCTTCCCTGTCTCGTATACCACTTCCCTTTCATTCCATGTCTCCTCCTATTACCCTGCCTTCCCTGTTTCCTCTTCTATCCCTTACCTTCTCTGTCTCCTCCCATACTACTCCCCTGTCTCCACCTATTATACCCTTCCCTTTCTCCTCCTATACCCCGTCTCTTCCCTGTTTCCTCCTATACCCTACCCACTTCCTTTGCCTTTCCTTTCCTTTATCCCATCCTCCCCTTCCCCCTTCCCTTCCCCTCCCCCGTTCCTCTTTCTTCTTTCCTTTGCCCTTTTCCTCTTTTCATTTTCCCCTTCCCTTCCCTTCATTTGCCTTCCCTGCCCTTCCTTATCTCCGCCTATTCCCTTCCAAACCCCAACTTTCCTCCTCTTTTCTTCTTCCTTTCTCTTCTCTTCCCTCTCTCCTCATATTACCCTTCCCTTCCCTTCCCTGTCTCCTCCTATACACTTCTCTTTTTCCCCAAACCCCTTATCTTTTTCCTACTATACCCCATCCCTTCCCTGTATCCTATACCCCTTCCCTCCCTCCTCCTATACCCCTTCCCTCTCTTACCTGTCTCTTATACTCCTTCCCTGCCTCCTCCAATACACTTCCCTTCTCTTACCTGTCTCCTCCTGTATCCCTTCCCTTCCCAGTCTCCTCCTATACCCCTTCCCTTCCATTCCTTTCCTTGTCTGCTCCTATACCCCTTCCCTTCCGTGCCTCTTCCTGTACCCCTTCCCTGTCTCCTCCTATACCCCATCCCTGTCTCCTCCTATACCCCTTCCCTGTCTCCTTCTATACCCCTTCCCTTCCCTGTCTCCTATACCTCTTCCCTGTCTCCTTTATTACCCCTTCACTTCCCTGTCTCCTTCTATACCCCTTCCATTCACTGTCTCCTCCTCCTATACCCCTTCCCTGTCTCCTCTTATACACCTTCCTCTTTCCTATATCCCTCCCTCCCCTTCTGTCTCCTTTTATACCCCTTCCCTTCTTCCCTTCTCCCTTCACTTCCCTTCCCCTCACATTCCCTTTCACTTCCGCTCTCCTTCCCCATTTCCTTTCCCCTTCCCCCTTTCCTTTGCCCTTTCCTTTGCCCTTTTGCCCATTTCCCTTCCTGCTTCTCCTTCCTCTTCCCTTCCCCGCCTCCTCCTATACCACTTCTCTTCACTTTCCTGTCTCCTCCTATACCCCCGCTCTTTCCTTCCCTGTGTTTTTATACCCCTTCATTTTATTCCCTGTATCCTCTTTTACCGCTTTCCTGTCTACTCCTTAACCCCTTTTGTCTCTTCCTATACCCCTTCTCTTCCCTGTCTCCTCCTATACCCCTTCTCTGTCTCCTCCTATTCCCGTTCCCTGTCTTCTATACCCCTTCCCTTCCATGTCTCCTCCTATTCCCCTGCCTTCCCTGTCTCCTCTTTTATCCCTTCCCTACCACCTCCCATACCACTCCCCTGTCTCCACCTATACCCTTCCCTTTCTCCTCCTATACCCCTCCCCTTCCCTTTCTCATTCTATACCCCTTCCCTTCCCTGTTTCCTCCTATACCTTTCCCTTCCATTCCCTTCCTTCCTTTCCCTGTCTAATCCCGTTCCCTGTCTCCTCCTATTCCCCTTTCCTTCCCCTCCATGTCTCCTCCTATACCCCTTCCCTTCCATTCCTTACCCTGTCTGCTCCTATACCCATTCCCTGCCTCTTACTATACCCCTTCCCTGTCTCCTCCTATACCCCCTCCCTTCCCTGTCTCATATACCCTTCCCTGTCTACTTCTATACCCCTTCACTTCCCTGTCTCCTTCTATACCCTTCCCTTCACTGTTTCCTCCTCCTATACCCCTTCACTGTCTCCAACTATACCTCTTCCCTGTCTCCTACTTTACCCATCCTCTTCAATTCTTCCCTCCCCTTCCCTTCTTCCCTTCCCTTCCCTTCCCCCTTCCCTTCCATTCTCCGTCTGTTCCCTTTCCTCCCTCTTTTCTTTCCCTTCCCCTTTTCTTTCCCCTTTCCTTTGCCCTTTCTCCTTTCCTTTCCACTTTTCCCTTTCCCCTTCCTCTTCCATTCCCTTCCCTGTCTCCTCCTAAACCTTTTCTCTGTCTCCTCATGTACCCTTTCCCTTCCCTGCCTCTTCCTATACCCCTTCTCTTTCGTCTCCCCATACCGCTGCCCTTTCCTTCCCTGTCTCCTATATCCCTTCCCTTTCCCGTCTACTCCTATACCTCTTCCATGTCTCCTCCTATACCCCTGCCCTTCCTGTCTCCTCCTCTACCCCTATCCTTCCCTGTCACCTCCTATACCACTCCCCTGTCTCCTCCTATACCGTTTCCCTTCTCTGTCTCCTCCTATATCCCTTTCCTGTCTCCTCATACGCCTTCACTTCCCTTCCCTGTCTCGAAGAGAAGAGAAGAGGAAGGGAAAGGGTAAATGGGAAACGGGAAAGGGAAAGGGAAGGGGGAAGTGGTATATGAGGAGATAGGGAAGGAAAGTGAAGGCGTATGAGGAGACAGGGAAGGGATATACCCCTTTCCCTTTCCCCTTTCTCTTCCTCTTCTCTCTCTTCTCTTCCCCCATTTGTTCACCTTTCCTTCCCTTCATCCCCTCCCCTTCTCCTTCCCCTTTCCCCTCCCCTTCCCTTCTCCCTTTCCTTTCCGTTCCCCTTCCTTTTCCCTTTCCCCTTTCCTCTGCTCCCTTCTTTTTCCCTTTTCATTTTCCCCTCCCCGTCATTTCCCTGCCTTTCCTTTCCCTTTCCCATCCATGCCTATACCCTTCCAATCCCCACTTTCCCTCCCTTTCCTTCTTCCCTTCCCTTCCCTTCTCTTCCCTTCCCTTTCTCCTCCTATTACGCTTTCCCTTCCCTTCCCTTCCCTGCCTCCTCCTAAACCCCTCTCTTCCCTTCCCTGTCTCCTCCTATACCCCTCTCTCCCCTTCCCTATTTCCCCATACCCTTTCCCTTTTTCCTCCTAAACCCATCCTCCCCTGTCTCCTATACCCCTTCCCTGCCTCCTCCTATACCCATCCCCTGTCTGCTCCTATACCCCTCTCTTCCCTTCCCTTTCCCCATACCCTTTCCCTTTTTCCTTCTTAATCCCGTTCTTCCCTGTCTCCTTTACCCCATCCCTGCCTCCTCCTATGACCCTCCCCTTCCCTCTTCTTTATCTCTTCCCTTCCCAGTCTCCTCCTATACCCCTTACCCTATACCGCTTCCCTGTCTTCTCCTATACCCATTCCCTTCAATTCCTGTCCCTGTCTCCTACTATACCCCTTCCCTGCCCTTTCCTATACCCCTTCCCTGTCTCCTTCTATGCCCCTTCCCTTCCCGCCTCCTCCTATACCCCTTCCCTTCCCTATGTCCTCCTATACCCCTTCCCTGTTTCCTTCTATACCCCTACCCTTCCCGGTCTCCTTTTATACCCCTTATCTTCCCTGTCTCCTCCTATATCCCTACCCACCCCTTCTGTCTCCTCCTATACCCCTTCCCTGTCTCCTACTTTACCCCTCCCCTTAATTTCTTCCCTCCCCTTCCCTTCTTCCTTCCCTTCCCTCTTACCTTCCATTCCACTTCCGTTCCCTTTCTTCTCCCCTTTCCTTCCCCCTCTTTTCCCCTTCCCCCTTTCCTATCCCTTCCTCCTTTCCATTTCCTTTCCCCTTCCCCCTTTCCCCTTTCCTTTGCCCTTTGCCCTTCCCCTTCTTCTCCTTTCCCTGCCCTTCCTGTCCCTTCGCTCTCACCGCCTTTACCCTTCCAACCCCATCTTTCCATCCCTTTTCTTCTTCCCTTCCCTTCCCTTCCCCTCCGTTCCTTTCCTTTTCTTACCTTCCCTTTTCGTCCCTTCCCTTCCTTTCCCTGTCCTCTGTCCTATCCCCTTCCAATCCCTCCCATCCTCTTCCCCTTCATGTCTTTTCCCATGCCTTCTTTCGTTTCTTTCCCTTTTCTCTCCTTCCCTTACCTTTCCCTTCCATATGCTCTAGCCTTTCTTTCTTCCCCTCCCCTTTCACTTCCCCTTCCCTTTTTCTCCTTTCCCCTCCCCCTTCCCTTCCCTTCTCTCCCCTTCTCTTTTCTTTCCTTCCCCTCTCTTTCCATTCCTTGCCATTCTTTCTCTGTCTCCTCCTATACCCTTCCGTTCCTTCTTCTTATCTATCTCTATCTTCTGTCCTTTACCCTTCTAACTCCACCCATCCCCTTCTACTGTACTCTGCCCTTCCCTGTCTCTCTTCTACACACACACATATATATATATATATATATATATATATATATATATATATATATATATATATGTGTGTGTGTGTGTGTTTATTATATATAAATATAATTTTTTGATCAATCTAAAACCCTAAGATTACTCTTACTACCCCAATACCCCAATACCCTTACCACCCTCATACCCATCGTAACTTACCTTTAGCACTCCAAAACCCATACCCACCCTGAACCCCTAAATTACCCCTGGCACCCCAAAACCCATAGCTACCCTGAACCCTAAAATCACCCTTAGCACCCCAAAACCCATACCCACGCTGAACCCTAAAGTCACCCTTAGCACCCCAAAACCCATACCCACGCTGAACCCTTAAATTACCATTGGCACCCCAAAACCTAGACACCCTGAACACTAAAATTGCCATTGGCACCCCAAAGCCCATACACCCCATAACCCTAAAAATAAACTTGGCACCCCAAAACCCATACCTACCCTCAACCCTAAAATTAACCTTGGCACCCCAAAACCCATTCCAACCCTGAACCCTAAAATTACCCTTAGCACCCCAAAACCCATACCCACCCTGAACCCTAAATTTACCCTTGGTACTCCAAAACCCATACCCCAAAAATAACCATGGCGCCTCAAACCTACAATGTACCTTAAAATTACCCTTAGTACCCCAAAACCTATACCCATCCTGAAACCTAAAATTACCGTTCGCACCCTAAAACCCATACCCTCCCTGAACCTTAAAATTACCTTTTGCACCCCAAAACCAATACCTAAAATTACCCATGGCACCACAAAACCCATACCTCCCATAACCCCAAAATAATCTTGGCACCCTAACACCCATACCTACAATGAACCCAAAAATTACCCTTAGCACCCCAAAACCAATACACACTCTGAACCCTAAAACTACCCTTCGCTCCCCAAAACCCATACCAACCCTGAATTTTAAAATGACCCTTGGCATCCCAAAACCCATATCCACCCTGAGCTCTAAAATTACCCTTGGCACCCTAAAACCCACACCCACCCTGAACCCTAAAGTTACCATTGGCACCCTAAAACCCATACGCAACCTGAATCCTAGAATTACCCTTGGCAACCCAAAACCCACAGCCACCCTGAACCTAAAAATTTCCCTTGGCACCCCAAAACCCATTCCCACCCTGAACCCCAAAATTACCCTTGGCACCTCAAAACCCATACCCAGTCTCAACCCTAAAATGACAGCACCCCGGCCAAAACCATACCTACCCTGAACCCTAGAATTACCCTTAGTACCACAAAACCCATTCCCACCCTGAACCCTAAAATAACCCTTGGCACCCAAAAACCCATACCCCCCATAACCCCAAAAATAACCTTGGCACCCCATACCAATAATGTACCCTAAAATTACCCTGAGCAGCCCAAAACCCATACCCACCCTGAAACCTAAAATTACCCTTGGCACCCCAAAACCCATAACCACCCTAAACCCTAAAATTACCTTTTGCACCCCAAAACCAATACCTAAAATTACCCGTGGCACACCAAAAACCCATATCCCCCATACCCCAAAAATAACCTTGACACCCTAAAACCCATACCTACAATGAACGCTAAAATTACCCTTAGCACCCCAAAACCCATACTCACACTGAACCCTAAAACTACCCTTGGCTCCCCAAAACCCATACCCACCCTGAACTTTAAAATGACCCTTTGTACCCCAAAACCCATACCCACCCTGAGCCCTAAAATTACCCTTGGCACCCCAAAACCCACAACCACCCTGAACCCTTAAATTATTCTCAACACGCCAAAACCCACACCCACCCTGAACCCTAAATTTACCCTTGGCACCTCAAAACCTATACCCAACCTGAGCAATAAAATTACCATTGGCACCCTAAAACCCACACCCACCGAGAACCCTAAGGTTACCCTTGGCACCCCAAAACCCATACCCACCCTGAACCCCAAAATTACCCCTGGCACCCCAATCCCCTTACCCACCCTGAATACCAAAATTACCCTTGGCACCCCAAAACCCATACCCAGGCTCAACCTTATATTGACCCTTAGCACCCCAAAACCCATACCCACCCTGAACCGTCAAATTAACCTTTGCAGCACAAAATCCGTGCCCTCCCTGAACTCTTAAATTACCCTTGGCTAGCCAAAACCCATCCCATACTGAACCCTAAAATTACCCTTGGTGCCCCAAAACCCATACCTACCCTGAGCCCTAAAATTACGCTTTGCAACCCCAAAACCCACACCCACCCTGAGCCCTTAAAGTATCCTCGACACCCCAAAACCTACACCCACCCTGAACCCTAAAATTACCCTAAGTTCCCCAAAACCGATATCCACCCTAAGACCTAAAATTACCATTGACACCCTAAAACCCATACCCACCCTGAACCCCAAAATTACCCTTGGCACCCCAAAACCCGTACCCACCCTGAACCACAAAATTACCATTGGCACCCCAAAACCCATACCCACTGTGAGCCCTAAAATTACATTTGGCACCCCAAAACCCACACCCACCCTGAACCCCAAAATTTCCCTTGGCACCCCAAAACCCATACCCACCCTAATCCCCAAAATTACCCTTGCCACCCCCAAAACCGATACCCAGGCTCACACCCTAAAATGACCCTTAGCACCCCAAAACCCATACCCACACTGAACCCTAAAATGAACCTTTGCAGCCCAAAATCCATACCCACCCTGGACCCTAAGGTTACCCTATTCACCCCAAAACCCACTTCCACCCTGAACCCCAAAATTACCCTTGGCACCCCAAAACCCATACGCACCCTTAACCCCAAAATTACCCTTGGCACCCTAAAACCTATACCCAAGCTCATCCCTAAAATGCCCCTTAGCATCCCAAAACCCATACCCACCCTGAACCCTCAAATTAACTTTGCCAGCCCAAAATGCATACCCACCCTGAACCCTAAAATGACAATTGGCACCCCAAAACCCTTACCCACGCTGAGCCATAAAATCACCTTTGGCACCACAAAACCCACACCCACCCTGAAACCTTAAATTATCCTTGGCACCCCAAAACCCATACCCATCCTGAACCCTAAAATTACCGTAGGCACCTGAAAACCCATACCTACCCTGAACCCTAGAATTACCATTGGCACCCCAAAGCCCACACCCACCCTGAACCGTCAAATTAACCTTTGCAGCACAAAATCCATGCTCACCCTGAACTCTTAAATTACCCTTGGCTAGCCAAAACCCATCCTATACTGAACCCTAAAATTCCCTTGGCGCACCAAAAACCCATACCTACCCTGAGCCCTAAAATTACGCTTGGCAACCCCAAAACCCACACCCACCCTGAGCCCTTAAATTATCGACACCCCAAAACCTACACCCACCCTGAACCCTAAAATTACCCTAGGTACCCCAAAACCGATATCCACCCTGAGACCTAAAATTACCATTGACACCCTAAAACCCATACCCACCCTGAACCCTAAGGTTACCCTTGGCCACCCAAAATCCACACCCACCCTGAATCCCAAAATTACCCTTGGCACCCCAAAACCCATACCAACCCTGAACCACAAAATTACCCTTGGCACCCCCAAAACCCATACCCAGGCTCAACCCTAAAATGACCCTTAGCACCCCAAACGCATACCCACCCTGAACCCTAAAATTAACATTGGCAGCCCAAAATCCATACCCACCCTGAACCCTAAGGTTACCCGTGGCACCCCAAAAACCACTACCACCCTAAACTCCAAAATTACCTTTGGCACCCCAAACCCCATACCCACCCTGAACCCCAAAATTACACTGGGCACACCAAAACCTATACCCAGGCTCAAACCTTAAATGACCCTTAGCACCCCAACACCCATACCCACCCTGAACCCTAAAATTAACCTTGCCAGCCCAAAATCCATACCCACCCTGAACCCAAAAATTACCATTGGCACCCCAAAACCCATACCCACTGTGAGCCCTAAAATTACCTTTGGCACCCCAAAACCCACACCCACCCTGAACCCTTAAATTATCATTGGCACCCCAAAACCCATACCCATCCTGAACCCTAAATTTACCCTTGGCACCCCAAAACCCATACCCACTGTGAGCCCTAAAATTACCTTTGGCACCCCAAAACCCACACCCACCCTGAGCCCCAAAATTTCCCTTGGCACCCCAAACCCCATACCCGCCCTAAACCCCAAAATTAACCTTTGCAGCCCAAAATCCATACCCACCCTGGACCCTAAAATTAACCTTTGCAGCCCAAAATCCATACCCACCCTGGACCCTAAGGTTACCCTTGTCACCCCAAAACCCATGCACACCCTTAACCCCAAAATTACCCTTGGCACCCTAAAACCTATAACCAGGCTCATCCCTAAAATGCCCCTTAGCATCCCAAAACCCATAACCACCCTGAACCCTCAAATTAACCTTGCCAGCCCAAAATGCATACCCACCCTGAACCCTAAAATGACCATTGGCACCCCAAAACCCATACCCACGCTGAGCCATAAAATCACCTTTGGCACAACAAAACCCACACCCACCCTGAAACCTTAAATTATCCTTGGCACCCCAAAACCCATACCCATCCTGAACCCTAAAATTACCCTAGGCACCTGAAACCCCATACCCACCCTGAACCCTAGAATTACCATTGGCACTCCAAACCCCACACCCAGCCTGAACCCCAAAATTTCCCTTGGCACGCCAAAACCCATAGCCACCCGGAACCTTTGGAATTACCCTTGGCACCCCAAAACCCACACCCACCCTGACCCCCAAAATTACCCTTGGGACCCCCAAATCCATACCGTCTCATCCCTAAAATGACCCTTTGCACCCCAAAACCCATACCTACCCTGAACCCTATAATTACCCTTAGTACCCCAAAACCCATACCCACTCTGAACCCTAAAATTACCCTTGTCACCCCAAAACCCATACCCTCATAACCCCCAAAAAAACCTTGGCACCCCATACCTCCAATGTATCCTAAAATGACCCTTGGCACCCAAAAACCCATAACCACCCTGAACCCTAAAATTACCTTTGGCACCCAAAAACCCATAACCACCCTGAACCCTAAAATTACCCTTTGCACCCCAAAACCAATACCTATTACCCGTGGCACCCCAAAACCCATACCCCCCATACCCCACAAATAACCTTGACACCCTAAAACCCATACCCACCCTGAACCCTAAAATTACCCTTGGCACCCCAAAACCCATACCCATCCTGAGCTCTAAAATTACAATTGGCACCCTAAAATCCACACCCACCCTGATCCCCAAAATTACTCTTGGCACCCCAAAACCCATACCCAGGTTCAACCCTAAAATGACCCTTAGCACCCCAAAACCCATACCCACCTTGAACCCTGAAATTAACCTTGGCACCCCAAAACACATACCCGCCCTGAAACTAAAATTACCCTTAGCAACCCAAAACCCATACTCACTCTGAACCCTAGAACTGCCCTTGGCTCACCAAAACCCATGCCCACCCTGAACTCTAAAATTACCCTTGGCTCGCCAAACCCCATCCCATACTGAACCCTAAAATTACCCTTGGCACCCCTAAACCCACACCCACCCTGAACCCTAAAATCAACCTTGTCACCCCAAAACCCATTCACAGTTTGGTGTTATTCTCTGTATTGTGTTTAATATTTATGAAAAATACATTTAATAAAAAAATTTGAACACAAAAAAGGAATGTCTTTCTTGTTCAACTTTTCGTGTTAAAGGGTGAGACGTTGTGTGTTATTCATGCTCAGTTCAGTTTGCTCTCCAATCGGAAATGGGAATGGAAGAGATGGAAAAGTAGAATTAGGGATGGGAAGGGGGATATAAGAGAAAGTCGAGAGGAGAGGAAGGGATTGAAGGAAAGTGCATATGAGAAGAGAAGAGTGGAGAGATAGGTAAGGAATGTAGGGGAAGGGAAAGGAGAGGGGGAAGGAGAGCTAGATAAGTAAGAAAGAGAATAGAAGTGGAGGGAGGGTTAGACAGTAAAGTAGAAATAGAGAAGGGAGAAACAATGGAAGGAATAGGTAGACAAGTTGTGGAGAGATATTAAGGGTGGAAGTGAGGAGAGAAAAGAGAGGGAAATAAAATGGGAAGAGGCAAAGAAAGGGATTAGAAGAGATAAGGGGGAGAAGGAGAGAAGGCATGTGGAGGAAGGAAAAGGGAGATGAGAAAAGGCTAGGAAGGGAAACAGAGGAACTAGAAGAGAACGGAAGAGGGGAGTTAAAGTCGAGGAGAGGCAAGGCAGGGAAGCGGAGAAATGGTAAAGGAAGAGAATGGAATGGAAGGTAATAATTCTAGAGGTGATGGGGAAGGATGAAAGGAATGGAAGGAGAGGGGAGTGGTTGAGAGGAGAGACAGGAAAGGATATGATAAAAGGGAAGTAAATGTAAGAAGGGGAGAGGAGAGGAAGAATTAAGTGAAAAGGAGAGAAGGTGAAGGGAGGGTGGAATGTCAAGGAAAGTGTATGTAAAGGGGAAGAGACACAGGAGATGAGAAGAGTGGAGGGATAGGGAAAGGAATGGAAGGGAAGAGTAATGGAAGGGAAGAGTAAAGGAAAGGACAAGGAGTAGCAGAGAGGGAAAGGTTTGGGAGAAAGAGGAGTATACAGATGGAGAAGAGAAGAGAAAAGAGAAGGAAAGGGAAGGGTAGATGGGGAAAGAAATGGGCAAAGGAAAGAAGAGAAAGGGATAGAAGAGATAAAGAAACTAATGGGAAGGGAAAGGAAAGCAAGGGAAGGGGAGAGAATAGATGGGGAAGGAAGTGAAGTAAGGGGGTGGGAGAGGGAGAATGAGAAGGAGTAGGGACGGAAAGAGTATGTAGAGGGGAAGGGAAAGGAGGTATGAAAAGATGGGGAAGGGGAGGGAAGGGAAGGGTAGAGAAAAGAAAAGAAGAGCTAGGTAAGAGGGAATGAAAGGGGAGGGGAGGGTACTTGAGGGAAGGCTCGAGTAGAGGAGAGATAGTCGAGGGAAGGGAACAGTAGGGGAGAGAAGAGACAGAATAGGAAGGAAGTCAGGGAAGGGAAATGAAGGGAAGGGGAGAGGAGAGGAGTGATAGGGAAGCAAAGGAGGGAGGCAAGGGAAGGAAGGAAAGATATGGAAGGGGTAGGGAAGAAAAATTAGGGAAGGTGAGGAGAGCCGAGAGGAGAGAAGAGCAGGAGAGAAGGGATGCAGCAGAAAGTAAACGGGAGAAGACAGGAGACATAGGTAAGGGGAGAAGAGATATAGGGACGTGAAACAGGAAAGATAGAGATGAGAAGAGAAGAGGATAGTAGACGGGAAGGTGAGGAGAGCAGATGGGAGAGGAGAGGCAATGTGTGAAGTAGATAAAAGGGAAGAGGAAAGGAGAGTATACATACGCAATGGAAGAGATGGAAAGGGATAGAAGGGAGAGGAGCCATACGGAAGGGACAGGAAAGGGAAGGAGAGATAGGCAATGGGAGGGGGAAGAGGGATGGAAAGGAATGTGAAGCATAGGGGCGGCAAGGAAGTGGAAGATGCAGAGAGGGGATAGGGATTAAGAAATGGGGAGGGAGGTGAAGGGAAGGCGAGAGTTGAGACAGCGAAGGTAGGGGGTGGGAAAGAGAGTAGAAGAAGGGTAGAGAATGGGAAATTATACAAAAATTAGGGTAGTAAGGAAGGAAAGGGGAATGGTGGGGAGGCGAGGGGAGAGAAGGGAAGGTGCAAGGAAAGCAGAGACAGAAACAAGGAAAATGCCATGGGAAGGAAGGGAAAGGGAATGTTAAGGGAGAGACATTGAAGGGAGGGATGGGGTGGGGATGAAAGGGAAGGGATAGAAGGGATAGAGAAGCAAAGAATGCATGGGAAAGGGAGAGGAGAGCAAGGTAAAGGCATAAAGGGGAGGGGAGAGGAGAGGAGAGATAGGGAAGGAGGGAGAAGTGAGGGGAGAGATAAGCTAGAGAAGGGTAGGGGAAGGGTGAAGGAAATGAATGGAGGGGAGAGGGGAGGAGAGATGGGAAGGACTGAAGGGAAGGAGAGGCAAGAGAAGATAAGCCAAGAGATAGGGAATGGAGAGGCTGGGGGAAAAGGGAAGGGTAAGGAAAGGATATGGAACAGGGGAAGGGATGGAAATTGAAGGTGAGGAGAGGAGAAGAGAGATAGACAAGAGGCCTAAAGTGGAGACGATCAATATGCAAGGAAGAAAGTGAGGGGAAGGAAAGAAGGGGAGGGAATGGTAGAGGAAGGAGAGATAGGGAAGTAAGGGCGAGATAGGAAAGGGAATGAAATGGAAGGGGAGATGGAAATGAATGGAAGTAAGAGGGAAGGCAATGAAAGGGAGGGACAAGAGGAAGGTGAGGGGGAGTGGAGGAGAGAAGGAGAAGGAAGGGAAGGAAGAGAATTGAAGGGAAATGGAAAGGGAAGTGAAGCAAATGGAAGAGAAGCGAAGGAGAGGAAGAGGATGGAAGGGGAAAGGATAAAAGAGAAAGGGTAGGAAGGAAGGCGAGTGGAGGGGAGAGGAAGGAAGGGGAAGAAAGGTAGGGGAGAGGCGATGTAGAGAAGAAAGGGGAAGGACATTTGAATGGAAATGAGGAGAAGGAAAAAAGAACAGAAGGGGATAGAACAAATAGGAAAGGAAGGAAAGGGGAAATGAGAGGAAAGTTAGGGAAGGGAAGTGAAGAGGAGATAGTCAAGGGAAGTGATGAGAATAAGCAAATGGATATGGAGGAGAAGGAATGGAAGGAAGGAGATGGGAGGGAAGGTGAAAGGCTATTAGAGATAGGGTAGAGAGGAAGGGAAGGGCATTGGATGGGAGGCGGGGACAGGAGAGGGAAGGGGAGAAGAATGAAGGGTAGAGGAGAACAGACATAGAGAAGGAAGGGAAAGGAATAGGAAGTGAAGGGAGGTAAAGGAAGGGAAGGGAAGGAAAGGAAGGGAGAAGGAGGGGCCCCTTCCTTTTCGGAGCCTGCTCAGCCCCTGCAGCTCCGGCCTCTCACTTCCCCGAGCTCCAGCCGCCAGCAGCGGTCCTCTCCGTACGACGTCCCTGAGTGCAATGCTGCAGCTGCCTGGTTACCAGCCTCTCATACCAAGGACACGTCACAATGGAGGCTTTTCATCGTGTCATCATACATCACTGCTGTGTGGGTGATGCCATGTGTTTCAGTTTAACAGGGGGGGGGGGGCAGGCAAGGCACGGGTATTATGCAATTTATTGAGAAAATAAAACTTTTTAGTTACAAAATGTTCCTGTGATGAACCTGAAAGAAGATCCCATCCTACCCGATATACTTTCCCAACAGTGTTCTCTCCTTTTCTCTCCGCTGCGGTGACGATCTCCCCCTGCATTTACCCTGCGCCTCGTGACATCACATTGGAGGGCCTGTTACATCATAAGCCTTCCATTCACAGGATTCTGCTTCTGGTACAGCTGGGAAGGCACGGGCCTTTCAAGCGTATGTCAAATGTGGTTGTTTTTGGTCTTCGTTTAAAATTAATTACATTTCAATTGTACGTCTTATTCTCACAACTTGTTTTCACGGTGCCCTTACACTGTACAAGTTAAATGATTTTTCACTGGGACACATCCGCATCTCTGTCTGTCCAGTTTCTCCCCTCGAGTATTGTCCAGTAAACCGCCTCATCCCTTTTAAGAAATGTTTGTATATTGATAAATACAAACGTAACTGTTCTCATACGGTGAATATTATAGTGAACAGAAGGGGCAGTCTTTGGGTCTCGCCTCAGGAGACCTGTAGACTGTAGTTCGAGCCCTGTACAGTCTTGGCCGCTCAGTCCAACCGTCCTTAGTGAGTCCGTAGATGTGGCTTCTGTCGGTCTAATTGTTAGCAATTGAAAACTGTTCTGGTCTCCTGCACGAAGCACAGTGCACGTCTTTGCGGAAGGGCGAATGTGTAGTCTCCGATTGAATTGTACAGGCCCAGCTCTTTATAACCTGTGCCGGAAAGGGTAATGTCTCATATATACGTATGGCTGAATAAACGTGAACATTTTGCCACTTCGAACACCAGGATATAAGACCAGGGAATGAGTGACGTGTCTGGAGTGCGCGTGAAAGAGGAATGATTAGGGTGACCAACTGGCATGGGTGAATATTCAGGATGGTCGGTGTGAAAATTCAGGACAAAGGGTCAAATATCAGTATAAAAATTCAGGACAGAAGGTCAAAATTCATGACAAAAATTTGGGACAAAAGGTACGTTTTACAGACAAACAGGAGGTCGCGCATTAGTATATGAGTAAGTAAATTGACAACCAAAATAAGTACAAGTCAAAAAAAGTTCATATTCGATTGAGACGATCGTGTACTTCACGGTTTATCAGTGTGCGCACAGTTTTGAGCAACTGTGCAGTTCTTTTTGTGGGAATTCATTTGATCATAATCTATTTTATGTAATTGTTTTCTCTCTATTCTTTAAATTCATATTTCATTTTCTTTTCATATTTCCCTATTCCATATTCCCATTATTTTTTTTGTTCCTTTTTTCGTTTGATCATCCTCTTGTCCTTCCTTTATTGTTAAATCTGTCTTATATCTCATACTCAGTTTCTTCCTTCGTTTTCTCACTCCATTTGTGTCATACGTCATTTTGATTTACCATTTTAATAATCTATCTTTCTCTCCCCACTTTTGCCAACTTCGGCATCCTTTGGGCCCCTCCCCGCGGCTGCATCACGGTGATTATTCTTGTTTTGTTTACTAGGTTCTTATCCTGTCTTGTACTGACCTGGGAGCCATGGATTAAAGTTAAGAAGGGTGATAAAACACTTTTATCTGACGCAGTACATTTATATCATTTCCATCACCACTAGTACCTGGGTGACGTTGGGAACACGTGTGTTGTGGCTTCCTTGCACTACTAGTAGCATGACACTGTACTGAGATGTATGACTGGGCCATGAAAAGTGCATTTTCTTGTTTTTATCATTGTTAGGTCTGATTATCCAAGGCTTTTGATTTTATAAAAATTATATTTATAATAGTCTCAATTTTAGGGTCTTTCAGTCAGCCCTTCTCGCCATTGGTCTCTTGTTATGTCATTTATATAGTCTTCTGTCCACTACAGCATACAACATGAGGCAGTGGGTCAGCCCACTTCAGCCATTGGCTAACTTATCTGTGACTGACAGCATTCTGCTCTTTCACAGGGAGCACATGCACATACAAAGTAGTTATCCTCAGTGACAGGGACTACTGTGAGTGCTTTTTAAAACCAAAAATGATTTTTCCTTTTAGGCAATTTTTGAAATTCGTTTTGGCCTGGCAGCTCCCTCTGCAATAATGTTTTAGAGAAGTCATGAGAAAACAAAAGAAGCACTGAAAAAGTTAAAAGACTGGCAGCCAACTCCAGATCTTTTGACTTGCTCAAAGCTTGTTTATTTTGTTGTTGTTTATTTTGTTCACAGCACACATGCGGATCATTTTATTTAAAATGTAATGATATTCATGCACACTTTTTAAGTGACAACCCCCGCTCCGGTTCTGGATGCCCAACATCAAAGACTTGTTCCAGGGGTTCAAGATGGTGGAATCCAAACAGCTGGATGACGCTTCCTTCAAAGCCCTTATGTGTAAAGTAAAGTAGGGCACCCCCGATGATCCGATTAAACCAGATCTGATACATAAAGCTGAGGAGATTCCTATCCCCATCTTTGCAAGCCTAAATAATCTTTCTTTGTCCACTGCAGCGGTGCCTGCTGGGTGGAAACATGGTAAAGTCATCCAGCTTTTATAAAAGATCTATTCTCGACCCTCCATGCCTGATAGTGATCGACTCATTTCTCTCCTTCCCATGCTGTGGTAAGTGGAAGAGAAACATCTGAGCAGTCTCCTGGTGGATTTCTTAGAAAAGCATCAGCTGCTGGACCCTTTGCAGAAAGGCTTCAGACTTGTCCATAGCACCGAATCTGCCCTTCTTAAAGTGACAGAGGCCCTTCGACAAAATATCGATGAAAGAGAGTCCGCAACTCTTATTCTGGTGGAGTTGAGCGCTGCCTTTTTTATAGGGTGTCCCATGAGGTGTTCCCTATGATCTTTTGTGTTAGTTGGTGTTATTTTTGGGAGGATATGCAATGGCGTTACCGCTGATTCCCCTTTGTGATAGGTTTACATGATGTCAATCATGTTCTGTCTTCCTGTGAATGGCTTTGAAATTTCGCACCTGCTTCACAGTGGGCCGGGTTCTGCCGGTGCTTAGCATCGCCATTTCTTTAAAGCAGGTGCAGAGATGGGTCCCTTCCGGGCTCTCCATTTTTACCTTCAGGGTGGGAGAAAAAGCTTAACTCTGCAATATAGTACCATCCTCATTGCTTTTGATGTAACTTCAAAGAGACTCATTTTTCAGTTTTATATAGCGCAAACGTGGAGCACACAACGAGCACCAGCTACATTACACAAACACATATTCATGTTTTGAATCACAGGGTGTTGAGCCGACCTGAGGCTCGAACCTGTTTTCTAGGCTCGAAAGACGCTAGCTCTAGCCTTAGCCACAAGCTCACACACAAGAATAGAAGAATTTTCAATATGATATACAACGAAGTCATAGTTGTTCCTTATTTATCTTAAGCAGTTTACAACCATTTGTCTAAGAAAAGAGGGGCCCCTTCTAGACCAAAGGGGTAGGGCACTGTAAAGTGAGTCAAAAGGGTACCCTTTGGACCAAGTGATAGACTATCAAGGAAATATAATAAATAATAATGACATACGTATCCTGATTCAAACCCAGTAATATCATTCATTCATTCCAATCAGAGGAGGATTGTATTGCGTGCCAACAAGAATACATAAAACACAGTTATAAACTGATAAAAGTCTGGTTTCAGAAGTACATTTATTAATTGTTCAAAATATATTAGAGGCGAAAAGTTTGTTTAGTACAGACAATAATTAAACATAAATCAATAATAAATCACAATAAAAATGAGCAACTTAAGTTCATCACAATAATTAAAAAAAGCATAAAAAAGTGAGAGTCACTAGTAAAGACAAAAACAATATGTCATCAGAAATATAACACATCTGTCATAACCCTATGTGGGACGTAGAACCTGGTACTTTTGTGCTTAGTACTCGTTGACTGTCGCCCAAGTAAACAGATTAGTGTAGAAAGGTAAGCGTTGACGCGTTTCGATGGCTTGATTATATTTCCATCTTTCTCAAGACCAAATTCATGACTCTCATTTCATAATATTAAAAGCACCAGGAATTGGCACAGTAAAAAGTCTGTACCTCATATAGTTGGGGCAGGCTAACATCGATATAATTAATCAGTGGTTTTCACTGTTCATATATGGAAAGATCCTGTCAGTGGTCTGCGAAACCCTAAGGTTATTCTTCCATTTCACTGAACTACTTCTTCCTCCGATTTATCCTTTTTTTAAAATTAAATTGCAGTGTTCTGGTTAATTAAAACTCACTGTTCATTGTTGGATATACTTATAAGGACTGCTATGGTATATATTGACCAACCTTAGGATAAGGTATGCGCGATTTTAAGGCTTTCTTTATCGTCTTCGTATGGATTTTGTATAGCTTCTTTGTAAAATTGTCGCTATGTTGTTTCCCTCTTATAATTAAGGATTTTTGTGGTACAGTCCCTGGTATAGTCAGCGCGGAACGGATAATATGCTTTTTTTAACCCCTTCAGTGCCACGCCCTTTCCCCCTCCTGTGCCGGGTGTTGCATTAGTGGGTGGGGTTCATGACGAGATAGTCTCGTCATGGGCACAGCGCGACCGTGCTCCATGACGAGACTATCTCGTCATGGGCACAGAAGAGGTTAATTATTGTGATGAACTTAAGTTGCTCATTTTTATTGTGATTTATTATTGATTTATGTTTAATTATTGTCTGTACTAAACAAACTTTTCGCCTCTAATATATTTTGAACAATTAATAAATGTACTTGTGAAACCAGACTTTTATCAGTTTATAACTGTGTTTTATGTATTCTTGTTGGCACGCAATACAATCCTCCTCTGATTGGAATGAATGAATGATATTACTGGGTTTGAATCAGTTTACAACCATTGACAAAGCCAATAGTTCTGGCTTGTTGTAGGTGTAATGTTACTTGTGTTATATATCTGGATGAATGGACAGAAGCAGCATAAACCAGTGGACAGCACACCATGCTAAGTACAGATTTTTAGCTTAAGTGTTCTAAGTCACGTCCGTAACTACATAGGCCACGCCACTATGGGAGACCCCCAGTTTTTTCATTCCTCTTAAAGCCCTTCCTGTCTCCCAGTAGCACTTCATGGGCCTGCAAAGGAAAATTGAGAGAGCTCCAAACGAAGGTGACCATCTTGAAGCCGACCCAACCCAACCTCAATGGATTATTTTCATATATTTCTAGTTTATTTTTTGCTCTGAAAACACAACAGCATTGTGAAAAAAAATGAATTTATGTTACATTATTAATATGAATGCAGTCTGTGCAGATGTGAAATAAACAAAATTCTGAATATGTGTAAAATACCATAATTGCAACGAAGAATGGAAAGAGAGGGCAGGACAGCCCAAGACTCTTCTGCCCAATTACATATACAAAAAACCCAGAGGCTATCTAGTTTAATTGTCACACCTGCTCAACAGTTTGTTAGGGGGCAGACGGGCTTCCTGTGTTTACAGGAAGCGCTTTGATGGCATTAAATACCATCCTATTGAGGTGCGGGATCTTAGGATACTAGAAATCTCTCTCAAAGGGCCCTTTATCAGAATTTATTGTGGGTTCTTTGGAGAGATATTAAAAACGAAGCAATGGGATAGGTGGGAAAATTATTACTCCGCTATTCTGTAGGTCAACATGTTTCAGGCTCTCTGGGGCTCCTCAGAGGTCCAGGGCTTTCTTCAGGACCGTGATCCCCATTGATTTAGAGAACTCTCATTCATCCGTGCTTACACAAACACAATAAGGCCTAGTGAACATCACAGTGGATGTTTTGTTTCTGGTGTAAAGTTCCTGTAAAATATAAGCAGGACAAGGAATACGGACATGAATACCAGCCTATGCACGTAGATGAGTTGTCTTAACTCTATTGCATATGAAAACCTCTGTCTTAAGAGTATAACAGCAATTAGTAGACTATAATATAAAATAACATGACAGATGTTGCCCACTGCAAACTGTGGAGCCTAATTCTGTACTGCTTCTCGTGAACCCCCCTAAACGTAGGGTACACTCGGGCAGATTTTCTTAACCCAAGGTCTGTTTGCTTATCACTGGCTTTTGGAGAAAAGGAATACAGGCAGGTGTCTCATTCTTTTCTTTTATGAGTTAGTCTCATCCAGATTATGGGGCATATTAACAAGGAGCTGCAATAATTATCGCAAAGCGCTCTTAGCTCTGTTTGATATATCGCCGGCTATCGCAGCATTTCATCGCCAAGATATTGCATTATTATCAACGCTTATCTCCAAGGCGATAACTAATGCAGCGATAGCGGCGAAATGCTGGGTGTTATCGCTGGAAATCCAGCGATAACACTGCAGCGATAGGGAATTCATTGCTGATACGCCATGGTGGTTGTAGTCTGACAATCCACCTCCCTTTATACATATAACTAAGTCTGAAATTTAGCAGACGTTAGCTTACGGTGGTAACCGCGGTTAGGGCAGCTTTTTATATCGCTATGGGTGTCAGGGTCAGGCTTGTCAATACCGCGATGTGCGGTTAGCGACTTTTTCACTGTTGTTTTCTGAGGGAACGCCTTCTTTGCATCTCATTAGAGATGCGAGGCGTTAGTGAAACGGCGACTGACACAAGGAAACACGCGCTGATGCCTATTAGCGTGTCCTTGCTAATACTGAGGTAATTCAATCGCCGCTTTTTGTCCGAAAACGTCCGTTAAAGCGGCGATGTTGGCCTTGATAATATGCCCCTTAGAGTGTTGTGGGTCACACAACTCTGTCATCGGTATTCTTATCTACAAGGGATATTTGCAGTTTTGTGGACCATTGATCTGATCTCTGAAAGCAGTGGACACACACAGTACGTGGCACTTATAATAATTAGTCATTTATTATGTACAATCTGCACACACACTCTGAATGTAAATGATGAGAATCTTGTATCATGCATCCCTACTAGTAATTGGTCTAAACCCTCACCAACTTTACACCTATATGATCTCCAGCCTCCCACTTATACCAACCCATGTATTATCCTTGAATACCTCAAAGAATGCCCGATCTCAGCTCTCCGGTATTCTCAAGGAAGCAATCAATCTTCGTGTCTGCCCCTCTTTAATTCTTGGGTCTCTTTCTCCCCAGTGATTGTCTGTGGAGGGAGGCGGGTTGCGTGTGCAGCTCCTTGCAACCACATTACTATGTGAACAAAGCCTCAGTTACAGACATGCCCAAAAGGCAGGCAACTGTATAAAAACAAGCTTCCTTCCACATTAGCTCTACTGAACATAGCTTCCTAAACATCAGAATGGAAGCTTTTATTTTTGAGGCATTTCTGCTTCTTTTGTTATCGCCACTAATGCCAATTTATTTATAAAACAATGTGCATACTCTAAAGGATAAGTACGGTCATGTCTACCATACAATTAAGCCGCATTTGTATGTAACATGCATGTCCCCAAAAAGCCCTGAAATTACATCAAGCTGAGGTCATAGAAATTAAAAATAAGAATAAATGTATTTATTCATGCATTTAGCTTGGAGTCACCTCAAAGCTGAGAGAGGCAGAAGCAGGCAGAAGGATAACTCTTGAGGAGCAACAGAATGAACAGCCAAGATATAGGACTCAATTCATGCGATCACAGTATATACAATGGAAAAGCCATGTTCATGACGAGAATGGTCATGTGTCATCAGCTGTGTGACTGAGTGTCAGGTCCAGTTATAGGTGTCTGCCAGACATGATATGCTCTTAGGTTTCGAGTGGTGTAAAAAAAGACTGAGAGACAGTACTGCGCTTTTATCAAATGTAGGGTGAGTGGGTTCAGGCCTCTGTTGGACTTGGGGCGTCTTTGTTGGTTCCTAAGTGTCTAAAGTGCTTTTCTCAGAGAATTAACAGTGTGCATGAAGCAATTTACCCCCAAATGCTTTCGTAATCTGGCTCATTATTGGCAACCGGGATTTGGATAGCTGACGTCAGGCTTATGACAAGTTAGAATTGATGTAAGACCTAGCAGAGGTATCCATGGAGCTGCCCATGCAACAATTGTGGAAAAGCCGAGTATTTGACATGCAATCTTTCTTTTACAAGGAGCCATTTTAGCATTTTGATGGTAGACCTGTTATGATCTTAGCATTTTAGGTAGAAAATGAGCTGGACTGACTGGTTCCGAACTCCTGAGAGTTTGAAAATGTCCTTTTCTGGGAGCTCTGTGTTGATGGTCTTTCAGTAGCCTAATTGGGAAATAACCATAGCTAGAATCAGGCACTTTTATGAGAAATGGGCATCACAGGAAGAATTACACGGTTTTTTCATGCATCATTCATGAGTGAATGGATTTGGGATATGAAGAGGAAGCTGATGTCTCACAGCACTCCTACTCTGCATGTCAGTTTAGTCTGGGCAGATTAGTGGTGTGGGTGGACAATATCTAGCAAAATGTTCCTGAAATCTGTGCCTCCCGTCTTGAGCTGGCTTCTACATCCCGATCATTTGGGCGCAGACCTGCCCCTTATGCAGGTTTATAGTGACACTGTAGAAGAACGAGACACTGGCATGTAAACCCTCCAACTGTTAGTGAATTCATGTAGCCTAAAATTCAAATACAAATTTAAAGTCAGCTTATTTCTGATGGATACATCTGCCAGTGGATTCCTCACCTTGTGAATATCCCCTGCGCCAGCAACATTCGGAAACTTTTGTAGCAGTCCACGCCGATGTGGTCGAAGGCGACGTCACAGAGACACGGCTCCGCTCGCGACTCAGCTGACGTCACCGGCTCCATAAGAAGACCCCATCGGCGTGATGACGTCAGTTCCCTTTTTTCCGCGCCGACGACGCCAACGGATTTCGGGAATCGTTACTGGTAGCTGTTCTGGTTACTTTGTATGTTTTCTGGATTTCTCTGTCTATCTTCTAAAAATGTCGACAAGGAAGTCTGGGTTTAAGCCTTGCCGAGAATGTGGCAAGCACATGTCCATCACCGACCCGCACGACGATTGCATTTGGTGTTTGTCCTCGGACCATGATGTGGGAGGTTGTTCGAGTTGCAGGAAAATGAGCTCGAAGGCTCTTAAGGAGAGAGAAGCAAAGCTCTTTATCGCCCGGATGAAGAAGAAGGAGAAAAGAGGAAGAAGAAGATCCAGGTCGAGGTCGAGGTCGGCTTCCCAGTCGACTTCGGGACATGCTTCAAAGAGCAAGAAGCATAAGAAAAAGAGGAGGCATTCGTCGCATCATAAAGCTTCGACGTCAAAGTCGAAATCGCCAGCTCGATGTCGGAGAGAGTCAGTGTCTCCCTCTCCTGTCCCGACTTTGCCTCCGGTTCCATCTTCTCCGGTGCCTTCGCCGGCTCCGGCTGAATCCCCCGTGCCGGTGTCATCTCCAGCGCCGGTTCCATATCCAGATCCTGCAAGTCCTCCGGCTCCGTCTCCGACTCCGGCCCAGGATGAGGATCGTCAGGCTCCGGGTGAGTCTGTGACGCCGCTTGCTCCACCGTCTGCGCCGATAGGCCTGAGTCCGGTGCTACCTGACCAGTATCCTGCTTTCCCTACTCCAGGTCAGGACCCCTCGCATTATCTCAATGCAATGTATGGGGTGTTCTCACGGGCCATGTATACCTCTGGTGCACCTATGGGTCCGATGGGTCCGATGGCTTTCAATCTGGGAGTGCCGCAGGTTTACACTCAAGCACCGTTTATGCCGTTCTTCCCAGCGACGCCGTCTTGGCAGCTGCCAGCGCCGAGAACATCGACGCCGCTTCCCTCTTCGCCGGCGCCGACTCGACTTCGTTCGACGCCGGCTGCTCCAGCTGATCCGCGTTCGATGCCACTGCCGGCGCCGTCGGATTCGAACACGGCGCCGCCGACGCCGCAGGTGCGGATCCGTTCGAGAAGGGAGGCGCAGAGAGTGCTAGAGGAGAGACGCTTTCTGATGGAAGAGGCTGAAGAGGGGGAATTGGTCGAATCCGATGAGGTGTTCGACGAATTGAAGGAGGCAAGTGGTCTGGATTTGTCTCCGGAGTGGGAGATCACTCCACCATCAGACGAACCCTCTAAAGACGCAGCACCCTATCATGCAGTAATTAGAAAGGCTGCGGAGTTGTTGGACCTTCAATTGCCATCCACCGATTTCAAGTCCAATATTTTAACTGAGGTGTTGCATTCTCCAACTGCGGTCTCAGAGCCTCTGTTGCCTTTCAACGAAGCAATTTTGGAACCTGTGCTGGATGTATGGCGCAAGCCTTTCTCAGCTCCTGCAGTCTCCAAGGTAGTCGCAAGAAGGTATAGGGTGGCTCCAGGGGATCCTGAATTTTTATCTTCACACCCTTCACCTGAAAGCCTAGTAGTTCAGGTGGCTTGTTCTGGACGGTCGAAAGGGGCATTTCCTCAAGTCCCAGGGGACAGGGAGGCAAAAAAGGTGGACCAATCGGCCAAGAAGGTCTTTTCATCAGCCAGTATGGCATTAAAATCTTCAAATGCGACTTGTCTGTTGGGGCGCTATATCCATGCGCTTATGGACTCGGCTAAAAAGTTGGCGCCAAAACTGTCAGAGGAGGATAGAGGAGGCTTCAATGAAGTTCTATCGGATGCCCAGGCGGCTGCTCGCCAGGTTATTCAGAGTGGCCTGGATACAGCAGACTCAGTTGCCAGGGTCATGGGGTCTTCAGTTGCCACCAGAAGGGGTGCATGGCTTAAGTCCTCCGAATTCTCTTCTGATGTCCAGTCAACTTTATTGGACTTACCTTTTGATGGGTCTGGTCTGTTCTGGAAGAAGGCTGATGCTGCTCTCGAGCGCTTCAAAGAGAGTAAGGCTACGGCTAGGTCGTTGGGCCTTCAATCCCAGCCAAGAGGTACTTTCAAGAGGTACAGAGGATTTGGAAGGGCGAGTTTTCGTTCTTATAGACCAACCCAGCAGCAGCAGCAGCAGCAGCAACAGCAGCAAGGCTCCAAGGGATATAGAGGAAGACTTAGGGGTCGCTCACGTGGCCGGCAACTCTCCTCCTCCTCTTCCTCTTCCTCAGCCCCTCCCACCACCGCAAAGCATCCCTAGATTCGACATTCCGGATCATGCTGGTCCTGTGGGGGGCCGGCTTACCCATTTTCTACAAGATTGGGATTCTGTAACTACAGATCTCTGGGTTCTGGATCTTGTAGAAAATGGGTACGCCCTTCCTTTTCGGGAATTCCCCCCAAATTACCCTCCTTGCCAAGGGGCTTGCTCGGAGGACCACCGTCTTCTCCTGCAGGAGGAAGTCCTGAAGTTGTTTCAGAAAGGTGCGATAGAGGTGGTCCCAGAGCAGGAGAGGGGTCAGGGATGCTACTCCCGGTATTTTCTGATTCCGAAAAAGGAGAGCAGATTGCGTCCGATATTAGACCTCAGAATCCTGAACTTTTACCTGAAACAGGAAAAGTTCAAGATGCTCACCCTTGCGCAGGTTCTTCAGGCGCTGAATCAGGAGGACTGGATGGTGTCGCTCGACTTGCAGGATGCGTATTTTCACATCCCCATTCTGAAGTCGCACAGGAAGTATCTCCGGTTTACGGTAGGGTCGCAACATTATCAGTTTGCGGTCCTCCCGTTTGGTCTTACTTCGGCACCACGAGTCTTCACAAAGGGGATGGCAGTGGTGGCAGCCCATCTCAGAAGGACGGGGATTTCAGTTTTCCCTTATTTAGACGACTGGCTGATCAAGGCGGAGTCGCCAGGGAAGGTGCTGCGCCATCTGCAGGATACAACTCGCCTGTTGTACAAATTGGGTTTTTCGATCAATGTGCCCAAATCTCACCTGGTGCCCTCTCAGCGCAACCTGTTCATAGGTGCGGTACTGGACACTACTGTGTGTCGAGCATTCCCTCCTCCTCAAAGGATTCTCGACATTCAGGAGATGATTCCTTTATTTTTCAACGGAGCGGTCGTTCCAGTTCTGAAGGTCCTTCGCCTGCTCGGTCTGTTCACCTCCTGCATCCTGTTGGTCAACCATGCACGCTGGCACATGAGGGCGCTCCAGTGGTGCCTCCGCAGGCAGTGGTATCAGCACAGGGGAGATCTCAGGGAGTCTGTGAGGATATCCAGAGAAGCTGCAGCGGATCTGTCTTGGTGGAGCGTGGAGGGCAACCTGTCCCAAGGAAAGCCCTTTCATCTACCTCCATCGGTGACCACAGTGATAACGGATGCATCCACTCTAGGGTGGGGTGCTCATCTGGGGGACCTGGAGATCAAAGGTCTTTGGTCTCCGGAGGAAAGGTTGCTGCATATCAACCTTCTGGAATTACGGGCGATACGTTTGGCACTCAAGGCCTTCCTCCCTTCCCTTCGCGGTCAGTCTATTCAAGTCCTGACGGACAACACTACCGCGATGTGGTATATAAACAAACAGGGAGGAGTGGGGTCTCTTTGTCTCTGCAGAGAGGCCCTGCGTCTATGGTCCTGGGCTCAGGACCATCGGATTTGTCTGATGGCAAATCATCTGGCCGGGGTTCTCAACGTGCGTGCGGACAATCTCAGTCGGCAGTTTTCCGCCGACCATGAGTGGAGGCTTCATCCGGAGGTAGTTCGTCATGTCTTTCGGATGTGGGGGGCTCCTCGGGTGGACCTGTTCGCCACTCACGAGAATGCTCACTGCCCGTCATTCTGCAGTCTCCAGTATCCGATGCAGGGGGCGTTGGGGGACGCGTTTCAGTTGAGTTGGGGCTCGCGACTCCTTTACGCGTTTCCTCCCATACCCTTGATTCCTCGGGTTCTGAGGAAGATTCGCCAAGACCGGGCCCAAGTCATATTGATCGCCCCGGATTGGTCAAGAAGGGTGTGGTATACACATCTTCTCCACCTCTCCTCGTGCCCTCCGCTCCGTCTCCCTCTCAGGGCAGACCTCCTCTCGCAGTCGGAGGGGCAGGTACTACACCCCCACCTCCAGAGCTTACACCTTCATGTCTGGAGATTGAACGGGGCAACCTGAATTCTTTTTCTCTCCCGCCAGATGTGGTGGACGTTATTTTATCGGCCAGGCGACACTCCACCAAATCCATATACTCCTATAGATGGTCTAAATTTGTTCTCTGGTGTGGAGAGAGGTCAATTGATCCCTTGAAGGCTCGTTTGTCTAACATTCTGCAGTTTGCCCTTTCTCTTGCTCAGCAAGGCTTTGCTGTGGCTACAGTTAAAGGATATTTATCGGCTTTGTCGGCTTTCCTATGCCTGCCGGATCAGCCGTCCTTATTTAAATCACCTATTGTGCTTAGGTTTCTCAAGGGCCTCACAAATAAATTTCCTCCTACTCCCTTTATTGTACCTCAATGGGACTTAAACCTTGTACTGACTTATCTTATGGGTTCTCCCTTTGAGCCCTTACATAAGTGTCCCTTGAGACTGTTATCGTTTAAAACGGTTTTCCTCATTGCAATCACCTCGGCAAGGAGGGTAAGTGAGCTTCAAGCTCTTAGTTCAAAACCCCCATTTTTGACTGTGCATGCTGAATGAATGGTGCTCCGGACCAGGGCTGCATTTTTGCCTAAAGTGGTAACTCCCTTCCATCTGGGGCAATCCATTACCCTTCCTTCTTTTTATCCTCCCCCTCACCCTTCCAAGGAGGAGGAGAGGCTTCACCGTTTGGACCCTAAGAGGGCGGTGAGCTTTTACCTGGACAGGACGAAGGACATCAGAATTGATGATCAGCTCTTCGTGGGCTTTGCTGGCTGCAGGAAGGGCCGAGCGGTGCACAAGCGCACCCTTTCCAGATGGATTGTCTTGTGCATCAAGATTTGTTACTCTTTGGCCGGTAAGGAGCCTCCGGAGGGTTTAAGAGCTCATTCCACTAGAGCAAAGTCTTCCACCTCTGCTTTGTCTAGGGGGGTTCCTGTGGAGGATATTTGTAGGGCGGCAACTTGGGCCTCCCTTCACACCTTTGCAAAGCATTATTGCTTAGATACTGAGGTGAGGAGGGACGGGCATTTTGCTCGTTCTGTTCTTCAGGATTTTCTGGTGTAGAAGGTTGGACACCCTCCTCCGGGAGTGGGGACTGCTGTGGAATCTATTCACAAGGTGAGGAATCCACTGGCAGATGTATCCATCAGAAGAACAAGTTACTTACCTTCGGTAACGCTTTTTCTGGTGGATACAGTATCTGCCTGTGGATTCCTCACTGACCCACCCGCCTCCCCGTTGTCCATCCTTCTATACCAGTAATTCTATGGCTGTAATTCTATTGATGGTTTCAAATGTCTTTTTTACTGTCAAGGGCATTATGTTATTTCTAGTGCTTTGATGTTTATTCTCCACACTGTGTGTGTTGATATGCATATTGTGTACTGTGTATACTGTTTATGTACATATTGCTGTCAGTCCGTCCGTGTGCCTCGAAGGCACGGAAAAAAGGGGCGGAACTGACGTCATCCCGATCATTTGGGCGCAGACCTGCCCCTTATGCAGGTTTATAGTGACACTGTAGGAGAACGAGACACTGGCATGTAAACCCTCCAACTGTTAGTAAATTCATGTAGCCTAAAATTCAAACACAAAGTTAAAGTCAGCCTTCAATACAATGTTACTTCCTTTTACTATCAGGGGCTGAGCTGAGATTTTCTCATAACTGTGTTTTGACCTAACCAGAGTGATTTTAATGAGGCGGTGGGGATACCCTCCCCTCAAATTAATAAACCTGTACTGAAGCATAGAATATCCCATCTCCAGGCTCTTCAGCAACACACATTGGGGGATATTCTCAAGAATGTTTGTTAATTATCGCAAAATTATCTTAATGCAACTTTGCACATCACAGGAAATAACGCACTGTTAACGTTGTATTCTCAACCCGGCGGCACCATGTGATAGTCTCATGATAACGCGACAAATGACCGCGTTAAAATCAACACAATGCTGAAAAAATGCGAAACATGAACGCGGAAAAAGTTGCGATGTCCCAAATCACGAAACAAAAATCTGTGATAACTAGCGACAGGCCTGCAATTCCCACGTGTCATGCGGGAAAATGAACTATAAAGGCAGAGAAGAAACATCATTAAAAAATGTACCTGCGTAGCACCATGGATGCACCCGGACAGAGTGCAGAGGCCAAGGAGAAGAGGAAGACGCGGTTCAGTCCGCAGGAAAACAGGATCAACATTACGGAGGTGATAGAACCCTACCAACAACTGTTCATCACCTCCAACGTGTCATTGACAACAAAGACGCAAATATGGCAGACCAACTTGGACCATGTGAATGCAGTTGCAGCATTGAGGAGGACAATGGAAGAGGTCAAGAGGCGCTGGAATGATGTGACGGGCAAAACCAAGAAGAAACTCGATGCCATCATGAAAGCAGCAACTTAGATTGGAGTTGGGGGTCCAGCAGCACACCAGGAGCTGGATGAAATGAATGAAATGAAATGAAATAAAATTTATAAAGCGCGATGGCTACCCGGAGGTCTCCCAGCGCTACAGATGGGTACAAGAGACAGAACAGTAGGGGTGACTACAATTCTAAAACAGCCACGTTTTTAAGAGTTTTCGGAATGAGAGCAAATTAGGCTCTTTCTGCAGTAAAAGTGGGGGGGCATTCCAACCGATGGCACCATTATATGAGAAGGAGCGCCAACCACATTTGGCTCTCCGTATTCTGGGTTGAAGGGCAAGGAAAGCGGTAGTTGACCGAAGGTCTCTCCTCGGTTTATAAGGAATGATCAGAGATTGGAGAATGGACGGGCCATTCTCCCAAAAGGCTTTATGGGCCAGGCACATAGCCTTAAACGGAATCCTTTCCCTAATCGGCAGCCAGTGCAAGCTCCTTAGAGCTTGTTTAACGGGCTGCCGATGAGGAATATGCAGGAGCCTGCGGGCGGCGCAGTTTTGAATAATTTGGAGCTTGTTGATGGTATACTGTGGGGCTCCCAGGTATAAAGCATTCCCATAGTCCAAACTGGAGAGGATCAGCGCTTGAACCATGATTTTTATGGCATGGAAAGGGAGAAGGGGGATAACCTTTTGGAGCATCCTTAGTAGACCAAAGCACGTTGCTGAAAGCTTAGTTGCCTGTTGATTGAAGGTAAGTGAGCAATCCAGCCATACACCAAGGCTCTTAATCTGGTCTTTAGGGGCCAGGGCAGGGCCTAGGCGGTCTGGCCAGAGAGATGCCGGATTAAAGGAAGGGGAGTTGCCCAAGAGCATAATCTCTGTCTTGTCCCCGTTAAGTTTGAGGCATGAGAGTTCCATCCATTTGGCCACCTCCTCTAGGCAACAGCCTAGGGTGCTAGATGACCCCTCAGGGTGGCTAAGTGCCAGCACGAGCTGCGTATCATCTGCATAGGTGATGATTTCTATGCCAAATGGATGGACAATCTCTGCCAGGGGTCTCATATAAACATTAAACAGTGTGGGGCTCAGGGCAGAGCCCTGGGGAACCCCACAACTTAGATGCAACTGGTTGGAGACAACATTTCCCTCAAAAACCCTAAAGGAGCGATCGCTGAGAAAAGACTGCAACCATGCTACTGCCGATCTGGATACTCCTAGATTCCTGAGTCTAAGGATCAGAGTATTATGGTTAACAGTATCAAAAGCGGCACTGAGATCAAGGAGGATAATTGCCGCTGTGCCCCCTTGATCTAGAATCCTTCTTGCTTCCTCTGTCACTGCAAGAAGGGCAGTCTCAGTACCAAGCTGGGGACGAAACCCAGTCTGGGAAGGGTGAAGGAGATTATTAGACTCCAGAAAGGCTACAAGCATGGTATTTATGTGTCTCTCCAGAATCTTACTCACCCAGGGCAGAAGGGAAATGGGACGGTAGTTAGCCAAGTTGGCCTGATCCAGATTAGGTTTTTTAAGAAGGGCCTTAACCATCGCACATTTCCAGGCCAATGGCAGTTCCCCTGTAGAGATAGAGGAATTCACCAGGTCAAGAATCACAGGACGAATAGTCTCTGCGACCAAAGAGAGAACCTGGGGGGGTGGGGTCTATGGGAGAGCCCGATTTGATATTCGTCATAATTAGCTCCAATGAAGCAAGATCCAGCAGGGGAAACAGTGCTAGTAGGATTTGAGGTCCTACAATCGGCTCTGAAAGGGAAGTCCAGAGATTAATGGACTAAGGATGTGAAAAAGTGAGATATATATATCCTGAATTTTCTGTTGAAAAAACTCTGCCATATTATTACAGTCTGTAAGGACAACATCTAGCAGAGGAGGTTTCTGCGGCAGTTTGATTAAAGTTTTAGCGATTCTTCTTTGGGAGAGTTCGCAGCTTGAGTGACTTTGATTTCAGATTTGTAGGATCTAATAGAATCCCTATATTCTATTTTGCTAAGAGCTGAATAATTCACTCTCCATCTTCTTTCAAGCCTTCTGCAGCGTTGTTTAAGTTCCCTCAATTTAGGAGTGAACCAAGGGGCATTTTTCAGTCTGTAAGTTATATGGAAGGATTTCTTAGGGAGTACTATATCCAAGGAACCTTGGATCCAAGAGTTAAATGTTTCAATAGCATTGGCTAAATTAATGTTAAGGTCATGGGTAAGTCTAGTGGTTTCTAGAGCCAAGTTCCATTGATCAACAGGAAGCCTTCACCAGTTCCGCTCTCGGACCGGAATTATATTGGGGGGGCATACGGGTCCAGGAATTTCCCAAGTCATAGGGATCAGGAAGTGGTCAGTCCAAGGAAGAGGGACGGGGGTCCTACCGTGAGTTTGCTACAATTGCCAAAAACTAGATCCAATAGATGACCTTTATTGTGAGTGGGTTTCAACACTTTCTCCGTAAGCTGGAGTGCTAAAAGATTCTCAGTCAGTTCTTTAGCCAAATTATCAGCAGGATCATCTAGGTATACGTTAAGGTCACCAAGCACCGTGAAATTGGCTGGTCCCAGGGCTAAGTCAGCAATTGCGGTAGGGAATGTTTCAAAGAATTGTCTAGAACTGCCAGGAGGGCGATATACTAGGAGGATGGAAAAGGTGCTGGTAGGAGAGGCCTCTACGAAGAAAGCCAAGCTTTCACAATCTGTTACGGGGTCTGCAATAATAAGACAGTTAAAAATCTTTTTAAATATAATGGCTATACCCCCGCCTCTACCGGTCTTATGATCGGACCGACTTATGGAGTAGTCGGGAGGAAGGGTTTGCGCAAGAATGGGCTCAGGTTCCTTATGTAGCCACGTCTCTGTTAAAAAAGGACGTCGGGCTTTAAATCGTCCAACAACATCGAAAGTTCTGTGGAGTGCTTAGTGAAAGATCTGCAATTAAGGGAAAACATCTTTAGAGTGGAAGGGCAGTCAGTGTTTACTAAAATTTTAGTGGGAGACGAGAATGCAAAGTCACAATAGGAACATTGCACATTAACATTCATCGCGTTCATGGAATGCCGGCATGCTTCCATGATGTCTGTCCGAAGCTCATGGAGGTGTAATGGACTATATGATATGGCTTCGGCCGAAAAACCAACAGGGGTTGTGGCTCCTGGGCCCGGCCGGGCGCGGACGGACGTAAACGGGCTTGCCTTTGGCGCGCAGCTGGCGTGCCTGCTGCACGCGTTCGCTGGGCGTCGGGTATAGCATCCGGTTATATAGAGGAGGAGCGCGAATGCTAGAGCGCTAACCTCCTTTGGACCGGAAGTCGCCTTTCCTCCCTCCACACAATCGGGACGACACCTGTGGTGGACCGGGGAGGGGCAGCCAGGAAGAGAACAACGGAAGACACGGCGCGAATCAGTGCAAAAAAGTGGTAATAAAGTGCATACACATAAAACAAAGTTAAATTACGTTTTTAAAAGACAGCGCTAAATCAGGTTAAAATAGTTTACATTTGCTTAAAACAGGAAAGAACAGAGCTCCTGCCTTGCCTATACGCGTCCGCTGCACGTCTGGTAAAGCATCAGGTTATATAGAGGAGGAGCGCGAATGCTAGAGCGCTAACCTCCCTTGGACTGGAAGTCGCCTTTCCTCCCTCCACACAATCGGGACAACACCCGTGGTGGACCGGGGAGGGGTAGCCAGGAAGAGAACAACGGAAGACACGGCGCGAATCAGTGCAAAAAGGTGCCAATAAAGTGCATACACATAAAACAAAGTTAAATGACGTTTAAAAAAAAAAACAGCACTATATCAGGTTATAATAGTTTGCATTTGCTTAAAACAGGAAAGAACAGAGCCTCTGCCTTGCCTATATACGTCCGCTGCGCATCGGGTAAAGCATCCGGTTATATAGAGGAGGAGCGCGAATGCTAGAGCGCTAACCTCCCTTGGACCGGAAGTCGCCTTTCCTCCCTCCACGCAATCGGGACGAATCGGGAGAAAATGACGGCCACAGTCATCCGGATACGGTGCCAGGAGTTGGGGATCCGGACACTGCTCAACATGACCTGACACAACATCAACAGGGTGAGTACCGACCAGGGACTGGGGGGACGGGGGGAGATGGGCACAATGGCATACATGCACAAGTGAGTAAAGTACACTGCACACCCACTATTACTCTGGATCATGTCCCTGATCCCCTTGGCACACTGCAGCACACATACAAACAGCAAGTAGGACCCCGTCCACTATGGGCAAAAAGGGGAACCTCCCCACATAGCACCAATCTCACAACCAACCCATGCACACGTGTCGAAACCAGCAAAGCTGCATGTCTGTGAGCCACACTGACAATGCAAGTGACACTGCATAACAAATAGCATGGCTGCTGTCCAATTATCATGACATGGTGCACGCCACGACAAGGGGCGTTGCTTGGTCGCCGATGAGGACGGTCGCGTGAGCCAAGAGCTCCGCGCCGACCTCACCGCTTATCCTGTACGGAGAGCCGAGCAGGCTCTTCTGTGTCCCTGGGAGGGTTCCTCCAGCTGTGGGAGCCTGCACAGCACGGAATTGGGTGCTTTAATTCTGCCTGAGACCGAGCAGAGCAGCGAAACGAAGAGGAGGAAGACCCGGCCTGCATGGAAAGAAAATGGCGCCCGACTCCATGGCTCGAGTTCTAGGGAGTGCCGGATGGGAGGCGTAGTTTGGAGCCCTAGAGGGACGAGGGCTCTCCCCCTTACGAGAGGTGAGTTCCGGACGCCTGCAGCGAGATCCTGGGCCCCCCGTGCGCCGTGAGGAGAGTGAGGTGGTTGCCGGTAGCGCGGCCCCTGGGGGGTCGTAGGAGTGTCTGACTGCAATGTCGCAGTGAGTTACTGGCAGAAGAGGAGCGGGGAGGACTGCGCCTTGCCCGGCGTATCGTTGGAGAAGACGGGCAGGGGTCCCGACACCGATGGCCTGTGAGCGGCGGCTGTGCTTACATCGGGGGTGAGACGGGCCTCTGTGCTCGGCCGTAGCGGGCGGACTCAGCCACTATCTGTTTGTTGGGCTGCGAGAGGCAACACGGCCCTGCCTACGGCGAGGCCCTGTTCTACCCCGAGATCTGAGGCGGGAGCCTGTAGCGGGATCCTGCCCCCCCCCCCTGAGTGGTGCAAGGAGGGAGCGGTCTCCTGACGGTGCGGCTCCGGAGGGGGATATTGGAGACACCCGGCCGCCAAAGCGAAGTGCATTGCCGGTTGCAGAGAGACGGGGAGGACTATACAGTGCCAGGGGAGTTACCAGAGAGGACATGTGGAGACCCTGGCGGCCCGCGAGCAACTCCTGCACTAGCGGTAGGGGCGAGATGGGCTCCCGCTCTTGACTGTCACGGGCGGAGTTAGCTGCTGCCTACTTACTGGTCCGCGAGTGGGGGTTTAGCTCTGCCTGCTGTGGGGGCCCGCTCTACCCCGCTAACTGGAGTAAGCAGAGGAAGCTGTGACGTGACACTGGGGGGGCCCTGACGTCGTGAATTCGGGGCGAAGTGGAGCTGCCCACAATTTGGCCAGCGGGTGGAGGAGTGAGCTTGCCGGTCATTCCAGTGTGGGTGGCCCGCTGCGGTAGAGCTGTTTGGAGGCTGCGGGCGGACCTCCGGAGCCAGCGGCGGGGGCAGGATGTGGCATGGCCCCCAGCTGGCAGTGCATGAGTGGACTGAAGTGAACTGTGGCACCCTGGACTGGAGGAGTGACTGGCAGGGTGCTCCGTGGTGCTTGTGGGAGTGACAACGCTAGTGGGCAGAAGAAAATTGCCCCCTGCGGCTTGCAGCGGCATCTGGCCCTGGATTGGGATACTTGCTTGGTGGCGGACTGTTGGATCTCCCTCCTGTGGAGGCTGGCTCTGTAGGCTGGGGAACCCCGCTGGATTATCTCAAGCGTGGGGGGATCCTTACGAGGCCGCGGTGGTCCTGCTGGGTCTGATGCACCCTTGCCTGGCGGCTAGGGGTTTTGCCTGAGAGTGGATTGTCCTGTCAGGATGCTTGCAGGAAGTGGAGACGGGTGAGGACACTGGTAGCGTTGTGGATGGAGGGGGCCGACGACTCGGAGTACCCATACTTTCGACTAACGGGGGGACCCACGTCGCCAGATTATAGGAGGAACTGGATGGTGAGACCAGGACTGGGGGCCAAGTCATCTGACACCCATGGGGGAAGCCGCGGGGCCGACAGGGGGGGGCTCCCCCGGAGCCGGAGGAGGATGCAGTGGAGGAGCGGAAGCGAGATGTGGTTGAGCCGGCCCCAGAAGGGCTGATGCAACAGCAGCTGGATCAGATCCTCCGAGCAATTACAGATACGAAGGAGGCGCTCCAACAAGACATTGCTCAAGTGTCACTGGGACTGGGACTCCTCCGGGCAGATCATGTAAAGCTGACTGACCGAGTGAAGCAAGCTGAGGCTACCTTGGAGGTCTTAAAACCGGCTCAGAAGGCTCCAAGTGCTGGACAAGAGGGCCGGAGATGCAGAAGGGCGTAATAGACGGAACAAATTCATGGTAGTGGGCCTTCCGGAAGGAGTGGAAGAGGACAACATGATAGACTACCTGGAACAGTGGCTGCACACTGAGGTTGCCCCAGAGGGCCTGACACCATTTTACACCTTGGAGAGGGCGCACAGGGTGCCCGCCCGCTCGTTGGCACCTGGGAGACCGTCTAGACCTGTGGTGGCCCGCTTGCTTCATTATAAGGGCAGGGATCTACTGCTTCATAAAGCACGCACCGCAGGCCCATACAGAGTGGACAATAATAATGTGTCACTGTTCCCGGATTATACTTTTTATGTACAGCGACATCGAGCCTCGTTACTGGCGTTTAAGAAGGCCCTCCGAGACGAAGGCATTCAATACTCCCTGATGTTCCCGGCTCGCCTGCGAGTGACTTTGGATGACAAAACGTTCTTTTATAATGACCCCGATGAAGCATGGAGCGGGTTGGAAACCTACCGGGCAGGGACGGATGGAGCAGAAGGGTCAGGAAGTTGGACAGCAGAGGCACCGCGACCGCGTACCAGAGGACGGCATCCTGGGACACAGAAATCTTCCACGACACAGACGGAGAAAGAGAGGTCGGCGGACGAGCAAGCTGTGACAGAGATCTCACAGGCGAGCGGCACAACACTTCTGAGAGTGACCGACTCAGACAATGGATCGGCGGGGACGGATTCTGATGGGACAGACGCGGGGAGTGTCACTCTACCACATGTCACTCCAGGGACGACGGACGAGATCGCTGATGCCTGACTTTATGCACTGTCTCAAGTGGACTATCTCAAGTGGCTAGTAAGAGGGGTCAAATGGTCCAGGCACTGTTGCTTTTGGGCAGGGGTGATTGGGTGAGGCTCAGAGGTTCGGTGGGTTTGGGCGAGGTGACATATGCCCTGTGCGGTTGGCCGTCTGTCTGTTAGCCCTCCCGGGGTTGAGGGGAATTCTTTATTGTTATAGTGAGGTTGGCGTCGGGATGCAGTGAAGCAGCGGGCCAGATCTTCTTGGCGTTAAAGCTCCCCCCTAGTTTCACTCTTAGAGTGAATCCCTGGTAGCTACCATTGGGACTGTTTGTGGTTAGTTTGGATGGGTACTAGCTGTTTAGAGCCTGTTCTGGGGAGGGGAGGGGGGAACATTTTGGGGTTGTTTTTGGGATTGGTAGAGCCACCGGTGTGTCAATGCCAGGAGTGCAGTTGTGGAACAGAGATAATCCACATTATGGGGACATCACCTGAATTCAAATGTATCATGTGGAATGTATGGGGAATGCATAAGATGTTGAGACGCCACAGGGTCCATGCTTATTTGGTGCGGTACAGATAGCTTTCCTCCAGGAAACCCATATGGATCGAGTTGAAGGCCAGGCTTTGCAGCGCCGGTGGAGGGGGCAGCTTTTTTACACAACGTATTCTGCTTTTGCTAGGGGCGCACTGATTTGGGTGAGGGTGGGGGTTCCCTTCCAGCCGACTCAGCAGACAGTGGATCCTGAAGTGAGGTTCGTGGCTGTTCAGGGGAGGTTAGATGGGAGAGATGTGGCATTGTGCAGTGTGTATGCCTCTAATGTGGAACAGAAGGCTTTTTTTGCTCGGCTATCAGGGAGACTGGCTTCATTCCTGACCAGTTCTGTGATCCTGGGGGGCGATTTCAACTGAGATGGATAGGTCACATTCACCGCTACCCCAGGCACCCATACATAAGCTCTCGAAACTCCGGAGGGATTGGCAGGCAGAGTGGGGGCTGATAGATACGTGGCGGGCGCAGCATATGGGCGAGCGGGACTATTTTTATTAATCTGCTGTACATGCCTTGCATGTGCGGCTGGATGCAGTGTTGTGCTCCCCGGACGTCCACGTGCTGGTCCGCCATAGTGAGTACCTGGCAAGGACAATCTCGGATCATAATCCGATACTTTTGGCGCTGAGGTGGTCTCGGGAACGGCCTGCAATCCCTTCCTGGCGATTACGCCCAGAGGCTTTAGAAGACCCGGTGTTTCGCACAGAAGTACAAGAGGGTATTAAGCATTATTTCCTCGAGAATGAAGGGACGGTGTCGACCCTAGCCCTAGAGTGGGATGCCTTTAAGGTAGTGGTGCGGGGCTTATGTATTGCTAAAACGGCAGGAGTGTGGAGGACGCTTTTGCAGGACATAGAGAGGGAGGAACAGCGGCTGCATTGAGCAGAGAGGGCCCACTCTGAGGACCCGGGGGCAAAGTCGAAGTCCTAACTGCAAGAGAGGGAGTGGCGACGCAGGTAGAAAGGTTGCGCTGCTTTGACCACAAGGAGTATTTAGTGCAGGCACACGCGGAGAGAGTTATGGTGGGTTCCCTCTTGGCGTGGCTGGCTAATCCGGTTCCGAGGGACACGCCCATTCTGGCTTTAACCACTCCAGCGGGCGTACTGGAATATACCCAACAAGGGATTAACAAGATGTTCTTGACGTTCTATGCGGACCTATACGAGAGTAGATTGCAGGGTGTATGTGATGGATTAGATGAGTTCTTGGCTGAGATACGACTGCCACGTCTCGAGGACGATCAGAGAGGTACGTTGGGACAGGAAATTTCAGTGGGGGAAATACGTAGTGCAATAAAACATATGGCGCGTAAGAAAACCCCGGGAGCAGATGGTCTACCGATTGAATTTTACTCGAAATGCTGGTGGTCTATCAGGAAACCTGGGACTTGGGGAGATTGCCAGATTCCACTCGCGAGGCCATCATTATCCCGTTGCTGAAACCGGGTAAGGACTCGTTGTCTAGGTCAGCCTACCGTCCACTATCGATGTTAACAACCAACTACAAGATTTTGAGTAGGATTCTGGCGACCCGGCTTCTTCCTTATATGACGCAGCTGGTCCATTCTGACCAGGCGGGCTTTATTCCAAAGCGCTGTGGTAAATAAAATTCCTTTACCTGGACTGAATTTGATACAGAATCATAATAAAATAGCTCAGTAAAATGAGAGGCAGAATCCGTGATATTAGAGTTTCGGAATGGGCTTTATTCCAATAATCGATTATAATCGGATGCTCCAAGTTCCATCACCACGGGGGTTCAGGAAGTGAAGTACATACTTTATTGACAAGAAGTAACTTTTATAGTACATACATTATAGGGAAGCAAATACAGTAGGCGTAACAATTGATAAGGAACTTGACGTGGTGCCTGCGTAACCGAAAATGGGTGTAATAAGGAGTAAAAAGAAACATGATTGGTTATGATGTCATGTATAGGTGGATCTATAAGATAATGCTTGGCATAGATGCGCGCGCAGCAGTATGACGTGTAATTGACGTGTAACTAGGGGGTGAAGGGGACTTGACATTAGCTCTACATGTGGAGACGAAAAGTCTGGGGGGTCAGGTCAACCTAATCCCAAATCATATCTAACATCCTATGTTTAAAGAACTATGTTATCCACAAAAGAAGGACTCTCGGACAGAATCTATTCTATACTGACTGTGTGTGCGTGTACAAGCGTCTAGGTGTCTACGCTGAATGCGAGGGGGTAGGAATATTCCATGGTGACAGGGCTATGAATTACTTGCATGAGGACAGAGAAGCCGGGCCTTTTGCTTGGTAACTGGAAGAATGTTTACTTAAACTTCTAGGCAGAAATGCATCGGCTGAGGGGGAAGCAGATAATTCGAAGGTGAAATACAGTTCTTGGCAGAGAATAGGCTGATGTCAGGCTTCGTAAGCCGCGCAGAGAATGAGACAAAGTTCATGGTCACAGATGCAGGCTCAGACTGGAGCTTTCGGAGGCAGAAGGCAAAAGGAGTTTGATGACAGAATCAGGGCCTACTTGCCTGGACTGTAAAATGGCATAAGTGAACCATATAAAGCCGGTGGCCTTTCATATTTAGGAATGGAATATCCGGCCTATTCATGGCGGATCTGACAGAGGACATGTTGACGGTGGACGCACATGTATTTGCGTCTTCATAACTGGAACTGGAGGGATCATACATGTACTTGTGACATGCACATAGAACCGTTGGGGTCCAAGATAGGGGACATAACTGATCAGGAAAATCCACATTTCCACATTCCCTCCTTGTCCCCTCCTTGCCCTTCAGGAGATATCAATCTTCATCAATCCATTGATCTGTTCATATAGCATCATTTGTTCTTCTTTCTTCTTCCGTAATCTTGAATGAAATCTTGGTGGTGGAATACACGATGTGGCACACAGACCACAAATCGCTGGTCCACATTGTAGACATAGACAGCAACTGAATAGTATGAGAAGGCCAATACCTAGGAAGGATAAAACTCTCCATCCCCAGGCTGATATCACACTCCAAAACCAACTGGACCAAGTCCAAGTGCCTGGGTTCTGGTGTATCTGGTTTACAATCTTATGAAGGCGAGTGATGGCTTTATATACAGATGGCGAATTTTCTGGTATGAATACGCAGCAGCTTGATCCGATGACCCTACAAGCTCCGCCCCTATCAGCCAGGATGACGTCAAGGACAAGACGATTTTGAAGCACAACAATCCGCATAGCAGACTGCTCTTCTGTTAAATTGCCTAAGGCGGAAATAGTCTCATTCACTACTGCTTCAAGGGTTCTGGTTAATCTACGTATCAGCTTACTATTAGTAACAGTACCTATATAGGGAAAGATGCCTTTATTAAAATCTACATACTTGTCCCATGCCGTCTCAGTGTAATCGACAATGGGGAGATCTCTCCGCTTTCTGTTGTGTACTAAATGAATATTTCTGTAATAATCAGGAGGAGCTAGAAAAACGGGTGGCAGAAGGAATGCAATGTAGCAGGTACCATCCCAATCTGGAGGTAGACGCATATATGCAGTCTGACCACATATAAAGTAGGAGTGGCGAGAAGCCTTAAATGAAGATTTGCCTTGATCACTGAATTCTACTATAGTAGTGCATTTACTATGGCCCATATGTATGGAACCAACCTTTCTTACACACAATTCACCCTTCGCTGGGAATACTGACATGGTGGGTAAGACTAGTTCAACTTCGGATACGACATTTAGAATCATGAGATTAGGTCTAAAATTACCTAATCCATATACTTCATTTTCTAGATCAGTTCCTGTTCTTTTGGGGCGACCCTCCTTGTCAGGGTAGCAGACCTTGAGTAAAACTAGGTTCAGGTTTCCCCATATCCAATGATCTTGGTAAACTGCTGTGTCTGAGTCTATGGAATTGATTAAACTAAACCATGCTCCACAGGAGCCATTATGTGTGAATGGATGTGGAAAGAAAGGCAGGACTCCTTCATAATTCTGATAGGGAGGGAGTCGGCCACACACCCAACAATTGGTGGCATTACTAGTCTGATGGGAATGATGTAACATACTAATGAAAGTGTTATTGCGCAGCGCAAGTCTATAAGATAATTCATGTGGAGGTAAGTCACTAAAAGAATGTTCAGCAGTAACATTATAAACATGTCTAGAAATAGGGTAATATATGTGCAGCAACATACTTGTAATAATTATTAAAAGACTTAATAAAAACATAATTAATAATGTCCCCATACAGTGGCTACGCAGTGCTTTACAATACGCCTGTCGTTTCAACATTTTCCGGGTATTTTCTCTACTCAGGTTCAAGGGATACATGTCAGAGACAATTCAACCGCTTCACCTTGAAGAGGACTTAAACAATCAAATTGCTCGACTGGTTGGGCCTAAGCTTTAGTTTGTAGTTCTCAGAGTCATTTGGTTCAACAAAGGGAAGTTTTGAATCAGTCTGTGAGGGAGTGCAGGGCACAATGTCTATATCCGAGGATAGTCCATGAAATTTCTTGATATGACTTGAATGAATCCAGCCCTTGCGGCCCTCGATCTTCACGGCTGTCCTCGTGGTCAACAGGACCAACTTGGGTGCTTTCCACCTGGGCTCCAGCTGAGTCTTTCGGTCGAAATTCCTCACAAACACAAGATCACCCGGAACAACGTCATGGGGTTTCACCTCAGTGTTGTCGGGAAAGGCTGCAGCTACCTGTGAACGACAAGATTGTAGTGCAGACATCAAGGAAGCCAAGTAATCTGTCAGCATATTACAGTCAATATCAGTTATTTTTCGTGGTATAGGCGTCCCCCACATATTCGGTGGTCTGCCGAAGATCACCTCATACGGGGATAGCCCTGTTCGTGAGTGTGCTACCATTCTCATGTAAAAGAGTGCAACGGGTAACGCTACTACCCAGTCTACACCTTTTTCTCTGCATATTTTGGACATTCTGATTTTCAGGATCTGGTTATGTCTTTCTACGAGACCTGCTGCCTCGGGGTGTCGGACACAGTGGAATTTCCACTGATATCCTAACAGAAGTGAAACGTGTTTCATTAATTCGGATGAGAACGGCTGGCCGTTATCTGAGTGAACAGCACGTGGTAAACCGTATCGTGGGAAGAATTCTCGAACCAACTGTTTGGCAGTAGTCGGGGCAGTGTAATCTGAAACCGGGTATGCCTCTGTCCAACGGGACAGAGCGCAGACAACTACAAGAACATATTTGAATCCTCGACATCGTTCCATCTGGATATAATCCATCTGGAGTACTTCAAAAGGATGATTAGGAGTATGAAATCCACCCTGTTCCACGGGAATGCTTTTTCCTGGGTTAAACTGACAACAGATCATACAGGTACGGACCTTCTGTTTTGCTGCTGCTCGTAAATGTTTATTGAACCAAATGTGTTGAATGCTGTCTAGCATAGCTTTTTCTCCTAGATGTGCTGGACTATGTATAGTGTTAATTATAACTTGGACCATTGAGTCAGGAAGGAACCATACAGATTTTTCCTTCATCATCCATCCTTGGTCCGTTTGGATCCCTCCTAATTCAGTCCATTTCTTTATTTCATCTGGTGTAGCATGTGTCTGTATGTCAATTACGTCAAGAGTAGGATCTTTAACTGTCATGCAACGTGTCGGTGTCGGAACTATTGTCTTTGTCATGTCGGGGGTTTGAGTTTGAGCAGTCTGTTTAGCTGTTCTGTCGGCTAGATCATTGCCTTGGGAAATGATATCAGTAACCTTTGTATGAGCCTTACATTTCATAATTGATATTGCAGTGGGTAGATGTATTGCATCTAATAAGGCATGAATGAGGGGTCCGTGCTGAATGTGGGCACCGTGGGAAGTTAGGTAACCTCTCTCTCGCCACAGCACGCCGAAGTCGTGTACAACTCCGAATGCATAACGTGAGTCAGTGTATATGTTGACTTTTTTATTCGTGGCTTGAATACAGGCTTGTGTCAGAGCGATGAGCTCTGCGGCTTGAGCTGACAAAGTATTTATACGATTAGTTTCAATGACTTCAGTATCTGTTGTGACTGCGTAAGCGGCCACTAACTCTCCTGTACTTGTTCTCATGCATGAACCATCTACATACAATGTCAGGTCTGGATCTGACAATGGGACATCGGTTAAGTCTTGTCTGGGTTTCGTTGTTATCGTAATAACTTCAATACAGTCATGGGCTAGTGGGTCTGTTCCGATTACAGGTAGAAGTGTGGCAGGATTCAATGTGTTACAGCGTCTGATTTCTATATGTGGCTGAAACAATGTAAGTTCATATCCTGTAAGTCGCGCTATAGTCAAGTGTTGTGTTTGCGTTCTATTCACAAGAACCTCTACTGCGTGTGGTACTTGAACTGTCAATGGATGTCCTAACACTATAGCATCGCTTTGTCTGATTGCTAAAGCTGTCGCTGCTACTGATTTCAGGCATGCGGGCAAAGCCTGAGCTACGGGATCTAATGTACTAGAAAAATAAGCACATGGTTTGTGTGCTCCTGCTTGTTCCTGTGTGAGTACTGACAAGGCAGTACCTTCGCGTTCTGTAACAAAGAGTGTAAACTGTTTTCTGTAACACGGCGTTGCTAAAACGGGTGCTTGACATAAAGCTTTCTTTAGGCTTTCAAAAGCTTGTGTGTGTTCCTGAGTCCAAGGGAGAACAGTCGGTGTGGCTGCCTCCTGTGTGGTTAACTGAATGAGTGGTTTTGCTAGAAATGCGTACTGAGGGATCCACTGCCTACAATATGACGTGAGGCCTATGAAAGCTCGTACTTCCTTTTGTGTCTTGGGTATTGGCATGTTAGCTATTAACTGAATGCGGTCGGGTGTAAGCTGCCTTCCCTCCTTGGACAGCGAGTGTCCAAGATAAACAACTCGCTGGACACAGAATTGCAGCTTAGAAGGGGACACCTTGTGCCCCTTTTCGGCTAGAAATTGTAAAACTGTCAGTGATGCTTTTTCACATTCAGGTTCGCTTCTCGCGGTGATCAGCAGATCATCGACATATTGAAGCAGAGCAGTGTTAACTGGCATGTGGATACTGTCAAGTTCTCGTTTCAGTGCTTGGCTATAGATGCTGGGGCTTTCTGTAAATCCTTGAGGTGCGCGTGAGAATTTAAAGCTACGCCCATTTAAACTAAATCCGAACAAATATTGGCTTTCCGGATCTATTGGGACGCTGAAAAAGGCATTCTTGAGGTCAATTACAGTAAAGAATGTTGCTTCAGAATCAATAGCTGTCAATAATGACGAGATATCTGGAACCACAGGAAATTGTGGCACAATGCATTTGTTTAACTCGCGCAGATCAATAACCAATCGATATACTGGCGGGGCTGTAGGATCTGTTCGTTTAAGAATCGGAATTATCGGTGAATTACATACATTGGAGTCTGTTTCTACAACTACTCCTTGGGCAATTAGCTCGTCAATGATTTGTAGTAAAGCCACTACAGCATCTGGTGGTAATTTGTATTGTCGCATTCGTGGTAGCACCACTCCTGCCTTGAGTGTGACTCGATATGGTGTAATATTCATGCAACCAACATCAGTAGGGCCTTGTGCCCATAGATGTGTAGGTAAAGTCTGTAGTCGGGGATCCATGTCTCTAGATACATAGTGACCTTTAAAATCACGTAAAAACAACCTTACTCCTTCCGGAGAACAACATATTATGGCTCCTAGGGCTTTCAGAGTTTTTATTCCTAGCAAGTTTTCTGGACATGATTTAGTAAGCAATAAATCTGTAGTTCGGGTCAAAGGTCCTATCGTAAGTGGAAGAGGCTGTGATACTTCATTAACAATAGGTTTTCCTGAAAAACCAAGGGAAATATTCTGAGAGCCTGAGAGGGGTGCCCCTGGAACTTCACTACGTTTTATTGTTGTTCGACTTGCCCCTGTATCGAGTAAAAATTTTCTATCTTGACCTAATAATTCACTATGTACATAAGGTCCTTCTTGATCTACAGGAATCTCAATAAGGGGTAAGTCAACTTCCCTCTCTAGGCTAGTTCATGCGTAACGCTGATACTCAGGATATTCATACTGTGCAGTCTGATACATTTGTCGTGTTGTGGTCTGTGTGGCAGCAGCAGGCAACGGTGGTGCAGCTGGCACAAACTGTATTGGCTGTTGTGCGGCTGGCATGGCCTGGGCATGCTGCATAGCTCCTTGTTCATGCTGATCTTGTCTTAGTGGCCGTGATCTTTCTTGTGTTTTACCTATAGAGATATTATGTTTTAGCACTGGACAATCGTGTACATAATGACCTGGCTTTTTACAATAATTGCATGTCCCTTTTATAGGTCCTGCTGAATCGGAATGTGTCATACCCTTTTTATGTCCTTCGGCTGGAACTGTCTGGGAAACTAGCATTTTCATTTTTGTGTCTTTCATGCGTCTGTGTTCATGTTCTTGTTCCTCTCTAATTCTATTGTGATGGTACTGTAACATTTGTAACATTTGTGTTGGAGTGTTACCTTGCCAGGTACTCTCGAATTTTAATACTCTATTCTTCACTGGGGGCAGAGCATTTTCTACTAATTTTGTTACAAACAGATGCGGGTATGATTCGCTACTTGCTTTTATGCCACTATTTATACCAAAACATTTCTCGAATCGGGCATAGTAATCACTAGTGTCTTCATCTTGCTTCTGTTTACAGGCTGAAATTGTACCCCAATCTTCCTTTTTTGTAGTTAATAAACGTGGCAGTACCTGTACTAGTAAACCTGGTAGTGCTTTAGTTTTGTCCCCAAGTCCTGCTCCTGCAGTTCGGGCCTTTTCTTCCGCTTCTAATACTGACCATTCTATCTTTTGGTCTCCTACCTCCCACTCTTTTTCCTTGAGTTTCTCATAAATGCCAGCAGGCATCAACACCTTTAATATAGTCATAATGTCGGGATAGGTATACTCTCCCATGAGTAACATGTCTTTAATTTCTCGGTGAAAACCCGCTGGATCTTTGTCATGACTGGGTACCACTTTCTTCATTTGTAACAGTTCTATTTTTGATATGGGCGTATATACAAATACGCGCCTAAACTCGTCGTCCTCGCCTTTTATTGGGTGTACTTCTCGTAAGGGATTCTGTCTATCCATGTGATACGTTGTTCTTTCCTTGCTGGGCAATGAGGCATGCTCTGAGCATACAAAAAGAATATACTGCTTTCTTGATATTAGAATTTCTTTAATTAATTCAGTACCTGGACCTCTCCATTTATTTGTAAGCAATTCAGTCAATATGTCAGGTAAAGGACCAGGGTCCGAACGCTGACTCCGATATAGTATAATGAGTTGTTGAATCATATAAATCCCAGCTAACCTCTGTTCATCTGGGGTGAGATTCAAAAATGTGCGTACTACTGTAGCATCACTATATTTTCCGGGACTGTCCACCCAATGGACAGCTGCCCTGGCTAAATCTTGTTCATCCATAGAATCGAGAAAATGATAACCCCTTCGTTCTCGGAGTAGTTTGTCAGCAGTTTGGAACGAATACTCGTTAGACCTTATATTAATTATAGGTATTTGGAAATTTCTGTTATTATCTGGACATATCGGACGTATTGAGTCAGTATGACATCTAGTCTGATCCCTATTACAAGATCTTCCTCTACCTACATAGGCTATGGTGTCCAACTGTCCTGCGGGCGGTCCTGACCCTTCTTCCTCGCTTTGTTCGAACTCGTCTGTCTGTAATCTCTCTTCGTGTATCCGTTCTATTTCTTTACGGATCTTTCGGCACATGGCTATTATACAATTTTGCTTATCGTGTCTCCCTTCTGATATATTCTGGCTCCATCTTGTAAGAATATGCATTGCATCCGGGTCTACCCCCAGTCGGTCTTGATTTCTGATCACACAGTTTATGAGGAAACGTAACAGTTCCCCCTGTATCTCTACTTTCTGGTATTCCATAGCTCTGTTAATACATTCTGGATCTCGCCCTGTTTGAACAAAATGATATATTTTATCTAGATGCGCAGTCATTCCTGGTAACTTCGCTAAATACCCTGCGGCTCGTCTGATACGTAATGATGCTAGGATCATTTCGTCCTCTTTACCGATCACCGGGTCATATCTACAATCTATAAGAAGTTCCTTAAGCGCACGTTCACTTACGAATTTGGGTGTACGTGAATGCGCTGACTCTTGAAAAACAAGTTTATTTATTCTAGGTGGCGTAAAAGTATTGGTAGCACCTCCCGTGGCCCCATCTGGGGCGTCGGGTGTGAAAGGATTCGTCGAACGTGACACAGCAACTATAGGTGTGGACACAGCTATAGAAGTACCTGTAGGGACAGATGCGGAAACAGATGTGCTTGCCGGAACTTGTGACTCGACTTGTTGCTGTAGGGATACGAGTGCTGGATCTTGGCGTTGGACCTCCCTGGTATGCGGTCTATGTGGGGCGGCATTTGCATACTCGGGAGCTACGTCATCTAAATATGAGGAAAGAAAAACATCTTCTGCGGTTCTAGGATGCCCCTTAGGATGTACCTTAATTGGAAATAATGGGGGTGGCAAGTCTTTCGGTATCTCTGGAGTAGCCTTAGGTAATCCTTCGGCTAGAAGGGGATACATACCATTCATGAGGGCATTTCTTTGTCTATCTACTTGTTCTGATTTCACTCGGATACCTTCCTCAATTAATAGATTTTCTTGAACTTTATTTGAACTTTCTTTACTCTTCTCTTCCTGTCTACGTGCTTTTTCTGTACGTCTATGAGATTCTTTACGCCATAACTCAACAGCGTCTTTCTGTGACTGTCTGACTTTTCTTTTCCATAATTCTTCCTCGACTTTCATGATGCATTCTGCATCCCAGGTTCCCGCTGCGGGCCACCTCTGACTTTCTGGCAATCCCTTGGTGTAGTCTACCCATAAATCAAGAAATAATATAGCGTCTAAGCCATGTTTGTGATACATGAAGTGCCCTGGAGTATCCCTAGGAGGAATAGGGACGGCTTCTTCAAGTACCCCTTTCCTAGTAGTGATCTGTCTTAATTTCGAAAAGAGCGGCATATTGACAACTGATCCGATACTTAATTTTGAACACACTTAATACAAAAGTACACTAATGAACAACCATTCATACCACAATATGCAGGACGTTTAGCACATTAGACATTAAACATTAAACATTTTTTAACCTTTAGAATAAGCAACAATGATGATCGTCTGCATAACTAATCACCAAGCATAATTCTTGACAATAACTAGATACTTCGGAATACTTGATATACTGCTAAACAGTACAGATACACTGCTAAAACAGTGCAGACCGGATTTGTGTACCCAAACCCGTCTTGACCGGCACAACCTATGTGCACGTCAGAAATGCCTCCCCAGTAATGGTACTCACCGGGTAGCTTCGGAAACGGAAGTCCTCGGTAACTTGAACTTGAACCGGACTGGACTCGACTCGACTCGTCGGGAACTGGACTTGACTTCGAACTGGTGGGTCTCGGTATACCTCGGATCTTGCTCTCTCAGCTAGGCTCTGGTCGGGATACTTCGCACTTCTCACCGCCTCGTCTGGGTGTTGATCGTAGTCTCAGTCGCCTCCGCTTGACCGGAGGGAGATACAGGAAATCCTGCTGGTACGCGTAATTGTCCGTCCAGCTGTGGCAGGAGACCGGGCCTACAACTCACCGCCGGCGCGTGAGATGAGAAAGTGTCCCTATTCGGGCGCCATCATGTGGTAAATAAAATTCCTTTACCTGGACTGAATTTGATACAGAATCATAATAAAATAGCTCAGTAAAATGAGAGGCAGAATCCGTGATATTAGAGTTTCGGAATGGGCTTTATTCCAATAATCGATTATAATCGGATGCTCCAAGTTCCATCACCACGGGGGTTCAGGAAGTGAAGTACATACTTTATTGACAAGAAGTAACTTTTATAGTACATACATTATAGGGAAGCAAATACAGTAGGCGTAACAATTGATAAGGAACTTGACGTGGTGCCTGCGTAACCGAAAATGGGTGTAATAAGGAGTAAAAAGAAACATGATTGGTTATGATGTCATGTATAGGTGGATCTATAAGATAATACTTGGCATAGATGCGCGCGCAGCAGTATGACGTGTAATTGACGTGTAACTAGGGGGTGAAGGGGACTTGACATTAGCTCTACATGTGGAGACGAAAAGTCTGGGGGGTCAGGTCAACCTAATCCCAAATCATATCTAACATCCTATGTTTAAAGAACTATGTTATCCACAAAAGAAGGACTCTCGGACAGAATCTATTCTATACTGACTGTGTGTGCGTGTACAAGCGTCTAGGTGTCTACGCTGAATGCGAGGGGGTAGGAATATTCCATGGTGACAGGGCTATGAATTACTTGCATGAGGACAGAGAAGCCGGGCCTTTTGCTTGGTAACTGGAAGAATGTTTACTTAAACTACTAGGCAGAAATGCATCGGCTGAGGGGGAAGCAGATAATTCGAAGGTGAAATACAGTTCTTGGCAGAGAATAGGCTGATGTCAGGCTTCGTAAGCCGCGCAGAGAATGAGACAAAGTTCATGGTCACAGATGCAGGCTCAGACTGGAGCTTTCGGAGGCAGAAGGCAAAAGGAGTTTGATGACAGAATCAGGGCCTACTTGCCTGGACTGTAAAATGGCATAAGTGAACCATATAAAGCCGGTGGCCTTTCATATTTAGGAATGGAATATCCGGCCTATTCATGGCGGATCTGACAGAGGACATGTTGACGGTGGACGCACATGTATTTGCGTCTTCATAACTGGAACTGGAGGGATCATACATGTACTTGTGACATGCACATAGAACCGTTGGGGTCCAAGATAGGGGACATAACTGATCAGGAAAATCCACATTTCCACAGCGCAATACTGCGACTAATGTGCGACGACTTTTGCGGATTTTGGGCGAGGACCATAGTGAGACCCCTGCTGCAGCGGTTCTCTCAGTTGACATCGAGAAGGCGTTCGACAGCCTAGAGTGGCCATATTTATATCGGATCCTGTGTGAATTTGGACTGGGAAACACCTTTGTAGGATGGACGGAACTTCTCTATAGGTCGGTGACGGCTCGGGTGCGGACGGGTGGGACGATCTCATCAGCCTGCCAAGTGGGACGGGGCAGGCGACAGGGATGTCCGCTCTCTCCATTGTTATTTGCCCTAGCCCTTAAGCCTCTGGCTTCACATGCCCGATTGGGGACGCATTATCCAGGTTTGTACCTCCATGGGGACATGCAGTTTATCTCCCTTTATGCGGATGACTTGTTGATCTTTCTCGCAGACATGGCTACGGCTTTAGAGGGCGCACAACACTTGCTACAGGTGTTTGGGCGGTACTCGGGGCTGAGGATGAACTGGGCAAAGACCTGCTTGTTCCCAGTGGCGCCGGCTGTGCTGAACCCGTCGCAGGCATCCGTTGGGAGCCCCACTGTTTACCTTATTTAGGCACCAACGTTTATCATACCTCCGAGGATTTGTTGGAGGGTAATTTGGGTCGGGCCATGCACGGACTTAGGGGCAGTTTTGGGTTTTGGAGCATGTTGCCGCTATCGGTAGCGGGTCGGGTGGCGCTCCTGAAGATGGTGGCGCTCCCGCGCTTTTTGTATTATTTTCAGACGTTGCCGGTCTGGGTGCCGGGCTCCATCTTCCGACAGCTCCGCTCTATGGCTGTAGGATTTATCTGGGGGTCGGGCAGACGGTGGGTTGCAATGGCTACAATGATATGCCCGAGAGCTGATGGGGGGCTGGTAGTGCCAGACTTGGAATGGTACTATTTAGCATCGCAATTGCAGTTGCTCACCCAGGCTGTTGCTCAGGAGTTCCGGGGTCCGGATGGTCCTGAGGGGCGATAGATCCCACGCTACATCTTGTCCTTTATAGTGCTTCAGCAGAAGATGCGTCCTAAACCGCTCACTGCGGAAGAAAGGACGCTGCGGCTGTGCTGGAATCGGATCCAATGTCGGGCCGGATTCACTCGCTCGTATGCTCCGGAGATACCGCTGGGTATGTGCACGGCCTTCCCACATGGTGGGGATTGGATGGCACTGGCTAACTGGGAAGACATGGGAATACAAATGCTAGGAGACCTCTATGAGAATGAAACCCTGTTGACATTTCAGGCCCTTCAGCATAAATACGATCTCCCGCGAGGGGATTATTTGCTGCATTCAGCGCTTATTTCGGCAATACAGCGTTATTGGGGGACGGGTCTGTCGGAACCGCAGGCCTCAACGGTGTGCCAATATGTGGTAATGGCGGCGGGAACTCTTAAGGCTATTACGTGCCTTTACAGACGCATGATGACAGAGGCTCTGGAGCCATTGAGCGCGTTGCAGGAGAAGTGGGAAGCGGACCTTGGCAGGTAAATCCCAGAAAAAACGTGGGCCCAGTTGGTCAGAAGAGCTTGGAAGAGCACGAGGAATGCTAGATTTCAATTGGTACAGTTCTATGTCCTGCACAGGGCGTACTTGACACCAGCCAAGCTTAATCAATATTTCAGTGCGGCGTCCGCTCAATGTCCGAGATGTAGTTTGGAGGGAGCCGACTTCCAGCATATGATGTGGGAATGTACGAATTTGGGAACATATTGGAAGGAGGTGCTGGAACTACTGTGTAATATAACTGATCGTATAATAGAACTGGACCTGGGCGCTTGTTTGTTGCATTTGTTCCCGCATATAGCTAAAACAAAAGTGACAAGTACATTATTAGATCTGGGCCTCGTATTAGCCAAGAGCCCGATGGAAATCACTATGCATTGGAAGTCAGTGAGGGGGCCAGGTGTGGGGAGATGGCTGACGGAACTACTCAAGTGGGCACGGAGCGAAGGTACGCTTCGGCTACAGCAGGCCCTACGTACTAATAATGACAAGGCGCAGGAGGCGGCAAGGGCGTGGGTGGCCTTAGTTGCAATATTACAGGCTCCAGAGCCAGGTTTGGAGGAGAGCTCGGACTTGGAGGACCAACAGGATCCAGCTGGCACTTTAGCACAAGGAGAATGACCCAGGGTGCGATCAATGGGACAAATGGTGATCTTTAAGGTATATGTAAGCCCTGTACTGTATTACTGTTGTTCACGACTGCTATTGTATTGGATTCTGATGCACCTTAATGGCTTAACGACCATGCTCTTGAGGTACACCGGTGGAGGGGGAGGGATGTGGCCGGGGGACACACTGAGAAGCGACTTGTGATATATCATATTGTCATTTATCCGCTTGTTACTGTATTGCTTCTCAATGACGTTGGTTGTTTAAGAAAATCAATTAAAAAAAATATTTTAAAAAAATGGTGCACGCCACGACACTGAAGTGGCTGAGTGTGGAACACATCAGGAAAGGAGCAGGTCACACTCTGACACATCCACTTTCACAAACAACCCCTGACGACACACCTGCGATAAACTATGCCCATGAGTACAAAATACGAACAAGTCTGCAACATCTCAGCACTGTAGAAGCACAGAAATCAAAGGCACACCACCTCAAAGGGAGAAGGGGCAACAGATTCACAGCTGCAGGGGTGACTCTCCCACAATGCAGCACACACACATAGCAAGAACAGCACATCGACATTGACGACAATGTGGTACAAAGTGCAACACTTTCACTACATAACAGAGGAAACAACTTGTTCCGCTTGTGCGTAGAAACTGGCCAATCACATCTGGCATTGCAGAAAACTGTGAGATGAAGATGTACAACCTCACATCCAAGATGTAGTTCAAATGTCCACTGCCCCGTATCAAATAGTGAGCTCCTCCCAAACAGTCACAATGTACATTGTCATGCAGTCTGTTTGTAGACCTGAGCAATGTGTCAACATACATGTCAACACAATGTTAAAATGCATCTCCCCTTCACATTTCAGAGGGACAATCAACACCTCCCACAGAGCAGAGCGGACAACCCATCAGTGATGATGAAGAGGACCTCCACACCTTTGACACCGACGCCCTACAACTGCTCATGGACATCTTAGGCAACTCACCTCCAGGAGCAGGGCAGCCCAGCTACATCGAGGAGACCCACCCCCTGCACAGACCACACAGCAGAAAGCACCCACCACCAGGGCTGGCTCCATCACCTCACCGAAGCACACCGCATTCCAAGACCAGGTGTTAGACTGCCAGAAGGAGGTGGCTGATTATGTGTGGGTGGGGTTTGACCTCATGGCAGCCGAACTAGATTACATACATGGCTGTCTAATTCCCATCAGGGACCACTTACACTCCCCAACAGACACCCACACTGCGACAGAGACACAAGCATTTGCACATTTCCATTACTGAACCACGCCCAGAGCCCCGGGATAATCATTCCCACCCCTACGCTGGACTTGCGTATCCCGGCCCAGTCCACTCCTCTTACGTGTAAAGGGGACGACGACAAAGCTACATGTCCAAGGTCTAACCCACTGCCTGAGGTAACATGGTTGCGTCCGCTGTACACAGCACAAAACCCAATCAGAAAGGGTCCATGAGTTGTGGTTGACTGAGTTAGTGGCACCTGAAGAGCTGAGCAGGGTATCAAGCTGATGATGGCATCCAAGACAGGTGTGACCAACTCTGATAGTCTGGCTGTAAGACTGTTTCGACTCTGGCAGTTGTTGGTTGGAGGAGTTCCTGGCGGTGGTGGCGTGTGTAGTCAGCGGTAATGCGTCTTCTGGGCAGGTCAGGCTCGATTTGATGTGAGAGCCCTGGTGGACCACAGTTGAGGCAGGAGCCAGCGGTCACCGCAGGGCCACAGACACATGGCATTGCTGGCCCCCAGGCCATCGACTCACAGGCCATCCAATATTCAATCAGACAGGCTCCATGACATGAGCTGCACAGAGTTAGTGGCCCCGGATGCACTGCGGCCGGCACAGGCACACCGCCAAGGGACGGTGACTTGCGATGCACTGAGGTAGGGCCACGAGAGCTGAGCGGGTCCTTGTCAATGTCCAAGGTGAATGACGCGGTGTGTTTCAGGGGACAGTGGAAGGTGTTCTTCCATGGCATGATGCAGAGGGCAGAACCAAGCAGAAACAGGCAATATGGCGGTGATGAATGCTACAGATTCATTTTTTTTGTGTTCAAAATATTTTATTGAAATTTTATAATGAACATCAACAACATAGACATACAAAAATTATCAAATTCATTCCAATAGAAAAGAAATTGGTCATATTCTTATAAACTTAAAAGGAAGGGGGGGAGGGAAACATCTAATAACAAATTATTGAGTAAGCAATAAATAGAGCTACTATGACATATTAATTAGTATAAAAATCGTAAAAAGCAATACAATACATAAACATACCCTTAAGATGCAAAATAGAGATCAACAGGACTCCAAAAAGAGTGATAGGAAATAGGATTATGATTAATCCCAGACAAAGATAATTGAGCACCTCGTCTTGTAAAGATAACCCAAGACCACCAAGCATGAACTGATAACTTAGAAACATCTTTCCAACAAAAGGTAATAGATTTTAACGCAGCAGAAATCAAAAAATCAAAAAGCTTACATTCCAAAGAACTTAGAGATTGGGATAATGTAACTGATTTGCAAATTAACATTTTATATGATAAGTCTTCATGTATATGCAACAATTTCTTAATAAAATCCCAAACTTCTGTCCAGAATTTTGCAATTAAAGGGCAATCAAAAAGCATATGTCGTAACGAACCAGGATGCAATTTACAATGCCAACAAGTGTCAGATTGAAGGAGTTTAGCTTGGAATAAACGTTGTGGAGTCCATAAAGAATTAAATAATATATAGGAATTGGTTTGATAAAGTGAAACAGGTAACCAACCAGAAATACTTCTAATCCATATAATTTCCCATGAATCATTAGACAATGTAAGTGAAAGTTCATTATTCCAGAAGGATGCAATCATTGTTATGTTACTTCCTAACGTATTAGATAATTTTTTATATAAAATGGAAACACCATTAGCTTTCAGCGATATAGTTTGGATATACACGGATAGATCAGCTGTAACACTAGTCGGAATAGCTTGTGGAAAGGAATCTAAAATTGAGTTAATTAAATATTCATATTTAATACGATCAGATTGGGTTAAACCAAACCTTGTTTGTAGATCCTCAAACGATATAAAGGTATTGTTGGAATAAATGTCTTTAAGATAAAAAATACCCGCTTTGATCCATGAAGACCAAAATCTAATGTTCCTATTTAGTTTAATGATATTGCTATACCATAATGACATTTCAACAGTGTTATACATGGGGTATAGAAAAATAGAATCTAAATCATTAAAAACCAATTTAGTGGATTTGAGAACGATAGATTTATGAAAAACTGAGGAGGTGTTGGACATAGTTAACAGCGTTGGTAATGGGAACGGCCTCACCATAGATTTTTCAATTAGGAGCCAAGAGGGTGGATTATGTAAAGGGAAATGACTAAACCATATGGCACTTTGTTTTAAAATAAAAGCTTTATGATACAGAAAAAAATCTGGGATACCAAATCCAGCATTACATTTAGACATTTTTAATTTTTTATAACTAATGCGAGGTGATTTGTTATTCCAAAGAAATTTGGAGAGAAGTTTATCAATATCTTTATAAAATTTTAATGGGAACTGAGAGGGAATCATGGAAAGAGTATAAAATATTTTTGGAGCAATATTCATTTTAATAGATTCTAGTCTACCCCACCATGAAAGATGTAGCAAAGCCCATTTAGACGTTTTATCTTTAATATAATCTAAGACAAACTTACAGTTTAAAGTCATTGTAGATTTTATAGATGAGGAAAATAAAATACCAAGATATTTTAATTTAGTCTTTTGCCAAACAATTTCATTCATAGGTATCATATCAGGAGTACAATAAATGTTTAAAGGGAACAATTCAGTTTTATTGGTGTTTAATTTATAGCCAGACACCATAGAATATTTTGTTATAATCTCTAATAAAGAAGGAAATGAGGATAAAGGGTCACTAATACATAAAAGTACATCATCAGCATACGCTAAAGTTTTAATAACAATCTCATTAATAATAATTCCTTTAATGTTATCACATTTTCTTATAGATGTAAGAAAAGGTTCAATGCCAATTAAAAATAGTAGCGGGGAAAGGGGACATCCTTGTCTAGTACCTCTAAAAAGGGAAAATTGATTTGAAATTTGGCTATTAATAAATAGACGAGCAGTAGGAGCACAATATAGAGCTGAAATCATACGAATAAAATTATCTCCAAAGTTAAAAGATGATAAAGCATGGAATAAAAATTGCCAATGCAACTTATCAAAGGCTTTTTCAGCATCCAAAGCCATAATTCCTGAAGGAGTAGTTAACGTAAGACCTTGTTCAATAACATGTAATAACGTTCTTGTATTATTTGCAGAGTGTCTATTCTTCATAAAACCAGATTGATCCGAATGTATAATAGAATCTAGTACAGGGGATAATCGTGTGGCTAATATTTTGGCATATAATTTACAGTCTTGATTAATTAAAGAAATAGGGCGATAATTAGATACAAGGGTGGGGTCTTTATCAGGTTTGGGAAGAACGATAATTAAAGCTTCAGTAAAGGATCCTGAAGTAATTCCCGTAGAGCCAAACATTGTGAATAGTTGAAATAATAAGGGTAAAAGAAGGGATTGAAACTCTTTATAAAACTCCGCTGGGATACCATCAGGACCCGGAGATTTATTCTTTTTAAGAGATTTTATAGCGGTCAAAATTTCCTCCTTAGTAATTGGAGAGTCAAGCCCCATTTTATCTGATGGAGAAATTTTAGGTAAACCACATGAGGATAAAAAAGAATCAACTAAGGATTCATTATGAAATTCAGGTTTATCATATAACTTAGAGTAAAAATCCAAAAATTCATTCACAATATCTTTATGAGATAAAGCAATTTTACCATTGGATCCATGAATAGAAGTAATTTGAGTTTTATCCTTTTTGATACGTAAGTAATTCGCTAACAATCTTCCAGATCTGTTTGCATTAAAGCTAAATTTAGATTTGGCCTTAGAAATCTGAACACCAGCTCTATTACTAAGAATTGTATTGAATTCATATCGAAGCTTTTGCAACTTACTTCTATATTGAGGGTCATTAGACGAAATAAAAAGTCGTTCATATTCCGCTATTTGCTTTTCTAGTTTTTTAATATTTGCATTAAAGGTCTTATTTTCGTGAGCCATAATAGAAATAGTTACCCCTCTAATATAAGCTTTAAAAGCATCCCATCTATTAACCAAAGAAGTAGTACCTTCAGGGTTAAATTGAAAAAAATCATGAATGGCAGAGAGGAGCTTTGGTTTATTAAGTTCATTGAGAGCTATACCAGAATTCATTCTCCATCTAGGCTGGTTAGTAAAGGTTGGATTTAAATTTAGAATACAAGAAACCATTGCGTGGTCAGAGACATCAATGTTGCCAATCTTGGGGTTACTAACACAGTTGATCAGCTGTTTCGAAACTAATATATAATCGATCCTAGAATGAGAGTTATGTGGGTTAGAAAAAAAAGTAAAACATTTTTCTGTAGGAAAGTGTAACCGCCAAATATCAACTAACTTAGTGGTTTGAAGAAATAATTTAAAAGCAAAATAAACTCTAGGGGGGTGGAATTTAGTGCGAGATATTCTATCTAATAACGGATCAGATATGACATTAAAGTCACCTGCAACAATTAAAGGTACATTACCAATTTTAACCACCTCCGTTGAAAGAGTAGCCCAAAAAACAGGGTCATCTGCAGTAGGGCCATAAACATTTAATAAAAATAAAATAGAATCATGAACTTTAACCTTAACAATTAAATATCTCCCATCCGTATCTGTAATTTTGCTCAAAACTTGGCAATGAGCTTTTTTCGCACAAAATATAGCTACACCATTTTTCTTGCCAATAGCAGGAGAAGAAACAATATTATCAACCCATTTTTTCTTCATATAGTTTAAAATTTTATCATCTATATGAGTTTCTTGCAAAAAACAAAAATCAGCTTTGCAACTACCTAAATAATCCAAAATTTTTGTACGTTTCACAGGATGGCGTAAACCTTTAACATTCAGTGACACTACTTTAATATTAGCCATGACAAAATAAAAGGAGAAAAGGATTAGAAAGAGGAAGGTCAGAAAAAGACACAAATGTTAAGAAGAAAGTAGCTCCAAAACACACAAAAGGGAATGGAAGAAATAAAACATAGCAAAAAAGACAAACAAAACACATAAATATGAAGATTGGGACGCACACACGCTCTACAAGCATGGCCAGAAACCGCTGGAGCCCAAACTATTAGGAGTTATATAAATCTGTCAAAGAAGATCATACATGAAAGAATCAAGTGATAGGACCCTGAGTGTCCATAGTTTGCTGTACTTGTTGATCCAGAAATTGTCGTAGATCTTCAGGACGCTGAAAGGATTTTGAAAAATTATCTTTCCAAATGCGCATAGTTGAAGGGTCAAAAAGGCCATATTGGTATCCAAGGCTTCTCAATCTTGGGCGAAGATCAGTAAAACCCTTACGTATTGCAACAGTTTCCTTGGCAAAATCTTGATGAATAAAGATTTTATGACCATTGACCAACAATGAAGGAATTTCTCTAGCTGCTTTTCTGATCAGAACCAAATGATGGTGACGGAGAACTTTAAATATCATTTGTCTAGGCTTGCTATGTTGAGGATTGCGACGTGAAGGAATTCTATGAGCCTTATCGATTTCAAATTTTTCTGGAAATTTGACATTTAAAAGACCAGGAAGTAAGTTCTCTAAGTATAGTCGACAGTTAGATCCCTCAACTTCTTCTGGCAAATTAAATATGCGAAGATTGTATTGTCTATTGCGATTTTCCAAGTCTAGAAGTTGTGAGCACAGAGGTGATATTTTCGCCACAAGTGGAGTAAAAGCATCGACTTTAACTTTATTATCTTGTATTTTAATTGAGTTGTCTGAGATTTTCATCGACAAACTCGCCATTTCCTTTCGTACATTTTTTATTTCAGTCGCAATAGTTTCTGTACTAGCACGAAGAGCCTGAATTTCCTCCAAAATTAAAGAAAGCGAGGGTTCAGATGACTCCACCACCTTTGATTTTATTGGGGGCGGTGAACTCTGCTGTTTTCTTTTATTTTTGTTATCCATTTTTGAGAAAAGCTAATATAATTTGATTAAAAATGAGTAGATTATGAGTAAAAAACGAAAAGGAACAAAGCAATCCTTCAAAATACTGGTGCAGCAGCTAAACTGGACTAGGGGTGTGGCTAGGCCCAAGCCAGGCCCTTTCCTGAAGTATGCTCCGCCCGCTACAGATTCATTTTTAACACCAAGTCAGTATCAGCTACATGATGATGAAGGCAACCTCCAGGCCATAGACTCAGACGACACCAAAGTTCAACCAGAGAGTGTCCATAAATTTCGGGGCACAGAGTTAGTGGCACCAGAGCTGAAAGGGGATGCAGTCTGCGATGAGGCCTGTACAATGGTATAAACTCGGCCATAAATAAATCAAGGCTCAGTTCCAAATGTGTGACCTACTTGACCGCAGTGTAGGCCGGAAGCAGCGGTCAGCAGGGTCCCACAGCCACGTGTCGTTGGCTTGCGATGCACAGAGTTAGTGGCACCAGAGCAGTTGTTGGTAGTGTCCGATCAACTCCGTAACGTTGATCCTTTTTTCCTCCGAACTGAACCGTGTCTTCCTCTTACTCCTCTCCTTGCGTCTAATGATATGAACACGGCCATTACTAAATCAAGACTCAGTTCCAAATGTGTGACCTACTGGACAACACTGTGGGCCAGAGGCAGCGGTGGAGTATGTCAATGAGAAAGGAGTACTTCGAGCCTGTCTCGCGGAGGCCAGCAATGGTCTGAGGAGGCTGCCAAGGTCGCAGGCCTAAGGCTTCGAGTATGCACCGGCACGTGGTGGGCCTTCTTTGACACACGCTGGTGTCTGCAGGTGAGCTTTGAGGCCTAGGTATGCAGTGGGGGCCAAGACGGGTCTGGGGACCAGCGGCCTGGGGTGCAGAAGGCGAACAGGATCGCCAGCACTACCGCTCACGGCGTCGGCCTCGTGGCGGGATGAGCGGCGCCACCCTGGCAGCAAGTTGGCCATTCCGGAAGAGAACCACGCCCAGAGCAACGTGCTTTTTATTCACACCCCTACGCTAGCATGGCGTATGCCAGGCCAGCCCACTCCGCTCACGCTTGTACTGGGTGACATAACAAGCTCCATTTCCCCGATCTTCCCCACTGGCTGAGCTAACATGGTTGCATCCACTGTCCACTGCACTCCAAACACCAGCAGTGTATGTCGACATGGACATGTCTGTGGTCTGCATACTGCAGTCTGGCCAGCACATCCACGCCACACTTGCCATTGTGTACATTCTCATTCATGCGTCACTTGCCTCCTTCGCACCTTTCCCCACATTCTGCTATTGTGTGGCTGAGGTGCCATGCTGTTGATGGCTTGTGTACATGGCCAACCCTGGTTACCACATTAAGTTGTGCTGTCGTGTCTGGTAGGTGGGCATGTTGTTTGGCATGTTGTATGTGAGTTTGTAGCGTGTGCATTACCAGAGTTGTGATTTGCATGATTGTGGAGTTGAGGTATGTGGTGTGTTCATTTGGTACTTACTAACGAGCACTGCATTCACATAGGTGCCAACCACAAAGCGCTGGTTGATGATGGACTGTCGGAAGATGAAGGAATCATGCACACTGCCTGGGTAGTTGGCGACGACATTGGTGAAGAGTCCCTGGTGGTCCACTATTGCCTGCACATTGATGGAATGCGTGTGCTTTCTGTTGCGGTAATTGTGTGCAGTGGCGGCAGGGGGCACAAGTAGGACATGTGTGCAGTCAATTGCCCAACACGTGCGGGAAGCCAGCTATGGTGTAGATGCCTTGCTTGGTCTCCAGTGGTTTCTGCGCAGTGTGGGGGAAGTGCAGGTGCTGGGCTACCAAGCTGATGATGGCATCCAAGACAGGTGTGAGGAACTTTGATAGGGCTGGCTGTGAGACTCCTCCGACTCTGGCAGTTCTTGGTTGGAAGGTACCAGAGGACAACAGATGCAGCACAGCCAGCAGATTTGTCTGCGGAGGGATGTTGGTTGTCCGCTGTGTTGGTACCATCAGCTTGTGGGCAATGATGGTCAGGATGTGGAGGATGGTTGTCCTTTTGAGCCTGTAGTGGGCAATGACATCCTCTGATGTTAGGTCTGTGAGGCTGGTGCGTTTTCTGAAGGTCCGCTGTCTTGTTCTGCGCTGCCTCGGTGGTAGTCCAGAGGGGATGGTCCTGGGGGTGAGGGTGGTCGAGCGGGTGGGGTGGTGGTGGGTGTTGTGGCCCTCTTGGGGCTCCAAGCTGCACGATCAGTAGCTCCATGGTATCTGTTGTTTTTCAGGTGTGGCTCTGGGCTTGGCTCCCTTTTATAGTGCAGGTTGTTAAATCCCTGCTCCTAACGCGCCTTAACGCCTGTTTTGGGATCTTATCGCCGATCTGGCTGGTCATTGAGAATGTTGCGGAGTAGTGTTGTCTCGGCTTTTTGCGCGGGAACGCTTACTCTGTATATCATTAGCGTTAGTTGCCGGGGTCATGTGTGGCGATGTTTTTTGCGCCTGCTATCGCAGGTGAACTGTTGATATCGGCTGTAGCACCAGATTGTGAATAGGGCGATAAATTTATCACCACTTTGGCTGCGATAAAGTGCCACTAACTCTGCGATATGTCCTTGAGAATATGCCTCTCTATTCCTAGCAGAAACCTGCTCTTCATTAGGAAATTACAGGAGTATTGAAGTAAAGGGCGTTTTGATTTCAATGGGTCCAAGAGAAAAGGATATTGGCCTTTGTACATTGAACTTGAGCCATCTGAACCTCATCTTTTTCTAAGGATTTTTCACTTCTGAATAGTTTGACAGTCTGCATGGGTCCCTAGATCCTTCTTTTAACTTAAGGGGCATGCTGCTCACGTTACCACAGCTCTCCAGTGCTAAAGTTCTTGTATTCTCTCCCATGAACGTGGTAATATTGGTTCATCCCAAATTGGCATATTTAATTTACTTATAGGCCACTAGTAAAGTGCCTAAACGTACCCAAGGTCTGTAAATTACATGCTATTAGTGGGCCTGCAGCACTGATTGTGCCATCCTCTTAAGAAACCTTTTTACCATGTCCCAGGCCAGCCATTGCAGAGCCGGTGTGTGCAGTTTACACTACCATGTCAACCTGGCAAAAGTAACCTTTTGCCAGGTCTAAACCTTCCCTTTTTATACATACTCTCTATCCCTACAGTAGGCCTCGGACAACACAGAGGGCAGGGTGTAATGTAGTTAAAAGTCAGGACATGTACTTTTAAGGTTTACGTGACCTGGCAATGAAAAACTCTCAAAGTCATTTTTCACTACTGCAATGCCTGTTGCTTTCATAGGATTACATTAGGATTATCCTAATTTTATTTTTTATAAATGTAATCTCCAATTAGGAAGAGATGAACCCTTCAAGTCTGGAGTCTCTGGAATCACAATTTGAAATCCAAAGAAATCCAAACTTATGGTGAAGTCGGATTTTAAATTACAATTCTGAAAATGACACTTTTAGACTGTTGGCATTTTCTTGCTTCAGCCATTTGGTGCCTATAACCTGTCTCTGATCACATATCTGGGTGCAGTTGACAGATGATCTTTGTGTATTCCTCCCAGTCAGCAACACACAGTGGGACCTAGGAGTGTCTCAATGGGCCATCTCGGGCAGGGTGAGAGGGAGGAGCTGGGCATAGCCTCACTTACACCTGAATAGGCTGTGTCCTTCCCACACAGAAATGGCTACATACCTCTGTGTTGAGTCTGGACCAGGGCAGGAAGAGTGGACATTTGTTCTCCTCAAAGGGCCACTGGGTTTAAGTACTGGAACTCAGACACTACCACTTCAGTACACTTCTAGATCTGTGTATACTCTGCTAGTAAGAAGGACTGCCGTGCTGCTGAAGAACCGCCACTCTGCTGGACTGCACCTAGATGGACTCCTGCTTTGCTGTGGTGAACTGCCTGCTCCCCTCTTGTCTGGGTGAGAAAGACTGGACCTTCATCACTTGAACCCAGCACCTAGAGTGACTCCAAGGGCTACTTCGCTAGCCTCCAGATCTGAAGCCTCAGGGACATAATAGGATTCCAACCTACTTGCATTTGAACTGTGACTCTGCCATCTGTGAGTCTACCCTGCCAAGTGGTGCCACCCCGGTCCTGGACCCTTGGATGTGGGCCTAATGTGCTTACCAGTGGAACCAAGGCATTTTCTCTGATGAACGACGCATACCGAACAGAATTAAAACAGCGGCGCTTCTGCATGGATTTTGACCATAATAAAAATCTAGCATCCCTACCACCTCCTGCATGTTTGGACTCATGCATATCCTTCAGAACTGCCACTGCACAATGCTTTTCCTGCCGCAAGCGTCTTCTCACGCCCCTCGTCGACGGCAGCCTCAAGGATGACGACAAAACTCCTCATCGCAGCTTCACTGCTCATTAAACCCCTTACATCACCTCGGCTGTGCTTCACATCCTCGACACTGGGCTTTGAATCGCAAGCCCATCAACAGGATCCTCGATGTCGACACAACAGGGCCACGCACCACAGCCTCTCCGCATCTCGGAACTGACGCATTACCTCTGCTGTGCGATGCATCTTTGACACAGAGCCACACAAACATCTACAACCACGATTTAAGGTAATTTGTTCAGAGGGACTAACTGGGTCCCCATAGCTCGCCTGTGCACCACTATGGTCAGCCTAAACTGGTGACTTTGTCCCAGCCTGAAGTGACCAGGTATCCTCAATGGTGCTTTTTGCTTCTTGCTGTTATTTTCTACTATAAATTTTACATTTGATATCTCCGAGTCTGCTAATTGGATTTTTGTTGCTTTTGTTCAGAGCTAATTTTCTAAACTGGTAAGGGATCATTTGGCGTTATCACCATTTTACTGTTTGTAGTGTTGCACAAATACTTTAAACACTGCCTCTAAAGTTAGGCCTGACTACTCTGTGCCAAGCTACCAGAGGGTGAGCATAGGTTTCTTTAGGGTAGCCGACTTCTCACCGTGACTAGAATTGTGGTTGCTGCTTGACCAAGGCTCATGCCTCTGTCATCCAGTAGCCAATTTTGACTTGTAGTTGTGCAGTGCCATACAGTGATTTGGTATACACTACCTTTCCACACCTAGGACCAATTTGAATTTCAAATTCTCCCTGATCGGCATTTTTTATTTCCCAAATTATCTCTCTACATATCGGATCTTAAAACCACACCTGCAAGCATGGAATTTGAGCTGGCCCACTTGGAGGTTTACACTGCACCGCTTCTGGAAAATATAAAAAGTAACCTTGAGGCCAATCAAGAGGTTATGATGCTCTAGTATGACCACACGGCCACTCTGTGGAGTTTCAGCCTGGCCAGAAAGTATGGGCCATGGAGCCTGTGGAGCCCAGAGCTCCCCAGGATTGCTGGGCGGGCCCATATGATGTGAAAGAGCAACAGGAGAAGTCTCCTACCTGGAAGATCTTCAGACCCTAGAAACCTTCTAAGCTTGCTCCACATGAATCGCCTCCAGCCTCAGTTTGATAGGTACGAAGTGGGCATGCTCCTGGAGATAGATGAAGGTGTGGAAGAGGAGAGCGAGCCTCTCCCTCACCTCCTCTTTCCAGGAGCGCAATGCTTCAGTGGAAGGTGTTATTCTCTCTTCTACCCTAGCCCCAGAGCAGGAGAGTGACTGTTATCAGTTACTGGGGCAGTTTACCTCTCTTTTCTCCCTCACATCTCGACTCACACACCTGCGCGTCCATGATGTGGACCCTGGTACAGCCTACCTGTAAAGATCAAAATGTACAGTTTGTCAGACAGAGTGCGAGTCAGCATCAAGGAGGTCTCCAAGATGCTGGTGTTAGGGGTGATTGAGCCTTCCAACAGTCCCTGGTCCAGCCCTGTGGTGCTGGTATCAACTGCTGCCCCACTGGGCGCACCCCCTGAACTTAGGTTCTGCGTGGAGTACAGGGGTCTCAATTAAGTCACCAGGAATGATGCACAACCCACCCCCTCAGCTGATGAGTTCATCGACAGGCTGGACACTGCCAAATTCCTCAGTACTTTTGATTTGGTATCAGGGTGCGGGCAGGTTGCTCTGACTGAGGGAGCAAAAGAGAGGTCAGAATTCTCAACCCTAGAGGGCCACTTCCTATTTCGGGTGATGCCCTTTGGCCTGCAGCATGCCCCTGCCCCCTTCAAGAGATTGGCTACCAGCATCCTAGCTGGAAAGGAGGTCTTCTTTGCCTCTAATCTGAACTACATTGCTGTCTACAGCTCCAGCTAGGAGGAGCACTTGCAACATCTCCAGGTGGTGATTCAGGCCCTGCAACAGGCAGGCCTGACTATCAAGGTCAGTAAGTGCCAGATAGGGTAGGTTTATCTGGTGTGCCTGGTCCACCTGCTGAACGGAGGCAAGGTCAGCCTCTCCAAACCAAGATTGGGACAATCATAACCTGGCAACCACCTAAAACACAGACTGAGGTGATTATCTTCCTAGGCCTCACAGGATACTACAAAAGATTATTTTTTTTAACAAGAATTTTATATAGCGCAAACTTGACCCGAATCGGGTATCAGAGCGCTTTATATAGCACCAGTTGTATTACATGAGGACACATTCATTTTTGTTAGGCACGGAGAGATTAAGTGATTTGCCCAGAATCACAGGATGTTCAGCTTCATTGCCGAGACTCGAACCCAGTTCCCCCGGATTCAAGGTCGACCGCCCTAGCCGTTAGGCCAACTCCTCTCTCCTAAATTTGTTTAGGGATAAGGTACCGTTGTTGCCCTGGTAACAGAGGTGACATTGAAGAAACAGCCCAGATCGGCGATTTGGACACGGGCCTGTCATGAAGACTTGAATACCCTCAAGGAGGCCATGTGTACAGCACCTGTACTCAAGGCTCATGACTTCTCCAAGGAATTAATAGTGCAGACGGATGCTTCAGAGAATGGCATGGGGATGGTCTTAGCACAGTTGAAGGAAGAGGGCCCATGCCAACTGGTAGTATTTGTAAGAAGCTGACTCTGTAAATAGTATACCAAAGTAAGGTATACACGGAGTCCAATGGCTCCCCAAAGGTAGGCAGAGGTAAACATAGATAATACCTTACTCTATTTTTGTGGGCGAGCAGTAAGGCTTTATCAGAGGGTAGTGTTAAGCATTTATTGTACACACTCAGGCAAGAGATGATTTCACACACTCAAAGACTGAACTCTGACCAATTTGTTTTGTAAAAATATAATTTAGTGTTATTTTATGTCAAGAACCAAGCCAGGCCTGGTGCAGGTAAGTGAAATAATACTTTGCAGGAATAACACAGTTGAATGCAGTTGTATGTAATTGATTTGAATACAGATAGGTTAATTATTCAGAAACAATTTAAATTACTTTTCAGTTTCTTTGCAGTTACTGTCTGAATACTTATTAGATTACTTTTTATACTCAGTGGGATGTGCCTAGATGTCACACTGGGACATTTCCTAAATAAAAGGTAAGTAAATCAGTTTTTGTGAGTACACAGTTTCTTAAGGTTTCATACAATTTTTCAGCTCTACACTTAAAACATTTTTCATAGAAAAGCAGTCAATGCAATCCTATGGGGGAGGACATGAACTTATTGGTTTACAGGTAAGTACTTAGTTTTGGGAGTTGGTTTTCTGGGGTTAGAACAAGGGTCCCTCCCGGGTCAAGGATGCACTCCTAGAGAACTCTCAGCCGGCACTAGGGCGGCCGGGTGCAGAGTGCTGAGGCCCACTGTTATCCAATGAGGGATAGCAGGCCCCTGGCTTGGCAGGTCGGGATGAACTGTTCCCATGAGGAACAAGGTCAAGACTGATTTTCATATGGCTGAATCTGAACTGGGGTGACGAGGTAAGCTAAAGAACGATGATGGATTCAACCCAGATCTGTGACTGGGAGTGAATGTCTGAAAAGTTTCAGAACTTTGTCAATCATCTCCGTGTGTTTGTTTTGTTTGCTCTAAGTTGGCAGGGTATGCCCAGATATGGGTCCCTTGCTCACTTTGCCACTGGATTCACGCTAACCTGGCTGATATGGGGTATTACCCCGAAACCGGTCCTAGGATGCTTGCTTCCGGTCCAGAAAAGACCTGGCTTGGCAGTTCGGGCAGGACTGTTCTCATGAGGAACAGGGTCAAGACTGATTTGCATATGGCTGGGTCTGAACTGGGGTGGCAAAGAAAGCTAAAGAACAATGATGGATTAAACCCAGATCTGTGACTAGGGGTGAGTGTCTGAAAAGTTTCAGCACTTTTTCAATCATCTCCTTGTGTTTTCTATGTTTGCTCACTTTGCCACTGGATTCAAGCTAGCCTGGCTGATGAGGAGTGTTACCCCAAAACTGGTCCCAGGATGCTTGTTTCCAGTCCAGGGAAGACCTGGCTTGGCAATTCGGGCTGGACTGTTCACATGTGGAATAGGGTCAAGGCTGATTTGCATATGCTTGGTCTGAACTGGGGTGGCGATGAGAGCTAAAGAACGATGATGGGTTCAACCCAGATCTGTGACTTGGGGTGAGTGTCTGAAAAGATTCAGCACTCCATCCATCATCTCCTTGTGTTTGCTTTGTTTTCCCTAATTTGGCAGGGTATGCCCAGAAGTGGGTACGTTGCTCACTTTGCCACTGGACTTAAGCTAGCCTGGCTGGTGAGGATTGTTACCACGAAACTGGTCCCAGGATGCTTGTTTCCAGTTCAGGGAAGACCTGGCTTGGCATTTTGGGCTGGACTGTTCCGAAGAGGAACAGGGTCATAACTGATTTGATTATGGCTGGGTCTGAACTGGGGTGGCGAAGTGAGCTAGAGAACGATGATGGATTCAACCTAGATTTGTGACTGGGGTGAGTGTCTAAAAAGTTTCAGCGCTCTGTCCATCATCTCCTAGTGTTTGCCATGTTTGCCCTAAGTTAGCAGGATATGCCCGGGCGTGGGTCCCTTGCTCACTTTGCCACTGGATTCAAGCTACCCTGGCTGATGAGGGGTGTTACCCCAAAACTGGACCCAGTATGATTGTTTCCCGTCCAGGGAAGACCTGGCTCGGCAGTTTTGGCTGGACTGTTCCTATGGGGAACAGGGTTAAGACTGATTTGCATATGGCAAAAAAGATGGACTTCCCTGGCACCCAAATGCAGATGGGCCTGGGCAACCTGACCAATCCATGGCCCTCTGGTACAGCCATCAACCCCCATGCATTCCCATATTTTGAAAGGTTTGCTGAAGTAGCATACAAGAAGGATTATCCATGGGCTACCCTGTCAGGCTATGGATGATAGCTGCAGTGGACGTCACCAGCCCTTCTCTAGAGACAGTGGGGACATTACCCTGGCTTGTGCCAATGGCTTAAAACCAATTCCATCTTGAGTTTGCCTGCAATCATACTCCTGAATGCCAAAGTTGTTCACTTCTTTTCTGGCTAAAAGCAACTCCTCCACCACCACAGGACCCCCGTGTCCCTTTGCCTATTGTTGTGAGAACTATTCTATTAGGAAAGTCACCAAGTCCTCTATAAATACCTAGTTGCACCAGGCTGACAGATAAGCCCTATCTTTGTGAAAGGATAATTTCCTGGGGGCAGCCACGGGAAATTGTGTTAAACCAACCATGGTAAGCACTCCGCTTCCTATTTAAATGATTGACTGATTCATTGAGGCCCTTGAAGGACTGCCCTAACTTCTAAATTCTCCATGGGGTGATGTGTGACCCTGCAATGACTGTCACTTCCAAGCCAACCAAGAGATTTTGACTATAAGGTTCTCGAATAGGATCTTTCTGCCCATTGTCACTTGTGTGGCAGGAGCCTCTGCGTATAAACTCCTCAACTAGATGGCGTAATCCATCAAAGCGGAGACCGCCCCCATTAGCCATGGGAAAATGAAAACTCGCCTCTGCTGCCTGCCTGTCCAACCCAGTCTGGGTAAACATCGACTTTGCATGTTGCACAATTGAATGACCAATGATCAATACACTGGCCATAGCCATGTGCCTAATGCAAAAACTGACATGTGAAAAATACATGCCATTACTCCAAAAGTCCAAAGACATTCATATCTACAGAATGTTGATACGCATATAGTGCTTATAACAGTCTAACCTCCACCAGACAATCTTCTTGACCACCTCGGGTTTAACCCCCGCTCCTACTGCGGATGTCCCTGTCTCAGTTCTAAAAGGGAGTGAGCTGAAATTGCCATGGATGCTTGCTGCTGAAGGTCTTTGTGCAGAACCTTAAGGAATTGGTATCTAGTGAAAAGGACACCAGTGACGTGAGCCAGTATGGAGGTAGCTGCTACCTGAGGACGTATCTGAGAATGTGCATACCACGACCACTGGACCACCTGAGAAACTACCTGTCCTCCTCAAAATTATCCGGTCCCCTTTGCCCAATGGGTACATCGAGGTATGGGGATGACCAAGTCCTTTCCAAATCAATATATCCTACTGACCAAAACCCCCCATGTACGTCTTGTTTGTACCTCGCCACAATCTCAGAGACTCTAAATGCACCAAAAATATGAGAAATTTGACGCGAACAGCGTCACCTCATATGTAGATCTGCATACTCTGTGCAAGGCAACAAAAATCCTTCCCAACTTGTCCAAGTTGTTGGGGCGCCGTCGATTTAGGTTCGACCCATCCAACCTTTCCCACCCCCTCATGGCTTTCTAAATTTAAAAGGATTGTAAATGATCTGAGTCCCCCCCCAATTTTGCGAAAAATGGCACTGCTAATGTGTGTCACTTAGCAAACACCGCTGATCTACCCTGCCACTGCATGTGTTCAAGGAAAATCAGTCAATTAGTCAAAGAGAAAAGCTGGTCCTGAGGTCTGGCCGCAGTTTATACAATTTAGCTGAAAAAGGCCCTTTCATATGCCTGTGTTGTTTTAGGTGCAATGCTGTCTGAAACAAACTCGGAGAGAGTTGGGTTCCATGGTTCCATAGATGTCCCGGTAAGTGGTGGGTTCTGCCTCTGCCCGTGGGTGGAAACTCTGGACATTCGGGACAAGATAAAACATCGTCTGCATTAGTGAAGATACCAGGTACATGTTTTGCTTTAAACATAATGTTATCCTTCAGACAAATCAAGTCCAATTCATTCGTGCACCTTGGGTACTGGGAATTAATTTGCTCAACCATCACCTTGTTGTCCGACAAGAATATGACCAATTGGTTGCAGAACCTGCCAGTCCAAATGCGAAGAGGCACCAAAATGGGGTACAGTTCCTGAAAGGTGATAATCTGGGCCGAGCTTGTGTCCAGCCAAGACTAAACCCAGGTCTGGGTAAACCACCTGGTGCTTACATCATCACCGAAACCCAAACTGCCTGCTGCATATGTAAACAACCCAAAATTATGGCTTTCCCGTAGGGGCCTGACCACACCCATGAACCATTAAAACCTCTCAGAAAGGACAACCAAATCCTCAAATCTTGCTTTTGATCTGTTGAAAGGTGGGTCATATGGTACTTTTCTTTCAAGCCATACTTAGCCTGAGCTATGGTGCATGAAAGTGGGTGACCCATGGGTATTACCTATAAGTCAAAATTGAGCTGATTGGTAACTGGTGTAAGGTGACCTACTGTGTCCCCAGGTAGGACTCCAGGAAGGCTCTGAAGGTATCCACTTTATCTATTTGAAGTCTGCAGTCCCCTTTCACTGTATCGATTTCTATATCTAAAAATCAAGGTTGTTGCTGATCCTCCATTTGTTTCCTGAGTTTCAAATTCAGACATTAAGCACTGAAAAGTAGCAAGTGATTTGGCACAGCAAATGGACCCACCTGGTCCCAGGAGTAGGAAATCGTCCAAGAACTGAATGACTGAACAGACACCGATACCTGTGTGGAAACGCATTCCAAAAAGGTGCTGAACTGTAGGAAATAGGCACAAGAGACAGCGCACCCCATCAGCATGCGCTTGTTATAATAGAATTTATCTTGGAACTGAAAACCTAGGAAGTGATAGTCATGGGGGGCACTGGCAAAAGGCAGAAAGCCAACTCAATCTCTGCTTTGGCCATGAAGGCCCCAGACCCAATTACCTTTGTAATAGGGTGCCTTCCAAGGATGCCTATTTGACCGAGCAAAGGAATGGGTCGATAGCATCATTAACAAAAGCCCTTCTAGGTGCTGAGTGCTTATGAACCAATCTAAATTCCCCAGTTTCTTTCTATGGTAACAAACTTTGAGCAAATAAGCACTACTAGAAAAAGGCTTACAATCGGTCCAGGCACCCCAGCTTGCAGAGCATGGGGGCTTCGAGCTACAGGGGGCGCCCTCTGACACTCTGCACAAGGAGCAGGCTGAGAGCTCTTAACTGGGTCTAGAGCATTGGGAGACTCCTCCATGTACTTTGCAGGGGGCTGGGCCTCACATTACGCCACTGAGCCACCATACCCAATCTCATGGACTTATTTACAAGAGGCCTGCGCTGCTGGAGCATCACTTTTTTTGATGCTCCTGTGGCGCAGGCCTATCAGTCATATCTATGAGACGATGCAAAGCCACCCTGTATGGGTTTGCATGACCTCATAGATATGAAGTAAGGGAAGGCAGCGCAAGCGTTGCTTTGCCTTACTCTGCTTCAAGGAGGCGCTCCATGGGTGTTGTAGTGGGTGTTGCCACACAGCACCCATGGATTTTGACTCTGCCCCGAATTTACAAAATCACATAAACCTGGGTCAGTGCCAAAACCTTACACCTCCCCAGAGCAGGTGTAATGAGGAGAAATCCTTTCATTTCTCCTCTTTTTTTCCTCTTCCCATGTGTGCTGCATTCGGCAGCACACATAGAATAAGGAAAAGGTCTCCATGGATTGTTTTTATGCAGGAGGGTGCCCCTTCATGCACAAAAACAATCCTGCTAACAACGCAGACACCCTTGCACCATGTTGCAAGGGTGTCCGCGTTGGCGCTAGGCAACAAATTGTGCGCGGTGCTAGCTGAAAGGACTGGAATGCACTATATATATATATATATATATATATATATATATATATATATATATATATATATATATATATATATATATATATATATATATATATATATATATATATATAACACAGCAACGGGTGTCCCCAATAAAGATGTCACTCCTGGGGGGGAATCCGCACACACACCTCCGGCAGCAGCTGTCAGCAAAACACCTCAGCTTCCAAATACAAATGCCAAACGCGTTTCAAGCCGTAAGCCCTTGTTCACTGGCTTGCATTGACAACAGAGGCAGCATGAAATTTAGGAACACCTTTATTTAATTAACACAGTCCCGCCCCAATGGGCGTCAACAGGCAAGGCATTGTGGTAATTATAGTCCATGTGCCAGCGATGACTGCGGTTCCATCCAAACCCAAGTGGGTGTTGCTGCCCCCATTGAAATTAATCCTCAGTGGGATATCTACTTGAAAATCGTCATCCCCAGTGGGTGAAAGTCAAAGGAAAATCACTGACTGCTCACCAATGTACTCCGTAGGTGAGGACCCCTCCACTTCTGTGTGTGCTCGCGGTTGCGGGCACAAAGAATCCGCTATTTAGTGCAGCGGGACATCTTTGCGGCCGGACCAGCCGCTACACAAAACAACAACGGGTGTCCCCAATAAAGATGTCACTCCTGGGGGGGAATCCGCACACACACCTCCGGCAGCAGCTGTCAGCAAAACACATCAGCTTCCAAATGCAAATGCCAAACGCGTTTCAAGCTGTAAGCCCTTGTTCGCCGGCTTGCATTGACAACAGAGGCAGCATGGAATTGGAGCACAAATATTTGTTATTTATTCATATATCTGCAATATGAATTAATCTGTATCCCCCTTTTTGTCTTTTCACTCTAGATTGGACCTGTGAAGCTCACAAACACTATCGTTACCGTTAACTGATACGAGCACGGAGTTCTAGGTGGTTTCCTCATAACCACCTTCTCCTTTGTTGTTGCATTCTCAGGTTAAAAGGGTCACCCTCATTCATTATATTTTCATGATTAAGGATATGTGCACATTTATATCAATAAATATAGATTTTGTGTGAACACAGAGTGGGGATAATCTGGTAGGCACATAGAGACATTGCAAAATTCTTTTTACTCTGAGTAAGCTCATTGTGATGGGGTACTACACCCCAAATTCTTTTGATTTTAGGGCAACGAAACTGATGGTCTTTTCAACTTGAAAGAAAATTTCTTAAAGAAAAAGTGTTTGATTTATTTATTTTTTTACTTCATGTTAAGGTAGCAATTAATTTATACTTACTAGAAGTTTGAAAAAAAACAGTCCAATGAGAAATGTTAACCATATATGCATTCCATTTAAATATCAATACTGTGATCATGAAATGTATACATAATTCTTGCTTTAAGAGAAACCAAGATCATGTTGATCCGACTTTACGCTATTGTGCAGCAATCTATATGAATAATCTTTGCATATGATTTATAGAATTGAGAGACACGATGCAATTACAAGTCTGTTGTTTATGTCTTTTATTTACTTTAAATGGACTGAACCCGGAACCTATGGTCATGTGACCAAGAGCTGGTTTGCTCGAAACGCGTCTTTTTTTGCCCGTTAAATAAATCAAAATATTACCCAAACTGGATTTGTGTGGCTCGTGCTTGCAGGAGAGAAGGAGTTTGCGAGCTGTTGGAGGATATATATATATATATATATATATATATATATATATATATATATGTTATCTACTGGTGGTCGCCAGTAGATAGTTATAGTTGGGACCTATTTTCCATAGGAAACTCGCAACATTCTATTCCCAATAACTTTGGCGCCAGTTGACGAATCTTCTCGAAATTTTCAAAGCGCATGGAGCGCTCCGGTCTGCTCCTATCCTGAAATTTTATATATATATATATTCAGTGAAAAAACCATAGGTTTAACACATGTTATAGTTAGCTGGACATTTTACTCGTAAAAAACCAATGAAATTCCCCCGTTATAGTTAGTTCAGCTAACTATAACTCGCGCGCCCGCAATGCACTGCTGATGACCTCACATATTACATCACTCATGACATGGTCAGTGACATCACTCATGACATCACTGATGACATCTCAAATGACATCACTGATGACATCATCCAGTGAATGTGTGTTTTTCTGAAAATTAAATATGCTTTATATATGTATATCTCAAGGTCGATGGAAGAATAAATGGGTATATAAGTGTCTAAATGGTTGATTTTTATTTGAAAAATTGATTGTGTAACTGACTGATTAAGTGTATCATAGTGAATACATGGCTTAGTGAGTAATGTTTAAATATTTAAATATCTGTATCAGTCTCTCTCTTTGTGTATAAGTGGCTGCATGGGTTGGTGAGTAGCTACATGAGTGTCTATATAGGTTATTTGTTGGTTTTTTGAGTATCAGTGTCTGATGTCTGTATGGTTTGGTGGGGGGTATTACGTAGTGCATAGGTGCATGAATGAATGACTCAGTCTTTGTATGTGTTGAAGTCAGCATGTGTGCAGGACTCTATGGGTGCATGAGTGTGTGTATGGGTGTGTTAGTGAGTGATTGACTGTCTCTATAGTGTCTTTATGAGTAACTACATATGTTTTAAACTAGTATATGTGACTATTGGTGTATATAAGTGAGTATATGTGAGAGTGAGAGATTGAAAGAGTTCCTGAATGAATAAGTATGTGGGTCTATAAGTGATTGTTTAAAAGAGTAAGTATGTGTAAGTTTCCGTAAAAGTAAGTGTGGTGGTGTGTGTATAACTGTATATGCAAGTAAATGGATGTTTGATTCTTTATTAGCATGAGTGACTATGTGTGTGAGTAACTCCATGGATGAGTGGCATTGTGTAACAGGGTGTATAGGTGTATGAGTACATATGATGAGTGAGTACATGTATGAGTGACTGTATAGGACTGTTGGTGAATGAGTGGATGTGTATGTGAATCTTAGAATTACTGAAGAGGTTGTTGTAATTGGTATTGGTATGTCCATTGTTTTGAAAATGTTAGTTTGTATTTTTGAGTGTGTGTATCAAAGGTTATATTAGGGGAAGAGGAGCTCTGCCACTCTATCTCAAGGATGATGTCATCAGTGATGTCATCAGTGATGTCATTTGAGATGTCATCAGTGATGTCATGAGTGATGTCACTGACCATGTCATGAGTGATGTAATATGTGACGTCATCAGCAGTGCATTGCGGGCGCGCGAGTTATAGTTAGCTGAACTAACTATAACGGGGGAATTTCATTGGTTTTTTACGAGTAAAATGTCCAGCTAACTATAACATGTGTTAAACCTATGGTTTTTTCACTGAATTTCTAAGGTTTTTTAAATGCTAATTCCTAACTATAACGTGTGTGAAACCCATGGTTTTTTCAGTGAATTTGCAAGGTTTTTTAAATGCTAATTCCTAACTATAACGTGTGTGAAACCTATGGTTTTTTCAGTGAATTTGCAAGGTTTTTTAAATGCTAATCCCTAACTATATCGTTTTTGAAACCTTTGGTTTTTTCAGAGAATTTGTATGGTTTTTTATATGCTAAGTTATGTATTTTTAATTAAAGATATTTTTTTTTATTTAAATAAAATTACTTTATATTCATTTATATATTATCTGTATTTTTTTATAAATTATTTTTTTTTTAAATTCAATTTGGATATTTTTTTTTATTTAATTTTTTAAATTATTTTATGTCCACTTTTTTTATTTTTTATAAATTCTTGGGGTGCGCGCTCTGAGCGCGCACCTAGTACTATTTCGTAAGTTTTTTATGAATTCCGGCGTACGTTATTTACGTACGCAAATATACTTAATGGTGCGCGCTGGGAGCGCGCACCCAGTACGTATGCGTACGTACGTACGCATGCGTCCTACGCCCTCGACGCGGTTTACTTCCGCATACGCTAAAATTATGCGCAATAACGGTCGCGTATACGCGTGTTAAACGTATGCGCGCTAGGTACGCGTATATGACGTATGCACCTTCGCGTTTACGCGTTCGTGCATACGTCATCGCGGGGTGCGCGCACGGAGCTTGCGCAGTGCGCGCACCTCGGGTTTATACATAATAAAACAATATTTCTTATTGGTTATCATTACTTTCAGTTTCTAATTGTTTCAATACCACACCCAATCCCCTCATGGCAAGTCATGTGATCAAGAATCTTCACTTTTGATTGGTTTGAAGTACTTTCTGTTCCAGATTCTTCCCAAACCACACCTACTCCCCTCATTATTAGTTCTGATTCCTTTGGAGAAGGAGCTATTCTGTTGTTGAGAGACAATGGCTGAACAGCAACCTACTTCAGACAGTGACCAGGACACTCTTGAGAGGCAGAGGAACAGGAAGCAGAAAGACAGCTTTATATGGCAGTTTTTCACTTTTCCAGAGAATGAGAAAAAGGTAAATGCACCGAAAGTTACATGTGTACTTTGTAAAAAAGTCTTATCTCGTGGGAATCCTAACAAGAAATATTCTTTTAGCATTCACACTATGTTGAGACATGTTTACAAAATGCATCCAGTATCTTATCGTCGAGCTTCTGGAGAAAACCCTCCACCTGCTCAGCCGACGACATCAGCAGCAGCTCAGCCGAGCACTTCTTCGGCAGCTCAGGGGAGCACTTCAGCTGCGATGGTGCCTTCACCTGTTTCTTTACCTCTTGTTGGTCCACCTTGTTTGGCGAGGTTGTCTACACGGTGCACTGATTGCGGTTCTCTTATTTCTGTGGGGGAGACCAGTCTTGATCTCCTTCAGAGAAAATTTGATGCGCATACGTGCACTAGGCCATAGATGTTTTTTCTTTTTTTGCGTTTTTCTCTTCCTGTTTCCCTCCATTAACTCAAGGGCTCTTTTAAGAGCCACTTATAAACTTAATCAAACAAATTTTGTTTTTAGAATTTTTTTTTGAAATTTTTTTGAGAGACTACAATTAAAAATTGAAAATGTGATTGTACAGAAGTACAAACCTCAAAACCCCACTCGCTTGTAAATACTGTGCATGATTATACATGGAAAGGAGGTGGGTGTGTGCTAAGAGTCTGCTTCTGCACCAAAAAAATCGCTCCCCCTTTTTCCTACTAATGCAACTGTGAAATCACCAGAGAAAAACGCAACAAATCTCTGCCTGTAATTCCTATTTCCACACAGAGTCATGTTTTCACATTAGTCACAAAACGAAATTTCTTTGCCAATTTGAATGCACACTTACTGCTCTTTTTTGTTGGCAAGTGAAAATCACTTTTACAGACTGACACATTATGAATCCACTTTTCAGATTTTTTTAAAAGCCCATGTCCAGACCAATACACCTTAATTTATCGTGAAAACATAGTCCATATTATTTTACATGTTCCTCACATTTAAATTTCTCCCAAAACAGAAAATAATAAACACAACTTCAACAAAAAGAATTACATTTCTATTATTCATTTCTTAATTTACCATATACATCTCCTCTCAAACTCTAACCTCACCTTTAAAATTAGTTAGTTGTGATAGAAATGTGGCACTCAAACAGCAGATTATCAGAGCCAGGACCTCTGTTCTCTACACCTCTCTCCTCTCAGCAGAACCAGATAATGGCAAACTTTCCCTCTCTTTTTCCACACATATACATGTTAATTTCAAATCTCACTGCTTCCCCCTTTTTTTCAAATGTAATCACACATTTCTATTGGTTGAAAACCAACCCTTTTCCAAAAGTACCCTTCCCCCTACTTGACTTCTGCCTAGTACCCTTCCCCCAACTTGACTTCTGCCTGCTACCATAGCAACAGCTCATGGTACACTACTGTGTGGAGTTAGGTCAGAAGTTCGCCACACAATGTTTCAATTCCACAGAGCAAGAGTGCTTGACTTTTCAAACCTTACAGCAAATCCATAGTACTGTTCTTTGGTAACACATTTTTCTGTACCAATACAAAACATGCTTCTATTATTTTACACATACAGCCTAGTTTTTAGTGTAGAATGGTATGAAACAGCCAATCAGTTCTTTTTTTTTCTAAAAAAATATGTATGCCTCCATTTCCAAACTGTCTTTCATTTCTTTTTACCATTCTACTGAATTACACCTCCTGAGTGCATCCAGATCTCCTTTGAAGATGTTCACAGTGTGGATTGTAGGACACAGCTATGTCTTCTGGAGTGAAAAATTTGCAGAGAAAAGAGGTATGGTGAGAGACCTTGCTTTGCCAAATGTAGACATTAAATGGATTGGTCAGAGAGGGTTAAAGTGCCACCAATTAATGCCTTTGGTGAAAACCTTTCTACATCTCCCACAGCCTAACCTTATTATTGTGCACTGTGGTGGTAATGACCTAGGCACTTTAACTGGGGTAGGTCTGGAAATGCTTATGAAGGACACCTTTGTGCAATTGATGGCGCTTTTTCCACAAACTGCCTTTGTATATTCTAACATATGCCAAAGGCAAAAGTGGAACTGCTCCAACCAATTTTGTCCGCAGATTGACAAAGCAAGGAAGCACGTCAACAAATCTATTTCTGCTTTCCTCAGAGACTATGGTATGGGTTCCATTTACCACAACAACTTGCGTTACGACATGCAAGACATTTATAGAAGAGATGGAGTGCACTTCACTGATGAAGGCAACAGAGTCTTCCTCTTGAACCTCAGACTCTGCATCGGTACTTACTTGTAGGTACCAAAAAACATACAATAAACACAAGGGCTCTTTTTAGAGCCACCTTATATCTAAACACTTAAATGCGTTTTTTTTAAATTTTGTTTTATTAAGTTTTTTTCCGGGTGCGCGCAGGGTGCGCGCACTCGGCGATATTTTTTTACAAAATATTAACCTTTTTTTTTGCCCTACAAGGTCCTACTTTAACCCCCTTACAATGCCTACTGGGTCTATTTCTACCCACTCTGCCCCCTTTTCAAGTTCTCCCCCTTTGTTTATCACCCCCTCTTCATGCGATTGACAAAATGGCGGCCGCCGCTTCCTGATTTCCACCGATTCGAATGTTTACTAAGATCTAACAACCAATCAGAATTGCGCTCGCGCACGGCGAGGTGCGCGCACCCAGCGCGCACGGAGCGCGCTTATATATATATATATTGATTTAAAGGCTATTTTCTCAGAATCTACTGAACAGATTTACACCAAACCTACAAAAGGCACTTCCTTGACCTGGGGACTACCTCTCTGCCAAATTTCTAGTAATTCTGTTCAGCCGTTCGGGCTGTAGCCCTGTCTAAAGGTCCTATGGAAAAATGCATGGGAAAAACGCGTTTTGGGACCCCCCTTTTATCTCAGCCCCCGCTTGACGAATCCCCCCGAGACTTTCAGGGTAGGAGCGGAGCGTAGCGCCCCACCTATTTTGAGAAATTCGCGAACATTCGTCGACCGGCGCCAAAGTTATTCAAAATAGAATGTTGCGGATTTCCTATGGAAAAGGGGTCCTAACTATAACTACCTACTGGCGACCGCCAGTAGGTAATATATATATATATATATATATATATATATATATATTACCTACTGGCGGTCGCCAGTAGGTAGTTATAGTTAGGACCCCTTTTCCATAGGAAAACCTCAACATTCTATTTTGAATAACTTTGGCGCCGGTCGATGAATCCTCGCGAATTTCTCAAAATAGGTGGGGCGCTACGCTCCGCTCCTACCCTGAAAGTCTCGGGGGGATCCGTCAAGCGGGGGCTGAGATAAAAGGGGGGTCCCAAAACGCGTTTTCCCCATGCATTTTTCCATAGGACCTTTAGAACGAGCTACAGCCCGAACGGCTGAACAGAATTACTCGAAATTTGGCAGAGAGGTAGTCCCTAGGTCAAGGAAGTGCCTTTTGTAGGTTTGGTGTAAATCTGTTCAGTAGATTCTGAGAAAATAGCCTTTAAATCAATATATATATCTGAGCCCGCTTACGGTACGCTTACCGTACGCTTACCGTACGCTTACCGTAAGCGTACGGTGGCGTGCGCGAGCGCGATTCTGATTGGCTCTTAGATCTTAGTAAACATTCGAATCGGCCGAAACCAGGAAGCGGCGGCCGCCATTTTGTGTATTTCACTCAGAAAAAAAAGAGTGAAAACAAGAAAAGGGGGCAATGAGGAGAGTTACATACCCCCTTACATTTGTGAGGGGGTCAAAGAAGGACTGTAAAGTACAAAGAAAACATTTATTGATTTTAAAAAAAATCACGGGGTACGCGTACGGTAAGCTTACGGTAAGCGTACGGTAGAAAAAAAAAAAAAAAAAATGAAAATCAGATTTAAGTATATTAGGGGGCTCTAAAAAGAGCCGTTGTGTTTATGAAATGATTTTTTAGTGGTACCTACAAGTAAGTACCGATGCAGAGTCTAAGGTTCAAGAGGAAGACTCTGTTCCCTTCATCATTGAAGTGCACACCATCTCCTCTATAAATGTCTTGCATGTCATAACGCAAGTTGTTGTGGTAAATGGCACCCATACCATAGTCACGGAGGAAAGCAGAAACAGATTTGTTGGCGTGCTTTCTTGCTTTGTCATCGCACCGCGTGCCCACCGTGCGTGCACGGCACTAACTGCGTAAAGTGGGCGCGCGGTGCGCGAAGCGCACCGCGTGCTCACTGTGCGCGCACGGTGCGCGAAGCGCACCGTGCACGCACGGAACGAACTGCGTTAAGTGGGCGCGCACGCCACGAATGGCGTAAAGTAACTTAGCATTTAAAAAACCGTACAAATTCACTGAAAAAACCATAGGTTTCACACACGTTATAGTTAGGAGTTAGCATTTAAAAAACCTTGCAAATTCACTGAAAAAACCATAGGTTTCACACATGTTATAGTTAGCGGAAATTTTACTGATAAAAAACCAATGAAATTCCCCCGTTATAGTTAGTGCAGGCAACTATAACTCACGCGACCGCAATCTTCTGCTGATGACATATGTGTCTTTATGAAAAAAAAATATTTGTAATATATGTATAGCTAAAAATGTATGGAAGAAGACATGGGCAAATAAGTGTCTAAATACAGTATTAGCATCAGCAGAGGATTGCGGTCGCGTGAGTTATAGTTGCCTGCACTAACTATAACGGGGGAATATATATATATATATATATATATATATATATATATATATATATATATATATATATATACACAATGTAGCAACGTAGCACCCCCGAAGTCTGACCTGTTCTCTTTGTGGATCAAGAGCCTTGCCTCACTGGGACTGGGGGACTGGTCTAAGAAGGCAGGCCAACTGTGGCCGCATCTTATAAGTTATTTATATATATATAGTTGCCAGTAGGTAGTTATAGTTAGGATCCAGTTTCCATAGGAAAAGCATTTATTGTTTTGCTAATAACTTTGGCAAAGTTTGATGAATCGCCACAAAATTTAAAAAACAAGGGTCCCACTCACTTTAGCTGCTGTCTTAAAAGTTTTGGGGTGATCCGTCAAGTGAGGGCTGTAGGAGGCTGGCTTAGTATATGATGCACACTTATTTAAGTGAAGCAGCCTGCACTAATCCAGACAACCCTTATGGTGATTTTAGTGGTCTTAGACAACCACAGAAAGCTCTCTAAGTGGTAGCTGTGGAGAGCAGCCTCCAGGCTTAGGCTCCAGGCTTAGGCCAGAAGAAGTTTAAAGCAGCTGGTATTACCAGTACTAATCAAGTAGTGTAGGTTAAGCGAAAAAGAACCACACAGTGTAGTTATAAAAATAGTTATATTTATTATACACACTCACTTATTTATTATACACACTCACTAACACATTGGTATATCTGCTACCCGTATATATCAACACAATACATACAATATTTCAAAAGGAGAACAGGTAAGTCGCACAAGTACACAGAGGTCTCCAGGGGGAGACCAAACCGTATACTAATAAAGTGGAATACGAACTGCGACAGAAGTTGAGACTTGACCCAGAAGACTTAGAAGAGCTGGAGACCCAAGAAACCATCCGAGGTGTAAGTACCCAGGAACCGCATGGAGGCTGTGTGCAGAGTGGAAACACAGCCATGTACTCAATGCAAGTCAATGGGTAAGTCACAATTGCAGTTTTCAAGAAGAAGGACCCTTCCTAGAGGACCCTGAAGAAACCACTTGGAAGATGGAAGGATGGAGAGTCACCCCACCCATGGATACCCAGGAACCAGGATACCTACACCAGGGAAGCCGGGAGCATAGGTGCAAAGTGACGTCGGAAACCGCTGTAGACCACAATGGAGGACTTCAGTGAAGATGCCACTGGCAAAGAAGGTGAAAGAGTCTGGTGTAATCCAAAGGTGGATTCTTGATTAGGAGTACCTGCAAGCAGAGGGGACAGAGTCTATGCCACTTGGGAGTGATCAGGAGGCACGGAAGACCAATGACCACCGATGACAAACAGTGACCTTATCGCTGCAGTGTCAGGACCAGCAAGGTCCAAGGGACTCACCAAGTGCAGGAGAGTCAGAGCAGGCCCGAGCAAATTGTGAAGCCCACTGGAGCCAAAGAAGACCCTCAAGAGGACTTACAGGCTCAAGGCACAGGAGTCACATGAGGACCTCAAGTAGCTCACCAAAGATACAGGCCCACGGTGCAGAAGATACAGTGAGGACAAAGATCTTAGCAGGAAGAGACTCTGGGGGCTGGAGCTTTCTGGAGAACGAAGATCTCTGGAGAAGAGAGTCAACAAGCCTTGGCAAGGGCAAGCCAAAGCAGTGCCCAGGGGTACTGTTCCAGTGGGTCCGACAAGGGATACTGGCCTCAAACTTGCTGAGAAGACAGTGCAGCCCTTGAGGGAGTTGCAGAACCACCACCTGTGTTGCTGGGCCTTTTTGAGTCTAGAGGACGTCAGGAGAAGCAGACCGATCAGCTTAGTTGCGGTGCCTGCAGATGCAAGGGAGTGACTCCTTCACTCCAAGGGAGATTCCGTTGGTGTCTTTGATGCCCACAGCCTTAGAGAAGAAACGGGATGAAGCACAGGCACATACAACTCAGAAGACTGGCAGGAGGATGAGACCAGGAGCAGCAGCATTCTTCACAGATGCAATCTCGGTTCCCAAAGCGAAGTCCAGAGAAGTCCATGGTGCCCAGACTGTAGAAGTAGAAGTCTTTTCAGATCTGAATCTTGTCCCATGACAAATCGAAGAGCCACCACAGGTAAGCCCTTAAGTACCCCAAAGAAAGGGTTGGGACCTTTCAGGGGTCCCTCCCAGATGAGGGGCTGGACAGAGGGGAGGATATTCCAATGTCCTTTGTCCAGTTTCACACCAGAGCAGGAGCCAACAGCTTCCTTAACTGGTTTCAACTGGAGTGTGAGAAGTTGGCCTGGTATATGCTGTTCACTAGTTCTAGTGACCACCTTGTACCATGCCAAGCAACCCTTATGGTGTGGTTGTAAGTCAACCTTTTTGGACTAGCTGCCCTAGTGGTAGCGTAGGCTAAGCAGTCTTTGAGGCTAAACTCGTGAAGCGTGTTAAGCAAGCTGTTTTACCAATAGTAACCCCCTTTTATACCAATGAAAGGACACCACACAGATATATATTCAAAATATATATGTATTTATTTCTCAAAGTAACCCCTAGTCTCTTTATGAGCACAGGAACACAAATCGTCAAACAAGATTATCACAGAATACACAGAAGTTGCACTTTATATGGATAGGCCCTGGTGGCCACTCGAACCATATACTAAAATAGTGGTATAAGTACCACGAACAGAAAAGGGAAAAGGCCTAGGGCCTCTAGAATCGCTGGGCCTACAAGGAGCTAACGTCAGTTAGTGACCAGGAGGTCCACGGGTGGCGTGTGCAGAGCAAATAGTCACACGCGTGCTCCCATAGGTTTCAATGGGTGCGTAAAAAGTACAAAGTTACTGCAAAAGGAATCTTCCGGATGACCTAGGAACTTAAGACTTGGAACACAGGCACTAGAGATGTAATACTACACTTGGGCACAGGAGTGCCAGCTTTACCTCACCCACAGGAAGCGGGTGCATAGGCCTCGAAGTGCGTCGGGTTTCTTCTATCGGTTCCGTGGGGCCTGTAGACAAAAGTGCTGCAGGCGGTCGGTCGGGAAGAGATGCAGTGGATCCAAGAGTGGATCGGAGATGTTGAAGACCTGTAAGCAGAGGGGACAGTGTTCACAGTCACTAGCCAGTGACCAGCGTGGCACCAGGTGGGTACCAGGCGATGTCGGGTGCAAACAGGAAGGAAGGTGTAGCTTGACTCTGCAGCCACGTGGTCCCTGAAGGTCGACGACATCCAGGAGTCGAGTCACGAGCTGTCCCACGCCGGCTCTCGCTGTCGGCGGTGTCGGCGACTTGATCGAAGCAAACAAGCCTTGGCAAAAGCAATTGTTGTGGGCAAGGAGTTTAAGCTGATGGTTCTGACCAGCAAGGTCAGAGGAACTGCTCCTTTGGAGGGGAGCAAGGGCCAGTCTGGAGCGACCAGACCAGCGGTGTTTGTCGTAGATTTCGTCGCCAAGATGGCCACTAGCCAGCGGGCCAGCAACCGGTTAGGCGCGTCGAGTGGCAAAATGCAGAAGGGCCCCACGCAGATCGTGGAGATGCTGGAGGGCTCACCTTTGGTGCAGATGCTGCTCGAGGGTCGGGCTTCTCAGGACCCAAAGCACAACTTGGAGGGAGCCTCGGTTGTTGCACTGGTCAGCTTGTCGTAGTCGTTTCAAGATGGCTGGCTCCACGTGTCTCGGTGCCTCCACGGGTCTCCTCTTTGCAGGGACTGTGGATCGGGCGGTGAGAGGTCTGGAGGTCCAGGTCTTGTCAGTCTCTGGGCTCGGGCTCCGGCGGGAGGCGGCGGCAAAGCAGACGTTGATTCGCTGGATGGTGCTTGCGTTAGCAAGGTGGTCACTCCCTGACCACAGGGGAGATTGGCTTCAGTCCTCTGTGCAGCAGAGCGTCGAAGTCCCCGTCTTCTTCTTAGTTTTAAGTTGATTCCAGGATGTCTGAAGTCTTAGGACACAGCTCCTACCTTTAAGCGGATTCTAGGGGCCGGACTACCTGCTAGGTCCCTCCCTATGGGTGGGACCAGGAAGGGGGGTGGTTACACCCCCAATCCTTTGTCCAGCTCGCCCCAGGCCCGGGACTGGTGTGCCCCAGGACCGGTTTGAACTGGCATATGCACCGAGGCTCCTTGTGAGCCACAGGCATGTCTGGTTTCTTTCAAGCCCTACCTGACCAATACACAAAATCCTGTCTGGGGTGGTGCACGCACCTCCCCTGGCAGGAAACCCTTTGTCCACACCTCCCAAGCTGGAAGGACTCCCAGCAGCGGGAGGGCAGACTTGTGTCTGTGGTGGCAGCATCCATTTTGTGGAGCTGAGGCTATGTCTGATTTTACCCGGGTTTCAGGTACTGTACATGTCGTGTCCCTCTAGAAGGGTGGAATGCTAACCCCGTCGCCAGAATTGGCGAGGGGTTAGTATTCCAATTCGTATGACACCTTACTCGACATGTTTTGATAAAGCCAAACCAAAGATAGCATTTAACCGCGAGGTTCATAATGCACTTAAGAGTATATGGTATGACAATATCTGGAAACAGTAGAAGGAAGTTGTTCCGACCACTGCAGACAGGCTCAGCTCATGCCAGAGCACCATCTCACATGGAACCAAGCACTCTGCCTTCAGGATTGTTAAGGCCTGCCATAGGAGTGACTTATAGGTTACCAGGTGTCCCATTTAAGGTTAGGTATAGGTATACTACACCTAAGTAAGAGGTGATTACACCAACTTACCCCAGCTGAGTGATCAGCCAGTTGTGTCAAATTGTTAGGCCAAGCCTGGGGTGGCATAATACATGCTGCAGCCCTTGGCAGGCCTTGGGTACACCAATGCCCTGGGTACCTAGTGTACACTGGTACAGGGGCTGACAGGGTGACCCACTTCCAATTGGTTATGCACCTAGGGTGCATAGTTTTAATTTAGTAGAGAGAACAGCAGGCTGGGGGTCTGATTGGCAGGCCCACAGCCTCAATATGTCAAAAACCAGTGAAGCAAAAAGCAAAAATTTGGGGTGACCATAGGATAGCAGACCCTACTCTCCTACACAACCCCCCCCCAAACGCTGGGACATTAAACTAGCCTTGACCAGTCTTGTCTTCATGTCCTAAGTGGAAGTACCTGGAGAGACCATCTGCATTCCCATGGTCAGTACCTGGCCGGTGCTCCACTGTAAAGTCCATCCCCTGTAGGGAAATGGACCACCTAAGCAGTTTGGGGTTTTCACCCTTCATCTGATTTAGCCACAAGAGGGGCTTATGGTCGGTCTGAATCTTGAAGTGAGTGCCAAACAAGTATGGCCTCAGCTTCTTCAGGGCCCACACCACAGCAAAGGCCTCCCTCTCAATAGCTGACCAATTCTTCTCTCTGGGGGTCAACCTTCTGCTAATAAAAGCAATGGGTTGGTCTTGACCATCTACATTAAGTTGTGACAGCACAGCTCCCACACCCAACTCAGAAGCATCTGTTTGGACAATAAACTCTTTGGAGTAGTCAGGACTTTTCAGGATAGGTGCAGAGCACATGGCCTCCTTCAGGTCATCAAATGCCTTTTGACAGCTTACTGTCCACTGAACCTTTTTGGGCATCTTCTTGGATGTCAGATCATTAAGAGGAGTCACAATGGACCCATAGTTCTTAACAAACTTCCTGTAGTACCCAGTCAAGCCCAAGAAAGCTCGAACTTGAGTCTGGGTGGTTGGAGGGGACCAGTCCTTGATGGATTGTATCTTACTCTCCAGTGGTTGAACTTGGCCTCCACCTACAAGGTGGCCCAAATATACAACCTTACTCTGCCCTATCTGGCACTTTGTAGCCTTGATAGTGAGGCCTGCCCTTTGCAGAGCCTCAAGAGCCTTCTTCAGGTGGATCAGGTGATCCTCCCAGGTGGAGCTAAAGACAGCAATGTCATCAAGATATGCTGCGCAAAAGTCATCCAACCCAGTAAGGACTTGGTTCACCAGCCTTTGGAAGGTGGCAGGTGCATTCTTCAGACCAAAGGGCATCACCACAAACTGGTAGTGCCCACCTGGGGTTGAGAATGCTGTTTTGGCCTTAGACTCCTCAGCTAATCTGATTTGCCAATAGCCAGCTGTTAAGTCAAATGTGCTCAAAAACTTTGCAGAAGCTAGTTTGTCTATGAGCTCATCTGCCCTTGGAGTAGGGTGTGCATCTGTCCTGGTGACAGCATTGAGTCCTCTGTAATCCACACAGAACCTCATCTCTCTCTTGCCATCTTTGGTGTGAGGTTTGGGGACCAGAACCACTGGGCTAGCCCAGGGGCTCTCTGAGGGTTCAATGACACCTAATTCCAGCATTTTATGTACCTCAGCCTTTATACAGTCCCCGACGTGGTCAGGTTGTCTGTAAAGTTTGTTCTTTACAGGCAGACTGTCACCAGTGTCCACCACATGGGTACACCAGTCAGTTTGACTAGGTATCAAGGAAAACATATGTGAAAATGATTGTAGAACCTGTCTACATTCAGTCTGCTGATGGGCAGTGAGGTTGCCTCCAAAGGGTCACTCCTTCAACTGAGCCATCTTCAGGGTTCTGAGACAACAGGTCTGGGAGAGGGTCACTCTCTTCCTCCTGTCCCTCATCTGTAGCCATGAGCAAGCCCATGTCTGCCCTGTCAACATATGCTTTAAGCCTGTTAACATGGAGTACCCTGTGGGGACTCCTGGGAGTTCCTAGGTCGACCAAGTAGGTGACCTCTCCCTTCTTTTCCAGGATTGTATGGGGTCCAGACCATTTGTCTTGGAGTGCTGCTGGGGCCACTGGCTCCAACACCCATACCTTCTGTCCTGGCTGAAACTCAACCAAGACAGCCTTTTGGTCATGCCAAGCTTTCTGTAAGGCCTGGCTTGCCTCAAGGTTTTTGGATGCCTTCTCCATATACTCAGCCATCCTGGAGCGGAGACCAAGTACATAGTCCACTATGTCTAGCTTAGGCTTTTTGAGAGGTAACTCCCAGCCTTCCTTCACCAAACACAGTGGGCCTCTTACAGGGTGCCCAAACAACAATTCAAAGGGGCTGTAGCCAACTCCTTTTTGTGGGACCTCTCTGTAAGCAAACAGAAGGCAGGGTAGAAGGATGTCCCATCTTCGCCTGAGCTTTTCAGGTAATCCTTTGATCATACCCTTTAGGGTCTTGTTGAATCTCTCAACAAGCCCATTGCATTGTGGGTGATAAGGGGTGGTGAACTTGTAGTTGACACCACATTCCTTCCACATAGCTGTTAAGTATCCTGACATAAAGTTGGTACCTCTGTCAGATACTACCTCCTTAGGAAACCCCACTCTGGAGAATACTCCCAGCAGGGCCCTGGCCACAACAGGAGCTGTAGTGGTCCTAAGGGGAATTGCCTCTGGATACCTGGTGGCATGATCCACTACCACCAGTATAAATCTGTGCCCAGATGCAGTGGGAGGATCCATGGGACCCACTATGTCTATTCCCACTCTTTCAAAGGGAACCCCCACCACAGGTAGTGGTATCAGGGGGGCCTTTGTTGTGCCACCTGATTTGCCACTGGCTTGGCAGGTAACACAGGAGCGACAAAACTCCTTTGTATCTTCATTCATATGAGGCCAGTGAAAGTGAGGGACAAGTCTGTCCCAGGTCTTGTTCTGGCCTAGGTGTGCTGCTAAAGGAATATCATGGGCCAAGGTAAGAAGGAAGCCCCTAAATTGCAGAGGTATAACCAACCTCCTGGTTGCACCAGGCTTGGGGTCTCTAGCCTCTGAATAAAGGAGCCCTTCATCCCAATACACTTTATGGGTACCTTGAGCATTCCCAGCAGCCTCAGCAGCAGCCAGCTGTCTGAGGGGTTCAAGAGAGGGACAGGATAACTGAGCCTGCCTCAAGTCAGCCCTTGAAGGTCCCGCTGTCCCCAGAAACTCAACCTGGTCAGGTTCAAGCTCTTCAGGGACAGTTCCTTCAGGGTCCTCTAGATCAGCTTCCTGGGAAGGCTGATCATCACTCTGAGGCAGGGGGGAAGGCACAGCCTTGACCCTCCTGTTCTTCTTCTTGGTAGGTGCTTGGTCCATTGTTCCAGGATCCAAGACCTGTGGTTCAGTGAGGCACTTTTTGGCCTGTGACCTGGTCACAGCAAGGACATGTGATGATATACCTAACATCTCTGCATGAGTCCTGTACTCCACTTCTGACCATAGAGAACTCTCTAGGTCATTGCCCAACAAACATTCTACTGGGAGGTCTGCACTAACCACAACCCTTTTGAGGCCAGTTACCCCTCCCCATGAGAAGTTAACAACTGCCACACTATGTGAAGTAGTGGCATTGCTGGCATTGGTCACCAGGTAGTTCTCACCTGGTATGTACTGTCCAGGGTCCACAAAGCCTGGTGTCACCATAGTGACACTGGCACATGTGTCCCTGTAGGCTTGAGCCACTTTGTCATTAATTAAAGGAGTCTGTCTGTACTTGCCCAGGTTACTGGGGCTCACAGTCAGGGACAAATCAATGTCCCCATCACAGATCAAGACTGCCTGTGTCAGGGTTCTGTCTAAGTCAGAATCTCCTTCAGTTCCCATAGTGATTCCCACTACACCCTTTGTCTGGGGACCAACACTGCTAACAGTAGTACTGGGAGCAGGTGCCTTAGGGGCAACAGTGTTGGGGGCTCCACCCTTTTTGCAATCACTAGTCCAGTGAGTTGTATTTTTGCAATGATTGCACCAGGGTTTCTTTTGACCTTCTTTCTTCTTTTTGGACTGTTGTTGGGACCCACCCTCCTTAGCAGTAGTTTGGGGCCCTGTTGAAGACTTCTGGTCTTTAGATTTCTGATCTCCACCCTTTTGGTCTGTTTTCTTCTGATCACCCCCTTGGCCCTGGTTCTGGTTCTTTTGCTTAACCCTGGTTCTGACCCATTTGTCTGCCTTCTTTCCCAATTCTTGGGGAGAGGTCAGATCAGAGTCAACCAAGTGTTGATGCAGTTGCTGGTTTTGACAGTTATTTAAAATCTGTTCTCTCATCATCAAATTATACAATCCTGTAAAATCAGATACCTTACTTCCCAGCAACCAACCCTCCAAAGCCTTAGTGGCACATTCAATGTATTCAGACCAGTCCTGAGTCTGTGTCTTTTGGGTGTCTCTGAACATTAACCTGTACTGCTCAGTGGTTAAGCCTAACCCATCAACTAGAACACTCTTCAGGACTCTGTAGTTTCTGACATCCTCTTCTCTAACAGTGAGGAGTCTGTCTCTGCCTCTTCCCTCAAAGGAGAGCCAGAGGATTGCTGCCCACTGGTCTTCAGGAACCTGCTGTACTTTGCAGGCTCTCTCAAGAGCAGTTATCCACTTGTGGATGTCATCCCCACTTTTGTAGGGGGGCACAACCTTAGACAGGTTTCTATTATCGAAAACCCTATCTTTGTCCTTAGGGACAATGCTGCCACCAGTGGGTATAGACCCACTCTCTTTATGCTGTCTAGCCTTGCTCAGTTTCTCTTCCATCAGGGCTACTTCTAGCTCCTGCTTCCTGATCCTCAGCTGGGCTTCTTGCATCTTGGCCTCATGTTCCCTCCTCTGAGGGGTGGTCATCCTTCTCCTGGAGTGACCTTGAGAGCCTCTAGAGCCATGGGAAGCATTGGAGTCACCTGAGCGATTCCTTTGCCTTCCAAGCCCTGTGTTAAGTCCACTGGGGAGATCCAGTGGGGTGAACCCACTGTCAGTCCCCAATAGCCTTGGTTTAGCTGGGCCAAGTATAACACTTGGCACTGGGCTAGTTCTCCCTTCATCCTCACCACTGTCTGTATCCCCCTCACTTTCCTCCTCTGTAGTATGGTTTTCATCTAAGGGATGGCTATTGGAAAGGGGTACCTCAGTGGCATCTTCAGAAGGGGGGCCTCCTGTTCCTGTCCCTAAGGGGGCTAACTGGGAAGCTCTCTTGAGCTCTCTTTGATTCTCATCATCTTGCAAGAGTGCTCTGAGCACAGCAGAGGTAGGGTTCTTGGGCTGTTTAAGGCCTCTAAGAGTTGCCAACTGCCTGAGCTCATTCTGATTAAGGGTAGCAAAGATGGATGGTGCCCTCGGGGGGTCACTCTCAACAGAGATGGGTACAGTGGACCCCTCTGCCCCAGCCATTGCTCTTAAGTGTGGGTGGATGTGTTGCAATCTACCTACACTTGGGTTTACCTACTAAACCTATCTAGTAGTTGTAGTCAGGGTGTGCTACTCCCTTTGCTCTACAACAACTAAGTTCAGTAGAACTTAAGTATATCTAATCTTGTTTTATATGTACCTACAGGTACCTATGTGATCTTTCAATTGGTAACCAAGAGATTACAATGGTAAAACACAGCAAGCTCAAATCCCACCGCTACCACCAATGTGAGAAGTTGGCCTGGTATATGCTGTTCACTAGTTCTAGTGACCACCTTGTACCATGCCAAGCAACCCTTATGGTGTGGTTGTAAGTCAACCTTTTTGGACTAGCTGCCCTAGTGGTAGCGTAGGCTAAGCAGTCTTTGAGGCTAAACTCGTGAAGCGTGTTAAGCAAGCTGTTTTACCAATAGTAACCCCCTTTTATACCAATGAAAGGACACCACACAGATATATATTCAAAATATATATGTATTTATTTCTCAAAGTAACCCCTAGTCTCTTTATGAGCACAGGAACACAAATCGTCAAACAAGATTATCACAGAATACACAGAAGTTGCACTTTATATGGATAGGCCCTGGTGGCCACTCGAACCATATACTAAAATAGTGGTATAAGTACCACGAACAGAAAAGGGAAAAGGCCTAGGGCCTCTAGAATCGCTGGGCCTACAAGGAGCTAACGTCAGTTAGTGACCAGGAGGTCCACGGGTGGCGTGTGCAGAGCAAATAGTCACACGCGTGCTCCCATAGGTTTCAATGGGTGCGTAAAAAGTACAAAGTTACTGCAAAAGGAATCTTCCGGATGACCTAGGAACTTAAGACTTGGAACACAGGCACTAGAGATGTAATACTACACTTGGGCACAGGAGTGCCAGCTTTACCTCACCCACAGGAAGCGGGTGCATAGGCCTCGAAGTGCGTCGGGTTTCTTCTATCGGTTCCGTGGGGCCTGTAGACAAAAGTGCTGCAGGCGGTCGGTCGGGAAGAGATGCAGTGGATCCAAGAGTGGATCGGAGATGTTGAAGACCTGTAAGCAGAGGGGACAGTGTTCACAGTCACTAGCCAGTGACCAGCGTGGCACCAGGTGGGTACCAGGCGATGTCGGGTGCAAACAGGAAGGAAGGTGTAGCTTGACTCTGCAGCCACGTGGTCCCTGAAGGTCGACGACGTCCAGGAGTCAAGTCACGAGCTTTCCCACGCCGGCTCTCGCTGTCGGCGGTGTCGGGGACTTGATCGAAGCAAACAAGCCTTGGCAAAAGCAATTGTTGTGGGCAAGGAGTTTAAGCTGATGGTTCTGACCAGCAAGGTCAGAGGAACTGCTCCTTTGGAGGGGAGCAAGGGCCAGTCTGGAGCGACCAGACCAGCGGTGTTTGTCGTAGATTTCGTCGCCAAGATGGCCACTAGCCAGCGGGCCAGCAACCGGTTAGGCGCGTCGAGTGGCAAAATGCAGAAGGGCCCCACGCAGATCGTGGAGATGCTGGAGGGCTCACCTTTGGTGCAGATGCTGCTCGAGGGTCGGGCTTCTCAGGACCCAAAGCACAACTTGGAGGGAGCCTCGGTTGTTGCACTGGTCAGCTTGTCGTAGTCGTTTCAAGATGGCTGGCTCCACGTGTCTCGGTGCCTCCACGGGTCTCCTCTTTGCAGGGACTGTGGATCGGGCGGTGAGAGGTCTGGAGGTCCAGGTCTTGTCAGTCTCTGGGCTCGGGCTCCGGCAGGAGGCGGCGGCAAAGCAGACGTTGATTCGCTGGATGGTGCTTGCGTTAGCAAGGTGGTCACTCCCTGACCACAGGGGAGATTGGCTTCAGTCCTCTGTGCAGCAGAGCGTCGAAGTCCCCGTCTTCTTCTTAGTTTTAAGTTGATTCCAGGATGTCTGAAGTCTTAGGACACAGCTCCTACCTTTAAGCGGATTCTAGGGGCCGGACTACCTGCTAGGTCCCTCCCTATGGGTGGGACCAGGAAGGGGGGTGGTTACACCCCCAATCCTTTGTCCAGCTCGCCCCAGGCCCGGGACTGGTGTGCCCCAGGACCGGTTTGAACTAGCATATGCACCGAGGCTCCTTGTGAGCCACAGGCATGTCTGGTTTCTTTCAAGCCCTACCTGACCAATACACAAAATCCTGTCTGGGGTGGTGCACGCACCTCCCCTGGCAGGAAACCCTTTGTCCACACCTCCCAAGCTGGAAGGACTCCCAGCAGCGGGAGGGCAGACTTGTGTCTGTGGTGGCAGCATCCATTTTGTGGAGCTGAGGCTATGTCTGATTTTACCCGGGTTTCAGGTACTGTACATGTCGTGTCCCTCTAGAAGGGTGGAATGCTAACCCCGTCACCAGAATTGGCGAGGGGTTAGTATTCCAATTCGTATGACACCTTACTCGACATGTTTTGATAAAGCCAAACCAAAGATAGCATTTAACCGCGAGGTTCATAATGCACTTAAGAGTATATGGTATGACGATATCTGGAAACAGTAGAAGGAAGTTGTTCCGACCACTGCAGACAGGCTCAGCTCATGCCAGAGCACCATCTCACATGGAACCAAGCACTCTGCCTTCAGGATTGTTAAGGCCTGCCATAGGAGTGACTTATAGGTTACCAGGTGTCCCATTTAAGGTTAGGTATAGGTATACTACACCTAAGTAAGAGGTGATTACACCAACTTACCCCAGCTGAGTGATCAGCCAGTTGTGTCAAATTGTTAGGCCAAGCCTGGGGTGGCATAATACATGCTGCAGCCCTTGGCAGGCCTTGGGTACACCAATGCCCTGGGTACCTAGTGTACACTGGTACAGGGGCTGACAGGGTGACCCACTTCCAATTGGTTATGCACCTAGGGTGCATAGTTTTAATTTAGTAGAGAGAACAGCAGGCTGGGGGTCTGATTGGCAGGCCCACAGCCTCAATATGTCAAAAACCAGTGAAGCAAAAAGCAAAAATTTGGGGTGACCATAGGATAGCAGACCCTACTCTCCTACATGGAGTATGAAAGGAGGGCACCAAATGTGCCCTTCAAAGCAGTCTGGTTGTGCTGGCATGCGCCCCCAGCCCAATACACTAAGTCTTGTCTGGGAGGTGGTCACACCTCCCTGTGACAGAAAGACTATTGTTCTACCTTTCCCTGCTCGAGCTCAGCTCAGCACAGGAGGGCAGAATAGTGCCTGTGGTCAGCAGCAGCACTAGCTGTATGTATATGTATAAAATGGCTGAGCATACTTACAAAGCCTTGAATCGACTCCTGGGTTTGGTGGGGGTGTCCTGCTCTTGCAGGGCACCCTCACTCTTATAACCAAGCACCCTGCCTTCAGGAGCGATAGGTCTGCCTTAGTGGTGACTAATAGGTTTTAAGTGCAGTGACCTCAGATATAAGGAAACTTATATTTTTTGTAATTGGTGTTAGCACTAGCCCACACAGGCTGCAATGGCAGGCCTGTAGTCACATTTTGAGTGGTCTCTCATGGGTGGGACAATACATGCTGCTGCCCATGGGAGGCCCCTAGTGTACCTATGCCCCGAGTAACTTAGTACCATATACAAGGGATGTAGAAGGGTTCACCAGTAGCTAAATAGGAAGGTAGCAAAGTACTTACCATAGTCCAGTTTAGGGAGAGAGCACAGTGACTGGGGTCCTGATTATCAGGATCCCAGTCAGACTAGTCAGAAAACAGGATGAAACCAGCAAAAAGTAGGGGTAACCATGAAAGCAAATTCTACTTTCCTACACAACCCCCCCCAAATGAAAAGAGATGAGACTAACTTTGCCCAGTTGAGTCTTAATTTTCTAGATGGAAATATCTGGAGAGTCCATCTGCGTTGGCATGGTTACTCTCAGGTCTATGTTCCATTGAAAAGTCAACACCTGTAGGGAAATGGACCACCTCAAAAGTTTGGGATTCTCACCCTTCATCTGTTTAAGCCATAAGAGGGTCTTATGAAGTGAGTACCAAACAGGTCTGGCCATAGCTTCTTCAAGGCCCAGACCACAGGAAAGGCCTCCCTCTCAATAGCTGACCAACGTTTCTCGCTGGGGGTCAACCTTTTGCTTATAAAAGCTACTGGTTGGTCCTGGCACTCTGCATTAAGTTGTGACAAAATAGCTCCTACCCCTATCACAGAAGCATCTGTCTGGACAATGAAGGGTTTGGGGTAATCAGGACTTTGCAGAATGTGAGCAGTACACATGGCCTGCTTCAGGTCATCAAGTGCCTTTTGGCAGCTAACTGTCCATTGAATTTTCTTAGGAATTCTTTTGGAGGTGAGATCATTTGGGGAGTCACACTGACCCATACCTCTTAACAAACCTCGTGTAGTACCCAGTCAGGCCCAAGAAAGCTCTGACCTGAGTCTGGGTAGTTGGGGCAACCCAGTCCATTATGGCCTGGATTTTGCCCTCCAGTGGGTGAACTTGGCCTCCACCTACCAGGTGACTCAAGTATACAACCTTACTCTGCCCTATCTTGCCACTTTGTGGCCTTGATAGTAAGGCCATCCTTTTGCAGGGCCTCTAGAACATTGTTGAGGTGGACATGGTGATCCTCCCAGGTGGAAGTAAAGACAGAAATATCATCTAGATATGCTGCACTATAGGCTCCTGACCTATTAGGACTTTGTTCACCAACCTCCAAAATGTGGCAGGTTCCTTTTTCAGACCAAAAGGCATGACAATAAATTGATAATGCTCACTAGGGGTTGAAATTGTTGTTTTTGGCTTGGCATCCTCAAAGAGTCTGATTTGTCAGTAGCCAGCAGTCAGGTCAAATGAACTCAGATACTTGGCCAAAGTATCAAAAAGATCATCGGCACTTGGAATTGGATGGGCATCAGTCCTAGTGACTGGAATGAGGCCACTGTAATCCACACAAAACCTCATCTTTCTCTTACCATCTTTGGTGTGAGGTTTTGGCACAAGGACTACTGGACTAGCCCAACGGCTATCCAAAGGCTTAATGACCCCCCAAATTCAGCATCTTTTGGACCTCAGTGCGGATGCAGTCTCTGACATGGTCAGGATATCTGTAAATGTTATTCTTCACAGGCAAAATATCACCTGTGTCCACTTCATGGGTACAAGTGGTGGTTTGATTGGGAGTCAGAGAAAACATGTGGGAAAACGAATTGAGGACTTTCCTGCAATCAGGTTGCTGCTGGTCAGTAAGGCTGCTTGCCAAGGCTACTCCATCAGCTGATATGGGAGACACTTAGAGCATCATTTCCCAAACTGTGGCTCGGGACCCACCGATTTTTGGTGGGTTGGGAAAGTCCAAGCAATAAATAAAGATGCCTTTAAATTCTGTGTTTATCATGTCACATTTGCTGTGCTTCAAACACAAAGATCAAATGTCAGGCTATGTCTTCCGACAAATTGCTGCTGATTCTTTTAACATGGATTTGGTGTGTAAGTTTCTTTCTCTGATTGCAAAGTGAGAGGAGTTTTTAAAGTGAATTATGTGACAATTTTGCTGGAGCACAGCAAAGTGTGGTATTGTTTTTATTTGCACCACACACCAAAATATAAATACCTGTAAATGGACTGTATACATTTAGCTGTTAGGAAAAGCAAAAAGTAAGCACATTATTTTGTAATTCTTCAGTGTGCTGGAAACAGCGATTTTAATAGGATCAAAACAAATCAAGACATTGCGATACACAAATGATTAATAATACCAGAAACCTGATTTCCACACACGTTATCATCATAGAACTTTATTTTGATCGCAGTGGATCATAAAAGTATAGACAAACAAGACAACCACAGTACACATTCCACACATTATCACTTGTGCGCTACATAGTTTTGTCAGTAAACAGTATGTCTGTGCAAAGTTAGAGGCCATTTCAATGGGAAAATTTGCCATCTGTAACTGATAATTTGGTACTACACAATGCTTTAGGCACATTAAAAAATGACCCTGTCTCAAGTCCATTAAAGGTAGCTGGGTCTCAAAAGTTGGTTGTTGTGAGAAGTTGGCTTGGCATATGCTGGTCACTAGTTATATTGGCCACCTTGCAGCAGTCCAATTCGACTCTTATGGTAGATAGGTTTAAGACAACCTTTTAAAGAAAGCTATCCTGTGGTAGCTGTGGAGAGCAGCCTTCAGGCTGTCTCAGAGGAATGTAAAGCAGCTTGTTTTACCTTATAATCTCTTGAATTACCAAATGAAAGGACACCACACAGGTATGTATATCAAATATATATGTATTTATTACTAGACACATTCTACTAATCCCTTTATGAGATTAGAAGCCAGGTACACAATCAAATGTCAACGTTTCACAATAAATTAAGGACAAATAAGGCTGGAGCCCTAGGGGCGTACCAGACCATATACTAAAAAAATGGTATAACAATGTCGACTTGCAAAATGACATGGCCTAGGGCCTGGGGAATCGCTGGGGCTTCACTACTGCAGTGTTAGCAGGTAAGTAACAGGCCCACGGGAGAAGCGTGCAGTGTGTGAACACAGCCGCGGGTTCCCTATTGATTATAATGGTGCAAGTCGCGGTTTGATTTTTAAAGCTTTAGGGTACTTCGAAGAAGACTATAAGCAAGCCACTTACAAGGTAAGTAATTCGAGGGCCAACACACACTAGGGCACCGGAGTGCACGAGTTACCTCACCCAGGGAAGCCGGGTGCATAGGTGTCTTTTGGTGTCGGGTCGCGTCGCTGTTTTCTATGGAGACCAAAGAAGACTTGCTGCTTGCGTCGCCTGAAGAAGTGTCTGGTGGAATCAGAAGGTGGATTCAAGATGCTGAAGATCTGAAAATTGAAGGGACAGTGTTCAAAGTCACTTGCCAGTGACCGGTGGCCAGGAAGATGGATGACCACAGATGTCGCGTGATTTCAGGTCGTCGATGGTGTTTTGACTCTTCGCTCACGAGATACAGGAGAGATTGATGATGACCAGCAGCTGGATTTGGATTGTCCAACAACGTCTGCAGCTGATGGCGGTATCGGCAACTGGATTGGAGCCAACAAGCCTTGGCAACTGTAAGTCTTGTGTAGACTAAAGAAAGTCGATGGTGCAGACCAGCAAGGTCTGAGGGACTCACCCAGCAAGGGTAAGTGAGGGCAGGCCTGGAGCAATCAGGGAAGCCCTTTGAGTTGTTAAGAAAGTCTTCGGGGGACCCACTAGCCAACAGGCAAGGGATTGCAAAGACGCCTCTTCAGGAAATGCTTCACAGGAGCCCACGGTCACTCGGGATGGGGTAGGCCACTGATTTTTGCTGCTAGACTTGCTGGAGGCTTGGGCCACAAATGGTCCAAAGCACAAGTTTATAGAACGTTGTTAAGGGATTGCACTTGACAATAGTGCTCAATCTCCGGGTATTGCTGTTCCTCATCACTCGTGGGGTCCACTCGCCACAGCTTTGCTGGGGACTCACAATGGCCATCAAGAAGTCAGGAAATCTACTTCTGGGGCAGCAGGGTCTTCGAACTCCAGCAGGAGCGGGAAAGTTTGCAACCGTTGATTAAGGGTTTTGGTGCCTGCCAAGCAGGGGAGTCACTTCTTGACTCCAAGGGAGATTCTTCTGTCTTCCAAAGGTAGTGGAACGTGGAAGGGCCAGGATTCTTCTTTGTAGAGCGTCGTCCAGGGTTATCTGAATTGCAATGGCAATGCTTGCTATCTTATAGTGAAGATAGGGGAGGGACTAGCTCTATGACCACTCCTCTAGGAGGGTCAGGGGAGGGGGTGGTTACACCCACTTCCCTTTGTCCAGTTTCGCGCCAGAGCAGGGGCAGGTAGCCCCTGAACCTGTTTGTGCTGGCATATGCACAGAGGGGCCTACTGCTCCCCCAGTGCAGGACTTCAAAGCACTCTAAGAGTGCACCCACCCAGCTCCAATACACTAAATCCTGTCTGGAAGGTGGTGACACCTCCCTGTGACAGGATGCCTTTTGTTGGGCTCCCTCCACTGAGAGTTTCAGTCAGCAGCAGGAGGGCAGCCCAGTGTCTGTGCTGGTGGCATCCATTTTGTGATGCCAGGGCTCTTTTAGATTTCTGTCGTTTAGTACAGTGGGTGCATGTCATCCCCTCTAGAAGGGTGGGTTCATACTCCCACACCAGTTACTGGTGTGGGGTATGATTCCAAGTTGTTTGACACCAAACACGATATGTTTTGATGCAGTCATTCCAAAGTTAGCATTTACCGCAAGGTTATAATGCACTTAAGAGTATATGGTTTAACCGCATCCAAAAACAGCCACAAGGAATAGACCCTGCCAGCTGCAAAGGGGCCCTGCTCAGGCAGAGGCACCCCCTTACATAGTAAACCAAGCACCCTGCCCTCAGGATTGATAGGGCCTGCCATAGGGGTGGCTGATAGGTTTATATGTGTGTGTATGGTGAGATATAGAAACCTATATCTCTGTGAGGAGTGCTAACACTACCTCACACAGGCTGCAGTAGCAGGCCTGTGGTGTCAAATTGAGGCTGCTTCCCAGGGGTGGCATAATACATGCTTCAGCCCCTGGTAGGCCTGTGAAGTACCAATGCCCTAGGTACCTAAGGTACCATATACTAGGGGCTCATAAGGTACCACAGTATCCAATCACTAGTGCATCTAATATGCACACCAAGCCGTTTAGAGAGAACAGAGAGACTGGGGCCCTGATTAGCAGGGACCCAGCCAGACTATATCCAGAAACCAGTGTATACATCAGAAAAAAAGTGGGGGTAACATAAGTGCAGATCCTACTCTCCTACAGTTGTTCTAAAAAGTGGGTCGTGGTTCTAAAAAGTTTGGGAACCACTGACTTAGAGACTCACAGCATGACAGGTGGAGTCAAGCCCAGGTCTAGTTGCTACTGATCAGCTGGGCAGTTGCAGGAAAGGCCTCTTAGAGCTTGTTGTATCCCTGTAGATTGAATATGAGGTCAGCCTTATGACACTAGGAGTCCACTTCCTTATCGTGGGTACAAGAGGAAGGGCAGGTTCCAGTCTTCTAGGCTCTTCTCAGGTCTCAGACAGCAGATGTAGTGCTCTTTTGATCTTCCACAGGTCCAGGAGTGTCCTCAAGTCGGTGCCTATCGATACCACATGTATTACTGGCATGAGCTAGAGGGTGGGAATGACCCCTGAGGGCTCCCTAAGCAATAGGAGACAGGTTTGCCACAGCTAACCCTGCTCACTTTGAACATTTTCAAAATGGCTGAACTCTTCAGCCACACTAAACTTGGATTCTGTCGGCTGGGGTTAAGTGTGGAGTATACTATGGTAATCCTAGTGCCCTACCAAATCTATCACTAAAATACAATTCTAAACAGTCCCTGTACAGTCTCATGTGGATCCTTTTCCATTGACCACCTTGCTAACAATGTCTAACAGGTCAACATATTTGCAAAAATCGGTTATTCTCAAATCCACTAGTCTCTTGTGGATCCTTTTTCATTGACCACCTTGCTAACAATGTCTAACAGGTCAACATATTTGCAAAAATCGGTTATTCTCAAATCCACTAAACTCATTTTTAATTACCTGGATTCAAATTTTTTATCCCCTATGGTTTATACTGAAGATATGTCATTATGGCATAGTAATGTTATTAAATTAAATAGAAATGTTAATTTTGGGAATTCTTGGATTAAAGCTGGTATCTTTTATCTTAAAGATATCTATTTTGACAATGTTTTTATTTCTTTTGAAGCTTTACAAACAAAATTTAGTTTACCTCAATCTGATTTTATTAAATATGAGTCTTTATGTAATTCAATTTTAGATTCCTTCCCTCATGGTATTCCGTTTAATGTTAAAGCAGATTTAGCAATATATATTCGAACTATCTCTACGTCCTCACATACTGTCTCTATTTTATATAAAAAATTATCTAATTCTATAGGAAAAATTTAAATATAATTTCAACATTTTGGAATGCTGAGCTTTCACTCTCTTTGTCCAACGATACTTGGAAGATTGTTTGGCTTAATAGTATTTCAGGCTGGCTGCCTGTTTCGCTTTACCAAACCAATTCTTATATTTTATTCAATTGTTTATGGACCCCAGTACGTTTATTTCGTACTAAACTGATGCAAGACAACATTTGTTGGCATTGTAAATTACTTCCTGGATCATTACAACATATGCTTTTTGATTGTCCACTAATTTTTAAATTCTGGTCTGATGTTTAGGATATTGCTCAACAAATATTTCATATCCATGATGTTATTTCTTACAAAATGTTAATATGTAAATCTGTTGGTCTTTTGCATAACTTAACTGAATTAGAAGGCAAACTGTTTAATTTCCTACTATCAGCTGCTTTAAAGTCCATTACTTTTTGCTGGAAGGATATTTCGTCATTATCAGTTCATGCTTGGTGGTCATGGATCATTTTTACAAGAAGAGGTGCTCAATTATCCCTAAATGGGATTAATCATAACTCTAATTTGTTTCACTCTTTTTTGTTACCTATAGATGTATATTTATCTCTATAATTGTATATTTATACTTGATATACCGTTTTACAGTCATTATACTTAATTCCTTATGTGATGTACGTAGCTCTATTTTCTAATAGTTGACATTGTAAGTTTTCATGGCTCCCTCCCTTCCCTTCCTTTTTAGTTTATCTTCCCTCCTTTAATTGATTATCTATACATCTTTACCTATTGTAATTTATTGTTGCTTTTGAAAATCTCTTATTTTATATAGGTATTTTCACTTACGGTCAATTTTTTCTGTATTGTCTGTATATGTCATTATTATGAAAATTCAATAAAACATTTTGAACTTAAAAAAAAAAAAAAACAGTCCCTGTACACCAAACAAACTCAGAGACAGAATTCTGATAAAATCAAAACTCAGCTTTTGGCAATCAGACAGTGGATACACATAAAGTGTTATGCCATTCTGTTTTCCTCATTTTAAGTGCGGCCAGAATGTTATATGTAAAACTCCAGCCGACCTGTTAAGCAGGATGTGACATTCAAGCAGAATTTAACATTCTAATGTCAAAGGGGATGCCTACAGCCTCTAAACCAGTTCTGGGGGAGCTTCTCCTTCCACTGGGGTTGATGCCTGGCAACTAGAAGGACAAAAGGATTGGTAGGCCCAGGTGCGAGATACATCTGCTTGTGACAGGGGAGGCCCCTATGAAGTACACCACCGAGGCCATAGGCAGGTAAACAGTAACTTTTCCAAACTGTCTTTCCTGTGATAGTTGGACAGAAATTCGAATTATTTTGCTAGCTGTTACCAATTTGAAATTCGTATTATAAGGTATTTTAATGTACTCCAGCATTCCCTATGGAAGCAGCCAGACTCGCTACAGTGAAAATAGCTTTTATGCTTTTTCACCGTAAGAACATGCAGAATATTAAACTTCTAAACATCCTGCTTTTAAATAGCTGGCATCCTTCCCAATGGACAAAAGGGCCAACATTAAGGGTGACTTATTAATATTTAAAAGGAAGGTTTGGGTCTGTCAAAAGGGTTTATTTTGAAAGGTTGAATTGTCAGGTTAAAACTGCACAGCCAGGCTACAGTGGTAGCCGCAGAGACATGCCTTACTCCATCACTGCAGTGGTTGACACAGTGAGTGCCGCAGTGCACTGGTGACATTTAACTTACAGGCCTTGGGTGCAGTTTGGGAACTATATGCTAGGGACTTATAGCTGTGTTAAATATGCCAATCTGGAGTATATGAATTTTGCCATGTTGAAAAGAGAAGCACAACAAGCATGTTACCACTGGTTAGCAGGGTAAAGTGCACAGAGTTACATAACCAGCAAAAAAGGGTTCAGCAAAAAGGCCAATAAATCAGGGTGACCCAGAAGAGAGGGCACATTTCCAACAACTACTACTGACCTCCTTTCTGCACACTTACCTCATCCAGGTAACATGCAGCTCGGATGCTGGCTCATTGGTTTCATCAATGCTCACCGCCAGTCGAGCCTGGCTAGAATGCTATATAGGTAGGAGTGAGCTGGCAATCTCCCACCTGCCGTACAACAATGCTGCTGAACATCTGGCGGTTCTAGGCTATATGCAAAGGCTAAAAACACCCTTTAACCCCTAGAGTATATTGCGAGGAACAGTTTGGCACTTGTTACCTGTGTTTTTGGAGGATTAAGATGCCAGGCCATTCACAGCTTCTCTAACAACGGCAGTGACACACTAGAGCCAGAGCGAGGTGTGCGTCATTTCCGGCTGCCTTAATGGACACAGCAAAGCTGGCGCAGGGAAGAATAATTGTGACTCTGTGTGAGCACAAATAACTTCTCTAGTTCTGGGCTTTTCTGGGATCTCTTGTTTTATTTCTCTGTGTTCGTCCAGTTCAACGGCAATAGCTCCCAGAATGCAGTGCTTTGTTAAATGACACTGCATGATTTGAAACAGACTGTCACGGGCATGGAATCATTTAACAAGTGCTAGCACGGCACCACCACCAGAGCCCTGTGTAAACCATTAATGGAATGATTGCTAACGGCGCCTTCCATTCTCCACCAAATTATCCGTAGATACACTCACTCGTTCATTTACCCGTTCACTCTATCGCCCCTTGGCCTTTACCAGCCATTCATTCTTACACCCATCGGGCCATCTATTAATGCACTGAGTCACTCGGTGCACTTGTGTGCCCATTGAGCCATCTATACACGCATTCATTCATTCATCCATCCATCAGTGCACTCAATCATCAATCCAAACATCGACTTTTTCACGCATTCACCACTCACTTGCTAATCATGTTGTCAGGGAAGGAGAAAGACTTATTTCCCAAAGACATTCTCATGACGTCAGTGCTCGTTTTTCTATCATATTCACTGACATCATAAATAGCGAAATGACTGGAATAACACCAATCGCCTCGAGTGCCATGAGGCTTTCCGCACAGAACTTACCACTGCTGCTAGATAGGTACCAGTGGTCTGAGGCTGCATTCCTAGGAGGTGAGGGAGTATGTATTCATGAGTGAAGCTCGAGGACTTCCGTGTCTGATGATGATGTCACGCCTCGGGTTGGGGACCGGGAGATGTCACAGCGAGGGGGGATAAGTGAGAAGGGCTTGGAGGGAAATCATGCCTGGAGGCTGTAGACTGAGGGGGGTTTTGGGGAGGTCCGTCCCTGGGGAGGTCAGGAATCAATGTATGAATGTGCCGGAATGGGCAGTGGGACGGGAAGTGCATCTACTTGTTAATGAGTGGAATGGCATTTTTAGTCCGTTGCTGTACAGCGGATTTGAAACAGTAGAAAGTGTAAAATGTAAGTATTCTACGAACAGTTCATAAAATTGAAATAGGTAATTTCTCCGCAGTGTATAACGGCTGTCGTAACACAGGAAGGAGTGGATTACTGGACAGTAGTACTCGAGGGGAGGAGCAGGGCTGACAGGGAGATGTTTTTGCAGTTTTTTATAGCGCTAAATCAACCCGAAGGTATCAGGGCGCTTTACTTGAGCACCAGTTACATGACAGAGGAACACATTCATTATTAAGGAACGGGGAGATTTCAAAATCACAGGACGTTTGAACCTCCTGCCAGACTGGAACCTCGTGCCGGAACTTCAAGGTCGGCCGCTCTAGCCGTTAAACCACATCCTCTCCCATCTTGGATACGGTGATGTGGCCCAGTAAAAATCATTTTAATTTGTACAATGAAGGAGCGCCGTTTGAACAAGTGATGAAAATGCGGACTATGATAAAAAGTTCCATTTATTTTAAATGAAGACTTAAAAAAACCCTGCATTTTATATTGATTCGAAAGGCGCGTGCCTTCCCAGCGGCACCAGAAGCAAAATCATGTGAATGGAACGCTTATGATGTAACATCACTGTGACGTCACGAGGCGCAGGGCAAATGCAGGGGGAGGCCGTCCCCGCAGTAGAGAGGAAAGGAGAGACCACTGTTGAGGAAGTGTGTCGGGCAGGAGGGGATTTTCTTTCAGGTTCATCGTAGGTTATTTTTGTCATGACATATTTGGATTTACTTAACGAATACCGCAATACCAGTGCCTTGCCTGCTCCCCCGTTAATCTTAAAACACATGGTATCACCCACAAAGTTGTGATGTATGATGACACGTCGAAAAAACAACATTGTGACGTGTCCTTGGAATAAGAGGCTGGTAACCAGGCAGCTGCAGCATTGCACTCGGGGACACTGGACGGAGAGGACGGCTGCTGGCGGCTGGATCTCGGGGCAGGGAGAGGCCGAATCTGCAGGGTCTGAGCAGGCTCTGAAAAGGGAAAGGGGCGGTGAGAGGTGTGGGACGGAATAAGGAGACAAGGTGAGTGAATAAACCAAACTGAAAGCTAAACTTGAAATCAAACTGAAAGCTAACTTGAAACTGACTTGATACTGACTTGAAATTCTAATACCCTTCCCTGAAAACCAAACTGAACTTTAAACCAAACTTGAAACTGACTTGAAATTCCAACACCCTTCCCTGAAAACCAATCTGAACTTGAAACCAAACTTGAAACTGACTTGAAATTCCAATACCCTTCCCTGAAAACCAAACTGAACTTGAAATGAAACTTGAAACTGACTTGAAATTCCAATTCCCTTTCCCCTTTTCATCTTCACTTTTTCCGTCCATTTCATTTCCTTTCTTTTCTTCTTTTCTCTTTTCCTTTCTTTAATTTCCATTACCTTCCTCCCCCCACACCACCACCTCTCTCTTTCTCTCCTCTCCCCTTCTCTTCCTTTCTTTTCTGCCCTTCCTTTCTCTCCTGGCCTTCCTTTCCCTCCTGCCATTCCCTGCTCTCCTGCCCTTTCCTGCCCTCCTGTGGTTACTTGCCCTCCTATCCTTCCTTTCCCTCCTGCCCTGCCTTTCCCTCCTGCTCTGCCCTCCTGTCCTACCCTGGAGCCCCGACCACTGTCTTGCCTTCCTCCCTTGCCACCTGCTCTGACCTCCTGCCTTGCCCCTCTGCCCTCCCACATGCCCTCCTACCCTGCCCCCTGCCCTGCCCTCCTGCCTTGCACTCTGCCCTCTTGCCCTCCCACCCTGCTCCACTGCCCCACCCTTCTTCCCTACCCCACTGTACTGCCTTCCTGCCCACCTGCCCTCCCATTCTGGCCTCCTGCCCTGCTCTGCCTTGCCATCCTTTCCTGTTCTGCCCCACCATGCTCTGCCCTCTTACCCAGCCCATTCCTTTCCTTTCCTTTCCTTTCCTTATGCCTCCTCTCGTATACCCTTCCAAACTAACCCAACCCATCCGCTTCCCTGTCTCCTCCTAAACCCCTTCCCTATCTCCTCATATACCCGCTCCTGTCTTCTCCTGTAACGCTTCCCTTCCTACTCCTATACCCCTTACATTCCCTTCCTCCTCCTATACCCCTTCCCTTCCTCCTCCCATATCCTTTCCCTTCCTCCTGCTATACTTTTCCATTTCTCCTCCTATACCCATTCCCTCCCTCCTCCTATATACCTTCCCTTCCTCCTCCTATACCACTTCCTTTCCCTGTCTCCTCCTATACTCATTCCATTCCCTTCCCTGTCTCCTCCTACACCCCTTCATTTCCCTGTCTCCTCCTACACCCCTTCCCTTTCCTCCTCTTTCCTGTCCTCTCCTATACCCATTTCTTTCCCAGCCCCTCTTATACCCATTCCCTTCCCTTCCCTTCCCTATTTCCTCCTATACCCTTTCCTTTCACTTCCCTGCCTCCTCCATACCCCTTATCTTCCATTCTCTGTCTCCTCCTATACCCATGTCCTGTCTCCTCCTAAACTCCTTCCCTGTCTCCTCCTATACTCCTTCCCTTCCCTGTCTCCTCCTACACCCCTTCCTTTCCCTGTCTCCTCCTACACCCCTTCCCTTTCCTCCTCTTTCCTGTCCTCTCCTATACCCATTTCTTTCCCAGCCCCTCTTATACCCATTCCCTTGCCTTCCCTTCCCTTCCCTTTCTCCTCCTATACCCTTTCCTTTCACTTCCCTGCCTCCTCCTATACCCCTTATCTTCCATTCTCTGTCTCCTCCTATACCCATGTCCTGTCTCCTCCTAAACTCCTTCCCTGTCTCCTCCTATACTCCTTCCCTTCCCTGTCTCCTCCTATACCCCTTCCCTATACCCCTTCCCTTCCACGTCTCCTCCTATACTCCTGCCTTCCCTGTCTCCTCCTCTACCCCTTTCCTTCACTGTCTCTTCCTATACCACTCCCCTGTCTCCTCCTATACCCCTTCCCTGTCTCCTCCTATACCTCTTCCCTTCCCTGTCTCACACACCTTCCCTCGCCTTCCTTGTCTCCTCCTATACCCCTTCTCTCTCCCCTCTTCTCTTGTCTTCTCTTCTGTTCCCGCCCCCTTTCCATTTACCTTTCCTTCCCTTCCCATACCCTCCACTCCCCTTCCCCTTCCCTTTAACCCTCCGCTCCGCTCCCCTTCCCATCTCCCTTTCCTTTCTCCTCCCTTTCCTTTGCCCTTTCCCCCCTTGCCTTTTCCCTTTCATATTCCCCTTCCCTTCATTTGCCTTCCCTGCCGTTTATTTCCCTGTGCTTGGGTCCGCCTACCCCCTTCCAACCCCCACTTTACCTCCTGTTCTTTCTTCCCTTCTCTTCCCAGTCTCCTCCTATTACCCTTCCATTCCATGTCTCCTCTTATATGCCTTCCCTATCTCTGTCTATACCCTTTCCCTTCCCTGTCTCCTCCTATACCCCTCTCTTCCTTTCCCTTTTTCCTCATACCCCTTGCCTTTTGTCTCCTATTCTCCGTCCCTTCCCTGTTCCCCCTATTCTCCTGCCTTCCCTGTCTCCTCTGTCCCTTGCCTTCCCTTCCTTGTCTCCTCCCATACCACTTCCCTGTCTCCACCTATACCATTCCCTGTCTCCTTCTATACCCCTTCCCTTTCTCCTCCTATACCCCTTCCCTGTTTCCTCCTATACCCTTCCATTCCCTTCCTTCTCTTCCCTGTCTATACCCCTTCCCTTCCCTTTTGTCCTCCTATACCCCTTCCCTGTCTTCTCCTATACCCCTTCCCTTCTATGCTTCATCCTATACCCCTTCCCTTCCCTGTCTCCCACGCCTTTCCCCACCTTACCTGTCTCCTCCTATACCCCTTCCCTTCCCCTTTCCCTTCCCCTTCCCTTCTCTTCTCCCTTCCTTTACCTTCCCTTCCATTGATCCCTCCTCCACTCCCCTTCCCTCTTTCCTTCCCTTTCCCTCCCCTCCCCTCCCCTCCCCATTTCCTTTCTCCTTCTCCCTTTGCTTTGCCCTTTCCCCTTTCATTTGCCCATTTCTCCTTTTCATTTTCCCCTTCCCTTCATTTCCCTTCCCTGCCCTTCCATCTCTCAGCTTATACCCTTCCAACCCCCACGTTCCCTCTCTTTCCTTCTTCCTTTCTCTTCCCTGTCTCCTCATATTACCCCTCCCTGTCTCCTATACTCCTCTATTTTTCCCCATACTCCTTATCTTTTTCCTCCTATACCCCATCTCTTCCCTGTCTCCTATACCCCTTCCCTGCCTCATACTATACCCCTTCCCTCCCTTACTTGTCCCCTATACCCCTTCCCTGCCTCCTACAATACACCCCCCCTCTCTTACCTGTATCCTCCTTTATCCCTACCCTTCCCAGTCTCCTCCTATACCCCTTTCTTTCCATTCCTTTCCCTGTCTGTCCCTTTACCCCTTCCCTGCCTCTTCCTATACCCCATCCCTTCAATGTCTCCTATACCCCTTCCCTGTCTCCTTCTATATCCCTTCACTTTCCCGTCTCCTTCTATACCCTTTCCCTTCACTGTCTCCTCCTCCTATACCCCTTCTTTCCCTGTCTCGTTTTATACCCCTCTCCTTCCCTCCCCTTCTTCCCTTCTCCCTTCTTTTCCCTTCTCTTTCCATTCCCTTTCCCCTCTCCTTCTACTCCATTTCCTTTCCCCTTTTCCCTTCCCACTTCCCCCTTTCCTTTGCACTTTTACCCTTTTCCTTTTCTGCTTCTCCTTCCTCTTCCCTTCCTCCTCTTATACCCCTTCTCTTCTCTTCTCTTCTCTTCCCTTCCCTGTCTCCTCCTATACCCCTGCCCTTTCCTTCCCTGTGTCCTATACCCCTTCCCTTTCATTCACAGTCTCCTCCTATACCCCTTTCCTGTCTCCTACTAAACCCCTTCCCTGTCTCCTCCTATACCCCTTTCTTGTCTCCTACTAAACCTTTTCCCTGTCTCCTCCTATACCCCTTTCCTTCCCTGTCTCCTCCTAAACCCTTTCCCTGTCTGCTTCTATACCCCTTCCCTTCCCTGTCTCTTCCTATACTCCTTCCCTGTCTCCCCCTATACCTCGGTCATTCCCTTTAATGTCTCCTCCTATACCCCTTCCCTTCCCTGTCTCATATGCCTTTCCTCCCCTTACCTGTCTCCTCCTATACCCCTTCCCTTTTCCCTTCCCCCTTCCTTTCTCCCTTCCTTTACCTTTCCTTCCCTTCATCCATCCCCACCCCTCCCCTCCACTCCCCTTCCTTTTTCCCTCCCTTCCCCTTCCCCTTTCCATTCTCCTTCTCCCTTTGCTTTGCCCTTTCCACTTTCCTTTCCCATTTTCATTTCCCCCTTCTCTTCATTTCCTTTCCTTGCCCTTACCTGTCTCTGCCTATACCCTTCCAACCCCCACTTTCCCTCTTTCCTTCTTCCTTTCTCTTCCCTTCCCTGTCTCCTCATATTGCCATTCCCTTCCCTTCCCTGTCTACTCCTATACCCCTCTCTTTTCCCCATACTGCTTATCTTTTTCCTCCTATACCCCATTCCTTCCCTGTCTCCTATACCCATTCCCTGCCTCCTCCAATACACCTCCCTTCTTAACTGTCTCCTCCTTTATCCCTTTCCTTCCCAGTCTCCTCCTATACCCCTTCCCTTCCATTCCTTTCCCTGTCTGCTCCTATACCCCCTCCCTGTCTCCTATGCACCTTCCCTTCACTGTCTCCTATACCCCATCCATGTCTCCTTCTATGCCCCTTCACTTCCCTGTCTCCTTCTATAACACTTCCCTTCACTGTCTCCTCCTCCTATACCCCTTCCTTTCCCTCTCTCCTCCTATATCCCTTCCCTCCCCTTCTGTCTCCAACTAAACCCCTTCCCTGTCTCCTACTTTACCCCTTCCCTTCTTCCCTTCTCTTCCCTTCCTCTTCCATTCCCTTTCCCTCGCCCCTCCCTTCTCCTTCTGAATTTCCTTTCCCATTCCCCCTTTCCTTTGCCCTTTTGCCCTTTTACTTTTCTGCTTCTCCTTCATCTTCCCTTCCCTGCCTCCTCTTATACCCCTTCTCTTCTCTTTCCTTCCCTGTCTCCTCCTATACCCCTGCCCTTTCTTTCCCTGTGTCCTATACCCCTTCCCTTTCATTCCCAGTCTCCTCCTATACCCCTTTCCTGTCTTCTACTAAACCCCCTCCCTGTGCCTCCTATGGCCCTTTCCTGTCTCCTCCTCTATCCCTTCCCTTCCTTGTCTCCTCCCATACCACTTCCCTGTCTCCACCTATACTATTCCATTTCTCCTCCTATACCCCTTCCCTGTTTCCTCCTATATCCTCCCCTTCCATTCCCTTCCTTCCCTTCCCTTCCCTGTCTATACCCCTTCCCTTCCCTTTCTCCTACTATACCCCTTCCCTTTTCCCTCCTATTCTCCATCCCTTCCCTGTCTCCTATACCCCTTCCCTGCCTCCTACTATGCCCCTTCCCTCTCTTACTTGTCCCCTATACCCATTCTCTGCCTCCTACAATACACATCCCCTCTCTTACCTGTGTCCTCCTTTATCCCTACCCTTCCCAGTCTCCTCCTATACCCCTTTCTTTCCATTCCTTTTCCTGTCTGCCCCTTCACCCCTTCCCTGCCTCTTCCTATACCCCTTCCCTGTCTCCTCCTATACCCCTTCCCTGTCTCCTATACCCCTTCCCTGTCTCCTTCTATACCCCTTCACTTCCCCGTCTTCTTCTATACCCCATCCCTTCACTGTCTTCTCCTCCTATACCCCTTCTTTCCCTGTCTCGTTTTATACCCCTCTCCTTCCCTTCTTCCCTCTCCATCTTCCCTTCTCCCTTCTTTTCCCTTCTCCTTCCGTTCCCTTTCCCCTCTCCTTCTCCTTCTCCATTTCCTTTCCTCTTTCCCCTTCCCCCTTTCCTTTGCCCTTTTGCCCTTTTGCCCATTTCCTTTTCTGCTTCTCCTTCCTCTTCCCTTCACTGCCTCCTCTTATACCCCATCTCTTCTCTTCCCTTCCCTGTCTCCTCCTATAACCCTGCCCTTTCCTTCCCTGTGTCCTATACCACTTCCCTTTCATTCCCAGTCTCCTCCTATACCCCTTTCCTGTCTCCTACTAAACTCCTTCCCTGTCTCCTCCTATACCCCTTTACTGTCTCCTACTAAACCTTTTCCCTGTCTCCTCCTATACCCCTTCCCTTCCCTGTCTCCTCCTATACCCCTTCCCTGTCTACTCCTATACCCCGGCCCTTCCCTTCCATGTCTCCTCCTATACCCTTTCCCTTCCCTGTCTCATACGCCTTTCCTCCCCTTACCTGTCTCCTCCTATACCCCTTCCCTTTTCCCTTCCCCACCCTTCCCCTCCACTCCCCTTCCTTTTTCCCTCCCCTTTCCATTCTCCTTCTCCCTTTGCTTTGCCCTTTCCCCTTTCCTTTCCCCTTTTCCCCTTTTCATTTTCCCCTTCTCTTCATTTCCCTTCCTTTCCCTTCCCTGTCTCCTCCTATACCCCTCTCTTCCTTTCCCTTTTCCCTTTTTCCTCATACCCCTTGCCTTTTGTCTCCTATTCTCCGTCCCTTCCCTGTTCCCCCTATTCCCCTCCCTTCCCTGTCTCCTCTATCCCTTCCCTTCCTTGTCTCCTCCCATACCACTTCCCTGTTTCCAACTATACCATTCCCTTTCTCCTTCTATACCCCTTCCCTTTCTCCTCCTATACCCCTTCCCTGTTTCCTCCTATATTCTTCCATTCCCTTCCTTCCCTTCCCTGTCTATACCCCTTCCCTTCCCTTTCTCCTCCTATACCCCTTCCCTGTCTCCTCCTATACCCCTTCCCTTCCATGCTTCATCCAATACCCCTTCCCTTCCCTGTCTCCTACGCCTTTCCTCCACTTACCTGTCTCCTCTTATACTCCTTCCCTTCCCTTTTCCCTTTTCCCTTCCCCCTTCCTTTCTCTTCTCCCTTCCTTTACCGTTCCTTCCATGTATTCCTCATCCCCTCCACTCCCCTCCCCTTCCCCCTTTCCTTCCCCTCCCCTCTCACTTTCCTTTCTCCTTCTCCCTTTGCTTTGCCCTTTCCCCTTTCCTTTGCCCATTTTCCCTTTTCATTTCCCCCTTCCCTTCATTTCCCTTCTCTGCCCTTCCCTCTCTCCGCTTCTACCCTTCCAACCCCCATGTTCCCTCTTTTTCCTTCTTCCTTTCTCTTCCCTGTCTCCTCATATTTCCCCTCCCCATACTCCTTATCTTTTTCCTCCTATACTCCATCCCTTCCCTGTCTACTATTCCCCTTCCCTGCCTCCTACTATACCCCTTCCCTCTCTTACTTGTCCCCTATACCCCTTCTCTGCCTCCTACAATATACCTCCCCTCTCTTACCTGTGTCCTCCTTTATCCCTACCCTTCCCAGTCTCCTCCTATACCCCTTTCTTTCCATTCCTTTCCCTGTCTGCCCCTTTACCCCTTCCCTGCCTCTTCCTATACCCCTTCCTGTCTCCTCCTATACCCCTTCCCTGTCTCCTATACCACTTCCCTGTCTCCTTCTATACCCTTTCACTTCCCCATCTCCTTCTATACCCCATCCCTTCATTGTCTTCTCCTCCTATACCCCTTCTTTCCCTGTCTCGTTTTATACCCCTCTCCTTCCCTTCTTCCCTCTCCATCTTCCCTTCTCCCTTCTTTTCCCTTCTCCTTCCGTTCCCTTTCCCCTCTCCTCCTTCTACATTTCCTTTCCCATATCCCTTGCCCTTTTGCCCTTTTCCTTTTCTGCTTCTCCTTCCTCTTCCCTTCACTGCCTCCTCTTATACCCCTTCTCTTTTCTTCCCTTCCCTGTCTCCTCCTATAACCCTGCCCTTTCGTTCCCTGTGTCCTATACCACTTCCCTTTCATTCCCAGTCTCCTCCTATACCCCTTTCCTGTTTCCTACTAAACCCCTTCCCTGTCTCCTCCTATACCCCTTTCCTGTCTCCTACTAAACCCTTTCCCTGTCTCCTCCTATACCCCTTCCCTTCCCTGTCTCCTCCTATACCCCTTCCCTGTCTCCTCCTATACCCCGGCCCTTCCCTTCCATGTCTCCTCCTATACCCCTTCCCTTCCCTGTCTCATACGCTTTTCCTCCCCTTACCTGTCTCCTCCAATACCCTTTCCCTTTTCCCTTCCCCCTGCCCGTCTCCCTTCCTTTACCTTCCCTTCCCCCATCCCTACCCTTCCCTTCCACTCCCCTTCCTTTTCCCCTCCCCTCCCCTTTCCATTCTCCTTCTCCCTTTGCTTTGCCCTTTCCCCTTTCCTTTCCCCTTTTCCCCTTTTCATTTTCCCCTTCTCTTCATTTCCCTTCCCTGTCTACTCCTATGCCCCTCTCTTTTCCCCCATACTCCTTATCTTTTCCCTCCTATACCCCATTCCTACCCTGACTCCTATACCCCTACCCTGCCTCCTCCAAAACACCTCCCTTCTTACCAGTCTCGTCCTTTATCCCTTTCCTTCCCAGTCTCCTACAATACCCTGTCCTTCCATTCCTTTCCGTGTCTACTACTATACCCCTTCCCATCCCTGCTTTTTCCTTTACCCCTTCCCTGTCTCCTATACCCCTTCCCTGTCTCCTCCTATACCCCTTCCTTTCCCTGTCTCCTTTATACCCCTTCCCTCTCTCCTATATCCCTTCCCTCCCCTTCTGTCTTCAACTAAACCCCTTCCCTGTCTCCTACTTTACACCTCCCCTTCCCTTCTTCACTTCTCCCTTCTCTTCCCTTCCCCTTCCATTCCCTTTCCCTCTCCCCTCCCCTTCCGAATTTCCTTTCCCGTTCCCATTTCCTTTGCCCTTTCCTTTGCCCTTTTGCCCTTTTCCTTTTCCACTTCTCTTTCCTCTTCCCTTCCCTGTCTCCTCTTATACCCCTTCTCTTCCCTTCCCTGTCTCCTCCTATACCCATGCCCTTCCCTTCCCTGTCTCGTATACCACTTCCCTTTCATTCCCTGTCTCCTTCTATTCACCTGCCCTCCCTGTTTCCTCTTCTATCCCTTACCTTCCCTGTCTCCTCCCATACTACTCCCCTGTCTCCACCTATACCCTTCCCTTTCTCCTCCTATACCCCGTCTCTTCCCTGTTTCCTCCTATACCCTTCCCTTCCCTGTCTATACCCCTTCCCAGTTTCCTATATCTCTTCTCTGTCTCCTCCTATACCTCTTTCCCCTTCTTGTTTCCCTTCCCTTCCCTTCCCCTTCCCTTCTCAATTCCTTTGCCTTTCCTTTCCTTTATCCCATCCTCCCCTCCCTTTCCCTTCCCCCTTCCCTTCCCCTCCCCCTTTCCTCTTTCCTTTGCCCTTTTCCTCTTTTCATTTCCCCCTTCCCTTCCCTTCATTTGCCTTCCCTGCCCTTCTTTATCTCCGCCTATTCCCTCCCAAATCCCAACTTTCCTCCTCTTTCCTTCTTCCTTTCTCTTCCCTTCCCTCACTCCTCATATTACCCTTCCCTTCCCTCTCTCCTCCCCTCCCCTTTCCATTCTCCTGCTCCCTTTACTTTGCCCTTTCCCCTTTCATTTCCCCTTTTCCCCTTTTCATTTCCCCCTTCTCTTCCTTTACCTTCCTTGCCCTTACCTGTCTCTGCCTCTACCCTTCTAACCCCCGCTTTCCCTCTTTCCTTCTTCCTTTCTCTTTCCTTCCCTGTCTCTTCATATTGCCATTCCCTTCCCTGTCTACTCCTATGCCCTTCTCTTTTTCCCCATACTCCTTATCTTTTTCCTCCTATACCCCATTCCTACCCTGTCTCCTATACCCCTTCCCTGCCTCCTCCAAAACACCTCCCTTCTTACCAGTCTCGTCCTGTATCCCTTTCCTTCCCAGTCTCCTCCTATACCCCTTTCCTTCCATTCCTTTCCGTGTCTGCTACTATACCCCTTCCCATCCCTGCTTTTTCCTTTACCCCTTACCTGTCTCCTATACCCCTTCCCTGTCTCCTCCTATACCCCTTCACTTCCCTGTCTCCTTCTATACCCCTTCCCTTCACTGTCTCCTCCTCCTCCTGTACCCCTTCATTTCACTGTCTCCTTTATACCCCTTCCCTCTCTCCTATATCCCTTCCCTCCCCTTCTGTCTCCTACTATACCCCTTCCCTCTCTTACTTGTCCCCTATACCCCTTCTCTGCCTCCTACAATATACCTCCCCTCTCTTACCTGTGTCCTCCTTTATCCCTACCCTTCCCAGTCTCCTCCTATACCCCTTTCTTTCCATTCCTTTCCCTGTCTGCCCCTTTACCCCTTCCCTGCCTCTTCCTATACCCCTTCCTGTCTCCTCCTATACCCCTTCCCTGTCTCCTATACCCCTTCCCTGTCTCCTTCTATACCCTTTCACTTCCCCGTCTCCTTCTATACCCCATCCCTTCATTGTCTTCTCCTCCTATACCCCTTCTTTCCCTGTCTCGTTTTATACCCCTCTCCTTCCCTTCTTCCCTCTCCATCTTCCCTTCTCCCTTCTTTTCCCTTCTCCTTCCGTTCCCTTTCCCCTCTCCTCCTTCTACATTTCCTTTCCCATATCCCTTGCCCTTTTGCCCTTTTCCTTTTCTGCTTCTCCTTCCTCTTCCCTTCACTGCCTCCTCTTATACCCCTTCTCTTTTCTTCCCTTCCCTGTCTCCTCCTATAACCCTGCCCTTTCCTTCCCTGTGTCCTATACCACTTCCCTTTCATTCCCAGTCTCCTCCTATACCCCTTTCCTGTTTCCTACTAAACCCCTTCCCTGTCTCCTCCTATACCCCTTTCCTGTCTCCTACTAAACCCTTTCCCTGTCTCCTCCTATACCCCTTCCCTTCCCTGTCTCCTCCTATACCCCTTCCCTGTCTCCTCCTATACCCCGGCCCTTCCCTTCCATGTCTCCTCCTATACCCCTTCCCTTCCCTGTCTCATACGCTTTTCCTCCCCTTACCTGTCTCCTCCAATACCCTTTCCCTTTTCCCTTCCCCCTGCCCGTCTCCCTTCCTTTACCTTCCCTTCCCCCATCCCCACCCTTCCCTTCCACTCCCCTTCCTTTTCCCCTCCCCTCCCCTTTCCATTCTCCTTCTCCCTTTGCTTTGCCCTTTCCCCTTTCCTTTCCCCTTTCCCCTTTTCATTTTCCCCTTCTCTTCATTTCCCTTCCTTGCCCTTACCTGTCTCTGCCTATACCCTTCTAACCCCCACTCTCCCTCTTTCCTTCTTCCTTTCTCTTCCCTTCCCTGTCTCTTCATATTGCAATTCCCTTCCCTGTCTACTCCTATGCCCCTCTCTTTTTCCCCATACTCCTTATCTTTTCCCTCCTATACCCCATTCCTACCCTGACTCCTATACCCCTACCCTGCCTCCTCCAAAACACCTCCCTTCTTACCAGTCTCGTCCTTTATCCCTTTCCTTCCCAGTCTCCTACTATACCCTGTCCTTCCATTCCTTTCCGTGTCTACTACTATACCCCTTCCCATCCCTGCTTTTTCCTTTACCCCTTCCCTGTCTCCTATACCCCTTCCCTGTCTCCTTCTATACCCCTTCACTTCCCTGTCTCCTTCTATACCCCTTCCCTTCACTGTCTCCTCCTCCTCCTGTACCCCTTCCTTTCCCTGTCTCCTTTATACCCCTTCCCTCTCTCCTATATCCCTTCCCTCCCCTTCTGTCTTCAACTAAACCCCTTCCCTGTCTCCTACTTTACACCTCCCCTTCCCTTCTTCACTTCTCCCTTCTCTTCCCTTCCCCTTCCATTCCCTTTCCCTCTCCCCTCCCCTTCCGAATTTCCTTTCCCGTTCCCATTTCCTTTGGCCTTTCCTTTGCCCTTTTGCCCTTTTCCTTTTCCACTTCTCTTTCCTCTTCCCTTCCCTGTCTCCTCTTATACCCCTTCTCTTCCATTCCCTGTCTCCTCCTATACCCATGCCCTTCCCTTCCCTGTCTCGTATACCACTTCCCTTTCATTCACTGTCTCCTTCTATTCCCCTGCCCTCCCTGTTTCCTCTTCTATCCCTTACCTTCCCTGTCTCCTCCCATACTACTCCCCTGTCTCCACCTATACCCTTCCCTTTCTCCTCCTATACCCCGTCTCTTCCCTGTTTCCTCCTATACCCTTCCCTTCCCTGTCTATACCCCTTCCCAGTTTCCTATACCCCTTCTCTGTCTCCTCCTATACCTCTTTCCCCTTCTTGTTTCCCTTCCCTTCCCCTTCCCTTCTCAATTCCTTTGCCTTTCCTTTCCTTTATCCCATCCTCCCCTCCCTTTCCCTTCCCCCTTCCCTTCCCCTCCCCCTTTCCTCTTTCCTTTGCCCTTTTCCTCTTTTCATTTCCCCCTTCCCTTCCCTTCATTTGCCTTCCCTGCCCTTCTTTATCTCCGCCTATTCCCTCCCAAACCCCAACTTTCCTCCTCTTTCCTTCTTCCTTTCTCTTCCCTTCCCTCACTCCTCATATTACCCTTCCCTTCCCTCTCTACTCCCCTCCCCTCCCCTTTCCATTCTCCCGCTCCCTTTACTTTGCCCTTTCCCCTTTCCTTTCCCCTTTTCCCCTTTTCATTTTCCCCTTCTCTTCCTTTACCTTCCTTGCCCTTACCTGTCTCTGCCTCTACCCTTCTAACCCCCACTTTCCCTCTTTCCTTCTTCCTTTCTCTTTCCTTCCCTGTCTCTTCATATTGCCATTCCCTTCCCTGTCTACTCCTATGCCCTTCTCTTTTTCCCCATACTCCTTATCTTTTTCCTCCTATACCCCATTCCTACCCTGTCTCCTATACCCCTTCCCTGCCTCCTCCAAAACACCTCCCTTCTTACCAGTCTCGTCCTGTATCCCTTTCCTTCCCAGTCTCCTCCTATACCCCTTTCCTTCCATTCCTTTCTGTGTCTGCTTCTATACCCCTTCCCATCCCTGCTTTTTCCTTTACCCCTTACCTGTCTCCTATACCCCTTCCCTGTCTCCTCCTATACCCCTTCACTTCCCTGTCTCCTTCTATACCCCTTCCCTTCACTGTCTCCTCCTCCTCCTGTACCCCTTCATTTCACTGTCTCCTTTATACCCCTTCCCTCTCTCCTATATCCCTTCCCTCCCCTTCTGTCTCCAACTAAACCCCTTCCCTGTCTCCTACTTTACCCCTCCCCTTCCCTTCTTCACTTCTCCCTTCTCTTCCCTTCCCCTTCCATTCCCTTTCCCTATCTCCTCCCCTTCCGAATTTCCTTTCCCGTTCCCCTTTCCTTTGCCCTTTCCTTTGCCCTTTTGCCCTTTTCCTTTTCCACTTCTCTTTCCTCTTCCCTTCCCTGCCTCCTCTTATACCCCTTCTCTTCCCTTCCCTGTCTCCTCCTATACCCATGCCCTTCCCTGTCTCGTATACCACTTCCCTTTCATTCCCTGTCTCCTCCTATTCCCCTGCTTTCCCTGTTTCCTCTTCTATCCCTTACCTTCCCTGTCTCCTCCCATACTACTCCTCTGTCTCCACCTATACCCTTCCCTTTCTCCTCCTATACCCCGTCTCTTCCCTGTTTCCTCCTATACCCTTCCCTTCCCTGTCTATACCCCTTCCCTGTGTCCTATACCCCTTCTCTGTCTCCTCCTATACATCTTCCCCCTTCTTGTTTCCCTTCCCCTTCCCTTCTCACTTCCTTTGCCTTTCCTTTATCCCATCCCCCCCTCCCTTTCCCTTCCCCCTTCCCTTCCCCTCCCCCTTTCCTCTTTCCTTTGCCCTTTTCCTCTTTTCATTTTCCCCTTCCCTTCATTTGCCTTCCCTGCCCTTCCTTATCTCCGCCTATTCCCTTCCAAACCCCAACTTTCCCCCTCTATCCTTCTTCCTTTCTCTTCCCTTCCCTCTCTCCTCATATTACCCTTCCCTTCCCTCTCTCCTCTCCTCCCCTCCCCCTTTCCTTTCTCCTTCTCCCTTTGCTTTGCCCTTTCCCCTTTCCTTTGCCCATTTCCCCTTTTAATTTTTCCCTTCCCTTCATTTCCCTTCCCTGCCCTTCCCTCTCTCCGCTTATACCCTTCCAACTCCCACGTTCACTCTCTTTCCTTCTTCCTTTCTCTTCCCTGTCTCCTCATATTACCCCTCCCTGTCTCCTATACTCCTCTCTTTTTCCTCATACTCCTTATCTTTTTCCTCCTATACTCCATCTCTTCCCTGTCTCCTATACCCCTTCCCTGCCTCCTACTATACCCGTCCCCTCTCTTACTTGTCCCCTATACCCCTTCCCTGCCTCCTACAATACACCTCCCCTCTCTTACCTGTATCCTCCTTTATCCCTACCCTTCCCAGTCTCCTCCTATACCCCTTTCTTTCCATTCCTTTCCCTGTCTGTCCCTTTACCCCTTCCCTGCCTCTTCCTATACCCCTTCCCTGTCTCCTCCTATACCCCTTCCCTTCAATGTCTCCTATACCCCTTCCCTGTCTCCTTCTATATCCCTTCACATTCCTGTCTCCTTCAATACCCCTTCCCTTCACTGTCTCCTCCTCCTAAACCCCTCCTAAACCCCTTCTTTCTCTGTCTCGTTTTATACCCCTCTCCTTCCCTTCTTCCCTCCCCTTCTTCCCTTCTCCCTTCTTTTCCCTTCTCTTTCCATTCCCTTTCCCCTCTCCTTCTCCTCCATTTCTTTCCCCTTTTCCCTTCCCACTTCCCCCTTTCCTTTGCCCTTTTACCCTTTTCCTTTTCTGCTTCTCCTTCCTCTTCCCTTCCTCCTCTTATACCCCTTCTTTTCTCTTTCATTCCCAGTCTCCTCCTATACCCCTTTCCTGTCTCCTTCTAAACCCCTTCCCTGTCTCCTCCTATACCCCTTTCCTGTCTCCTACTAAACCCTTTCCCTGTCTACTCCTATACCCCTTCCCTTCTCTGTCTCCTCCTATACCCCTTCCCTGTCTCCTCCTATACCCCAGCCCCTCCCTTCCATGTCTCCTCCTATACCCCTTCCCTTCCCTGTCTCATACGCCTTTCCTCCCCTTACCTGTCTCCTCCTATACCCCTTCCCTTTTCCCTCCCCCCTTCCCTTCTCCCTTCCTTTTCCTTTCCTTCCCTTCATCCATCCCCACCCCTCCCCTCCACTCCCCTTCCTTTTCCCCTCCCCTTTCCATTCTCCTTCTCCCTTTGCTTTGCCCTTTCCCCTTTCCTTTCCCATTTTCACTTTCCCCTTCTCTTCATTTTCCTTCTTTGCCCTTACCTGTCTCTGCCTATGCCGTTCCAACCCCCACTTTCCCTCTCTTTCCTTCTTCCTTTCTCTTCCCTTCCCTGTCTCCTCATATTGCCATTCCCTTCCCTTCCCTGTCTACTCCTATACCCCTCTCTTTTCCCCATACTCCTTATCTTTTTCCTCCTATACCCCTTCCCTGCCTCCTCCAATACACCTCCTTTCTTACCTGTCTCCTCCTTTATCCCTTTCCTTCCCAGTCTCCTCCTATACCCCTTCCCTTCCATTCCTTTCCCTGTCCGCTCCTATACCCCTTCCCTGTCTCCTATGCACCTTCCCTTCACTGTCTCCTATTCCCCGTCCCTGTCTCCTTCTATACCCCTTCACTTCCCTGTCTCCTTCTATACCCCTTCCCTTCCCTGTCTCCTCCTCCTATACCCCTTCTTTTCCCTCTCTCCTGCTATATCCCTTCCCTCCCCTTCTGTCTCCAACTGAACCCCTTCCCTGTCTCCTACTTTACCCCTCCCCTTCCCTTCTCCCCTTCTCTTCCCTTCCTCTTCCATTCCCTTTCCCTCGCCCCTACCCTCTCCTTCTGAATTTCCTTTCCCGTTCCCTCTTTCCTTTGCCCTTTTGCCCTTTTCCTTTTCCGCTTCTCCTTCTTCTTCCCTTCCCTGCCTCCTCTTAGACCCCTTCTCTTCTCTTTCCTTCCCTGTCTCCTCCTATACCCATGCCCTTTCCTTCCCTGTGTCCTATACCCCTTCCCTTTCATTCCCAGTCTCCTCCTATACCCCTTTACTGTCTCCTACTAAACCCCTTCCCTGTCTCCTCCTATACCCATTTCTTGTCTCCTCCTCTATCCCTTCCCATCCTTGTCTCCTCCCATACCACTTCCCTGTCTCCACCTATACCATTCCATTTCTCCTCCTATACCCCTTCCCTTTCTCCTCCTATACCCCTTCCCTGTTTCCTTCTATATCCTCCCCTTCCATTCCCTTTCTTCCATTCCCTGTCTATACCCCTTCCCTTCCCTTTCTCCTCCTATACCCCTTCCCTGTCTCCTCCTATACCCCTTCCCTTCCATGCTTCATCCTATACCCCTTCCCTTCCCTGTCTCCTACGCCTGTCCTCCACTTACCTGTCTCCTCCTATACTCCTTCCCTTCCCTTTTCCCTTCCCCTTCCTTTCTCTTCTCCCTTCCTTTGCCTTTCCTTCCATTTATTCCTCCTCCCCTCCACTCCCCTCCCCTCCCCTCCCATTCCCTTCCCCCTTTCCTTCCCCTCCCCTCTCACTTTCCTTTCTCCTTCTCCCTTTGCTTTGCCCTTTCCCCTTTCCTTTGCCCATTTCCCCTTTTCATTTTCCCCTTCCCTTCATTTCCCTTCTCTGCCCTTCCCTCTCTCTGTTTATACCCTTCCAACCCCCATGTTCCCACTTTTTCCTTCTTCCTTTCTCTTCCCTGTCTCCTCATATTACCCCTCCCTGTCTCCTCCTATATTCCTCTTTTTCCCCATACTCCTTATCTTTTTCCTCCTATACTCCATCCCTTCCCTGTCTCCTATACCCCTTCCCTGCCTCCTACTATACCCCTTCCCTTTCTTACTTGTCCCCTATACCCCTTCTCTGCCTCCTACAATACACCTCCCCTCTCTTACCTGTGTCCTCCTTTATCCCTACCCTTCCCAGTCTCCTCCTATACCCCTTTCTTTCCATTCTTTTCCCTGTCTGCCCCTTTACCCCTTCCCTGCCGCTTCCTATACCCCTTCCCTATCTCCTCTCCCCCTTCCCTGTCTCCTTCTATACCCCTTCACTTCCCCGTCTCCTTCTATACCCCATCCCTTCACTGTCTTCTCCTCCTATACCCCTTCTTTCCCTGTCTCGTTTTATACCCCTCTCCTTCCCTTCTTCCCTCTCCATCTTTCCTTATCCCTTCTTTTCCCTTCTCCTTCCGTTCCCTTTCCCCTCTCCTTCTCCTTTTCCATTTCCTTTCCCCTTTCCCCTTCCCCCTTTCCCCTTTCCCCTTTCCTTTGCCCTTTTGCCCTTTTCCTTTTCTGCTTCTCCTTCCTCTTCCCTTCACTGCCTCCTCTTATACCCCTTCTCTTCTCTTCCCTTCCCTGTCTCCTCCTATAACCCTGCCCTTTGCTTCCCTGTGTCCTATACCACGTCCCTTTCATTCCCAGTCTCCTCCTATACCCCTTTCCTGTCTCCTACTAAACCCCTTCCCTGTCTCCTCCTATACCCCTTTCCTGTCTCCTACTAAACCCTTTCCCTGTCTCCTCCTATACCCCTTCCCTTCCCTGTCTCCTCCTATACCCCTTCCCTGTCTCCTCCTATACCCCGGCCCTTCCCTTCCATGTCTCCTCCTATACCCCTTCCCTTCCCTGTCTCATACGCCTTTCCTCCCCTTACCTGTCTCCTCCTAAACCCCTTCCCTTTTCCCTTCCCCCTGCCTATCTCCCTTCCTTTACCTTCCCTCCCCCCATCCCCACCCTTCCCCTCCACTCCCCTTCCTTTTTCCCTCCCCTTTCCATTCTCCTTCTCCCTTTGCTTTGCCCTTTCCCCTTTCCTTTCCCCTTTTCATTTTCCCCTTCTCTTCATTTCCCTTCCTTGCCCTTACCTGTCTCTGCCTATACCCTTCTAACCCCCACGTTTCCTCTTTCCTTCTTCCTTTCTCTTCCCTTACCTGTCTCTTCATATTGCCATTCCCTTCCCTGTCTACTCCTATACCCCTCTCTTTTCCCCCATACTCCTTATCTTTTTCCTCCTTTACCCCATTCCTACCCTGTCTCCTATACCCCTTCCCTGCCTCCTCCAATACACCTCCCTTCTCCCCAGTCTCGTCCTTTATCCCTTTCCTTCCCAGTCTCCTCCTATACCCCTTTCCTTCCATTCCTTTCTGTGTCTGCTTCTATACCCCTTCCCATCCCTGCTTTTTCCTTTACCCCTTCCCTGTCTCCTATACACCTTCCCTTCACTGTCTCCTATACCCCTTCCCTGTCTCCTTCTATACCCCTTCACTTCCCCGTCTCCTTCTATACCCCATCCCTTCACTGTCTCCTCCTCCTATACCCCTTCTTTCCCTGTCTCGTTTTATACCCCTCTCCTTCCCTTCTTCCCTCTCCATCTTTCCTTATCCCTTCTTTTCCCTTCTCCTTCCGTTCCCTTTCCCCTCTCCTTCTCCTTTTCCATTTCCTTTCCCCTTTCCCCTTCCCCCTTTCCCCTTTCCCCTTTCCTTTGCCCTTTTGCCCTTTTCCTTTTCTGCTTCTCCTTCCTCTTCCCTTCACTGCCTCCTCTTATACCCCTTCTCTTCTCTTCCCTTCCCTGTCTCCTCCTATAACCCTGCCCTTTCCTTCCCTGTGTCCTATACCACGTCCCTTTCATTCCCAGTCTCCTCCTATACCCCTTTCCTGTCTCCTACTAAACCCCTTCCCTGTCTCCTCCTATACCCCTTTCCTGTCTCCTACTAAACCCTTTCCCTGTCTCCTCCTATACCCCTTCCCTTCCCTGTCTCCTCCTATACCCCTTCCCTGTCTCCTCCTATACCCCGGCCCTTCCCTTCCATGTCTCCTCCTATACCCCTTCCCTTCCCTGTCTCATACGCCTTTCCTCCCCTTACCTGTCTCCTCCTAAACCCCTTCCCTTTTCCCTTCCCCCTGCCTATCTCCCTTCCTTTACCTTCCCTCCCCCCATCCCCACCCTTCCCCTCCACTCCCCTTCCTTTTTCCCTCCCCTTTCCATTCTCCTTCTCCCTTTGCTTTGCCCTTTCCCCTTTCCTTTCCCCTTTTCATTTTCCCCTTCTCTTCATTTCCCTTCCTTGCCCTTACCTGTCTCTGCCTATACCCTTCTAACCCCCACGTTTCCTCTTTCCTTCTTCCTTTCTCTTCCCTTACCTGTCTCTTCATATTGCCATTCCCTTCCCTGTCTACTCCTATACCCCTCTCTTTTCCCCCATACTCCTTATCTTTTTCCTCCTTTACCCCATTCCTACCCTGTCTCCTATACCCCTTCCCTGCCTCCTCCAATACACCTCCCTTCTCCCCAGTCTCGTCCTTTATCCCTTTCCTTCCCAGTCTCCTCCTATACCCCTTTCCTTTCCTTCCATTCCTTTCTGTGTCTGCTTCTATACCCCTTCCCATCCCTGCTTTTTCCTTTACCCCTTCCCTGTCTCCTATACACCTTCCCTTCACTGTCTCCTATACCCCTTCCCTGTCTCCTCCTATACCCCTTCACTTCCCTGTCTCCTTCTATACCCCTTCCCTTCACTGTCTCCTCCTCCTCCTGTACCCCTTCCTTTCCCTGTCTCCTTCATACCCCTTCCCTCTCTCCTATATCCCTTCCCTCCCCTTCTGTCTCCAACTAAACCCCTTCCCTGTCTCCTACTTTACCCCTCCCTTTCCCTTCTTCACTTCTCCCTTCTCTTCTCTTCCCTTCCCTTCCATTCCCTTTCCCTCTCCCCTCCCCTCTCCTTCCGAATTTCCTTTCCCGTTCCCCTTTCCTTTGCCCTTTCCTTTGCCCTTTTGCCCTTTTCCTTTTCCACTTCTCTTTCCTCTTCCCTTCCCTGCCTCCTCTTATACCCCTTCTCTTCCTTTCCCTGTCTCCTCCTATACCCATGCCCTTCCCTTCCCTGTCTCGTATACCACTCCCCCTTCATTCCCTGTCTCCTCCTATTACCCCGTCTCTTCCCTGTTTCCTCCTATACCCTTCCCACTTCCTTTGCCTTTCCTTTATCCCATCCTCCCCTCCCCTCCCCTCCCCTTCCCCCATCCCTTCCCCTGTTCCTCTTTCCTCTTTCCTTTGCCCTTTTCCTCTTTTCATTTTTCCCTTCCCTTCCCTTCATTTGCCTTCCCTGCCCTTCCTTATCTCTGCCTATTCCCTTCCAAACCCCAACTTTCCTCCTCTTTCCTTCTTCCATTCTCCTCTTCCCTCTCTCCTCATATTACCCTTCCCTTCCCTGTCTCCTCCTATACACTTCTCTTTTTCCCCAAACCCCTTATCTTTTTCCTACTATACCCCATCCCTTCCCTGTATCCTATACCCCTTCCCTCCCTCCTCCTATACCCTTCCCTCTCTTACCTGTCTCTTATACTCCTTCCTTGCCTCTCCTATATACTTCCCTTCTCTTACCTGTCTCCTCCTGTATCCCTTCCCTTCCCAGTCTCCTCCTATACCCCTTCCCTGTTTTCTCCTATACCCCTTCCCTTCCATTCCTTTCCTTGTCTGCTCCTATACCCCTTCCCTTCCGTGCCTCTTCCTGTACCTCTTCCCTGTCTCCTCCTATACCCCATCCCTGTCTCCTCCTATACCCCTTACCTGTCTCCTCCTATACCCCTTCCCTTCCCTGTGTCCTATACCTCTTCCCTGTCTCCTTTATTACCCCTTCACTTCCCTGTCTCCTTCTATACCCCTTCCATTCACTGTCTCCTCCTCCTATACCCCTTCCCTGCCTCCTTTTATACACCTTCCCTCTTTCCTATATCCCTCCCTCCCCATCTGTCTCCTTGTATACTCCTTCCCTTCTCCCTTCACTTCCCTTCCCCTCACATTCCCTTTCACTTCTGCTCTCCTTCCCCATTTCCTTTCCCCTTCCCTCTTTCCTTTGCCCTTTTGCCCATTTCCCTTCCTGCTTCTCCTTCCTCTTCCCTTCCCCGCCTCCTCCTATACCACTTCTCTTCACTTTCCTGTCTCCTCCTATACCCCTGCTCTTGCCTTCCCTGTGTCTTTATACCCCTACATTTTATTCCCTGTATCCTCTTATACCGCTTTACTGTCTACTCCTTAACCCCTTTTGTCTCTTCCTATACCCCTTCTCTTCCCTGTCTCCTCCTATACCCCTTCTCTGTCTCCTCCTATTCCCGTTCCCTTTCTTCTATACCCCTTCCCTTCCATGTCTCCTCCTATTCCCCTGCCTTCCCTGTCTCCTCCTCTATCCCTTCCCTACCACCTCCCATCCCACTCCCCTGTCTCCACCTATACCCTTCCCTTTCTCCTCCTATACCCCTCCCCTTCCCTTTCTCATCCTATAGCCCTTCCCTTCCCTGTTTCCTCCTATACCTTTCCCTTCCATTCCCTTCCTTCCCTTCCCTGTCTAATCCCGTTCCCTGTCTCCTTCTATACCCCTTTCCTTCCCTTCCATGTCTCCTCCTATACCCCTTCCCTTCCCTGTCTCATACGCCTTTCCTCCCCTTACCTGTCTCCTCCTATACCTCTTCCCCCTTCCTTTTTCCTTCCCTTCTCTTCTCCCTTCCTTTACCTTTCCTTCCCTTCATCCCTCCCTCACCCCACCCCTCCACTCCCCTTCCCTTTCCCCTTCCTTTTCCCCTCCCCCTTTCCTTTCTCATTCTCTCTTTGCTTTGCCCTTTTCCCCTTTTCATTTCCCCTTTCTCTTCATTTCTCTTAATTTCCCTTCCTTGCCCTTCCAAACCCACTTTCCCTCTCTTTCCTTCTTCCTTTCTCTTCCCTTCCCTGTCTCCTCATATTACCCTTCCCTTCCCTGTCTCCTTCTATATCCTTTTTTTTCCCCATACCCATTCCCTCTCTTACCTGTCTCCTATGCCCTTTACCTGCCTCCTCCAATACACCTCCCCTCTCTTACCTGTCTAATCCTTTATCCCTTCCCAGTCTCCTCCTATACCCCTTCCCTGTTTTCTCCTATACCCCTTCCCTTACATTCCTTACCCTGTCTGCTCCTATACCCATCCCCTGCCTCTTCCTATACCCCTTCTCTGTCTCCTCCTATACCCCCTCCCTTCCCTGTCTCATATACCCTTCCCTGTCTACTTCTATACCCCTTCACTTCCCTGTCTCCTTCTATACCCTTCCCTTCACTGTTTCCTCCTCCTATACCCCTTCACTGTCTCCAACTATACCTCTTCCCTGTCTCCTACTTTACCCATCCTCTTCAATTCTTCCCTCCCCTCCCCTCCCCTTCTTCCCTTCCCCCTTCCCTTCCATTCTCCGTCTGTTCCCTTTCCTCACCCTTTTCTTTCCCTTCCCCTTTTCTTTCCCCTCTTCTTTGCCCTTTCTCCTTTCCTTTCCACTTTTCCCTTTCCCCTTCCTCTTCCATTCCCTTCAATGTCTCATCCTATACATTTTCCCTGTCTCCTCCTGTACCCTTTCCCTTCCCTGCCTCTTCCTATACCCCTTCTCTTTCGTCTCCCCATACCGCTGCCCTTTCCTTCCCTGTCTCCTATATCCCTTCCCTTTCCCGTCTGCTCCTATACCCCTTCCCTGCCTCCTCCTATACCCGTCCCCTGTCTGCTCCTATACCCCTCTCTTCCCTTCCCTTCCCTTTCCCCATACCCTTTCCCTTTTTCCTTCTTAATCCCGTCCTTCCTGTCTCCTTTACCCCTACCCTGCCTCCTCCTATGACCCTCCCCTCCCCTTCCCTCTTCTTTATCTCTTCCCTTCCCAGTCTCCTCCTATACTCCTTACCCTATACCGCTTCCCTGTCTTCTCCTATACCCATTCCCTTCAATTCCTGTCCCTGTCTCCTACTATACCCCTTCCCTTCCCTGTTTCCTTCTATACCCCTACCCTTCCCGGTCTCCTTTTATACCCCTTATCTTCCCTGTCTCCTCCTATATCCCTTCCCACCCTGACTGTCTCCTCCTATACCCCTTCCCTGTCTCCTACTTTACCCCTCCCCTTAATTTCTTCCCTCCCCTTCCCTTCTCCCTTCCCTTCCCTCTTACCTTCCATTCCACTTCCGTTCCCTTTCTCCTCCCCTTTCCTTCCCCCTTTTTTCCCCTTCCCCCTTTCCTATCCCGTCCTCCTTTCCATTTCCTTTCCCTTTCCCCCTTTCCCCTTTCCTTTGCCCTTTTGCCCTTCCCTTTCTTCTCCTTTCCCTGCCATTCCTATCCCTTCCCTGTCACCGCCTTTACCCTTCCAACCCCATCTTTCCATCCCTTTTCTTCTTCCCTTCCCTTCCGTTCCTTTCCTTTTTCTTTCCTTTCCTTTCCGTCCCTTCCCTTCCTTTCCCTGTCCTCTGTCCTATCCCATTCCAATCCCTCCCATCCTCTTCCCCTTCATGTCTTTTCCCATGCCTTCTTTCGTTTCCTTCCCTTTTCTCTCCTTTCCTTACCTTTCCCTTCCATATGCTTCCGCCTTTCTTTCTTCCCCTCCCCTTTCACTTCCCCTTCCCTTTTTCTCCTTTCCCCTCCCCCTTCCCTTCCCTTCTCTCCCCTTCTCTTTTCTTTCCTTCCCCTCTCTTTCCATTTCATTGCCATTCTTTCTCTGTCTCCTCCTATACCCTTCCGTTCCTTCTTCTTACCTATCTCTATCTTCTGTCCTTTACCCTTCTAACTCCACTCCACCCATCCCCTTCTACTGTACTCTGCCCTTCCCAGTCTGTCTTCTCTCTCTCTCTCTCTCTCTCTCTCTCTCTCTCTCTCTCTCTCTCTCTATATATATATATATATATATATATATATATATATATATATATATATATATATATATATGTGTTTGTTATCTATAAATATAATTTTTTGATCAATCTAAATCCCTAAGATTACTCTTACTACCCCAATACCCCTACCCCCTTACATTCCTAAAATACCCTTACCGCCCCCATACCCATCGTAACTTACCTTTAGCACTGCAAAACCCATACCCACCCTGAACCCCTAAATTACCCTTGACACCCCAAAACCCATACCCCCTGAACTTTAAAATTACCCCTGGCACCCCAAAACCCATAGCTACCCTAAACCCTAAAATCACCCTTAGCACCCCAAAACCCATACCCACGCTGAACCCTTAAATTACCATTGGCACCCCAAAACCTAGACACCCTGAACAGTAAAATTGCAATTGGCACCCCAAAGCCCATACACCCCATAACCCTAAAAATAAACTTGGCACCCCAAAACCCATACCTACCCTCAACCCTAAAATTAACCTTGGCACCCCACAACCCATACCAACCCTGAACCCTAAAATTACCCTTAGCACCCCAAAACCCATACCCACCCTGAACCCTAAATTTACCCTTTGTACTCCAAAACCCATACCCCAAAAATAACCATGGCACCTCAAACCTACAATGTACCCTAAAATTACCCTTAGTACCCCAAAACCTATACCCATCCTGAAACCTAAAATTACCGTTCGCACCCTAAAACCCATACCCACCCTGAACCTTAAAATTACCTTTTGCACCCCAAAACCAATACCTAAAATTACCCTTGGCACCACAAAACCCATACCTCCCATAACGCCAAAATAATCTTGGCACCCTAAAACCCATACCTACAATGAACCCAAAAATTACCCTTAGCACCCCAAAACCAATACACACTGTGAACTCTAAAACTACCCTTCGCTCCCCAAAACCCATACCAACCCTGAATTTTAAATTGAACCTTGGCATCCCAAAACCCATATCCACCCTGAGCTCTAAAATTACCCTTGGCACACTAAAACCCACACCCACCCTGAACCCTAAAATTATCATTGGCACCCTAAAACCCATACGCAACCTGAATCTTAGAATTACCCTTGGCAACCCAAAACCCACAGCCACCCTGAACCTAAAAATTTCCCTTGGCTCCCCAAAACCCATACCCACCCTGAACCCCAAAATTACCCTTGGCACCTCAAAACCCATACCCAGTCTCAACCCTAAAATGACAGCACCCCGGCCAAAACCATACCTACCCTGAACCCTAGAATTACCCTGAGCAGCCCAAAACCCATACCCACCCTGAAACCTAAAATTACCCTTGGCACCCCAAAACCCATAACCACCCTAAACCCTAAAATTACCTTTTGCATCCCAAAACCAATACCTAAAATTACCCGTGGCACACCAAAAACCCATATCCCCCATACCCCCAAAATAACCTTGACACCCTAAAACCCATACCTACAATGAACGCTAAAATTACCCTTAGCACCCCAAAACCCATACTCACACTGAACCCTAAAACTACTCTTGGCTCCCCAAAACCCATACCCACCCTGAACTTTAAAATGACCCTTTGTACCCCAAAACCCATACCCACCCTGAGCCCTAAAATTACCCTTGGCACCCCAAAACCCACATCCACCCTGAACCCTTAAATTATCCTCAACACGCCAAAACCCACACCCACCCTGAACCCTAAATTTACCCTTGTCACCTCAAAACTATACCCAACCTGAGCCATAAAATTACCATTGGCACCCTAAAACCCATACCCACCGAGAACCCTAAGGTTACCCTTGGCACCCCAAAACCCATACCCACCCTGAACCCCAAAATTACCCCTGGCACCCCAAACCCCTTACCCACCCTGAATACCAAAATTACCCTTGGCACCCCAAAACCCATACCCAGGCTCAACCTTATATTGACCCTTAGCACCCCAAAACCCATACCCACCCTGAACCGTCAAATTAACCTTTGCAGCACAAAATCCATGCCCTCCCTGAACTCTTAAATTACCCTTGGCTAGCCAAACCCATCCCATACTGAACCCTAAAATTACCCTTGGTGCCCCAAAACCCATACCTACCCTGAGCCCTAAAATTACGCTTGGCAACCCCAAAACCCACACCCACCCTGAGCCCTTAAAGTATCCTCGACACCCCAAAACCTACACCCACCCTGAACCCTAAAATTACCCTAGGTTCCCCAAAACCGATATCCACCCTGAGACCTAAAATTATCATTGACACCCTAAAACCCATACCCACCCTGAACCCTAAGGTTACCCTTGGCCACCCAAAACCCACACCCACCCTGAACCCCAAAATTACCCTTGGCACCCCAAAACCCATACCCACCCTGAACCACAAAATTACCATTGGCACCCCAAAACCCATACCCACTGTGAGCCCTAAAATTACCTTTGGCACCGCAAAACCCACTTCTACCCTGAACCCCAAAATTACCCTTGGCACCCCAAAACCCATACGCACCCTTAACCCCAAAATTACCCTTGGCAACCTAAAACCTATACCCAAGCTCATCCCTAAAATGCCCCTTAGCATCCCAAAACCCATACCCACCCTGAACCCTCAAATTAACCTTGCCAGCCCAAAATGCATACCCACCCTGAACCCTAAAATTACAATTGGCACCCCAAAACCCATACCCACGCTGAGCCATAAAATCACCTTTGGCACCACAAAACCCACACCCACCCTGAAACCTTAAATTATCCTTGGCACCCCAAAACCCATACCCATCCTGAACCCTAAAATTACCCTAGGCACCTGAGAACCCATACCCACCCTAAACCTTAGAATTACCATTGGCACCCCAAACCCCACACCCAGCCTGAACCCCAAAATTTCCCTTGGTACACCAAGACCCATAGCCACCCGGAACCCTTAGAATTACCCTTGGCACCCCAAAACCCACACCCACCCTGAACCCCAAAATTACCCTTGGGACCCCCAAATCCATTCCGTCTCATCCCTAAAATGACCCTTTGCACCCCAAACCCCATACCTACCCTGAACTCTATAATTACCCTTAGTACCCCAAAACCCATACCCACTCTGAACCCTAAAATTACCCTTGTCACCCCAAAACCCATACCCTCATAACCCCCCAAAAAACCTTGGCCCCCCATACCTCCAATGTATCCTAAAATGACCCTTGGCACCCAAAAACCCATAACCACCCTGAACCCTAAAATTACCTTTGGCACCCAAAAACCCATAACCACCCTGAACCCTAAAATTACCCCTTGCACCCCAAAACCAATACCTATTACTCGTGGCACCCCAAAACCCATATCCCCCATACCCCAAAAATAACCTTGACACCCTAAAACCCATACCCACCCTGAACCCTAAAATTACCCTTGGCACCCCAAAACCCATACCCATCCTGAGCTCTAAAATTACAATTGGCACCCTAAAATCCACACCCACCCTGATCACCAAAATTACTCTTGGCACCCCAAAACCCACACCCACCCTAAACCCCAAAATTACCCTTGGCACCCCAAAACCCATACCCAAGTTCAACCCTAAAATGACCCTTAGCACCCCAAAACCCATACCCACCCTCAACCCTAAAATTAACCTTGGCACCCCAAAACACATACCCGCCCTGAAACTAAAATTACCCTTAGCAACCCAAAACCCATACTCACTCTGAACCCTAGAACTACACTTGGCTCACCAAAACCCATGCCCACCCTGAACTCTAAAATTACCCTTGGCTCGCCAAACCCCATCCCATACTGAACCCTAAAATTACCCTTGGCACCCCTAAACCCACACCCACCCTGAACCCTAAAATCAACCTTGTCACCCCAAATCCCAGTTTGGTGTTATTCTATGTATTGTGTTTAATATTTATGAAAAATACATTTAATAAAAAAATTTGAACACAAAAAAGGAATGTCTTTCTTGTTCAACTTTTCTTGTTAAAGGGTGAGACATTGTGTGTTTTTCATGCTCAGTTCAGTTTGCTCTCCAAGCGGAAATGGGAATGGAAGAGATGGAAAAGTAGAATTAGGGATGGGAGGGAAGGGAAGGGGGATATAAGAGAAAGACGAGAGGAGAGGAAGGGATTGAAGGAAAGTGCATATGAGAAGAGAAGAGTGGAGAGATAGGTAAGGAATGTAGGGGAAGCGAAAGGAGAGGGGGAAGGAGAGCTAGATAAGTAAGGAAGAGAAAGAAGTGGAGGGAGGGTTAGACAGTAAAGTAGAAATAGGGAAGGGAGAAACAATGGAAGGAATAGGTAGACAAGTTGGGGAGAGATATTAAGGGTGGGAGTGAGGAGAGAAAAGAGAGGGAAAGAAAATGGGAAGAGGCAAAGAAAGGGATTAGAAGAGATAAAGGGGGAGCAGGAGAGAAGGCATGTGGAGGAATGAAAAGGGAGATGAGAAAAGGTTAGGAAGGGAAACAGAGGAACTAGAAGAGAACGGAAGAGGGGAGTTAAAGTCGAGGAGAGGCAAGGCAGGGATGCGGAGAAATGGGAAAGGATGAAAGGAATGGAAGGAGAGGGGAGTAGGGGTGGAGACAGGAAAGGATATGATAAAAGGGAAGTAAATGTAAGAAGGGGAGAGGAGAGGAAGAATTAAGTGAAAAGGAGAGAAGGTGAAGGGAGGGTGGAATGTCAAGAAAAGTGTATGTAAAGGGGAAGAGACACAGGAGATGAGAAGAGTGGAGGGATAGGGAAAGGAATGGAAGGGAAGGGTAAAGGAAAAGGGAGAGGAGAGGACAAGGAGTAGCAGAGAGGGAAAGGTTTGGGAGAAAGAGGAGTATACAGATGGAGAAGAGAAGAGAAAAGAAGAGAAAAGAGAAGAGAAGGAAAGGGAAGGGTAGATGGGGAAAGAAATGGGCAAAGGAAAGAAGAGAAAGGGATAGGAAAGCAAGGGAAGGGGAGAGAATAGATGGGGAAGGAAGTGAAGTAAGGGGGTGGGAGAGGGAGAATGAGAAGGAGTAGGGACGGAAAGAGTATGTAGAGGGGAAGGGAAAGGAGGTATGAAAAGATGGGGAAGGGGAGGGAAGGAAGGAAGGGTAGAGAAAAGAAAAGAGCTAGGTAAGAGGGAGTGAAAGGGGAGGGGAGGGTACTTGAGGGAAGGTTCGAGTAGAGGGGAGATAGTCGAGGGATGGGAACAGTAGGGGAGAGAAGAGACAGAATAGGAAGGAAGTCAGGGAAGGGAAATGAAGGGAAGGGGAGAGGAGAGGAGTGATAGGGAAGCAAAGGAGGGAGGCAAGGGAAGGGAGGAAAGATATGGAAGGGATAGGGAAGAAAAATTAGGGAAGGTGAGGAGAGCCGAGAGGAGAGAAGAGCAGGAGAGAAGGGATGCAGCAGAAAGTAAACGGGAGAAGACAGGAGACATAGGTAAGGGGAGAAGAGATATAGGGACGTGAAACAGGAAAGATAGAGATGAGAAGAGAAGAGGATAGTAGACGGGAAGGTGAGGAGAGCAGATGGGAGAGGAGAGGCAATGAGGGAAGTAGATAAAAGGGAAGAGGAAAGGAAAGGAGAGTATACATACGCAATGGAAGAGATGGAAAGGGATAGACGGGAGAGGAGCCATACCGAAGGGACAGGAAAGGGAAGGAGAGATAGGCAATGGGAGGGGGAAGAGGGATGGAAAGGAATGTGAAACATAGGGGCGGCAAGGAAGTGGAAGATGCAGAGAGGGGATAGGGATTAAGAAATGGGGAGGGAGGTGAAGGGAAGGGGAGAGTTGAGACAGCGAAGGTAGGGGGGTGGGAAAGAGAGTAGAAGAAGGGTAGAGAATGGGAAATTATACAAAAATTAGGGTAGTAAGGAAGGAAAGGGGAATGGTGGGGAGGGGAGAGAAGGGAATGTGCAAGGAAAGCAGAGACAGAAGGAAGGAAAATGCCATGGGAAGGAAGGGAAAGGAAATGTTAAGGGAGAGACATTGAAGGGAGGGATGGGGTGGGGATGAAAGGGAAGGGCTAGAAGGGATAGAGAAGCAAAGAATGCATGGGAAAGGGAGAGGAGAGGAGAGCAAGGTAAAGGCATAAAGGGGAGGGGAGAGGAGAGGAGAGATAGGGAAGGAAGGAACAGAAGGGAAGGAGGGGGAAGTGAGGGGAGAGATAAGCTAGAGATGGGTAGGGGAAGGGTGAAGGAAATGAATGGAGGGGAGAGGCAAGAGAAGATAAGCCGAGATAGGGAATGGGGGAAAAGGGAAGGGTAAGGAAAGGATATGGAACAGGGGAAGGGATGGAAATTGAAGGTGAGGAGAGGAGAAGAGAGATAGACAAGAGGCGTAAAGTGGAGACGATCAATATGCAAGGAAGAAAGTGAGGGGAAGGAAAGAAGGGGAGGGAATGGTAGAGGAAGGAGAGATAGGGAAGTAAGGGCGAGATAGGAAAGGGAATGAAATGGAAGGGGAGATGGAAATGAATGGAAGTAAGAGGGAAGGCAATGAAAGGGAGGGACAAGAGGAAGGTGAGGGGGAGTGGAGGAGAGAAGGAGAAGGAAGGGAAGGGAAGGAAGAGAATTGAAGAGAAAAGGAAAGGGAAGTGAAGCAAATGGAAGAGAAGCGAAGGAGAGGAAGAGGATGGAAGGGAAAGGATAAAAGAGAAAGGGTAGGAAGGAAGGCGAGTGGAGGGGAGAGGAAGGAAGGGGAAGAAAGGTAGGGGAGAGGCGATGTAGAGAAGAAAGGGGAAGGACATTTGAATGTAAATGAGGAGAAGGAAAAAAGAAATGAAGGGGATAGAAGAAATTGGAAAGGAAGGAAAGGGGAGATGAGAGGAAAGTTAGGGAAGGGAAGTGAAGAGGAGATAGTCAGGGGAAGTGATGAGAATAAGCAAAGGCATATGGAGGAGAAGGAATGGATGGAAGGAGTTGGGAGGGAAGGTGAAAGGCTATTAGAGATATGGGGTAGAGAGGAAGGGAAGGGCATTGGATGGGAGGCGGGGACAGGAGAGGGAAGGGGAGAAGAATGAAGGGTAGAGGAGAACAGACATTAAGAAGGAAGGGAAAGGAATAGGAAGTGAAGGGAGGTAAAGGGAAAGGAAGGGAAGGAAAGGAAGGGAGAGGGAGGGGCCCCTTCCTTTTCGGAGCCTGCTCAGCCCCTGCAGCTCCGGCCTCTCACTTCCCCGAGCTCCAGCCGCCAGCAGCCGTCCTCTCCGTACGACGTCCCTGAGTGCAATGCTGCAGCTGCCTGGTTACCAGCCTCTCATACCAAGGACACGTCACAATGGAGGCTTTTCATCGTGTCATCATACATCACTGCTGTGTGGGTGATGCCATGTGTTTCAGTTTAACAGGGGGTGGGGGTCAGGCAAGGCACGGGTATTATGCAATTTATTGAGAAAATAAAACTTTTTAGTTACAAAATGTTCCTGTGATGAACCTGAAAGAAGATCCCATCCTACCCGATATACTTTCCCAACAGTGTTCTCTCCGCTGCGGTGACGATCTCCCCCTGCATTTACCCTGCGCCTCGTGACATCACATTGGAGGGCCTGTTACATCATAAGCCTTCCATTCACAGGATTCTGCTTCTGGTACAGCTGGGAAGGCACGGGCCTTTCAAGCGTATGTCAAATGTGGTTGTTTTTGGTCTTCGTTTAAAATCAATTACATTTCAATTGTACGTCTTATTCTCACAACTTGTTTTCATGGTGCCCTTACACTGTACAAGTTAAATGATTTTTCACTGGGACACATCCGCATCTCTGTCTGTCCAGTTTCTCCCCTCGAGTATTGTCCAGTAAACCGCGTCATCCCTTTTAAGAAATGTTTGTATATTGATAAATACAAACGTAACTGTTCTCATACGGTGAATATTATAGTGAACAGAAGGGGCAGTCTTTGGGTCTCGCCTCAGGAGACCTGTAGACTGTAGTTCGAGCCCTGTACAGTCCTGGCCGCTCAGTCCAACCGTCCTTAGTGAGTCTGTAGATGTGGCTTCTGTCGGTCTAATTGTTAACAATTGAAAACTGTTCTGGTCTCCTGCACGAAGCACAGTGCACGTCTTTGCGGAAGGGCGAATGTGTAGTCTCCGATTGAAATGTACAGGCCCAGCTCTTTATAACCTGTGCCGGAAAGGGTAATGTCTCATATATACGTATGGCTGAATAAACGTGAACATTTTGCCACTTCGAACACCAGGAGATAAGACCAGGGAATGAGTGACGTGTCTGGAGTGCGCGTGAAAGAGAAATGATTAGGGTGACCAACTGGCATGGGTGAATATTCAGGATGGTCGGTGTGAAAATTCAGGACAACGGGTCAAATATCAGTATAAAAATTCAGGACAGAAGGTCAAAATTCATGACAAAAATTTGGGACAAAATGTACGTTTTACAGACAAACAGGAGGTCGCGCAATAGTATATGAGTAAGTAAATTGACAACCAAAATAAGTACAAGTCAAAAAAAGTTCATATTAGATTGAGACGATCGTGTACTTCACGGTTTATCAGTGTGCGCACAGTTTTGAGCAACTGTGCAGTTCTTTTTGTGGGAATTCATTTGATCATAATCTATTTTATGTAATTGGTTTCTCTCTATTCTTTAAATTCATATTTCATTTTCTTTTCATATTTCCCTATTCCATATTCCCATTATTTTTTTTGTTCCCTTTTTCATTTGATCATCCTCTTGTCGTCCCTTCATTGTTAAATCTGTCTTATATCTCATACTCAGTTTCTTCCTTCGTTTTCTCACTCCATTTGTGTCATACGTCATTTTAATTTACCATTTTAATAATTTATCTTTCTCTCCCCACTTTTGCCAACTTCGGCATCCTTTGGGCCCCTCCCCACGGCTGAATCACGGTGATTATTCTTGTTTTTGTTTATTAGGTTCTTATCCTGTCTTGTGCTGACCTGGGAGCCATAGATTAAAGTTAGGAAGGGTGATGAAACACTTTTATCTGACGCAGTACATTTATATCATTTCCATCACCACTAGTACCTGGGTAACGTTGGGGACATGTGTGTTGTTGCTTCCTTGCACTACTAGTAGCATGACACTGTACTGCGATGTATGACTGGGCCATGAAAAGTGCATTTTCTTGTTTTTATTATTGTTAGGTCTGATTATCCAAGGCTTTTGATTTTATAAAAATTATATTTATAATAGTCTCAATTATAGGGTCTTTCTCGCCATTGGTCTCTTGTTATGTCATTTATATAGTCTTCTGTCCACTACAGCATACAACATGAGGCAGTGGGTCAGCCCACTTCAGCCATTGGCTAACTTATCTGTGACTGACAGCATTCTGCTCTTTCACAGGGAGCACATGCACAGACAAAGTAGTTATCCTCAGTGCCAGGGACAACTTTGAGTGCTTTTTAAAACCAAAAATGATTTTTCCTTTTAGGCACTTTTTGAAATTCGTTTTGGCCTGGCAGCTCCCTCAGCAATAATGTTTTAGAGAAGTCATGAGAAAAAAAAAGAAGCATTGAAAAAGTTAAAAGACTGGCAGCCAACTCCAGATCTTTTGACTTGCTCAAAGCTTGTTTATTTTGTTGTTGTTTATTTTGTTCACATCACACATGTGGATCATTTTATTTAAAATGTAATGATATTCATACACACTTTTTAAGTGACAACCCCCGCTCCGGTTCTGGATGCCGGACATCAAAGACTTGTCCCAGGGGTTCAAGATGGTGGAATCCGAACAGCTGGATGACGCTTCCTTCAAAGCCCTTATGTGTAAAGTAAAGTAGGGCTCCCCCGATGATCCGATTAAACCAGATCTGATACATAAAGCTGAGGAGATTCCTATCCCCATCTTTGCAAGCCTAAATAATCTTTCTTTGTCCACTGCAGCGGTGCCTGCTGGGTGGAAACATGGTAAAGTCATCCAGCTTTTATAAAAGATCTATTCTCGACCCTCCCTGCCTGATAGTGATCGACTCATTTCTCTCCTTCCCTTTCTGTGGAAAGTGGAAGAGAAACATCTGAACAGTCTCCTGGTTGATTTCTTAGAAAAGCATCAGCTGCTGGACCCTTTGCAGAAAGGCTTCAGACTTGTCCATAGCACCGAATCTGCCCTTCTTAAAGGGACAGAGGCCCTTCGACAAAATATCGATGAAAGAGAGTCCGCAACTCTTATTCTGGTGGAGTTGAGCTCTGCCTTTTTTATAGGGTGTCCCATGAGGTGCTCCCTATGATCTTTTGTGTTAGTCGGTGTTATTTTTGGGAGGATATGCAATGGCGATACCGCTGATTCCCCTTTGTGATAGGTTACATGATGTCAATCATGTTCTCTCTTCCTGTGAATGGCTTTGAAATTTCGCACCTGCTTCACAGTGGGCCGGGTTCTGCCGGTGCTTAGCATCGCCATTTCTTTAAAGCAGGTGCAGAGATGGGTCCCTTCCGGGCTCTCCATTTTTACCTTCAGGGTGGGAGAAAAAGCTGAACTCTGTAATATAGTACCACCCTCATTGCTTCTGATGTAACTTCAAAGAGACTCATTTTTCAGTTTTATATAGCGCAAACGTGGAGCACACAACGAGCACCAGCTACATTACACAAACACATATTCATGTTTTGAATCACAGGGTGTTGAGCCGACCTGAGGCTCGAACCTGTTTTCGACTCGAAAGACGCTAGCTCTAGCCTTAGCCACAAGCTCACACACAAGAATAGAAGAATTTTCAATATGATATACAACGAAGTCATAGTTGTTCCTTATTTATCTTAAGCAGTTTACAACCATTGACAAAGCCAATAGTTCTGGCTTGTCGTAGGTGTAATGTTACTTGTGTTATATATCTGGATGAATGGACAGAAGCAACATAAACCAGTGGACAGCACACTATGCTAAGTACCGATTTTTAGCTTAAGTGTTCTAAGTCACGTCTGTAACTACATAGGCCACGCCACTATGGGAGACCCCCAGTTTTTTCATCCCTCTTAAAGCCCTTCCTGTCTCCCAGTAGCACTTCATGGGCCAGCAAAGGGAAATTGAGAGAGCTCCAAACGAAGGTGGCCATCTTGGAGCCGACCCAACCCAACCCAACCTCAATGGATTATTTTCATATATTTCTAGTTTATTTTTTGCTCTGAAAACACAACAGCATTGTGAAAAAAAATGAATTTATTTTACATTATTAATATGAATGCAGTCTGTGCAGATGTGAAATAAACAAAATTCTGAATATGTGTAAAATACCATAATTGCAACGAAGAATGGAAAGAGAGGGCAGGACAGCCCAAGACTCTTCTGCCCAATTACATATACAAAAAACCCCGAGGCTATCTAGTTTAATTGTCACACCTGCTCAACAGTTTGTTAGGGGGCGGATGGGCTTCCTGTGTTTACAGGAAGCGCTTTGATGGCATTAAATACCATCCTATTGAGGTGAGGGATCTTAGGATGCTAGAAATCTCTCTCAAAGGGCCATTTATCAGAATTTATTGTGGGTTCCTTGGAGAGATATTAAAAACGAAGCAATGGGATAGGTGGGATAATTATTGCTCAGCTATCCTGTAGGTCGACATGTTTCAGGCTCTCTGTGGCTCCTCAGAGGTCCAGGGCTTTCTTCAGGACCGTGATCCCCATTGATTTAGAGAACTCTCATTCATCCGTGCTTACACAAACACAATAAGGCCTAGTGAACATCACAGTGGATGTTTTGTTTCTGGTGTAAAGTTCCTGTAAAATATAAGCAGGACAAGAAATACGGACATGAATAACAGCCTATGCACGTAGAGGAGTTGTCTTAACTCTATTGCATATGAAAACCTCTGTCTTAAGAGTATAATAGCAATTAGTAGACTATAATATAAAATAACGTGACAGATGTTGCCCACTGCAAACTGTGGAGCCTAACTCTGTACTGCTTCTCGTGAACCCCCCTAAATGTGGGGTACACTCGGGCAGATTTTCTTAACCCAAGGACTGTTTGCTTATCACTGCCTTTTGGAGAAAAGGAATACAGGCAGGTGTCTCATTCTTTTCTATTATGAGTTAGTCTCATCTAGATTATGGGGCATATTAACAAGGAGCTGCAATAATTATCGCAAAGCGCTCTTAAATCTGTTTGATATATCGCCGGCTATCGCAGCATTTCATCGCCAAGATATTGCATTATTATCAACGCTTATCTCCAAGTCGATAACTAACGCAGCGATAGCGGCAAAATGCTGGGTGTTATCGCTGGAAATCCAGCGATAACACTGCAGCGATAGGGAATTCATTGCTGATACGCCATGGTGGTCGTAGTCTGACAATCCACCTCCCTTTATACATATAGCTAAGTCTGAAATTTAGCAGACGTTAGCTTACGGCGGTAACCGCGGTTAGCGCAGCTTTTTATATCGCTATGGGTGTCAGGGTCAGGCTTGTCAATACCGCGATGTGCGGTTAGCGACTTTTTCACTGTTGTTTTCTGAGGGAACGCCTTCTTTGCATCTCATTAGAGATGCGATGCGAGGCGTTAGTGAAATGGCGACTGACACAAGGAAACACGCGCTGATGCCTATTAGCGTGTCCTTGCTAATACTGAGGTAATTCAATCGCCGTTTTTCGTACGAAAACGTCCGTTAAAGCGGCGATGTTGGCCTTGATAATATGCCCCTTAGAGTGTTGTGGGTCACACAACTCTGTCATCGGTGTTCTTATCTACAAGGGATATTTGCAGTTTTGTGGACCATTTATCTGATCTCTGAAAGCAGTGGACACACTCAGTAAGTGGCACTTATAATAATTAGTCATTTATTATGTACAATCTGCACACACACTCTGAATGTAAATGATGAGAATCTTGTATCATGCATCCCTGCTAGTAATTGGTCTAAACCCTCACCAACTTTACACCTATATGATCTCCAACCTCCCACTTATGGAACAGTTTTCACGATTAGCTCCTTATCTCACTATGTTATGCCAACCCATGTATTATCCTTGAATACCTCAAAGAATGCCCGATCTCAGCTCTCCGGTATTCTCACGGAAGCAATCAATCTTCGTGTCTGCCCCTCTTTAATTCTTGGGTCTCTTTCTCCCAAGTGATTGTCTGTGGAGGGAGGCGGGTTGCGTGTGCAGCTCCTTGCACCCACATTACTATGTGAACAAAGCCTCAGTTACAGACATGCCCAAAAGGCAGGCAATTGTATAAAAACAAGCTTCCTTTCACATTAGCTCTACTGAACATAGCTTCCTAAACATCAGAATGGAAGCTTTTATTTTTGATGCATTTCTGCTTCTTTTGTTATCGCCACTAATGCCAATTTATTTATAAAACAATGGGCATACTCTAAAGGATAAGTACGGTCATGTCTACCATGCAATTAGGCCTCATTTGTATGTAACATGCATGTCCCCAAAAAAGCCCTGCAATTACATCAAGCTGAGGTCATAGAAATTAAAAATAAGAATCAATGTATTTATTCATGCATTTAGCTTGGAGTCACCTCAAAGCTGAGAGAGGCAGAAACAGGCAGAAGGATAACTCTTGAGGAGCAACAGAATGAACAGCCAAGATATAGGACTCAATTCATGTGATCACAGTATATACAATGGAAAAGCCATGTTCATGACGAGAATGGTCATGTGTCATGAGCTGTGTGACTGAGTGTCAGGTCCAGTTGTAGGTGTCTGCCAGACATGATATGCTCTTAGGTTTCGAGTGATGTAAAAAAAGACTGAGAGACAGTACTGCGCTTTTAGTCAAATGTAGGGGGGGGGGTGGGTTCAGGCCTCTGTTGGACTTGGGTGTGTCTTTGTTGGTTCCTAAGTGTCTAAAGTGCTTTTCTCAGAGAATTAATTGTGTGCATGAAGCAATTTACCCCCAAATGCTTTCGTAATCTGGCTCATTATTGGCAACCGGGCTTTGGATAGCTGACGTCAGGCTTATGACAAGTTAGAATAGATGTAAGGCCTAGTAGAGGTATCCATGGAGCTGCCCATGCAACAATTGTGGAAAAGCCGAGTATTTGACATGCAATCTTTCTTTTACAAGGAGCCATTTTAGCATTTTGATGGTAGACCTGTTATGATCTTAGCATTTTAGGTAGAAAATGAGCTGGACTGACTGGTTCCGAACTCCTGAGAGTTTGAAAATGTCCTTTTCTGGGAGCTCTGTGTTGATGGTCTTTCAGTAGCCTAATTGGGAAATAACCATAGCTAGAATCAGGCACTTTTATGAGAAATGGGCATCACAGGAAGAATTACACGGTTTTTTCATGCATCATTCATGAGTGAATGGATTTGGGATATGAAGAGGAAGCTGATGTCTCACAGCACTCCTACTCTGCATGTCAGTTTAGTCTGGGCAGATTAGTGGTGTGGGTGGACAATATCTAGCAAAATGTTCCTGAAATCTGTGCCTCCCGTCTTGAGCTGGCTTCTACATCCCGATCATTTGGGCGCAGACCTGCCCCTTATGCAGGTTTATAGTGACACTGTAGAAGAACGAGACACTGGCATGTAAACCCTCCAACTGTTAGTGAATTAATGTAGCCTAAAATTCAAATACAAATTTAAAGTCAGCTTATTTCTGATGGATACATCTGCCAGTGGATTCCTCACCTTGTGAATATCCCCTGCGCCAGCAACATTCGGAAACTTTTGTAGCAGTCCACGCCGATGTGGTCGAAGGCGACGTCACAGAGACACGGCTCCGCTCGCGACTCAGCTGACGTCACCGGCTCCATAAGAAGACCCCATCGGCGTGATGACGTCAGTTCCCTTTTTTCCGCGCCGACGACGCCAACGGATTTCGGGAATCGTTACTGGTAGCTGTTCTGGTTACTTTGTATGTTTTCTGGATTTCTCTGTCTATCTTCTAAAAATGTCGACAAGGAAGTCTGGGTTTAAGCCTTGCCGAGAATGTGGCAAGCACATGTCCATCACCGACCCGCACGACGATTGCATTTGGTGTTTGTCCTCGGACCATGATGTGGGAGGTTGTTCGAGTTGCAGGAAAATGAGCTCGAAGGCTCTTAAGGAGAGAGAAGCAAAGCTCTTTATCGCCCGGATGAAGAAGAAGGAGAAAAGAGGAAGAAGAAGATCCAGGTCGAGGTCGAGGTCGAGGTCGGCTTCCAAGTCGACTTCGGGACATGCTTCAAAGAGCAAGAAGCATAAGAAAAAGAGGAGGCATTCGTCGCATCATAAAGCTTCGACGTCAAAGTCGAAATCGCCAGCTCGATGTCGGAGAGAGTCAGTGTCTCCCTCTCCTGTCCCGACTTTGCCTCCGGTTCCATCTTCTCCGGTGCCTTCGCCGGCTCCGGCTGAATCCCCCGTGCCGGTGTCATCTCCAGCGCCGGTTCCATATCCAGATCCTGCAAGTCCTCCGGCTCCGTCTCCGACTCCGGCCCAGGATGAGGATCGTCAGGCTCCGGGTGAGTCTGTGACGCCGCTTGCTCCACCGTCGGCGCCGATAGGCCCGAGTCCGGTGCTACCTGACCAGTATCCTGTTTTCCCTACTCCAGGTCAGGACCCCTCGCATTATCTCAATGCAATGTATGGGGTGTTCTCACGGGCCATGTATACCTCTGGTGCACCTATGGGTCCGATGGGTCCGATGGCTTTCAATCTGGGAGTGCCGCAGGTTTACACTCAAGCACCGTTTATGCCGTTCTTCCCAGCGACGCCGTCTTGGCAGCTGCCAGCGCCGAGAACATCGACGCCGCTTCCCTCTTCGCCGGCGCCGACTCGACTTCGTTCGACGCCGGCTGCTCCAGCTGATCCGCGTTCGACGCCACTGCCGGCGCCGTCGGATTCGAACACGGCGCCGCCGACGCCGCAGGTGCGGATCCGTTCGAGAAGGGAGGCGCAGAGAGTGCTAGAGGAGAGACGCTTTCTGATGGAAGAGGCTGAAGAGGGGGAATTGGTCGAATCCGATGAGGTGTTCGACGAATTGAAGGAGGCAAGTGGTCTGGATTTGTCTCCGGAGTGGGAGATCACTCCACCATCAGACGAACCCTCTAAAGACGCAGCACCCTATCATGCAGTAATTAGAAAGGCTGCGGAGTTGTTGGACCTTCAATTGCCATCCACCGATTTCAAGTCCAATATTTTAACTGAGGTGTTGCATTCTCCAACTGCGGTCTCAGAGCCTCTGTTGCCTTTCAACGAAGCAATTTTGGAACCTGTGCTGGATGTATGGCGCAAGCCTTTCTCAGCTCCTGCAGTCTCCAAGGTAGTCGCAAGAAGGTATAGGGTGGCTCCAGGGGATCCTGAATTTTTATCTTCACACCCTTCACCTGAAAGCCTAGTAGTTCAGGTGGCTTGTTCTGGACGGTCGAAAGGGGCATTTCCTCAAGTCCCAGGGGACAGGGAGGCAAAAAAGGTGGACCAATCGGCCAAGAAGGTCTTTTCATCAGCCAGTATGGCATTAAAATCTTCAAATGCGACTTGTCTGTTGGGGCGCTATATCCATGCGCTTATGGACTCGGCTAAAAAGTTGGCGCCAAAACTGTCAGAGGAGGATAGAGGAGGCTTCAATGAAGTTCTATCGGATGCCCAGGCGGCTGCTCGCCAGGTTATTCAGAGTGGCCTGGATACAGCAGACTCAGTTGCCAGGGTCATGGGGTCTTCAGTTGCCACCAGAAGGGGTGCATGGCTTAAGTCCTCCGAATTCTCTTCTGATGTCCAGTCAACTTTATTGGACTTACCTTTTGATGGGTCTGGTCTGTTCTGGAAGAAGGCTGATGCTGCTCTCGAGCGCTTCAAAGAGAGTAAGGCTACGGCTAGGTCGTTGGGCCTTCAATCCCAGCCAAGAGGTACTTTCAAGAGGTACAGAGGATTTGGAAGGGCGAGTTTTCGTTCTTATAGACCAACCCAGCAGCAGCAGCAGCAGCAGCAACAGCAGCAAGGCTCCAAGGGATATAGAGGAAGACTTAGGGGTCGCTCACGTGGCCGGCAACTCTCCTCCTCCTCTTCCTCTTCCTCAGCCCCTCCCACCACCGCAAAGCATCCCTAGATTCGACATTCCGGATCATGCTGGTCCTGTGGGGGGCCGGCTTACCCATTTTCTACAAGATTGGGATTCTGTAACTACAGATCTCTGGGTTCTGGATTTTGTAGAAAATGGGTACGCCCTTCCTTTTCGGGAATTCCCCCCAAATTACCCTCCTTGCCAAGGGGCTTGCTCGGAGGACCACCATCTTCTCCTGCAGGAGGAAGTCCTGAAGTTGTTTCAGAAAGGTGCGATAGTGGTGGTCCCAGAGCAGGAGAGGGGTCAGGGATGCTACTCCCGGTATTTTCTGATTCCGAAAAAGGAGAGCAGATTGCGTCCGATATTAGACCTCAGAATCCTGAACTTTTACCTGAAACAGGAAAAGTTCAAGATGCTCACCCTTGCGCAGGTTCTTCAGGCGCTGAATCAGGAGGACTGGATGGTGTCGCTCGACTTGCAGGATGCGTATTTTCACATCCCCATTCTGAAGTCGCACAGGAAGTATCTCCGGTTTACGGTAGGGTCGCAACATTATCAGTTTGCGGTCCTCCCGTTTGGTCTTACTTCGGCACCACGAGTCTTCACAAAGGGGATGGCAGTGGTGGCAGCCCATCTCAGAAGGACGGGGATTTCAGTTTTCCCTTATTTAGACGACTGGCTGATCAAGGCGGAGTCGCCAGGGAAGGTGCTGCGCCATCTGCAGGATACAACTCGCCTGTTGTACAAATTGGGTTTTTCGATCAATGTGCCCAAATCTCACCTGGTGCCCTCTCAGCGCAACCTGTTCATAGGTGCGGTACTGGACACTACTGTGTGTCGAGCATTCCCTCCTCCTCAAAGGATTCTCGACATTCAGGAGATGATTCCTTTATTTTTCAACGGAGCGGTCGTTCCAGTTCTGAAGGTCCTTCGCCTGCTCGGTCTGTTCACCTCCTGCATCCTGTTGGTCAACCATGCACGCTGGCACATGAGGGCGCTCCAGTGGTGCCTCCGCAGGCAATGGTATCAGCACAGGGGAGATCTCAGGGAGTCTGTGAGGATATCCAGAGAAGCTGCAGCGGATCTGTCTTGGTGGAGCGTGGAGGGCAACCTGTCCCAAGGAAAGCCCTTTCATCTACCTCCATCGGTGACCACAGTGATAACGGATGCATCCACTCTAGGGTGGGGTGCTCATCTGGGGGACCTGGAGATCAAAGGTCTTTGGTCTCCGGAGGAAAGGTTGCTGCATATCAACCTTCTGGAATTACGGGCGATACGTTTGGCACTCAAGGCCTTCCTCCCTTCCCTTCGCGGTCAGTCTATTCAAGTCCTGACGGACAACACTACCGCGATGTGGTATATAAACAAACAGGGAGGAGTGGGGTCTCTTTGTCTCTGCAGAGAGGCCCTGCGTCTATGGTCCTGGGCTCAGGACCATCGGATTTGTCTGATGGCAAATCATCTGGCCGGGGTTCTCAACGTGCGTGCGGACAATCTCAGTCGGCAGTTTTCCGCCGACCATGAGTGGAGGCTTCATCCGGAGGTAGTTCGTCATGTCTTTCGGATGTGGGGGGCTCCTCGGGTGGACCTGTTCGCCACTCACGAGAATGCTCACTGCCCGTCATTCTGCAGTCTCCAGTATCCGATGCAGGGGGCGTTGGGGGACGCGTTTCAGTTGAGTTGGGGCTCGCGACTCCTTTACGCGTTTCCTCCCATACCCTTGATTCCTCGGGTTCTGAGGAAGATTCGCCAAGACCGGGCCCAAGTCATATTGATCGCCCCGGATTGGTCAAGAAGGGTGTGGTATACACATCTTCTCCACCTCTCCTCGTGCCCTCCGCTCCGTCTCCCTCTCAGGGCAGACCTCCTCTCGCAGTCGGAGGGGCAGGTACTACACCCCCACCTCCAGAGCTTACACCTTCATGTCTGGAGATTGAACGGGGCAACCTGAATTCTTTTTCTCTCCCGCCAGATGTGGTGGACGTTATTTTATCGGCCAGGCGACACTCCACCAAATCCATATACTCCTATAGATGGTCTAAATTTGTTCTCTGGTGTGGAGAGAGGTCAATTGATCCCTTGAAGGCTCGTTTGTCTAACATTCTGCAGTTTGCCCTTTCTCTTGCTCAGCAAGGCTTTGCTGTGGCTACAGTTAAAGGATATTTATCGGCTTTGTCGGCTTTCCTATGCCTGCCGGATCAGCCGTCCTTATTTAAATCACCTATTGTGCTTAGGTTTCTCAAGGGCCTCACAAATAAATTTCCTCCTACTCCCTTTATTGTACCTCAATGGGACTTAAACCTTGTACTGACTTATCTTATGGGTTCTCCCTTTGAGCCCTTACATAAGTGTCCCTTGAGACTGTTATCGTTTAAAACGGTTTTCCTCATTGCAATCACCTCGGCAAGGAGGGTAAGTGAGCTTCAAGCTCTTAGTTCAAAACCCCCATTTTTGACTGTGCATGCTGAATGAATGGTGCTCCGGACCAGGGCTGCATTTTTGCCTAAAGTGGTAACTCCCTTCCATCTGGGGCAATCCATTACCCTTCCTTCTTTTTATCCTCCCCCTCACCCTTCCAAGGAGGAGGAGAGGCTTCACCGTTTGGACCCTAAGAGGGCGGTGAGCTTTTACCTGGACAGGACGAAGGACATCAGAATTGATGATCAGCTCTTCGTGGGCTTTGCTGGCTGCAGGAAGGGCCGAGCGGTGCACAAGCGCACCCTTTCCAGATGGATTGTCTTGTGCATCAAGATTTGTTACTCTTTGGCCGGTAAGGAGCCTCCGGAGGGTTTAAGAGCTCATTCCACTAGAGCAAAGTCTTCCACCTCTGCTTTGTCTAGGGGGGTTCCTGTGGAGGATATTTGTAGGGCGGCAACTTGGGCCTCCCTTCACACCTTTGCAAAGCATTATTGCTTAGATACTGAGGTGAGGAGGGACGGGCATTTTGCTCGTTCTGTTCTTCAGGATTTTCTGGTGTAGAAGGTTGGACACCCTCCTCCGGGAGTGGGGACTGCTGTGGAATCTATTCACAAGGTGAGGAATCCACTGGCAGATGTATCCATCAGAAGAACAAGTTACTTACCTTCGGTAACGCTTTTTCTGGTGGATACAGTATCTGCCTGTGGATTCCTCACTGACCCACCCGCCTCCCCGTTGTCCATCCTTCTATACCAGTAATTCTATGGCTGTAATTCTATTGATGGTTTCAAATGTGTTTTTTACTGTCAAGGGCATTATGTTATTTCTAGTGCTTTGATGTTTATTCTCCACACTGTGTGTGTTGATATGCATATTGTGTACTGTGTATACTGTTTATGTACATATTGCTGTCAGTCCGTCCGTGTGCCTCGAAGGCACGGAAAAAAGGGGCGGAACTGACGTCATCCCGATCATTTGGGCGCAGACCTGCCCCTTATGCAGGTTTATAGTGACACTGTAGGAGAACGAGACACTGGCATGTAAACCCTCCAACTGTTAGTAAATTCATGTAGCCTAAAATTCAAACACAAAGTTAAAGTCAGCCTTCAATACAATGTTACTTCCTTTTACTATCAGGGGCTGAGCTGAGATTTTCTCATAACTGTGTTTTGACCTAACCAGAGTGATTTTAATGAGGCGGTGGGGATACCCTCCCCTCAAATTAATAAACCTGTACTGAAGCATAGAATATCCCATCTCCAGGCTCTTCAGCAACACACATTGGGGGATATTCTCAAGAATGTTTGTTAATTATCGCAAAATTATCTTAATGCAACTTTGCACATCACAGGAAATAACGCACTGTTAACGTTGTATTCTCAACCCGGCGGCACCATGTGATAGTCTCATGATAACGCGACAAATGACCGCGTTAAAATCAACACAATGCTGAAAAAATGCGAAACATGAACGCGGAAAAAGTTGCGATGTCCCAAATCACGAAACAAAAATCTGTGATAACTAGCGACAGGCCTGCAATTCCCACGTGTCATGCGGGAAAATGAACTATAAAGGCAGAGAAGAAACATCATTAAAAAATGTACCTGCGTAGCACCATGGATGCACCCGGACAGAGTGCAGAGGCCAAGGAGAAGAGGAAGACGCGGTTCAGTCCGCAGGAAAACAGGATCAACATTACGGAGGTGATAGAACCCTACCAACAACTGTTCATCACCTCCAACGTGTCATTGACAACAAAGACGCAAATATGGCAGACCAACTTGGACCATGTGAATGCAGTTGCAGCATTGAGGAGGACAATGGAAGAGGTCAAGAGGCGCTGGAATGATGTGACGGGCAAAACCAAGAAGAAACTCGATGCCATCATGAAAGCAGCAACTTAGATTGGAGTTGGGGGTCCAGCAGCACACCAGGAGCTGGATGAAATGAATGAAATGAAATGAAATAAAATTTATAAAGCGCGATGGCTACCCGGAGGTCTCCCAGCGCTACAGATGGGTACAAGAGACAGAACAGTAGGGGTGACTACAATTCTAAAACAGCCACGTTTTTAAGAGTTTTCGGAATGAGAGCAAATTAGGCTCTTTCTGCAGTAAAAGTGGGGGGGCATTCCAACCGATGGCACCATTATATGAGAAGGAGCGCCAACCACATTTGGCTCTCCGTATTCTGGGTTGAAGGGCAAGGAAAGCGGTAGTTGACCGAAGGTCTCTCCTCGGTTTATAAGGAATGATCAGAGATTGGAGAATGGACGGGCCATTCTCCCAAAAGGCTTTATGGGCCAGGCACATAGCCTTAAACGGAATCCTTTCCCTAATCGGCAGCCAGTGCAAGCTCCTTAGAGCTTGTTTAACGGGCTGCCGATGAGGAATATGCAGGAGCCTGCGGGCGGCGCAGTTTTGAATAATTTGGAGCTTGTTGATGGTATACTGTGGGGCTCCCAGGTATAAAGCATTCCCATAGTCCAAACTGGAGAGGATCAGCGCTTGAACCATGATTTTTATGGCATGGAAAGGGAGAAGGGGGATAACCTTTTGGAGCATCCTTAGTAGACCAAAGCACGTTGCTGAAAGCTTAGTTGCCTGTTGATTGAAGGTAAGTGAGCAATCCAGCCATACACCAAGGCTCTTAATCTGGTCTTTAGGGGCCAGGGCAGGGCCTAGGCGGTCTGGCCAGAGAGATGCCGGATTAAAGGAAGGGGAGTTGCCCAAGAGCATAATCTCTGTCTTGTCCCCGTTAAGTTTGAGGCATGAGAGTTCCATCCATTTGGCCACCTCCTCTAGGCAACAGCCTAGGGTGCTAGATGACCCCTCAGGGTGGCTAAGTGCCAGCACGAGCTGCGTATCATCTGCATAGGTGATGATTTCTATGCCAAATGGATGGACAATCTCTGCCAGGGGTCTCATATAAACATTAAACAGTGTGGGGCTCAGGGCAGAGCCCTGGGGAACCCCACAACTTAGATGCAACTGGTTGGAGACAACATTTCCCTCAAAAACCCTAAAGGAGCGATCGCTGAGAAAAGACTGCAACCATGCTACTGCCGATCTGGATACTCCTAGATTCCTGAGTCTAAGGATCAGAGTATTATGGTTAACAGTATCAAAAGCGGCACTGAGATCAAGGAGGATAATTGCCGCTGTTCCCCCTTGATCTAGAATCCTTCTTGCTTCCTCTGTCACTGCAAGAAGGGCAGTCTCAGTACCAAGCTGGGGACGAAACCCAGTCTGGGAAGGGTGAAGGAGATTATTAGACTCCAGAAAGGCTACAAGCATGGTATTTATGTGTCTCTCCAGAATCTTACTCACCCAGGGCAGAAGGGAAATGGGACGGTAGTTAGCCAAGTTGGCCTGATCCAGATTAGGTTTTTTAAGAAGGGCCTTAACCATCGCACATTTCCAGGCCAATGGCAGTTCCCCTGTAGAGATAGAGGAATTCACCAGGTCAAGAATCACAGGACGAATAGTCTCTGCGACCAAAGAGAGAACCTGGGGGGGTGGGGTCTATGGGAGAGCCCGATTTGATATTCGTCATAATTAGCTCCAATGAAGCAAGATCCAGCAGGGGAAACAGTGCTAGTAGGATTTGAGGTCCTACAATCGGCTCTGAAAGGGAAGTCCAGAGATTAATGGACTAAGGATGTGAAAAAGTGAGATATATATATCCTGAATTTTCTGTTGAAAAAACTCTGCCATATTATTACAGTCTGTAAGGACAACATCTAGCAGAGGAGGTTTCTGCGGCAGTTTGATTAAAGTTTTAGCGATTCTTCTTTGGGAGAGTTCGCAGCTTGAGTGACTTTGATTTCAGATTTGTAGGATCTAATAGAATCCCTATATTCTATTTTGCTAAGAGCTGAATAATTCACTCTCCATCTTCTTTCAAGCCTTCTGCAGCGTTGTTTAAGTTCCCTCAATTTAGGAGTGAACCAAGGGGCATTTTTCAGTCTGTAAGTTATATGGGAGGATTTCTTAGGGAGTACTATATCCAAGGAACCTTGGATCCAAGAGTTAAATGTTTCAATAGCATTGGCTAAATTAATGTTAAGGTCATGGGTAAGTCTAGTGGTTTCTAGAGCCAAGTTCCATTGATCAACAGGAAGCCTTCACCAGTTCCGCTCTCGGACCGGAATTATATTGGGGGGGCATACGGGTCCAGGAATTTCCCAAGTCATAGGGATCAGGAAGTGGTCAGTCCAAGGAAGAGGGACGGGGGTCCTACCGTGAGTTTGCTACAATTGCTAAAAACTAGATCCAATAGATGACCTTTATTGTGAGTGGGTTTCAACGCTTTCTCCGTAAGCTGGAGTGCTAAAAGATTCTCAGTCAGTTCTTTAGCCAAATTATCAGCAGGATCATCTAGGTATACGTTAAGGTCACCAAGCACCGTGAAATTGGCTGGTCCCAGGGCTAAGTCAGCAATTGCGGTAGGGAATGTTTCAAAGAATTGTCTAGAACTGCCAGGAGGGCGATATACTAGGAGGATGGAAAAGGTGCTGGTAGGAGAGGCCTCTACGAAGAAAGCCAAGCTTTCACAATCTGTTACGGGGTCTGCAATAATAAGACAGTTAAAAATCTTTTTAAATATAATGGCTATACCCCCGCCTCTACCGGTCTTATGATCGGACCGACTTATGGAGTAGTCGGGAGGAAGGGTTTGCGCAAGAATGGGCTCAGGTTCCTTATGTAGCCACGTCTCTGTTAAAAAAGGACGTCGGGCTTTAAATCGTCCAACAACATCGAAAGTTCTGTGGAGTGCTTAGTGAAAGATCTGCAATTAAGGGAAAACATCTTTAGAGTGGAAGGGCAGTCAGTGTTTACTAAAATTTTAGTGGGAGACGAGAATGCAAAGTCACAATAGGAACATTGCACATTAACATTCATCGCGTTCATGGAATGCCGGCATGCTTCCATGATGTCTGTCCGAAGCTCATGGAGGTGTAATGGACTATATGATATGGCTTCGGCCGAAAAACCAACAGGGGTTGTGGCTCCTGGGCCCGGCCGGGCGCGGACGGACGTAAACGGGCTTGCCTTTGGCGCGCAGCTGGCGTGCCTGCTGCACGCGTTCGCTGGGCGTCGGGTATAGCATCCGGTTATATAGAGGAGGAGCGCGAATGCTAGAGCGCTAACCTCCTTTGGACCGGAAGTCGCCTTTCCTCCCTCCACACAATCGGGACGACACCTGTGGTGGACCGGGGAGGGGCAGCCAGGAAGAGAACAACGGAAGACACGGCGCGAATCAGTGCAAAAAAGTGGTAATAAAGTGCATACACATAAAACAAAGTTAAATTACGTTTTTAAAAGACAGCGCTAAATCAGGTTAAAATAGTTTACATTTGCTTAAAACAGGAAAGAACAGAGCTCCTGCCTTGCCTATACGCGTCCGCTGCACGTCTGGTAAAGCATCAGGTTATATAGAGGAGGAGCGCGAATGCTAGAGCGCTAACCTCCCTTGGACTGGAAGTCGCCTTTCCTCCCTCCACACAATCGGGACAACACCCGTGGTGGACCGGGGAGGGGTAGCCAGGAAGAGAACAACGGAAGACACGGCGCGAATCAGTGCAAAAAGGTGCCAATAAAGTGCATACACATAAAACAAAGTTAAATGACGTTTAAAAAAAAAAACAGCACTATATCAGGTTATAATAGTTTGCATTTGCTTAAAACAGGAAAGAACAGAGCCTCTGCCTTGCCTATATACGTCCGCTGCGCATCGGGTAAAGCATCCGGTTATATAGAGGAGGAGCGCGAATGCTAGAGCGCTAACCTCCCTTGGACCGGAAGTCGCCTTTCCTCCCTCCACGCAATCGGGACGAATCGGGAGAAAATGACGGCCACAGTCATCCGGATACGGTGCCAGGAGTTAGGGATCCGGACACTGCTCAACATGACCTGACACAACATCAACAGGGTGAGTACCGACCAGGGACTGGGGGGACGGGGGGAGATGGGCACAATGGCATACATGCACAAGTGAGTAAAGTACACTGCACACCCACTATTACTCTGGATCATGTCCCTGATCCCCTTGGCACACTGCAGCACACATACAAACAGCAAGTAGGACCCCGTCCACTATGGGCAAAAAGGGGAACCTCCCCACATAGCACCAATCTCACAACCAACCCATGCACACGTGTCGAAACCAGCAAAGCTGCATGTCTGTGAGCCACACTGACAATGCAAGTGACACTGCATAACAAATAGCATGGCTGCTGTCCAATTATCATGACATGGTGCACGCCACGACAAGGGGCGTTGCTTGGTCGCCGATGAGGACGGTCGCGTGAGCCAAGAGCTCCGCGCCGACCTCACCGCTTATCCTGTACGGAGAGCCGAGCAGGCTCTTCTGTGACCCTGGGAGGGTTCCTCCAGCTGTGGGAGCCTGCACAGCACGGAATTGGGTGCTTTAATTCTGCCTGAGACCGAGCAGAGCAGCGAAACGAAGAGGAGGAAGACCCGGCCTGCATGGAAAGAAAATGGCGCCCGACTCCATGGCTCGAGTTCTAGGGAGTGCCGGAGGGGAGGCGTAGTTTGGAGCCCTAGAGGGACGAGGGCTCTCCCCCTTACGAGAGGTGAGTTCCGGACGCCTGCAGCGAGATCCTGGGCCCCCCGTGCGCCGTGAGGAGAGTGAGGTGGTTGCCGGTAGCGCGGCCCCTGGGGGGTCGTAGGAGTGTCTGACTGCAATGTCGCAGTGAGTTACTGGCAGAAGAGGAGCGGGGAGGACTGCGCCTTGCCCGGCGTATCGTTGGAGAAGACGGGCAGGGGTCCCGACACCGATGGCCTGTGAGCGGCGGCTGTGCTTACATCGGGGGTGAGAAGGGCCTCTGTGCTCGGCCGTAGCGGGCGGACTCAGCCACTATCTGTTTGTTGGGCTGCGAGAGGCAACACGGCCCTGCCTACGGCGAGGCCCTGTTCTACCCCGAGATCTGAGGCGGGAGCCTGTAGCGGGATCCTGCCCCCCCCCCCTGAGTGGTGCAAGGAGGGAGCGGTCTCCTGACGGTGCGGCTCCGGAGGGGGATATTGGAGACACCCGGCCGCCAAAGCGAAGTGCATTGCCGGTTGCAGAGAGACGAGGAGGACTATACAGTGCCAGGGGAGTTACCAGAGAGGACATGTGGAGACCCTGGCGGCCCGCGAGCAACTCCTGCACTAGCGGTAGGGGCGAGATGGGCTCCCGCTCTTGACTGTCACGGGCGGAGTTAGCTGCTGCCTACTTACTGGTCCGCGAGTGGGGGTTTAGCTCTGCCTGCTGTGGGGGCCCGCTCTACCCCGCTAACTGGAGTAAGCAGAGGAAGCTGTGACGTGACACTGGGGGGGCCCTGATGTCGTGAATTCGGGGCGAAGTGGAGCTGCCCACAATTTGGCCAGCGGGTGGAGGAGTGAGCTTGCCGGTCATTCCAGTGTGGGTGGCCCGCTGCGGTAGAGCTGTTTGGAGGCTGCGGGCGGACCTCCGGAGCCAGCGGCGGGGGCTGGATGTGGCGTGGCCCCCAGCTGGCAGTGCATGAGTGGACTGAAGTGAACTGTGGCACCCTGGACTGGAGGAGTGACTGGCAGGGTGCTCCGTGGTGCTTGTGGGAGTGACAACGCTAGTGGGCAGAAGAAAATTGCCCCCTGCGGCTTGCAGCGGCATCTGGCCCTGGATTGGGATACTTGCTTGGTGGCGGACTGTTGGATCTCCCTCCTGTGGAGGCTGGCTCTGTAGGCTGGGGAACCCCGCTGGATTATCTCAAGCGTGGGGGGGATCCTTACGAGGCCGCGGTGGTCCTGCTGGGTCTGATGCACCCTTGCCTGGCGGCTAGGGGTTTTGCCTGAGAGTGGATTGTCCTGTCAGGATGCTTGCAGGAAGTGGAGACGGGTGAGGACACCGGTAGCGTTGTGGATGGAGGGGGCCGACGACTCGGAGTACCCATACTTTCGACTAACGGGGGGACCCACGTCGCCAGATTATAGGAGGAACTGGATGGTGAGACCAGGACTGGGGGCCAAGTCATCTGACACCCATGGGGGAAGCCGCGGGGCCGACAGGGGGGGGCTCCCCCGGAGCCGGAGGAGGATGCAGTGGAGGAGCGGAAGCGAGATGTGGTTGAGCCGGCCCCAGAAGGGCTGATGCAACAGCAGCTGGATCAGATCCTCCGAGCAATTACAGATACGAAGGAGGCGCTCCAACAAGACATTGCTCAAGTGTCACTGGGACTGGGACTCCTCCGGGCAGATCATGTAAAGCTGACTGACCAAGTGAAGCAAGCTGAGGCTACCTTGGAGGTCTTAAAACCGGCTCAGAAGGCTCCAAGTGCTGGACAAGAGGGCCGGAGATGCAGAAGGGCGTAATAGACGGAACAAATTCAGGGTAGTGGGCCTTCCGGAAGGAGTGGAAGGGGACAACATGATAGACTACCTGGAACAGTGGCTGCACACTGAGGTTGCCCCAGAGGGCCTGACACCATTTTACACCTTGGAGAGGGCGCACAGGGTGCCCGCCCGCTCGTTGGCACCTGGGAGACCGTCTAGACCTGTGGTGGCCCGCTTGCTTCATTATAAGGGCAGGGATCTACTGCTTCATAAAGCACGCACCGCAGGCCCATACAGAGTGGACAATAATAATGTGTCACTGTTCCCGGATTATACTTTTTATGTACAGCGACATCGAGCCTCGTTACTGGCGTTTAAGAAGGCCCTCCGAGACGAAGGCATTCAATACTCCCTGATGTTCCCGGCTCGCCTGCGAGTGACTTTGGATGACAAAACGTTCTTTTATAATGACCCCGATGAAGCATGGAGCGGGTTGGAAACCTACCGGGCAGGGACGGATGGAGCAGAAGGGTCAGGAAGTTGGACAGCAGAGGCACCGCGACCGCGTACCAGAGGACGGCATCCTGGGACACAGAAATCTTCCACGACACAGACGGAGAAAGAGAGGTCGGCGGACGAGCAAGCTGTGACAGAGATCTCACAGGCGAGCGGCACAACACTTCTGAGAGTGACCGACTCAGACAATGGATCGGCGGGGACGGATTCTGATGGGACAGACGCGGGGAGTGTCACTCTACCACATGTCACTCCAGGGACGACGGACGAGATCGCTGATGCCTGACTTTATGCACTGTCTCAAGTGGACTATCTCAAGTGGCTAGTAAGAGGGGTCAAATGGTCCAGGCACTGTTGCTTTTGGGCAGGGGTGATTGGGTGAGGCTCAGAGGTTCGGTGGGTTTGGGCGAGGTGACATATGCCCTGTGCGGTTGGCCGTCTGTCTGTTAGCCCTCCCGGGGTTGAGGGGAATTCTTTATTGTTATAGTGAGGTTGGCGTCGGGATGCAGTGAAGCAGCGGGCCAGATCTTCTTGGCGTTAAAGCTCCCCCCTAGTTTCACTCTTAGAGTGAATCCCTGGTAGCTACCATTGGGACTGTTTGTGGTTAGTTTGGATGGGTACTAGCTGTTTAGAGCCTGTTCTGGGGAGGGGAGGGGGGAACATTTTGGGGTTGTTTTTGGGATTGGTAGAGCCACCGGTGTGTCAATGCCAGGAGTGCAGTTGTGGAACAGAGATAATCCACATTATGGGGACATCACCTGAATTCAAATGTATCATGTGGAATGTATGGGGAATGCATAAGATGTTGAGACGCCACAGGGTCCATGCTTATTTGGTGCGGTACAGGTAGCTTTCCTCCAGGAAACCCATATGGATCGAGTTGAAGGCCAGGCTTTGCAGCGCCGGTGGAGGGGGCAGCTTTTTTACACAACGTATTCTGCTTTTGCTAGGGGCGCACTGATTTGGGTGAGGGTGGGGGTTCCCTTCCAGCCGACTCAGCAGACAGTGGATCCTGAAGGGAGGTTCGTGGCTGTTCAGGGGAGGTTAGATGGGAGAGATGTGGCATTGTGCAGTGTGTATGCCTCTAATGTGGAACAGAAGGCATTTTTTGCTCGGCTATCAGGGAGACTGGCTTCATTCCTGACCAGTTCTGTGATCCTGGGGGGCGATTTCAACTGAGATGGATAGGTCACATTCACCGCTACCCCAGGCACCCATACATAAGCTCTCGAAACTCCGGAGGGATTGGCAGGCAGAGTGGGGGCTGATAGATACGTGGCGGGCGCAGCATATGGGCGAGCGGGACTATTTTTATTAATCTGCTGTACATGCCTTGCATGTGCGGCTGGATGCAGTGTTGTGCTCCCCGGACGTCCACGTGCTGGTCCGCCATAGTGAGTACCTGGCAAGGACAATCTCGGATCATAATCCGATACTTTTGGCGCTGAGGTGGTCTCGGGAACGGCCTGCAATCCCTTCCTGGCGATTACGCCCAGAGGCTTTAGAAGACCCGGTGTTTCGCACAGAAGTACAAGAGGGTATTAAGCATTATTTCCTCGAGAATGAAGGGACGGTGTCGACCCTAGCCCTAGAGTGGGATGCCTTTAAGGTAGTGGTGCGGGGCTTATGTATTGCTAAAACGGCAGGAGTGTGGAGGACGCTTTTGCAGGACATAGAGAGGGAGGAACAGCGGCTGCATTGAGCAGAGAGGGCCCACTCTGAGGACCCGGGGGCAAAGTCGAAGTCCTAACTGCAAGAGAGGGAGTGGCGACGCAGGTAGAAAGGTTGCGCTGCTTTGACCACAAGGAGTATTTAGTGCAGGCACACGCGGAGAGAGTTATGGTGGGTTCCCTCTTGGCGTGGCTGGCTAATCCGGTTCCGAGGGACACGCCCATTCTGGCTTTAACCACTCCAGCGGGCGTACTGGAATATACCCAACAAGGGATTAACAAGATGTTCTTGACGTTCTATGCGGACCTATACGAGAGTAGATTGCAGGGTGTATGTGATGGATTAGATGAGTTCTTGGCTGAGATACGACTGCCACGTCTCGAGGACGATCAGAGAGGTACGTTGGGACAGGAAATTTCAGTGGGGGAAATACGTAGTGCAATAAAACATATGGCGCGTAAGAAAACCCCGGGAGCAGATGGTCTACCGATTGAATTTTACTCGACATATGTCGATATCCTTGCCCCCAAAATGCTGGTGGTCTATCAGGAAACCTGGGACTTGGGGAGATTGCCAGATTCCACTCGCGAGGCCATCATTATCCCATTGCTGAAACCGGGTAAGGACTCGTTGTCTAGGTCAGCCTACCGTCCACTATCGATGTTAACAACCAACTACAAGATTTTGAGTAGGATTCTGGCGACCCGGCTTCTTCCTTATATGACGCAGCTGGTCCATTCTGACCAGGCGGGCTTTATTCCAAAGCGCAATACTGCGACTAATGTGCGACGACTTTTGCGGATTTTGGGCGAGGACCATAGTGAGACCCCTGCTGCAGCGGTTCTCTCAGTTGACATCGAGAAGGCGTTCGACAGCCTAGAGTGGCCATATTTATATCGGATCCTGTGTGAATTTGGACTGGGAAACACCTTTGTAGGGTGGACGGAACTTCTCTATAGGTCGGTGACGGCTCGGGTGCGGACGGGTGGGACGATCTCATCAGCCTGCCAAGTGGGACGGGGCAGGCGACAGGGATGTCCGCTCTCTCCATTGTTATTTGCCCTAGCCCTTAAGCCTCTGGCTTCACATGCCCGATTGGGGACGCATTATCCAGGTTTGTACCTCCATGGGGACATGCAGTTTATCTCCCTTTATGCGGATGACTTGTTGATCTTTCTCGCAGACATGGCTACGGCTTTAGAGGGCGCACAACACTTGCTACAGGTGTTTGGGCGGTACTCGGGGCTGAGGATGAACTGGGCAAAGACCTGCTTGTTCCCAGTGGCGCCGGCTGTGCTGAACCCGTCGCAGGCATCCGTTGGGAGCCCCACTGTTTACCTTATTTAGGCACCAACGTTTATCATACCTCCGAGGATTTGTTGGAGGGTAATTTGGGTCGGGCCATGCACGGACTTAGGGGCAGTTTTGGGTTTTGGAGCATGTTGCCGCTATCGGTAGCGGGTCGGTGGCGCTCCTGAAGATGGTGGCGCTCCCGCGCTTTTTGTATTATTTTCAGACGTTGCCGGTCTGGGTGCCGGGCTCCATCTTCCGACAGCTCCGCTCTATGGCTGTAGGATTTATCTGGGGGTCGGGCAGACGGTGGGTTGCAATGGCTACAATGATATGCCCGAGAGCTGATGGGGGGCTGGTAGTGCCAGACTTGGAATGGTACTATTTAGCATCGCAATTGCAGTTGCTCACCCAGGCTGTTGCTCAGGAGTTCCGGGGTCCGGATGGTCCTGAGGGGCGATAGATCCCACGCTACATCTTGTCCTTTATAGTGCTTCAGCAGAAGATGCGTCCTAAACCGCTCACTGCGGAAGAGAGGACGCTGCGGCTGTGCTGGAATCGGATCCAATGTCGGGCCGGATTCACTCGCTCGTATGCTCCGGAGATACCGCTGGGTATGTGCACGGCCTTCCCACATGGTGGGGATTGGATGGCACTGGCTAACTGGGAAGACATGGGAATACAAATGCTAGGAGACCTCTATGAGAATGAAACCCTGTTGACATTTCAGGCCCTTCAGCATAAATACGATCTCCCGCGAGGGGATTATTTGCTGCATTCAGCGCTTATTTCGGCAATACAGCGATATTGGGGGACGGGTCTGTCGGAACCGCAGGCCTCAACGGTGTGCCAATATGTGGTAATGGCAGCGGGAACTCTTAAGGCTATTACGTGCCTTTACAGACGCATGATGACAGAGGCTCTGGAGCCATTGAGCGCGTTGCAGGAGAAGTGGGAAGCGGACCTTGGCAGGTAAATCCCAGAAAAAACGTGGGCCCAGTTGGTCAGAAGAGCTTGGAAGAGCACGAGGAATGCTAGATTTCAATTGGTACAGTTCTATGTCCTGCACAGGGCGTACTTGACACCAGCCAAGCTTAATCAATATTTCAGTGCGGCGTCCGCTCAATGTCCGAGATGTAGTTTGGAGGGAGCCGACTTCCAGCATATGATGTGGGAATGTACGAATTTGGGAACATATTGGAAGGAGGTGCTGGAACTACTGTGTAATATAACTGATCGTATAATAGAACTGGACCTGGGCGCTTGTTTGTTGCATTTGTTCCCGCATATAGCTAAAACAAAAGTGACAAGTACATTTATAGATCTGGGCCTCGTATTAGCCAAGAGCCCGATGGAAATCACTATGCATTGGAAGTCAGTGAGGGGGCCAGGTGTGGGGAGATGGCTGACGGAACTACTCAAGTGGGCACGGAGCGAAGGTACGCTTCGGCTACAGCAGGCCCTACGTACTAATAATGACAAGGCGCAGGAGGCGGCAAGGGCGTGGGTGGCCTTAGTTGCAATATTACAGGCTCCAGAGCCAGGTTTGGAGGAGAGCTCGGACTTGGAGGACCAACAGGATCCAGCTGGCACTTTAGCACAAGGAGAATGACCCAGGGTGCGATCAATGGGACAAATGGTGATCTTTAAGGTATATGTAAGCCCTGTACTGTATTACTGTTGTTCACGACTGCTATTGTATTGGATTCTGATGCACCTTAATGGCTTAACGACCATGCTCTTGAGGTACACCGGTGGAGGGGGAGGGATGTGGGCGGGGGACACACTGAGAAGCGACTTGTGATATATCATATTGTCATTTATCCGCTTGTTACTGTATTGCTTCTCAATGACGTTGGTTGTTTAAGAAAATCAATTAAAAAAAAATATTTTAAAAAAATGGTGCACGCCACGACACTGAAGTGGCTGAGTGTGGAACACATCAGGAAAGGAGCAGGTCACACTCTGACACATCCACTTTCACAAACAACCCCTGACGACACACCTGCGATAAACTATGCCCATGAGTACAAAATACGAACAAGTCTGCAACATCTCAGCACTGTAGAAGCACAGAAATCAAAGGCACACCACCTCAAAGGGAGAAGGGGCAACAGATTCACAGCTGCAGGGGTGACTCTCCCACAATGCAGCACACACACATAGCAAGAACAGCACATCGACATTGACGACAATGTGGTACAAAGTGCAACACTTTCACTACATAACAGAGGAAACAACTTGTTCCGCTTGTGCGTAGAAACTGGCCAATCACATCTGGCATTGCAGAAAACTGTGAGATGAAGATGTACAACCTCACATCCAAGATGTAGTTCAAATGTCCACTGCCCCGTATCAAATAGTGAGCTCCTCCCAAACAGTCACAATGTACATTGTCATGCAGTCTGTTTGTAGACCTGAGCAATGTGTCAACATACATGTCAACACAATGTTAAAATGCATCTCCCCTTCACATTTCAGAGGGACAATCAACACCTCCCACAGAGCAAAGCGGACAACCCATCAGTGATGATGAAGAGGACCTCCACACCTTTGACACCGACGCCCTACAACTGCTCATGGACATCTTAGGCAACTCACCTCCAGGAGCAGGGCAGCCCAGCTACATCGAGGAGACCCACCCCCTGCACAGACCACACAGCAGAAGGCACCCACCACCAGGGCTGGCTCCATCACCTCACCGAAGCACACCGCATTCCAAGACCAGGTGTTAGACTGCCAGAAGGAGGTGGCTGATTATGTGTGGGTGGGGTTTGACCTCATGGCAGCCGAACTAGATTACATACATGGCTGTCTAATTCCCATCAGGGACCACTTACACTCCCCAACAGACACCCACACTGCGACAGAGACACAAGCATTTGCACATTTCCATTACTGAACCACGCCCAGAGCCCCGGGATAGTCATTCCCACCCCTACGCTGGACTTGCGTATCCCGGCCCAGTCCACTCCTCTTACGTGTAAAGGGGACGACGACAAAGCTACATGTCCAAGGTCTAACCCACTGCCTGAGGTAACATGGTTGCGTCCGCTGTACACAGCACAAAACCCAATCAGAAAGGGTCCATGAGTTGTGGTTGACTGAGTTAGTGGCACCTGAAGAGCTGAGCAGGGTATCAAGCTGATGATGGCATCCAAGACAGGTGTGACCAACTCTGATAGTCTGGCTGTAAGACTGTTTCGACTCTGGCAGTTGTTGGTTGGAGGAGTTCCTGGCGGTGGTGGCGTGTGTAGTCAGCGGTAATGCGTCTTCTGGGCAGGTCAGGCTCGATTTGATGTGAGAGCCCTGGTGGACCACAGTTGAGGCAGGAGCCAGCGGTCACCGCAGGGCCACAGACACATGGCATTGCTGGCCCCCAGGCCATCGACTCACAGGCCATCCAATATTCAATCAGACAGGCTCCATGACATGAGCTGCACAGAGTTAGTGGCCCCGGATGCACTGCGGCCGGCACAGGCACACCGCCAAGGGACGGTGACTTGCGATGCACTGAGGTAGGGCCACGAGAGCTGAGCGGGTCCTTGTCAATGTCCAAGGTGAATGACGCGGTGTGTTTCAGGGGACAGTGGAAGGTGTTCTTCCATGGCATGATGCAGAGGGCAGAACCAAGCAGAAACAGGCAATATGGCGGTGATGAATGCTACAGATTCATTTTTAACACCAAGTCAGTATCAGCTACATGATGATGAAGGCAACCTCCAGGCCATAGACTCAGACGACACCAAAGTTCAACCAGAGAGTGTCCATAAATTTCGGGGCACAGAGTTAGTGGCACCAGAGCTGAAAGGGGATGCAGTCTGCGATGAGGCCTGTACAATGGTATAAACTCGGCCATAAATAAATCAAGGCTCAGTTCCAAATGTGTGACCTACTTGACCGCAGTGTAGGCCGGAAGCAGCGGTCAGCAGGGTCCCACAGCCACGTGTCGTTGGCTTGCGATGCACAGAGTTAGTGGCACCAGAGCAGTTGTTGGTAGTGTCCGATCAACTCCGTAACGTTGATCCTTTTTTCCTCCGAACTGAACCGTGTCTTCCTCTTACTCCTCTCCTTGCGTCTAATGATATGAACACGGCCATTACTAAATCAAGACTCAGTTCCAAATGTGTGACCTACTGGACAACACTGTGGGCCAGAGGCAGCGGTGGAGTATGTCAATGAGAAAGGAGTACTTCGAGCCTGTCTCGCGGAGGCCAGCAATGGTCTGAGGAGGCTGCCAAGGTCGCAGGCCTAAGGCTTCGAGTATGCACCGGCACGTGGTGGGCCTTCTTTGACACACGCTGGTGTCTGCAGGTGAGCTTTGAGGCCTAGGTATGCAGTGGGGGCCAAGACGGGTCTGGGGACCAGCGGCCTGGGGTGCAGAAGGCGAACAGGATCGCCAGCACTACCGCTCACGGCGTCGGCCTCGTGGCGGGATGAGCGGCGCCACCCTGGCAGCAAGTTGGCCATTCCGGAAGAGAACCACGCCCAGAGCAACGTGCTTTTTATTCACACCCCTACGCTAGCATGGCGTATGCCAGGCCAGCCCACTCCGCTCACGCTTGTACTGGGTGACATAACAAGCTCCATTTCCCCGATCTTCCCCACTGGCTGAGCTAACATGGTTGCATCCACTGTCCACTGCACTCCAAACACCAGCAGTGTATGTCGACATGGACATGTCTGTGGTCTGCATACTGCAGTCTGGCCAGCACATCCACGCGACACTTGCCATTGTGTACATTCTCATTCATGCGTCACTTGCCTCCTTCGCACCTTTCCCCACATTCTGCTATTGTGTGGCTGAGGTGCCATGCTGTTGATGGCTTGTGTACATGGCCAACCCTGGTTACCACATTAAGTTGTGCTGTCGTGTCTGGTAGGTGGGCATGTTGTTTGGCATGTTGTATGTGAGTTTGTAGCGTGTGCATTACCAGAGTTGTGATTTGCATGATTGTGGAGTTGAGGTATGTGGTGTGTTCATTTGGTACTTACTAACGAGCACTGCATTCACATAGGTGCCAACCACAAAGCGCTGGTTGATGATGGACTGTCGGAAGATGAAGGAATCATGCACACTGCCTGGGTAGTTGGCGACGACATTGGTGAAGAGTCCCTGGTGGTCCACTATTGCCTGCACATTGATGGAATGAGTGTGCTTTCTGTTGCGGTAATTGTGTGCAGTGGCGGCAGGGGGCACAAGTAGGACATGTGTGCAGTCAATTGCCCAACACGTGCGGGAAGCCAGCTATGGTGTAGATGCCTTGCTTGGTCTCCAGTGGTTTCTGCGCAGTGTGGGGGAAGTGCAGGTGCTGGGCTACCAAGCTGATGATGGCATCCAAGACAGGTGTGAGGAACTTTGATAGGGCTGGCTGTGAGACTCCTCCGACTCTGGCAGTTCTTGGTTGGAAGGTACCAGAGGACAACAGATGCAGCACAGCCAGCAGATTTGTCTGCGGAGGGATGTTGGTTGTCCGCTGTGTTGGTACCATCAGCTTGTGGGCAATGATGGTCAGGATGTGGAGGATGGTTGTCCTTTTGAGCCTGTAGTGGGCAATGACATCCTCTGATGTTAGGTCTGTGAGGCTGGTGCGTTTTCTGAAGGTCCGCTGTCTTGTTCTGCGCTGCCTCGGTGGTAGTCCAGAGGGGATGGTCCTGGGGGTGAGGGTGGTCGAGCGGGTGGGGTGGTGGTGGGTGTTGTGGCCCTCTTGGGGCTCCAAGCTGCACGATCAGTAGCTCCATGGTATCTGTTGTTTTTCAGGTGTGGCTCTGGGCTTGGCTCCCTTTTATAGTGCAGGTTGTTAAATCCCTGCTCCTAACGCGCCTTAACGCCTGTTTTGGGATCTTATCGCCGATCTGGCTGGTCATTGAGAATGTTGCGGAGTAGTGTTGTCTCGGCTTTTTGCGCGGGAACGCTTACTCTGTATATCATTAGCGTTAGTTGCCGGGGTCATGTGTGGCGATGTTTTTTGCGCCTGCTATCGCAGGTGAACTGTTGATATCGGCTGTTAGCACCAGATTGTGAATAGGGCGATAAATTTATCACCACTTTGGCTGCGATAAAGTGCCACTAACTCTGCGATATGTCCTTGAGAATATGCCTCTCTATTCCTAGCAGAAACCTGCTCTTCATTAGGAAATTACAGGAGTATTGAAGTAAAGGGCGTTTTGATTTCAATGGGTCCAAGAGAAAAGGATATTGGCCTTTGTACATTGAACTTGAGCCATCTGAACCTCATCTTTTTCTAAGGATTTTTCACTTCTGAATAGTTTGACAGTCTGCATGGGTCCCTAGATCCTTCTTTTAACTTAAGGGGCATGCTGCTCACGTTACCACAGCTCTCCAGTGCTAAAGTTCTTGTATTCTCTCCCATGAACGTGGTAATATTGGTTCATCCCAAATTGGCATATTTAATTTACTTATAGGCCACTAGTAAAGTGCCTAAACGTACCCAAGGTCTGTAAATTACATGCTATTAGTGGGCCTGCAGCACTGATTGTGCCATCCTCCTAAGAAACCTTTTTACCATGTCCCAGGCCAGCCATTGCAGAGCCGGTGTGTGCAGTTTACACTACCATGTCAACCTGGCAAAAGTAACCTTTTGCCAGGTCTAAAACTTCCCTTTTTATACATACTCTCTATCCCTACAGTAGGCCTCGGACAACACAGAGGGCAGGGTGTAATGTAGTTAAAAGTCAGGACATGTACTTTTAAGGTTTACGTGACCTGGCAATGAAAAACTCTCAAAGTCATTTTTCACTACTGCAATGCCTGTTGCTTTCATAGGATTACATTAGGATTATCTTAATTTTATTTTTTATAAATGTAATCTCCAATTAGGAAGAGATGAACCCTTCAAGTCTGGAGTCTCTGGAATCACAATTTGAAATCCAAAGAAATCCAAACTTATGGGGAAGTCGGATTTTAAATTACAATTCTGAAAATGACACTTTTAGACTGTTGGCATTTTCTTGCTTCAGCCATTTGGTGCCTATAACCTGTCTCTGATCACATATCTGGGTGCAGTTGACAGATGATCTTTGTGTATTCCTCCCAGTCAGCAACACACAGTGGGACCTAGGAGTGTCTCAATGGGCCATCTCGGGCAGGGTGAGAGGGAGGAGCTGGGCATAGCCTCACTTACACCTGAATAGGCTGTGTCCTTCCCACACAGAAATGGCTACATACCTCTGTGTTGAGTCTTGGCCAGGGCAGGAAGAGTGGACATTTGTGCTCCTCAAAGGGCCACTGGGTTTAAGTACTGGAACTCAGACACTACCACTTCAGTACACTTCTAGATCTGTGTATACTCTGCTAGTAAGAAGGACTGCCGTGCTGCTGAAGAACCGCCACTCTGCTGGACTGCACCTAGATGGACTCCTGCTTTGCTGTGGTGAACTGCCTGCTCCCCTCTTGTCTGGGTGAGAAAGACTGGACCTTCATCACTTGAACCCAGCACCTAGAGTGACTCCAAGGGCTACTTCGCTAGCCTCCAGATCTGAAGCCTCAGGGACATAATAGGATTCCAACCTACTTGCATTTGAACTGCGACTCTGCCATCTGTGAGTCTACCCTGCCAAGTGGTGCCACCCCGGTCCTGGACCCTTGGATGTGGGCCTAATGTGCTTACCAGTGGAACCAAGGCATTTTCTCTGATGAACGACGCATACCGAACAGAATTAAAACAGCGGCGCTTCTGCATGGATTTTGACCATAATAAAAATCTAGCATCCCTACCACCGCCTGCATGTTTGGACTCATGCATATCCTTCAGAACTGCCACTGCACAATGCTTTTCCTGCCGCAAGCGTCTTCTCACGCCCCTCGTCGACGGCAGCCTCAAGGATGACGACAAAACTCCTCATCGCAGCTTCACTGCTCATTAAACCCCTTACATCACCTCGGCTGTGCTTCACATCCTCGACACTGGGCTTTGCATCGCAAGCCCATCAACAGGATCCTCGATGTCGACACAACAGGGCCACGCACCACAGCCTCTCCGCATCTCGGAACTGACGCATTACCTCTGCTGTGCGATGCATCTTTGACACAGAGCCACACAAACATCTACAACCACGATTTAAGGTAATTTGTTCAGAGGGACTAACTGGGTCCCCATAGCTCGCCTGTGCACCACTATGGTCAGCCTAAACTGGTGACTTTGTCCCAGCCTGAAGTGACCAGGTATCCTCAATGGTGCTTTTTGCTTCTTGCTGTTATTTTCTACTATAAATTTTACATTTGATATCTCCGAGTCTGCTAATTGGATTTTTGTTGCTTTTGTTCAGAGCTAATTTTCTAAACTGGTAAGGGATCATTTGGCGTTATCACCATTTTACTGTTTGTAGTGTTGCACAAATACTTTAAACACTGCCTCTAAAGTTAGGCCTGACTACTCTGTGCCAAGCTACCAGAGGGTGAGCATAGGTTAATTTAGGGTAGCCTACTTCTCACCGTGACTAGAATTGTGGTTGCTGCTTGACCAAGGCTCATGCCCCTGTCATCCAGTAGCCAATTTTGACTTGTAGTTGTGCAGTGCCATACAGTGATTTGGTATACACTACCATTCCACACCTAGAACCAATTTCAATTTCAAATTCTCCCTGATCGGCATTTTTTATTTCCAAAATTATCTCTCTACATATTGGATCTTAAAACCACACCTGCAAGCATGGAATTTGAGCTGGCCAACTTGGAGGTTTACACTGTGGCCCTACTCAAGGACTTTGCAAGGAGTTTGGACTTCCTGCCAAGAGCACCACCAGGAAGGTGAAGTTCACTCCATACAGAATGAGACAACAGGAGAGGATGACGAGCGGGAGGGGCCTGTGGAGGACCCTTCCATGGAGCCACTTGAAGAGGAAAAGAATGACTTGATCCCTAGAATGGATCCCCCTGCTAGGGCAGGGAGCAGTATCTACTCCCCTGGCCTGTCCCCCAAGGAACTGGCAGAAAGGAGGGAGGAGTACTGGCTTATGAACCAAGTCTGAAGGAGCTGGATCTCAAGGCCATACAGGCAGAGTCCAGCAGTGATGGTGGCAGCATACCCGCAGATACCATTATATGGTGGGAGATGATATTGACAAATGGTATTCTGCATACGAGGTAGCCCTGACGGTTCACAAGGTCCCAGAAGAGCATTATGAGGGTGGTTTATGGAAACACATGCCTCTGTGGGATGGAACACACTTCTGACTCTAAAGGTTGGGGACCAAACCAACGAAGGCTCTTTTAATTGTAAACTTTGGGTTGACCCCTCAAAGTACTGCCAAATGCCCATTTGCCTGACAATATTTTGAAGTACTGGCAGTGGCTCACCGTTAATTGCCAACTGTTGGAGGCTCTGAGAGACACAGGAACTAGTAAGACTCATGTGAAGAATCACCTGGTGTCCTCAGAGCAGGTCCTTGCTAACACATTTCACCAAGTCATAGTCACTGACAATCGTGAGAGCCATCTACCAATAGCTCTGGTTCCCTTTGAGTGGGGGGGGGGTCTCAGGTTCTCTGAAAGTAGCTGCGAGCCCTTCCATGCCTGTAGATTGTCTGTTAGGCAATGACCTGGAGCACACTACCTAGAGGGAAGTAGAGCTCAGGTCGCACTTGGAGATTTTGGGATTTCCTGAATGGGTCTGTATGATCACATGGCCTATGCCTGCCGTGAAGGGAGTCAAGGGTCTCTGCAGCCTAAAACAATGGCCTAAACTACTGCCATGAAAGAGAGAGGCGGGGGTGTGAGAAAGCAGCCCCTGAAATCCCCATGGTCGAGGTTGACGGGGCACCTGAGGAGGAGGCCCGAGCCAAATGGGGAGGACATTGAGACCCTTGGTGACCTGCCTGAACTTGCTGGTTGGCAAGTTGAGGGCAGGCCCACCAGTTCTGCAAGATGCCTAGTGACTGTCCCACTCTGGAGGGCTTGAGGGAGCAAGACCAAGCCCAGGCAGAAGGTGACACCTCTGGGAATCACCTGATCTATTTTGAGAATAACCTCCTATATAGCGAGCCTAAGGGTTCTGGTTAAGCCCTTATGCTGGTGGTCCCCCAGTGTTCCAGGACCTTCCACTAGGTTTGGCTCCTCATATAGCTCTGGCAGGACATCTAGGGCAAGATAAGACCTTTGCCAGGCTTTCTGCACACTTTTATTGTCCCTGGATGATGACGGCCTCAGATGCATACTGTACGTCCTGCCCAACCTGCCGAACCTGCCAGGCCAGTGGGAAGTCAGGGAAAAAGCATAAAGCTCCCCTGACTCCACTACCTGTTGTTGGCACTTCCTTTGAAAGGGTAGGCATCGACATTATTGGACCCTTGGACCCTTAGACCCCAACACAGCCTCTAACAACAGGTTTGAGCTGGTTTTGGTGGAATATGCCACCGCTAGCCAGAGGCCATCTCTCGGAGGTCCGTGACTGTACCTGTGTTGGCCAGAACTCTGATGGGTGGCTAGAACTCTTATAGGGATTTTTACCTGTTTTGGGTTCCCCAAGGAGGTAGTGTGTGACTGAGGTACTGCCTTAATGTCAGCGTACATGCAGTCCAAGTGGGATGAGTGTAGGGTAACCTAAAAGTTCACTGTACCCTATCAGCTCCAAATCAATGGTCTTTTTGAGAGATTCAACAAGACCTTGTAAAACATGATAATGGGCCTTCCTGAGCCCATGAGGAATGAGTGGGACATCCTCCATCTATGCCTTGTCTTTGCCTACAGGGAGGTGCCACAGAAACAATTAGTTATTGGCCCCTCAATGACCGTCCTGTTAGGGTACGTATGAGCTTTGTGAGGGAGGGGTGGGAGCAAGCTCCCAGGAAACCTCCCCAGGATGTGGTCATCTACATGCTGGTCTTCTGCAACCAGATGCACCGCTTCTGGAAAATATAAAAAGTAACCTTGAGGCCAATCAAGAGGTTATGATGCTCTAGTATGACCACACGGCCACTCTGTGGAGTTTCAGCCTGGCCAGAAAGTATGGGCCATGGAGCCTGTGGAGCCCAGAGCTCCCCAGGATTGCTGGGCGGGCCCATATGATGTGAAAGAGCAACAGGAGAAGTCTCCTACCTGGAAGATCTTCAGACCCTAGAAACCTTCTAAGCTTGCTCCACATGAATCGCCTCCAGCCTCAGTTTGATAGGTACGAAGTGGGCATGCTCCTGGAGATAGATGAAGGTGTGGAAGAGGAGAGCGAGCCTCTCCCTCACCTCCTCTTTCCAGGAGCGCAATGCTTCAGTGGAAGGTGTTATTCTCTCTTCTACCCTAGCCCCAGAGCAGGAGAGTGACTGTTATCAGTTACTGGGGCAGTTTACCTCTCTTTTCTCCCTCACATCTCGACTCACACACCTGCGCGTCCATGATGTGGACCCTGGTACAGCCTACCTGTAAAGATCAAAATATACAGTTTGTCAGACAGAGTGCGAGTCAGCATCAAGGAGGTCTCCAAGATGCTGGTGTTAGGGGTGATTGAGCCTTCCAACAGTCCCTGGTCCAGCCCTGTGGTGCTGGTATCAACGGCTGCCCCACTGGGCGCACCCCCTGAACTTAGGTTCTGCGTGGAGTACAGGGGTCTCAATTAAGTCACCAGGAATGATGCACAACCCACCCCCTCAGCTGATGAGTTCATCGACAGGCTGGACACTGCCAAATTCCTCAGTACTTTTGATTTGGTATCAGGGTGCGGGCAGGTTGCTGTGACTGAAGGAGCAAAAGAGAGGTCAGAATTCTCAACCCTAGAGGGCCACTTCCTATTTCGGGTGATGCCCTTTGGCCTGCAGCATGCCCCTGCCACCTTCAAGAGATTGGCTACCAGCATCCTAGCTAGAAAGGAGGTCTTCTTTGCCTCTAATCTGAACTACATTGCGGTCTACAGCTCCAGCTAGGAGGAGCACTTGCAACATCTCCAGGTGGTGATTCAGGCCCTGCAACAGGCAGGCCTGACTATCAAGGTCAGTAAGTGCCAGATAGGGTAGGTTTATCTGGTGTGCCTGGTCCACCTGCTGAACGGAGGCAAGGTCAGCCTCTCCAAACCAAGATTGGGACAATCATAACCTGGCAACCACCTAAAACACAGACTGAGGTGATTATCTTCCTAGGCCTCACAGGATACTACAAAAGATTATTTTTTTTAACAAGAATTTTATATAGCGCAAACTTGACCCGAATCGGGTATCAGAGCGCTTTATATAGCACCAGTTGTATTACATGAGGACACATTCATTTTTGTTAGGCACGGAGAGATTAAGTGATTTGCCCAGAATCACAGGATGTTCAGCTTCATTGCCGAGACTCGAACCCAGTTCCCCCGGATTCAAGGTCGACCGCCCTAGCCGTTAGGCCAACTCCTCTCTCCTAAATTTGTTTAGGGATAAGGTACCGTTGTTGCCCTGGTAACAGAGGTGACATTGAAGAAACAGCCCAGATCGGCGATTTGGACACGGGCCTGTCATGAAGACTTGAATACCCTCAAGGAGGCCATGTGTACAGCACCTGTACTCAAGGCTCATGACTTCTCCAAGGAATTAATAGTGCAGACGGATGCTTCAGAGAATGGCATGGGGATGGTCTTAGCACAGTTGAAGGAAGAGGGCCCATGCCAACTGGTAGTATTTGTAAGAAGCTGACTCTGTAAATAGTATACCAAAGTAAGGTATACACGGAGTCCAATGGCTCCCCAAAGGTAGGCAGAGGTAAACATAGATAATACCTTACTCTATTTTTGTGGGCGAGCAGTAAGGCTTTATCAGAGGGTAGTGTTAAGCATTTATTGTACACACTCAGGCAAGAGATGATTTCACACACTCAAAGACTGAACTCTGACCAATTTGTTTTGTAAAAATATAATTTAGTGTTATTTTATGTCAAGAACCAAGCCAGGCCTGGTGCAGGTAAGTGAAATAATACTTTGCAGGAATAACACAGTTGAATGCAGTTGTATGTAATTGATTTGAATACAGATAGGTTAATTATTCAGAAACAATTTAAATTACTTTTCAGTTTCTTTGCAGTTACTGTCTGAATACTTATTAGATTACTTTTTATACTCAGTGGGATGTGCCTAGATGTCACACTGGGACATTTCCTAAATAAAAGGTAAGTAAATCAGTTTTTGTGAGTACACAGTTTCTTAAGGTTTCATACAATTTTTCAGCTCCACACTTAAAACATTTTTCATAGAAAAGCAGTCAATGCAATCCTATGGGGGAGGACATGAACTTATTGGTTTACAGGTAAGTACTTAGTTTTGGGAGTTGGTTTTCTGGGGTTAGAACAAGGGTCCCTCCCGGGTCAAGGATGCACTCCTAGAGAACTCTCAGCCGGCACTAGGGCGGCCGGGTGCAGAGTGCTGAGGCCCACTGTTATCCAATGAGGGATAGCAGGCCCCTGGCTTGGCAGGTCGGGATGAACTGTTCCCATGAGGAACAAGGTCAAGACTGATTTTCATATGGCTGAATCAGAACTGGGGTGACGAGGTAAGCTAAAGAACGATGATGGATTCAACCCAGATCTGTGACTGGGAGTGAATGTCTGAAAAGTTTCAGAACTTTGTCAATCATCTCCGTGTGTTTGTTTTGTTTGCTCTAAGTTGGCAGGGTATGCCCAGATATGGGTCCCTTGCTCACTTTGCCACTGGATTCACGCTAACCTGGCTGATATGGGGTATTACCCCGAAACCGGTCCTAGGATGCTTGCTTCCGGTCCAGAAAAGACCTGGCTTGGCAGTTCGGGCAGGACTGTTCTCATGAGGAACAGGGTCAAGACTGATTTGCATATGGCTGGGTCTGAACTGGGGTGGCAAAGAAAGCTAAAGAACAATGATGGATTAAACCCAGATCTGTGACTAGGGGTGAGTGTCTGAAAAGTTTCAGCACTTTTTCAATCATCTCCTTGTGTTTTCTATGTTTGCCCTAAATTGGCAGGGTATGCCCAGACATGGGTCGTTTGCTCACATTGCCACTGGATTCAAGCTAGCCTGGCTGATGAGTGTTACCCCAAAACTGGTCCCAGGATGCTTGTTTCCAGTCCAGGGAAGACCTGGCTTGGCAATTCGGGCTGGACTGTTCACATGTGGAATAGGGTCAAGGCTGATTTGCATATGCTTGGTCTGAACTGGGGTGGCGATGAGAGCTAAAGAACGATGATGGGTTCAACCCAGATCTGTGACTTGGGGTGAGTGTCTGAAAAGATTCAGCACTCCATCCATCATCTCCTTGTGTTTGCTTTGTTTTCCCTAATTTGGCAGGGTATGCCCAGAAGTGGGTACGTTGCTCACTTTGCCACTGGACTTAAGCTAGCCTGGCTGGTGAGGATTGTTACCACGAAACTGGTCCCAGGATGCTTGTTTCCAGTTCAGGGAAGACCTGGCTTGGCATTTTGGGCTGGACTGTTCCGAAGAGGAACAGGGTCATAACTGATTTGATTATGGCTGGGTCTGAACTGGGGTGGCGAAGTGAGCTAGAGAACGATGATGGATTCAACCTAGATTTGTGACTGGGGTGAGTGTCTAAAAAGTTTCAGCGCTCTGTCCATCATCTCCTAGTGTTTGCCATGTTTGCCCTAAGTTAGCAGGATATGCCCGGGCGTGGGTCCCTTGCTCACTTTGCCACTGGATTCAAGCTACCCTGGCTGATGAGGGGTGTTACCCCAAAACTGGACCCAGTATGATTGTTTCCCGTCCAGGGAAGACCTGGCTCGGCAGTTTTGGCTGGACTGTTCCTATGGGGAACAGGGTCAAGACTGATTTGCATATGGCAAAAAAGATGGACTTCCCTGGCACCCAAATGCAGATGGGCCTGGGCAACCTGACCAATCCATGGCCCTCTGGTACAGCCATCAACCCCCATGCATTCCCATATTTTGAAAGGTTTGCTGAAGTAGCATACAAGAAGGATTATCCATGGGCTACCCTGTCAGGCTATGGATGATAGCTGCAGTGGACGTCACCAGCCCTTCTCTAGAGACAGTGGGGACATTACCCTGGCTTGTGCCAATGGCTTAAAACCAATTCCATCTTGAGTTTGCCTGCAATCATACTCCTGAATGCCAAAGTTGTTCACTTCTTTTCTGGCTAAAAGCAACTCCTCCACCACCACAGGACCCCCGTGTCCCTTTGCCTATTGTTGTGAGAACTATTCTATTAGGAAAGTCACCAAGTCCTCTATAAATACCTAGTTGCACCAGGCTGACAGATAAGCCCTATCTTTGTGAAAGGATAATTTCCTGGGGGCAGCCACGCGAAATTGTGTTAAACCAACCATGGTAAGCACTCCGCTTCCTATTTAAATGATTGACTGATTCATTGAGGCCCTTGAAGGACTGCCCTAACTTCTAAATTCTCCATGGGGTGATGTGTGACCCTGCAATGACTGTCACTTCCAAGCCAACCAAGAGATTTTGACTATAAGGTTCTCGAATAGGATCTTTCTGCCCATTGTCACTTGTGTGGCAGGAGCCTCTGCGTATAAACTCCTCAACTAGATGGCGTAATCCATCAAAGCGGAGACCGCCCCCATTAGCCATGGGAAAATGAAAACTCGCCTCTGCTGCCTGCCTGTCCAACCCAGTCTGGGTAAACATCGACTTTGCATGTTGCACAATTGAATGACCAATGATCAATACACTGGCCATAGCCATGTGCCTAATGCAAAAACTGACATGTGAAAAATACATGCCATTACTCCAAAAGTCCAAAGACATTCATATCTACAGAATGTTGATACGCATATAGTGCTTATAACAGTCTAACCTCCACCAGACAATCTTCTTGACCACCTCGGGTTTAACCCCCGCTCCTACTGCGGATGTCCCTGTCTCAGTTCTAAAAGGGAGTGAGCTGAAATTGCCATGGATGCTTGCTGCTGAAGGTCTTTGTGCAGAACCTTAAGGAATTGGTATCTAGTGAAAAGGACACCAGTGACGTGAGCCAGTATGGAGGTAGCTGCTACCTGAGGACGTATCTGAGAATGTGCATACCACGACCACTGGACCACCTGAGAAACTACCTGTCCTCCTCAAAATTATCCGGTCCCCTTTGCCCAATGGGTACATCGAGGTATGGGGATGACCAAGTCCTTTCCAAATCAATATATCCTACTGACCAAAACCCCCCATGTATGTCTTGTTTATACCTCGCCACAATCTCAGAGACTCTAAATGCACCAAAAATATGAGAAATTTGACGCGAACAGCGTCACCTCATATGTAGATCTGCATACTCTGTGCAAGGCAACAAAAATCCTTCCCAACTTGTCCAAGTTGTTGGGGCGCCGTTGATTTAGGTTCGACCCATCCAACCTTTCCCACCCCCTCATGGCTTTCTAAATTTAAAAGGATTGTAAATGATCTGAGTCCCCCCCCAATTTTGCGAAAAATGGCACTGCTAATGTGTGTCACTTAGCAAACACCGCTGATCTACCCTGCCACTGCATGTGTTCAAGGAAAATCAGTCAATTAGTCAAAGAGAAAAGCTGGTCCTGAGGTCTGGCCGCAGTTTATACAATTGAGCTGAAAAAGGCCCTTTCATATGCCTGTGTTGTTTTAGGTGCAATGCTGTCTGAAACAAACTCGGAGAGAGTTGGGTTCCATGGTTCCATAGATGTCCCGGTAAGTGGTGGGTTCTGCCTCTGCCCGTGGGTGGAAACTCTGGACATTCGGGACAAGATAAAACATCGTCTGCATTAGTGAAGATACCAGGTACATGTTTTGCTTTAAACATAATGTTATCCTTCAGACAAATCAAGTCCAATTCATTCGTGCACCTAGGGTACTGGGAATTAATTTGCTCAACCATCACCTTGTTGTCCGACAAGAATATGACCAATTGGTTGCAGAACCTGCCAGTCCAAATGCGAAGAGGCACCAAAATGGGGTACAGTTCCTGAAAGGTGATAATCTGGGCCGAGCTTGTGTCCAGCCAAGACTAAACCCAGGTCTGGGTAAACCACCTGGTGCTTACATCATCACCGAAACCCAAACTGCCTGCTGCATATGTAAACAACCCAAAATTATGGCTTTCCCGTAGGGGCCTGACCACACCCATGAACCATTAAAACCTCTCAGAAAGGACAACCAAATCCTCAAATCTTGCTTTTGATCTGTTGAAAGGTGGGTCATATGGTACTTTTCTTTCAAGCCATACTTAGCCTGAGCTATGGTGCATGAAAGTGGGTGACCCATGGGTATTACCTATAAGTCAAAATTGAGCTGATTGGTAACTGGTGTAAGGTGACCTACTGTGTCCCCAGGTAGGACTCCAGGAAGGCTCTGAAGGTATCCACTTTGTCTATTGGAAGTCTGCAGTCCCCTTTCACTGTATCGATTTCTATATCTAAAAATCAAGGTTGTTGCTGATCCTCCATTTGTTTCCTGAGTTTCAAATTCAGACATTAAGCACTGAAAAGTAGCAAGTGATTTGGCACAGCAAATGGACCCACCTGGTCCCAGGAGTAGGAAATCGTCCAAGAACTGAATGACTGAACAGACACCGATACCTGTGTGGAAACGCATTCCAAAAAGGTGCTGAACTGTAGGAAATAGGCACAAGAGACAGAGCACCCCATCAGCATGCGCTTGTTATAATAGAATTTATCTTGGAACTGAAAACCTAGGAAGTGATAGTCATGGGGGGCACTGGCAAAAGGCAGAAAGCCAACTCAATCTCTGCTTTGGCCATGAAGGCCCCAGACCCAATTACCTTTGTAATAGGGTGCCTTCCAAGGATGCCTATTTGACCGAGCAAAGGAATGGGTCGATAGCATCATTAACAAAAGCCCTTCTATGTGCTGAGTGCTTATGAACCAATCTAAATTCCCCAGTTTCTTTCTATGGGAACAAACTTTGAGCAAATAAGCACTACTAGAAAAAGGCTTACAATCGGTCCAGGCACCCCAGCTTGCAGAGCATGGGGGCTTCGAGCTACAGGGGGCGCCCTCTGACACTCTGCACAAGGAGCAGGCTGAGAGCTCTTAACTGGGTCTAGAGCATTGGGAGACTCCTCCATGTACTTTGCAGGGGGCTGGGCCTCACATTACGCCACTGAGCCACCATACCCAATCTCATGGACTTATTTACAAGAGGCCTGCGCTGCTGGAGCATCACTTTTTTTGATGCTCCTGTGGCGCAGGCCTATCAGTCATATCTATGAGACGATGCAAAGCCACCCTGTATGGGTTTGCATGACCTCATAGATATGAAGTAAGGGAAGGCAGCGCAAGCGTTGCTTTGCCTTACTCTGCTTCAAGGAGGCGCTCCATGGGTGTTGTAGTGGGTGTTGCCACACAGCACCCATGGATTTTGACTCTGCCCCGAATTTACAAAATCACATAAACCTGGGTCAGTGCCAAAACCTTACACCTCCCCAGAGCAGGTGTAATGAGGAGAAATCCTTTCATTTCTCCTCTTTTTTTCCTCTTCCCATGTGTGCTGCATTCGGCAGCACACATAGAATAAGGAAAAGGTCTCCATGGATTGTTTTTATGCAGGAGGGTGCCCCTTCATGCACAAAAACAATCCTGCTAACAACGCAGACACCCTTGCACCATGTTGCAAGGGTGTCCGCGTTGGCGCTAGGCAACAAATTGTGCGCTGTGCTAGCTGAAAGGACTGGAATGCACTATATATATATATATATATATATATATATATATATATATATATATATATATATATATATATATATATATATATATAACACAGCAACGGGTGTCCCCAATAAAGATGTCACTCCTGGGGGGGAATCCGCACACACACCTCCGGCAGCAGCTGTCAGCAAAACACCTCAGCTTCCAAATACAAATGCCAAACGCGTTTCAAGCCGTAAGCCCTTGTTCACTGGCTTGCATTGACAACAGAGGCAGCATGAAATTTAGGAACACCTTTATTTAATTAACACAGTCCCGCCCCAATGGGCGTCAACAGGCAAGGCATTGTGGTAATTATAGTCCATGTGCCAGCGATGACTGCGGTTCCATCCAAACCCAAGTGGGTGTTGCTGCCCCCATTGAAATTAATCCTCAGTGGGATATCTACTTGAAAATCGTCATCCCCAGTGGGTGAAAGTCAAAGGAAAATCACTGACTGCTCACCAATGTACTCCGTAGGTGAGGACCCCTCCACTTCTGTGTGTGCTCGCGGTTGCGGGCACAAAGAATCCGCTATTTAGTGCAGCGGGACATCTTTGCGGCCGGACCAGCCGCTACACAAAACAACAACGGGTGTCCCCAATAAAGATGTCACTCCTGGGGGGGAATCCGCACACACACCTCCGGCAGCAGCTGTCAGCAAAACACATCAGCTTCCAAATGCAAATGCCAAACGCGTTTCAAGCCGTAAGCCCTTGTTCGCCGGCTTGCATTGACAACAGAGGCAGCATGGAATTGGAGCACAAATATTTGTTATTTATTCATATATCTGCAATATGAATTAATCTGTATCCCCCTTTTTGTCTTTTCACTCTAGATTGGACCTGTGAAGCTCACAAACACTATCGTTACCGTTAACTGATACGAGCACGGAGTTCTAGGTGGTTTCCTCATAACCACCTTCTCCTTTGTTGTTGCATTCTCAGGTTAAAAGGGTCACCCTCATTCATTATATTTTCATGATTAAGGATATGTGCACATTTATATCAATAAATATAGATTTTGTGTGAACACAGAGTGGGGATAATCTGGTAGGCACATAGAGACATTGCAAAATTCTTTTTACTCTGAGTAAGCTCATTGTGATGGGGTACTACACCCCAAATTCTTTTGATTTTAGGGCAACAAAACTGATGGTCTTTTCAACTTGAAAGAAAATTTCTTAAAGAAAAAGTGTTTGATTTATTTATTTTTTTACTTCATGTTAAGGTAGCAATTAATTTATACTTACTAGAAGTTTGAAAAAAAACAGTCCAATGAGAAATGTTAACCATATATGCATTCCATTTAAATATCAATACTGTGATCATGAAATGTATACATAATTCTTGCTTTAAGAGAAACCAAGATCATGTTGATCCGACTTTACGCTATTGTGCAGCAATCTATATGAATAATCTTTGCATATGATTTATAGAATTGAGAGACACGATGCAATTACAAGTCTGTTGTTTATGTCTTTTATTTACTTTAAATGGACTGAACCCGGAACCTATGGTCATGTGACCAAGAGCTGGTTTGCTCGAAACGCGTCTTTTTTTGCCCGTTAAATAAATCAAAATATTACCCAAACTGGATTTGTGTGGCTCGTGCTTGCAGGAGAGAAGGAGTTTGCGAGCTGTTGGAGGATATATATATATATATATATATATATATATATATATATATATATATATATATATATATGTTATCTACTGGTGGTCGCCAGTAGATAGTTATAGTTGGGACCTATTTTCCATAGGAAACTCGCAACATTCTATTCCCAATAACTTTGGCGCCAGTTGACGAATCTTCTCGAAATTTTCAAAGCGCATGGAGCGCTCCGGTCTGCTCCTATCCTGAAATTTTATATATATATATATTCAGTGAAAAAACCATAGGTTTAACACATGTTATAGTTAGCTGGACATTTTACTCGTAAAAAACCAATGAAATTCCCCCGTTATAGTTAGTTCAGCTAACTATAACTCGCGCGCCCGCAATGCACTGCTGATGACGTCACATATTACATCACTCATGACATGGTCAGTGACATCACTCATGACATCACTGATGACATCTCAAATGACATCACTGATGACATCATCCAGTGAATGTGTGTTTTTCTGAAAATTAAATATGCTTTATATATGTATATCTCAAGGTCGATGGAAGAATAAATGGGTATATAAGTGTCTAAATGGTTGATTTTTATTTGAAAAATTGATTGTGTAACTGACTGATTAAGTGTATCATAGTGAATACATGGCTTAGTGAGTAATGTTTAAATATTTAAATATCTGTATCAGTCTCTCTCTTTGTGTATAAGTGGCTGCATGGGTTGGTGAGTAGCTACATGAGTGTCTATATAGGTTATTTGTTGGTTTTTTGAGTATCAGTGTCTGATGTCTGTATGGTTTGGTGGGGGGTATTACGTAGTGCATAGGTGCATGAATGAATGACTCAGTCTTTGTATGTGTTGAAGTCAGCATGTGTGCAGGACTCTATGGGTGCATGAGTGTGTGTATGGGTGTGTTAGTGAGTGATTGACTGTCTCTATAGTGTCTTTATGAGTAACTACATATGTTTTAAACTAGTATATGTGACTATTGGTGTATATAAGTGAGTATATGTGAGAGTGAGAGATTGAAAGAGTTCCTGAATGAATAAGTATGTGGGTCTATAAGTGATTGTTTAAAAGAGTAAGTATGTGTAAGTTTCCGTAAAAGTAAGTGTGGTGGTGTGTGTATAACTGTATATGCAAGTAAATGGATGTTTGATTCTTTATTAGCATGAGTGACTATGTGTGTGAGTAACTCCATGGATGAGTGGCATTGTGTAACAGGGTGTATAGGTGTATGAGTACATATGATGAGTGAGTACATGTATGAGTGACTGTATAGGACTGTTGGTGAATGAGTGGATGTGTATGTGAATCTTAGAATTACTGAAGAGGTTGTTGTAATTGGTATTGGTATGTCCATTGTTTTGAAAATGTTAGTTTGTATTTTTGAGTGTGTGTATCAAAGGTTATATTAGGGGAAGAGGAGCTCTGCCACTCTATCTCAAGGATGATGTCATCAGTGATGTCATCAGTGATGTCATTTGAGATGTCATCAGTGATGTCATGAGTGATGTCACTGACCATGTCATGAGTGATGTAATATGTGACGTCATCAGCAGTGCATTGCGGGCGCGCGAGTTATAGTTAGCTGAACTAACTATAACGGGGGAATTTCATTGGTTTTTTACGAGTAAAATGTCCAGCTAACTATAACATGTGTTAAACCTATGGTTTTTTCACTGAATTTCTAAGGTTTTTTAAATGCTAATTCCTAACTATAACGTGTGTGAAACCCATGGTTTTTTCAGTGAATTTGCAAGGTTTTTTAAATGCTAATTCCTAACTATAACGTGTGTGAAACCTATGGTTTTTTCAGTGAATTTGCAAGGTTTTTTAAATGCTAATCCCTAACTATATCGTTTTTGAAACCTTTGGTTTTTTCAGAGAATTTGTATGGTTTTTTATATGCTAAGTTATGTATTTTTAATTAAAGATATTTTTTTTTATTTAAATAAAATTACTTTATATTCATTTATATATTATCTGTATTTTTTTATAAATTATTATTTTTTTAAATTCAATTTGGATATTTTTTTTTATTTAATTTTTTAAATTATTTTATGTCCACTTTTTTTATTTTTTATAAATTCTTGGGGTGCGCGCTCTGAGCACGCACCTAGTACTATTTCGTAAGTTTTTTATGAATTCCGGCGTACGTTATTTACGTACGCAAATATACTTAATGGTGCGCGCTGGGAGCGCGCACCCAGTACGTATGCGTACGTACGTACGCATGCGTCCTACGCCCTCGACGCGGTTTACTTCCGCATACGCTAAAATTATGCGCAATAACGGTCGCGTATACGCGTGTTAAACGTATGCGCGCTAGGTACGCGTATATGACGTATGCACCTTCGCGTTTACGCGTTCGTGCATACGTCATCGCGGGGTGCGCGCACGGAGCTTGCGCAGTGCGCGCACCTCGGGTTTATACATAATAAAACAATATTTCTTATTGGTTATCATTACTTTCAGTTTCTAATTGTTTCAATACCACACCCAATCCCCTCATGGCAAGTCATGTGATCAAGAATCTTCACTTTTGATTGGTTTGAAGTACTTTCTGTTCCAGATTCTTCCCAAACCACACCTACTCCCCTCATTATTAGTTCTGATTCCTTTGGAGAAGGAGCTATTCTGTTGTTGAGAGACAATGGCTGAACAGCAACCTACTTCAGACAGTGACCAGGACACTCTTGAGAGGCAGAGGAACAGGAAGCAGAAAGACAGCTTTATATGGCAGTTTTTCACTTTTCCAGAGAATGAGAAAAAGGTAAATGCACCGAAAGTTACATGTGTACTTTGTAAAAAAGTCTTATCTCGTGGGAATCCTAACAAGAAATATTCTTTTAGCATTCACACTATGTTGAGACATGTTTACAAAATGCATCCAGTATCTTATCGTCGAGCTTCTGGAGAAAACCCTCCACCTGCTCAGCCGACGACATCAGCAGCAGCTCAGCCGAGCACATCTTCGGCAGCTCAGGGGAGCACTTCAGCTGCGATGGTGCCTTCACCTGTTTCTTTACCTCTTGTTGGTCCACCTTGTTTGGCGAGGTTGTCTACACGGTGCACTGATTGCGGTTCTCTTATTTCTGTGGGGGAGACCAGTCTTGATCTCCTTCAGAGAAAATTTGATGCGCATACGTGCACTAGGCCATAGATGTTTTTTCTTTTTTTGCGTTTTTCTCTTCCTGTTTCCCTCCATTAACTCAAGGGCTCTTTTAAGAGCCACTTATAAACTTAATCAAACAAATTTTGTTTTTAGAATTTTTTTTTGAAATTTTTTTGAGGTGCGCGCACCCTGCGCGCACCCATGGTTTTTTCAATTTTTTTTGAGAGACTACAATTAAAAATTGAAAATGTGATTGTACAGAAGTACAAACCTCAAAACCCCACTCGCTTGTAAATACTGTGTATGATTATACATGGAAAGGAGGTGGGTGTGTGCTAAGAGTCTGCTTCTGCACCAAAAAAATCGCTCCCCCTTTTTCCTACTAATGCAACTGTGAAATCACCAGAGAAAAACGCAACAAATCTCTGCCTGTGATTCCTATTTCCACACAGAGTCATGTTTTCACATTAGTCACAAAACGAAATTTCTTTGCCAATTTGAATGCACATTTACTGCTCTTTTTTGTTGGCAAGTGAAAATCACTTTTACAGACTGACACATTATGAATCCACTTTTCAGATTTTTTGAAATGCACATGTCCAGACTGCTTTTTCAGACCACCACCATGTGTATGCTGGGTGACTGCCTACACTCCAGCAAGGGCAACCAGCCTTAGTGATGCTGAATGTATTTGCATTACAGACTGAAACCTCAAAACCCCACTCGCTTGTAAATACTGTGCATGATTATACATGGAAAGGAGGTGGGTGTGTGCTAAGAGTCTGCTTCTGCACCAAAAAAATCGCTCCCCCTTTTTCCTACTAATGCAACTTTGAAATCACCAGAGAAAAACGCAACAAATCTCTGCCTGTAATTCCTATTTCCACACAGAGTCATGTTTTCACATTAGTCACAAAACGAAATTTCTTTGCCAATTTGAATGCACACTTACTGCTCTTTTTTGTTGGCAAGTGAAAATCACTTTTACAGACTGACACATTATGAATCCACTTTTCAGATTTTTTGAAATGCACATGTCCAGACTGCTTTTTCAGACCACCACCATGTGTATGCTGGGTGACTGCCTACACTCCAGCAAGGGCAACCAGCCTTAGTGATGCTGAATGTATTTGCATTACAGACTGAAACCTCAAAACCCCACTCGCTTGTAAATACTGTGCATGATTATACATGGAAAGGAGGTGGGTGTGTGCTAAGAGTCTGCTTCTGCACCAAAAAAATCGCTCCCCCTTTTTCCTACTAATGCAACTGTGAAATCACCAGAGAAAAACGCAACAAATCTCTGCCTGTAATTCCTATTTCCACACAGAGTCATGTTTTCACATTAGTCACAAAACGAAATTTCTTTGCCAATTTGAATGCACACTTACTGCTCTTTTTTGTTGGCAAGTGAAAATCACTTTTACAGACTGACACATTATGAATCCACTTTTCAGATTTTTTTAAAAGCCCATGTCCAGACCAATACACCTTAATTTATCGTGAAAACATAGTCCATATTATTTTACATGTTCCTCACATTTAAATTTCTCCCAAAACAGAAAATAATAAACACAACTTCAACAAAAAGAATTACATTTCTATTATTCATTTCTTAATTTACCATATACATCTCCTCTCAAACTCTAACCTCACCTTTAAAATTAGTTAGTTGTGATAGAAATGTGGCACTCAAACAGCAGATTATCAGAGCCAGGACCTCTGTTCTCTACACCTCTCTCCTCTCAGCAGAACCAGATAATGGCAAACTTTCCCTCTCTTTTTCCACACATATACATGTTAATTTCAAATCTCACTGCTTCCCCCTTTTTTTCAAATGTAATCACACATTTCTATTGGTTGAAAACCAACCCTTTTCCAAAAGTACCCTTCCCCCTACTTGACTTCTGCCTAGTACCCTTCCCCCAACTTGACTTCTGCCTGCTACCATAGCAACAGCTCATGGTACACTACTGTGTGGAGTTAGGTCAGAAGTTCGCCACACAATGTTTCAATTCCACAGAGCAAGAGTGCTTGACTTTTCAAACCTTACAGCAAATCCATAGTACTGTTCTTTGGTAACACATTTTTCTGTACCAATACAAAACATGCTTCTATTATTTTACACATACAGCCTAGTTTTTAGTGTAGAATGGTATGAAACAGCCAATCAGTTCTTTTTTTTTCTAAAAAAATATGTATGCCTCCATTTCCAAACTGTCTTTCATTTCTTTTTACCATTCTACTGAATTACACCTTCTGAGTGCATCCAGATCTCCTTTGAAGATGTTCACAGTGTGGATTGTAGGACACAGCTATGTCTTCTGGAGTGAAAAATTTGCAGAGAAAAGAGGTATGGTGAGAGACCTTGCTTTGCCAAATGTAGACATTAAATGGATTGGTCAGAGAGGGTTAAAGTGCCACCAATTAATGCCTTTGGTGAAAACCTTTCTACATCTCCCACAGCCTAACCTTATTATTGTGCACTGTGGTGGTAATGACCTAGGCACTTTAACTGGGGTAGTTCTGGAAATGCTTATGAAGGACACCTTTGTGCAATTGATGGCGCTTTTTCCACAAACTGCCTTTGTATATTCTAACATATGCCAAAGGCAAAAGTGGAACTGGTCCAACCAATTTTGTCCGCAGATTGACAAAGCAAGGAAGCACGTCAACAAATCTATTTCTGCTTTCCTCAGAGACTCTGGTATGGGTTCCATTTACCACAACAACTTGCGTTACGACATGCAAGACATTTATAGAAGAGATGGAGTGCACTTCACTGATGAAGGCAACAGAGTCTTCCTCTTGAACCTCAGACTCTGCATCGGTACTTACTTGTAGGTACCAAAAAACATACAATAAACACAAGGGCTCTTTTTAGAGCCACCTTATATCTAAACACTTAAATGCGTTTTTTTTTTATTTTGTTTTATTAAGTTTTTTTTCGGGTGCGCGCAGGGTGCGCGCACTCGGCGATATTTTTTTACAAAATATTAACCTTTTTTTTTGCCCTACAAGGTCCTACTTTAACCCCCTTACAATGCCTACTGGGTCTATTTCTACCCACTCTGCCCCCTTTTCAAGTTCTCCCCCTTTGTTTATCACCCCCTCTTTATGCGATTGACAAAATGGCGGCCGCCGCTTCCTGATTTCCACCGATTCGAATGTTTACTAAGATCTAACAACCAATCAGAATTGCGCTCGCGCACGGCGAGGTGCGCGCACCCAGCGCGCACGGAGCGCGCTTATATATATATATATTGATTTAAAGGCTATTTTCTCAGAATCTACTGAACAGATTTACACCAAACCTACAAAAGGCACTTCCTTGACCTGGGGACTACCTCCCTGCCAAATTTCTAGTAATTCTGTTCAGCCGTTCGGGCTGTAGCCCTGTCTAAAGGTCCTATGGAAAAATGCATGGGAAAAACGCGTTTTGGGACCCCCCTTTTATCTCAGCCCCCGCTTGACGAATCCCCCCGAGACTTTCAGGGTAGGAGCGGAGCGTAGCGCCCCACCTATTTTGAGAAATTCGCGAACATTCGTCGACTGGCGCCAAAGTTATTCAAAATAGAATGTTGCGGATTTCCTATGGAAAAGGGGTCCTAACTATAACTACCTACTGGTACAGTGACCTTATCGCTGCAGTGTCAGGACCAGCAAGGTCCAAGGGACTCACCAAGTGCAGGAGAGTCAGAGCAGGCCCGAGCAAATTGTGAAGCCCACTGGAGCCAAAGAAGACCCTCAAGAGGACTTACAGGCTCAAGGCACAGGAGTCACATGAGGACCTCAAGTAGCTCACCAAAGATACAGGCCCACGGTGCAGAAGATACAGTGAGGACAAAGATCTTAGCAGGAAGAGACTCTGGGGGCTGGAGCTTTCTGGAGAACGAAGATCTCTGGAGAAGAGAGTCAACAAGCCTTGGCAAGGGCAAGCCAAAGCAGTGCCCAGGGGTACTGTTCCAGTGGGTCCGACAAGGGATACTGGCCTCAAACTTGCTGAGAAGACAGTGCAGCCCTTGAGGGAGTTGCAGAACCACCACCTGTGTTGCTGGGCCTTTTTGAGTCTAGAGGACGTCAGGAGAAGCAGACCGATCAGCTTAGTTGCGGTGCCTGCAGATGCAAGGGAGTGACTCCTTCACTCCAAGGGAGATTCCGTTGGTGTCTTTGATGCCCACAGCCTTAGAGAAGAAACGGGATGAAGCACAGGCACATACAACGCAGAAGACTGGCAGGAGGATGAGACCAGGAGCAGCAGCATTCTTCACAGATGCAATCTCGGTTCCCAAAGCAAAGTCCAGAGAAGTCCATGGTGCCCAGACTGTAGAAGTAGAAGTCTTTTCAGATCTGAATCTTGTCCCATGACAAATCGAAGAGCCACCACAGGTAAGCCCTTAAGTACCCCAAAGAAAGGGTTGGGACCTTTCAGGGGTCCCTCCCAGATGAGGGGCTGGACAGAGGGGAGGATATTCCAATGTCCTTTGTCCAGTTTCACACCAGAGCAGGAGCCAACAGCTTCCTTAACTGGTTTCAACTGGAGTATGAAAGGAGGGCACCAAATGTGCCCTTCAAAGCAGTCTGGTTGTGCTGGCATGCGCCCCCAGCCCAATACACTAAGTCTTGTCTGGGAGGTGGTCACACCTCCCTGTGACAGAAAGACTATTGTTCTACCTTTCCCTGCTCGAGCTCAGCTCAGCACAGGAGGGCAGAATAGTGCCTGTGGTCAGCAGCAGCACTAGCTGTATGTATATGTATAAAATGGCTGAGCATACTTACAAAGCCTTGAATCGACTCCTGGGTTTGGTGGGGGTGTCCTGCTCTTGCAGGGCACCCTCACTCTTATAACCAAGCACCCTGCCTTCAGGAGCGATAGGTCTGCCTTAGTGGTGACTAATAGGTTTTAAGTGCAGTGACCTCAGATATAAGGAAACTTATATCTTTTGTAATTGGTGTTAGCACTAGCCCACACAGGCTGCAATGGCAGGCCTGTAGTCACATTTTGAGTGGTCTCTCATGGGTGGGACAATACATGCTGCTGCCCATGGGAGGCCCCTAGTGTACCTATGCCCCGAGTAACTTAGTACCATATACAAGGGATGTAGAAGGGTTCACCAGTAGCTAAATAGGAAGGTAGCAAAGTACTTACCATAGTCCAGTTTAGGGAGAGAGCACAGTGACTGGGGTCCTGATTATCAGGATCCCAGTCAGACTAGTCAGAAAACAGGATGAAACCAGCAAAAAGTAGGGGTAACCATGAAAGCAAATTCTACTTTCCTACACAACCCCCCCCCAAATGAAAAGAGATGAGACTAACTTTGCCCAGTTGAGTCTTAATTTTCTAGATGGAAATATCTGGAGAGTCCATCTGCGTTGGCATGGTTACTCTCAGGTCTATGTTCCATTGAAAAGTCAACACCTGTAGGGAAATGGACCACCTCAAAAGTTTGGGATTCTCACCCTTCATCTGTTTAAGCCATAAGAGGGTCTTATGAAGTGAGTACCAAACAGGTCTGGCCATAGCTTCTTCAAGGCCCAGACCACAGGAAAGGCCTCCCTCTCAATAGCTGACCAACGTTTCTCGCTGGGGGTCAACCTTTTGCTTATAAAAGCTACTGGTTGGTCCTGGCACTCTGCATTAAGTTGTGACAAAATAGCTCCTACCCCTATCACAGAAGCATCTGTCTGGACAATGAAGGGTTTGGGGTAATCAGGACTTTGCAGAATGTGAGCAGTACACATGGCCTGCTTCAGGTCATCAAGTGCCTTTTGGCAGCTAACTGTCCATTGAATTTTCTTAGGAATTCTTTTGGAGGTGAGATCATTTGGGGAGTCACACTGACCCATACCTCTTAACAAACCTCGTGTAGTACCCAGTCAGGCCCAAGAAAGCTCTGACCTGAGTCTGGGTAGTTGGGGCAACCCAGTCCATTATGGCCTGGATTTTGCCCTCCAGTGGGTGAACTTGGCCTCCACCTACCAGGTGACTCAAGTATACAACCTTACTCTGCCCTATCTTGCCACTTTGTGGCCTTGATAGTAAGGCCATCCTTTTGCAGGGCCTCTAGAACATTGTTGAGGTGGACATGGTGATCCTCCCAGGTGGAAGTAAAGACAGAAATATCATCTAGATATGCTGCACTATAGGCTCCTGACCTATTAGGACTTTGTTCACCAACCTCCAAAATGTGGCAGGTTCCTTTTTCAGACCAAAAGGCATGACAATAAATTGATAATGCTCACTAGGGGTTGAAATTGTTGTTTTTGGCTTGGCATCCTCAAAGAGTCTGATTTGTCAGTAGCCAGCAGTCAGGTCAAATGAACTCAGATACTTGGCCAAAGTATCAAAAAGATCATCGGCACTTGGAATTGGATGGGCATCAGTCCTAGTGACTGGATTGAGGCCACTGTAATCCACACAAAACCTCATCTTTCTCTTACCATCTTTGGTGTGAGGTTTTGGCACAAGGACTACTGGACTAGCCCAACGGCTATCCAAAGGCTTAATGACCCCCCAAATTCAGCATCTTTTGGACCTCAGTGCGGATGCAGTCTCTGACATGGTCAGGATATCTGTAAATGTTATTCTTCACAGGCAAAATATCACCTGTGTCCACTTCATGGGTACAAGTGGTGGTTTGATTGGGAGTCAGAGAAAACATGTGGGAAAACGAATTGAGGACTTTCCTGCAATCAGGTTGCTGCTGGTCAGTAAGGCTGCTTGCCAAGGCTACTCCATCAGCTGATATGGGAGACACTTAGAGCATCATTTCCCAAACTGTGGCTCGAGACACACCGATTTTTGGTGGGTTGGGAAAGTCCAAGCAATAAATAAAGATGCCTTTAAATTCTGTGTTTATCATGTCACATTTGCTGTGCTTCAAACACAAAGATCAAATGTCAGGCTATGTCTTCCGACAAATTGCTGCTGATTCTTTTAACATGGATTTGGTGTGTAAGTTTCTTTCTCTGATTGCAAAGTGAGAGGAGTTTTTAAAGTGAATTATGTGACAATTTTGCTGGAGCACAGCAAAGTGTGGTATTGTTTTTATTTGCACCACACACCAAAATATAAATACCTGTAAATGGACTGTATACATTTAGCTGTTAGGAAAAGCAAAAAGTAAGCACATTATTTTGTAATTCTTCAGTGTGCTGGAAACAGCGATTTTAATAGGATCAAAACAAATCAAGACATTGCGATACACAAATGATTAATAATACCAGAAACCTGATTTCCACACACGTTATCATCATAGAACTTTATTTTGATCGCAGTGGATCATAAAAGTATAGACAAACAAGACAACCACAGTACACATTCCACACATTATCACTTGTGCGCTACATAGTTTTGTCAGTAAACAGTATGTCTGTGCAAAGTTAGAGGCCATTTCAATGGGAAAATTTGCCATCTGTAACTGATAATTTGGTACTACACAATGCTTTAGGCACATTAAAAAATGACCCTGTCTCAAGTCCATTAAAGGTAGCTGGGTCTCAAAAGTTGGTTGTTGTGAGAAGTTGGCTTGGCATATGCTGGTCACTAGTTATATTGGCCACCTTGCAGCAGTCCAATTCGACTCTTATGGTAGATAGGTTTAAGACAACCTTTTAAAGAAAGCTATCCTGTGGTAGCTGTGGAGAGCAGCCTTCAGGCTGTCTCAGAGGAATGTAAAGCAGCTTGTTTTACCTTATAATCTCTTGAATTACCAAATGAAAGGACACCACACAGGTATGTATATCAAATATATATGTATTTATTACTAGACACATTCTACTAATCCCTTTATGAGATTAGAAGCCAGGTACACAATCAAATGTCAACGTTTCACAATAAATTAAGGACAAATAAGGCTGGAGCCCTAGGGGCGTACCAGACCATATACTAAAAAAATGGTATAACAATGTCGACTTGCAAAATGACATGGCCTAGGGCCTGGGGAATCGCTGGGGCTTCACTACTGCAGTGTTAGCAGGTAAGTAACAGGCCCACGGGAGAAGCGTGCAGTGTGTGAACACAGCCGCGGGTTCCCTATTGATTATAATGGTGCAAGTCGCGGTTTGATTTTTAAAGCTTTAGGGTACTTCGAAGAAGACTATAAGCAAGCCACTTACAAGGTAAGTAATTCGAGGGCCAACACACACTAGGGCACCGGAGTGCACGAGTTACCTCACCCAGGGAAGCCGGGTGCATAGGTGTCTTTTGGTGTCGGGTCGCGTCGCTGTTTTCTATGGAGACCAAAGAAGACTTGCTGCTTGCGTCGCCTGAAGAAGTGTCTGGTGGAATCAGAAGGTGGATTCAAGATGCTGAAGATCTGAAAATTGAAGGGACAGTGTTCAAAGTCACTTGCCAGTGACCGGTGGCCAGGAAGATGGATGACCACAGATGTCGCGTGATTTCAGGTCATCGATGGTGTTTTGACTCTTCGCTCACGAGATACAGGAGAGATTGATGATGACCAGCAGCTGGATTTGGATTGTCCAACAACGTCTGCAGCTGGTGGCGGTATCGGCAACTGGATTGGAGCCAACAAGCCTTGGCAACTGTAAGTCTTGTGTAGACTAAAGAAAGTCGATGGTGCAGACCAGCAAGGTCTGAGGGACTCACCCAGCAAGGGTAAGTGAGGGCAGGCCTGGAGCAATCAGGGAAGCCCTTTGAGTTGTTAAGAAAGTCTTCGGGGGACCCACTAGCCAACAGGCAAGGGATTGCAAAGACGCCTCTTCAGGAAATGCTTCACAGGAGCCCACGGTCACTCGGGATGGGGTAGGCCACTGATTTTTGCTGCTAGACTTGCTGGAGGCTTGGGCCACAAATGGTCCAAAGCACAAGTTTATAGAACGTTGTTAAGGGATTGCACTTGACAATAGTGCTCAATCTCCGGGTATTGCTGTTCCTCATCACTCGTGGGGTCCACTCGCCACAGCTTTGCTGGGGACTCACAATGGCCATCAAGAAATCAGGAAGTCTACTTCTGGGGCAGCAGGGTCTTCGAACTCCAGCAGGAGCGGGAAAGTTTGCAACCGTTGATTAAGGGTTTTGGTGCCTGCCAAGCAGGGGAGTCACTTCTTGACTCCAAGGGAGATTCTTCTGTCTTCCAAAGGTAGTGGAACGTGGAAGGGCCAGGATTCTTCTTTGTAGAGCGTCGTCCAGGGTTATCTGAATTGCAATGGCAATGCTTGCTATCTTATAGTGAAGATAGGGGAGGGACTAGCTCTATGACCACTCCTCTAGGAGGGTCAGGGGAGGGGGTGGTTACACCCACTTCCCTTTGTCCAGTTTCGCGCCAGAGCAGGGGCAGGTAGCCCCTGAACCTGTTTGTGCTGGCATATGCACAGAGGGGCCTACTGCTCCCCCAGTGCAGGACTTCAAAGCACTCTAAGAGTGCACCCACCCAGCTCCAATACACTAAATCCTGTCTGGAAGGTGGTGACACCTCCCTGTGACAGGATGCCTTTTGTTGGGCTCCCTCCACTGAGAGTTTCAGTCAGCAGCAGGAGGGCAGCCCAGTGTCTGTGCTGGTGGCATCCATTTTGTGATGCCAGGGCTCTTTTAGATTTCTGTCGTTTAGTACAGTGGGTGCATGTCATCCCCTCTAGAAGGGTGGGTTCATACTCCCACACCAGTTACTGGTGTGGGGTATGATTCCAAGTTGTTTGACACCAAACATGATATGTTTTGATGCAGTCATTCCAAAGTTAGCATTTACCGCAAGGTTATAATGCACTTAAGAGTATATGGTTTAACCGCATCCAAAAACAGCCACAAGGAATAGACCCTGCCAGCTGCAAAGGGGCCCTGCTCAGGCAGAGGCACCCCCTTACATAGTAAACCAAGCACCCTGCCCTCAGGATTGATAGGGCCTGCCATAGGGGTGGCTGATAGGTTTATATGTGTGTGTATGGTGAGATATAGAAACCTATATCTCTGTGAGGAGTGCTAACACTACCTCACACAGGCTGCAGTAGCAGGCCTGTGGTGTCAAATTGAGGCTGCTTCCCAGGGGTGGCATAATACATGCTTCAGCCCCTGGTAGGCCTGTGAAGTACCAATGCCCTAGGTACCTAAGGTACCATATACTAGGTGCTCATAAGGTACCACAGTATCCAATCACTAGTGCATCTAATATGCACACCAAGCCGTTTAGAGAGAACAGAGAGACTGGGGCCCTGATTAGCAGGGACCCAGCCAGACTATATCCAGAAACCAGTGTATACATCAGAAAAAAAGTGGGGGTAACATAAGTGCAGATCCTACTCTCCTACAGTTGTTCTAAAAAGTGGGTCGTGGTTCTAAAAAGTTTGGGAACCACTGACTTAGAGACTCACAGCATGACAGGTGGAGTCAAGCCCAGGTCTAGTTGCTACTGATCAGCTGGGCAGTTGCAGGAAAGGCCTCTTAGAGCTTGTTGTATCCCTGTAGATTGAATATGAGGTCAGCCTTATGACACTAGGAGTCCACTTCCTTATCGTGGGTACAAGAGGAAGGGCAGGTTCCAGTCTTCTAGGCTCTTCTCAGGTCTCAGACAGCAGATGTAGTGCTCTTTTGATCTTCCACAGGTCCAGGAGTGTCCTCAAGTCGGTGCCTATCGATACCACATGTATTACTGGCATGAGCTAGAGGGTGGGAATGACCCCTGAGGGCTCCCTAAGCAATAGGAGACAGGTTTGCCACGGCTAACCCTGCTCACTTTGAACATTTTCAAAATGGCTGAACTCTTCAGCCACACTAAACTTGGATTCTGTCGGCTGGGGTTAAGTGTGGAGTATACTATGGTAATCCTAGTGCCCTACCAAATCTATCACTAAAATACAATTCTAAACAGTCCCTGTACAGTCTCATGTGGATCCTTTTCCATTGACCACCTTGCTAACAATGTCTAACAGGTCAACATATTTGCAAAAATCGGTTATTCTCAAATCCACTAGTCTCTTGTGGATCCTTTTCCATTGACCACCTTGCTAACAATGTCTAACAGGTCAACATATTTGCAAAAATCGGTTATTCTCAAATCCACTAAACTCATTTTTAATTACCTGGATTCAAATTTTTTATCCCCTATGGTTTATACTGAAGATATGTCATTATGGCATAGTAATGTTATTAAATTAAATAGAAATGTTAATTTTGGGAATTCTTGGATTAAAGCTGGTATCTTTTATCTTAAAGATATCTATTTTGACAATGTTTTTATTTCTTTTGAAGCTTTACAAACGAAATTTAGTTTACCTCAATCTGATTTTATTAAATATGAGTCTTTATGTAATTCAATTTTAGATTCCTTCCCTCATGGTATTCCGTTTAATGTTAAAGCAGATTTAGCAATATATATTCGAACTATCTCTACGTCCTCACATACTGTCTCTATTTTATATAAAAAATTATCTAATTCTATAGGAAAAATTTAAATATAATTTCAACATTTTGGAATTCTGAGCTTTCACTCTCTTTGTCCAACGATACTTGGAAGATTGTTTGGCTTAATAGTATTTCAGGCTGGCTGCCTGTTTCGCTTTACCAAACCAATTCTTATATTTTATTCAATTGTTTATGGACCCCAGTACGTTTATTTCGTACTAAACTGATGCAAGACAACATTTGTTGGCATTGTAAATTACTTCCTGGATCATTACAACATATGCTTTTTGATTGTCCACTAATTTTTAAATTCTGGTCTGATGTTTAGGATATTGCTCAACAAATATTTCATATCCATGATGTTATTTCTTACAAAATGTTAATATGTAAATCTGTTGGTCTTTTGCATAACTTAACTGAATTAGAAGGCAAACTGTTTAATTTCCTACTATCAGCTGCTTTAAAGTCCATTACTTTTTGCTGGAAGGATATTTCGTCATTATCAGTTCATGCTTGGTGGTCATGGATCATTTTTACAAGAAGAGGTGCTCAATTATCCCTAAATGGGATTAATCATAACTCTAATTTGTTTCACTCTTTTTTGTTACCTATAGATGTATATTTATCTCTCTAATTGTATATTTATACTTGATATACCGTTTTACAGTCATTATACTTAATTCCTTATGTGATGTACGTAGCTCTATTTTCTAAAAGTTGACATTGTAAGTTTTCATGGCTCCCTCCCTTCCCTTCCTTTTTAGTTTATCTTCCCTCCTTTAATTGATTATCTATACATCTTTACCTATTGTAATTTATTGTTGCTTTTGAAAAACTCTTATTTTATTTAGGTATTTTCACTTACGGTCAATTTTTTCTGTATTGTCTGTATATGTCATTATTATGAAAATTCAATAAAACATTTTGAACTTAAAAAAAAAAAAAAACAGTCCCTGTACACCAAACAAACTCAGAGACAGAATTCTGATAAAATCAAAACTCAGCTTTTGGCAATCAGACAGTGGATACACATAAAGTGTTATGCCATTCTGTTTTCCTCATTTTAAGTGCGGCCAGAATGTTATATGTAAAACTCCAGCCGACCTGTTAAGCAGGATGTGACATTCAAGCAGAATTTAACATTCTAATGTCAAAGGGGATGCCTACAGCCTCTAAACCAGTTCTGGGGGAGCTTCTCCTTCCACTGGGGTTGATGCCTGGCAACTAGAAGGACAAAAGGATTGGTAGGCCCAGGTGCGAGATACATCTGCTTGTGACAGGGGAGGCCCCTATGAAGTACACCACCGAGGCCATAGGCAGGTAAACAGTAACTTTTCCAAACTGTCTTTCCTGTGATAGTTGGACAAAAATTCGAATTATTTTGCTAGCTGTTACCAATTTGAAATTAGCATTATAAGGTATTTTAATGTACTCCAGCATTCCCTATGGAAGCAGCCAGACTTGCTACAGTGAAAATAGCTTTTATGCTTTTTCACCGTAAGAACATGCAGAATATTAAACTTCTAAACATCCTGCTTTTAAATAGCTGGCATCCTTCCCAATGGACAAAAGGGCCAACATTAAGGGTGACTTATTAATATTTAAAAGGAAGGTTTGGGTCTGTCAAAAGGGTTTATTTTGAAAGGTTGAATTGTCAGGTTAAAACTGCACAGCCAGGCTACAGTGGTAGCCGCAGAGACATGCCTTACTCCATCACTGCAGTGGTTGACACAGTGAGTGCCGCAGTGTACTGGTGACATTTAACTTACAGGCCTTGGGTGCAGTTTGGGAACTATATGCTAGGGACTTATAGCTGTGTTAAATATGCCAATCTGGAGTATATGAATTTTGCCATGTTGAAAAGAGAAGCACAACAAGCATGTTACCACTGGTTAGCAGGGTAAAGTGCACAGAGTTACATAACCAGCAAAAAAGGGTTCAGCAAAAAGGCCAATAAATCAGGGTGACCCTGAAGAGAGGGCACATTTCCAACAACCACTCCTGACCTCCTTTCTGCACACTTACCTCATCCATGTAACATGCAGCTCGGATGCTGGCTCATTGGTTTCATCAATGCTCACCGCCATTCGAGCCTGGCTAGAATGCTATATAGGTAGGAGTGAGCTGGCAATCTCCCACCTGCCGTACAACAATGCTGCTGAACATCTGGCGGTTCTAGGCTATATGCAAAGGCTAAACACACCCTTTAACCCCTAGAGTATATTGCGAGGAACAGTTTGGCACTTGTTACCTGTGTTTTTGGAGGATTAAGATGCCAGGCCATTCACAGCCTCTCTAACAACGGCAGCCGTGACACACTAGAGCCAGAGCGAGGTGTGCGTCATTTCCGGCTGCCTTAATGGACACAGCAAAGCTGGGGCAGGGAAGAATAATTGTGACTCTGTGTGACCACAAATAACTTCTCTAGTTCTGGGCTTTTCTGGGATCTCTTGTTTTATTTCTCTGTGTTCGTCCAGTTCAACGGCAATAGCTCCCAGAATGCAGTGCTTTGTTAAATGACACTGCATGATTTGAAACAGACTGTCACGGGCATGGAATCATTAACAAGTGCTAGCACGGCACCACCACCAGAGCCCTGTGTAAACCATTAATGGAATGATTGCTAACGGCGCCTTCCATTCTCCACCACATTATCCGTAGATACACTCACTCGTTCATTTACCCGTTCACTCTATCGCCCCTTGGCCTTTACCAGCCATTCATTCTTACACCCATCGTGCCATCTATTAATGCACTGAGTCACTCGGTGCACTTGTGTGCCCACTGAGCCATCTATACACGCATTCATTCATTCATCCATCCATCAGTGCACTCAATCATCAATCCAAACATCGACTTTTTCACGCATTCACCACTCACTTGCTAATCATGTTGTCAGGGAAGGAGAAAGACTTGTTTCCCAAAGACATTCTCATGACGTCAGTGCTCGTTTTTCTATCACATTCACTGACATCATAAATAGTGAAATGACTGGAATAACACCAATCGCCTCGAGTGCCATGAGGCTTTCGCACAGAACTTACCACTGCTGCTAGATAGGTACCAGTGGTCTGAGGCTGCATTCCTAGGAGGTGAGGGAGTATGTATTCATGAGTGAAGCTCGAGGACTTCCGTGTCTGATGATGATGTCACGCCTCGGGTTGGGGACCGGGAGATGTCACAGCGAGGGGGAATAAGTGAGAAGGGCTTGGAGGGAAATCATGCCTGGAGGCTGTAGACTGAGGGGGGTTTCGGGGAGGTCCTTCCCTGGGGAGGTCAGGAATCAATGTATTAATGTGCCGGAATGGGCAGTGGGACGGGAAGTGCATCTAGTGACCACACCGTCATCCGCTTCAGTCAACACGCATACACAGACGTCACCCAATGATTACACTGACACTTTATTTGTGGGTGAAGAACTGCTGCAGGTTTATTTCATACAACATAGTATGATAATAAAATTGGGTTATCTTACGGGCGATCCAGGGCAGGCAGCCCCTTGCTGCTCCGCCCGCCTGGTGAGCCAGCACACACGGTGGGTCGATGCCCGGCAGTGTGGCACATAATTATTTACAGATCATCCACTGGGTCATGTGATCTGTCTCCTACTCCCGCCCCTTCCGACAGGGGCGGAGCGTGTTGTGGCACACCCCCGGTTGGTCAGGCCCCCCAACCGCCCGAAGGACTAACGGGGCGCCGTCGCGGTCTTCCCAGAACCCCCTTCGGCTCCTGGACCTTGGCTCGGGCACCCTTACTGTGCCGGACAGGGGTACCCTTACTGTACCGCCTGTCGCAGAGGTACCCTTACTGTACCCGTCTGCATCCAGATCGCCCTGTAACTCCGCCTGCAACGCAAAAGAAAACATTAAAACATTCCAAATAACGCGCTGTGCTTGACACGTGGGGTAAGTGGAAAGGGTGGGAAATCGCGTGTCCAGGCTGGCGCGCCGCACAGGAAACAGAGGAGGAACTGGGCGAGAGGGCCTCCTAAGTAAGGGGGGGCAAGCCGCGCCCCCCGCCCCCAATGGCCCGCCTCCAGCTCCAACTATAGGGAGTAATACCTTAGTGGGCGTAGCCTCGCGCGCGAGGCAGCAAAGGGGAAGGCTCCGACGGGCGGCCACTAACATGCTGCCCTGCTGATGTCCCACTGCTTGGGACGCGGGCAGCGGCATAGTGACCACACCGTCATCCGCTTCAGTCAACACGCATACACAGACGTCACCCAATGATTACACTGACACTTTATTTGTGGGTGAAGAACTGCTGCAGGTTTATTTCATACAACATAGTATGATAATAAAATTGGGTTATCTTACGGGCGATCCAGGGCAGGCAGCCCCTTGCTGCTCCGCCCGCCTGGTGAGCCAGCACACACGGTGGGTCGATGCCCGGCAGTGTGGCACATAATTATTTACAGATCATCCACTGGGTCACGTGATCTGTCTCCTACTCCCGCCCCTTCCGACAGGGGCGGAGCGTGTTGTGGCACACCCCCGGTTGGTCAGGCCCCCCAACCGCCCGAAGGACTAACGGGGCGCCGTCGCGGTCTTCCCAGAACCCCCTTCGGCTCCTGGACCTTGGCTCGGGCACCCTTACTGTGCCGGACAGGGGTACCCTTACTGTACCGCCTGTCGCAGAGGTACCCTTACTGTACCCGTCTGCATCCAGATCGCCCTGTAACTCCGCCACAGCTCTGGGGAGGCTACCGTCGCTGCCAGAGCCCCCCTTCCTCCCTTCGCTGTTATAGGTGCCCTGCCCCTGCGAGCCAGCTTAGTGGGCTAAATTATGGGTCCTGTTCTGCAACCCGTAAATGACGGCATTAATTTTGCAACATTACTCAGGAGCCCGGGGCAGACTAACAAAGGATGTCTTTTAGCCCCCCTGCCGTTCAGCTTAGACGTTACTGGTGTCCCTAACTTTCTTTGCGATGCCCCTGCAGATCTTCTTAACGTAATATGGGAAGATCTAGCACCTACATATGGAGCCAGAACTGAACCATAGCTGAATTCGTCAATCCATCGATTCTCTTATATCCTAGCACGAAGAAGGTTTTAATTTCCCCTTTGTCTACAAAGGTGATGTATAGATAGCGTCATGGTTCCTGAATTGCTGCTGCTGCTGCGAGGGGTGCATGATTTCTCGGCAGGCCGAAACATTTAACGTAACTGCCAAATGGCGGCTTTTATCATGACTCCGGATAAAGCCAATATGACTGACTGAGCTGCCGAAGAATACATCTCTCAGCTCGAGGACCAAACTTGTGAACGTTCCCCAACTCCCTGGCTCCAAGGAGAAGATGAGCGAGAAGAGCAACACCTAACTGTTTCTCAGGCTGGAAAATATGGCATGGGTAACAAGGCGTTGGTGAAATATGCGCTTATGGACCTGCAATCCTATTAAGATTTTTCACTTGGCCAAATTAGGTGCCTTCCTGGCTTGGAATTGTGTTCCCCCCAGCTGCAGCACAATAAGCAGGGTGAAGGTAACGTGTGAGTTAACCACTCTACCTACGTATATAAACACAAGCTGACATCGCGGGTATCTCAATTTTCTTCCTTTCACATCTTATTATCCTATTGTTTACTACAAACTGACCCCTATCTTAGCAACATCTCCTCGTTTTAGCCTTTCTACTTGCAAATAAAGTTACATTACATTTGACGATAGTCTTATACTAGTCCCGCTGTTTCCCAATCTTTCTGTACTCTCCACTGGGACAGCGTAACCAATTTCCTTGCTTGTTGAATAGAAGCTAGCTATTGGACTTTATTGCTGCTGAGGGAGTTAATAGGTTTGCCTACAGTCCTTGCTATACCGGTGTTGCTGTGCTATAAGTAATTCGTTGCACCGACATCGTGGCTTGAAAATGAAACTTCTCATTTTATCAAATAATATGTTGTGAGCCCCAGTGATGAGTTCGTTGACATCTTCATGGTTGGCAGTGTCTCTATCTTGCCAATACCTGGGTCACGTCCGCCTTAAATGACGACATTACATCTGGCTTTTCCGCTAGCCTTGCCCATTAACCTGTCAAATGTCTGTGGAGGTGTTAAGCCCTTTCCCTTACTGGAAAGTTTAAAAGCAAATTCAAGAGGTATGGTCGCTCCCTCAAATATTACCATGTGGCTGAGGGCATGCCATTCACGGGTGTCTGGTTGAAGTATGCACAGGTCATTGACACTCTGCCACGTGCCGTGCTGTGAACCGTTTGAAGTAGTTCATCAGATTCAGCCAGCCACCCCCTAGGTGGAGGCTTGCACTCCCAAACTTCTGCTCGTGTAAAACCCGGCCACACCTCCAGTTCAGTGAAATTTAGTAATTCATGACACTGACAACCCCAGGGGCCAAATACTGGGCTGTGTAAATGCGGCCCAATACCACCATGAACAATTAGCTTGGAGTGGATGGGTGTTAACCTAGGCTGGGTGAATGCAAAACCTTTGACAATCACTCCTGGCAAGATGTGCCAACGCAGATCGAATAAAGAGTTATCCAGCCCTCCTTACTTCCTTTCCCAGTTCGACACAGGTTGAAGAAGAATGCCCCTTCCAGAAGGTCATGGCCTTATCCCTGAAGCCTATCAACAGCATTCTACCGGAAATCAACAGCATTGCTTTGTAAAGCTTTTTCTGGTTCCACAATTATTAGTGGTCGATATGCTATCCCTCAGTTTGAACAAAATCATAGCTAATCGTCCGCCTGCCTAATTCCCAGGGCTGTCTCGCTTAACGCTTTACGCCTGTAGTTGCCCCCACCCAACGTGGCCTTGCACTGAAAGTTAACTTGGTTGTCTCTACTTCCCTTTTAGAGCTAGGAACGCCCCTGAGCTGCTTGTGCATACTAAATGGACCCGCTCCTTAGTTTCCAGCACACAATGCACTCAAATGTCATCTGGCCCTGGCGCCTCTCAAACAGAGACAGCCTCTGTCACCGTCATACAATACATAAACAAACCTCACAAGGTCGCAGAAGCGGCAAGCCAGGCTAAGTTTCGGTAAACCATGTCACTCTGTGCTTTCCCTGGCCCTCTGTGGAACAGGGAGAATAACCTTAAAGATGTTATGTATGACACACAAACCCAGGCATTCCGCTTGTCTCCAAACAGCTCAGGCTGGTGATTTCCTGTACAAACTAGCTGCCACTATGACTGAGTTGCAGAAAACATTACACCAGCTCTTTCAGAATTGCAAGGCTAAAGATGAAAGGCGGCAGCATCTCTTGACTTAAGCGTGGAACTCACAGTAATAAATACCTTCACGATGTTCTGTATGCCCCACAAACCCAGGCCTTCAGCTTGTCTCAACACAGCGCAGGCTGCTGACTTTCTGTATAGACTGAGCTGCCACAACTGATTTGAAAGAAACCTTACACCAGCTGTTTTCATACTGCAAGGCAAAGGAACGACTTACACAAGAGGCTGGTAAAGCAGTGGATACTGCTAGATGTTGCACTTGGCCACACAAGAACTCACACACTAGGTCAGCCTGCCTGTCCCAACGCAGGCAATAACCGAGAAATCACACCTCCTTCCCGGCCAAGAGCCATTGACGTATCTCTAATAGAGTGGGAGGGCAGAAGATTGTCCTTGGATAAGGGTGAAACCCATCAAAATTAACAATGTATATGTAGACTCTATGAGTCACACACTGCACAAAAGGTTAACAAATTGTGACACCTGGCAAACTTCACCGCACTTTAACACTAAGTAAACCCTGGCCACCAGAAGCAGCTTCCGTGAGATGGCCTTCTCAGTAGAGGGCGTGGAGCAAGCACCTCAACAGCAAAGTGCACCACCCTTCGCGCAAAAAACAGGCCCGAGAATCTCGCAGAGCATATTCCAGATAGGCCAATCATGCTGCGTGAAAATGCAGGATTCTGCAGCATATTCATTTGCTCCTTTGTGCCCCCTGCCACAAACTTCCTGTGCAAGAGTGACAGCACCATCAGAAACCAGCGAGATGAAAAAGGGGTGCGCCTGGGTGGAAGCATCTGCATACTGAAAAGAAAGGTCAAAGGACTGAAAACAACAAGCACCTTTGCCAGGTGTAAAAACCCACTCTGATCTACGCGCAATGCCGCCAAATAGACAAGAGCAGTATAATACCGATAAAATCTGTCTCCAAAAAGCATCATCCTGGTGTTCCCCTTTGGGCCTCCCATCCAAGTACTAACCAGGCCTGACCCTGCGTAACTTTCAGGATGACCCATGAACGTGACATGGTGGCGTGAAAACAGAAACCTTATTTTATCAAACAATTCGTTGTGGGCCTTAAGAATCTGGCGCTTCCTGATCACATCTGGGACGCGTGTCCAGGCTGGCGCGCCGCACAGGAAACAGAGGAGGAACTGGGCGAGAGGGCCTCCTAAGTAAGGGGGGGCAAGCCGCGCCCCCCGCCCCCAATGGCCCGCCTCCAGCTCCAACTATAGGGAGTAATACCTTAGTGGGCGTAGCCTCGCGCGCGAGGCAGCAAAGGGGAAGGCTCCGACGGGCGGCCACTAACATGCTGCCCTGCTGATGTCCCACTGCTTGGGACGCGGGCAGCGGCATACTTGTTAATGAGTGGAATGGCATTTTTAGTCCGTTGCTGTACAACGGATTTGAAACAGTAGAAAGTGTAAAATGTAAGTATTCTACGAACAGTTCATAAAATTGAAATAGGTAATTTCTCCGCAGTGTATAACGGCTGTCGTAACACAGGAAGGAGTGGATTACTGGACAGTACTCGAGGGGAGGAGCAGGGCTGACAGGGAGATGTTTTTGCAGTTTTTTATAGCGCTAAATCAACCCGAAGGTATCAGGGCGCTTTACTTGAGCACCAGTTACATGACAGAGGAACACATTCATTATTAAGGCACGGGGAGATTTCAAAATCACAGGACGTTTGAACCTCCTGCCAGACTGGAACCTCGTGCCGGAACTTCAAGGTCGGCCGCTCTAGCCGTTAAACCACATCCTCTCCCATCTTGGATACGGTGATGTGGCCCAGTAAAAATCATTTTAATTTGTACAATGAAGGAGCGCTGTTTGAACAAGTGATGAGAATGCGGACTATGATAAAAAGTTCCATTTATTTTAAATGAAGACTTAAAAAAAACCCTGCATTTTATATTGATTCGAAAGGCGCGTGCCTTCCCAGCTGCACCAGAAGCAAAATCCTGTGAATGGAACGCTTATGATGTAACATCACTGTGATGTCACGAGGCGCAGGGCAAATGCAGGGGGAGGCCGTCCCCGCAGTAGAGAGGAAAGGAGAGACCACTGTTGAGGAAGTGTGTCGGGCAGGAGGGGATTTACTTTCAGGTTCATCGTAGGTTATTTTTGTCATCAAATATTTGGATTTACTTAACGAATACCGCAATACCAGTGCCTTGCCTGCTCCCCCGTTAATCTTAAAACACATGGTATCACCCACAAAGTTGTGATGTATGATGACACGTCGAAAAAACAACATTGTGACCTGTCCTTGGTAGAAGAGGCTGGTAACCAGGCAGCTGCAGCATTGCACTCGGGGACACTGGACGGAGAGGACGGCTGCTGGCGGCTGGATCTCGGGGCAGGGAGAGGCCGAATCTGCAGGGTCTGAGCAGGCTCTGCCGCTGCCCGCGTCCCACGCAGTGGGACATCAGCAGGGCAGCTCTCTAGTGGCCGCCCGTCGCAGCCTCCCCCCTCCCCCTTCTCTGCCTCGCGAGCGAGGCCACGCCCAGGCAGGAGATCTCCCAGTAGTGTGTAGGAGGAGGCGGGCCGTTGGGGGGGGGCGAGGCTTGCCCCCCTACTTAGGCGTGCAGCTTGCCCAGTTCCTCCTCTGCTTCCCGCGCGCCGCTCCAGCTCGGACACGCGTATTTCCGACCGCCTGCACCACGGTTCATCGATCGGGCCCCCCCCCCCCTCTTCAGCGTCGTATTTTCGGGATTTCGTCATCTTTCGGTAAGTCTTGCTAACCTCTCCCACCCCGGCCCTGTCCCTGGGCATGACCAGGTGGACGGGGCCCTGTGGCCCGGGTGGCCATGGGTGTGTTGGCGCAAGCAGTGGCCCGTGTCCCTGCGGGGCAAGACGGGTGTTGCTGGGGGGGCCAATTTGTTCGCGGCGCAATTGCGGGGTGGCAGGGTAACGGGACGTCCAGTATTGGACTGGCGCAGTTTGTTGCGAGTGCAGGCGCGTTTCACGAACGGTTGTGCGCGAGTTTGTAGGCACCGCCCCTTTTCCTCCCACACGAGGCGCGGCCATTTCTCATAAAGGTCCATCGAAGGTGCAAGGCCCTAGTGGGTATACGCGACCAGGTGCAAGTCGGGCTAATCCCGCAGCATGGCTGGCCTCGTGGCTGGCGGGTTTAGGGGTTGGCGTCGCGTTCACAGATTGTTGTGGCGCATCGCGAGCTGATGCTCGCTTGGCGGCAGCAGGCCCTCACACAGGGAGGCAGCATGTGCATTCTGCATAAGATGGCTCAGTTACTTAAACCTGTCCCCTGCGAGCTGATGTGAGGGTCATGCGTTCGATTCTCGCGACGGCCAAAGAGTCCTTTAAAAAATGCCCAGGTTGCTAAAGTGAGTCGGGACCTAGTAAAGCTTCTTCGCATTCCTGCTCATTGACTTTACCCCCGCCCGTAGCAGTACGCGTAATATGAAGGCGCGGTTATGAACTCGATCCGATACGGGGGTTTTGGACCACGCCATTTACGGTCGCAACAAATTGAGGATGCCCTGATATTCCCCAAGAGGTGTGCGGGTCATCGAATGCTGTGGCGCGTCTACAGGGCGCAGAGGTTTGTGAGGCCGCAGGAATTCCTGCCCCTGCCAGCGAGTGGCGTGCATCCGTTCCGGTGCCCGTGTGTGTATGCAAGTGCGGTGGTTGTCTTAGGCGTGCAGGTCTCGGCGGCGCCACGCGCGCGGTGTCTGTCTATACGCGACGACAATGGAATGCCCACGGTTCAAGTTGGGCTACACAGGCCATCCACGATGTGCCGTCGGAAGAGTTAAGGGGGGGTTGTGGTTGGTTGTGACGTCGCGTCCACACCTTGTGCCCCGGGCCAAGGAAGTGACCCATTCCCGTACCAGGTTGGGGGACGTGCGTGTTCATTTGCACGTCGCGTCCGCACCCGGTGTTGCGGGGCGGCGCGCGAGCCCTTCCAGTAACCGAATGGGTTGCGGGGTGCAGTCAGCGTTGCAGCGCGTTTTTGCCGGCGGGTTGGGGCCGCAATATGTAAATAGACATGCAACGCGTGTGGGGAGCTCATCTATCTCGCAGAGGTTGCACGGGCCATGTACGTCGTGGCGCGTTTAAATAGACCGGGGTGGTTTTTGCGTGGCTTAACGTTGCTTCCACTCCCTGTGTTTGGGACAGTACGTGAACATTCATAGTGCCTGAATGTGTAATGTAAATACGATGCTGGGGAAAAGCGCGCCTATAACGGCTGGTTGGTTGCACGCGTTATATCACACGCAACAACAATACGAAGGCGCCTTCTTCTGTTGCATCACACGGGTCTGCCACGGTCTGGCGCATTATTGGCACCCCTTGGGGTTGGGAGTGGTTAGACGTCGCGTCCACACCCTGTGAATCTGGCCAGTTAACGCGCGCCCTCCCATTCCAGTCTGCGTAATTTAAGTACGGTGATTGCGGATAGGGCTCCTATACCTGCGGGTCGAGTCGCGCCACAGATCTATGCCTGCGGGTCGAGTCGCGCCACAGATCCATGCGCTTTCAATACACGGGAGTGTTTTAATCTAGAATAACAAAGTCTTGCTCACAGAGAAAAGAAATTGGACAGTTCCTTATGAAGAAAACCATATGCTGTCTGGGTCACAGTGCTAAAACATTGGCATGCTAACAATGCGTCCACTTGCAATGCCCCTCGATGAACAACAATGGCGGCCCCTGGGATTGTCTCCACGTGTCCCGTGCCTCTCCATGCGGTCCACTTCCGGTCGGGGCCTTGCTTTAATGGCGTCCAGTGTCGTTTTGTAAACACTTTTAAGCAGCACGCTGAAAACATTCTAGTTTGCAAAGAAGCGTTTCAATAGTGCTTGACATTAGAGAACGTCTCCCACACAACAATCTGTGATACTAAACATGCGCGCGACTATGGGGGAGGTCATGTACTGTTTAATTGCATGGGTACGGCCAACAATCAACGTCTGATAAAGGCCAGGCTGCGCATAAGGGTGTTCACAGATGTTCTTGTTTTGTCCTTGAGAGGCCAGTCTGGCGACCCAGTACAACCCAGGCAACGCGGTGCATGAGCGTGTCGGGTTACCAGCGATGTGGTTGTGGGAATGTGTAGTGCATTACTTCTCTGTCCGCTCTAACTCCGCTCCTTTCCACCATTACAGATTCCGTGAGGGACAGCCCGCGAACGTAGGGCCAGGATCCTAGGAGAAGGCGCAAAGGGGACGCGCACTAGCTGCGATTTCGGAGTAGCCCACCCGCAATGGAGAATATCGGGACACCGGGTCCACTGTTCTCCCAAGAGACGTCGGTCGAAGAGACGCAGCCGAGCGCACCACAGGAAGGGGTTTTGGCGGACTTTATGGCGTTCGCCCGTGAGAAGGGCACGGCGTGGGCCCAAGGTTTCCTTGAGGGTCGCAGGGTGGAGGATTCGGGTGTGGTCGTAACCCCTCCCCCATCCGAGGGAGCCCCAGGACTCTCGGGGTCGGAGCCCTGGAGGTCCACCAGGGTGCGTAAGCCCACATCCAAAGACATGCGCGAGGCCCTGCCGGCCAGGAAACGACAAGCGACCGCACAACGTACCGTCCTCCCGGCAGTCGCAACAACACCGGTGCACGACGCTGCCACAGGTTTGACTGACTTGGTCCAAATGGGCAAAGCCATGGACCAGATGCTTGGCCTCATGTCGGTCTTTCAAAGCCGCCTGGACGCATTGGCGGCACCGCCACAATTGCCCGCAGCGTCGGGGCCCGCACCAGCCCTGGCACCCGTGCTCCAAGTCTGGGCTGGGCAGAGTACAACCGTGGAACAACGCAATGGTGAGCCTGGGGGAGCCCCGGGGTTGCCACCTATGGGGGACACAGGTCCCTCCACAAGTAATGCACCGAGTACTTCCTCGGCCAGCGCGCTAGCACCCCCGCCACCCACACCGGCGGTGGCCACGCCCTCCACCCCAGTTAGTGCTGAATCTACGCCCGCCGTGGCACAGGGCTGTGCTGCGTCAGGAGGGGAGGGGTTGGCCCAGGTTCCTAAGCCCCTTGTCACCCAAGCGCCTCTGGCATCAGGCCGCTGTTCCCTGGCATGGTTGGTACCACAGGCCGCAAAAGAAGGGATATGGAGGCGAGAGTATATAGACATCCTGACATTACTTATGCATGGGTCAGCAGGGGTGGACACGAGAAAGATGGGGCGTAAGGAAGAAGAAAGGGTCAGGTATCAGCGATGGCCGGATAAGACGATCGAAAATTGGACATCCGCATTTAATATATTGGCAGCTGTCGTAGTGCAGAAGAAATTTCCGGACCAGAGTGAGGCCCTAATGCAGTATGCCAGCACGATCCAAGAAGAGGCCAGGCTCTCGGGGGGGTTGGGTTGGTTCTATTACGACCAGGATTTCAGGAAAAGAATGGCCATATGCCCGGACCTGGGGTGGGACCAGAAGGAGATTCAGCTTTGGGTAGAACATATGTGCCGACCCTCCCGAGACAAGAAGGATCAGGTATACAAGGGGCAAGGAGAGGCAGTCGACAGGAAGAAGGATCAGTTTGCCAGGCGCCCCTTTAAGCAGCCTTTTTATGGTGGCAGGGGGCGGGGGCAGCGGCAGGGCAAGCGATTCAATTCAGGGACATGCCGCCTTTACAACGGGGGAAACTGCACCTGGGGGAGGTCATGTAAATTCGCACATAACTGCAGCAAGTGTGGCGCACAACACCCTGCCACTTCCTGCCCCCCTAGCCAGAGCGCACCACAGCCCGCTGCACCCAACAGGACTGACGCCCAACGGCTATGAGACCACACAAGGGCCACCCCCTCCGCCAGTCCTCCCCTCCAACTGTTCCGTCCCCGACATTTCTGGTTTCACCACAGAGCGCCCCGGACCCGTTAAGGGTCCTTCACCCATCATCCTGGAAAATATCCTCCCACTAATCAGGCGTTATCCGCTGCTTCGGGATAGGCCCCTCCTGGCGGGTGGGTTCATTGATGGCTTTAGGATTCCCTACAAGGGGCCGCTGGAGTCCAGAGATGCACAGAACCTGAAGTCAGCTAGGGACATGCCCGGGGTGGTGGACCAAAAGGTAAGAAAGGAGTTGTCAGCAGGTAGGGTCGCTGGGCCTTTTAGCAGCCCGCCCTTGGACCATTTCTTGGTGTCACCATTGGGAGTGGTGCCGAAAAAACAGCAGGGCGCATACCGCTTGATTCACCACCTTTCGTACCCTGAAGGAAATTCTGTGAACCACTGGCTAGACGAGGGGATTTGTTCCGTGGCATACTGCTCCCTGGACATGGCCATTGACATGGTCAGGAGAGTAGGAAAGGGGGCGTGGTTGGCGAAGGCAGACATTGAATCTGCGTTCCGCCTGCTGCCGGTGCATCCAGCCAGTCAACATCTGCTAGGCTTCAAGTGGGCGGGGCAGTTCTTTTATGATCGCTGCATGCCAATGGGCTGTGCTGTCTCCTGCGCCTACTTCGAAGCCTTCAGCTCGTTCCTTCAGTGGGCCCTGGGGGACCTTCACGGGATCACGCAGGTGACCCACTTTTTGGATGACTTCCTATTCTTCGGTCCGGGTGGGTCGGACGAGTGTGCGGTAGGCTTGAGTCGGTTTGAGGAGCTGGCAGAGTTTCTAGGGGTTCCCCTTGCCCCAGGTAAGACCGAGGGACCGGCGCAGGTCTTGACCTTTCTTGGCGTGGAGCTAGATACGGTGAAAGGCAAGTCGAGGCTCACCGCCGATAAGGTACTGGGCTTGTTGCAGGATATCCAGGCGCTGCTGGGCAAGGACAAAGCGACCCTGGGGACTGTCCAGAGCTTGATTGGCAAATTGAATTTTGCAGCAAGAGTGATTCCAGCAGGCAGAGTGTTCTCAAGAAGGCTGGCAGGGGCCACGGCAAATGTAACTCAGAAGCACCATTTTGTACGTCTGACTGCCGGCCTGAAGGCTGACCTCGCCATGTGGGCGGAATTCCTCATTGATTTTAATGGCACGGTGATTTGGAGGGCCCCGTGGATAGCCAGTCAGGAGCTTTGCTTGTTTTCTGATGCGTCTTGAAGGGAAGGCTTTGGTGTGATTCTGGCGGAAGAGTGGTGCGCAATGCGATGGCCCAATGCATGGCGTAAAAAGAAGGCGACACAGAACATTGCAGTGTTGGAACTCTTCCCAATTCTAGTAGCGCTGCATCTCTGGCGGTCCACACTGAGCAACATGAAGGTTGTCTTCTGGTCAGACAACATGGCGGTAGTGCACGCCATCAACGGCCTTACTGCCTCGTGCCCGCTAGTCTTGAGTCTGCTGAGGGAGTTAGTCAAGGAGGGTCTGCGCAGCAACGTCGAGTTTAGGGCGCGGCACATCGCGGGTGTACGGAATGTGGCAGCTGACGCTCTTTCTCGCTTTCAGTGGCTCCGGTTCCGAGAGGCCTGGCCGCGGGCAAGGGCGGAGATGACACCATTCCCGGACCACCTCTGGCATTTGCTTCAGTGGGGGAGAGACTGAGGAAGATGGGGGAGAGGTCCTTGGCGCCAGCGACGCGGAGGATATACGACACAAAGTTAGCAACGTTCAGAGCGGTAGTGGAGGCGCTGGGTTGCTCAGCCTTGCGGGCAGAGGAGCAGGTAGAGGCTTTTGTGGTATGGGCCAGGGAGAATGGCAGATCGCACTCATGGATCTGTGGTCACCTGGCAGCCGTACGCCATGACGCCAGGTTAGATGGGAGTGTCGACCCGACGGGGTCATCTAAGATTAGGGCGGCCCTGAAGGGCTGGGCCAGGGAGGAGGTTAGACAACCTGACACCAGGGCACCCATTGAATTCACAGACCTTCAGCTCCTCCTGGACGCGGTACCACTGATTACTTTCTCCCCTTTCGAAGCCAGGCTGTTTTCAACGGCTTTCTGCTTGGCATTCTTTGGCGCATTTAGGGTCAGCGAGCTAGTGGCAAAATCGAAAGCTGACCTGTCTGATTCTGCGCTGGGGATAGCGGACGTGGCCCTCAATGCATCGCTGGAACTGCGGATTCGCAGATCAAAGACAGACCAGGCAGGGAGGGGGAAGACAGTCGTGTTACAGACCCTAGGGGACAACAGGTACTGCCCGGTTCACATGGTCAGGGAATACCTGGCCCTGCGCCCAGCGTCCCCGGGTCCTTTCCTGGTTCACGCGGATGGATCCCCCCTCACCAAGTTTCAGTTCGACCGTATTCTGGGAGCCACCCTGGCTAAGGCTGGCCTAGCGGGGAGCGGGCGCAGATTCTCCTCGCACTCCTTCAGAATTGGTGCTGCCACTTCAGCGGCCAAAGCCGGCCTGGGCCCAGAAGGAGTAAAAGGGGTGGGGCGGTGGGAGTCGGATTGTTTTAAGAGGTATGTTCGCCCTTAATGCTGTATGTGTAGACCCGACTAGTCCCGCCCTGGGTTTTTTGTTCCCTTGGATGAGCGTATCGAATTTTGTGTGTAATAAAGATACGTCTACCTAAAGCTGATTCATCGTTTCATTGACAGGTCACCAGGTTTGGTTGATGGGACACTCCTACATCACGAGACTGGAACGCTGGGCAGCACACAGGAACTGGTCGCAGAATTTTGATAATACACAGTTCGTGTGGCTGGGCTCCCCGGGAATGAAATGGAATGAAGCCCGGGGCACAATTGAACAGCGCCTGTCAGTTGCAGGGGTTCTGCCCTCCGTTATTATCTTACACCTAGGGGGTAATGACCTGGTTTCCAGGGGGAGGAGGGCCATGCTCATGTCTATGCAAACTGACTTGCCGGCCATTAGCCAGGCCGGGGGGTCATGCGAAGTCTGGTGGTCTGAAATTGTCCCCCGCAGGATTTGGAGAGGGGCCAGGTCCCCTGCAGCAGTGGAGCGTTCACGTAGAAGGGTCAATAGGTCCATGCAGAAATTTATGGAGTGTAGGGGCATGGGCTTCATCCGACATGCATTGATCCAAGAGAAGGTTGAGGGGTACTACGAGGTGGATGGGGTGCACCTGTCCAGGGTAGGGATGGACATGTTCCTGCTCGACGTACAAGAGGCGCTAGCTAGCAAGGGACATCAGTAACACCTATGGGGGTAGGGGGGGGCTCTGGCAGCGACGGTAGCCTCCCCAGAGCTGTGACGGAGTTACAGGGCGATCTGGAGACAGACGGGTACAGGAAGGGTACCTCTGCGACAGGCGGTACAGTAAGGGTACCCCTGTCCGGCACAGTAAGGGTGCCCGAGCCAAGGTCCAGGAGCCGAAGGGGGTTCTGGGAAGACCGCGACGGCACCCCGTTAGTCCTTCGGGCGGTTGGGGGGCCTGACCAACCGGGGGTGTGCCACAACACGCTCCGCCCCTGTCAGAAGGGGCGGGAGTAGGAGACAGATCACGTAACCCAGTGGATGATCTGAAAATAAATACGTGCCACACTGCCGGGCATCGACCCACCGTGTGTGCTGGCTCACCAGGCGGGCGGAGCAGCTAGGGGCTGCTTGCCTTGGATCGCCCGTAAGATAACCCATTTATTGTCATACTTATGTTGTATGAAATAAACCTGCAGCAGTTCTTCACCCACAAAGAAAGTGTCAGTGTAATCATTGGGTGACGTCTGTGCATGCGTGTTGATTGAAGCGGATGACGGTGTGGTCACTATGCCGCTGCCCGCGTCCCACGCAGTGGGACATCAGCAGGGCAGCTCTCTAGTGGCCGCCCGTTGCAGCCTTCCCCCTCCCCCTTCTCTGCCTCGCGAGCGAGGCCACGCCCAGGGAGGAGATCTCCCAGTAGTGTGTAGGAGGAGGCGGGCCGTTGGGGGGGGGAGAGGCTTGCCCCCCTACTTAGGCGTGCAGCTTGCCCGGTTCCTCCTCTGCTTCCCGTGCGCCGCTCCAGCTCGGACACGCGTATTCCCACCCTTTCCGCTTACCCTGCGTGACGGAGACAGCGCGTTATTGGAATGTTTTAATGTTTTCTTTTGCGTTGCAGACGGAGTTACAGGGCGATCTGGAGGCAGACGGGTACAGGAAGGGTACCTCTGCGACAGGCGGTACAGTAAGGGTACCCCTGTCCGGCACAGTAAGGGTGCCCGAGCCAAGGTCCAGGAGCCGAAGGGGGTTCTGGGAAGACCGCGACGGCGCCCCGTTAGTCCTTCGGGCGGTTGGGGGGCCTGACCAACCGGGGGTGTGCCACAACACGCTCCGCCCCTGTCAGAAGGGGCGGGAGTAGGAGACAGATCACGTGACCCAGTGGATGATCTGAAAATAAATACGTGCCACACTGCCGGGCATCGACCCACCGTGTGTGCTGGCTCACCAGGCGGGCGGAGCAGCTAGGGGCTGCTTGCCTTGGATTGCCCGTAAGATAACCCATTTATTGTCATACTTATGTTGTATGAAATAAACCTGCAGCAGTTCTTCACCCACAAAGAAAGTGTCAGTGTAATCATTGGGTGACGTCTGTGCATGCGTGTTGATTGAAGCGGATGACGGTGTGGTCACTATGAAAAGGGAAAGGGGCGGTGAGAGGTGTGGGACGGAATAAGGAGACAAGGTGAGTGAATAAACCAAACTGAAAGCTAAACTTGAAATCAAACTGAAAGCTAACTTGAAACTGACTTGATACTGACTTGAAATTCCAATACCCTTCCCTGAAAACCAAACTGAACTTTAAACCAAACTTGCAACTGACTTGAAATTCCAACACCCTTCCCTGAAAACCAAACTGAACTTGAAACCAAACTTGAAACTGACTTGAAATTCCAATACCCTTCCCTGAAAACCAAACTGAACTTGAAATGAAACTTGAAACTGACTTGAATTTCTAATTACCTTTCCCCTTTTCATCTTCACTTTTTCCGTCCATTTCATTTCCTTTCTTTTCTTCTTTTCTCTTTTCCTTTCTTTCATTTCCATTACCTTCCTCCCCACACCACCACCTCTCTCTTTCTCTCCTCTCCTCTCCTCTCCCCTTCTCTTCCTTTCTTTTCTGCCCTTCCTTTCCATCCTGGCCTTCCTTTCCCTCCTGCCATTCCCTGCTCTCTTGCCCTTTCCTGCCCTCCTGTGGTTACTTGCCCTCCTATCCTTCATTTCCCTCCTGCCCTGCCTTTCTCTCCTGCTCTGCCCTCCTGTCCTACCCTGGAGCCCTGACCCCTGTCTTGCCTTCCTCCCTTGCCACCTGCTCTGACCTCCTGCCTTGCTCCTCTGCCCTCCCACATGCCCTCCTACCCTGCCCCCTGCCCTCCTGCCTTGCACTCTGCCCACTTGCCCGCCCACCCTGCTCCACTGCCCCACCCTTCTTCCCTACCCCACTGTACTGCCTTCCTGCCCACCTGCCCTCCCATTCTGGCCACCTGCCCTGCTCTGCCTTGCCATCCTTTCCTGCTCTGCCCCACCATGCTCTGCCCTCTTACCCAGCCCATTCCTTTCCTTTCCTTTCCTATGCCTCCTCTTGTATACCCTTCCAAACTAACCCAACCCATCCGCTTCCCTGTCTCCTCCTAAACCCCTTCCCTATCTCCTCATATACCCGCTCCTGTCTTCTCCTGTAACGCTTCCCTTCCTACTCCTATACCCCTTACATTCCCTTCCTCCTCCTATACCCCTTCCCTTCCTCCTCCCATTTCCTTTCCCTTCCTCCTGCTATACTTTTCCATTTCTCCTCCTATACCCATTCCTCCCTCCTCCTATATACCTTCCCTTCCTCCTCCTATACCACTTCCCTTCCCTGTCTCCTCCTATACTCATTCCATTCCCTTCCCTGTCTCCTCCTACACCCCTTCCTTTCCCTCTCTCCTCCTACACCCCTTCCCTTTCCTCCTCTTTCCTGTCCTCTCCTATACCCATTTCTTTCCCAGCCCCTCTTATACCCATTCCCTTGCCTTCCCTTCCCTTCCCTATTTCCTCCTATACCTCTTCCTTGTCTCCTCCTATACCCTTTCCTTTCACTTCCCTGCCTCCTCCTATACCCCTTATCTTCCATTCTCTGTCTCCTCCTATACCCATGCCCTGTCTCCTCCTAAACTCCTTCCCTGTCTCCTCCTATACTCCTTCCCTTCCCTGTCTCCTCCTATACCCCTTCCCTATACCCCTTCCCTTCCACGTCTCCTCCTATACTCCTGCCTTCCCTGTCTCCTCCTCTACCCCTTTCCTTCACTGTCTCTTCCTATACCACTCCCCTGTCTCCTCCTATACCCCTTCCCTGTCTCCTCCTATACCTCTTGCCTTCCCTGTCTCACACACCTTCCCTCGCCTTCCTTGTCTCCTCCTATACCCCTTCTCTCTCTCCTCTTCTCTTCTGTTCCCGCCCCCTTTCCATTTACCTTTCCTTCCCTTCCCATACCCTCCACTCCCCTTCCCTTCCCCTTCCCTTTACCCTCTGCTCCGCTCCCCTTCCCGTCACCCTTTCCTTTCTCCTCCCTTTCCTTTGCCCTTTCCCCCCTTGCCTTTTCCCCTTTCATATTCCCCTTCCCTTCATTTGCCTTCCCTGCCCTTTATTTCCCTTTGCTTGTGTCCGCCTACCCCCTTCCAACCCCCACTTTACCTCCTATTACCCTTCCATTCCATGTCTCCTCTTATACGCCTTCCCTATCTCTGTCTATACCCTTTCCCTTCCCTGTCTCCTCCTATACCCCTCTCTTCCTTTCCCTTTTTCCTCATACCCCTTGCCTTTTGTCTCCTATTCTCCGTCCCTTCCCTGTTCCCCCTATTCTCCTACCTTCCCTGTCTCCTCTATCCCTTCCCTTCCCTTCCCTGTCTCCACCTATACCATTCCCTTTCTCCTTCTATACCCCTTCCCTTTCTCCTCCTATACCCCTTCCCTGTCTCCTCCTATACCCCTTCCCTTCCATGCTTCATCCTATACACCTTCCCTTCCCTGTCTCCTACGCCTTTCCTCCACTTACCTGTCTCCTCTTATACTCCTTTTCCCTTTTCCCTTCCCCCTTCCTTTCTCTTCTCCCTTACTTTACCTTTCCTTCCATTTATTCCTCATCCCCTCCACTCTCCTCCCCTTCCCATCCCCCTTTCCTTCCCCTCCCCTCTCACTTTCCTTTCTCCTTCTCCCTTTGCTTTGCCCTTTCCCCTTTCCTTTTCCCATTTTCTCTTTTCATTTTCCCCTTCCCTTAATTTCCCTTCTCTGCCCTTCCCTCTCTCCGCTCCTACCCTTCCAACCCCCATGTTCCCTCTTTTTCCTTCTTCCTTTCTCTTCCCTGTCTCCTCATATTTCCCCTCCCCATACTCATCTTTTTCCTCCTATACTCCATCCCTTCCCTGTCTCCTATACCCCTTCCCTGCCTCCTACTATACCCCTTCCCTCTCTTACTTGTCCCCTATACCCCTTCTCTGCCTCCTACAATACACCTCCCCTCTCTTACCTGTGTCCTCCTTTATCCCTACCCTTCCCAGTCTCCTCCTATACCCCTTTCTTTCCATTCCTTTACCTGTCTGCCCCTTTACCCCTTCCCTGCCTCTTCCTATACCCCTTCCCTGTCTCCTCCTATACCCCTTCCCTGTCTCCTTCTATACCCCTTCACTTCCCCGTCTCCTTCTATACCCCATCCCTTCATTGTCTTCTCCTCCCCTACCCCTTCTTTCCCTGTCTCGTTTTATACCCCTCTCCTTCCCTTCTTCCCTCTCCATCTTCCCTTCTCCCTTCTTTTCCCTTCTCCTTCCGTTCCCTTTACCTTCTCCTTCTACATTTCCTTTCCCCTATCCCTTGCCCTTTTGCCCTTTTCCTTTTCTGCTTCTCCTTCCTCTTCCCTTCACTGCCTCCTCTTATACCCCTTCTCTTTTCTTCCCTTCCCTGTCTCCTCTTATAACCCTGCCCTTTCCTTCCCTGTGTCCTATACCAATTCCCTTTTATTCCTAGTCTCCTCCTATACCCCTTTCCTGTCTCCTACTAAACACCTTCCCTGTCTCCTCCTATACCCCTTTCCTGTCTCCTACTAAACCCTTTCCCTGTCTCCTATACCCCTTCCCTTCCCTGTCTCCTCCTATACCCCTTCCCTGTCTCCTCCTATACCCTGGCCCTTCCCTTCCATGTCTCCTCCTATACCCCTTCCCTTCCCTGTCTCATACGCCTTTCCTCCCCTTACCTGTCTCCTCCAATACCCCTTCCCTTTTCCCTTCCCCCTGCCCGTCTCCCTTCCTTTACCTTTCCTTCCCCCATCCCCACCCTTCCCCTCCACTCCCCTTCCTTTTTCCCTCCCCTTTCCATTCTCCTTCTCCCTTTGCTTTGCCCTTTCCCCTTTCCTTTCCCCTTTTCCCCTTTTCCCCTTTTCATTTTCCCCTTCTCTTCATTTCCCTTCCCTGTCTCAGCCTATACCCTTCTAACCCCCATTTTCCCTCTTTCCTTCTTCCTTTCTCTTCCCTTCCCTGTCTCTTCATATTGCCATTCCCTTCCCTGTCTACTCCTATATCCCTCTCTTTTTCCCCATACTCCTTATCTTTTTCCTCCTATACCCCATTCCTACCCTGTCTCCTATACCCCTTCCCTGCCTCCTCCAAAACACCTCCCTTCTTACCAGTCTCGTCCTTTATCCCTTTCCTTCCCAGTCTCCTCCTATACCCTTTCCTTCCATTCCTTTCCGTGTCTGCTACTATACCCCTTCCCATCCCTGCTTTTTCCTTTACCCCTTCCCTGTCTCCTATACCCCTTCCCTGTCTCCTCCTATACCCCTTCACTTCCCTGTCTCCTTCTATACCCCTTCCCTTCACTGTCTCCTCCTCCTCCTGTACCCCTTCCTTTCCCTGTCTCCTTTATACCCCTTCCCTCTCTCCTATATCCCTTCCCTCCCCTTCTGTCTCCAACTAAACCCCTTCCCTGTCTCCTACTTTACCCCTCCCCTTCCCTTCTTCACTTCTCCCTTCTCTTCCCTTCCCCTTCCATTCCCTTTCCCTCTCCCCTCCCCTTCCGAATTTCCTTTCCCGTTCCCCTTTCCTTTGCCCTTTTGCCCTTTTCCTTTTCCACTTCTCTTTCCTCTTCCCTTCCCTGCCTCCTCTTATACCCCTTCTCTTCCCTTCCCTGTCTCCTCCTATAGCCATACCCTTCCCTTCCCTGTCTCGTATACCACTTCCCTTTCATTCCCTGTCTCCTCCTATTCCCCTGCCTTCCCTGTTTCCTCTTCTATCCCTTACCTTCCCTGTCTCCTCCCATACTACTCCCCTGTCTCCACCTATACCCTTCCCTTTCTCCTCCTATACCCCGTCTCTTCCCTGTTTCCTCCTATATCCTTCCCTTCCCTGTCTATACCCCTTCCCTGTCTCCTATACCCCTTCTCTGTCTCCTCCTATACCTCTTCCCTCTTCTTGTTTCCATTCCCCTTCCCTTCTCACTTCCTTTTCCTTTCCTTTATCCCATCCTCCCCTCCCTTCCCCTTCCCCCTTCCCTTCCCTTCCCCTCCCCCTTTCCTCTTTCCTTTGCCCTTTTCCTCTTTTCATTTTCCCCTTCCCTTCATTTGCATTCCCTGCCCTTCTTTATCTCTGCCTATTCCATTCCAAACCCCAACTTTCCTCCTCTTTCCTTCTTCCTTTCTCTTCTCTTCCCTCTCTCCTCATATTACCCTTCCCTTCCCTGTCTCCTCCTATACACTTCTCTTTTTCCCCAAACCCCTTAACTTTTTCCTACTATACCCCATCCCTTCCCTGTATCCTATACCCCTTCCCTCCCTCCTCCTATACCCCTTCCCTCTCTTACCTGTCTCTTATACTCCTTCCTTGCCTCCTCCAATACACTTCCCTTCTCTTACCTATCTCCTCCTGTATCCCTTCCCTTCCCAGTCTCCTCCTATACCCCTTCCCTGTTTTCTCCTATACCCCTTCCCTTCCATTTCATTCCTTGTCTGCTCCTATACCCCTTCCCTTCCGTGCCTCTTCCTGTACCCCTTACCTGTCTCCTCCTATACCCCATCCCTGTCTCCTCCTATACCCCTTCCCTGTCTCCTTCTATACCCCTTCCCTTCCCTGTCTCCTATACCTCTTCCCTGTCTCCTTTATTACCCCTTCACTTCCCTGTCTCCTTCTATACCCCTTCCATTCACTGTCTCCTCCTCCTATACCCCTTCCCTGTCTCCTTTTATACACCTTCCCTCTTTCCTATATCCCTCCCTCCCCATCTGTCTCCTTTTATACCCCTTCCCTTCTTCCCTTCTCCCTTCACTTCCCTTCCCCTCACATTCCCTTTCACTTCCGCTCTCCTTCCCCATTTCCTTTTCCCTTCCCCCTTTCCTTTGCTCTTTCCTTTGCCCTTTTGCCCATTTCCCTTCCTGCTTCTCCTTCCTCTTCCCTTCCCCGCCTCCTCCTATACCACTTCTCTTCACTTTCCTGTCTCCTCCTATACCCCTGCTCTTTCCTTCCCTGTGTTTTTATACCCCTTCATTTTATTCCCTGTATCCTCTTATACCACTTTCCTGTCTACTTCTTAACCCCTTTTGTCTCTTCCTATACCCCTTCTCTTCCCTGTCTCCTGCTATACCCCTTCTCTGACTCCTCCTATTCCCGTTCCCTGTCTTCTAAACCCCTTCCCTTCCATGTCTCCTCCTATTCCCCTGCCTTCCCTGTCTCCTCCTCTATCCCTTCCCTACCACCTCCCATACCACTCCCCTGTCTCCACCTATACCATTCCCTTTCTCCTCCTATACCCCTCCCCTTCCCTTTCTCATCCTATAGCCCTTCCCTTCCCTGTTTCCTCCTATACCTTTCCCTTCCATTCCCTTCCTTCCCTTCCCTGTCTAATCCCGTTCCCTGTCTCCTCCTATACCCTTTCCTTCCCTTCCATGTCTCCTCCTATACCCATTCGCTTCCCCGTCTCATACGCCTTTCCTCCCCTTACCTGTCTCCTCCTATACCCCTTCCCCCTTCCTTTTTTCCTTCCCTTCTCTTCTCCCTTCCTTTACCTTTCCTTCCCTTCATCCCTCCCCCACCCCACCCCACCCCACCCCTCCACTCCCCTTCCCTTTCCCCTTCCCTTTCCATTTCCCATCCCTGTTTCTTTTCTCATTCTCTCTTTGCTTTGCCCTTTTCCCCTTTTCATTTTCCCTTTCTCTTCATTTCGCTTCATTTCCCTTCCTTGCCCTTCCAAACCCACTTTCCCTCTCTTTCCTTTCTCTTCCCTTCCCTGTCTCTTCATATTACCCTTCCCTTCCCTGTCTCCTTCTATATCCTTCTCTTTTTTCCCATACCCCTTCCCTCTCTTACCTGTCTCCTATGCCCTTTACCTGCCTCCTCCAATACACCTCCCCTCTCTTACCTGTCTAATCCTTTATCCCTTCCCAGTCTCCTCCTATACCCCTTCCCTGTTTTCTCCTATACCCCTTCCCTTCCATTCCTTACCCTGTCTGCTCCTATACCCATTCCCTGCCTCTTCCTATACCCCTTCCCTGTCTCCTCCTATACCCCTCCCTTCCCTGTCTCATATACCCTTCCCTGTCTACTTCTATACCCCTTCAGTTCCCTGTCTCCTTCTATACCCTTCCCTTCACTGTTTCCTCCTCCTATACCCCTTCACTGTCTCCAACTATACCTCTTCCGTCTCTCCTACTTTACCCATACTCTTCAATTCTTCCCTCCCCTTCCCTTCTTCCCTTCCCTTCCCCCTTCCCTAGCATTCTCCGTCTATTCCCTTTCCTCCCCCTTTTCTTTCCCTTCCCCTTTTCTTTCCCCTTTCCTTTGCCCTTTCTCCTTTCCTTTCCACTTTTCCCTTTCCCCTTCCTCTTCCATTCCCTTCCCTGTCTCCTCCTATACATTTTCCCTGTCTCCTCCTGTACCCTTTCCCTTCCCTGCCTCTTCCTATACCCCTTCTCTTTCGTCTCCCCATACCGCTGCCCTTTCCTTCCCTGTCTCCTATATCCCTTCCCTTTCCCGTCTACTCCTATACCTCTTCCATGTCTCCTCCTATACCCCTGCCTTTCCTGTCTCCTCCTCTACCCCTATCCTTCCCTGTCACCTCCTATACCACTCCCCTGTCTCCTCCTATACCGTTTCCCTTCTCTGTCTCCACCTATATCCCTTCCCTGTCTCCTCAACGCCTTCACTTCCCTTCCCTGTCTCAAAGAGAAGAGAAGAGAAGAGGAAGGGAAAGGGTAAATGGGAAACGGGAGAGGGAAAGGGAAGGGGGAAGTGGTATATGAGGAGATAGGGAAGGAAAGTGAAGGCGTATGAGGAGACAGGGAAGGGATATACCCCTTTCCCTTTCCCCTTCCCCTTCCCCTTTCTCTTCCTCTTCTCTCTCTTCTCTTCCCCATTTGTTCACCTTTCCTTCCCTTCATCCCCTCCCCTTCCCCTTCCCATTTCCCCTCCCCTTCCCTTCTCCCTTTCCTTTCCTTTCCTTTCCTTTCCCCTTCCTTTTCCCTTTCCCCTTTCCTTTGCCCCCTTCTTTTTCCCTTTTCATTTCCCCCTCCCCGTCATTTCCCTGCCTTTCCTTTCCCTTTCCCGTCTCTGCCTATACCCTTCCAATCCCCACTTTCCCTCCCTTTCCTTCTTCCCTTCCCTTCCCTTCTCTTCCCTTCCCTTTCTCCTCCTATTACGCTTTCCCTTCCCTTCCCTGCCTCCTCCTATACCCCTCTCTTCCCTTCCCTGTCTCCTCCTATACCCCTCTCTCCCCTTCCCTATTTCCCCATACCCTTTCCCTTTTTCCTCATAAACCCATCCTCCCCTGTCTCCTATACCCCTTCCCTGCCTCCTCCTATACCCATCCCCTGTCTGCTCCTATACCCCTCTCTTCCCTTCCCTTTCCCCATACCCTTTCCCTTTTTCCTTCTTAATCCCGTCCTTCCCTGTCTCCTTTACCCCTTCCCTGCCTCCTCCTATGACCCTCCCCTCCCCTTTCCTCTTCTTTATCTCTTCCCTTCCCAGTCTCCTCCTATACCCCTTACCCTATACCGCTTCCCTGTCTTCTCCTATACCCATTCCCTTCAATTCCTGTCCCTGTCTCCTACTATACCCCTTCCCTGCACTTTCCTATACCCCTTCCCTGTCTCCTTCTATGCCCCTTCCCTTCCCTGCCTCCTCCTATACCCCTTCCCTTCCCTGTGTCCTCCTATACCCCTTCCCTGTTTCCTTCTATACCCCTACCCTTACCGGTCTCCTTTTATACCCCTTATCTTCCCTGTCTCCTCCTATATCCCTTCCTACCCCTTCTGTCTCTTCCTATACCCCTTCCCTGTCTCCTACTTTACCCCTCCCCTTAATTTCTTCCCTCCCCTTCCCTTCTCCCTTCCCTTCCCTCTTACCTTCCCTTCTCTCCCCTTCTCTTTTCTTTCCTTTCCCTCTCCTTCCATTAATTGCTATTCTTTCTCTGTCTCCTCCTATACCCTTCCGTTCCTTCTTCTTACCTATCTCTATCTTCTGTCCTTTACCCTTCTAACTCCACCCATTCCCTTCTACTGTACTCTGCCCTTCCCTGTCTCTCTTCTCTCTTCTCTCTCTCTCTCTCTCTCTCTCTCTCTCTCTCTCTCTCTATATATATATATATATATATAATATATATGTGTGTTTATTACATATAAATATAATTTTTTGATCAATCTAAAACCCTAAGATTACTCTTACTACCCCAATACCCCTACCCCCTTACATTCCTAAAATACCCTTACCGCCCCCATACCGATCGTATCTTACCTTTAGCACTCCAAAACCCATACCCACCCTGAATCCCTAAATTACCCTTGACAACCCAAAACCCATACCCCCTGAACTTTAAAATTACCCCTGGCACCTCAAAACCCATAGCTACCCTGAACCCTAAAATCACCCTTAGCACCCCAAAACCCATACCCACGCTGAACCCTTAAATTACCATTGGCACCCCAAAACCTAGACACCCTGAACACTAAAATTGCCATTGACACCCCATAACCCTAAAAATAAACTTGGCATCCCAAAACCCATACCTACCCTCAACCCTAAAATTAACCTTGGCACCCCAAAACCCATACCAACCCTGAACCCTAAAATTACCCTTAGCACCCCAAAACCCATACCCACCCTGAACCCTAAATTTACCCTTGGTACTCCAAAACCCATACCCCAAAAATAACCATGGCACCTCAAACCTACAATGTACCCTAAAATTACCCTTAGTACCCCAAAACCTATACCCATCCTGAAACCTAAAATTACCGTTCGCACCCTAAAACCCATACCCACCCTGAACCTTAAAATTACCTTTTGCACCCCAAAACCAATACCTAAAATTACCCTTGGCACCACAAAACCCATACCTCCCATAACCCCAAAATAATCTTGGCACCCTAAAACCCATACCTACAATGAACCCAAAAATTACCCTTAGCACCCCAAAACCAATACACACTCTGAACCCTAAAACTACCCTTCGCTCCCCAAAACTCATACCAACCCTGAATTTTAAATTGACCCTTGGCATCCCAAAACCCATATCCACCCTGAGCTCTAAAATTACCCTTGGCACCCTAAAACCCACACCCACCCTGAACCCTAAAATTACCATTGGCACCCTAAAACCCACACGCAACCTGAATCCTAGAGTTACCCTTGGCAACCCAAAACCCACAGCCACCCTGAACCTAAAAATTTCCCTTGACACCCCAAAACCCATACCCACCCTGAACCCCAAAATTACCCTTGGCACCTCAAAACCCATACCCAGTCTCAACCCTAAAATGACAGCACCCCGGCCAAAACCATACCTACCCTGAACCCTAGAATTACCCTGAGCAGCCCAAAACCCATACCCACCCTGAAACCTAAAATTACCCTTGGCACCCCAAAACCCATAACCACCCTAAACCCTAAAATTACCTTTTGCATCCCAAAACCAATACCTGAAATTACCCGTGGCATACCAAAACCCCATATCCCCCATACCCCAAAAATAACCTTGACACCTTAAACCCCATACCTACAATGAACGCTAATATTACCCTTAGCACCCCAAAACCCATACCCACCCTGAACTTTAAAATGACCCTTTGTACCCAAAAACCCATACCCACCCTGAGCCCTAAAATTACCCTTGGCACCCCAAAACCCACAACCACCCTGAACCCTTAAATTATCCTCAACACGCCAAAACCCACACCCACCCTGAACCCTAAATTTACCCTTGTCACCTCAAAACCTATACCCAACCTGAGCCATAAAATGACCATTGGCACCCTAAAACCCATACCCACCGAGAACCCTAAGGTTACCCTTGGCACCCCAAAATCTATTACCACCCTGAACCCCAAAATTACCCCTGGCACCCCAAACCCCTTACCCACCCTGAATACCAAAATTACCCTTGGCACCCCAAAACCCATACCCAGGCTCAAACGTATATTGACCCTTAGCACCCCAAAACCCATACCCACCCTGAACCGTCAAATTAACCTTTGCAGCACAAAATCCATGCCCTCCCTGAACTCTTAAATTACCCTTGGCTAGCCAAAACCCATCCCATACTGAACCCTAAAATTACCCTTGGTGCCCCAAAACCCATACCTACCCTGAGCCCTAAAATTACGCTTGGCAACCCCAAAACCCACACCCACCCTGAGCCCTTAAAGTATCCTCAACACCCCAAAACCTACACCCACCCTGAACCCTAAAATTACCCTAGGTTCCCCAAAACCGATATCCACCCTGAGACCTAAAATTACCATTAACACCCTAAAACCCATACCCACCCTGAACCCCAAAATTACCCTTGGCACCCCAAAACCCATACCCACCCTGAACCACAAAATTACCATTGGCACCCCAAAACCCATACCCACTGTGAGCCCTAAAATTACCTTTGGCACCCCAAAAACCACACCCCCCCTGAACCCCAAAATATCCCTTGGCACCCCAAAACTCATACCCACCCTAAACCCCAAAATTACCCTTGCTACCCCCAAAACCGATACCCAGGCTCACACCCTAAAATGACCCTAAGCACCCCAAAACCCATACCCACACTGAACCCTAAAATTAACCTTTGCAGCCCAAAATCCATACCCACCCTGGACCCTAAGGTTACCCTTTTCACCCCAAAACTCACTTCCACCCTGAACCCCAAAATTACCCTTGGCACCCCAAAACCCATACGCACCCTTAACCCCAAAATTACCCTTGGCACCCCAAAACTCATACCCACCCTAAACCCCAAAATTACCCTTGCTACCCCCAAAACCTATACCCAAGCTCATCCCTAAAATGCCCCTTAGCATCCCAAAACCCATACCCACCCTGAACCCTCAAATTAACCTTGCCAGCCCAAAATGCATACCCACCCTGAACCCTAAAATGACAATTGGCACCACAAAACCCACACCCACCCTGAAACCTTAAATTATCCTTGGCACCCCAAAACCCATACCCATCCTGAACCCTAAAATTACCCTAGGCACCTGAAAACCCATACCTACCCTGAACCCTAGAATTACAATTGGCACCCCAAAGCCCACACCCACCCTGAACCGTCAAATTAACCTTTGCAGCACAAAATCCATGCCCACCCTGAACTCTTAAATTACCCTTGGCTATCCAAAACCCATCCTATACTGAACCCTAAAATTACTCTTGGCGCTCCAAAAACCCCTAAATACCCTGAGCCCTAAAATTACGCTTGGCAACCCCAAAACCCACACCCACCCTGAGCCCTTAAATTATCCTCGACACCCCAAAACCTACACCCACCCTGAACCCTAAAATTACCCTAGGTACCCCAAAACCGATATCCACCCTGAGACCTAAAATTACCATTGACACCCTAAAACCCATACCCACCCTGAACCCTAAGGTTACCCTTGGCCACCCAAAATCTACACCCACCCTGAACCCCAAAATTACCCTTGGCACCCCAAAACCCATACCAACCCTGAACCACAAAATTACCCTTGGCACCCCCAAAACCCATACCCAGGCTCAACCCTAAAATGACCCTTAGCACCCCAAACGCATACCCACCCTGAACCCTAAAATTAACATTGGCAGCCCAAAATCCATACCCACCCTGAACCCTAAGGTTACCCTTGGCACCCCAAAAACCACTACCACCCTAAACTCCAAAATTACCTTAGGCACCCCAAACCCCATACCCACCCTGAACCCCAAAATTACCCTGGGCACACCAAAACCTATACCCAGGCTCAACCCTAAAATGACCCTTAGCACCCCAACACCCATACCCACCCTGAACCCTAAAATTAACCTTGCCAGACCAAAATCCATACCCACCGTGAACCCTAAAATTAACATTGGCACCCCAAAACCCATACCCACTGTGAGCCCTAAAATTACCTTTGGCACCCCAAAACCCACACCCACCCTGAACCCTTAAAGTATCATTGGCACCCCAAAACCCATACCCATCCTGAACCCTAAATTTACCCTTGGCACCCCAAAACCCATTCCCACCCTGAACCCTAAAATTACCATTGGCACCCCAAAACCCATACCCACTGTGAGCCCTAAAATTACCTTTGGCACCCCAAAAACCACACCCACCCTGAACCCCAAAATTTCCCTTGGCACCCCAAAACCCATACCTTCCCTAAACCCCAAAATTACCCTTGCCACCCCCAAAACCGATACCCAGGCTCACACCCTAAAATGACCCTTAGCACCCCAAAACCCATACCCACACTGAACCCTAAAATTAACCTTTACTGCCCAAAATCCATACCCACCCTGGACCCTAAGGTTACCCTTGTCACCCAAAACCCATACGCACCCTTAACCCCCAAATTACCCTTGGCACCCTAAAACCTATACCCAAGCTCATCCCTAAAATGCCCCTTAGCATCCCAAAACCCATAAATACCCTGAAACCTCAAATTAACCTTGCTAGCCCAAAATGCATACCCACCCTGAACCCTAAAATGACCATTGGCACCCCAAAACCCATACCCACGCTGAGCCATAAAATCACCTTTGGCACCACAAAACCCACACCCGCCCTGAAACCTTAAATTATCCTTGGCACCCCAAAACCCATACCCATCCTGAACCCTAAAATTACCCTAGGCACCTGAAAACCCATACCCACCCTGAACCCTAGAATTACAATTGGCACCCCAAACGCCACACCCAGCATGAACCCCAAAATTTCCCTTGGCACGCCAAAACCCATAGCCACCCGGAACCCTTAGAATTACCCTTGGCACCCCAAAACCCACACCCACCCTGAACCCCAAAATTACACTTGGGACCCCCAAATCCATACCGTCTCATCCCTAAAATGACCCTTTGCACCCCAAAACCCATACCTACCCTGAACGCTATAATTACCCTTAGTACCCCAAAACCCATACCCACTCTGAACCCTAAAATTACCCTTGTCACCCCAAAACCCATACCCTCATAACACCCAAAAAAACCTTGGCACCCCATACCTCCAATTTATCCTAAAATGACCCTTGGCACCCAAAAACCCATAACCACCCTGAACCCTAAAATTACCCTTTGCACCCCAAAACCAATACCTATTACCCATGGCACCCCAAAACCCATATCCCCCATACCCCAAAAATGACCTTGACACCCTAAAACCCATACCCACCCTGAACCCTAAAATTACTCTTGGCACCCCAAAACCCATACCCATCCTGAGCTCTAAAATTACAATTGGCACCCTAAAATCCACAACCAGCCTGAACCCCAAAATTACCCTTGGCACCCCAAAACCCATACCCAGGTTCAACCCTAAAATGACCCTTAGCACCCCAAAACCCATACCCACCCTGAACCCTAAAATTAACCTTGGCACCCCAAAACACATACCCGCCCTGAAACTAAAATTACCCTTAGCAACCCAAAACCCATACTCGCTCTGAACCCTAGAACTACCCTTGGCTCACCAAAACCCATGCCCACCCTGAACTCTAAAATTACCCTTGGCTCGCCAAACCCCATCCCATACTGAACCCTAAAATTACCCTTGGCACCCCTAAACCCACACCCACCCTGAACCCTAAAATCAACCTTGTCACCCCAAAACCCATTCACAGTTTGGTGTTATTCTCTGTATTGTGTTCAATATTTATGAAAAATACATTTAATAACAAAATTTGAACACAAAAAAGGAATGTCTTTCTTGTTCAACTTTTCGTGTTAAAGGGTGAGACGTTGTGTGTTTTTCATGCTCAGTTCAGTTTGCTCTCCAAGCGGAAATGGGAATGGAAGAGATGGAAAAGTAGAATTAGGGATGGGAGGGAAGGGAAGGGGGATATAAGAGAAAGTCGAGAGGAGAGGAAGGGATTGAAGGAAAGTGCATATGAGAAGAGAAGAGTGGAGAGATAGGTAAGGAATGTAGGGGAAGTGAAAGGAGAGGGGGAAGGAGAGCTAAATAAGTAAGGAAGAGAATAGAAGTGGAGGGAGGGTTAGACAGTAAAGTAGAAATAGGGAAGGGAGAAACAATGGAAGGAATAGGTAGACAAGTTGGGGAGAGATATTAAGGGTGGAAGTGAGGAGAGAAAAGAGAGGGAAAGAAAATGGGAAGAGGCAAAGAAAGGGATTAGAAGAGATAAAGGGGGAGCAGGAGAGAAGGCATGTGGAGGAAGGAAAAGGGAGATGAGAAAAGCCTAGGAAGGGAAACAGAGGAACTAGAAGAGAACGGAAGAGGGGAGTTAAAGTCGAGGAGAGGCAAGGCAGGGAAGCGGAGAAATGGGAAAGGAAGAGAATGGAATGGAGGGTAATAATTCTAGAGGTGATAGGGAAGGATGAAAGGAATGGAAGTAGAGGGGAGTGGTTTGGAGAGGAGAGACAGGAAATGATATGATAAAAGGGAAGTAAATGTAAGAAGGGGAGAGGAGAGGAAGAATTAAGTGACAAGGAGAGAAGGTGAAGGGATGGTGTAATGTCAAGAAAAGTGTATGTAAAGGGGAAGAGACACAGGAGATGAGAAGAGTGGAGGGATAGGGAAAGGAATGGAAGGGAAGAGTAAAGGAAAAGGGAGAGGAGAGGACAAGGAGTAGCAGAGAGGGAAAGGTTTGGGAGAAAGAGTATACAGATGGAGAAGAGAAGAGAAAAGAAGAGAAAAGAGAAGAAAAGAGAAGAGAAGGAAAGGGAAGGGTAGATGGGGAAAGAAATGGGCAAAGGAAAGAAGAGAAAGGGATAGAAGAGATAAATAAACTAATGGGAAGGGAAAGGAAAGCAAGGGAAGGGGAGAGAATAGATGGGGAAGGAAGTGAAGTAAGGGGGTGGGAGAGAGAGAATGAGAAGGAGTAGGGACGGAAAGAGTATGTAGAGGGGAAGGGAAAGGAGGTATGAAAAGATGGGGAAGGGGAGGGAAGGGAAGGGTAGAGAAAAGAAAAGAAGAGCTAGATAAGAGGGAGTGAAAGGGGAGGGGAAGGTACTTGAGGGAAGGCTCGAGTAGAGGAGAGATAGTCGAGGGAAGGGAACAGTAGGGGAGAGAAGAGACAGAATAGGAAGGAAGTCAGGGAAGAGAAATGAAGGGAAGGGGAGAGGAGAGGAGTGATAGGGAAGCAAAGGAGGGAGGCAAGGGAAGGGAGGAAAGATATGGAAGGGATAGGGAAGAAAAATTAGGGAAGGTGAGGCGAGCCGAGAGGAGAGAAGAGCAGGAGAGAAGGGATGCAGCAGAAAGTAATCGGGAGAAGACAGGAGACATAGGTAAGGGGAGAAGAGATATAGGGACGTGAAACAGGAAGGATAGAGATGAGAAGAGAAGAGGATAGTAGATGGGAAGGTGAGGAGAGCAGATGGGAGAGGAGAGGCAATGAGGGAAGTAGATAAAAGGGAAGAGGAAAGGAAAGGAGAGTATACATACGCAATGGAGGAGATGGAAAGGGATAGACGGGAGAGGAGCTATACGGAAGGGACAGGAAAGGGAAGGAGAGATAGGCAATGGGAGGGGGAAGAGGGATGGAAAGGAATGTGAAGCATAGGGGCGGCAAGGAAGTGGAAGATGCAGAGAGGGGATAGGGATTAAGAAATGGGGAGGGAGGTTAAGGGAAGAGGAGAGTTGAGACAGCGAAGGTAGGGGGTGGGAAAGAGAGTAGAAGAAGAGTAGAGAATGGGAAATTATACAAAAATTAGGGTAGTAAGGAAGGAAAGGGGAATGGTGGGGAGGCGAGGGGAGAGAAGGGAAGGTGCAAGGAAAGCAGAGACAGAAGGAAGGAAAATGCCATGGGAAGAAAGGGAAAGGGAATGTTAAGGGAGAGACATTGAATGGAGGGATGGGGTGGGGATGAAAGGGAAGGGATAGAAGGGATAGAGAAGCAAAGAATGCATGGGAAAGGGAGAGGAAAGCAAGGTAAAGGCATAAAGGGGAGGGGAGAGGAGAGGAGAGGAGAGATAGGGAAGGAAGGAACAGAAGGGAAGGAGGGGGAAGTGAGGGGAGAGATAAGCTAGAGATGGGTAGGGGAAGGGTGAAGGAAATGAATGGAGGGGAGAGGGGAGGAGAGATGGGAAGGACTGAAGGGAAGGAGAGGCAAGAGAAGATAAGCCAAGAGATAGGGAATGGAGAGGCTGGGGGAAAAGGGAAGGGTAAGGAAAGGATATGGAACAGGGGAAGGGATGGAAATTGAAGGTGAGGAGAGGAGAAGAGAGATAGACAAGAGGCCTAAAGTGGAGACGATCAATATGCAAGGAAGAAAGTGAGGGGAAGGAGAGAAGGGGAGGGAATGGTAGAGGAAGGAGAGATAGGGAAGTAAGGGCGAGATAGGAAAGGGAATGAAATGGAAGGGGAGATGGGAATGAATGGAAGTAAGAGGGAAGGCAATGAAAGGGAGGGACAAGAGGAAGGTGAGGGGGAGTGGAGGAGAGAAGGAGAAGGAAGGGAAGGAAGAGAATTGAAGGGAAAGGGAAAGGGAAGGGAAGCAAATGGAAGAGAAGCGAAGGAGAGGAAGAGGATGGAAGGGAAAGGATAAAAGAGAAAGGGTAGGAAGGAAGGCGAGTGGAGGGGAGAGGAAGGAAGGGGAAGAAAGGTAGGGGAGAGGCGATGTAGAGAAGAAAGGGGAAGGACATTTGAATGGAAATGAGGAGAAGGAAAAAAGAACAGAAGGGGATAGAAGAAATTGGAAAGGAAGGAAAGGGGAGATGAGAGGAAAGTTAGGGAAGGGAAGTGAAGAGGAGATAGTCAAGGGAAGTGATGAGAATAAGCAAAGGGATATGGAGGAGAAGGAATGGAAGGAAGGAGATGGGAGGGAAGGTGAAAGACAATTAGAGATATAGGGCCTCATGTAGGTAGCCAAATACCGGTCGGTAACGGCCGATTTTCGGTAAATATGCCGTTACCGACCGGTATTCAGACAAGTGAGATGTAGGAGTCCAAAAACCACTTTTCGGTAAATATGAGGCGGTAAATACCGATTCATAGTTACCGAATTCTAAAATACCGATTCATATTTACCGAATACATTATTAACGAATCGGTAAATATGAAGTGGTAAATATGAAGTGGTAAAAATTTAAAATGACATGTAGGAGCAGTCGGTAATTAAGAAATCCAGGAAAATCGGTAAATAAGAGTCGGTAATTAACACGGATGGAAAGCAGGTGGTAACCATCAACAATGCACATAAGCAATCCCAAAATGCAACAGCGTGGACAACATGGCCGGCATGTACGTCATTGCAAGGCGCCTACGTCTACAGGCAGCAGGACTGAGGGTTTGGCGACGGGAGGAACAAATCTACAGACAGCGCATCACACTATTCCAGCTGACTGATGCAGAGATACATGAGAGGTACAGGCTACACCCCGAAACCATCATGGACTTCATCAGGGACCTTCACCCACTCCTGGACCAGCCAATAAGAAGGGCGCACGCCATACCCCCACATGTGCAGGTGCTCTGCAGCCTACATCTGTTGGCATCCGGCAGTTATCAGGTGGTGATAGCTGCGGTGGGTGGGGTATCCCAGAGTTGCCTGTCCCGTTTCTTCAGGAAGTTCCTGGATGCCATGATGCAGAGAATGCACCACTACATCAGCTTCCCAAACACACAGGCTGCACTGCAGAAAACAAAAACAGACTTTTATCACATGGCACAGTTCCCCCATGTCATCGGCTGTATTGATGGTACACACATCCCAATCTGTCCTCCAGCTGACACAGAGCACATCTACAGGAACAGGAAGTCCACCCACTCCATCAATGTGCAGGTGATCTGTGATGCAGGGAACATCATCACAGATATTGTTGCAAAGTTTCCTGGGAGCACCCACGACTCTTACATCTTCCAGAATAGTGGGATCTACACACGACTGAGAGCCGGAGAATTCGGAGAGGGATACCTGCTGGGTAAGTAACAGTGACGCCCCTTGAAACCTGCAAATCAGAGTGTATAGAGGCATGTAACTGATGGTTCCCTTTTACTCATCCAGGCGACAGTGCATATGCATGCCGGTCATTCATCCTCACTCCCTACCTACACCCAGCAACCCAGAGTGAGAGACGATACAACGTGGCCCACAAATCTACACGCAATGTGGTGGAGCGCACGTTTGGACTGCTGAAGAGCAGGTTCCGCTGCCTCCACAAGAGCGGAGGCGCACGCCAGTACAAACCCATCACCTGCTGCAAGATAATTGCCACTTGTGCAATGCTGCACAACCTTGCCACGAAAAAAGGTACAGATGTGGAACTAACATATTTTGAGGACAACGAGGATGAGTCAGGCCAGCCAGAGGGCAGCGCAGCTAGAGTGCCAACTGCAATCGATGGGAGAGAGAGACGGGCAGAGATCACATGCAACTATTTCTGAGTAAGTGAGGGGACACAGCGAGTCGTGAGAAGTCATGACGTAGTTTAATGTGGCACCACGCCATGAACACATGAACAGGCCAATCTGGCAATATGCCATCTATACAATGAGTATGTCCAGGGTTACGTCACCCAATGGCAAGTGGATAAGCAGGGCCACATCAATGTTTGCGCATACGCGCTGCAGTGGTGGATTGCACGGCCTGTGCATCCTCACTAGAGCCAACCCCAAGCCGCCTGCTGCTCCTGCGTGCTTCTGGGACGGGGGGTGTGATGCTGCTGCTGGTGTCGATGCTCTCCGCAGCATCCCCTGCAGCAGTTGTCGACGCCTGACTTGTCAATAGCACCCCTAGTGCACTTGTCACCTGCACCATCCCCCGTGACAGGTCGCTGCAGCACTGTGTTAGGCCCTCCTGCATCGTCACAGAGCGCCGGCAAAGTAGGGAAGTCGCAGTTGCCAGACGGTTGAGTGCCCTGCTGGTAGTGTCCCTTCTCTGGCGTTCCCGGCGCCGTGCTTCGATGTCAGCATCTAATTTGCTGCACAACTGCTGGATTGACTGGGACATGTCCCGAATGCCCGCAGCCATGCCGCCAATGTTTGTGTCCATGTTGACTAAGCTTGTCCTCATCACCCGCATGTGCCTCTGGACTGACATTACTGCCTTTGATTGCAGGCGCTGTTGCTTCAACATTTGGCCCTCGAGCCCCAAGAAGACACCATGGCCGTCAGTGGGTGCTGGTGGACTCTGGACACGCGACCTGCGGCGCCCTCTTGCTCCCGTCTGTGCTGCCTGTGAGGTGTGGGGCACAGTGGGATGGCTCCCTTCCTGGGGCCCGGTGCGGTCTTCTGGGCCCATGCTGTCGTCTGACGAGGTGTCTAAGGCTCGTAGCCTGGCTGCTGGACGCCTCCTCATTCTCACACCTGCAAGCGGAGATGTGGCCGGTGAATCGAACATGAGTGGCGATGCTGGCTCTGGTGGTGGTGATGCTGGCTCTCGGTGAGGTGATGCTGGCTCTGTGTGCGGCGAGGCTGGCTGCGTAGGTGGTGCGGCTGCAAGTGGGCCTGCTCCCTGGTCTGCACTCGTGCTGGCTAGCGGTGATTTTTGTGGCCGGTGTGCCGTCTCCCCTGCAGCATGCCCTGTACTGCATGATGTCACATCTGTGGACAGAAAAACAACATTGGCTCAGTGTCCCCGAAGGGCTGCATTGCAAGCGTCACAATAAATCATTTCACATTCCAATCTGTCCTCTGTCTCCTTGTGCCTCGAGTGCGTGACATGCCTTGTTGCCCTGTGACATTTACGTCATGGTTAGTGTTGCCCTGACTACATCTCCCGGAATGCATTGCCTGTCTGCACTGACACGTGTGGACTGCAGTGTGATTCTCGTTTCACAATGGGGGATGTGGGATAGGGGTAGGGGCGGCTACATTGCTGTGCTTTCGTCTTACCTTGGTGTGTTGCGGCTCTGGCAGAGCTGTCGGCGTCCCCAAGACCCACGACGCTCTCTTGCTCGAGTGTGGCCGCCACCAGCTCCTCCAGTTCGGTGAGGGCAGGTGCCCTGTTGGTTCCACCTCCGGTCTGGCTGGCCTCCTTCTGGATGTCGCCCATCTTCCTCTTGGTCACAATCCTCAGGTCATACCAGCGCTTTTTGAGGACCTCAATTTCCCTGTGGGTCACTCCCACAGCATTGACCTGCGCCTGGATGGCCAGCCATATGTTGCGCTTTTCGGCCTCAGGCACTTGCAGGGATTGCCTCCCAAACAGCTTCTGGTGCTGCTTCACCACCTCCTCCACCAGCACCTGGAGTTCCTTGGGGCTGAATTTGAGCTTCCTCCTCCTTTCCCCTCCGTCTTTCTGTGTGCTCCGGCTAATTATGTACACCTGCCTGGGTGTGGCCACCTCGGCTAATTGTGTACACCTGCCTGGGTGTGGGCAGTTCCTGGTTGGGTGGGCTGTCGTTGCACAGGATTAGCTGTTTCGTCAAGTCATGTGATGTTATTTACCGAATCCGTACGTACCGATTCGGTATTTTCCGATTCGGTAGATACCACCTCGGTATTTTCCGATTCGGTAGATACCACCTCGGTATTTTCCGATTCGGTAATTATCACCTCGGTATTTACCGAATCGGTGAATTCCGATTCGTATTTACCGACTGTTACCGAATCGGTAACTGTTACCGAATTTTTACCTACATATAACTTACCGGTTCTAATTTACCGATTCGGTACGGCTCGGTATTTTAGAACCGGTAAAATTTATTTACCTACATGAGGCCCATAGGGTAGAGAGGATGGGAAGGGCATTGGATGGGAGGCGGGGACAGGAGAGGGAAGGGGAGAAGAATGAAGGGTAGAGGAGAACAGACATAGAGAAGGAAGGGAAAGGAATAGGAAGTGAAGGGAGGTAAAGGGAAAGGAAGGGAAGGGAAGGAAAGGAAGGGAGAGGGAGGGGCCCCTTCCTTTTTGGAGCCTGCTCAGCCCCTGCAGCTCCGGCCTCTCACTTCCCCGAGCTCCAGCCGCCAGCAGCGGTCCTCTCCGTACGACGTCCCTGAGTGCAATGCTGCAGCTGCCTGGTTACCAGCCTCTCATACCAAGGACACGTCACAATGGAGGCTTTTCATCGTGTCATCATACATCACTGCTGTGTGGGTGATGCCATGTGTTTCAGTTTAACAGGGGGGGGGGGAGGGGGCAAACAAGGCACGGGTATTATGCAATTTATTGAGAAAATAAAACTTTTTAGTTATAAAATGTTCCTGTGATGAACCTGAAAGAAGATCCCATCCTACCCGATATACTTTCCCAACAGTGTTCTCTCCGCTGCGGTGACGATCTCCCCCTGCATTTACCCTGCGCCTCGTGACATCACATTGGAGGGCCTGTTACATCATAAGCCTTCCATTCACAGGATTCTGCTTCTGGTACAGCTGGGAAGGCACGGGCCTTTCAAGCGTATGTCAAATGTGGTTGTTTTTGGTCTTCGTTTAAAATTAATTACATTTCAATTGTACGTCTTATTCTCACAACTTGTTTTCACGGTGCCCTTACACTGTACAAGTTAAATGATTTTTCACTGGGACACATCCGCATCTCTGTCTGTCCAGTTTCTCCCCTCGAGTATTGTCCAGTAAACCGCGTCATCCCTTTTAAGAAATGTTTGTATATTGATAAATACAAACGTAACTGTTCTCATACGGTGAATATTATAGTGAACAGAAGGGGCAGTCTTTGGGTCTCGCCTCAGGAGACCTGTAGACTGTAGTTCGAGCCCTGTACAGTCCTGGCCGCTCAGTTCAACCGTCCTTAGTGAGTCTGTAGATGTGGCTTCTGTCGGTCTAATTGTTAACAATTGAAAACTGTTCTGGTCTCCTGCACGAAGCACAGTGCACGTCTTTGCGGAAGGGCGAATGTGTAGTCTCCGATTGAAATGTACAGGCCCAGCTCTTTATAACCTGTGCCGGAAAGGGTAATGTCTCATATATACGTATGGCTGAATAAACGTGAACATGTTGCCACTTCGAACACCAGGAGATACGACCAGGGAATGAGTGACGTGTCTGGAGTGCGCGTGAAAGAGGAATGATTAGGGTGACCAACTGGCATGGGTGAATATTCAGGATGGTCGGTGTGAAAATTCAGGACAACGGGTCAAATATCAGTATAATAATTCAGGACAGAAGGTCAAAATCCATGACAAAAATTTGGGACAAAAGGTACGTTTTACAGACAAACAGGAGGTCGCGCAATAGTATATGAGTAAGTAAATTGACAACCAAAATAAGTACAAGTCAAAAAAAGTTTATATTCGATTGAGACGATCGTGTACTTCACGGTTTATCAGTGTGCGCACAGTTTTGAGCAACTGTGCAGTTCTTTTTGTGGGAATTCATTTGATCATAATCTATTTTATGTAATTGGTTTCTCTCTATTCTTTAAATTCATATTTCATTTTCTTTTCATATTTCCCTATTTCATATTCCCATTATTTTTTTTGTTCCCTTTTTCATTTGATCATCCTCTTGTCGTATCTTTATTGTTAAATCTGTCTTATATCTCATACTCAGTTTCTTCCTTCGTTTTCTCACTCCATTTGTGTCATACGTCATTTTGATTTACCGTTTTAATAATCTATCTTTCCCCACTTTTGCCAACTTCGGCATACTTTGGGCCCCTCCCCACGGCTGCATCACGGTGATTATTCTTGTTTCTGTTTATTAGGTTCTTATCCTGTCATGTGCTGACCTGGGAGCCATGGATTAAAGTTAAGAAGGGTGAAGAAACACTTTTATCTGACGCAGTACATTTATATAATTTCTATCACCACTAGTACCTGGGTAACGTTGGGGACATGTGTGTTGTGGCTTCCTTGCACTACTAGTAGCATGACACTGTACTGCGATGTATGACTGGGCCATGAAAAGTGCATTTTCTTGTTTTTATTATTGTTAGGTCTGATTATCCAAGGCCTTTTGATTTTATAAAAATGATATTTATAATAGTTTCAATTATAGGGTCTTTCAGTCAGCCCTTCTCGCCATTGGTCTCTTGTTATGTCATTTATATAGTCTTCTGTCCACTACAGCATACAACATGAGGCAGTGGGTCAGCCCACTTCAGCCATTGGCTAAGTTATCTGTGACTGACAGCATTCTGCTCTTTCACAGGGAGCACATGCACAGACAAAGTAGTTATCCTCAGTGCCAGGGACTACTTTGAGTGCTTTTTAAAACCAAAAATGATTTTTCCTTTTAGGCAATTTTTGAAATTCGTTTTGGCCTGGCAGCTCCTTCAGCAATAATGTTTTAGAGAAGTCATGAGAAAACAAAAGAAGCATTGAAAAAGTTAAAAGACTGGCAGCCAACTCCAGATCTTTTGACTTGCTCAAAGCTTGTTTATTTTGTTGTTGTTTATTTTGTTCACAGCACACATGCGGATCATTTTATTTAAAATGTAATGATATTCATACACACTTTTTAAGTGACAACCCCAGCTCCGGTTCTGGATGCCGGACATCAAAGACTTGTTCCAGGGGTTCAAGATGGTGGAATCCGAACAGCTGGATGACGCTTCCTTCAAAGCCCTAATGTGTAAAGTAAAGTAGGGCTCCCCCGATGATCCGATTAAACCAGATCTGATACATAAAGCTGAGGAGATTCCTATCCCCATCTTTGCAAGCCTAAATAATCTTTCTTTGTCCACTACAGCGGTGCCTGCTGGGTGGAAACATGGTAAAGTCATCCAGCTTTTATAAAAGATCTATTCTCGACCCTCCCTGCCTGATAGTGATCGACTCATTTCTCTCCTTCCCTTCTGTGGAAAGTGGAAGAGAAACATCTGAACAGTCTCCTGGTGGATTTCTTAGAAAAGCATCAGCTGCTGGACCCTTTGCAGAAAGGCTTCAGACTTGTCCATAGCACCGAATCTGCCCTTCCTAAAGTGACAGAGGCCCTTCGACAAAATATCGATGAAAGAGAGTCCGCAACTCTTATTCTGGTGGAGTTGAGCGCTGCCTTTTTTATAGGGTGTCCCATGAGGTGCTCCCTATGATCTTTTGTGTTAGTCGGTGTTATTTTTGGGAGGATATGCAATGGCGTTACCGCTGATTCCCCTTTGTGATAGGTTTACATGATGTCAATCATGTTCTGTCTTCCTGTGAATGGCTTTGAAATTTCGCACCTGCTTCACAGTGGGCCGGGTTCTGCCGGTGCTTAGCACCGCCATTTCTGTAAAGCAGGTGCAGAGATGGGTCCCTTCCGGGCTCTCCATTTTTACCTTCAGGGTGGAAGAAAAAGCTTAACTCTGCAATATAGTACCATCCTCATTGCTTTTGATGTAACTTCAAAGAGACTCATTTTTCAGTTTTATATAGCGCAAACGTGGAGCACACAACGAGCACCAGCTACATTACACAAACACATATTCATGTTTTGATTCACAGGATGTTGAGCCGACCTGAGGCTCGAACCTGTTTTCTCGGCTCGAAAGTTGCTAGCTCTAGCCTTAGCCACAAGCTCACACACAAGAATAGAAGAATTTTCAATATGATATACAACAAAGTCATAGTTGTTCCTTATTTATCTTAAGCAGTTTACAAACATTTGTCTAAGAAAAGAGGGGCCCCTTCTAGACCAAAGCGGTAGGTCACTGTAAAGTGAGTCAAAAGGGTACCCTTTGGACCAAGTGATATACTATCAAGGAAATATAATAAATAATAATGACATACGTATCCTGATTCAAACCCAGTAATATCATTCATTCATTCCAATCAGAGGAGGATTGTATTGCGTGCCAACAAGAATACATAAAACACAGTTATAAACTGATAAAAGTCTGGTTTCAGAAGTACAATTATTAATTGTTCAAAATATATTAGAGGCGAAAAGTTTGTTTAGTACAGACAATAATTAAACATAAATCAATAATAAATCACAATAAAAATGAGCAACTTAAGTTCATCACAATAATTTAAAAAAGCATAAAAAAGTGAGAGTCACTAGTAAAGACAAAAACAATATGTCATCAGAAATATAACACATCTGTCATAACCCTATGTGGGACGTAGAACCTGGTACTTTTGTGCTTAGTACTCGTTGACTGTCACCCAAGTAAACAGATTAGTGTAGAAAGGTAAGCGTTGACGCGTTTCGATGGCTTGATTATATTTCCATCTTTCTCAAGACCAAATTCATGACTCTCATTTCATAATATTAAAAGCACCAGGAATTGGCACAGTAAAAAGTCTGTACCTCCTAACATCGATATAATTAATCAGTGGTTTTCACTGTTCATATATGGAAAGATCCTGTCAGTGGTCTGCGAAACCCTAAGGTTATTCTTCCATTTCACTGAACTACTTCTTCCTCCGATTTATCCTTTTTTAAAAATTAAATTGCAGTGTTCTGGTTAATTAAAACTCACTGTTCATTGTCGGATATACTTATAAGGACTGCTATGGTATATATTGACCAACCTTAGGATAAGGTATGCGCGATTTTAAGGCTTTCTTTATCGTCTTCGTATGGATTTTGTATAGCTTCTTTGTAAAATTGTCGCTATGTTGTTTCCCTCTTATAATTAAGGTTTTTTGTGGTACAGTCCCTGGTATAGTCAGCGCGGAACGGATAATATGCTTTTTTTAACCCCTTCAGTGCCACGCCCTTTCCCCCTCCTGTGCCGGGTATTGCATTAGTGGGTGGGGTTCATGACGAGATAGTCTCGTCATGGGCACAGCGCGACCGTGCTCCATGACGAGACTATCTCGTCATTGGCACAGAAGAGGTTAATTATTGTGATGAACGTAAGTTGCTCATTTTTATTGTGATTTATTATTGATTTATGTTTAATTATTGTCTGTACTAAACAAACTTTTCGCCTCTAATATATTTTGAACAATTAATAAATGTACTTGTGAAACCAGACTTTTATCAGTTTATAACTGTGTTTTATGTATTCTTGTTGGCACGCAATACAATCCTCCTCTGATTGGAATGAATGAATGATATTACTGGGTTTGAATCAGTTTACAACCATTTACAAAGCCAATAGTTCTGGCTTGTTGTAGGTGTAATGTTACTTGTGTTATATATCTGGATGAATGGATAGAAGCAGCATAAACCAGTGGACAGCACACCATACTAAGTACAGATTTTTAGCTTAAGTGTTCTAAGTCACGTCCGTAACTACATAGGCCACGCCACTATGGGAGACCCCCAGTTTTTTCATCCCTCTTAAAGCCCTTCCTGTCTCCCAGTAGCACTTCATGGGCCTGCAAAGGAAAATTGAGAGAGCTCCAAACGAAGGTGGCCATCTTGGAGCCGACCCAACCCAACCTCAATGGATTATTTTCATATATTTCTAGTTTATTTTTTGCTCTGAAAACACAACAGCATTGTGAAAAAAAATTAATTTATGTTACATTATTAATATGAATGCAGTCTGTGCAGATGTGAAATAAACAAAATTCTGAATATGTGTAAAATACCATAATTGCAACGAAGAATGGAAAGAGAGGGCAGGACAGCCCAAGACTCTTCTGCCCAATTACATATACAAAAAACCCAGAGGCTATCTAGTTTAATTGTCACACCTGCTCAACAGTTTGTTAGGGGGCGGACGGGCTTCCTGTGTTTACAGGAAGCGCTTTGATGGCATTAAATACCATCCTATTGAGGTGCGGGATCTTAGGATACTAGAAATCTCTCTCAAAGGGCCCTTTATCAGAATTTATTGTGGGTTCTTTGGAGAGATATTAAAAACGAAGCAATGGGATAGGTGGGAAAATTATTACTCCGCTATTCTGTAGGTCAACATGTTTCAGGCTCTCTGGGGCTCCTCAGAGGTCCAGGGCTTTCTTCAGGACCGTGATCCCCATTGATTTAGAGAACTCTCATTCATCCGTGCTTACACAAACACAATAAGGCCTAGTGAACATCACAGTGGATGTTTTGTTTCTGGTGTAAAGTTCCTGGAAAATATAAGCAGGGCAAGGAATACGGACATGAATACTAGCCTATGCACGTAGAGGAGTTGTCTTACCTCTATTGCATATGAAAACCTCTGTCTTAAGAGTATAACAGCAATTAGTAGACTATAATATAAAATAACATGACAGATGTTGCCCACTGCAAACTGTGGAGCCTAATTCTGTACTGCTTCTCGTGAACCCCCCTAAACGTGGGGTACACTCGGGCAGATTTTCTTAACCCAAGGACTGTTTGCTTATCACTGGCTTTTGGAGAAAAGGAATACAGGCAGGTGTCTTATTCTTTTCTATTATGAGTTAGTCTCATCTAGATTATGGGGCATGTTAACAAGGAGCTGCAATAATTATCGCAAAGCGCTCTTAGCTCTGTTTGATATATCGCCGGCTATCGCAGCATTTCATCGCCAAGATATTGCATTATTATCAACGCTTATCTCCAAGGCGATAACTAATGCAGCGATAGCGGCGAAATGCTGGGTGTTATCGCTGGAAATCCAGCGATAACACTGCAGCGATAGGGAATTCATTGCTGATACGCCATGGTGGTTGTAGTCTGACAATCCACCTCCCTTTATACATATAGCTAAGTCTGAAATTTAGCAGACGTTAGCTTACGGCGGTAACCGCGGTTAGGGCAGCTTTTTATATCGCTATGGGTGTCAGGGTCAGGCTTGTCAATACCGCGATGTGCGGTTAGCGACTTTTTCACTGTTGTTTTCTGAGGGAACGCCTTCTTTGCATCTCATTAGAGATGCGATGCGAGGCGTTAGTGAAACGGCGACTGACACAAGGAAACACGCGCTGATGCCTATTAGCGTGTCCTTGCTAATACTGAGGTAATTCAATCGCCGCTTTTCGTACGAAAACGTCCGTTAAAGCGGCGATGTTGGCCTTGATAATATGCCCCTTAGAGTGTTGTGGGTCACACAACTCTGTCATCGGTGTTCATATCTACAAGGGATATTTGCAGTTTTGTGGACCATTTATCTGATCTCTGAAAGCAGTGGACACACACAGTAAGTGGCACTTATAATAATTAGTCATTTATTATGTACAATCTGCACACACACTCTGAATGTAAATGATGAGAATCTTGTATCATGCATCCCTGCTAGTAATTGGTCTAAACCCTCACCAACTTTACACCTATATGATCTCCAACCTCCCACTTATGGAACAGTTTTCACGATTAGCTCCTTACCTCACTATGTTATGCCAACCTATGTATTATCCTTGAATACCTCAAAGAATGCCCGATCTCAGCTCTCCGGTATTCTCACGGAAGCAATCAATCTTCGTGTCGGCCCCTCTTTAATTCTTGGGTCTCTTTCTCCCAAGTGATTGTCTGTGGAGGGAGGCGGGTTGCGTGTGCAGCTCCTTGCACCCACATTACTATGTGAACAAAGCCTCAGTTACAGACATGCCCAAAAGGCAGGCAATTGTATAAAAACAAGCTTCCTTTCACATTAGCTCTACTGAACATAGCTTCCTAAACATCAGAATGAAAGCTTTTATTTTTGATGCATTTCTGCTTCTTTTGTTATCGCCACTAATGCCAATTTATTTATAAAACAATGGGCATACTCTAAAGGATAAGTACGGTCATGTCTACCATGCAATTAGGCCTCATTTGTATGTAACATGCATGTCCCCAAAAAAGCCCTGCAATTACATCAAGCTGAGGTCATAGAAATTAAAAATAAGAATCAATGTATTTATTCATGCATTTAGCTTGGAGTCACCTCAAAGCTGAGAGGGGACAGAAGCAGGCAGAAGGATAACTCTTGAGGAGCAACAGAATGAACAGCCAAGATATAGGACTCAATTCATGTGATCACAGTATATGCAATGGAAAAGCCATGTTCATGACGAGAATGGTCATGTGTCATGAGCTGTGTGACTGAGTGTCAGGTCCAGTTGTAGGTGTCTGCCAGACATGACATGCTCTAAGGTTTCAAGTGGTGTAAAAAAAGACTGAGAGACAGTACTGCGCTTTTAGTCAAATGTAGGGGGGGGTGGGTTCAGGCCTCTGTTGGACTTGGGGGTGTCTTTGTTGGTTCCTAAGTGTCTAAAGTGCTTTTCTCAGAGAATTAATTGTGTGCATGAAGCAATTTACCCCCAAATGCTTTCGTAATCTGGCTCATTATTGGCAACCGGGCTTTGGATAGCTGACATCAGGCTTATGACAAGTTAGAATAGATGTAAGGCCTAGTAGAGGTATCCATGGAGCTGCCCATGCAACAACTGTGGAAAAGCCGAGTATTTGACATGCAATCTTTCTTTTACAAGGAGCCATTTTAGCATTTTGATGGTAGACCTGTTATGATCTTAGCATTTTAGGTAGAAAATGAGCTGGACTGACTGGTTCCAGACTCCGGAGAGTTTGAAAATGTCCTTTTCTGGGAGCTCTGTGTTGATGGTCTTTCAGTAGCCTAATTGGGAAATAACCATAGTTAGAATCAGGCACTTTTATGAGAAATGGGCATCACAGGAAGAATTACACGTTTTTTCATGCATCATTCATGAGTGAATGGATTTGGGATATAAAGAGGAAGCTGCTGTCTCACAGCACTCCTACTCTGCATGTCAGTTTAGTCTGGGCAGATTAGTGGTGTGGGTGGACAATATCTAGCAAAATGTTCCTGAAATCTGTGCCTCCCGTCTTGAGCTGGCTTCTACATCCCGATCATTTGGGCACAGACCTGCCCCTTATGAGGTTTATAGTGACACTGTAGGAGAACGAGACACTGGCATGTAAACCCTCCAACTGTTAGTGAATTCATGTACCCTAAAATTCAAACACAAATTTAAAGTCAGCTTATAATACAATGTTACATCCTTTTACTATCAGGGGCTGAGGTGAGATTTTCTCATAACTGTGTTTTGACCTAACCAGAGTGAGTTTATTGAGGCGGTGGGGATACCCTCCCCTCAAATTATTAAACCTGTACTGAAACATAGAATATCCCATCTCCAGGCTCTTCAGCAACACACATTGCGGGATATTCTCAAGAATGTGTGTTAATTATCGCAAAATTATCTTAATGCAACTTTGCACATCACAGGAAATAACGCACTGTTAACGTTGTATTCTCAACCCGGCGGCACCATGTGATAGTCTCATGAAAACGCGACAAATGACCGCGTTAAAATCAACACAATGCTGAAAAAATGCGAAACACGAACGCGGAAAAAGTTGCGATGTCCCAAATCACGAAACAAAAATCTGTGACAACTAGCGACAGGCCTGCAATTCCCACGTGTCATGCGGGAAAATGAACTATAAAGGCAGAGAAGAAACATCATTAAAAAATTTACCTGCGTAGCACCATGGATGCACCCGGACATAGTGCAGAGGCCAAGGAGAAGAGGAAGAGGAAGACGCGGTTCAGTCCGCAGGAAAACAGGATCAACGTTACGGAGGTGATAGAACCCTACCAACAACTGTTCATCACCTCCAACGTGTCATTGGCAACAAAGACGCAAATATGGCAGACCATCTTGGACCATGTGAATGCAGTTGCAGCATGGAGGAGGACAATGGAAGAGGTCAAGAGGCGCTGGAATGATGTGACGGGCAAAACCAAGAAGAAACTCGATGCCAACATGAAAGCAGCAACTTAGATTGGAGTTGGGGGTCCAGCAGCACACCAGGAGCTGGATGAAATGAATGAAATTAAATGAAATAAAATTTATAAAGCGCGATAGCTACCCGGAGGTCTCCCAGCGCTACAGACGGGTACAAGAGACAGAACAGTAGGGGTGACTACAGATCTAAAACAGCCACGTTTTTAAGAGTTTTCGGAATGAGAGCAAATTAGGCTCTTTCTGCAGTAAAAGTGGGGGACATTCCAACCAATGGCACCATTATATGAGAAGGAGCGCCCACCACATTTGGCTCTCCTTATTCTGGGTTGAAGGGCAAGGAAAGCGGTAGTTGACCGAAGGTCTCTCCTCGGTTTATAAGGAATGATCAGAGATTGGAGAATGGACGGGCCATTCTCCCAAAAGGCTTTATGGGCCAGGCACATAGCCTTAAACGGAATCCTTTCCCTAATCGGCAGCCAGTGCAAGCTCCTTAGAGCTTGTTTAACGGGCTGCCTATGAGGAATATGCAGGAGCCTGCGGGCGGCGCAGTTTTGAATAATTTGGAGCTTGTTGATGGTATACTGTGGGGCTCCCAGGTATAAAGCATTCCCATAGTCCAAACGGGAGAGGATCAACGCTTGAACCATGATTTTTCTGGCATGGAAAGGGAGAAGGGGGAGAACCTTTCGGAGCATCCTTAGTAGACCAAAGCACGTTGCTGAAAGCTTAGTTACCTGGTGATTGAAGGTAAGAGAGCAATCCAGCCATACACCAAGGCTCTTAATCTGGTCTTTAGGGGCCGGGGCAGGGCCTAGGCAGTCTGGCCAGAGAGATGCCGGATTAAAGGAAGGGGAGTTGCCCAGGAGCATAAGCTCTGTCTGGGCCCCGTTAAGTTTGAGGCATGAGAGTTCCATCCATTTGGCCACCTCCTCTAGGCAACAGCCTAGGGTGCTAGATGACCCCTCGGGGTGGTTAAGTGCCACCACGAGCTGCGTATCATCTGCATAGGTGATGATTTCTATGCCAAATGGATGGACAATGCCAGGGGTCTCATATAAACATTAAACAGTGTGAGCGACCACTGCGCCTCTGGCCTGGTTGCCCCCTCGCTCCTCTTCGCTCCTGCTCCAGAGCTCCTCACGGAGTGTGATCTTCACCGCCGCCGATAGCAGCGCCCCAGCCGCCGCAGGGCCGCCCGCCCAGCCTGATCATGTTTCCCGCCGCTTCCTGCCTGCGGCCCGCCCCCTCGCCAGACGATTGGTGGACGCGACACCGCCTCCCAGCTGACCCGCCCTCCCGGATCCCTTCTTATGTTGCCCCCTCAGCGACCGCGCAGCGGACGTGCGCAGCGGGAGCACCGACTGAGCGCCGAAGGTGCGCCAAAGGTAAGCCCGTCTGCGCCCGTCCGCGCCTGGACCGCGCCCAGAGCCAGGACCCCTGGCCCCCGCAGACCCCAGCACACCCGCCGGACCTACGACGCCACCGAACTCTACGCACTCAACGCCGGAAGAATCCTGGGCTGCTACCGAGCCACCCCGAGACGCACCCACGGACCCTTCTGCTGCAACGCCTGCAAGTTCACCTGCATACGGACCTGCACCACTCCAGCAGTGCTCAAGACCTCAACGAGCAACAGCAGCAGCCACCTAAAGTGCATCCTGCTCAACACCCGCTCCATCCACAGACACGCCGTCGAGCTCTGGAACCTGCTCGACACTACTTCACCAGACGTCGCCTTCCTCACGGAAACCTGGATGAACGCCTCTTCAGCGCCCGACATCGCCATCGCCATCCCAGACGGCTACAAGATCATCCGAAAGGACCGCATCAACCACACCGGAGGAGGCATCGCCATCGTCCACAGGAACACCATCCGCATCACGACCAACACCGACGACACCCTCGCAACCGCCGAGCACCTGCACTTTCAGGTCCACATCAACCCCAAGACCACCCTCAGAGGCACCCTCATCTACAGACCCCCGGGACAACGCACACAATTCAGCGAAGACATCACCGACTTCATCAGTCCGCACGCCCTCTGCTCCGCTGACTACATCCTCCTAGGGGACCTCAACCTCCACCTGGAGAACAACAATGACCGCAACACCACCACCCTGCTGGACAACCTCGCCAACCTGGGACTCAAGCAGCTGGTGACCACCCCCACCCACTACGCCGGACACACACTCGACCCCGTCTTCTCATCCAACAAGGACATCGTCTTCAGCCACGCCACCGGACTCCACTGGACGGACCACAGCTGCGTCCACTTCAGCTTCGGAAGGACCACGACCCACCACCACCAGCAACAGGTTGCACGCAGGAGCTGGAACAAGATCACAGCCGACCAGCTCACGTCCTCCCTGAACATGAACCCTCCCACCAGCACAACGAACCCTAGCCAGGCGGCCACCAACCTCACGAAGTGGATCAGCGACTGCGCAGATGAGCTCGCCCCCCTGAGGACCCCGCCTAGCAGACCCGGCAGCAAGAAAGCCCCATGGTTCACTGACGAACTCAAGAGCTCCAAGAAGAACTGCCGAGCCCTCGAGAGAACCTGGCGCAGAGACCCAACACCGGACAACATGACTGCCCTCAAGCTCGCCACCCGAAAACACCACCAACTGATCCACGCCACCAAGAAAACTGCATTCAAGGAACGACTGGACAACAACGCACACAACAGCAAGGAACTCTTCAACATCGTTAAAGAGCTCTCCAACCCCAACGCCGGAAACAACGACATCACCCCTTCGCAAGACCTCTGCAACTCCCTCGCCTCCTACTTCCACAACAAGATCGCGGACATACACAACAGCTTCAGCACTCAACCGACAAACGCCACGACCGAACCACCGCCCCCCACCACCACCCTCCGCGCCTGGACTCCGATCAGCACCGAAGACACCGTCCGCACGATGAACTCCATCCACTCCGGATCTCCGACCGACCCCTGCCCTCACCACGTCTTCAACAAAGCCGACGCTGTCATCGCACCCCACCTGCGGGACATCATCAACACCTCCTTCGACACCGCCACCTTCCCGGAGAGCTGGAAGCACGCCGAACTCAGCGCCCTACTCAAGAAGCCATCGGCCGACCCGACCGACCTCAAGAACTACCGCCCCATCTCGCTGCTCCCGTTTCCTGCAAAAGTCATCGAGAAGACCGTCAACAAGCAGCTGGCCGCCTTCCTCGAGACGAACGGATCCCTCGACCCCTCGCAGTCTGGCTTCCGGGCCAACCACAGCACCGAGACCGCCCTGATCGCAGCCACCGATGACATCCGAGCGCTGCTCAACAACGGAGAAACAGCGGCCCTCATCCTCCTCGACCTCTCTGCGGCCTTCGACACTGTCTGCCACCGTACCCTAGTACAACGCCTCAGCAACGTCGGAGTCCAGGAGAAGGCACTGGAGTGGATCATCTCCTTCCTCGCCGGAAGGACACAGAGAGTCCGTCTCCCTCCATTCAGATCTGAAGCCACTGAAGTCATCTGCGGCGTCCCTCAAGGCTCCTCGCTCAGTCCAACCCTCTTCAACGTCTACATGAGCCCCCTCGCAGATATCGCATGCCAGCACAACCTCAACATCATCTCATACGCCGACGACACCCAGCTGATCCTCTCCCTCACCAGCGACCCCGCCACCGCCAGAGCCAACCTTCACGAAGGGATGAAAGAGGTAGCCGAATGGATGAAGAACAGCCGCCTGAAACTGAACTCGGACAAGACGGAATTCCTCATCCTGGGATCCTCACCCGCCGCTTGGGACGACTCCTGGTGGCCCCCCGCCCTAGGCAGCGAACCCAAACCAACAGACCACGCACGCAACCTGGGCTTCATCCTGGACTCCTCCCTCTCCATAACCAGACAAGTCAACGCCGTCTCCTCGTCGTGCTTCAACATCCTGCGCATGCTACGTAAGATCTTCTGGTGGATCCCCACCGAGACCAGGAAGACGGTCACCCAGGCCCTCGTCACCAGCCGCCTGGACTACGGCAACTCCCTCTACACCGGAACCACCGCCAAACTCCAGAAGAGACTCCAGCGGATCCAGAACGCCTCAGCACGACTCATCCTGGACATCCCCCATCACAGCCACATCTCCGGACACCTGAGAGACCTGCACTGGCTCCCGGTCAACAAGAGAATCACCTTCCGTCTCCTCACCCACGCACACAAAGCCCTACACAACCAAGGCCCAGGATACCTCAACAGCCGCCTCAACTTCTACGCTCCCAAACGCCAGCTTCGATTGACCAGCCACGCCCTCGCCGCCGTTCCCCGCATCCGAAGAGCCACCACAGGGGAACGGTCCTTCTCCTACCTCGCCGCCAAGACATGGAACTCCCTCCCCACCCACCTCTGCCTGACCCAGGACCACCTCGCCTTCAGGAAGCAACTCAAGACCTGGCTGTTCGAGCAGTAGCGGACCCCCCTCCCCCAGCGCCTTGAGACCGTCTGGGTGAGTAGCGCGCTATATAAATGCGATGATTGATTGATTGATTGATTGGGCTCAGGGCAGAGCCCTGGGGAACCCCACAACTTAGATGCAACTGGTTGGAGACAACATTTCCCTCAAAAACCCTAAAGGAGCGATCGCTGAGAAAAGACTGCAACCATGCTACTGCCGATCCGGATACTCCTAGATTCCTGAGTCTAAGGATCAGAGTATTATGGTTAACAGTATCAAAAGCGGCACTGAGATCAAGGAGGATAATTGCCGCTGTGCCCCCTTGATCTAGAATCCTTCTTGCTTCCTCTGTCACTGCAAGAAGGGCAGTCTCAGTACCAAGCTGGGGACGAAACCCAGTCTGGGAAGGGTGAAGGAGATTATTAGACTCCAGAAAGGCTACAAGCATGGTATTTATGTGTCTCTCCAGAATCTTACTCACCCAGGGCAGAAGGGAAATGGGACGGTAGTTAGCCAAGTTGGCCTGATCCAGATTAAGCTTTTTTAAGAAGGGCCTTAACCATCGCACATTTCCAGGCCAATGGCAGTTCCCCTGTAGAGATAGAGGAATTCACCAGGTCAAGAATCGCAGGACGAATAGTCTCTGCGAACAAAGAGAGACCCTGGGTGGGGGCGGGGTCTATGGAAGAGCTTGATTTGATATTCGTCATAATTAGCTCCAATGAAGCAAGATCCAGCAGGGGATTGTGTGCTAGTAGGATTTGAGGTCCTACAATCGGCTCTGAAAGGGAAGTCCAGAGATTAATGGACTAAGGAGGTGAAAAAGTGAGATATATATCTTGAATTTTCTGTTGAAAAAACTCTGCCATATTATTACAGTCTGCAAGGACATCATCTAGCAGAGGAGATTTCTGCGGCAGTTTGATTAAAGTTTTAGCGATTTTAAAAATTTCTTTGGGAGAGTTTGCAGCTTGAGTGACTTGGATTTCAGATTTGTAGGATCTAATAGAATCCCTATATTCTATTTTGCTAAGAGCTGAATAATTCACTCTCCATCTCCTTTCAAGCCTTCTGCAGCGTTGTTTAAGTTCCCTCAATTTAGGAGTGAACCAAGGGGCATTTTTCAGTCTGTAAGTTATATGGGAGGATTTCTTAGGGAGTACTATATCCAAGGAACCTTGGATCCAAGAGTTAAATGTTTCAATAGCATTGGCTAAATTAATGTTAAGGTCATGGGTAAGTCTAGTGGTTTCTAGAGCCAAGTTCCATTGATCAACAGGAAACCTTCACCAGTTCCGCTCTCGGACCGGAATTATATTGGGGGGGCATACGGGTCCAGGAATTTCCCAAGTCATAGGGATCAGGAAGTGGTCAGTCCAAGAAAGAGGGACGGGGGTCCTACCGTGAGTTTGCTACAATTGCTAAAAACTAGATCCAATAGATGACCTTTATTGTGAGTGGGTTTCAACACTTTCTCCGTAAGCTGGAGTGCTAAAAGATTCTCAGTCAGTTCTTTAGCCAAATTATCAGCAGGATCATCTAGGTGTACGTTAAGGTCACCAAGCACCGTGAAACTGGCTGGTCCCAGGGCTAAGTCAGCAATTGCGGTAGGGAATGTTTCAAAGAATTGTCTAGAACTGCCAGGAGGGCGATATACTAGGAGGATGGAAAAGGTGCTGGTAGGAGAGGCCTCTGCGAAGAAAGCCAAGCTTTCACAATCTGTTACGGGGTCTGCAATAATACGACAGTTAAAAATCTTTTTAAATATAATGGCTATACCCCCGCCTCTACCGGTCTTATGATCGGACCGACTTATGGAGTAGTCGGGAGGAAGGGTTTGCGCAAGAATGGGCTCAGGTTCATTATGTAGCCACGTCTCTGTTAAAAAAGAACGTCGGACTTTAAATCGTCCAACAACATCGAAAGTTCTGTGGAGTGCTTAGTGAAAGATCTGCAATTAAGGGAAAACATCTTTAGAGTGGAAGGGCAGTCAGAGTTTACTAAAATTTTAGTGCGGGACGAGAATACAAAGTCACAATAGGAACATTGCACATTACCATTCATCGCGTTCATGGAATGCCGGCATGCTTCCATGATGTCTGTCCGAAGCTCATGGAGGTGTAATGGACTATATGATATGGCTTCGGCCGAAAAACCAACAGGGGTTGTGGCCCCTGGGCCCGGCTGGGCGCGGACGGACGTAGACGGGCTTGCCTGCTGCACGTGTCCGCTGGGCGTCGGGTATAGCATCCGGTTATATAGAGGAGGAGCGCGAATGCTAGAGCGCTAACCTCCTTTGGACCGGAAGTCGCCTTTCCTCCCTCCACACAATCGGGACGACACCCGTGGTGGACCGGGGAGGGGCAGCCAGGAAGAGAACAACGGAAGACACGGCGCGAATCAGTGCAAAAAGGTGGCAATAAAGTGCATACACATAAAACAAAGTTAAATTACGTTTTTAAAAGACAGCGCTAAATCAGGTTAAAATAGTTTACATTTGCTTAAAACAGGAAAGAACAGAGCTTCTGCCTTGTCTATACGCATCCGCTGCACGTCTGGTAAAGCATCAGGTTATATAGAGGAGGAGCAGGAATGCTAGAGCGCTAACCTCCCTTGGACTGGAAGTCGCCTTTCCTCCCTCCACACAATCGGGACAACACCCGTGGTGGACCAGGGAGGGGTAGCCAGGAAGAGAACAACGGAAGACACGGCGCGAATCAGTGCAAAAAGGTGCCAATAAAGTGCATACACATAAAACAAAGTTAAATGACGTTTAAAAAAAAAACAGCACTATATTAGGTTAAAATAGTTTGCATTTGCTTAAAACAGGAAAGAACAGAGCCTCTGCCTTGCCTATACACGTCCGCTGCGCGTCGGGTAAAGCATCCGGTTATATAGAGGAGGAGCGCGAATGCTAGAGCGCTAACCTCCCTTGGACCGGAAGTCGCCTTTCCTCCCTCCACGCAATCGGGACGACACCCGTGGATGACATGGAGGAAATGGCGGCCACAGTCATCGGGATACGGTGCCAGGAGTTGGGGATCCGGACACTGCTCAACATGACCTGACACAACATCAACAGGGTGAGTACCGACCAGGGACTGGGGGGACGGGGGGAGATGGGCACAATGGCATACATGCACAAGTGAGTAAAGTGCACTGCACACCCACTATTACTCTGGATCATGTCCCTGATCCCCTTGGCACACTGCAGCACACATACAAACAGCAAATAGGACCCTGTCCACTATGGGCAAAAAGGGGAACCTCCCCACACAGCACCAATCTCACAACCAACCCATGCACACGTGTCGAAACCAGCAAAGCTGCATGTCTGTGAGCCACACTGACAATGCAAGTTACACTGCATGACAAATAGCATGGCTGCTGTCCAATTATCATGACATGGTGCACGCCACGACAAGGGGCGTGGCTTGGTCGCCGATGAGGACGGTCGCGTGAGCCAAGAGCTCTGCGCCGACCTCACCGCTTATCCTGCACGGAGAGCCGAGCAGGCTCTTCTGTGACCCTGGGAGGGTTCCTCCAGCTGCGGGAGCCTGCACAGCACGGAATTGGGTGCATTAATTCTGCCTGAGACCGAGCAGAGCAGCGAAACGAAGAGGAGGAAGACCCGGCCTGCATGGAAAGAAAATGGTGCCCGACTCCATGGCTCGAGTTCTAGGGAGTGCCGGAGGCGAGGCGTAGATTGGAGCCCTAGAGGGACGAGGGCTCTCCCCCTTATGAGAGGTGAGTTCCGGACGCCTGCAGCGAGATCCTGGGCCCCCCGTGCACCGTGAGGAGAGTGAGGTGGTTGCCGGTAGCGCGGCCCCTGGGGGGTCGTAGGAGTGTCTGACTGCAATGTCGCAGTGAGTTAGTAGCAGAAGAGGAGCGGGGAGGACTGCGCCTTGCCCGGCGTATCGTTGGAGAAGACGGGCAGGGGTCCCGACACCGATGGCCTGTGAGCGGCGGCTGTGCTTACTTTGGGGGTGAGACGGGCCTCTGTGCTCGGCCGTAGCGGGCGGACTCAGACACTATCTGTTTGTTGTGCTGCGAGAGGCAACCCGGCCCTGCCTACGGCGAGGCCCTGTTCTACCCACGAGATCTGAGGTGGGAGCCTGTAGCGGGATCCTGGCCCCCCCCTGAGTGGTGCAAGGAGGGAGCGGTCTCCTGACGGTGCGGCTCCGGAGGGGGATATTGGAGACACCCGGCCGCCAAAGCGAAGTGCATTGCCGGTTGCAGAGAGACGGGGAGGACTATACAGTGCCTGGGGAGTTACCAGAGAGGACATGTGGAGACCCTGGCTCTGGCGGCCCGCGAGCAACTCCTGCACTAGCGGTGGGGGCGAGATGGGCTCCCGCTCTTGACTGTTGCGTGCGGAGTTAGCTGCTGCCTACTTACTGGTCCGCGAGTGGGGGTTTAGCCCTGCCTGCTGTGGGGGCCCGCGCTACCTCGCTAACTGGAGTAAGCAGAGGAAGCTGTGACATGACACTGGGGGGCCCTGATGTTGTGAATTCGGGGCGAAGTGGAGCTGCCCACAATTTGGCCAGCGGGCGGAGGAGTGAGCTTGCCGGTCATTCCAGTGTGGGTCGACCGCTGCGGTAGAGCTGTTTGGAGGCTGCGGGCGGACCTCCGGAGCCAGCGGCGGGGGCTGGATGTGGCGTGGCCCCCAGCTGGCAGTGCATGAGTGGACTGAAGTGAACTGTGGCACCCTGGACTGGAGGAGTGACTGGCAGGGTGCTCCGTGGTGCTTGCGGGAGTGACAACGCTAGTGGCAGAAGTAATTGCCCCCTGCGGCTTGCAGCGGCATCTGGCCCTGGATTGGGATACTTGCTTGGTGGCGGACTGTTGGATGTCCCTCCTGTGGAGGCTGGCTCTGTAGGCTGGGGAACCCCGCTGGATTATCTCAAGCGTGGGGGGATCCTTACGAGGCAGTGGTGGTCCTGCTGGGTCTGATGCACCCTTGCCTGGCGGCTAGGGGTTTTGCCTGAGAGTGGATTGTCCTGTCAGGATGCTTGCAGGAAGTGGAGACGGGTGAGGACACCGGGAGCGTTGTGGATGGAGGGGGCCGACGACTCGGAGAACCCATACTTTCGACTAACGGGGGGACCCACGTCGCCAGATTATAGGAGGAACTGGATGGTGAGACCAGGACTGGGGGCCAAGTCATCTGACACCCATGGGGGAAGCCGTGGGGCTGACAGGGGGGGCTCCCCCGGAGCCGGAGGAGGAGGCAGTGGAGGAGCGGAAGCGAGATGTGGTTGAGCCAGCCCCAGAAGGGCTGATGCAACAGCAGGTGGATCAGATCCTCCGAGCAATTACAGATACAAAGGAGGCGCTCCAACAAGACATTGCTCAAGTGTCACTGGGACTGGGACTCCTCCGGGCAGATCATGTAAAGCTGACTGACCGAGTGAAGCAAGCTGAGGCTACCTTGGAGGTCTTAAAACCGGCTCAGAAGGCTCCAAGTGCTGGACAAGAGGGCCGGAGATGCAGAAGGGCGTAATAGACGGAACAACATCAGGGTAGTGTGCCTTCCGGAAGGAGTGGAAGGGGACAGCATGATAGACTACCTGGAACAGTGGCTGCACACTGAGGTTGCCCCTGAGGGCCTGACACCATTTTACACCTTGGAGAGGGCGCACAGAGTGCCTGCCCGCTCGTTGGCACCTGGGAGACCGTCTAGACCTGTGGTGGCCCGCTTGCTTCATTATAAGGACAGGGATCTACTGCTTCATAAAGCACGCACCGCAGGCCCATACAGAGTGGACAATAATAATGTGTCACTGTTCCCGGATTATACTTTTTATGTACAGCTACATCGAGCCTCGTTACTGGCGTTTAAGAAGGCCCTCCGAGACGAAGGCATTCAATACTCCCTGATGTTCCCGGCGCGCCTGCGAGTGACTTTGGAAGACAAAACTTTCTTTTATAATGACCCCGATGAAGCATGGAGCGGGTTGGAAACCTACCGGGCAGGGACGGATGGAGCAGAAGGGTCAGGAAGTTGGACAGCCGAGGCACCGCGACCGCGACCGCGCCGCACAAGGCTTACCAGACGACGGCATCCTGGGACACAGAAATCTTCCACGACACAGACGGAGAAAGAGAGGTCGGCGGACGAGCAAGCTGTGACAGAGATCTCACAGGCGAGCGGTACAACACTTCTGAGAGTGACCGACTCAGAAAATGGATCGGCGGGGACGGATTCTGATGGGACAGATGCAGAGAGTGTCACTCTACCACATGTCACTCCAGGGACGACGGACGAGATCGCTGATGCCTGACTTTATGCACTGTCTCAAGTGGACTATCTCAAGTGGCTAGTAAGAGGGGTCAAATGGTCCAGGCACTGTTGCTTTTGGGCAGGGGCGATTGGGTGAGGCTCAGAGGTTCGGTGGGTTTGGGCGAGGTGACATATGCCCAGTGCTGTTGGCCGTCTGTCTGTGGGCCCTCCCGGGGTTGAGGGGAATTCTTTATTGTTATAGTGAGGTTGGCGTCGGGATGCAGTGAAGCAGCGGGCCAGGTCTTCTTGGCGTTAAAGCTCCCCCCTAGTTTCACTCTTAGAGTGAATCCCTGGTAGCTACCATTGGGACTGTTTGTGGTTAGTTTGGATGGGTACTAGCTGTTTAGAGCCTGTTCTGGGGAGGGGAGGGGGGAACATTTTGGGGTTGTTTTTGGGATTGGTAGAGCCACCGGTGTGTCAATGCAAGGAGTGCAGTTGTGGAACAGAGATAATCCGCATTATGGGGACATCACCTGAATTCAAATGTATCATGTGGAATGTATGGGGAATGCATAGGATGTTGAGACGCCACAGGGTCCATGCTTATTTGGTGCGGTACAGACGGCTTTCCTCCAGGAAACCCATATGGATCGAGTTGAAGGCCAGGCTTTGCAGCGCCGGTGGAGGGGGCAGCTTTTTTACACAACGTATTCTGCTTTTGCTAGGGGCGCACTGATTTGGGTGAGGGTGGGGGTTCCCTTCCAGCCGACTCAGCAGACAGTGGATCCTGAAGGGAGGTTCGTGGCTGTTCAGGGGAGGTTAGATGGGAGAGATGTGGCATTGTGCAGTGTGTATGTCCCTAATGTGGAACAGAAGGCTTTTTTTGCTCGGCTATCAAGGAGACTGGTTTCATTCCTGACCAGTTCTGTGATCCTGGGGGGCGATTTCAACTGAGATGGATAGGTCACATTCACCGCTATCCCAGGCACCCATACATAAGCTCTCGAAACTCCGGAGGGATTGGCAGGCAGAGTGGGGGCTGATAGATACGTGGCGGGCGCAGCATATGGGCGAGAGGGACTATTTTTATTAATCTGCTGTACATGCCTTGCATGTGCGGCTGGATGCAGTGTTGTGCTCCCTGGACGTCCACGTGCTGGTCCGCCATAGTGAGTACCTGGCAAGGACAATCTCGGATCATAATCCGATACTTTTGGCGCTGAGGTGGTCTCGGGAACGGCCTGCAATCCCTTCCTGGCGATTGTGCCCAGAGGCTTTGGAAGACCCGGTGTTTCGCACAGAAGTACAAGAGGGTATTGAGCATTATTTCCTCGAGAATGAAGGGACGGTGTCGACCCTAGCCCTAGAGTGGGATGCCTTTAAGGTAGTGGTGCGGGGCTTATGTATTGCTAAAAAGGCAGGAGTGTGGAGGACGCTTTTGCAGGACATATGTCAAGTACCTCAAGCTGAAATTCGGTTTCCACAGGAGCAGATGCTGGATCTCCACTCCCCTACTCCGCTGCCGCGAACTCTAAGGCTCACGAACAGCGAGGAGGGGGAAAGGGGAATTGGACAGACAAGAGAGACTGCACTGTGTCTTCTTTCTGGACTGGTCTCGAACCTCCTTCTTCTAGATCCCTGTAACGAGAGTTAATAAACAACTGCTCCACAACTACTACCCTTAAGAATTCCAAATGTAATTTTTCCACACTATACCTGTCCTGACACAGTGGGTAGCTACTCTCTATACTCATTCAGCTGGGTATCTCATTGGGAAAGAGGGGCTGTACTGTTGGCGTGCAGCAAATCCTGTAATGAAAATTCACATGTAAAACCCTGTTTCTTCCTTAAGCCCCCTCCACCCAACTCTCTCTCCCTCCAGCTTTACCTGTCTCCCAACAAGAGGTTATCCTATATTTTAAATGAAGAGCTGAACTATGAGGTTGAGGAAAGTTGGCTAATCTTCTTGCTGGACTCTGCACACCGAAGATGATGCTGGTAGGTGAATGCTCTTAATAAATATATATATATATATTTACAATTGCTTATTTGAGTTCAAGCTGCGGAAGTCTTTATTTGACTCAAAACTACTCCTTCTTCTGTCTCTTGTTTCAGTCTCTTTTCTTTTCTTTACTATCCACCGGTATTCAAAATTGATTCTGACTGTCAACTCTATACTGAAGAACTATTGTTGCTGGAATACGTGAATCATAAGCGGAACTGAAAAGCTTACTGACCCACAGAGTCTCTAGTCACTGAAACGAAGTTCACTGGAAGGTTGACGCTCCAAGAATGTGAGAGAAAAAAGGCACACTTACTTCTCAAAATGCCCAGCTCTCGCGCCTAGCCTCTCACCCTCCTTACTCATGAAGAACTTGACCTCACGTCGTGAACGAGATGCCCACTTCTCTGCGGATTCTCCCAACGAAGTCCTTCGAAGATACAGCTGGTTTTCTCGAAATAATATCCCTCTGCGGGACGGAGTGAAGGTTCTCTAAAGGCAACAAATTTATTCTAAGACGTCCAAAACTCTGACTAGAAATTAACCGGGAGAGGACGGAGCTCGAGAGAACACCGCCACTCCACAAATTTAGACAGTTGAAGTGCGCCGCGTATTGGAAGCGCGCGCACAACTTCAAAATAGAAACACTGCACCACAGCAGAGGAACAGTGGGAGGGAAGAAGCGGACCGACCAGCGGCCATCTTGGAAGGAAGGGGTAGGAATGTTACTACACTACAAATGATCGTAGGAAGGCAGAGAGCGATCTTACAGATACGCATCTACGCCTTCCTCGGACCAGCCTAGCCTGACTATGAGATTGTTGCCTCAACCGGGGAAAACTAGCCCTTTCAGCTCCAATCCTGACAGTACCTCCCACCAAAACCCCCCTCCTATCCTCCTTGGGTTTAGTGGGATGGGTGCGATGAAACTCTCTGAGCAAAAGTGGAGCATGGATGTTGGAAAATGGCTCCCAGGATCTCTCTTCAGGACCATAACCCTTCCAGTCAACTAAGTAGAAAATCTTCCCTCTTTGAAGCCTAGAATCTAGAATTCTCTTCACCTCAAATTCCTCCCTTCCCTGCACCAAGACTGACGAAGGGGACCTCTTGACTCTAAAACCCACAGGACAACGCTGGAGCAAGGAAACATGGAAGACTGGATGAATCTTTAACTTTGGAGGAAGACGAACCTTAACACTGACAGGATTCACCATCCGGTCTACCCGAAAAGGCCCCACAAATCTAGGCTGGAACTTCCGGTTCCCCTTCAGACGTAAGTTTCGGGTGGAAACCCAGACCTGATCTCCCTTCTCATAAACTGGATTTGGACGCCTCTTCTTGTCTGCCTGCTTCTTATAGGAAATCTTAGCCTTAGACAAATTTCTAGAAGCTAATCGGTAAGCCAAATGTAATTCTTGTACTACTGTCTCCACTGCTGGCACATTGCTGATTTCTTTATCTACCAGTGTGTTAGGATGCCTTCCTGAATTCAAATAAAATGGGGAGTAACCAGTAGATGCATGAACGGCATTATTGTAAGCAAACTCGGCTGCCCATATTAGGTCAGGCCACTCACCTTCCTGATCCAACAAGAACATGCGCAAGTATTGCTCCAATTCTTGATTTACTCTTTCCGTCTGTCCATCCGTCTCTGGATGGAAACTGGTGGACAGACGGTGGACAGACGAGAGTCAACACCCAACCTTCTTAAAAAAGATCTCCAAAAACGAGAGACAAACTGAGGACCCCTGTCTGAAATGACTGTCTTTGGAATACCATGTGCCCTTACAATGTGTTGTGTGAACAGTTTGGACAACTGCGTGGCATTGGGAAGAGCTTTCAAAGGGATGAAATGACTCATTTTAGAAAAATGGTCCACCACCACCCAAATGACAGAGAGGCCACCACTAGACGGGAGATCCACCATGAAATCCATGGAAATGGTATGCCAAGGGTATGGGGCTAGAGGTAATGGCTGTAAAAGACCTTGTGGAGCCCTTCTAGGAGTCTTTCCCTTGATACACAACTCGCAAGTGGCTACATACTGCCGCACCTGAGCTTCCATTGCCGGCCACCAAAACTCTCTTCGGATCAGCTCCAATGTCTTCTTCACCCCTTTATGTCCAGCTAGAGGCTCATCATGGAAGTGTTCGATGATCTGCCTTCGCAATTCCACATTTGATACAAACAACTTGTCTTGAAAATAGGGCCTTCCTTCTTTGACTTGGAATTCTTTTCCCTTGGCAGTCCAATTCCTCACTTCTTCTTGAGACTGTGTATCTTGTAGTTTCTTTTCAATGTCTGTGTAAGAGAGAGTTCCGATAATTCGATCTACAGGAATGATAACTCCCTCTTCTCCAGTCTTGCCCTCTTCGCTCACACTCAAACGAGATAAGGCGTCCGCCTTTCCATTTGCTGATCCAGGCTTGTAAGTTAAAACAAAATCATAATCGGCAAAAAATAGTGACCATCTCAATTGAGGGTGCGGGCGGATTTTAAAAACTGAAGATTTCGATGGTCCGTGAAGACGGTCACCACGTGCCGGGCACCCAATAAATAATGACGCCACTCCAAAAACGCATCCTTGACTGCCAACAGTTCCTTATCCGCGATGGGATAATTTATCTCTGCAGCTGTTAACTTCCTGGAGCGAAAAGCTACAGGATGTAATTGACCTGTCTGCTTATGGCGCTGAGACAAAATTCCTCCAATGGCCAAATTGGAGGCATCTGCTTCCACAAAGAACGGTTCTCCAGGATCTGGATGAAGCAACACCGGAGATGATACAAAAATGCTTTTGAGTTCATTAAAGGCTGCTTCTGTTTCCGCATTCCACTCGAACTTCGCCTTTTTCTTGAGCAACTTCGTGAGGGGACAAACTCGCTCCGAAAAGTTAATTATGAAACGCCTGTAAAAATTGGCGAAGCAGAGGAAACTCTGTACTTCCTTCACTGAACTCGGGGAGGGCCACTCCTTGATGGGCCTTACCTTTGATTCATCCATGGAAACACCATTGGGTGACAAGACAAATCCCCAAAATTCCACTTGTATAGAATGAAACACACACTTCTCCAGTTTGACAAAAAGTTGGTTCTCAAGCAGCTTCTTCAGAATGGACCTGACGTGCTGAATATGTTCTTCTAAACTGGCAGAAAAAATGAGGATGTCGTCAATGTAAACCACTGCACATCGATCCAAAAATTCTCGCAACACATCATTTACGAAGTGCTGAAAAGCGGCTGGAGCCTTACAGAAGCCAAAGGGCATAACTTGGTATTCGAACAAACCAAAACGAGTGCGAAAGGCCGTCTTCCACTCCTCTCCTTCAGCCATGCGGACCAGATGATAGGCGCCTCTCAGATCCAATTTAGTATACACCCTCGCTCCCTTTACCTGATCCAAGAGCTCAGAAATCAAAGGTAGTGGATAACGATTTTTCTTGGTCACCAAATTGAGGGCGCGATAGTCTATGCAAGTTCTCAGCTGGCCATCCTTCTTCGGAATGAAGAAAAGTGGAGACGAAACCGGAGACTGTGAAGGGCGTATGAAGCCATTAGCCAGATAATTACTCAAATATTCTTTTAAATGGACATTTTCTGCTTCAGTCAATGCGTAAATTCGGCTACAGGGCAGAGAGGCTCCCGGCTCCAGCTCAATACGACAATCGTATTCACGATGGGGAGGCAAACGTTCCGCTTCTCTTTCATCAAAAACAGAGGCAAGATCTTCATATTCTTGTGGAATTTCTTGAGTATCTAAAGCACAAATGGTCTTTGGGATGCTGGCTAAGATTTGGGACTGTGAAGCTTGTGAAGCTGTTGATGGTTCTGGATGGGATTGGAAACAATGTTGCAAACAAAAATGTGAATTCATGCGAATGGATCGCTGAGCCCAATCAATTTGAGGGTTATGCTCGGTGAGCCAGGGCAGACCCAAAATAAATTGAAACTGCGGAGCATCGATTAAGTTGAATTGTAAAGAGCTCACGTGTTGGCCGGGTCCAAACAACAAAATCTCCTCAGAATCGTAGACTATACGACCGGAGGACAAACTTGTTCCATCTACAGCACGTACAGGCTCCGGCCGTTCCTTCTTCAAAAAGGCGATTCCAAGAGCTCTAGCAAATCCAATGTCACAAAAATTTCCCGTGGCCCCTGAATCGATCATGACCGACATCCCTTCCTTGATCTGACCTCCAAACTTTATCCGAACCGACAAAATTAAATGTGGGGCCGAAGATTGCAAAGTATTTGCCACTAATTTTGAATCTGGAGTTGACTGTTCCTTAGCTTCCACCAGGGCAACCCCTTCTACTGGTGGAGCCGATCTTTTACCCAGGAATTGTTCTTTGGCTTCTTTGGACATTCCTTCACAAAATGACCAGAGTTCCCACAGTACATACACAGCTTTCCCAGACGTCTCTTCTCTCTTTCTTCTTTAGACAACGGACCTCGAACGGAACCAATCTGCATTGGTTCATCTTCAGACGTCGATTCTTTTTGCTTAGATCCTTCTGCTTTCATTCTGTCAAAACGAGGAGGGATATACCTGGTTTCTTTCCGCCTCTCATTCTTCCTTTCATTTTGACGCTGATCAATCTGAAGAACTAAGTCAATTAATTCTGAAACCTCCGTGGGACGTTTTGGAATCTGTGATTTCCATCTTTGATCTCATCCTTGAGACCACGATAAAAAATTGCAGCACGTTTAGCCTCTGGCCAGTTGGTTTCTACAATTAATTTATTAAATTGCGCCAAATATGCAACTAATTCACGATTCCCTTGCTTCAGATCTAACAACTCATTATCAGTGGATTGCGAGATGGACCGTCTGTCGAAAATTCGTAGAAATTCTCTCTTGAAGCCTTCAAATTCATATAAAATGGGGTCGTTGTTGTTCACCAACGGCATAGACCAGGCGGCGGCATCTCCACTCAGGTACGACAGCATGAACGCCACCTTAGACTGATCTTCCTTGAAAATAATAGGCCGACAGAGATAGTGTAAGGAGCATTGAGTAAGAAAAATTTGGGCCTTGTTCGGATCCCCACTATATCTTTCAGGAGCAGCCAATGGAATAGTTGGCGAGATAGCGTGGATCACCTGTGTAGTGAGTTCGGCAGCGGAAGGGGCAGGGGCAAAAGAGGGGGGCTTATCTTCTTGGACAGATGGACGGGTTCCCCCAGAAAACTCTTCAAACTGTTGGCGCAAGTAACTTGCATCTAAGACAGACTTTCTGACCTCTTCTCTCAAAGACTTATTCTCTTCCATAGTATCACTTAACTGCTTCTGGATACTGTCTAATACAGTAGCTAGAGCCTTAACATCAATCCCCTCAGCCATCGTGCTCGGGTGGAATTCAGTTTTATGGCACTTCAATCTGTCAAGTACCTCAAGCTGAAATTCGCTTTCCACAGGAGCAGATGCTGGATCTCCACTCCCCTACTCCGCTGCCGCGAACTCTAAGGCTCACGAACAGCGAGGAGGGGGAAAGGGGAATTGGACAGACAAGAGAGACTGCACTGTGTCTTCTTTCTGGACTGGTCTCGAACCTCCTTCTTCTAGATCCCTGTAACGAGAGTTAATAAACAACTGCTCCACAACTACTACCCTTAAGAATTCCAAATGTAATTTTTCCACACTATACCTGTCCTGACACAGTGGGTAGCTACTCTCTATACTCATTCAGCTGGGTATCTCATTGGGAAAGAGGGGCTGTACTGTTGGCGTGCAGCAAATCCTGTAATGAAAATTCAAATGTAAAACCCTGTTTCTTCCTTAAGCCCCCTCCACCCAACTCTCTCTCCCTCCAGCTTTACCTGTCTCCCAACAAGAGGTTATCCTATATTTTAAATGAAGAGCTGAACTATGAGGTTGAGGAAAGTTGGCTAATCTTCTTGCTGGACTCTGCACACCGAAGATGATGCTGGTAGGTGAATGCTCTTAATAAATATATATATATATATTTACAATTGCTTATTTGAGTTCAAGCTGCGGAAGTCTTTATTTGACTCAAAACTACTCCTTCTTCTGTCTCTTGTTTCAGTCTCTTTTCTTTTCTTTACTATCCACCGGTATTCAAAATTGATTCTGACTGTCAACTCTATACTGAAGAACTATTGTTGCTGGAATACGTGAATCATAAGCGGAACTGAAAAGCTTACTGACCCACAGAGTCTCTAGTCACTGAAACGAAGTTCACTGGAAGGTTGACGCTCCAAGAATGTGAGAGAAAAAAGGCACACTTACTTCTCAAAATGCCCAGCTCTCGCGCCTAGCCTCTCACCCTCCTTACTCATGAAGAACTTGACCTCACGTCGTGAACGAGATGCCCACTTCTCTGCGGATTCTCCCAACGAAGTCCTTCGAAGATACAGCTGGTTTTCTCGAAATAATATCCCTCTGCGGGACGGAGTGAAGGTTCTCTAAAGGCAACAAATTTATTCTAAGACGTCCAAAACTCTGACTAGAAATTAACCGGGAGAGGACGGAGCTCGAGAGAACACCGCCACTCCACAAATTTAGACAGTTGAAGTGCGCCGCGTATTGGAAGCGCGCGCACAACTTCAAAATAGAAACACTGCACCACAGCAGAGGAACAGTGGGAGGGAAGAAGCGGACCGACCAGCGGCCATCTTGGAAGGAAGGGGTAGGAATGTTACTACACTACAAATGATCGTAGGAAGGCAGAGAGCGATCTTACAGATACGCATCTACGCCTTCCTCGGACCAGCCTAGCCTGACTATGAGATTGTTGCCTCAACCGGGGAAAACTAGCCCTTTCAGCTCCAATCCTGACAGTACCTCCCACCAAAACCCCCCTCCTATCCTCCTTGGGTTTAGTGGGATGGGTGCGATGAAACTCTCTGAGCAAAAGTGGAGCATGGATGTTGGAAAATGGCTCCCAGGATCTCTCTTCAGGACCATAACCCTTCCAGTCAACTAAGTAGAAAATCTTCCCTCTTTGAAGCCTAGAATCTAGAATTCTCTTCACCTCAAATTCCTCCCTTCCCTGCACCAAGACTGACGAAGGGGACCTCTTGACTCTAAAACCCACAGGACAACGCTGGAGCAAGGAAACATGGAAGACTGGATGAATCTTTAACTTTGGAGGAAGACGAACCTTAACACTGACAGGATTCACCATCCGGTCTACCCGAAAAGGCCCCACAAATCTAGGCTGGAACTTCCGGTTCCCCTTCAGACGTAAGTTTCGGGTGGAAACCCAGACCTGATCTCCCTTCTCATAAACTGGATTTGGACGCCTCTTCTTGTCTGCCTGCTTCTTATAGGAAATCTTAGCCTTAGACAAATTTCTAGAAGCTAATCGGTAAGCCAAATGTAATTCTTGTACTACTGTCTCCACTGCTGGCACATTGCTGATTTCTTTATCTACCAGTGTGTTAGGATGCCTTCCTGAATTCAAATAAAATGGGGAGTAACCAGTAGATGCATGAACGGCATTATTGTAAGCAAACTCGGCTGCCCATATTAGGTCAGGCCACTCACCTTCCTGATCCAACAAGAACATGCGCAAGTATTGCTCCAATTCTTGATTTACTCTTTCCGTCTGTCCATCCGTCTCTGGATGGAAACTGGTGGACAGACGGTGGACAGACGAGAGTCAACACCCAACCTTCTTAAAAAAGATCTCCAAAAACGAGAGACAAACTGAGGACCCCTGTCTGAAATGACTGTCTTTGGAATACCATGTGCCCTTACAATGTGTTGTGTGAACAGTTTGGACAACTGCGTGGCATTGGGAAGAGCTTTCAAAGGGACGAAATGACTCATTTTAGAAAAATGGTCCACCACCACCCAAATGACAGAGAGGCCACCACTAGACGGGAGATCCACCATGAAATCCATGGAAATGGTATGCCAAGGGTATGGGGCTAGAGGTAATGGCTGTAAAAGACCTTGTGGAGCCCTTCTAGGAGTCTTTCCCTTGATACACAACTCGCAAGTGGCTACATACTGCCGCACCTGAGCTTCCATTGCCGGCCACCAAAACTCTCTTCGGATCAGCTCCAATGTCTTCTTCACCCCTTTATGTCCAGCTAGAGGCTCATCATGGAAGTGTTCGATGATCTGCCTTCGCAATTCCACATTTGATACAAACAACTTGTCTTGAAAATAGGGCCTTCCTTCTTTGACTTGGAATTCTTTTCCCTTGGCAGTCCAATTCCTCACTTCTTCTTGAGACTGTGTATCTTGTAGTTTCTTTTCAATGTCTGTGTAAGAGAGAGTTCCGATAATTCGATCTACAGGAATGATAACTCCCTCTTCTCCAGTCTTGCCCTCTTCGCTCACACTCAAACGAGATAAGGCGTCCGCCTTTCCATTTGCTGATCCAGGCTTGTAAGTTAAAACAAAATCATAATCGGCAAAAAATAGTGACCATCTCAATTGAGGGTGCGGGCGGATTTTAAAAACTGAAGATTTCGATGGTCCGTGAAGACGGTCACCACGTGCCGGGCACCCAATAAATAATGACGCCACTCCAAAAACGCATCCTTGACTGCCAACAGTTCCTTATCCGCGATGGGATAATTTATCTCTGCAGCTGTTAACTTCCTGGAGCGAAAAGCTACAGGATGTAATTGACCTGTCTGCTTATGGCGCTGAGACAAAATTCCTCCAATGGCCAAATTGGAGGCATCTGCTTCCACAAAGAACGGTTCTCCAGGATCTGGATGAAGCAACACCGGAGATGATACAAAAATGCTTTTGAGTTCATTAAAGGCTGCTTCTGTTTCCGCATTCCACTCGAACTTCGCCTTTTTCTTGAGCAACTTCGTGAGGGGACAAACTCGCTCCGAAAAGTTAATTATGAAACGCCTGTAAAAATTGGCGAAGCAGAGGAAACTCTGTACTTCCTTCACTGAACTCGGGGAGGGCCACTCCTTGATGGGCCTTACCTTTGATTCATCCATGGAAACACCATTGGGTGACAAGACAAATCCCCAAAATTCCACTTGTATGGAATGAAACACACACTTCTCCAGTTTGACAAAAAGTTGGTTCTCAAGCAGCTTCTTCAGAATGGACCTGACGTGCTGAATATGTTCTTCTAAACTGGCAGAAAAAATGAGGATGTCGTCAATGTAAACCACTGCACATCGATCCAAAAATTCTCGCAACACATCATTTACGAAGTGCTGAAAAGCGGCTGGAGCCTTACAGAAGCCAAAGGGCATAACTTGGTATTCGAACAAACCAAAACGAGTGCGAAAGGCCGTCTTCCACTCCTCTCCTTCAGCCATGCGGACCAGATGATAGGCGCCTCTCAGATCCAATTTAGTATACACCCTCGCTCCCTTTACCTGATCCAAGAGCTCAGAAATCAAAGGTAGTGGATAACGATTTTTCTTGGTCACCAAATTGAGGGCGCGATAGTCTATGCAAGTTCTCAGCTGGCCATCCTTCTTCGGAATGAAGAAAAGTGGAGACGAAACCGGAGACTGTGAAGGGCGTATGAAGCCATTAGCCAGATAATTACTCAAATATTCTTTTAAATGGACATTTTCTGCTTCAGTCAATGCGTAAATTCGGCTACAGGGCAGAGAGGCTCCCGGCTCCAGCTCAATACGACAATCGTATTCACGATGGGGAGGCAAACGTTCCGCTTCTCTTTCATCAAAAACAGAGGCAAGATCTTCATATTCTTGTGGAATTTCTTGAGTATCTAAAGCACAAATGGTCTTTGGGATGCTGGCTAAGATTTGGGACTGTGAAGCTTGTGAAGCTGTTGATGGTTCTGGATGGGATTGGAAACAATGTTGCAAACAAAAATGTGAATTCATGCGAATGGATCGCTGAGCCCAATCAATTTGAGGGTTATGCTCGGTGAGCCAGGGCAGACCCAAAATAAATTGAAACTGCGGAGCATCGATTAAGTTGAATTGTAAAGAGCTCACGTGTTGGCCGGGTCCAAACAACAAAATCTCCTCAGAATCGTAGACTATACGACCGGAGGACAAACTTGTTCCATCTACAGCACGTACAGGCTCCGGCCGTTCCTTCTTCAAAAAGGCGATTCCAAGAGCTCTAGCAAATCCAATGTCACAAAAATTTCCCGTGGCCCCTGAATCGATCATGACCGACATCCCTTCCTTGATCTGACCTCCAAACTTTATCCGAACCGACAAAATTAAATGTGGGGCCGAAGATTGCAAAGTATTTGCCACTAATTTCGAATCTGGAGTTGACTGTTCCTTAGCTTCCACCAGGGCAACCCCTTCTACTGGTGGAGCCGATCTTTTACCCAGGAATTGTTCTTTGGCTTCTTTGGACATTCCTTCACAAAATGACCAGAGTTCCCACAGTACATACACAGCTTTCCCAGACGTCTCTTCTCTCTTTCTTCTTTAGACAACGGACCTCGAACGGAACCAATCTGCATTGGTTCATCTTCAGACGTCGATTCTTTTTGCTTAGATCCTTCTGCTTTCATTCTGTCAAAACGAGGAGGGATATACCTGGTTTCTTTCCGCCTCTCATTCTTCCTTTCATTTTGACGCTGATCAATCTGAAGAACTAAGTCAATTAATTCTGAAACCTCCGTGGGACGTTTTGGAATCTGTGATTTCCATCTTTGATCTCATCCTTGAGACCACGATAAAAAATTGCAGCACGTTTAGCCTCTGGCCAGTTGGTTTCTACAATTAATTTATTAAATTGCGCCAAATATGCAACTAATTCACGATTCCCTTGCTTCAGATCTAACAACTCATTATCAGTGGATTGCGAGATGGACCGTCTGTCGAAAATTCGTAGAAATTCTCTCTTGAAGCCTTCAAATTCATATAAAATGGGGTCGTTGTTGTTCACCAACGGCATAGACCAGGCGGCGGCATCTCCACTCAGGTACGACAGCATGAACGCCACCTTAGACTGATCTTCCTTGAAAATAATAGGCCGACAGAGATAGTGTAAGGAGCATTGAGTAAGAAAAATTTGGGCCTTGTTCGGATCCCCACTATATCTTTCAGGAGCAGCCAATGGAATAGTTGGCGAGATAGCGTGGATCACCTGTGTAGTGAGTTCGGCAGCGGAAGGGGCAGGGGCAAAAGAGGGGGGCTTATCTTCTTGGACAGATGGACGGGTTCCCCCAGAAAACTCTTCAAACTGTTGGCGCAAGTAACTTGCATCTAAGACAGACTTTCTGACCTCTTCTCTCAAAGACTTATTCTCTTCCATAGTATCACTTAACTGCTTCTGGATACTGTCTAATACAGTAGCTAGAGCCTTAACATCAATCCCCTCAGCCATCGTGCTCGGGTGGAATTCAGTTTTATGGCACTTCAATCTGTCAAGTACCTCAAGCTGAAATTCGCTTTCCACAGGAGCAGATGCTGGATCTCCACTCCCCTACTCCGCTGCCGCGAACTCTAAGGCTCACGAACAGCGAGGAGGGGGAAAGGGGAATTGGACAGACAAGAGAGACTGCACTGTGTCTTCTTTCTGGACTGGTCTCGAACCTCCTTCTTCTAGATCCCTGTAACGAGAGTTAATAAACAACTGCTCCACAACTACTACCCTTAAGAATTCCAAATGTAATTTTTCCACACTATACCTGTCCTGACACAGTGGGTAGCTACTCTCGGTACTCATTCAGCTGGGTATCTCATTGGGAAAGAGGGGCTGTACTGTTGGCGTGCAGCAAATCCTGTAATGAAAATTCACATGTAAAACCCTGTTTCTTCCTTAAGCCCCCTCCACCCAACTCTCTCTCCCTCCAGCTTTACCTGTCTCCCAACAAGAGGTTATTCTATATTTTAAATGAAGAGCTGAAATATGAGGTTGAGGAAAGTTGGCTAATCTTCTTGCTGGACTCTGCACACCGAAGATGATGCTGGTAGGTGAATGCTCTTAATAAATATATATATATATATTTACAATTGCTTATTTGAGTTCAAGCTGCGGAAGTCTTTATTTGACTCAAAACTACTCCTTCTTCTGTCTCTTGTTTCAGTCTCTTTTCTTTTCTTTACTATCCACTGGTATTCAAAATTGATTCTGACTGGCAACTCTATACTGAAGAACTATTGTTGCTGGAATACGTGAATCATAAGCGGAACTGAAAAGCTTACTGACCCACAGAGTCTCTAGTCACTGAAACGAAGTTCACTGGAAGGTTGACGCTCCAAGAATGTGGGAGAAAAAAGGCACACTTACTTCTCAAAATGCCCAGCTCTCGCGCCTAGCCTCTCACCCTCCTTACTCATGAAGAACTTGACCTCACTTCGTGAACGAGATGCCCACTTCTCTGCGGATTCTCCCAACGAAGTCCTTCGAAGATACAGCTGGTTTTCTCAAAATAATGTCCCTCTGCGGGACGGAGTGAAGGTTCTCTAAAGGCAACAAATTTATTCTAAGAAGTCCAAAACTCTGACTAGAAATTAACCGGGAGAGGACGGAGCTCGAGAGAACACCACCACTCCACAAATTTAGACAGTTGAAGTGCGCCGCGTATTGGAAGCGCGCGCACAACTTCAAAATAGAAACACTGCACCACAGCAGAGGAACAGTGGGAGGGAAGAAGCGGACCGACCAGCGGCCATCTTGGAAGGAAGGGGTAGAAATGTTACTACACTACAAATGATCGTAGGAAGGCAGAGAGCGATCTTACAGATACGCATCTACGCCTTCCTCGGACCAGCCTAGCCTGACTATGAGATTGTTGCCTCAACCGGGGAAAACTAGCCCTTTCACCTCCAATCCTGACAACATAGAGAGGGAGGAACAGCGGCTGCATTGAGCAGAGAGGGCCCACTCTGAGGACCCGGGGGCAAAGTCGAAGTCCTAACTGCAAGAGAGGGAGTGGCGATGCAGGTAGAAAGGTTGCGCTGCTTTGACCACAAGGAGTATTTAGTGCAGGCACACGCGGAGAGAGTTAAGGTGGGTTCCCTCTTGGCGTGGCTGGCTAATCCGGCCCCGAGGGACACGCCCATTCTGGCTTTAACCACTCCAGCGGGCGTACTGGAATATACCCAACAAGGGATTAACGAGACGTTCTTGACGTTCTATGCGGACCTATACGAGAGTAGATTGCAGGGTGTATGTGATGGATTAGATGAGTTCTTGGCTGAGATACGACTGCCACGTCTCGAGGACGATCAGAGAGATACGTTGGGACAGGAAATTTCAATGGGGAAAATACGGAGTGCAATAAAACATATGGCGCGTAAGAAAACCCCGGGAGCAGATGGTCTACCGATTGAATTTTACTCGACATATGTCGATATCCTTGCCCCCAAAATGCTGGTGGTTTATCAGGAAACCTGGGACTTGGGGAGATTGCCAGATTCCACTCGTGAGGCCATCATTATCCCGTTGCTGAAAGCAGGTAAGGACTCGTTGTCTAGGTCAGCCTACCGTCCACTATCGATGTTAACAACCAACTACAAGATTTTGAGTAGGATTCTGGCGACCCGGCTTCTTCCTTATAGGACGCAGCTGGTCCATTCTGACCAGGTGGGCTTTATTCCAAAGCGCAATACTGCGACTAATGTGCAACGCCTTTTGCGGATTTTGGGCGAGGACCATAGTGAGACCCCTGCTGCGGCGGTTCTCTCAGTTGACATCGAGAAGGTGTTCGACAGCCTAGAGTGGCCATATTTATATCAGATCCTGCGTGAATTTGGACTGGGGGACACCTTTGTAGGGTGGACGGAACTTCTCTATAGGTCGGCGACGGCTCGGGTGCGGACGGGTGGGACGATCTCATCAGCCTGCCAAGTGGGACGGGGCAGGCAACAGGGATGTCCGCTCTCTCCATTGTTATTTGCCCTAGCCCTTAAGCCTCTGGCTTCACATGCCCGATTGGGGACGCATTATCCAGGTTTGTACCTCCATGGGGACTTGCAGTTTATCTCCCTTTATGCGGATGACTTGTTGATCTTTCTCGCAGACATGGCTACGGCTTTAGAGGGCGCGCAACACTTGCTACAGGTGTTTGGGCGGTACTCGGGGCTGAGGATGAACTGGGCAAAGACCTGCTTGTTCCCAATGGCGCCGGCTGTGCTGAACCCGTCGCAGGCATCCGTTGGGAGCCCAACTGTTTACCTTATTTAGGCACCAACGTTTATCATACCTTCGAGGATTTGTTGGAGGGTAATTTGGGTTGGGCCATGCACGGACTTAGGGGCAGTTTTGGGTTTTGGAGCATGTTGCCGCTATCGGTAGTCGGTCGGGTGGCGCTCCTGAAGATGGTGGCGCTCCCGCGCTTTTTGTATTATTTTCAGACGTTGCCGGTCTGGGTGCCGGGCTCCATCTCCCGACAGCTCCGCTCTATGGCTGTAGGATTTATCTGGGGGTCGGGCAGACGGTGGGTTGCAATGGCTACAATGATATGCCCGAGAGCTGATGGGGGGCTGGCAGTGCCAGACTTGGAATGGTACTATTTAGCATCGCAATTGCAGTGGCTCACCCAGGCTGTTGCTCAGGAGTTCCGGGGTCCGGATGGTCCTGAGGGGCGATAGATCCCACGCTACATCTTGTCCTTTATAGTGCTTCAGCAGAAGATGTGTCCTAAACCGCTCACTGCAGAAGAGAGGACGCTGCGGCTGTGCTGGAATCGGATCCAATGTCGGGCCGGATTCACTCGCCCGTATGCTCCGGAAATACCGCTGGGTATGTGCACGGCCTTCCCACATGGTGGGGATTGGACGGCACTGGCTAACTGGGAAGACATGGGAATACAAATGCTAGGAGACCTCTATGAGAATGAAACCCTGTTGACATTTCAGGCCCTTCAGCATAAATACGATCTCCCGCGAGGGGATTATTTGCTGCATTCAGCGCTTATTTCGGCAATACAGCGCTATTGGGGGACGGGTCTGTCGGAACCGCAGGCCTCGACGGTTTGCCAATATGTGGTAATGGCGGCGGGAACTCTTAAGGCTATTACGTGCCTTTACAGACGCATGATGACAGAGGCTCTGGAGCCATTGAGCGCGTTGCAGGAGAAGTGGGAAGCGGACCTTGGCAGGGAAATCCCAGAAAAAACGTGGGCCCAGTTGGTCAGAAGAGCTTGGAAGAGCACGAGGAATGCTAGATTTCAATTGGTACAGTTCTATGTCCTGCACAGGGCGTACTTGACACCAGCCAAGCTTAATCAATATTTCAGTGCGGCGTCCGCTCAATGTCCGAGATGTAGTTTGGAGGGAGCCGACTTCCAGCATATGATGTGGGGATGTACGAGTTTGGGAACATATTGGAAGGAGGTGCTGGAACTACTGTGTAATATAACTGATCGTATAATAGAACTGGACCTGGGCGCTTGTTTGTTGCATTGGTTCCCGCATATAGCTAAAACAAAAGTAACAAGTACATTTATAGATCTGGGCCTCGTATTAGCCAAGAGCCCGATGGAAATCACTATGCATTGAAAGTCAGTGAGGGGGCCAGGTGTGGGGAGATGGCTGACGGAACTACTCAAGTGGGCACGGAGCGAAGGTACGCTTCGGCTACAGCAGGCCCTACGTACTAATAATGACAAGGCGCAGGAGGCGGCAAGGGCGTGGGAGGCCTTAGTTGCAATATTACAGGCTCTTGGAGGAGAGCTCGGACTTGTAGGACCAACAGGATCCAGCTGGCTCTTTAGCACAAGGAGAATGACCCAGGGTGCGGTTAATGGGATAAATGGTGATCTTTAAGGTATATGTAAGCCCTGTACTGTATTACTGTTGTTCACGACTGCTATTGTATTGGATTCTGATGCACCTTAATGGCTTAACGACCATGCTCTTGAGGTACACCGGTGGAGGGGGAGGGATGTGGGCGGGGGACACACTGAGAAGCGACTTGTGATATATCATATTGTCATTTATCCACTTGTTACTGTATTGCTTCTCAATGACGTTGGTTGAAAATCAATAAAAAAAAAATATTTTAAAAAAATGGTGCACGCCACGACACTGAGGTGGCTGAGTGTGGAACACATCAGGAAAGGAGCAGGTCACACTCTGACACATCCACTTGCACAAACAACCCCTGACGACACATCTGCAATAAACTATGCCCAGGAGTACAAAATACGAACAAGTCTGCAACATCTCAGCACTGTAGAAGCACAGAAATCAAAGGCACACCACCTCAAAGGGAGAAGGGGCAACAGATTCACAGCTGCAGAGGCGACTCTCCCACAATGCAGCACACACACATAGCAAGAACAGCACATCGACATTGACGACAATGTGGTACAAAGTGCAACACTTTCACTACAGAACAGAGGACACAACTTGTTCCGCTTGTGCGTAGAAACTGGCCAATCACATCTGGCATTGCAGAAAACTGTGAGATGAAGATGTACGTGCACAACCTCACATCCAAGATGCAGTTCAAATGTCCACTGCCCCGTATCAAATAGTGAGCTCCTCCCAAACAGTCACAATGTACATTGTCATGCAGTCTGTTGGTAGACCTGAGCAATGTGTCAACATACATGTCAACACAATGTTAAAATGCATCTCCCCTTCACATTGCAGACGGACAATCAACACCTCCCACAGAGCAGAGCGGACAACCCATCAGTGATGATGAAGAGGACCTCCACACCTTCGACACCGACGCCCTACAACAGCTCATGGACATCTTAGGCAACTCACCTCCAGGAGCAGGGCAGCCCAGCTGCATGGAGGAGACCCACCCCCTGCACAGACCACACAGCAGAAAGCACCCACCACCAGGGCTGGCTCCCATCACCTCACCGAAGCACACTGCATTGCAAGACCAGGTGTTAGACTGCCAGAAGGAGGTGGCTGATTATGTGTGGGTGGGGTTCGACCTCATGGCAGCCGAACTAGATTACATACATGGCTGTCTAATTCCCAAGAGGGACCACTTACACTCCCCAACAGACACCCACACTGCGACAGAGACACAAGCATTTGCACTTTTCCAGTACTGAACCACACCCAGAGCCCTGGGATAATCATTCCCACCCCTCCGCTGGACTTGCGTATCCCGGCCCAGTCCACTCCTCTTACGTGTAAAGGGGACGACGACAAAGCTACATGTCCAAGGTCTAACCCACTGCCTGAGGTGACATGGTTGCGTCCGCTGTACACAGCACAAAACCCAATCAGAAAGGGTCCATGAGTTGTGGTTCACTGAGTTAGTGGCACCTGAAGAGCTGAGCAGGGTATCAAGCTGATGATGGCATCCAAGACAGGTATGACCAACTCTGATAGTCTGGCTGTAAGACTGTTTCGACTCTGGCAGTTGTTGGTTGGAGGAGTTCCTGGCGGTGGTGGCGTGTGTAGTCAGCGGTAATGCGTCTTCTGGTCAGGTCAGGCTCGATTTGATGTGAGAGCCCTGGTGGACCACTGTTGAGGCAGGAGCCAGCGGTCAGCGCAGGGCCACAGACACATGGCATTGCTGGCCCCCAGGCCTTCGACTCACAGGCCATCCAATATTCAATCAGACAGGCTCCATGACATGAGCTGCACAGAGTTAGTGGCCCCGGATGCACTGCGGCCGGCATAGGCACACCGCCAAGGGACGGTGACTTGCGATGCACTGAGGTAGGGCCACGAGAGCTGAGCGGGTCCTTGTCGATGTCCAAGGTGAATGACGCGGTGTGTTTCAGGGGACAGTGGAAGGTGTTCTTCCAGGGCATGATGCAGAGGGCAGAACCAAGCAGAAACAGGCAATATGGAGGTGATGAATGCTACAGATTCATTTTTAACACCAAGTCAGTATCAGCTACATGATGATGAAGGCAACCCCCAGGCCATAGACTCAGACGACACCAAAGTTCAACCAGAGAGTGTCCATAAATTTCGGGGTACAGAGTTATTGGTACCAGAGCTGAAAGGGGATGCAGTCTGCGATGAGGCCTGTACAATGGTATACACTCGGCCATAAATAAATCAAGGCTCAGTTCCAAATGTGTGACCTACTTGACCGCAGTGTAGGCCGGAAGCAGCGGTCAGCAGGTTCCCACAGCCACGTGTCGTTGGCTTGCGATGCACAGAGTTAGTGGCACCAGAGCAGTTGTTGGTAGTGTCCGATCAACTCCGTAACGATGATCCTTTTTTCCTCCGAACTGAACCGTGTCTTCCTCTTACTCCTCTCCTTGCGTCTAATGATATGAACACGGCCATTACTAAATCAAGACTCAGTTCCAAATGTGTGACCTACTGGACCACACTGTGGGCCAGAGGCAGCGGTGGAGTATGTCAATGAGAAAGGAGTACTTCGAGCCTGTCTCGCGGAGGCCAGCAATGGTCTGAGGAGGCTGCCAAGGTCGCAGGACTCAGGCTTGGAGTATGCACCGGCACGTGGTGGGCCTTCTTTGACACACGCTGGTGTCTGCAGGTGAGCTTTGAGGCCTAGGTATGCAGTGGGGGCCAAGACGGGTCTGGGGACCAGCGGCCTGGGGTGCAGAAGACGAACAGGATCGCCAGCACTACTGCTCACGGCGTCGGCCTCGTGGCGGGATGAGCGGCGCCACCCTGGCAGCAAGTTGGCCATTCCGGAAGAGAACCACGCCCAGAGCAACGTGCTTTTTATTCACACCCCTACGCTAGCATGGCGTATGCCAGGCCAGCCCACTCCGCTCACGCTTGCACTGGGTGACGTAACAAGCTCCATTTCCCCGATCTTCCCCACTGGCTGAGCTAACATGGTTGCGTCCACTGTCCACTGCACTCCAAACACCAGCAGTGTATGTCGACATGGACATGTCTGTGGTCTGCATACTGCAGTCTGGCCAGCACATCCACGACACACTTGCCATTGTGTACATTCTCATTCATGCGTCACTTGCCTCCTACGCACCTTTCCCCACATTCTGCTATTGTGTGGCTGGGGTGCCATGCCGTTGATGGCTTGTGTACATGGCCAACCCTTGTTACCACAGTAAGTTGTGCTGTCGTGTCTGGTAGGTGGGCATGTTGTTTGGCATGTTGTATGTGAGTTTGTAGCGTGTGCATTACCAGAGTTGTGATTTGCATGATTGTGGAGTTGAGGTATGTGGTGTGTTCATTTGGTACTTATTAACGAGCACTGCATTCACATAGGTGCCAGCCACAAAGCGCTGGTTGATGATGGACTGTCGGAAGATGAAGGAATCATGCACACTGCCTGGGTAGTTGGCGACGACATTGGTGAAGAGTCCCTGGTGGTCCACTATTGCCTGCACATTGATGGAATGCGTGTGCTTTCTGTTGCGGTAATTGTGTGTGCGCAGTGTGGGGGAAGTGAAGGAGCTGGGCTACCAAGCTGATGATGGCATCCAAGACAGGTGTGAGGAACTTTGATAGGGCTGGCTGTGAGACTCCTTCGACTCTGGCAGTTGTTGGTTGGAAGGTACCAGAGGACAACAGATGCAGCACAGCCAGCAGATTTGTCTGCGGAGGGATGTTGGTTGTCCGCTGTGTTGGTACCATCAGCCTGTGGGCAATGATGGTCAGGATGCGGAGGATGGTTGTCCTTTTGAGCCTGTAGTGGGCAATGACATCCTCTGATGTTAGGTCTGTGAGGCTGGTGCGTTTTCTGAAGGTCCGCTGTCTTGTTCTGCGCTGCCTCTGTGGTAGTCCAGAGGGGATGGTCCTGGGGGTGAGGGTGGTCGTGCGGGTGGGGTGGTGGTGGGTGTTGTGGCCCTCTTGGGGCTCCAAGCTGCACGATCAGTAGCTCCATGGTATCTGTTGTTTTTCAGGTGTGGCTCTGGGCTTGGCTCCCTTTTATAGTGCAGGTTGTTAAATCCCTGCTCCCAACAAGCCTTAACGCCTGTTTTGGGATCTTATCGCCGATCTGGCTGGTCATTGAGAATGTTGCGGAGTAGTGTTGTCTCGGCTTTTTGCACGGGAACGCTTACTCTGTATATCATTAGCGTTAGTTGCCGTGGTCATCTGTGGCGATGTTTTTTGCGCCTGCTATCGCAGGTGAACTGTTGATATCGGCTGTTAGCACCAGATTGTGAATAGGGCGATAAATTTATCACCACTTTGGCTGCGATAAAGTGCCACTAACTCTGCGATATGTCCTTGAGAATATGCCTCTCTATTCCTAGCAGAAACCTGCTCTTCATTAGGAAATTACAGGAGTATTGAAGTAAAGGGCGTTTTGATTTCAATGGGTCCAAGAGAAAAGGATATTGGCCTTTGTACATTGAACTTGAGCCATCTGAACCTCATCTTTTTCTAAGGATTTTTCACTTCTGAATAGTTTGACAGTCTGCATGGGTCCCTAGATCCTTCTTTTAACTTAAGGGGCATGCTGCTCACGTTACCAAAGCTCTCCAGTGATAAAGTTCTTGTATTCTCTCCCATGAACGTGGTAATATTGGTTCATCCCAAATTGGCATATTTAATTTACTTATAGGCCACTAGTAAAGTGCCTAAACGTACTCAAGGTCTGTAAATTACATGCTATTAGTGGGCCTGCAGCACTGATTGTGCCATCCTCTTAAGAAACCTTTTTACCATGTCCCAGGCCAGCCATTGCAAAGCCGGTGTGTGCAGTTAACACTACCATGTCAACCTGGCAAAAGTAACCTTTTGCCAGGTGTAAACCTTCCCTTTTTATACATATTCTCTATCCCTACAATAGGCCTCGGACATCCCAGAGGGCAGGGTGTAATGTAGTTAAAAGTCAGGACATGTACTTTTAAGGTTTACGTGACCTGGCAATGAAAAACTCTCAAAGTCATTTTTCACTACTGCAATGCCTGTTGCTTTCATAGGATTACATTAGGATTACCTTAATTTTATTTTTTATAAATGTAATCTCCAATTAGGAAGAGATGAACCCTTCAAGTCTGGTGTCTCTGGAATCACAATTTGAAATCCAAAGAAATCCAAACTTAGGGTGAAGTCGGATTTTAAATTACAATTCTGAAAATGACACTTTTAGACTGTTGGCATTTTCTTGCTTCAGCCATTTGGTGCCTATAACCTGTCTCTGATCACATATCTGGGTGCAGTTGACAGATACTCTTTGTGTATTCCTCCCAGTCAGCAACACACAGTGGGACCTAGGAGTGTCTCAATGGGCCATCTCGGGCAGGGTGAGAGGGAGGAGGTGGGCATAGCCTCACTTACACCTGAATAGGCTGTGTCCTTCCCACACAGAAATGGCTACATACCTCTGTGTTGAGTCTGGACCAGGGCAGGAAGAGTGGACATTTGTGCTCCTCAAAGGGCCACTGGGTTTAAGTACTGGAACTCAGACACTACCACTTCAGTACACTTCTAGATCTGTGTATACTCTGCTAGTAAGAAGGACTGCCGTGCTGCTGAAGAACCGCCACTCTACTGGACTGCACCTAGATGGACTCCTGCTTTGCTGTGGTGAACTGCCTGCTCCCCTCTTGCCTGGGTGAGAAAGACTGGACCTTCATCACTTGAACCCAGCACCTAGAGTGACTCCAAGGGCTACTTGGCTGGCCTCCAGATCTGAAGCCTCAGGGACATAATAGGATTCCAACCTACTTGCATTTGAACTGTGACTCTGCCATCTGTGAGTCTACCCTGCCAAGTGGTGCCACCCCGGTCCTGGACCCTTGGATGTGGGCCTAATGTGCTTACCAGTGGAACCAAGGCATTTTCTCTGATGAACGACGCATACCGAACAGAATTAACACAGCGGCGCTTCTGCATGGATTTTGACCATAATAAAAATCTAGCATCGCTACCACCTCTTGCATGTTTGGACTCATGCATATCCTTCAGAACTGCCACTGCACAATGCTTTTCCTACCACAAGCGTCTTCTCACGCCCCTCGTCGATGGCAGCCTCAAGGATGACGACAAAACTCCTCATCGCAGCTTCACTGCTCATTAAACCCGATACATCACCTCGGCTGTGCTTCACATCCTCGACACTGGGCTTTGCATCGCAAGCCCATCAACAGGATCCTCGATGTCGACACAACAGGGCCACGCACCACAGCCTCTCCGCATCTCGGAACTGACGCATTGCCTCTGCTGTGCGATGCATCTTTGACACAGAGCCACACAAACATCCAGTAGCCAATTTTGACTTGTAGTTGTGCAGTGCCATACAGTGATTTGGTATACACTACCTTTCCACACCTATTTGAATTTCAAATTCTCCCTGATCGGCATTTTTTATTTCCCAAATTATCTCTCTACATATTGGATCTTAAAACCACACCTGCAAGCATGGAATTTGAGCTGGCCCACTTGGAGGTTTACACTGTGGCCCTACTCAAGGACTTTGCAAGGAGTTTGGACTTCCTGCCAAGAGCACCACCAGGAAGGTGAAGTTCACTCCATACAGAATGAGACCACAGGAGAGGATGACGAGCGGGAGGGGCCTGTGGAGGACCCTTCCATGGAGCCACTTGAAGAGGAAAGGAATGACTTGATCCCTAGAATGGATCCCCCTGCTAGGGCAGGGAGCAGTATCTACTCCCCTGGCCGGTCCCCCAAGGAACTGGCAGAAAGGAGGGAGGAGTACTGGCTTATGAACCAAGTCTGAAGGAGCTGGATCTCAAGGCCATACAGGCAGAGTCCAGCAGTGATGGTGGCAGCATACCCGCTGATACCATTATATGGTGGGAGATGATATTGACAAATGGTATTCTGCATACGAGGTAGCTCTGACAGTTCACAAGGTCCCGGAAGAGCATTATGAGGGTGGTTTATGGAAACACATGCCTCTGTGAGATGGAACACACTTCTGACTCTAAAGGTTGGGGACCAAACCAACGAAGGCTCTTTTAATTGTAAACTTTGGGTTGACCCCTCAAAGTACTGCCAAATGCCCATTTGCCTGACAATATTTTGAAGTACTGGCAGTGGCTCACCGTTAATTGCCAACTGTTGGTGGCTCTGAGAGACACAGGAACTAGTATGACTAATGTGAAGAATCAGCTGGTGTCCTCAGAGCAGGTCCTTCCTAACACATTTCACCAAGTCATAGTCACTGACAATCGTGAGAGCCATCTACCAATAGCTCTGGTTCCCTTTGAGTGGGGGGGTGTCTCAGGTTCTCTGAAAGTAGCTGTGAGCCCTTCCATGCCTATAGATTGTCTGTTAGGCAATGACCTGGAGCACACTACCTAGAGGGAAGTAGAGCTCAGGTCGCACTTGGAGATTTTGGGATTGCCTGAATGGGTCTGTATGATCACATGGCCAATGCCTGCCCATGAAGGGAGTCAAGGGACTCTGCAGCCTAAAACAATGGCCCAGACTACTGTCATGAAAGAGAGAGGCGGGGGTGTGAGGAAGCAGTCCCTGAATTCCCCATGGTCGAGGTTGACGGGGCACCTAAGGAGGAGGCCCGAGCCAAATGGGGAGGACATTGAGACCCTTGGTGACCTGCCTGAACTTGCTGGTTGGCAAGTTGAGGGCGGGACCACCAGCTCTGCAAGATGCATAGAGACTGTCCCACTCTAGAGAGCTTGAGGGAGCAAGACCAAGCCCGGGCAGAAGGTGACACCTCTGGGGATCACCTGATCGATTTTGAGAATAACCTCCTATATAGCGAGTCTAAGGGTTCTGGTTAAGCCCTTATGCTGGTGGTCCCCCAGTGTTCCAGGACCTTCCATTAGGTGTGGCTCCTCTTATAGCTCTGACAGGACATCTAGGGCAAGATAAGACCTTTGCCAGGCTTTCTGCACACTTTTATTGTCCCTGGATGAAGACGGCCTCAGATGCATACTGTACGTCCTGCCCAACCTGTCGAACCTGCCAGGCCAGTGGGAAGTCAGGGAAAAAGCATAAAGCTCCCCTGACTCCACTACCTGTTGTTGGCACTTCCTTAGAAAGGGTAGGCATCGACATTATTGGACCCTTGGACCCTTCGACCCCAACACAGCCTCTAACAACAGGTTTGTGCTGGTTTTGGTGGAATATGCCACCGCTAGCCAGAGGCCATCTCTCGGAGGTCCGTGACTGTACCTGTGTTGGCCAGAACTCTGATGGGTGGCTAGAACTCTGATAGGGATTTTTACCTGAGTTGGGTTCCCCAAGGAGGTAGTGTGTGACTGAGGTACTGCCTTAATGTCAGCGTACATGCAGTCCAAGTGGGATGAGTGTAGGGTAACCTAAAAGTTCACTGTACCCTATCAGCTCCAAATCAATGGTCTTTTTGAGAGATTCAACAAGACCTTGAAAAACATGATAATGGGCCTTCCTGAGCCCATGAGGCATGAGTGGGACATCCTGCATCTATGCCTTGTCTTTGCCTACAGGGAGGTGCCACAGAAACAATTAGTTATTGGCCCCTCAATGACCGTCTGTTAGGGTACGTATGAGCTTTGTGAGGGAGGGGTGGGAGCAAGCTCCCAGGAAACCTCCCCAGGATGTGGTCATCTACATGCTGGTCTTCTGCAACCAGATGCACCGCTTCTGGAAAATATAAAAAGTAACCTTGAGGCCAATCAAGAGGTTATGATGCTCTAGTATGACCACACGGCCACTCTGTGGAGTTTCAGCCTGGCCAGAAAGTATGGGCCATGGAGCCTGTGGAGCCCAGAGCTCCCCAGGATTGCTGGGCGGGCCCATATGATGTGAAAGAGCAACAGGAGAAGTCTCCTACCTGGAAGATCTTCAGACCCTAGAAACCTTCTAAGCTTGCTCCACATGAATCGCGTCCAGCCTCAGTTTGATAGGTACGAAGTGGGCATGCTCCTGGAGATAGATGAAGGTGTGGAAGAGTAGAGCGAGCCTCTCCCTCACCTCCTCTTTCCAGGAGCGCAATGCTTCAGTGGAAGGTGTTATTCTCTCTTCTACCCTAGCCCCAGAGCAGGAGAGTGACTGTTATCAGTTACTGGGGCAGTTTACCTCTCTTTTCACCCTCACATCTCGACTCACACACCTGCGCGTCCATGATGTGGACCCTGGTACAGCCTACCTGTAAAGATCAAAATGTACAGGTTGTCAGACAGAGTGCAAGTCAGCATCAAGGAGGTCTCCAAGATGCTGGTGTTAGGGGTGATTGAGCCTTCCAACCGTCCCTGGTCCAGCCCTGATGTGCTGGTATCAACGGCTGCCCCACTGGGCGCACCCCCTGAACTTAGGTTCTGCGTGGAGTACAGGGGTCTCAATTAAGTCACCAGGAATGATGCACACCCCACCCCCTCAGCTGATGAGTTCATCGACAGGCTGGACACTGCCAAATTCCTCAGTACTTTTGATTTGGTATCAGAGTGCGGGCAGGTTGCTCTGACTGAGGGAGCAAAAGAGAGATCAGAATTCTCAACCCTAGAGGGCCACTTCCTATTTCGGGTGATGCCCTTTGGCCTGCAGCATGCCCCTGCCACCTTCAAGAGATTGGCTACCAGCATCCTAGCTGGAAAGGAGGTCTTCTTTGCCTCTAATCTGAACTACATTGCGGTCTACAGCTCCAGCTAGGAGGAGCACTTGCAACATCTCCAGGTGGTGATTCAGGCCCTGCAACAGGCAGGCCTGACTATCAAGGTCAGTAAGTGCCAGATAGGGTAGGGTTATCTGGTGTGTCTGGTCCACCTGCTGAACGGAGGCAAGGTCAGCCTCTCCAAACCAAGATTGGGACAATCATGACCTGGCAACCACCTAAAACACAGACTGAGGTGATTATCGTCCTAGGCCTCACAGGATACTACAAAAGATTTTTTTTTTTAACAAGAGTTTTATAAAGCGCAAACTTGACCCGAATCGGGTATTAGAGCGCTTTATATAGCACCAGTTGCATTACATGAGGACACATTCATTTTTGTTAAGCACGGAGAGATTAAGTGATTTGCCCAGAATCACAGGATGTTCAGCTTCATTGCCGAGACTCGAACCCAGTTCCCCCGGATTCATGGTCGACCGCCCTAGCTGTTAGGCCAACTCCTCTCTCCTAAATTTGTTTAGGGATAAGGCACCGTTGTTGCCCTGGTAACAGAGGTGACATTGAAGAAACAGCCCAGATCGGCGATCTGGACATGGGCCTGTCATGAAGACTTGAATACCCTCAAGGAGGCCATGTGTACAGCACCTGTACTCAAGGCTCATGACTTCTCCAAGGAATTAATAGTGCAGACGGATGCTTCAGAGAATGGCATGGGGATGGTCTTAGCACAGTTGAAGGAAGAGGGCCCATACCAACTGGTAGTATTTGTAAGAAGCTGACTCTGTAAATAGTATACCAAAGTAAGGTATACACGTAGTCCAATAGCTCCCGAAAGGTAGGCAGAGGTAAACATAGATAATACCTTACTCTATTTTTGTGGGCGAGCAGTAAGGCTTTATCAGAGGGTAGTGTTAAGCCTTTATTGTACACACTCAGGCAAGAGATGATTTCACACACTCAAAGACTGAACTCTGACCAATTTGTTTAGTAAAAATATAATTTTGTTTTATTTTATTTCAAGAACCAAGCCAGGCCTCGTGCAGGTAAGTGAAGTAATACTTTGCAGGAATAACACAGAAGAATGCAGTTGTATGTAATTGATTTGAATACAGATAGGTTAATTATTCAGAAACAATTTAAATTACTTTTCAGTTTCTTTGCAGTTACTGCCTGAATACTTATTAGATTACTTTTTCTACTCAGTGGGATGTGCCTAGATGTCACACTGGGACATTTCCTAAATAAAAGGTAAGTAAATCAGTTTTTGTGAGTACACAGTTTCTTAAGGTTTCATACAATTTTCCAGCTCCACACTTAAAACATTTTTGATAGGAAAGCAGGCAATGCAATCCTATGGGGGAGGAAATGAACTTATTGGTTTACAGGTAAGTACTTAGGGGAAGATTTATGACGACTGGCGCATCCCTGCATATCAGCAGGGATGCGCCAGTTATTATGCGCCACAGCTGCGCCACCATGGATGCGCCGCATTTATAATGCGGCGCACCATGGGGCAAAAACGGCACAGATGCGTGACGCATCTGTGCCGAAAAGTGGCGCATTGCTGGAGTTGCGACGCAGCTCCAGCAATGATCTGGGGGGCCCTATCTCTACAATGCTGCGTCAATCCTTACGCCTGCTTCAAGCAGGCGCAGGGTTTTGACGCAGCATGGGCCTGAAAGTGACTGAGTGAAATCTTGTAGATTTCACTCAGCCACTTTTAGGAGGCGTTCCTGCGCCGGAACGCCCCCACCTGCCCTGGAACGCCTACATGTGGCGCAGGGCTTTACAACGTGACGCATCTGGGAGATGCGTCACGTTTGTAAATACCCCGCACCATGGCGCAAGATTTGCGCCGCTGCTGCGTCACAAAAGTGATGCAACGGCGGCGTAAATGAGGCGCAAGTAAAACATAAATCTGCCCCTTAGTTTTGGGAGTTGTTTTTCTGGGGTTAGAACAAGGGTCCCTCCAGGGTCAAGGATGCACTCCTAGAGCACTCGCAGCCGGCACTAGGGCGGCCGGGTGCAGAGTGCTGAGGCCCAATGTTATCCAATGAGGGATAGCGGGGCCCTGGCTTGGCAGGTCGGGCTGGACTGTTCCCATGAGGAACAAGGTTAAGACTGATTTTCATATGGCTGAATCTGAACTGGGGTGACGAGGTAAGCTAAAGAACGATGATGGATTCAACCCAGATCTGTGACTGGGGGTGAATGTCTGAAAAGTTTCAGAACTTTGTCAATCATCTCCTTGTGTTTGCTTTGTTTGCTCTAAGTTAGCAGGGTATGCCCAGATATGGGTCCCTTGCTCACTTTGCCACTGGATTCCCGCTAGCCTGGCTGATGAGGGGTATTACCCCGAAACCGGTCCTAGGATGCTTGCTTCCGGTCCAGAAAAGACCTGGCTTGGCAGTTCGGGCAGGACTGTTCTCATGAGGAACAGGGTCAAGACTGATTTGCATATGGCTGGGTCTGAACTGGGGTGGCAAAGAAATCTAAAGAACAATGATGGATTAAACCCAGATCTGTGACTGGGGGTGAGTGTCTGAAAAGTTTCAGCACTTTGTCAATCATCTCCTTGTGTTTTCTTTGTTTGCCCTAAATTGGCAGGGTATGCCCAGACATGGGTCCGTTGCTCACTTTGCCACTGGATTCAAGCTAGCCTGGCTGATAAGGAGTGTTACCCCAAAACTGGTCCCAGGAAGCTTGTTTCCAGTTCAGTGAAGATCTGGCTTGGCAGTTCAGGCTGAATTTTACCATGAGGAAATGGGTCAAGAAGACTGATTTGTATATGGCAAGGACTGAACTGGGGTGGCGAAGTGAGCTAAAGAACGATGATGGATGGAACCCACATCTGTGACTGGGGTGAGTGTCTGAAAAGTTCCAGCGCTCCATCCATCATCTACTTGTGTTTGCTTTGTTTGTCCTAAGTTGGCAGGGTATGCCCAGATGTGGGTACGTTGCTCACTTTGCTACTGGATTCAAGCTAGCCTGGCTGATGAGGAGTGTTACCCCAAAACTGGTCCCAGGATGCTTGTTTCCAGTCCAGGGAAGACCTGGCTTGGCAATTCGGGCTGGACTGTTCACATGAGGAATAGGGTCAAGGCTGATTTGCATATGCTTGGTCTGAACTGGGGTGGCGAAGTGAGCTAAAGGACGATGATGGGTTCAACCCAGATCTGTGACTTGGGGTGAGTGTCTGAAAAGATTCAGCACTCCATCCGTCATCTCCTTGTGTTTGCTTTGTTTTCCCTAAGTTGGCAGGGTATGCCCAGAAGTGGGTATGTGGCTCACTTTGCCACTGGACTTAAGCTAGCCTGGCTGATGAGGATTGTTACCACGAAACTGGTCCCAGGATGCTTGTTTCCAGTCCAGGGAAGACCTGGCTTGGCATTTCGGGCTGGACTGTTCCCACGAGGAACAGGGTCAAAACTGATTTGATTATGGCTGGGTCTGCACTGGGGTGGCGAAGTGAGCTAAAGAACAATGATGGATGCAGCCTAGATTTGTGACTGGGGTGAGTGTCTAAAATGTTTCAGCGCTCCATCCATCATCTCCTAGTGTTTGCCATGTTTGCCCTAAGTTAGCAGGATATGCCCGGACGTGGGTCCCTTGCTCACTTTGCCACTGGATACAAGCTACCCTGGCTGATGAGGGGTGTTACCCCAAAACTGGACCCAGTATGATTGTTTCCCGTCCAGGGAAGACCTGGCTCGGCAGTTTTGGCTGGACTGTTCCTATGGGGAACAGGGTCAAGACTGATTTGCATATGGCAAAAAAGAGGGACTTCCCTGGCACCCAAATGCAGAGGGGCCTGGGCAACCTGACCAATCCATGGCCCTCTGGTGCAGCCATCAACCCCCATGCATTCCCATATTTTGAAAGGTTTGCTGAAGTAGCATACAAGAAGGATTATCCATGGGCTACCCTGTTAGGCTACGGATGATAGCTGCAGTGGACGTCACCAGCCCTTCACTAGAGACAGTGAGGACATTACCCTGGCTTGTGCCAATGGCTTAAAACCAATTCCATCTTGAGTTCGCCTGTAATCATACTCCTGAATGCCAAAGTTATTCACTTCTTTTCTGGCCAACAGCAACTCCTCCACCACCACAGGACCCCCGTGTCCCTTTGCCTATTGTTGTGAGAACTATTCTATTACGAAAGTCACCAAGTCCTCTATAAATAACTAGTTGCCCCAGGCTGACAGATAAGCCCTATCTTTGTGAAAGGATAATTTCCTGGGGGCAGCCACGGGAAATTGTGTTAAACCAACCATGGTAAGCACTCCGCTTCCTATTTAAATGATTGACTGATTCACTGAGGCCCTTGAAGGACTGCCCTAACTTCTAAATTCTCCATGGGGTGATATGTGAACATGCTATGACTGTCACTTCCAATCCAACCAAGAGATTTTGACTATCAGGTTCTCGAATAGGATCTTTCTGCCCATTGTCACCTATGTGGCAGGAGCCACTGCGTTTAAACTCCTCAACTAGATGGCGTAATCCATCAAAGTGGAGACCGCCCCCATTAGCCATGGGGAAATGAAAACTCGCCTCTGCTGCCTGCCTGTTCAACCCAGTCTGGGTAAACATCGACTTTGCATGTTGAACAATTGAATGACCAATGATCGATACACTGGCCATAGCCATGTGCCTAATGCAAAAACTGACATGTGAAAAATACATGCCATTACTCCAAAAGTCCAAAGACATTCATATCTACAGAATGTTGATACACACATAGTGCTTATAACAGTCTAACCTCCACCAGACAATCTTCTTGACCACCTCGGGTTTAACCCCCGCTCCTACTGCGGATGTCCCTGTCTCAGTTCTAAAAGGGAGTGAGCTGAAATTGCCATGGATGCTTGCTGCTGAAGGTCTTTGTGCCGAACCTTAAGGAATTGGTATCTAGTGAAAAGGACACCGGTGACGTGAGCCAGTATGGAGGTAGCTGCTACCTGAGGACGTATCTGAGAATGTGCATACCACGACCACTGGACCACCTGAGAAACTACATGTCCTCCTCAAAATTATCCGTTCCCCTTTGCCCAATGGGTACATCGAGGTATGGTGATGACCAAGTCCTTTCCAAATCAATATATCTTACTGACCAAAACCCCCCATGTACGTCTTGTTTGTACCTCGCCATAATCTCAGAAACTCTAAATGCACCAAAAATATGAGAAATTTGACGTGAACAGCGTCACCTCATATGTAGATTTGCATACTCTGTGCAAGGCAACAAAAATCCTTCCCAACTTGTCCACGTTGTTGGGGTGCCGTTGATTTAGGTTCGACCCATCCAACCTTTCCCACCCCCTCAGGGATTTCTAAATTTAAAAGGATTGTAAATGATCTGAGTCCCCCGCCCCCCCCAATTTTGGGAAAAATGGCACTGCTAATGTGTGTCACTTGGCAAACACCGCTGATCTACCCTGCCACTGCATGTGTTCAAGGAAAACCAGTCAATTAGTCAAAGAGAAAAGCTGTTCCTGAGGTCTGGCCGCAGTGTATACAATTTAGCTGAAAAAGGCCCTTTCATATGCCAGTGTTGTTTTAGGTGCAATGCTGTCTGAAACAAACTCGGAGAGAGTTGGGTTCCATGGTTCCATAGATGTCCCGGTAAGTGGTGGGTTCTGCCTCTGCCCGTGGGTGGAAACTCTGGACATTCAGGACAAGATAAAACATCGTCTGCATTAGTCAAGATACCAGGTACATGTTTTGCTTTAAACATAATGTTATTCTTCAGACAAATCAAGTCCAATTCCTTCGTGCACCTTGGGTACTGAGAATTGATTCGCTCAACCACCGCCACGTTGTCTGACAAGAATATGACCAATTGGTTGCAGAACCTGCCAGTCCAAATGCGAAGAGGCACCAAAATGGGGTACAGTTCCTGAAAGGTGATAATCTGGGCCCAGCTTGTGTCCAGCCAAGACTAAGCCCAGGTCTGGGTAAACCACCTGGTGCTTACATCATCACCGAAACCCAAACTGCCTGCTGAATAAGTAACCAACCCAAAATCATGGCTTTACCGTAGGGGCCTGACCACACCCATGATCCATTAAAACCTTTTTTTTTTCCTTTTCAAAACCTTTATTAACACAAAGGAACAATACAGGCAGTATAGATCTCCCAGTACGAGGGCGCAGCTCCTCGCGCAAGCAGTGGAGGGCGCTCTGACACAGCCATTTAGCCGACATCCCAGGGGACCAGCGGCGTTGCACCTATCTGCGCTGAAAGTAGCCCCCAGCAAGGTCCCTGCGCCGGCCAGAGCCGTATCTACCCCCATACCCTAGAGGAGCGTGCGCGTGTTGAGCAGGAGCTCCCACGTGCCAGCCTCATTTCGCCAATCTGCCATAACCCCGGTATGTTCCAACCTTATCGCTACTCCCCCCGCCCACCCCACCCACCACACACGCACCGTCTTCTCCCATGCCTCTGCCATATTCTCCCGCATCCATCATCGCACCATCTCAGCGTGCCCAGTCCAAGTATCCTCCCTCCGTCTATCCACAACGTGGGCCGTTCACGAAACTAACCCAGTCCAACTAGAGACTTATCTATCCGCACACTCCACATGCAGCCCCCTCTACCACCCTGTGTAAAGGGGAGCCTCAAAGGCGCACTTCCGCGGTATTCTGATCATGTCCAGGGTCCCACACCGCTGTTGCGTGTCCACAGGGTTCCACATTCTGTGTCCCCTCCTGACTATCCAACTCAGGGTCCCCGGGTGTCAGCGTCGTTCTGTACAGCCCCCAGAAATCCTTGGGACGGCTTTTAGGTGGTAGCAGTTCACTATATATCTCCGCCTGCGTGCTGCAATACAGCATGTCATTGGCCCATCGCTTTTTAGTAGGTAGTGGTCCTCTTATCCAGCAAATCGCCACAACCCTCCTGGCTATCAACAGTGCAATATCCGCCAGGCGGCGCAATGCCGGCGGGAGGGGTCTGGAATACCCCAGCAGCGCCAGAGCTGGACTAGGGAGAATCTCCACCTCTAGTATCTTACTGAGCTCTCGGAATACCTCCGCCCAGTACCTGGCGACCCCCGGACAGTACCAGGCCATGTGCATGAAATCCGCCACAGGGTAGTGGCAGCGCTCACACTCCGCAAATTGGCGCAGTCCGTACCTATGCAATCGTTCCGGGGTATAATATACACGCTGCAAGAATTTAAAATGCACCAATCTGTGCCGGCCGTTCAATGATACCTTCTTGGTGCTGGCGCAGCAGTATTTCCACACCTCGTCTGTGATCTCCATATTAAGATCCATCTGCCAGGTCGTTCTCGCCGCGTCGCACCGGTGCGCCATACTCTGGTCCCCCAGTCTTTTGAGTGTCGTGACCAGCTTGGCTGACGCCGTGGTCTTTATTACCTAAGTGAGTTCCAGGACCTCCGGAGGCTCCACCATATCCGGCCCCAAGAGGGCCGAAAGCGCACCGCGCACCCTATGGAACTGAAAACGCTGTAGAGGCGTGGGGGCCGGCGACACCGATCCAATCTGGTCCCACGCCTTGGCCACTCCGTCGACGAACAAATCCGCCATCCGCAAAATGCCCAGCTTACTCAGCGCCCGAGTCACACCCTTTTCTCTCAGCGGGGGGAGCCACACCGCCCACTCCACTGGCAGTAACGGGGAGTACAAGATCTCGCAGCCCCGTGCCTTCGCCAACTCCCGCCAAGCATGATTCGTGGCCTTAAGGGAGTCTAAGCTTCCCACCCGTCGATCCACCGGCTGAAAGGCGATTGCCGGTAAAGGAAGCGGGTCCGCGAACAATTTCTCTAGGATAACATGGGGAACCCCCGGGTCAGCATGAATCCACGTATGCAGGTGCGCCGCCTGCGCAATTCTGTAGTACCTTTCCAGGTCCGAGGCCCCCAGCCCCCCCAATTCGTACGGCAGCGTCAACACCTCCCATCGGACCCTTGGCTGCTTGCCACCCCAGGCCAGGGTAACAAGCGTTTGGTTTAGCTGCTTGAAAAAGGCCCTAGACAGCACGACCGGGATATTATTGAACAGGAAGAGGAACCTCGGTAGGACCACCATTTTCATGATAGCTATTCTGACCAACAATGTCAGGGGGAGCCGATTCCACGTCTCCACATCCTCGACTAACTTGGTGTACGCCACTCCGTAGTTTTCCCGGAGGAGCACCTCCGGGTCCCTGTGCAGCTGAATCCCCAAGTACCGTACCGAATCCGTTGTCCACTGCAGGGGGTATTCCAGTTGGAACGGCAGCGTCGCCGGCGACAACGGGAACGCCACCAATTTGCTCCAGTTCACCTTAAGGCCAGAGAGCGCCCCGAACCTAACCACCTCCCTAAGTATGGAGGGGAGATTCACCTCCGGGTCCCTCACATACAGCAGGGTGTCGTCGGCATAGGTCGAAATGCCAATCTTATAAGTGGGAAAGCTGATGCCCTCATACCTATGGTATTCCCTAATGGCGCAGGCCAACGGCTCCGCCACCAGGGCATATAGGAGAGGGGAAAGGGGGCAACCCTGTCTGGTGCCCCTGCCTATGTCAAAGGCATCCGTGACTCGATCTCCGATTCGCAGCCTAGCTGTGGGGCGGTAGTACAAAGCACCCAGCATCTGTAGAAAGGGTTCACCCAGCCCGTACTTGCGCAGTACCCGCCCCATGAATGGCCACTCTACAAAGTCAAATGCCTTTTCCATGTCCAGAAAGAGCGCCAAGGCCTTACATTCCGGGCGTACATGTTGCATGGCACCCAACACCATACGGATATTATATGTGAGGTTTCTTGATGGGATAAAGCCCGCCTGCTCCGAGGCCACCAGTTCCGGCACCAGCAGCGCCAGGCGCGTGGCTAAGACCTTAGCATACAGCTTGGCGTCCACGTTAAGCAATGAGAGCGGCCGGTAGGACCCGCACATGTTAGGGGGTTTCCCAGGTTTCAGAACAGTAACCAATAGAGCCTCTCTCATGGTATCCGACATACACCCCTCCTGGCATATCTCATCAAAGAGCGTGATCAGGTGCGGGAGGAGCAAGTCCTTGAAGGCCTTATAGAAGGCCACTGTCAACCCGTCAGCGCCCGGTGCACTGCCCGACCTCATGCCCCCCAGTGCCTCCAGGATCTCATCCTGTTGTACGGGCAACATCAGGAACTCCCTCTGCGAGTTAGACAAGAAGGGCATTTTAATGTAGCTGAGGTAGTCATCTATTTCCTCCTCCATCTGGGCTGACTTAGAGGAATAGAGGTCGGCATAGTACTCTCTGAATTCCGCCACGATCTCCTCTTGGTCAGTGATCACTGCGCCCGCGGGGGTGATCAGCTCCTCTACTACCAGAGGCTGTCTGCTATTACGCAATATCTTCGCCAGCAACGAGCCCGGGCGCTCACCTTCCCCATACGTACGGGCAGTTGCATACTTGCCCATGTGCTGCACCTCTCTATCTGCTTCGCTATTGTAGTCCGCGACCAACTCGCAAATCCTAGCTTCAACCCCGTCGGCCGGGGATCGCAGTAGTTGCTCTTTGAGCTGCGTTAACTGCGTTTCTATGGTCCGCATACGCTGTCGGATGCACTTAAGGACACCAGAGTGTTTGGCCATAGCCATGCCGCGTATGTAAGCTTTGAATGAGTCCCATATCGTGTGGAAACTCTGTACCGAGCCCAGATTCTTATCGAAGAAAGATTCTATCTCGTCCGCCAGCTCCCCCCGGAAGGCCTCGTCTAGCAACGAGTAGGGCGGGAGTCGGCAGGTGAACGGCGGGATGCGCCTGACCGGGGAGTCTAGTATCAGCAGGAGAGGGGAGTGGTCCGAAAGCGTACGCGGGAGGACTATGCACTCCTTAACCGCCACGAGTAGGGAACGCGGCAGCAACCAATAGTCTATTCTAGTGTGCACATCATGGTATGCCGAATAGTGCGTGTATCCACCCTTCCGTGCCTCCAGGCTTCGACCAGATCAAGTCTAGTCATCTCCGCCTGCATGCGCAAGGCAGCAGCCGCCGGGCGCCTCACCGACCCCGACGAGCGGTCCACCGACGGGTTGAATATGAAGTTGAAGTCACCCCCCCACACCATTCTCGCGTGTTCGTACTGTCTACACAGTGCAGCCAGCGTGGCGTAGAACCCTGGGTCATCGAAATTTGGACCGTACACGTTAACGACCACCAGGTCATGACCCCTCCCTGTGCACCTAGCAATTAAGTAGCGCCCGTGCGGATCAGCCTCAAGCTCTGTCAGTTTCAATTTGGAGTTCGGGTTTACCCACGTGACCACTCCTCGGGAGTGTGTTGTAAAGCCGGCCGTCACGCTAGTGCCTGCCAAGCCTCGTGCCGAAAGCATTTTACTCCCTGGGGGAAGGTGTGTTTCCTGTATTAGAGCTAGGTCAATGTGGTGCCTGTGGAAATAGTTCAGCACTTTCCGGAGCTTACGGAAGTCATTTAGTCCCCGAACGTTCCACGTCAGTGCTCTTAGAGTGCTAGTGTTGATTTCACCATTCACCACTCTAGGGTCTGCCATCGTAACATCCTCACTCCATTCGCACCCCCAGGAGAAGTTTTACGCAGGACGCCACTGTCTGGGCGATACCAGGTATCCACATCCAAGACGTCAAAAACTGACCAAAACACAGGCTTCGCAGTGCGTCGTGCTCCCAACCACCCCACATTCCAAAACCCCCACCCAACTACATTCCGCCCCCACCCACAGCCGACCTCCCCCAACCTGGCCAGACAGGACCCCAATCCCACCCCCCACCCCTCAAAACCACACGTATCCCTCGTTAACATTTCCCAAATCAGTCCCAACAGGGACCTCGTAGAGCAGCAGCGTGGGGGCAGAGACTACCAGGCACCCAACACTTCCCACTAGGTTGCACCTCCGGGTAGTACTTTACCCTCCCCGCCCTGCCCTCGTGTACCACCCTACGTGGGCCGCCCCACCTCCGCCGCCGCTGGGTCAAAAAAGGGGGGGAGGGAACCCTAACCACTCCCCCACGGGACCGGGCCAGACGCCCTATGTAACAAGTCCGCTGCCCCCAATGGGCCCCTGGAACCCGCCAACCCCCCCACCCGGGCAAACTCAGGACCATTTCTGATAAGCCAACATAACTCAGCACCCCTGGGGGGGGCTCAATATATTCTCCACCAATTACTGCTAGGTCTCTGGGCTCCCAGAGCGCCCACTAGTCCATTGTATCAGAAAAGAAAAGTCTCACCAAAGAGCAGTAGCGTAGTCCCTATGTGCGGCCGCACCAGTCCCAGCGAGTCGGGCAGCTCCAATGCCCCATCCAGTGCCTGGGCAGCAAACACCCCCTGCCCAGTAAGCAAGATCAACCAGCCCCTTCGTACACCAAGTCCGACCGTGCGCCTTTGTATAGTCCTGCTCCTCCAGGCGCGACGCCTCCTCCGTAGCGTCCTGTTGGCTCCGCGGGCTGCTCCGCTGTTCCCTCGACCAGTCCTTCAAAGATCGCTGCAGCTCCTTTGGATCTGTAAAGAAGTGGGAACGGCCCTGCCTGTTGATCCGCAGTCTCGCTGGGTATAGCATCGCATAGTCCAGACCTAGTTCTCGGAGTTGTTTTTTATATGGAGCAAATTGCCTTCGCTCTTCCTGCACCCTGGCTGTGAAGTCGGGAAAAATGGATATGTCCATACCTTCGAATTGGAGCTTGCCCTTTTCCCTGGCCACCCGCAGGGCCGCATCTCGGTCTCTGTAATTCAACAACTTCGCAATTATGGGCCTCGCCGGTGCCCCCGGTTTTGGGCGAGGGCCTAGCGAGCGGTGCGCCCTTTCAACCACAAACATGGGGGAGAACACATCCTCCCCTAACAGGGTTCGCAGGAGCTTCTCCACGAATAGTTCCATCCTCCCGGTTTGCGTCATCTCCGCAACCCCCGTGATGCGGATGTTCGATCTCCTCGAGCGGGCCTCCAAATCCTCTGCCTTGTCCTGGATGACTTGGAGCAGCCTGCTGATTTGCTTCCTATCCGCGTCCCACTCCGTTTGCGCGTCCTCTACGTGTGATACCCTCTTCTCCGCCATGTCCAGGCGCTCCGAGTTCTTGTCCACCCGCTCCGACATGCGATCCATTCGGTAGGTGAGCGCGTCCAGTTTGGCATCGATAGCCGTCAGGCTGCCCTGTAGGCCCTTCTCCATCGCCACCAGCATGTCCCTGAGGTCCGCTCCCGCGGCTCCCCCCGTGGCAGAGCCACCCGCCGTAGTGTCCGGCGCCTCCGCGGCAGGTCCTTTCGCCCTGCGGGGGTCAAAGGATAGTTTGGGTTGCGTCTTGTCGCCTTTTCCCATGGCTGCGGTCCGAATCCGACGTGCCCCCAGACCAGGGTACCCCCGACAGGTCCCAGCAGCACCCCGGGCGGCCTCCGGTCCACCGCCTCAGCAGCCCCGCAGTTAGGCCACACCTCCGGGTCCCCGCCAGCGCCGTCTGAGGTGTCGCCTGTAGTCGGCTGGTCCCGTCCGCATCAGTGCCCACAACGCCAGGGAGCGCACCAGCCTCTGGCTCGCAGTTTCGCCCCCGGGCCGGGCCTCTCCTCTACGCCCAGGCCGGTCCCCACAGGTCGTCGGCCACCTGCGCACCGTCTATCCAGGCAGGGGCATGCCTGCTATGGCTACTCCGTGCCACCCAGGGCACCCTCCGTCTACGCCAGCAGGTATACCCCGGGAAAGGGGGGGGAAGGGGGGAGGATGGGTTCACACCACCGCAGCACCTCAGTGGCCCCGTATCCAGCACCACCTCCGGTCGTCCCGTAACTCACTCAGCGGTGAAGCTAGCACGCGGGCACGACCATCTCACACTTCGGAAGGCCCCCGGGGCCGCACGCGCGTCTCAGGTGCCCCAGGGCTCTCCAGCGAACCCCTCGTCAAGGCACTACGCCGTCCACTGCCAGGAGCCAAGGCGCCACTTGCCTCATATGATCAGCTCCCTGGTCGGATCTCCCAGGCGCCCGAGTTGGCTCTGCCACGCCGTTCCTAGGTCGCCTGCCACTGCTCGTGCCAGGGCCACAGCAGCCAGTGTCGCCGGGGCAGCGCAGTCTTCCGGAGCCGACCGCTCCGTGATTACTTCGCCCGGCAAGGTGTCCGGGAGCAGGTCCGGCCGAGCGGGATCACTTTCACTTCCCTCGCCGCACGTCGCGGCATGCACGGCGGGTACGTCCCCAGGGCAGGCCGGGGATGCCGGCCCTGTCAGGCAGTCGCAGCTCCGGACCTCACGGCGGCTCTCACGGCCCTTCTACCAGTCGGCAGGGTCCCGCGGGTTGCCCCGCACAGTGGAGGGAGGATTCCCTCGCGTTCCCGGCCAGGCGGCTCAGCGGGTAAGGATCATTGGACGGATCGTGCGAGGGCTAAGGCGAGGAGCTCCGCTCTCACGCGTCCGCCATTGCCGCCGGCTAGCTCCGCCCCCCCATGATCCATTAAAACCTCTCAGAAAGGACAACCAAATCCTCAAATCTTGCTTTTGGTCTGTTGAAAGGTGGGTCATATGGTACTTTTCTTTCAAGCCATACATGGCCTGAGCTATGGTGCATGAAAGTGGGTGACCCATGGGTATTACCTATAAGTCAAAATTGAGCTGATTTGTAACTGATGTAAGGTGACCTACTGTGTCCCCAGGTAGGACTCCAGGAAGGCTCTGAAGGTGTCCACTTTATCTATTGGAAGTCTGCAGTCCCCTTTCACTGTATCGATTTCTATATCTAATAATCAAGGTTGTTGCTGATCCTGCATTTGTTTCCTGAGTTTCAAATTCAGACATTAAGCACTGAAAAGTAGCAAGTGATTTGGCACAGCAAATGGACCCACCTGGTCCCAGGAGTAGGAAATCGTCCAAGAACTGAATGACTGAAAAGACACCGATACCTGTGTGGAAACGCATTCCAAAAAGGTGCTGAACTGTAGGAAATAGGCACAAGAGACAGAGCACCCCATCATCATGCGCTTGTCATAATAGAATTTATCTTGGAACTGAAAACCTAGGAAGTGAAAGTCATGGGGGGCACTGGCAAAAGGCAGAAAGCCAACTCAATGTCTGCTTTGGCCATGAAGGCCCCAGACCCAATTACCTTAGTAATAGGGTGCCATCCAAGGATGCCTTTTTGACCGAGCAAAGGAATGGGTCAATAGCATCATTAACAAAAGCCCTTCAAGGTGCTGAGTGCTTATGAACCAATCTAAATTCCCCAGTTTCTTTCTATGGGAACAAACTTTGAGCAAATAAGCACTACTAGAAAAAGGCTTACAATCGGTCCAGGCACCCCAGCTTGCAGAGCATGGGGGCTTCGAGCTACAGGGGGCGCCCTCTAGCACTCTGCGCAAGGAGCAGGCTGAGAGCTCTTAACTGGGTCTAGAGCATTGGGAGACTCCTCCATGTACTTTGCAGGGGGCTGGGCCTCACGTTACGCCACTGAGCCACCATACCCAATCTCATGGACTTATTTATAAGAGGCCTGCGCTGCTGGAGCATCACTTTTTTTGATGCTCCTGTGGCGCAGGCCTATCAGTCATATCTATGAGACGATGCAAACCCACCCTGAATGGGTTTGCATGACCTCATAGATTTGAAGTAAGGCAAGGCAGCGCAAGCGTTGCTTTGCCTTACTCTGCTTCAAGGAGGCGCTCCATGGGTGTTGTAGTGGGTGTTGCCACACAGCACCCATGGATTTTGACTCTACCCCAAATTTACAAAATCACATAAACCTGGGTCAGTGGCAAAACCTTACACCTCCCCAGAGCAGGTGTAATGAGGAGAAATCCTTTCATTTCTCCTCTTTTTTTCCTCTTCCCATGTGTGCTGCATTCGGCAGCACACATACAATAAGGAAAAGGTCTCCATGGATTGTTTTTATGCAGGGAGGTGCCCCTTCATGCACAAAAACAATCCTGCTAACAACGCAGACACCCTTGCACCATGTTGCAAGGGTGCCCGCGTTGGCGCTAGGCAACAAATTGTGCGCGGTGCTAGCTGAAAGGACTGGAATGCACTATATATATATATATATATATATATATATATATATATATATATATATATATAATATATATATATATATATATATATATATATATATATATATGACACAACAACGGGTGTCTCCAATAAAGATGTCACTCCTGGGGGGGATGTATGACGTTACAACGCATACTTTTGCAACGCATGCACTTACAACGCAATTTTTACATCGCAACATCCACTACAACGCATTCCATTACATCGCATGTCACTACAACGCATTTTAAAAAACTACCTTTACACGGCATTTCATTACATCGCATGCTACCTTTACAACGCATACCATTACAACGCATACTGTTACATTGCATTTAAGGTAAGTATTGGATAGTATAGGGGTAAAAATTACTATTCTAACTCCAGGGGGTGCAACAGTAGGGTAAGTGTTGGATAGTGTAGGGGTTGAAAATTACTATTCTAACTCCAATGGTATGCATTGTAATGGTATGCGTTGTAATGGTATGCGTTGTAGTGTCATGCGTTGTAAAGGATGTTCCGTTGTAATGCCTGCGTTGTAAGTGTAGTGTGATGTAATAGTTGCGTTGTAAAGGTTGTTTCCCCCTGGGGGGGAATCCGCACACACACCTCCGGCAGCAGCTGTCAGCAAAACACCTCAGCTTCCAAATACAAATGCCAAACGCGTTTCAAGCCGTAAGCCCTTGTTCACTGGCTTGCATTGACAACAGAGGCAGCATGAAATTTAGAAACACCTTTATTTAATTAACACAGTCCCGCCCCAATGGGCGTCAACAGGCAAGGCATTGTGGTAATTATAGTCCATGTGCCAGCGATGACTGCGGTTCCATCCAAACCCAAGTGGGTGTTGCTGCCCCCATTGAAATTAATCCTCAGTGGGATATCTACTTGAAAGTCGTCATCCCCAGTGGGTGAAAGTCAAAGAAAAATCACTGACTGCTCACCAATGTACCTTGTAGGTGAGGCCCCCTCCACTTCTGTGTGTGCTCGCGGTTGCGGGTACAAAGAATCCGCTATTTAGAGCAGCGGGACATCTTTGCGGCCGGACCAGCCGCTATACAAAACAGCAACGGGTGTCCCCAATAAAGATGTCATTCCTGGGGGGCAATCCGCACACACACCTCCGGCAGCAGCTGTCAGCAAAACACATCAGCTTCCAAATGCAAATGCCAAACGCGTTTCAAGCCGTAAGCCCTTGTTCACTGGCTTGCATTGACAACAGAGGCAGCATAAAGTTTAGGAACACCTTTATTTAATTAACACAGTCCCGCCCCAATGGGCGTCAACAGGCAAGGCATTGTGGTAATTATAGTCCATGTGCCAGCGATGAATGCAGTTCCATCCAAACCCAAGTGGGTGTTGCTGCCCCCATTGAAATTAATCCTCAGTGGGATATCTACTTGAAAGTCGTCATCCCCAGTGGGTGAAAGTCAAAGGAAAATCACTGACTGCTCACCAATGTTCTCCGTAGGTGAGGCCCCCTCCACTTCTGTGTGTGCTCGCGGTTGCGGGCACAAAGAATCCGCTATTTAGAGCAGCGGGACATCTTTGCGGCCGGACCAGCCGCTATACGAAATAACAACGGGTGTCCCCAATAAAGATGTCACTCCTGGGGGGGAATCTGCACACACATGGGCGTCAACAGGCAAGGCATTGTGGTAATTATAGTCCATGTGCCAGCGATGACTGCGATTCCATCCAAACCCAAGTGGGTGTTGCTGCCCCCATTGAAATTAATCCTCAGTGGGATATCTACTTGAAAGTCGTCATCCCCAGTGGGTGAAAGTCAAAGGAAAATCACTGACTGCTCACCAATGTTCTCCGTAGGTGAGGCCCCCTCCACTTCTGTGTGTGCTCGCGGTTGCGGGCACAAGGAATCCGCTATTTAGAGCAGCGGGACATCTTTGCGGCCGGACCAGCCGCTATACAAAAATAACAACGGGTGTCCCCAATAAAGATGTCACTCCTGGGGGGGAATCCGCACACACATGGGCGTCAACAGGCAAGGCATTGTGGTAATTATAGTCCATGTGCCAGCGATGACTGCGATTCCATCCAAACCCAAGTGGGTGTTGCTGCCCCCATTGAAATTAATCCTCAGTGGGATATCTACTTGAAAGTCGTCATCCCCAGTGGGTGGGACTGTGTTAATTAAATAAAGGTGTTCCTAAACTTCATGCTGCCTCTGTTGTCAATGCAAGCCAGTGAACAAGGGCTTACGGCTTGAAACGCGTTTGACATTTGCATTTGGAAGCTGAGGTGTTTTGCTGACAGCTGCTGCCGGAGGTGTGTGTGCGGATGCCCCCCCAGGAGTGACATCTTTATTGGGGACACCCGTTGTTGTTTTGTATATTATCTACTGGCGGTCGCCAGTAGATAGTTATAGTTAGGACCGTGTTTCCATAGGAAATCCGCAACATTCTATTTGGAATAACTTTGGCGCCGATTAATGAATCCTCGCGAAATTTTCAAAATAGGTGGGGCGCTCCGCTTCGCTCCTACCCTGAAAGTCTCGGGGGGAGTCATCAAGCGGGGGTTGAGAAAAAAGGGGGGTCCCAAAACGCATTTTTCCCATGCAATTTTCCATAGGGACCTTTAGTCCAAGGTACAGCCCAAACGGCTGAACAGAATTACTTTAAATTTGGCAAAGAGGTAGTCCTCAGGTCAGGGATGTGCCTTTTGCATATCTGGAGTCAATCTGTTCATTAGTTCCTGAGAAAATTGCAGTTAAAAGTACATACATATCTATAGCATCGCACCGTGCGTGCACGGTGCGCGCACGGTAACGTGCGCGGGCGCAATTCTGATTGGTTGTTAGATGTCAGTAAACATTCGAATCGGTCGAAATCAGGAAGTGTCGGCCGCCATTTTGTCTCTCGCAGTCTGAGGCAGTGAAAAACAAAGGTGGAGAACGTGAAAAGGGGGCAGGGTGGACAGTTCCTGACCCCCTAGCCTTTGTCAGGGGGTCACTGAAGGACCCCCAAGGGTGAAAAAAACATAATTTCTTTCGAAAAAGCGCGGGGTGCGCGCACGTCACGCACAACGCATTGTGGGAGCTCGGTGCGCGAAGCGGAGCGCCCACAGCGCGCCCACGGTGCGCTAAGTGCACGGTGCGCGCACGGTGAAAAACCTGAAAAAAAAAAATATTAATAAATACATAACTTAGCATTTAAAAAACCGTACAAATTCAATTAAAAAACCATAGGTTTCACACACGTTATAGTTCGGAATTAGCATTTAAAAAACCTTGCAAATTCACTTAAAAAACCATAGGTTTCACACATGTTATAGTTAGCTGGACATTTCCCTTGTAAAAAACCAATGAAATTCCCCCGTTATAGTTAGTGCAGGCAACTATAACTCACGCGACCGCAATCCTCTGCTGATGACGTCAGATATTACATCACTGATTACATATGTGTCTTTCTGAAAAATAAATATTTGTAATATATGTATAGCTAAAGATTAATGGAAGAAGACAAGGGTAAATAGGTGTCTAAATACAGTGATGTAATATCTGACGTCATCAGCAGAGGATTGCGGTCGCGTGAGTTATAGTTGCCTGCACTAACTATAATGGGGGAATTTCATTGTTTTTTTACGAGGGAAATGTCCCGCTAACTATAACATGTGTGAAACCTATGGTTTTTTAAGTGAATATATATATATATATACAGTTGCTAAAAAAGCTTTTCTCGTATTTATATTTTACAAGTGTATTTCTTCTATGTTCATTGAATTGTACATGCACTGGCACTTTAAATTCTGGGGTAGTTGCTAAGCGCAGTCATGTGATCAAGGCCGCCTGACCGGCCGAAACGCGTCGGGACAAACTGCTGAAATAAAGAGCATTGCAACATTGATGGTCGCACTCGTCATTTCTGCACAAAGCAGAGGGATAGTGTCACGGGTTGGAGGTGATATATATATATATATATATATATATATATATATATATATATATATATATATGGTTGCTCAAAGAGAAAGTAGTATATATATACACTACCGTGATCAGGAACTACGGTTCGAAACGCGTAGGGAAGCTTGTCACGAACTGAATAAACAACTTTAAACCATCAAGAGGTGTGCCGCGCTCCTTTCTCTTTGAGCAACCAAATTTCGCAAGACCCTGTCCTGGTCTTGACGCGGGCACCAGCTGTGAGAAGTGCTCCCACTGTCAATTGGACAATTTTTGCTACAGGATATATATATATATATATATATATATATATATATATATATATATATATATATTGTACAACCCAATTCAAGCGATACTGAAGAGGCGCTGACACCGTGGGAAATCCATCAAGAAAAGTTTTATTCTTCACACCAAAGCCAAACGCGTTTCGACGGACTTGCCGCCTTGGTCACTGAACACAGGTAAGACATTATTACAGTGCTTAAATACACCTATGGCTAGTTATATATATATATATATATATATATATATATATATATATATATATATATATATATATATATATATATCAATTCAATGATCCTGGATCCCTTGCAGCATACTCCACAATTCACACAGGTACAGACCACAAAAGTGCGCCGTATCGAGTTTAAACGTGCTTAATTTATTCTTCCATTTGTCAGCATGACGCGTTTCGGCTGTGAACACACAGCCTTGATCACATGACCCCCCGGTGAAGCACATGATTTATATACTGTGACAGATTGGATAATCACAACTGGGTGATGGTTAGTGCATGGAGCTAAACAAAATACTTACAATTAGACAAGTAAATGTTTAAAATTCATAAATATATAAATAACATAATAAATAAATACATTATCACTGTTAAATATATAAAAAGTAAAAAAATACCAAATGTATAAAATCCATCAAGTAAGAAAAGATTAATCCTTTTTAAATAAGCAGTTTCAGTAAACAGCCTAAGATTGGAGTCCAATTGTATCAAGTGACTTGAATTAATGCTCCTACATATGAATTGTCCTATTGCACTGTCCCAATCACGCGTATAAATAAAGTGCTGGTGCTCAAAATTCAAAAATCATTCAAGCAAACTAAAAATAAAAAATCAATAATTATATTAAAATTCATATCATATCCAATTTGTCCTTTGACTCACAGCAAGACAAATAGTGACAGATAAAATACGTAAAATGCATGATTGTGCAAATTATATATCTGAATGCTTGACTCATCAATTTCCTCGATTTAGAACAAATGTACTAACCATTAAGATCAAGAAATGCGCTCATACAAATTTTATGTTAAAAATCATCACATAAAATTTTTTCCTCATACGAAAAATAAAACTCATTATACATCATGTAAAACATGCCTGGCCTGAGCCCCTCTTCAGATAATATTTAGTAATCAATTAATATTGCAGTGTGAAACATGCCTCAATGCATCTGATAAAATCAAAACACATCATTCATATTTAACCCATCAAAAAACTTTAAAAGACTATAAAAAGTTATGGAGATCTTCCCCTGTATTCATTCCTTTAGGGATTCTTGTATCTAATAACAGAATATATTTGGACTCCAATTGCCTTAACTGTTTCTCTCTGTTTCCGCCTCTCAAGTTTTTTTGTACAGCGTCAATGACAAAGTAACATAGCTCATTTAGGTTTTTGTTGTGCACCAATTTAAAATGTCTTGCTACTGGGTAACTATCGTCTGCATTGACTATTGCTCTCAAGTGTTGAAGGATGCGATTAAAAACTTGTAATTTAGTGCTTCCCACTTATTTCATTTTACAAGTGCATTCCAATACATACACTGCATAGTCTGTACGGCATGTCAGAGGTTTCTGAATTTTGATAGGTTTATTGTCAAATACACTGCAATATTCTGAAGTGTTCTTGCCAAATTTGCAGGCCCTGCAAGAAATACATTTACGGAAACCTGTCTTCGTGGATAACCAGTTGCTAGGAATAATTACCTCTGGGCTAGATTTAACCAGAGCATCCCTCATCGAGGGAGCTCTTCTGAAGGTGATTAGAGGTTTCTCAGGCAAAAGAGGGGCCAAAGTGATGTCTGTATTTAATAAAGGCCAATGTTTAGTTAAAATACCTCTTATTTTTCTTTCTTCTACATTGAATGTAGTTATTAGCCTGGTCCCATCTTGATCATCTCTAAGCACATCATCTGGATTTTTTCTTTTAGACTGAGCAATAGTATTGAGACATTCCTCTCTGGTATGGCTATTGGCTTTAGTTCTGGCTAATTCTAGCTCTTTCAAATTATATCCACGGGCAAGAAATCTATTGAGGGACTCAAGTTGGCATTTTTCTAGGTCTGAGTTTGAACTGCAAATTCTGCGCATACGCAAAAATTCACCGTATGGTATACTTTTAATAAGATGACCAGGGTGGGCACTGCTAGCGTGTAGAATCGCATTTCCCGCTGTTTTCTTTCTATGCAATTTAGTTTGAATAACTTTATTGTCAATGTAAATTTCAACATCTAAAAATTGGACAGAGGTTTTACTAATATCGGCTGTGAATTGTAAATTCAAGTTGTTATTGTTAATCATGTTAAGAAAAGATTCGGCCGATTCAGGGGTACCTTTCCAAATCAAACATATGTCATCTATGAACCTCCAAAATCTAATTATATTGGATTCAAAGATTACTTTGTGTGTTCCTCTGAGGACATGCTCCTCCCACCACCCAACATGAAGACATGCATAGGTTGGGGAAAAGCATGCCCCCATCGCAACTCCTCTCTGTTGCCGGTAAATCTCTTTGTTGAAAAGAAAATAGTTATTCTCTAGGCAGATTTGTATCATTCGTAATATCATGCCATTATGTTGACTAAATTCAATGTTGCGCTTGTTTAGAAAGTATTTTACAGCTGTTAATCCATCAGCATGATGAATGCTCGTATATAATGTACAAATATCCATGACCACCAGCACATAGTCCTCTTCCCAAGTTACTTCACTCAATTTAGACAAAAAGTGTCCAGTGTCTTTGATGAAGGAGGGAAGGTTTTCTACCGATTCATGTAGAAAGTGGTCCACATATTTGGACATAGGTTCCAGGAGGCTTTTTTGAGCTGAAATAATAGGCCGTCCTGGTACTGGTGTAGACTGTTTATGGATCTTGGGTATGAAGTAAAGTGTGGGAGTAACCGGAAAGTCATTTTTAAGGAAGCTGAATTCATGCTTGCTCAATAAACCTTCCCTTTTCCATTGGTTAAGTTCTTTGAAAACCACCTCCTTTAGGTTTTTAATGTCATTGAATGATCCTTTATTATAGCAGTTTATATCCTTCAAATGACGCTTCGCCTCTTCCATATAGAGAGTGCGTGGCCAAATGACGATGTTGCCACCTTTATCTTCTTTGTTAATGATGAGATTAGAATTACTCCTCAATTTTTTCATCAACGTAGCATATTGCTTTTCCATGTATTTGTATCTTTTTTGTTTCCTTGATGATACAGTATGCAATGATTTAAGATCTTCAATTACTATGTCGTTGAAACTATCAATCACATCTTTTGGCATAAGCGGTATAAACGTGGAGGCTGGTTTAAAATGACTATAGCATGGAAGGTTGTTGATTATACCCATTGATGCCAATTCTTCCTGCGTTGAACCCATACCACTTTCTTCATTACTGGATAATGCATGTACTGTTTTAAGCATGCTGGTGTCTGCTACTTGGAATTTGCTTCTAGGGTGGTCTTTCAAAGATATAGATGACGCTTGATCTTGTACTTTGTTTAATTTGAAATACTTTTTCAATTTTAACTTCCGGATGAATTTAAAAACATCTATTCTTGTTTGAACATAATTAAAGGTATTGCGTGGGCAGAAAGACAAGCCCAGGGATAGGAGTTGAGATTCTGCTTCCGTTAGTTTCATATCAGACAGGTTAACCACAGTGTTATCAGGGGACATAGTCATTGATTTCATGTTTACCATTTCTTTCCCCTGCCTCTCTTGGCGAAGCCTCGCCCTCTTGCATTTCCGCCTCTGTTTGCGGCATTCGTTGTTCCTCCTGCGTCTTTGTTCTGTTGTTGTTGCTGAGTTCTTGGCCGCAGGGTTTGGCGTCTGTCCTCTATTAAAAAACCCAACTCTTCTGAGGGTGAATATTTGGTTGCTAGATGGATTTGAGCAATTGATTCACCATCCTCTGATTCATTGCTGCTCGTTGCTGGGCTGGTATCCACATCTGATATAACATCATTGGCAGTGTTCTGTGCAGGCAATGAAGGCATTTTTGACACTAGTGCTTGTCTTTTTACTGTGTCAAATTTACGGGCAAACGTGAAAATTCTCCCTGTTTCATAATCGCGCTTGTCACGTGCAAATTTGAATTGCTTACGTGTTCTTATTGTTTCTTCATGCTTAGCTAATCGAACTGCCATTTCATCTCTGGATTTCTTTATATGATCTTTATTTTCGTGTTGATCCAATGACTGATTAAGTAGTTCAATTTCCTTTTCTATCTCCTTTCGGTCAATTTCTGCATATTTAATTAAAATGCATACCATGTTCATAGATGCTTCCAGATTATTCGTTGCCCATTCTTTCAGCATTAGGGGGTTGGGGTTCTCAAATGATGGTGCTATGAGAACTCTTAACCCCCTTGGTACACGCCCCACTTCCTTATATTGCTCCAAAGAGCGTTTTTCCCACCACTTGGTAATCTCGGTGCGCAGCAGTTTTTCCAATTTCTTTAATGATGTTTTAACATCGTTATGTGCGTTAGTTTCCACATTGGAGGTTTGAGCATTGTCCGTTACAATTGGTAGATCGAGGAACAAAGTGTTAGCTATTGCCTCACGGCTCCGGAGCGTCTCCGCTGACGTTGACGGGACAAACTGCTGAAATAAAGAGCATTGCAACATTGATGGTCGCACTCGTCATTTCTGCACAAAGCAGAGGGATAGTGTCACGGGTTGGAGGTGATATATATATATATATATATATGGTTGCTCAAAGAGAAAGGAGCGCGGCACACCTCTTGATGGTTTAAAGTTGTTTATTCAGTTCGTGACAAGCTTCCCTACGCGTTTCGAACCGTAGTTCCTGATCACGGTAGTGTATATATATATATATACACTACCGTGATCAGGAACTACGGTTCAAAACGCGTAGGGAAGCTTGTCACGAACTGAATAAACAACTTTAAACCATCAAGAGGTGTGCCGCGCTCCTTTCTCTTTGAGCAACCAAATTTCGCAAGACCCTGTCCTGGTCTTGACGCGGGCACCAGCTGTGAGAAGTGCTCCCACTGTCAATTGGACAATTTTTGCTACAGGATATATATATATATATATATATATATATATATATATATATATATATATATATATATATATATATATATGAACAAAACTTCTCTCTCGCTTCTCCCATAATCCTGGGGTTCGTCGCAACAAAGGAAAGCACGGCACCACAGAGAACACTCAATTAGTGTTTATTCAGCAATTGAACATCAAGAACACGCACAAAAGGACGGGCGACGCGTTTCGGCACTCAGCCTTCAACTGGACCATAGAGTCCTAATGTCCAGAGTGTCTTTTAAAGAAAGTATTTACAAAAAATAGTAGAAAGTGAAAACATACTGGACGTAAGTTGCATCGTCGATCAAGGTATGTTATTTCAAGGTAAATAAAAGTTTTAGATCAAAGAGAACCACAATAATTCATCCTCCATGGTGATTGCTGATAATTTAGATAATTTTTAAAGATTATTGCAATTGATATGAAGTAATTTGGAATTAAAGATAAATCACAATCGCGGTAAAGTACCTTTAGACTGTGAGGGAGTCAATTAGAATTAGGCAATTGTAAATGATGAAGTCCTGCTAACAATTAAATGTTCACATAGTGAGTGATCATAATTTTTGACCACACACTGCTGATTTTCTAAAAAGAGTTTTCTCATAAAGTATGCTATGTCAGTGGATAAAGTTAATTAGTTGGCAAGAATTCATGACGTTACCAACCTAGAGTCATCTAAAGACAAATTCCAACTATTACAATATCAAATTCATATGTCTATGTCAGCAGCAATCAGAGGAGGGATAAGTAAGGAGAGATACAGTGAAAACAAATAACGATTTGCAATTTTAGATCAACACTGGAAATTATATACAAGTGCAAAGAGGGGGGAACAGGAAGGAGCCCATCATAAGTGGTCAGTTCAAAAATTTCAAAGGTGCACATGCAGTTCGGCATCCAGGTTATGTCCTAATGGGTTTTCTGTACCCATTAGTAAAATCATTCTCGACTCTGCTCTTCTTAGCTCAAGAATACGGTTTCCACCCCTTTCTTTCTGTCAGACAATTTTTATGCCAGAGTACTTGAGCTGATTACTGTCACTTGAGTGGAAGTCAAAGAAATGTTTAGCCATGGGATATGTGAAGTCCTTATTCTTGATTGCACGCAGATGTTGTAGGATGCGGAGTTTAAGTTTATTGATTGTGCTGCCTATATAGTATTTTTGACATGGACATTCCAATCAGTAAATTGCATATTTTGATTCACATGTGATGTGGTCTTGAATCTTTTGATGATGGCCATTCTGTAATTGGTAAGAAGTGATGTTTATGCCCTGTTCACACGCCTTACATTTTGAGCATTTCCAGATTCCCGGTGTGGTTAACCAAGACGTGGTGATTTGCGGTTTAATTTCAAAATGGCTGTGTGTGAGAATGTCTCCCAGAGAGGCAGTTTTTCGGTAAGTGATTCTTGGACCGGGAGGCAGAATTTTCTTGAGGGTTTCATCAAGCAGCAGTACTTCCCAATATTTAGATATGGTTTTTTGGAATTCATTACTTTGATTGTTGAAATCAACTATGAGTCTCGTTGTGGTAGCAGTGTCCTCTTTGTTCCGGCCTACTTGGAGTAATTCATCTCTGTTTTTATTTTTAACTCTGTTTCTTGCAGTTAGGATTACATCCAGAGGATAGCCTCGTTGTAGAAAACGTTGACTCATCTCATCTATTTGTAGGCTGAAATCTGAGACTTCTGAGCAATTCCTTCTGGCTCTTAACATTTCCCCGTAGGGGAAACTCCATTTGAGTTTAGCTGGATGTCCGCTGTTAGCATGAAGAATGCTGTTGCTGGCCGTGGGTTTTCTGTGCATTTTGGTACAGAATTGGCCATTCAGTATATATACTTCGACATCCAGAAATACAATGTTAGTGGTGCTAGTAGTAAATGTGAAGATCAATTGATATCTGTTGGTGTTGAGAGAATCCAGAAAGTTCGTAAAGAGCTCTGTATCGCCTTCCCAAATGATGAATAGGTCATCGATGTATCTTGACCAAAATTTGATGTTTTTTGCGCGATCGTCTTTTAAGACTTCAGTTTCCCATGTTGCCATGAGGAGATTGGCATAGGTTGGGGCAAAGGATGTGCCCATCGCGGTCCCTTGTTTTTGCAGGAACAGTTCTCCTCTGAACAGGAAGACGTTGTGTGTCAAACAGTATGTCAGCATTTCAATCAACATCTCAGAATGTTCCAAAAAGCAGATTGCTCTGGTATCGAGGAATTCTTTTACTGCTGCAATTCCATCAGGGTGGCGGATGGAAGTGTAAAGTGAAGAAACATCAATAGAGGCCATGATGTAGTTTTCTTTCCACTGTAGTTGATCAATTTTTTGCAAAAAGTCCATTGTGTCCCTCAAGTATGATGGGAGGGCTGTAACATAATTCATTAAAAAGATGTCAATAAACCGAGATGTAGATTCTAATAGAGAGCCAATGGAGCTAACAATGGGTCTACCTGGTGGATTAATAGTTGACTTGTGGATCTTTGGTAAGAAATAAATAGTTGCCGTGATAGGATGATTTGTTTTTTAAATATAAATATTCTTCCAAATCAATGAGTTCTCTCTCTCTCCAAGCCAAAAGTTTCAAATGATATTCCTCTGTCCAATTCTTGATTGGATTCTTTGTTAATTTCTCATAATGATCCTTATTGTTAAGTTGTCTGGCAGCTTCTTTAATGTAATCCTCACAATTTTGAATAACAATGTTACCGCCTTTGTCAGAGGCTTTGATGATAATGTTTTGATCATTGCGTACTTCTTTTAATGCATTGTGTTCTTCAAAGGTGAGGTTCCATGTCTTGCTCTTGTTCTTATGTTTAGTTGTGGTTTTGAGCTTTTTGTTTGATGACGTAGGGCAATTTATGGACATCTTATTGATCTCCTCCACCATAATTTCCTGAAAGAGATCTATTTTATTGCCGGGAGGAAGTTGTGGACAAAAGGTTGATCGGTTTTTGGAACCACTATTTCCTCCTCTGTTGGTTTCAAGGCCTGTGTCTTGACAATATTGTAGGTCAGACATGGAGGGGAGGCTGCTAGCACCAACTTGTGTAGGAGATTCAGTTTGTAATAAAGTAGCTGTTCTTAATGCTGGAATGTCTTTAATGCTCAAAAGTTGAGTGGTTTGGCTTGGTGGGAGTGTAGAAGATGGTTGGGAAGGTCTCTCTTCAAAATATTTCTTGAGTTTGATTTTGCGGCAAAATTTATACAAGTCAATACGTATGTTGGCTAGATCCATGTCTTTATTGGGACAGAAAGATAAGCCCTTGTTGAGCAGTGAGGTTTGTGCTTTATTGAGAATTTTGTTGGAGAGATTGACAATCAAGTTGAGATTTTGTGATTTTAATTTTGTTTTGCTCTTCCTCTTCCTCTTTTGGGTCTGACCGCCTCTCCTGGTTCTCCGTTTCGGGTTTGTGATCGTCCTCTCCCCCGTGATGGTCCTTGGCCGCGTCCTCTTTGTCGCGTTGTCATCTGCATGAGGCGCATTTCCCCGGAAAAATCCAGACTGGAGGTGATTTGATCCTCATCAGCTGAACTTAATGCAGAGCTCTCTTCTGACACAGGAGTTTCTTGTCCACTGTATTTGTCCATGACTACACGATTTCTGAATGTGTCGTATTTTCTGGCAAAGGTATAAATTCGGCCATATGTGTAGTCCAGTCTGTCCCTATTGAATTTATTAGCTTTACGTTTTTCCACATCATCCTCATGTTTATTGACTTTCTTTTCCATTAATTCAATTAGTTTGGTAATTTCCTCATCAGAAGGGATTTGATTCAACTCTGTCTCCAATTCTTTAATGGTTGTGGCAATCGTGGCTAACTTCCTTTCAGCGTGGGTAATCAGGATAGCCATCAGTCTGAATGAGCATTCGTATATATATATATATATATATATATATATATATATATATATATATGTTATCTACTGGTGGTCGCCAGTAGATAGTTATAGTTGGGACCTATTTTCCATCGGAAATTCGCAACATTCTATTCCCAATAACTTTGGAGCCGGTTGACGAATCTTCGCGAAATTTTCAAAGCGCATGGAGCGCTCCGGTCTGCTCCTATCCTGAAAGTTTTATATATATATATATAACAGAAAAAACCATAGGTTTCAGGCACGTTATAGTTAGGAATTAGCATTTAAAAAACCTCAGAAATTCACTGAAAAAACCATAGGTTTCAGGGGTGTTATAGTTAGCTGGACTTTTCACTTGTACAAAACCATTGAAATTCCCCCGTTATAGTTAGTTCAGCTAACTATAACTCGCGCGCCCGCAATGCACTGCTGATGACGTCACATATTACATCACTCATGACATGGTCAGTGACATCACTCATGACATCACTGATGACATCTCAAATGACATCACTGATGACATCACTGATGACATCATCCAGTGAATGTGTGTTATTCTGAAAATTAAATATGTTTTATATATGTATATCTCAAGGTCGATGGAAGAAGAAATGGGTATATAAGTGTCTAAATGGATGATTTGTTTTTGAAAAATTGATTGTGTAACTGACTGATTAAGTGTATCATAGTGAATACATGGCTTAGTGAGTAATGTTTAAATATGTAAATATCTGTATCAGTCTCTCACTTTGTGTATAAGTGGCTGCATGGGTTGGTGAGTAGCTACATGGGTGTCTATATAGGTTATTAGTTGGTTTTTTGAGTATCAGTCTGAGTGTCTGCATGGTTCGGTGGGGGTATTACGTAGTGCATAGGTGCATGAATGAGTGACTCACTGTTTGTATGTGTTGAACACAGTATGTGTGCAGGACTGTATGGGTGGATGAGTGTGTGTATGGGTGTGTTAGTGAGTGAATGACTGTCTCAATAGTGTCTTTATGAGTAACTACATATGTTTTAAACTAGTATATGTGACTATTGGTGTATATATGTGAGTATATGTGAGAATGAGAGATTGAAAGAGTTCCTGTATGAATAAGTATGTGTTTCTATCAGTGATTGTTTAAAAGACTAAGTATGTGTAAGTTTCCGTAGAAGTAAGTGTGGTGGTGTGTGTATAACTGTATATGCAAGTAAATGTATGTTTGATTCTTTATTAGCATGAGTGACTATGTGTGTGAGTAACTATGGATGAGTGGCATTGTGTAACAGGATGTATAGGTGTATGAGTACATATGATGAGTGAGTACATGTATGAGTGACTGTATTGGACTGTTGGTGAATGAGTGGATGTGTATGTGGATCTTAGAATTACTGAAGAGGTTGTTGTAACTGGTATTGGTATGTCCATTGTTTTGAAAATTTTAGTCTCTATTTTTGAATGTGTGTATCAAAGGTTATATTAGGGTGAGAGGAGGTCTGCCACTCTGTCACAAGGATGATGTCATCAGTGATGTCATCAGTGATGTCATTTGAGATGTCATCAGTGATGTCATGAGTGATGTCACTGACCATGTCATGAGTGATGTAATATGTGACGTCATCAGCAGTGCATTGCGGGCGCGCAAGTTATAGTTAGCTGAACTAACTATAACGGGGGAATTTCAATGGTTTTGTACAAGTGAAAAGTCCAGCTAACTATAACACCCCTGAAACCTATGGTTTTTTCAGTGAATTTCTGAGGTTTTTTAAATGCTAATTCCTAACTATAACGTGCCTGAAACCTATGGTTTTTTCTGTTAATTTCAAAGGTTTTTTAAATGCTAATTTCTAACTATGCCTACAGAGATAGGACATGTGAAGAAAGAAGAAAAAATGCACAGAAAGAAACAAAAAAAGTGCAGAAAGAAGCAACAGAAGTCCTCAAATACGAAGATAAGTGCAGGAAGAAGGATAACGTGCAGAAAGAACAAAAAGAAGAGCAGAAAGAAGCCTTGTTGCAAAATCATCCTGTACCCTCAACTTTTTCAGACGGATACTGGTGGTAACTGAGTCTGACTAACCAGTCCTAGAGCCAGTGCTATGTTAAAAGACACTTAGAATACAGTGAAAACACCTACATACACTAGGGAACATTATGCGTTGGGGTCCCCCTGTGATTAGCCTTACCTCCTCTATAAGCCCCTAGTATATAATAGGGCATGGGGATTAAAACTACCTCTTAAAACAGGCCACAGGGCGTTTTTGCACACGTTAACTCAGGCCCCGTCCCCTCCTTTCACCATTGTGTAAACACGCCCTGTGTCCGTTTTTAGTTGGGAGATTAAGTTCATTTGAGTCCTGAGGGTCCCTAGGGTCCAACTAGCCCACTAGGTACCTCCAGTAAGTGCCACAGAGCTGCGTTGCAGAGAGGTGTAAAAAGTGGCACGGCCTGGACCACCTCTCTGCAATGCAGCTCAGTGGCGCTTACTGGAAGCACTTGGTGGGCTAGTTAGCCCCCAGGGGCCCTCAGTATTGAAGGGAAATTATATCCCCAATTTAAAACGTGCCATGGTGCGTGTTTGCACACGTCACCTCAGGCCCCGTCCCCTCCCTTCACCACTGTGTAAACGCGCCCTGTGGCTGTTCTAAGTTGAGAGATTAAGTCCCCTTGAATCCTAAGGGTCCCTAGGGTCACACTAGACCACTAGGTACCTCCAGTAAGCGCCACAGAGCTGCGTTGCAGAGAGGTGTAAAAAGGGGCTTGGCCTCAGAACACCTGTCTGCAGCGCAGCTCCCTGGCGCATACTGGAGATGCCTGTTGGGGGCGCGTTTGCAGAGTGCTGCATGGAGGGGGCATGGCCTCCGGCACGATGCCAGTCTTTTATTTATTTTATTTTTTTAAGAAGGGGGGCTGTGTGGTTCCCCTTCTTATTCTAATTTATTGGCCCTGATGACCCCATCCCCCAGGGCCTGTCTCCTAATTATATTTTTTTGACCCCAATCCCCAGGGCCGGCCACTGTTTTTTATTATTTTAAAAAAATATATATTTATAGACACACCTAGAACATGCTGGACAAACCGTACGTACCTATCACCATGACGATTTGCGTGATATTCATTAAAAGGCGACTATGCATGCAATTAATCCACGTGGAATGTATTTACACCACTAGTGAAGCTCTGACATGTCTGATGCTCTACCGTGCCTAATCCCGGTAGACACCCTTGTCGTTTATTTATACAAACATGGGTAGCTATTGACGGGCACATTTAATACACATGCACACCAAGCCATTCAAAGGGGATTCGACAAAAATTCGACCAAAACTATGCAAGAAACCCCCCTCACAGTTAATAAAACACACATCCACTGCCGGATGTGTAATACTTTTTATTTTACTCTCTGGAAAGGGGACGAACATCACTTGCGAGTCACAGCGCGCTCCTGACAGAGCCCAATGCTGTGTTACACCCACCATTGCCTGCCGAGTGCCACACACCTCTGTATTGTATTCCACTAGCTAGTGCATATGCTACGACACTCTCTAGCCCATGTGCACTGTAACACCACCCCGTGAAAATGTCATGCCACACTTGTCTTCGCACGGGTTATATTGCCCCATCTAACGTGCCTTCCTCGATGCCTATGTTATAACGCACAGTGCTATGCCATACATATTACAATTTGGGATCCATATCTTTGTCACAGTGCATATGCAACGTTACACTCCCCAGCACATATTTTATATTACAACTTTAGAGACTAGTTAGGTTACACAACACTGCCCTGTGCATATTACACTCCAAGGCGCATATCGCATAGCACACGCTAGTGCCTGTGCTATCTCGCGCTCTCCAATGAATCTGTCATTGCGCACAATGTATTGCATATTATATTTCACGCCTGGTTCATCTTATATCACACTTTTTGGTGCATAGTTTATACCATACACTATATCTAGTTTTCATTTTCAATCGTGCTCTCAGGACTATGTTCTATATAACACTGTGTTCACCTACCCTTTTCACGGGCATTACATTTTGCGATAGGGGGTGGAGGGTCAGGGGGTGTTTTTGCCAAGTGAGCCCGGAGTCACAGTCACTAACGTCTTCTTCTTCCTGAATAAAAGTGAGATTATGCTGCATACTTGTTCATATTTTAAGTAGTTTGCACAGACAAAATGTTTTAAAAACAATAAAGTTTCTAATACCCGCCTTCTCTGAACAGTTAGCTTGCTGCCCCATCCCCCTCCTCCCTATCCTCTGTTGTGTGAATCCATGGACTAGCCTCCTCCCTCCTGCCATGCATGGTCTGATGTGCTGCCACTGCCCTCAATTTAGTATGATGTACCAGTCCACTCCTCCTGCCCTCCATTGCCCAATTCTATGCCCCATCATTGACCTCCTGCTTAAACTCTGTGCTTAGCTTGCTGCCCCTATTCTCCTTCCCCCTGCCCTCCGATGTCTTTGTGCATGCCCCTGCTCCATCCTTTTTGCCCACCATGTCCCATGGACCTGCCACTCCTATCTACTCTGAGTGTTCTGTTGAGCTGCCACTCCCCTCCCACCTGCCTAGCATTGTCAGATGACTGTAACCTGTCCCTGCCACCTCCACCCTGCCTGTCCACATGCCATGCCTCTATCCTCTTCCTCCTGTCCTACATGGTCCATTGTACTGCCACACCCTTCTGCCCTCCCTGGTATGTTGTGCTGCAACTGCTCCTCCTGCCTGCCCCGTGTGGTCTGTTGTGAGGCCCCTTCCCCTGAACTTTCTTGTCTGTGCACAGGTCCTGACCCTCCCTTCTATCCTCCATCGTCCTTTGTGCATGCCCCTGCACCCTCCTTCTTGCCCATCATAGCCATTGTGCTGCCACTAACCCTCCCACTTGCCATGCATGGTCTTCTGTGCTGCCATGGCCCCTCCCACCTTCCCTGTGTGGTCAGTTAGCTGCCCCTGACCCCCTCCCACCTTCCCTCCATGGTCTGTGTGTATGCCATCACAGTCTCACTGTTGCTCTTCATGTTGTGTCTTGCTTCTAGTGCCCATCCTGCCTGACCTCCATGGCCATCTTGCTGCTCCTGCCCTGCCCCCTTGCCCCCAGCCCTCTGTTTACATGTGCAGACCCCTACTCCCTCCCTCCTGGCTTGTCTGTTCCATTGTAATGCCCCTGATCCGTCTCTCCTGCCCTTTATGGTCTGTTATGCTGCAGCCTTCTCTCCTGTCTGTCCATTATGGTCAGCTAGCTACCATTGCCTCTTGCCCCTCTGTTCTCTGTTGTCCATGTGCATGGTCCTGTCCCCTCCCTCTTGCTTTCTATGGATTGTTGTGCTGCACTCCCGTCCTGCATGCCCTGTGTGGTGTATTGTGCTGCTGCAAACCCTGATGCCTGCCCTGCAGGGTCAGTTTGGTGCACCTCTCCATGTCTCTCCTGTCCTCTGTTATCCAAGTCCATGTCCCTATCCCATTTCCTTCCATGATCCAATGTACCATACTTGCGAACATTTTGAACTTGGTAAGAGGGAGATTTTGAAAAAAAACTGGGGTATTGATTTTCCCCTTTGAGTTACATTGAAAAAGAGGATATTGTAGACAGGAGACAGATCAAATAAAGCCCATTTGAGCTTAAAAACATTGGACGTTTCCTGGCTGAATCGGGTCTGTTGGCATGTATGGTTGTACTACCATTGCCTCTTCCTTCTGCCCACAATGGTCTATTACATTGCCACAGCCTTGAAGGAGGGTAGATTTTGTATCACAGGGGGCCCCTGGCCCGTTCTGTCCACACCTGAAGTATGAGACCCTTGTCCTTGCCCTGCCAGCCGCATTTGTAGGCCGTATTAAATTGACCAGCGGGTCCTGTGTTGCTATATAATTATCCTGAGACATCCTTACCACTCAGCCAGCATAAAACCCCTGTGTAGGCCCTTCTGTTCAATATGTAGGCCTCTTTGTTAAATTGACCATAGCTCTGCAATTTTAGTGTATAGCAGTCTGAAGGCAGGTCTGCGAGGCCTTCTGCTCCAAACTAGTAGCCCCCACCCTACCCGAGTGCTCCGTGCTCGGTATCAAAGTTCAACATCCCCCTGAAGCTGTCGACATACAGTAGGCTGCATCCTGGACTGGTACTTGCTTCCTGGGCAGGTTTCCCGCTTTTAAGGAAGTGGCAACCGCAGAGCGTCAAGTTAGGAGAACTGAGGAGATTTTATACATGAATATATTGAATTCCTGTACAATACCCATTATTTTCTGCTTGCTCTATGGAACTTACGATAAGCGATTGGCCTGAGAGACTGACCTTTTCACCCAGTCCATTGTCAGCATTAAGTGGGTAAATGACGAAATGTCTGGTAAAATCTGCAGACGAAGCTTTTGGGTAGCATACGTAGGTAGATGTAGCGTGCAAAGGAGCCCACAAAATGATATAAAAAGGGAGCACCCACAGATATTGACGGACAACCTCGCCGTCTGTATATAGGTTAACAGGCTGTGCAGGTTTTCCCCAAGAACTGGGAGCTCTTGTCTTCCTTTGCTTAAAATGTCTTGCTCGGCTTTGCTTGAAGTATCTTATTCTATTTTACCTATATGAAATGTCATGTTATGTTTAACCATTGTTCTCTTTACTTTTGCATTTAAAAGATGTTGTATTGTAATTGCAGGAATGCTTGCTCTAAGAGTAAATGTGAGTGTCCCTAGGTAACATTTTCCTTGGTGTAACTTGTTTCTCATGATGCATTTATAGATGTGTTTTCTCTCTCTCTCTGTCAGTCCATTAATTGAGATACAGAGAATATCATGACAGCTGTATGATTATCTGGATTCTGTATTTTGTACTTTAGGTCTCTATTCTGCGGTTTCTTTGAAGTTGCATCTTCTCATTAAACTGCCATTGTATTCTGCCTCCAATTCCATGTCTCATATGTCTGTTTTCTTCATTTTTGGAGCAAGCGTTCCTAGGCACCCCGGCTCAAATTAAGGTGCCCCTTTTGTCCCTGACTCACTCTCCTGCTCAGTTCTGTGGTGGCTCCCGGGGCTCTGGGGACCGCCCCTAGCTTCCTTGACCCGTAATAGATCTTCCCTCCAACAGCCTCTCTTGCAAGTCCTGTATTGTTGGTTTGTTGCCCCTGCCCCCCTTTCCACTGCCCTCCATAGTCTGTTGTGCTTCCACGGCCCTTCCTGCCTGCTCAGTGTGGTTAAATTGTTGCCTTTGCACCCTCCTACCTGCCTTCAATTTTCAGAGTCCGTGCCCCTGGCCTCTGCCTCTCAACAGTATCCTAATGAACAACTAGATTGCTAACATTCTATATTTATTACAAAAGTGTGGAGCGCCTGACATCATCTTGATGTATTCAAAACTGTAATACCTAGAGCATTCCTTTAGAAATTACATATATGAGAGGGTCTTATTGGCATCAAAATTATGGTTAGTGCTCTAAAAGACTAAAATAAGGACATATTTTCTGAGTTTTCAAATAGCGACAAAGCACTTTTAAATTATTTGTTATCTTTATGTTTTTTTATCTAGTTGACAACTTGATTAAATGTTGCACTTAGGGGAGAGGATGTGGTGTTACTTCCAGAACTGCAGACTTTGCAACTGGGGAACAAGGTTGAAGTTTCTGCTTCAGCTCGACATTCTGTGATTCTGGTCAAATCACTTAGTCTCCCCATGTCTACAACCAAAATGAATTTGTTCTTGTGTGATGTAACCAATGCTCATGTAAAGCACTCCAATACCTGACAAGTCTGCACTATATAACACTGCAAAAACACAAAATAATAAGTGTTTTGCACACTTCTGTCATTGGGCTATATTTGGGCTATATCTGGGTGATTTTGGGCTACATTTGGGCTCTTTTGTCTCCGGTGGCCATCTTGGGAGATTTATTTGTTATGAAGTTTCCTAATTTCCTCATGTACTGCAGTCTCCTCAGTCGGAAATGCTTTCAGTTTTTTACTTTGATTCCATCATGAAGGTATTCAGATATGTCACACATTTGCCATGAATTCTGAATGTTAGCACTCTAGTTGCTCATTAGATCACTGTAGTAAAACTACTGCTCACCATGGAAGTCTGCTCCTGGTATTAAAAGTGCATGTTTCAGTCTGCATGTCAGAATTTTTTAATGAAATAGAAGAGGATTTGAGAAGTCACTCAAAATGTGCCCTCATTTTCTTTCTTCAGCATTAATCATAATTTCTATGGCAAAATGAACCCCCTCATTGTGTTCCTTTTTAAATTAAATGTTTTAAGTGTTACCAGTTTATTCCAATCAAGATGGCTTCAGGTGTGCCATACTTTTGTCATAATGAAGACAGTAAGTGCTCTAGTTGTTTTTAAGAACATTCTTGGACATTCTGTCATTGGGCTATACTTGGGCTACATCTGGGTGATATTTGGGCTACATTTGGGCTCTTTTGTCTCTGGTGGCCATCTTGGGAGACTTATTTGTTATGAAGTTTCCTAATTTCCTCATTTACTGCAGTCTCCTCAGTAGGAAATACTTTCAGTTTTTTACTTTGATTCCATCAAGAAGGCATTCAAATGTGTCACACATTTGCCATAAAATCAGAATGTTAGCACTCTTTTTGCTCATTAGATCACTGTAGTAAAGCTACTGCTCACCAGGGAAAACTGCTGCTGGTATTGAAAGTGCATGTTTCAGTCTGCCTGCCAGGATTTGAGAAGTCACTCAAAATGTGCCCTAATTTTTCTTTATGCAGCACTAATCATACTTTTTATGGAAAAATGAACCACCTCATTTTGTTCCTTTTTAAATTAAATGTTTTAAGAGTTACCACTTTAATCCAAGCAAGATGGCTTCAGGTGTGCCATACATTTATCATAAGTAGGACGGTTAGCGCTCTAGTAGTTCTTTGGAACACTCTGGAAAGCTGCAGTAGAACACAAAGGAATCAACTGACAGTCTCTGCCCTTGTTGGATGTACATGTTTTACTGAGAATGTCAGACTTCATTCTCACATGACTGAGAAAGATAATGTGAATTTACAGAAAATAAGCTCTCAGTTTAGCTTATAGATCACCTTCCAAACCTCTGTGGTAAAAGCATGAGAAAATATTTTTCTCTCAATCATGATATCCCAGCAGAAGGCTTTTTCACATGGTGAAATCACCTTAGAACATACCACAATTCCTAAAATGAGTATGGTACCATCAACAAATGATTTATAATGTAACTAAAGTCTTAAAATCTTCTATTAACTGCAATGCTTTTTAATGAGGTGCTATCATGCATATTGGTCCCAAGATGGCTGCCAACACTTCTTGGATGAAGTGCTGACAGCCAATCAGATCTCAGGATGAGATGTGTGGTTAGGCTCCGCCCACATATATATATTGATTTAAATGCTATTTTCTCAGGAACTACTGAACAGATTTACACCAGACCTACAAAAGGCACTTCCTTGACCTGAGGACTACCTCTCTGCCAAATTTCAAGTAACTCTGTTCAGCCGTTCGGGCTGTAGCTGTGTCTAAAGGTCCTATGGAAAAATGCATGGGAAAAACGCGTTTTGGGACCCCCCTTTTTTCTCAGCCCCCGCTTGACGAATCCCCCCGAGACTTTCAGGGTAGGAGCGGAGCGTAGCGCCCCACCTATTTTGAAAATTTCGCGAGGATTCATCGACCGGCGCCAAAGTTATTCCAAATAGAATGTTGCGGATTTCCTATGGAAACAGGGTCCTAACTATAACTATCTACTGGCGACCGCCAGTAGATAATATATATATATATATATATATATATATATATATATATATTACCTACTGGCGGTCGCCAGTAGGTAGTTATAGTTAGGATCACGTTTCCATAGGAAATCCGCAACATTCTATTTTGAATAACTTTGGCGCCGGTCGACGAATCCTCGCAAATTTTTCAAAATAGGTGGGGCGCTACGCTCCGCTCCTACCCTGAAAGTCTCGGGGGGATTCGTGAAGCGGGGGCTGAGATAAAAGGGGGGTCCCAAAACGCGTTTTTCCCATGCATTTTTCCATAGGACCTTTAGACACAGCTACAGCCCGAACGGCTGAACAGAATTACTTGAAATTTGGCAGAGAGGTAGTCCTCAGGTCAAGGAAGTGCCTTTTGTAGGTTTGGTGTAAATCTGTTCAGTAGATTCTGAGAAAATAGCCTTTAAATCAATATATATATGTGAGCCAGCGTACGGTGCGCTTACGGTGCGCTTACCGTACGCGTACGGTGGTGTGCGCGAGCGCGATTTTGATTGGCTCTTAGCTCTTAGTAAACATTCGAATCGGTCGAAACCAGGAAGCGGCGGCCGCCATTTTCTCTCTCGCTCCCTGAGTTGGGCAGCAAAAACGAACCCCAAAAATGTGTAAAGAGGCAGTTTCATGAGATCCTAACCACCCAGCATTGATACAGGGGTCCCCAAACCACCCCCAAGCCCAAAAAAAAAAATTTTTTTTTTTGGGGAAAATCGCCGATTACGCTTACCGTACGCGTACGGTAAAAATTTATAAAAAAAAAAATTATCCACATTCTCCCCACCCCGTGTGCAAATGGTGCCCAAAGGGCACCATTTGTGCATGGCATATTACAGCTATGAATTTAACAAAGAATACATTTCACAAAGATGCGCATAATATGTCCCCCATGTGCGCACGGTGCGCGAAGCGCATCGTGCGTACATGGCCAATCCCGCTTAACGTGGGCACGCGGTGCGCGCAGCGCACCGCGTGACCACCGTGCGTGCACGGCACTAACTGCGTAAAGTGGGCGCGCGGTGCGCGAAGCGCACCGCGTGCTTACTGTGCGCGCACGTTGCGTGAAGCGCACCGCGTGCTCACTGTGCGCGCACGGTGCGCGAAACGCACCGTGCGCGCACGGAATGAACTGCGTTAACTGGGCGCGCACGCCACGAATGGCGTAAAGTAACTTAGCATTTAAAAAAACGTACAAATTCACTGAAAAAACCATAGGTTTCACACACGTTATAGTTAGGAATTAGCATTAAAAAAACCTTGCAAATTCACTGAAAAAACCATAGGTTTCACACATGTTATAGTTAGCTGTACATTTCACTCGTAAAAAACCAATGAAATTCCCGCGTTATAGTTAGTGCAGGCAACTATAACTCACGCGACCGCAATCTTCTGCTGATGACATATGTGTCTTTATGAAAAAAAAATATTTGTAATATATGTATAGCTAAAATTTAATGGAAGAAGACATGGGCAAATAAGTGTCGAAATACAGTATTAGCATCAGCAGAGGATTGCGGTCGCGTGAGTTATAGTTGCCTGCACTAACTATAACGCGGGAATTTCATTGGTTTTTTACGAGTGAAATGTACAGCTAACTATAACATGTGTGAAACCTATGGTTTTTTCAGTGAATATATATATACACACAATGTAGCAACGTAGCACCCCCGAAGTCTGACCTGTTCTCTTTGTGGATCAAGAGCCTTACCTCACTGGGACTGGTCTAAGAAGGCAGGCCAACTGTGGCCGCATCTTATAAGTTATTTATATATATATATAGTTGCCAGTAGGTAGTTATAGTTAGGATCCAGTTTCCATAGGAAAAGCGTTTATTGTTTTGCTAATAACTTTGGCAAAGTTAGATGAATCGCCACAAAATTTAAAAAACAAGGGTCCCACTCACTTTAGCTGCTGTCTTAAAAGTTTTGGGGTGATCCGTCAAGTGAGGGCTGTAGGAGGTTGGCTTAGTATATGATGCACACTTATTTAAGTGAAGCAGCCTGCACTAATCGAGACAACCCTTATGGTGATTTTAGTGGTCTTAGACAACCACAGAAAGCTCTCTAAGTGGTAGCTGTGGAGAGCAGCCTCCAGGCTTAGGCTCCAGGCTTAGGCCAGAAGAAGTTTAAAGCAGCTGGTATTACCAGTACTAATCAAGTAGTGTAGGTTAAGCGAAAAAGAACCACACAGTGTAGTTATAAAAATAGTTATATTTATTATACACACTCACTAACACATTGGTATATCTGCTACCCGAATATATCAACACAATACATACAATATTTCAAAAGGAGAACAGGTAAGTCGCACAAGTACACAGAGGTCTCCAGGGGGAGACCAAACCGTATACTAATAAAGTGGAATACGAACTGCGACAGAAGTTGAGACTTGACCCAAAAGACTTAGAAGAGCTGGAGACCCAAGAAACCATCTGAGGTGTAAGTACCCAGGAACCGCATGGAGGCTGTGTGCAGAGTGGAAACACAGCCATGTACTCAATGCAAGTCAATGGGGAAGTCGCAATTGCAGTTTTCAAGAAGAAGGACCCTTCCTAGAGGACCCTGAAGAAACCACGTGGAAGATGGAAGGATGGAGAGTCACCCCACCCATGGATACCCCAGGAACCAGGATACCTACACCAGGGAAGCTGGGAGCATAGGTGCACAGTGACGTCGGAAACCGCTGTAGACCACAATGGAGGACTTCAGTGAAGATGCCACTGGCAAAGAAGGTGAAAGAGTCCGGTGTAATCCAAAGGTGGATTCTTGATTAGGAGTACCTGCAAGCCAGAGGGGACAGAGTCTATGCCACTTGGGAGTGATCAGGAGGCACAGAAGACCAATGACCACCGATGACGAACGGTGACCTTATCGCTGCAGTGTCAGGACCAGCAAGGTCCAAGGGACTCACCAAGTGCAGGAGAGTCAGAGCAGGCCTGAGCAAATTGGGAAGCCCACTGGAGCCAAAGAAGACCCTCAAGAGGACTTACAGGCTCAAGGCACAGGAGTCACATGAGGACCTCGAGTAGCTCACCAAAGATACAGGCCCATGGTGCAGAAGATACAGTGAGGACAAAGATCTTAGCAGGAAGAGACTCTGGGGGCTGGAGCTTTCTGGAGACCGAAGATCTCTGGAGAAGAGAGTCAACAAGCCTTGGCAAGGGCAAGCCAAAGCAGTGCACAGGGGTACTGTTCCAGCGGGTCCGACAAGGGATACTAGCCTCAAACTTGCTGAGAAGACAGTGCAGCCCTTGAGGGAGTTGCAGAACCATCACCTGTGTTGCTGGGCCTTTTTAAGTCTAGAGGACGTCAGGAGAAGCAGACCGATCAGCTTAGTTGCGGTGCCTGCAGATGCAGGGGAGTGACTCCTTCACTCCAAGGGAGATTCCGTTGGTGTCTTTGATGCCCACAGCCTTAGAGAAGAAACGGGATGAAGCACAGGCACATACAACGCAGAAGACTGGCAGGAGGATGAGACCAGGAGCAGCAGCATTCTTCACAGATGCAATCTCGGTTCCCAAAGCGAAGTCCAGAGAAGTCCATGGTGCCCAGACAGTAGAAGTAGAAGTCTTTTCAGATCTGAATCTTGTCCCATGACAAATCGAAGAGCCACCACAGGTAAGCCCTTAAGTACCCCAAAGAAAGGGTTGGGACCTTTCAGGGGTCCCTCCCAGATGAGGGGCTGGACAGAGGGGAGGATATTCCAATGTCCTTTGTCCAGTTTCACACCAGAGCAGGAGCCAACAGCTTCCTTAACTGGTTTCAACTGGAGTATGAAAGGAGGGCACCAAATGTGCCCTTCAAAGCAGTCTGGTTGTGCTGGCATGCGCCCCCAGCCCAATACACTAAGTCTTGTCTGGGAGGTGGTCACACCTCCCTGTGACAGAAAGACTATTGTTCTACCTTTCCCTGCTCGAGCTCAGCTCAGCACAGGAGGGCAGAATAGTGTCTGTGGTCAGCAGCAGCACTAGCTGTATGTACATGTATAAAATGGCTGAGCATACTTACAAAGCCTTGAATCGACTCCTGGGTTTGGTGGGGGTGTCCTGCTCTTGCAGGGCACCCTCACTCTTATAACCAAGCACCCTGCCTTCAGGAGCGATAGGTCTGCCTTAGTGGTGACTAATAGGTTTTAAGTGCAGTGTCCTCAGATATAAGGAAACTTATATCTTTTGTAATTGGTGTTAGCACTAGCCCACACAGGCTGCAATGGCAGGCCTGTAGTCACATTTTGAGTGGTCTCTCATGGGTGGGGCAATACATGCTGCTGCCCATGGGAGGCCCCTAGTGTACCTATGTCCCGAGTAACTTAGTACCATATACAAGGGATGTAGAAGGGTTCACCAGTAGCTAAATAGGAAGGTACCAAAGTACTTACCATAGTCCAGTTTAGGGAGAGAGCACAGTGACTGGGGTCCTGATTATCAGGATCCCAGTCAGACCAGTCAGAAAACAGGATGAAACCAGCAAAAAGTAGGGGTAACCATGAAAGCAAATTCTACTTTCCTACACAACCCCCCCAAATGAAAAGAGATAAGACTAACTTTGCCCAGTTGAGTCTTAATTTTCTAGATGGAAATATCTGGAGAGTCCATCTGCGTTGGCATGGTTACTCTCAGGTCTATGTTCCACTGAAAAGTCAACACCTGAAGGGAAATGGACCACCTCAAAAGTTTGGGATTCTCACCCTTCATCTGTTTAAGCCATAAGAGGGTCTTATGAAGTGAGTTTCAAACAGGTCTGGCCATATCTTCTTCAAGGCCCAGACCACAGGAAAGGCCTCCCTCTCAATAGCTGACCAACGTTTCTCCCTGGGGGTCAACCATTTGCTTATAAAAGCTACTGGTTGGTCCTGGCACTCTGCATTAAGTTGTGACAAAATAGCTCCTACCCCTATCACAGAAGCATCTGTCTGGACAATGAAGGGTTTGGGGTAATCAGGACTTTGCAGAATGTGAGCAGTACACATGGCCTGCTTCAGGTCATCAAGTGCCTTTTGGCAGCTAACTGTCCATTGAATTTTCTTAGGAATTCTTTTGGAGGTGAGATCATTTGGGGAGTCACAATGGACCCATACCTCTTAACAAACCTCATGTAGTACCCAGTCAGGCCCAAGAAAGCTCTGACCTGAGTCTTGGGCCAACCCAGTCCATTATGGCCTGGATTTTGCCCTCCAGTGGGTGAACTTGGCCTCCACCTACCAGGTGACTCAAGTATACAACCTTACTCTGCCCTATCTTGCCACTTTGTGGCCTTGATAGTAAGGCCATCCTTTTGCAGGGCCTCTAGAACATTGTTGAGGTGGACCAGGTGAGCCTCCCAGGTGGAAGTAAAGACAGAAATATAATCTAGATATGCTGCACTATAGGCTTCCTGACCTGTTAGGACTTTGTTCACCAACCTACAAAATGTGGCAGGTTCCTTTTTCAGACCAAAAGGCATGACAATAAATTGATAATGCTCACTAGGGGTTGAAATTGTTGTTTTTGGCTTGGCATCCTCAAAGAGTCTGATTTGTCAGTAGCCAGCAGTCAGGTCAAATGAACTCAGATACTTGGCCAAAGTATCAAAAAGATCATCGGCACTTGGAATTGGATGGGCATCAGTCCTAGTGACTGGATTGAGGCCACTGTAATCCACACAAAACCTCATCTCTCTCTTACCATCTTTGGTGTGAGGTTTTGGCACAAGGACTACTGGACTAGCCCAACGGCTATCCGAAGGCTTAATGACCCCCCAAATTCAGCATCTTTTGGACCTCAGTCCTGATGCAGTCTCTGACATGGTCAGGATATCTGTAAATGTTATTCTTCACAGGCACAATATCACCTGTGTCCACTTCATGGGTACAAGAGGTGGTTTGATTGGGAGTCAGAGAAAACATGTGGGAAAGAATTGAGGACTTTCCTGCAATCAGGTTGCTGCTGGTCAGTAAGGCTGCTTGCCAAGGCTACTCCATCAGCTGATATGGGAGACACTTAGAGCATTATTTCCTAAACTGTGGCTCGGGACCCATCGATTTTTGGTGGGTTGGGAACGTCCAAGCAATAAATAAAGATGCCTTTAAATTCTGTGTTTATCATGTCACATTTGCTGTGCTTCAAACACAAAGATCAAATGTCAGGCTATGTCTTCCGACAAATTGCTGCTGATTCTTGTAACATGGAATTGGTGTGTAAGTTTCTTTCTCTGATTGCAAAGTGAGAGGAGTTTTTAAGTGAATTATGTGACAATTTTGCTGGAGCACAGCAAAGTGTGATATTGTTTTTATTTGCACCACACACCAAAATATAAATACCTGTAAATGGACTGTATACATTTAGCTGTTAGGAAAAGCAAAAAGTAAGCACATTATTTTGTAATTCTTCAGTGTGCTGGAAACAGCGATTTTAATAGGATCAAAACAAATCAAGACATTGCGATACACAAATGATTAATAATACCAGAAACCTGATTTCCACACACGTTATCATCATAGAACTTTATTTTGATCCCAGTGGATCATAAAAGTATAGACAAACAAGACAACCACAGTACACATTCCACACATTATCACTTGTGCGCTACATAGTTTTGTCAGTAAACAGTATGTCTGTGCAAAGTTAGAGGCCATTTCAATGGGAAAATTTGCCAGCTGTAACTGATAATTTGGTACTACACAATGCTTTAGGCACATTAAAAAATTACCCTGTCTCAAGTCCATTAAAGGTAGGTGGGTCTCAAAAGTTGGTTGTTGTGAGAAGTTGGCTTGGCATATGCTGGTCACTAGTTATATTGGCCACCTTGCACCAGTCCAATTCGACTCTTATGGTAGATAGGTTTAAGACAACCTTTTAAAGAAAGCTATCCTGTGGTAGCTGTGGAGAGCAGCCTTCAGGCTAAGTTCAGAGGAATGTAAAGCAGCTTGTTTTACCTTATAATCTCTTGAATTACCAAATGAAAGGATACCACACAGGTATATATATCAGATATATATGTATTTATTACTAGACACACTCTACTAATCCCTTTATGAGATTAGAAGCCAGGTACACATTCAAATGTCAACGTTTCACAATAAATTAAGCACAAATAAGGCTGGAGCCCTAGGGGCGTACCAGACCATAGACTAAAAAAATGGTATAACAATGTCGACTTGCAAAATGACACGGCCTAGGGCCTGGGGAATCGCTGGGGCTTCACTACTGCAGTGTTAGCAGGTAAGTAACAGGCCCACGGGAGACGCGTGCAGTGTGTGAACACAGCCGTGTGTTCCCTATTGATTATAATGGTGCAAGTCGTGGTTTGATTTTTAAAGCTTTAGGGTACTTGGAAGAAGACTACAAGCAAGCCACTTACAAGGTAAGTAATTCGAGGGCCAACACACACTAGGGCACCGGAGTGCACGAGTTACCTCACCCAGGGAAGCCGGGTGCATAGGTGTCTTTTGGTGTCGGGTCACGTCGCTGTTTTCTATGGAGACCAAAGAAGACTTGCTGCTTGCGTCGCCTGAAGAAGTGTCCGGTGGAATCCGAAGGTGGATTCAAGATGCTGAAGATCTGAAAACTGAAGGGACAGTGTTCAAAGTCACTTGCCAGTGACCGGTGGCCAGGAAGATGGATGACCACAGATGTCGCGTGATTTCAGGTCGTCGATGGTGTTTTGATTCTTCGCTCACGAGATCCAGGAGAGATTGATGATGACCAGCAGCTGGATTTGGATTGTCCAACAACGTCTGCAGCTGATGGCAGTATTGGCAACTGGATTGGAGCCAACAAGCCTTGGCAACTGTAAGTCTTGTGTAGACTGAAGCAAGTCGATGGTGCAGACCAGCAAGGTCTGAGCAACTCACCCAGCAAGGGTAAGTGAGGGCAGGCCTGGGGCAACCAGGGAAGCCCTTTGAGTTGTTAAGAAAGTCTTCGGGGGACCCACTAGCCAACAGGCAAGGGATCGCAAAGACGCCTCTTCAGGAGATGCTTCACATGAGCCCACGGTCACTCGGGATGGGGTAGGCCACTGATTTTTGCTGCTACACCTGCTGGAGGATTGGGCCACAAATGGTCCAAAGCACAAGTTCATAGAACATTGTTAAGGGATTGCACTCGACAATAGTGCTCAATCCCCGGGTATTGCTGTTCCTCGTCACTCGTGGGGTCCACTCGCCACAGCTTTGCTAGGGACTCACAATGGCCATCATGAAGTCAGGAAATCTACTTCTGGGGCAGCAGGGACTTCGAACTCCAGCGGGAGTGGGAATGTTTGCAACCGTTGATTAAGGGTTTTGGTGCCTGCCAAGCAGGGGAGTCACTCCTTGACTCCAAGGGAGATTCTTCTGTCTTCCAACGGTAGTGGAACGATGAAGGGCCAGGATTCTTCTTTGTAGAGCGTCGTCCAGGGTTATCTGAATTGCAATGGCAATGCTTGCTATCTTATAGTGAAGATAGGGGAGGGACTAGCTCTATGACCACTCCTCTAGGAGGGTCAGGGGAGGGGGTGGTTACACCCACTTCCCTTTGTCCAGTTTCGTGCCAGAGCAGGGGCAGGTAGCCCCTGAACCGGTTTGTGCTGGCATATGCACAGAGGAGCCTACTGCTCCCCCAGTGCAGGACTTCAAAGCACTCTAAGAGTGCACCCACCCAGCTCCAATACACTAAATCCTGTCTGGAAGGTGGTGAAACCTCCCTGTGACAGGATGCCTTTTGTTGGGCTCCCTCCACTGAGTTTCAGACAGCAGCAGGAGGGCAGCCCAGTGTCTGTGCTGGTGGCATCCATTTTGTGATGCCAGGGCTCTTTTAGATTTCTGTCGTTTAGTGCAGTGGGTACATGTCATCCCCTCTAGAAGGGTGGGATCATACTCCCACACCAGTTACTGGTGTGGGGCTATGATTCCAAGTTGTTTGACACCAAACACGATATGTTTTGATGCAGTCATTCCAAAGTTAGCATTTACCGCAAGGTTATAATGCACTTAAGAGTATATGGTTTAACCGCATCCAAAAACAGCCACAAGGAATAGACCCTGCCAGCTGCAAAGGGGCCCTGCTCAGGCAGAGGCACCCCCTCACATAGTAAACCAAGCACCCTTCCCTCAGGATTGAGAGGGCCTGCCATAGGGGTGGCTGATAGGTTTATATGTGTGTGTATGGTGAGATATAGAAACCTATATCTCTGTGAGGAGTGCTAACACTACCTCACACTGGCTGCAGTAGCAGGCCTGTGGTGTCAAATTGAGGCTGATTCCCAGGGGTGGCATAATGCATGCTTCAGCCCCTGGTAGGCCTGTGAAGTACCAATGCCCTAGGTACCTAAGGTACCATATACTAGGGGCTCATAAGGTACCACAGTATCCAATCACTAGTGCATCTAATATGCACACCAAGCCGTTTAGAGAGAACAGAGAGACTGGGGCCCTGATTAGCAGGGACCCAGCCAGACTATATCCAGAAACCAGTGTATACATCAGAAAAAAATTGGGGGTAACATAAGTGCAGATCCTACTCTCCTACAGTTGTTCTAAAAAGTGGGTTGTGGTTCTAAAACGTTTGGGAACCACTGACTTAGAGATTCACAGCATGACAGGTGGAGTCAAGCCCAGGTCTAGTTGCTACTGATCAGCTGGGCAGTTGCATGAAAGGCCTCTTAGAGCTTGTTGTATCCCTGTAGATTGAATATGAGGTCAGCCTTATGACACTAGGAGTCCACTTCCTTATCGTGGGTACAAGAGGAAGGGCAGGTTCCAGTCTTCTAGGCTCTTCTCAGGTCTGAGACAGCAGATGTAGTGCTCTTTTGATCTTCCACAGGTCCAGGAGTGTCCTCAAGTCGGTGCCTATCGATACCACATGTATTACTGGCGTGAGCTAGAGGGTGGGAATGACCCCTGAGGGCTCCCTAAGCAATAGGAGACAGGTTTGCCACGGCTAACCCTACTCACTTTGAACATTTTCAAAATGGCTGAACTCTTCAGCCACACTAAACTTGGATTCTGTCGGCTGGGGTTAAGTGTGGAGTATACTATGGTAATCCTAGTGCCCTACCAAATCTATCACTAAAATACAGTTCTAAACAGTCCCTGTACAGTCTCTTGTGGATCATTTTCCATTGACCACCTTGCTAACAATGTCTAACAGGTCAACATATTTGCAAAAATCAGTTATTCTCAAATCCACTAAACTCATTTTTAATGACCTGGATTCAAATTTGTTATCCCCTATGGTTTATACTGAAGATATGTCATTATGGCATAGTAATGTTATTAAATTAAATAGAAATGTTAATTTTTGGAATTCTTGGATTAAAGCTGGTATCTTTTATCTTAAAGATATCTATTTTGACAATGTTTTTATTTCTTTTGAAGCTTTACAAACGAAGTTTAGTTTACCTCAATCTGATTTTATTAAATATGAGTCTTTATGTAATTCAATTTTAGATTCCTTCCCTCATGGTATTCCGTTTAATGTTAAAGCAGATTTAGCAATATATATTCGAACTATCTCTACGTCCTCACATACTGTCTCTATTTTATATAAAAATTTATCTAATTCTATAGGAAACAATTTAAATATAATTTCAACATTTTGGAATGCTGAGCTTTCACTCTCTTTGTCCAACGATACTTGGAAGATTGTTTGGCTTAATAGTATTTCAGGCTGGCTGCCTGTTTCGCTTTACCAAACCAATTCTTATATTTTATTCAATTGTTTATGGACCCCAGTACGTTTATTTCGTGCTAAACTGATGCAAGACGACATTTGTTGGCATTGTAAATTACTTCCTGGATCATTACAACATATGCTTTTTGATTGTCCACTAATTTTTAAATTTTGGTCTGATGTTTGGGATATTGTTCAACAAATATTTCATATCCATGATGTTATTTCTTACAAAATGGTAATATGTAAATCTGTTAGTCTTTGCATAACTTAACTGAATTAGAAGGTAAACTGTTTAATTTCCTACTATCAGCTGCTTTAAAGTCCATTACTTTTTGCTGGAAGGATATTTCGTCATTATCAGTTCATGCTTTGTGGTCATGGATCATTTTTACAAGAAGAGGTGCTCAATTATCCCTGAATGGGAATAATCATAACTCTAATTTGCTTCACTCTTTTTGGTTACCTATAGATGTATATTTATCTCTATAATTGTATATTTATACTTGATATACCGTTTTACAGTCATTATACTTAATTCCTTATGTGATGTACGTAGCTCTATTTTCTAATAGTTGACATTGTAAGTATTCATGGCTCCCTCCCTTCCCTTCCTTTTATTGATTATCTATACATCTTTACCTATTGTAATTTATTGTTGCTTTTGAAAATCTCTTATTTTGTATAGGTATTTTCACTTACGGTCAATTTTTTCTGTATTGTCTGTATATGTCATTATTATGAAAATTCAATAAAACATTTTGAACTTAAAACAAAAAAAAAAAACAGTCCCTGTACACCAAACAAACTCAGAGACAGAATTCTGATAAAATCAAAACTCAGCTTTTGGCAATCAGACAGTGGATACACATAAAGTGTTATGCCATTCTGTTTTCCTCATTTTAAGTGCGGCCAGAATGTTATATGTAAAACTCCAGCCGACCTGTTAAGCAGGATGTGACATTCAAGCAGAATTTAACATTCTAATGTCAAAGGGGATGCCTACAGCCTCTAAACCAGTTCTGGGGGAGCTTCTCCTTCCACTGGGGTTGATGCCTGGCAACTAGAAGGACAAAGGGATTGGTAGGCCCAGGTGCGAGATACATCTGCTTGTGACAGGGGGAGGCCCCTATGAAGTACACCACCGAGGCCATAGGCAGGTAAACAGTAACTTTTCCAAACTGTCTTTCCTGTGATAGTTGGACAAAAATTCGAATTATTTTGCTAGCTGTTACCAATTTGAAATTAGCATTATAAGGTATTTTAATGTACTCCAGCATTCCCTATGGAAGCAGCCAGACTCGCTACAGTGAAAATAGCTTTTATGCTTTTTCACCGTAAGAACATGCAGAATATTAAACTTCTAAACATCCTGCTTTTAAATAGCTGGCATCCTTCCCAATGGACAAAAGGGCCAACATTATGGGTGACTTATTAATATTTAAAAGGAAGGTTTGGGTCTGTCAAAAGGGTTTATTTTGAAAGGTTGAATTGTCAGGTTAAAACTGCACAGCCAGGCTACAGTGGTAGCCGCAGAGACATGCCTTACTCCATCACTGCAGTGGTTGACACAGTGAGTGCCGCAGTGCACTGGTGACATTTAACTTACAGGCCTTGGGTGCAGTTTGGGAACTATATGCTAGGGACTTATAGCTGTGTTAAATATGCCAATCTGGAGTATATGAATTTTGCCATGTTGAAAAGAGAAGCACAACAAGCATGTTACCACTGGTTAGCAGGGTAAAGTGCACAGAGTTACATAACCAGCAAAAATAGGGTTCAGCAAAAAGGCCAATAAATCAGGGTGACCCTGAAGAGAGGGCACATTTCCAACAACCACTCCTGACCTCCTTTCTGCACACTTACCTCATCCAGGTAACCTGCAGCTCGGATGCTGGCTCATTGGTTTCATCAATGCTCACCGCCAGTCGAGCCTGGCTAGAATGCTATATAGGTAGGAGTGAGCTGGCAATCTCCCACCTGCCGTACAACAAAGCTGCTGAACATCTGGCGGTTCTAGGCTATATGCAAAGGCTAAACACACCCTTTAACCCCTAGAGTATATTGCGAGGAACAGTTTGGCACTTGTTACCTGTGTTTTTGGAGGATTAAGATGCCAGGCCATTCACAGCCTCTCTAACAACGGCAGCCGTGACACACTAGAGCCAGAGCGAGGTGTGCGTCATTTCCGGTTGCCTTAATGGACACAGCAAAGCAGGGGCAGGGAAGAATAATTGTGACTCTATGTGACCACAAATAACTTCTCTAGTTCTGGGCTTTTCTGGGATCTCTTGTTTTGTTTCTCTGTGTTCGTCCAGTTCAACGGCAATAGCTCCTAGAATGCAGTGCTTTGTTAAATGACACTGCATGATTTGAAACAGACTGTCACGGGCATGGAATCATTTAACAAGTGATAGCACGGCACCACCACCAGAGCCCTGTGTAAACCATTAATGGAATGATTGCTAACGGCGCCTTCCATTCTCCACCACATTATCCGTAGATACACTCACTCGTTCATTTACCCGTTCACTCTATCGCCCCTTGGCCTTTACCAGCCATTCATTCTTACACCCATCGTGCCATCTATTAATGCACTGAGTCACTCGGTGCACTTGTGTGCCCACTGAGCCATCTATACACGCATTCATTCATTCATCCATCCATCAGTGCACTCAATCATCAATCCAAACATCGACTTTTTCACGCATTCACCACTCACTTGCTAATCATGTTGTCAGGGAAGGAGAAAGACTTGTTTCCCAAAGACATTCTCATGACGTCAGTGCTCGTTTTTCTATCATATTCACTGACATCATAAATAGTGAAATGACTGGAATAACACCAATCGCCTCGAGTGCAATGAGGCTTTCCGCACAGAACTTACCACTGCTGCTAGATAGGTACCAGTGGTCTGAGGCTGCATTCCTAGGAGGTGAGGGAGTATGTATTCATGAGTGAAGCTCGAGGACTTCCGTGTCTGATGATGATGTCACGCCTCGGGTTGGGGACCGGGAGATGTCACAGCGAGGGGGGATAAGTGAGAAGGGCTTGGAGGGAAATCATGCCTGGAGGCTGTAGACTGAGGGGGGTTTTGGGGAGGTCCGTCCCTGGGGAGGTCAGGAATCAATGTATTAATGTGCCGGAATGGGCAGTGGGACGGGAAGTGCATCTACTTGTTAATGAGTGGAATGGCATTTTTAGTCCGTTGCTGTACAACGGATTTGAAACAGTAGAAAGTGTAAAATATAAGTATTCTACGAACAGTTCATAAAATTGAAATAGGTAATTTCTCCGCAGTGTATAACGGCTATCGTAACACAGGAAGGAGTGGATTACTGGACAGTACTCGAGGGGAGGAGCAGGGCTGACAGGGAGATATTTTTGCAGTTTTTTATAGCGCTAAATCAACCCGAAGGTATCAGGGCGCTTTACTTGAGCACCAGTTACATGACAGAGGAACACATTCATTATTAAGGCACGGGGAGATTTCAAAATCACAGGACGTTTGAACCTCCTGCCAGACTGGAACCTCGTGCCGGAACTTCAAGGTCGGCCACTCTAGCCGTTAAACCACATCCTCTCCCATCTTGGATACGGTGATGTGGCCCAGTAAAAATCATTTTAATTTGTACAATGAAGGAGCGCTGTTTGAACAAGTGATGAGAATGCGGACTATGATAAAAAGTTCCATTTATTTTAAATGAAGACTTAAAAAAACCCTGCATTTTATAATTGATTCGAAAGGCGCGTGCCTTCCCAGCGGCACCAGAAGCAAAATCCTGTGAATGGAACGCTTATGATGTAACATCACTGTGATGTCACGAGGCGCAGGGCAAATGCAGGGGGAGGCCGTCCCCGCAGTAGAGAGGAAAGGAGAGACCACTGTTGAGGAAGTGTGTCGGGCAGGAGGGGATTTTCTTTCAGGTTCATGGTAGGTTATTTTTGTCATGAAATATTTGGATTTACTTAACGAATACCGCAATACCAGTGCCTTGCCTGCTCCCCCGTTAATCTTAAAACACATGGTATCACCCACAAAGTTGTGATGTATGATGACACGTCGAAAAAACAACATTGTGACGTGTCCTTGGTATAAGAGGCTGGTAACCAGGCAGCTGCAGCATTGCACTCGGGACACTGGACGGAGAGGACGGCTGCTGGCGGCTGGATCTCGGGGCAGGGAGAGGCCGAATCTGCAGGGTCTGAGCAGGCTCTGAAAAGGGAAAGGGGCGGTGAGAGGTGTGGGACGGAATAAGGAGACAAGGTGAGTGAATAAACCAAACTGAAAGTTAAACTTGAAATCAAACTGAAAGCTAACTTGAAACTGACTTGATACTGACTTGAAATTCCAATACCCTTCCCTGAAAACCAAACTGAACTTTAAACCAAACTTGAAACTGACTTGAAATTCCAATACCCTTCCCTGAAAACCAAACTGAACTTGAAACCAAACTTGAAACTGACTTGAAATTCCAATACCCTTCCCTGAAAACCAAACTGAACTTGAAATGAAACTTGAAACTGACTTGAAATTCCAATTCCCTTTCCCCTTTTCATCTTCACTTTTTCCGTACATTTCATTTCCTTTCTTTTCTTCTTTTCTCTTTTCCTTTCTTTCATTTCCATTACCTTCCTCCCCCACACCACCACCTCTCTCTTTCTCTCCTCTCCCCTTCTCTTCCTTTCTTTTCTGCCCTTCCTTTCCCTCCTATCCTTCCTTTCCCTCCTGCCCTGCCTTTCCCTCCTGCTCTGACCTCCTGTCCTACCCTGGAGCCCTGACCCCTGTCTTGCCTTACTCCCTTGCCACCTGCTCTGACCTCCTGCCTTGCCCCTCTGCCCTCCCACATGCCCTCCTACCCTGCCCCCTGCCCTGCCCCCCTGCCTTGCACTCTGCCCTCTTGCCCTCCCACCCTGCTCCACTGCCTCACCCTTCTTCCCTACCCCACTGTACTGCCTTCCTGCCCACCTGCCCTCCCATTCTGGCCTCCTGCCCTGCCTTGCCATCCTTTCCTGCTCTGCCCACCATGCTCTGCCCTCTTACCCATCCCATTCCTTTCCTTTCCTTTCCTTTCCTTATGCCTCCTCTCGTATACCCTTCCAAACTAACCCAACCCATCCGCTTCCCTGTCTCCTCCTAAACCCCTTCTCTATCTCCTCATATACCCGCTTCTGTCTTCTCCTGTAACGCTTCCTTTCCTACTCCTATACCCCTTACATTCCCTTCCTCCTCCTATACCCCTTCCCTTCCTCCTCCCATATCCTTTCCCTTCCTCGTGCTATACTTTTCCATTTCTCCTCCTATACCCATTCCCTCCCTCCTCCTATATACCTTCCCTTCCTCCTCCTATACCACTTCCCTTCCCTGTCTCCTCCTATACTCATTCCATTCCCTTCCCTGTCTCCTCCTACACCCCTTCCTTTCCCTCTCTCCTCCTACACCCCTTCCCTTTCCTCCTCTTTCCTGTCCTCTCGTATACCCATTTCTTTCCCAGCCCCTCCTATACCCATTCCCTTGCCTTCCCTTCCCTATTTCCTCCTATACCTCTTCCCTGTCTCCTCCTATACCCTTTCCTTTCCCTTCACTTCCCTGCCTCCTCCTATACCCCTTATCTTCCATTCTCTGTCGCCTCCTATACCCATGCCCTGTCTCCTCCTAAACTCCTTCCCTGTCTCCTCCTATACTCCTTCCCTTCCCTGTCTCCTCCTATACCCCTTCGCTATACCCCTTCCCTTCCACGTCTCCTTCTATACTCCTGCCTTCCCTGTCTCCTCCTCTACCCCTTTCCTTCACTGTCTCTTCCTATACCACTCCCCTGTCTCCTCCTATACCCCTTCCCTGTCTCCTCCTATACCTCTTCCCTTCCCTGTCTCACACACCTTCCCTCGCCTTCCTTGTCTCCTCCTATACCCCTTCTCTCTCTCCTCTTCTCTTCTCTTCTGTTCCCGCCCCCTTTCCATTTCCATTTCCTTCCCTTCCCATACCCTCCACTCCCCTTCCCTTTACCCTCCGCTCCACTCCACTCCCCTTCCCATCTCCCTTTCCTTTCTCCTCCCTTTCCTTTGCCCTTTCCCCCCTTGCCTTTTCCCCTTTCATATTCCCCTTCCCTTCATTTGCCTTCCCTGCCCTTTATTTCCCTTTGCTTGTGTCCGCCTACCCTCTTCCAACCCCCACTTTACCTCCTGTTCCTTCTTCCGTTCTCTTCCCAGTCTCCTCCTATTACCCTTCCATTCCATGTCTCCTCTTATACACCTTCCCTATCTCTGTCTATACCCTTTCCCTTCCCTGTCTCCTCCTATACCCCTCTCTTCCTTTCCCTTTTTCCTCATACCCCTTGCCTTTTGTCTCCTATTCTCCGTCCCTTCCCTGTTCCCTCTATTCTCCTGCCTTCCCTGTCTCCTCTATCCCTTCCCTTCCTTGTCTCCTCCCATACCACTTCCCTGTCTCCACCTATACCATTCCCTGTCTCCTTCTATACCCCTTCCCTTTCTCCTCCTATACCCCTTCCCTGTCTTCTCCTATACCCCTTCCCTGCTTCATCCTATACCCCTTCCCTTCCCTGTCTCCTACGCCTTTCCTCCCCTTACCTGTCTCCTCCTATACCCCTTCCCTTCCCCTTTCCCTTCCCCTTCCCTTCTCTTCTCCCTTCCTTTACCTTCCCTACCATTGATCCCTCCTCCACTCCCCTTCCCTACCCCCTTTCCTTCCCTTTCCTTCCCTTCCCCTCTCCTCCCCCTTTCCTTTCTCCTTCTCCCTTTGCTTTGCCCTTTCCCCTTTCCTTTGCCCATTTCCCCTTTTCATTTTTCCCTTCCCTTCATTTCCCTTCCCTGCCCTTCCATCTCTCCGCTTATACCCTTCCAACCCCCACGTTCCCTGTCTTTCCTTCTTCCTTTCTCTTCCCTGTCTCCTTATATTACCCCTCCCTGTCTCCTATACTCCTCTCTTTTTCCCCATACTCCTTATCTTTTTCCTCCTATACCCCATCTCTTCCCTGTCTCCTATACCCCTTCCCTGCCTCATACTATACCCCTTCCCTCTCTTACTTGTCCCCTATACCCCTTCCCTGCCTCCTACAATACACCTCCCCTCTCTTACCTGTATCCTCCTTTATCCCTACCCTTCCCAGTCTCCTCCTATACCTCTTTCTTTCCATTCCTTTCCCTGTCTGTCCCTTTACCCCTTCCCTGCCTCTTCCTATACCCCTTCCCTTCAATGTCTCCTATACCCCTTCCCCGTCTCCTTCTATATCCCTTCACTTTCCCGTCTCCTTCTATACCCCTTCCCTTCACTGTCTCCTCCACCTATACCCCTTCTTTCCCTGTCTCGTTTTATACCCCTCTCCTTCCCTTCTTCCCTCCCCTTCTTCCCTTCTCCCTTCTTTTCCCTTCTCTTTCCATTCCCTTTCCCCTCTCCTTCTCCTCCATTTCCTTTCCCCTTTTCCCTTCCCACTTCCCCCTTTCCTTTGCCCTTTTACCCTTTTCCTTTTCTTCTTCTCCTTCCTCTTCCCTTCCTCCTCTTATAACCCTTCTCTTCTCTTCTCTTCTCTTCTCTTCTCTTCTCTTCTCTTCTCTTCTCTTCTCTTCCCTTCCCTTCCCTTCCCTTCCCTTCCCTTCCCTTCCCTTCCCTTCCCTTCCCTTCCCTTCCCTTCCCTTCCCTTCCCTTCCCTTCCCTTCCCTTCCCTTCCCTTCCCTCTTCCCTTCCCTCTTCCCTTCCCTTCCCTCTTCCCTTCCCTCTTCCCTTCCCTTCCCTTCCTCCTCCTCCTCCTACTATACCCCTGCTCTTTCCTTCCCTGTGTCCTATACCCCTTCCCTTTCATTCCCAGTCTCCTCCTATTCCCCTTTCCTGTCTCCTACTAAACCCCTTCCCTGTCTCCTCCTATACCCCTTTCCAGTCTCCTACTAAACCCTTTCCCTGTCTCCTCCTATACCCTTTCCCTTCCCTGTCTCTTCCTATACTCCTTCCCTGTCTCCTCCTATACCTCGGTCATTCCCTTTCATGTCTCCTCCTATACCCCTTCCCTTCCCTGTCTCATACGCCTTTCCTCCCCTTACCTGTCTCCTCCTATACCACTTCCCTTTTCCCTTCCCCCTTCCTTTCTCCCTTCCTTTACCTTTCCTTCCCTTCATTCATCCCCACCCCTCCCCTCCACTCCCCTTCCTTTTTTCCTCCCTTCCCCTTTCCATTCTCCTTCTCCCTTTGCTTTGCCCTTTCCACTTTCCTTTCCCATTTTTATTTTCCCCTTCTCTTCATTTCCCTTCCTTGCCCTTACCTGTCTCTGCCTATACCCTTCCAACCCCCAATTTCCCTATCTTTCCTTCTTCCTTTCTCTTCCCTTCCCTGTCTCCTCATATTGCCATTCCCTTCCCTTCCCTGTCTACTCCTATACCCCTCTCTTTTCCCCATACTCTTTATCTTTTTCCTCCTATACCCCATTCCTTCCCTATCTCCTATACCCCTTCCCTGCCTCCTCCAATACACCTCCCTTCTTACCTGTCTCCTCCTTTATCCCTTTCCTTCCCAGTCTCCTCCTATACCCCTTCCCTTCCATTCCTTTCCCTGTCTGCTCCTATACCCCTTCCCTGTCTCCTATGTACCTTCCCTTCACTGTCTCCTATATCCCGTCCCTGTCTCCTCCTATACCCCTTCACTTCCCTGTCTCCTTCTATAACACTTCCCTTCACTGTCTCCTCCTCCTATACCCCTTCCTTTCCGTCTCTCCTCCTATATCCCTTCCCTCCCCTTCTGTCTCCAACTAAACCCCTTCCCTGTCTCCTACTTTACCCCTTCCCTTCTTCCCTTCTCTTCCTTTCCTCTTCCATTCCCTTTCCCTCGCCCCTCCCTTCTCCTTCCGAATTTCCTTTCCCATTCCCCCTTTCCTTTGCCCTTTTGCCCTTTTCCTTTTCCTTTTCCGCTTCTCCTTCTTCTTCCCTTCCCTGCCTCCTCTTATACCCCTTCTCTTCTCTTTCCTTCCCTGTCTCCTCCTATACCCCTGCCCTTCCCTTCCCTGTGTCCTATACCCCTTCCCTTTCATTCCCAGTCTCCTCCTATACCCCTTTCCTGTCTTCTACTAAACCCCTTCCTTGTCTCCTCCCATACCACTTCCCTGTCTCCACCTATACCATTCCCTGTCTCCTTCTATACCCCTTCCCTTTCTCCTCCTATACCCCTTTCCTTCCATGCTTCATCCTATACCCCTTCCCTTCCCTGTCTCCTACGCCTTTCCTCCCCTTACCTGTCTCCTCCTATACCCCTTCCCTTCCCCTTTCCTTCCCCTTCCCTTCTCTTCTCCCTTCCTTTACCTTCCCTTCCATTGATCCCTCCTCCACTCCCCTTCCCTACCCCCTTTCCTTCCCTTTCCTTCCCTTCCCCTCTCCTCCCCCTTTCCTTTCTCCTTCTCCCTTTGCTTTGCCCTTTCCCCTTTCCTTTGCCCATTTCCCCTTTTCATTTTTCCCTTCCCTTCATTTCCCTTCCCTGCCCTTCCATCTCTCCGCTTATACCCTTCCAACCACCACGTTCCCGGTCTTTCCTTCTTCCTTTCTCTTCCCTGTCTCCTCATATTACCCCTCCCTGTCTCCTATACTCCTCTCTTTTTCCCCATACTCCTTATCTTTTTCCTCCTATACCCCATCTCTTCCCTGTCTCCTATACCCCTTCCCTGCCTCATACTATACCCCTTCCCTCTCTTACTTGTCCCCTATACCCCTTCCCTGCCTCCTACAATACACCTCCCCTCTCTTACCTGTATCCTCCTTTATCCCTACCCTTCCCAGTCTCCTCCTATACCTCTTTCTTTCCATTCCTTTCCCTGTCTGTCCCTTTACCCCTTCCCTGCCTCTTCCTATACCCCTTCCCTTCAATGTCTCCTATACCCCTTCCCCGTCCCCTTCTATATCCCTTCACTTTCCCGTCTCCTTCTATAACCCTTCCCTTCACTGTCTCCTCCACCTATACCCCTTCTTTCCCTGTCTCGTTTTATACCCCTCTCCTTCCCTTCTTCCCTCCCCTTCTTCCCTTCTCCCTTCTTTTCCCTACTCTTTCCACTCCCTTTCCCCTCTCCTTCTCCTCCATTTCCTTTCACCTTTTCCCTTCCCACTTCCCCCTTTCCTTTGCTCTTTTACCCTTTTCCTTTTCTTCTTCTCCTTCCTCTTCCCTTCCTCCTCTTATACCTCTTCTCTTCTCTTCTCTTCTCTTCTCTTCTCTTCTCTTCTCTTCTCTTCTCTTCTCTTCTCTTCTCTTCTCTTCTCTTCTCTTCTCTTCCCTTCCCTTCCCTTCCCTTCCCTTCCCTTCCCTTCCCTTCCCTTCCCTTCCCTTCCCTGTCTCCTCCTATACCCCTGCCCTTTCCTTCCCTGTGTCCTATACCCCTTCCCTTTCATTCCCAGTCTCCTCCTATTCCCCTTTCCTGTCTCCTACTAAACTCCTTCCCTGTCTCCTCCTATACCCCTTTCCAGTCTCCTACTAAACCCTTTCCCTGTCTCCTCCTATACCCCTTCCCTTCCCTGTCTCTTCCTATACTCCTTCCCTGTCTCCTCCTATACCTCGGTCATTCCCTTTCATGTCTCCTCCTATACCCCTTCCCTTCCCTGTCTCATACGCCTTTCCTCCCCTTACCTGTCTCCTCCTATACCACTTCCCTTTTCCCTTCCCCCTTCCTTTCTCCCTTCCTTTACCTTTCCTTCCCTTCATTCATCCCCACCCCTCCCCTCCACTCCCCTTCCTTTTTTCCTCCCTTCCCCTTTCCATTCTCCTTCTCCCTTTGCTTTGCCCTTTCCACTTTCCTTTCCCATTTTCATTTTCCCCTTCTCTTCATTTCCCTTCCTTGCCCTTACCTGTCTCTGCCTATACCCTTCCAACCCCCAATTTCCCTATCTTTTCTTCTTCCTTTCTCTTCCCTTCCCTGTCTCCTCATATTGCCATTCCCTTCCCTTCCCTGTCTACTCCTATACCCCTCTCTTTTCCCCATACTCTTTATCTTTTTCCTCCTATACCCCATTCCTTCCCTGTCTCCTATACCCCTTCCCTGCCTCCTCCAATACACCTCCCTTCTTACCCGTCTCCTCCTTTATCCCTTTCCTTCCCAGTCTCCTCCTATACCCCTTCCCTTCCATTCCTTTCCTTGTCTGCTCCTATACCCCTTCCCTGTCTCCTATGCACCTTCCCTTCACTGTCTCCTATATCCCGTCCCTGTCTCCTTCTATACCCCTTCACTTCCCTGTCTCCTTCTTTAACAATTCCCTTCACTGTCTCCTCCTCTTATACCCCTTCCTTTCCCTCTCTCCTCCTATATCCCTTCCCTCCCCTTCTGTCTCCAACTAAACCCCTTCCCTGTCTCCTACTTTACCCCTTCCCTTCTTCCCTTCTCTTCTCTTCCCTTCCTCTTCCATTCCCTTTCCCTCGCCCCTCCCTTCTCCTTCCGAATTTCCTTTCCCATTCCCCCTTTCCTTTGCCCTTTTGCCCTTTTCCTTTTCCGCTTCTCCTTCTTCTTCCCTTCCCTGCCTCCTCTTATACCCCTTCTCTTCTCTTTCCTTCCCTGTCTCCTCCTATACCCCTGCCCTTTCCTTCCCTGTGTCCTATACCCCTTCCCTTTCATTCCCAGTCTCCTCCTATACCCCTTTCCTGTCTTCTACTAAACCCCTTCACTGTCTCCTCCTATACCCCTTTCCTGTCTCCTCCTCTATCCCTTCCATTCCATGTCTCCTCCCATACCACATTCCCTGTCTCTACCTATACCATTCCATTTCTCCTCCTATACCCCTTCCCTTTCTCCTCCTATACCCCTTCCATTTCCTCCTATATCCTCCCCTTCCATTCCCTTCCTTCCCTTTCCTGTCTATACCCCTTCCCTTCCCTTTCTCCTACTATACCCCTTCCCTGTCTCCTCCTATACCCCTTCCCTTCCATGCTTCATCCTATACCCCTTCCCTGTCTCCTACGCCTTTCCTCCACTTACCTGTCTCCTCCTATACTCCCTCCCTTCCCTTTTCCTTTCCCCCTTCCTTTCTCTTCTCCCTTCCTTTAGCTTTCCTTCCATTTATTCCTCCTCCCCTTCCTTTCCCCCTTTCCTTCCCCTCCCCTCTCACTTTCCTTTCTCCTTCTCCCTTTGCTTTGCCCTTTACCCTTTCCTTTGCCCATTTTCCCTTTTCATTTTCCCCTTCCCTTCATTTTCCTTCTCTGCCCTTCCATCTCTCCGCTTATACCCTTCCAACCCCCATGTTCCCTCTTTTTCCTTCTTCCTTTCTCTTCCCTGTCTCCTCATATTACCCCTCCCCATACTCCTTATCTTTTTCCTCCTATACTCCATCCCTTCCCAGTCTCCTATACACCTTCCCTGCCTCCTACTATACCCCTTCCCTCTCTTACTTGTCCCCTATAGCCCTTCTCTGCCTCCTACAATACACATCCCCTCTCTTACCTGTGTCCTCCTTTATCCCTACCCTTCCCAGTCTCCTCCTATACCCCTTTCTTTCCATTCCTTTCCCTGTCTGCCCCTTCACCCCTTCCCTGCCTCTTCCTATACCCCTTCCCTGTCTCCTCCTATACTCCTTCCCTGTCTCCTAAACCCCTTCCCTGTCTCCTTCTATACCCCTTCACTTCCCCGTCTTCTTCTATACCCCATCCCTTCACTGTCTTCTCCTCCTATACCCCTTCTTTCCCTGTCTTGTTTTATACCCCTCTCCTTCCCTTCTTCCCTCTCCATCTTCCCTTCTCCCTTCTTTTCCCTTCTCCTTCCATTCCCTTTCCCCTCTCCTTCTCCTTCTCCATTTCCTTTCCCCTTTCCCCTTCCCCCTTTCCTTGCCCTTTTGCCCTTTTCCTTTTCTGCTTCTCCTTCCTCTTCCCTTCACTGCCTCCTCTTATACCCCATCTCTTCTCTTCCCTTCCCTGTCTCCTCCTATAACCCTGCCCTTTCCTTCCCTGTGTCCTATACCACTTCCCTTTCATTCCCAGTCTCCTCCTATACCCCTTTCCTGTCTCCTACTAAACCCCTTCCCTGTCTCCTATACCACTTTCCTGTCTCCTACTAAACCTTTTCCCTGTCTCCTCCTATACCCCTTCCCTTCCATGTCTCCTCCTATACCCCTTCCCTGTCTACTCCTATACCCCGGCCCTTCTCTTCCATGTCTCCTCCTATACGCCTTCCCTTCCCTGTCTCATACGCCTTTCCTCCCCTTACCTGTCTCCTCCTATACCCCTTCCCTTTTCCCTTCCCCCTGCCCGTCTCCCTTCCTTTACCTTCCTTTCCCCCATCCCCACCCTTCCCCTCCACTCCCCTTCCTTTTTCCCTCCCCTTTCCATTCTCCTTCTCCCTTTGCTTTGCCCTTTTCCCTTTCCTTTCCCCTTTTCCCCTTTTCATTCTCCCCTTCTCTTCATTTCCCTTCCTTTCCCTTCGCTGTCTCCTCCTATACCCCTCTCTTCCTTTCCTTTTTTCCTCATACCCCTTGCCTTTTGTCTCCTATTCTCCGTCCCTTCCCTGTTCCCCCTATTCCCCTCCTTTCCCTGTCTCCTCTATCCCTTCCCTTCCTTGTCTCCTCCCATACCACTTCCCTGTCTCCACCTATACCATTCCCTTTCTCCTTCTATACCCCTTCCCTTTCTCCTCCTATACCCCTTCCCTGTTTCCTCCTATATTCTTCCATTCCCTTCCTTCCCTTCCCTGTCTATACCCCTTCCCTTCCCTTTCTCCTCCTATACCCCTTCCCTGTCTCCTCCTATACCCCTTCCCTTCCATGCTTCATCCTATACCCCTTCCCTTCCCTGTCTCCTACGCCTTTTCTCCACTTACCTGTCTCCTCTTATACTCCTTCCCTTCCCTTTTCCCTTCCCCCTTCCCCTCTCCTCCCCTCTCACTTTCCTTTCTCCTTCTCCCTTTGCTTTGCCCTTTCCCCTTTCCTTTGCCCAATTTCCCTTTTCATTTTCCCCTTCCCTTCATTTTCCTTCTCTGCCCTTCCCTCTCTCCGCTTATACCCTTCCAACCCCCATGTTCCCCCTTTTTCCTTCTTCCTTTCTCTTCCCTGTCTCCTCATATAACCCCTCCCATACTCCTTATCTTTTTCCTCCTATACTCCATCCCTTCCCTGTCTCCTATACACCTTCCCTGCCTCCTACTATACCCCTTCCCTCTCTTACTTGTCCCCTATAGCCCTTCTCTGCCTCCTACAATACACATCCCCTCTCTTACCTGTGTCCTCCTTTATCCCTACCCTTCCCAGTCTCCTCCTATACCCCTTTCTTTCCATTCCTTTCCCTGTCTGCCCCTTCACCCCTTCCCTGCCTCTTCCTATACCCCTTCCCTGTCTCCTCCTATACTCCTTCCCTGTCTCCTAAACCCCTTCCCTGTCTCCTTCTATACCCCTTCACTTCCCCGTCTTCTTCTATACCCCATCCCTTCACTGTCTTCTCCTCCTATACCCCTTCTTTCCCTGTCTCGTTTTATACCCCTCTCCTTCCCTTCTTCCCTCTCCATCTTCCCTTCTCCCTTCTTTTCCCTTCTCCTTCCATTCCCTTTCCCCTCTCCTTCTCCTTCTCCATTTCCTTTCCCCTTTCCCCTTCCCCCTTTCCTTGCCCTTTTGCCCTTTTCCTTTTCTGCTTCTCCTTCCTCTTCCCTTCACTGCCTCCTCTTATACCCCATATCTTCTCTTCCCTTCCCTGTCTCCTCCTATAACCCTGCCCTTTCCTTCCCTGTGTCCAATACCACTTCCCTTTCATTCCCAGTCTCCTCCTATACCCCTTTCCTGTCTCCTACTAAACCCCTTCCCTGTCTCCTCCTATACCACTTTCCTGTCTCCTACTAAACCTTTTCCCTGTCTCCTCCTATACCCCTTCCCTTCCATGTCTCCTCCTATACCCCTTCCCTGTCTACTCCTATACCCCGGCCCTTCTCTTCCATGTCTCCTCCTATACGCCTTCCCTTCCCTGTCTCATACGCCTTTCCTCCCCTTACCTGTCTCCTCCTATACCCCTTCCCTTTTCCCTTCCCCCTGCCCGTCTCCCTTCCTTTACCTTCCTTTCCCCCATCCCAACCCTTCCCCTCCACTCCCCTTCCTTTTTCCCTCCCCTTTCCATTCTCCTTCTCCCTTTGCTTTGCCCTTTTCCCTTTCCTTTCCCCTTTTCCCCTTTTCATTCTCCCCTTCTCTTCATTTCCCTTCCTTTCCCTTCGCTGTCTCCTCCTATACCCCTCTCTTCCTTTCCTTTTTTCCTCATACCCCTTGCCTTTTGTCTCCTATTCTCCGTCCCTTCCCTGTTCCCCCTATTCCCCTCCTTTCCCTGTCTCCTCTATCCCTTCCCTTCCTTGTCTCCTCCCATACCACTTCCCTGTCTCCACCTATCCCATTCCCTTTCTCCTTCTATACCCCTTCCCTTTCTCCTCCTATACCCCTTCCCTGTTTCCTCCTATATTATTCCATTCCCTTCCTTCCCTTCCCTGTCTATACCCCTTCCCTTCCCTTTCTCCTCCTATACCCCTTCCCTGTCTCCTCCCATACCCCTTCCCTTCCATGCTTCATCCTATACCCCTTCCCTTCCCTGTCTCCTACGCCTTTTCTCCACTTACCTGTCTCCTCTTATACTCCTTCCCTTCCCTTTTCCCTTCCCCCTTCCCGTCTCCTCCCCTCTCACTTTCCTTTCTCCTTCTCCCTTTGCTTTGCCCTTTCCCCTTTCCTTTGCCCAATTTCCCTTTTCATTTTCCCCTTCCCTTCATTTTCCTTCTCTGCCCTTCCCTCTCTCCGCTTATACCCTTCCAACCCCCATGTTCCCTCTTTTTCCTTCTTCCTTTCTCTTCCCTGTCTCCTCATATAACCCCTCCCCATACTCCTTATCTTTTTCCTCCTATACTCCATCCCTTCCCTGTCTCCTATACACCTTCCCTGCCTCCTACTATACCCCTTCCCTCTCTTACTTGTCCCCTATAGCCCTTCTCTGCCTCCTACAATACACATCCCCTCACTTACCTGTGTCCTCCTTTATCCCTACCCTTCCCAGTCTCCTCCTATACCCCTTTCTTTCCATTCCTTTCCCTGTCTGCCCCTTCACCCCTTCCCTGCCTCTTCCTATACCCCTTCCCTGTCTCCTCCTATACTCCTTCCCTGTCTCCTATACCCCTTCCCTGTCTCCTTCTATACCCCTTCACTTCCCCGTCTTCTTCTATACCCCATCCCTTCACTGTCTTCTCCTCCTATACCCCTTCTTTCCCTGTCTCGTTTTATACCCCTCTCCTTCCCTTCTTCCCTCTCCATCTTCCCTTCTCCCTTCTTTTCCCTTCTCCTTCCATTCCCTTTCCCCTCTCCTTCTCCTTCTCCATTTCCTTTCCCCTTTCCCCTTTCCCCTTTCCCCTTCCCCCTTTCCTTCCCCTCCCCTCTCACTTTCCTTTCTCCTTCTCCCTTTGCTTTGCCCTTTCCCCTTTCCGTGGCCCATTTTCCCTTTTCATTTTCCCCTTCCCTTCATTTCCCTTCTCTGCCCTTCCCTCTCTCCGCTTCTACCCTTCCAACCTCCATGTTCCCTCTTTTTCCTTCTTCCTTTCTCTTTCCTGTCTCCTCATATTACCCCTCCCCATACTACTTATCTTTTACCTCCTATACTCCATCCCTTCCCTGTCTCCTATTCCCCTTCCCTGCCTCCTACTATACCCCTTCCCTCTCTTACTTGTCCCCTATACCCATTCTCTGCCTCCTACAATACACCTCCCCTCTCTTACCTGTCTCCTCCTTTATCCCTACCCTTCCCAGTCTCCTCCTATACCCCTTTCTTTCCATTCCTTTCCCTGTCTGCCCCTTTACCCCTTCCCTGCCTCTTCCTATACCCCTTCCCTGTCTCCTCCTATACCCCTTCCCTGTCTCCTATACCCCTTCCCTGTCTCCTTCTATACCCCTTCACTTCCCCGTCTCCTTCTATACCCCATCCCTTCATTGTCTTCTCCTCCTATACCCCTTCTTTCCCTGTCTCGTTTTATACCCCTCTCCTTCCCTTCTTCCCGCTCCATCTTCCCTTCTCCCTTCTTTTCCCTTCTCCTTCCGTTCCCTTTCCCCTCTCCTTCTCCTTCTACATTTCCTTTACCCTTTCCCCTTCCCCCTTTCCTTGCCCTTTTGCCCTTTTCCTTTTCTGCTTCTCCTTCCTCTTCCCTTCACTGCCTCCTCTTATACCCCATCTCTTCTCTTCCCTTCCCTGTCTCCTCCTATAACCCTGCCCTTTCCTTCCCTGTGTCCTATACCACTTCCCTTTCATTCCCAGTCTCCTCCTATACCCCTTTCCTGTCTCCTACTAAACCCCTTCCCTTTCTCCTCCTATACCCCGTCTCTTCCCTGTTTCCTCCTATACCCTTCCCTCCCCTGTCTATACCCCTTCCCTGTCTCCTATACCCCTTCTCTGTCTCCTCCTATACCTCTTCCCCCTTCTTGTTTCCCTTCCCCTTCCCTTCTCACTTCCTTTGCCTTTCCTTTCCTTTATCCCATCCTCCCCTCCCCTCCCTTTCCCTTCCCCCTTCCCTTCCCCTCCCCCTTTCCTCTTTCCTTTGCCCTTTTCCTCTTTTCATTTTCCCCTTCCCTTCATTTGCCTTCCCTGCCCTTCCTTATCTCCGCCTATTCCCTTCCAAACCCCAACTTTCCTCCTCTTTCCTTCTTCCTTTCTCTTCCCTTCCCTCTCTTCTCATATTACCCTTCCCTTCCCTCTCTCCACCCCTCCCCCTTTCCTTTCTCCTTCTCCCTTTACTTTGCCCTTTCCCCTTTCCTTTGCCCATTTCCCCTTTTAATTTTTCCCTTCCCTTCATTTCCCTTCCCTGCCCTTCCCTCTCTCCACTTATACCCTTCCAACTCCCGCGTTCACTCTCTTTCCTTCTTCCTTTCTCTTCCCTGCCTCCTCATATTACCCTTCCCTGTCTCCTATACCCCTTCTCTGTCTCCTCCTATACCTCTTCCCCCTTCTTGTTTCCCTTCCCCTTCCCTTCTCACTTCCTTTGCCTTTCCTTTCCTTTATCCCATCCTCCCCTCCCCTCCCTTTCCCTTCCCCCTTCCCTTCCCCTCCCCCTTTCCTCTTTCCTTTGCCCTTTTCCTCTTTTCATTTTCCCCTTCCCTTCCCTTCATTTGCCTTCCCTGCCCTTCCTTATCTCCGCCTATTCCCTTCCAAACCCCAACTTTCCTCCTCTTTCCTTCTTCCTTTTTCTTCCCTTCCCTCTCTTCTCATATTACCCTTCCCTTCCCTCTCTCCACCCCTCCCCCTTTCCTTTCTCCTTCTCCCTTTGCTTTGCCCTTTCCCCTTTCCTTTGCCCATTTCCCCTTTTAATTTTTCCCTTCCCTTCATTTCCCTTCCCTGCCCTTCCCTCTCTCCGCTTATACCCTTCCAACTCCCACGTTCACTCTCTTTCCTTCTTCCTTTCTCTTCCCTGCCTCCTCATATTACCCCTCCCTGTCTCCTATACTCCTCTCTTTTTCCTCATACTCCTTATCTTTTTCCTCCTATACCCCATCTCTTCCCTGTCTCCTATACCCCTTCCCTGCCTCCTACTATACCCGTTCCCTCTCTTACTTGTCCCCTATACCCCTTCCCTGCCTCCTACAATACACCTCCCCTCTCTTACCTGTATCCTCCTTTATCCCTACCCTTCCCAGTCTCCTCCTATACCCCTTTCTTTCCATTCCTTTCCCTGTCTGTCCCTTTACCCCTTCCCTGCCTCTTCCTATACCCCTTCCCTGTCTCCTCCTATACCCCTTCCCTTCAATGTCTCCTATACCCCTTCCCTGTCTCCTTCTATATCCCTTCACATTCCTGTCTCCTTCTATACCCCTTCCATTCACTGTCTCCTCCTCCTAAACTCCTTCTTTCCCTGTGTTGTTTTATACCCCTCTCCTTCCCTTCTTCCCTCCCCTTCTTCCCTTCTCCCTTCTTTTCCCTTCTTTTCCCATTCCCTTTCCCCTCTCCTTCTCCTCCATTTCCTTTCCCTTTTTCCTTCCCACTTCCCACTTCCCCCTTTCCTTTGCCCTTTTACCCTTTTCCTTTTCTCCTTCTCCTTCCTCTTCCCTTCCTCCTCTTATACCCCTTCTTTTCTCTTCCCTTCCCTGTCTCCTCCTATACCCTGCCCTTTCCTTCCCTGTGTCCTATACCCCTTCCCTTTCATTCCCAGTCTCCTCCTATACCCCTTTCCTATCTCCTACTAAACTCCTTCCCTGTCTCCTCCTATACCCCTTTCCTGTCTCCTACTAAACCCTTTCCCTGTCTACTCCTATACCCCTTCCCTTCCCTGTCTCCTCCTATACCCCTTCCCTGTCTCCTCCTATACCCCGGCCCCTCCCTTCCATGTCTCCTCCTATACCCCTTCCCTGTCTCATACGCCTTTCCTCCCCTTACCTGTCTCCTCCTATACTCCTTCCCTTTTCCCTCCACCCTTCCCTTCTCTCTTCCTTTACCTTTCCTTCCCTTCATCCATCCCCACCCCTCCCCTCCACTCCCCTTCCTTTTCCCCTCCCCTTTCCATTCTCCTTCCCCCTCTGCTTTGCCCTTTCCCCTTTCCTTTCCCATTTTCATTTTCCCCTTCTCTTCACTTCCCTTTTTTGCCCTTACCTGTCTCTGCCTATACCCTTCCAACCCCCACTTTCCCTCTCTTTCCTTCTTCTTTTCTCTTCCCTTCCCTGTCTCCTCATATTGCCATTCCCTTCCCTTGCCTGTCTACTCCGATACCCCTCTCTTTTCCCCATACTCCTTATCTTTTTCCTCCTATACCCCATTCCTTCCCTGTCTCCTATACCCCTTCCCTGCCTCCTCCAATACACCTCCCTTCTTACCTGTCTCCTCCTTTATGCCTTTCCTTCCCAGTCTCCTCCTATACCCCTTCCCTTCCATTCCTTTCCCTGTCTGCTCCTATACCCCTTCCCTGTCTCCTATGCACCTTCCCTTCACTGTCTCCTATACCCCGTCCCTGTCTCCTTCTATACCCCTTCACTTCCCTGTCTCCTTCTATACCCCTTCCCTTCCCTGTCTCCTCCTCCTATACCCCTTCTTTTCCCTCTCTCCTGCTATATCCCTTCCCTCCCCTTCTGTCTCCAACTGAACCCCTTCCCTGTCTCCTACTTTACCCCTCCCATTCCCTTCTTCCCTTCTCTTCCCTTCCTCTTCCATTCCCTTTCCCTCGCCCCTCCTCTCTCCTTCCGAATTTCCTTTCCCGTTCCCCCTTTCCTTTGCCCTTTTGCCCTTTTCCTTTTACGCTTCTCCTTCTTCTTCCCTTCCCTGCCTCCTCTTATACCCCTTCTCTTCTCTTTCCTTCCCTGTCTCCTCCTATACCCCTGCCCTTTCCTTCCCTGTGTCCTATACCACTTCCCTTTCATTCCCAGTCTCCTCCTATACCCTTTTCCTGTCTCCTACTAAACCCCTTCCCTGTCTCCTCCTATACCCCTTTCCTGTCTCCTACTAAACCCCTTCCCTGTCTCCTCCTATACCCATTTCTTGTCTCCTCCTCTATCCCTTCCCATCCTTGTCTCCTCCCATACCACTTCCCTGTCTCCACCTATACCATTCCATTTCTCCTCCTATACCCCTTCCCTGTTTCCTTCTATATCCTCCCCTTCGATTCCCTTCCTTCCATTCCCTGTCTATACCCCTCCCCTTCCCTTACCTTTCTCCTCCTATACCCCTTCCCTGTCTCCTCCTCTACCCCTTCCCTTCCATGCTTCATCCTATACCCCTTCCCTTCCCTGTCTCCTACGCCTTTCCTCCACTTACCTGTCTCCTCCTATACTCCTTCCCTTCCCTTTTCCCTTCCCCCTTCCTTTCTCTTCTCCCTTCCTTTACCTTTCCTTCCATTTATTCCTCCTCCCCTCCACTCCTCTCCCCTCCCCTTCCCTTCCCCCTTTCCTTCCCCTCCCCTCCCCTCTCACTTTCCTTTCTCCTTCTCCCTTTGCTTTGCCCTTTCCCCTTTCCTTTGCCCATTTCCCCTTTTCATTTCCCCCTTCCCTTCATTTCCCTTCTCTGCCCTTCCCTCTCTCTGCTTATACCCTTCCAACCCCCATGTTCCCACGTTTTCCTTCTTCCTTTCTCTTCCCTGTCTCCTCATATTACCCCTCCCTGTCTCCTCCTTTATTCCTCTTTTTCCCCATACTCCTTATCTTTTTCCTCCTATACTCCATCCCTTCCCTGTCTCCTATACCCCTTCCCTGCCTCCTAATATACCCCTTCCCTCTCTTACTTGTCCCCTATACCCCTTCTCTACCTCCTACAATACACCTCCCGTCTCTTACCTGTGTCCTCCTTTATCCCTACCCTTCCCAGTCTCCTCCTATACCCCTTTCTTTCCATTCTTTTCCCTGTCTGCCCCTTTACCCCTTCCCTGCCGCTTCCTATACCCCTTCCCTATATCCTATACCCCTTCCCTGTCTCCTTCTATACCCCTTCACTTCCCCGTCTCCTTCTATACCCCATCCCTTCACTGTCTTCTCCTCCTATACCCCTTCTTTCCCTGTCACGTTTTACACCCCTCTCCTTCCCTTCTTCCCTTTTCATCTTCCCTTATCCCTTATTTTTCCTTCCGTTCCCTTTCCCCTCTCCTTCTCCTTTTCTATTTCCTTTCCCCTTTCCCCTTTCCCCTTCCCCCTTTCCCCTTTCCTTTGCCCTTTTGCCCTTTTCCTTTTCTGCTTCTCCTTCCTCTTCCCTTCACTGCCTCCTCTTATACCCCTTCTCTTCTCTTCCCTTCCCTGTCTCCTCCTATAACCCTGCTATTTCCTTCCCTGTGTCCTATACCACTTCCCTTTCATTCCCAGTCTCCTCCTATACCCCTTTCCTGTCTCCTACTAAACCCCTTCCCTCTCTCCTCCTATACCCCTTTCCTGTCTCCTACTAAACCCTTTCCCTGTCTCCTCCTATACCCCTTCCCTTCCCTGTCTCCTCCTATACCCCTTCCCTGTCTCCTCCTATACCCTGGCCCTTCCCTTCCATGTCTCTTCCTATACCCCTTCCCTTCCCTGTCACATACGCCTTTCCTCCCCTTACCTGTCTCCTCCTATACCCCTTCCCTTTTCCCTTCCCCTGCCCGTCTCCCTTCCTTTACCTTCCCTTCCCCCATCCCCACCCTTCCCCTCCACTCCCCTTCCTTTTTCCCTCCCCTTTCCATTCTCCTTCTCCCTTTGCTTTGCCCTTTCCCCTTTCCTTTCCCCTTTTCATTTTCCCCTTCTCTTCATTTCCCTTCCTTGCTCTTACCTGTCTCTGCCTATACCCTTCTAACCCCCACTTTCCCTCTCTTTCCTTCTTCCTTTCTCTTCCCTTCCCTGTCTCTTCATATTGCCATTCCCTTTCCTGTCTACTCCTATACCCCTTTCTTTTCCCCCATACTCCTTATCTTTTTCCTCCTATACCCCATTCCTACCCTGTCTCCTATACCCCTTCCCTGCCTCCTCCAATACACCTCCCTTCTTACCAGTCTCGTCCTTTATCCCTTTCCTTCCCAGTCTCCTCCTATACCCCTTTCCTTCCATTCCTTTCCGTGTCTGCTACTATACCCCTTCCCATCCCTGCTTTTTCCTTTACCCCTTCCCTGTCTCCTATACACCTTCCCTTCACTGTCTCCTATACCCCTTCCCTGTCTCCTCCTATACCCCTTCACTTCCCTGTCTCCTTCTATACCCCTTCCCTTCACTGTCTCCTCCTCCTCCTGTACCCCTTCCTTTCCCTGTCTCCTTTATACCCCTTCCCTCTCTCCTATTTCCCTTTCCTCCCCTTCTGTCTCCAACTAAACCCCTTCCCTGTCTCCTACTTTACCCCTCCCTTTCCCTTCTTCACTTCTCCCTTCTCTTCTCTTCCCTTCCCTTCCATTCCCTTTCCCTCTCCCCTCCCCTCTCCTTCCGAATTTCCTTTCCCGTTCCCCTTTCCTTTGCCCTTTTGCCCTTTTCCTTTTCCACTTCTCTTTCCTCTTCCCTTCCCTGCCTCCTCTTATACCCCTTCTCTTCCCTTCCCTGTCTCCTCCTATACCCATGCCCTTCCCTGTCTCGTATACCACTTCTCTTTCATTCCCTGTCTCCTCCTATTACCCTGCCTTCCCTGTTTCCTCTTCTATCCCTTACCTTCTCTGTCTCCTCCCATACTACTCCCCTGTCTCCACCTATACCCTTCCCTTTCTCCTCCTATACCCCGTCTCTTCCCTGTTTCCTCCTATACCCTTCCCACTTCCTTTGCCTTCCCTTTATCCCATCCTCCCCTCCCCTCCCCTTCCCCCTTCCCTTCCCCTGTGCCTCTTTCCACTTTCCTTTGCCCTTTTCCTCTTTTCATTTTCCCCTTCCCTTCATTTGCCTTCCCTGCCCTTCCTTATCTCCGCCTATTCCCTTCCAAACCCCAACTTTCCTCCTCTTTCCTTCTTCCTTTCTCTTCTCTTCCCTCTCTCCTCATATTACCCTTCCCTTCCCTGTCTCCTCCTATACACTTCTCTTTTTCCTCAAACCCCTTATCTTTTTCCTACTATACCCTATCTCTTCCCTGTATCCTATACCCCTTCCCTCCCTCCTCCTATACCGCTTCCCTCTCTTACCTGTCTCTTGTACTCCTTCCCTGCCTCCTCCAATACACTTCTCTTCTCTTACCTGTCTCCTCCTGTATCCCTTCCCTTCCCAGTCTCCTCCTATACCCCTTCCCTGTTTTCTCCTATACCCCTTCCCTTCCATTCCTTTCCTTGTCTGCTCCTATACCCCTTCCCTTCCGTGCCTCTTCCTGTACCCCTTCCCTGTCTCCTCCTATACCCCATCCCTGTCTCTTCCTATACCCCTTCCCTGTCTCCTTCTATACCCCTTCCCTTCCCTGTCTCCTATACCTCTTCCCTGTCTCCTTTATTACCCCTTCACTTCCCTGTCTCCTTCTATACCCCTTCCCTTCCCTGTCTCCTATACCCTTCCCTTTCTCCTCCTATACCCCTCCCCTTCCCTTTCTCACCCTATAGCCCTTCCCTTCCCTGTTTCCTCCTATACCTTTCCCTTCCATTCCCTTCCTTCCCTTCTCTGTCTAATCCTGTCTCCTCCTATACCCCTTTCCTTCCCTTCCATGTCTCCTCCTATACCCCTTCCCTTCCCTGTCTCATACGTCTTTCCTCCCCTTACCTGTCTTCTCCTATACCCCTTCCCCCTTCCTTTTTTCCTTCCCTTCTCTTCTCCCTTCCTTTACCTTTCCTTCCCTTCATCCCTCCCCCACCCCACCCCTCCTCTCCCCTTCCCTTTCCCCTTCCCTTTCCATTTCCCCTCCCCCTTTCCTTTCTCATTCTCTCTTTGCTGTGCCCTTTTCCCCTTTTCATTTTCCCTTTCTCTTCATTTCCCTTCCTTGCCCTTCCAAAACCACTTTCCCTCTCACTTTCCCTCTCTTTCCTTCTTCCTTTCTCTTCCCTTCCCTGTCTCCTCATATTACCCTTCCCTTCCCTGTCTCCTTCTATATCCTTCTCTTTTTCCCCATACCCCTTCCCTCTCTTACCTGTCTCCTATGCCCTTTACCTACCTCCTCCAATACACCTCCCCTCTCTTACCTGTCTAATCCTTTATCCCTTCCCAGTCTCCTCCTATACCCCTTCCCTGTTTTCTCCTATACCCCTTCCCTTCCATTCCTTACCCTGTCTGCTGCTATACCCATTCCTGCCTCTTCCTATACCCCTTCCCTGTCTCCTCCTATACCCCCTCCCTTCCATGCTTCATCCTATACCCCTTCCCTTCCCTGTCTCCTACGCCTTTCCTCCACTTACCTGTCTCCTCTTATACTCCTTCCCTTTTCCCTTCCCCCTTCCTTTCTCTTCTCCCTTCCTTTACCTTTCCTTCCATTTATTCCTCCTCCCCTCCCCTCCCCTCCCCTCCCCTTCCCTTCCCCCTTTCCTTCCCCTCCCCTCCCCTCCCCTCTCACTTTCCTTTCTCCTTCTCCCTTTGCTTTGCCCTTTCCCCTTTCCTTTGCCCATTTCCCCTTTTCATTTTCCCCTTCCCTTCATTTCCCTTCTCTGCCCTTCCCTCTCTCTGCTTATACCCTTCCAACCCCCATGTTCCCACTTTTTCCTTCTTCCTTTCTCTTCCCTGTCTCCTCATATTACCCCTCCCTGTCTCCTCCTATATTCCTCTTTTCCCCATACTCCTTATCTTTTCCCTCCTATACTCCATCTCTTCCCTGTCTCCTATACCCCTTCCCTGCCTTCTACTATACCCCTTCCCTCTCTTACTTGTCCCCTATACCCCTTCTCTGCCTCCTACAATACACCTCCCCTCTCTTACCTGTATCCTCCTTTATCTCTACCCTTCCCAGTCTCCTCCTATACCCCTTTCTTTCCATTCCTTTCCCTATCTGTCCCTTTACCCCTTCCCTGCCTCTTCCTATACCCCTTCCCTTCAATGTCTCCTATACCCCTTCCTTGTCTACTTCTATACCCCTTCACTTCCCTATCTCCTTCTATACCCTTCCCTTCACTGTTTCCTCCTCCTATACCCCTTCACTGTCTCCAACTATACCTCTTCCCTGTCTCCTACTTTACCCATCCTCTTCAATTCTTCCCTCCCCTTCGCTTCTTCCCTTCCCTTCCCCCTTCCCTTCCATTCTCCGTCTGTTCCCTTTCCTCCCCCTTTTCTTTCCCTTCCCCTTTTCTTTTCCCTTTCCTTTGCCCTTTCTCCTTTCCTTTCCACTTTTCCCTTTCCCCTTCCTCTTCCATTCCCTTCCCTGTCTCCTCCTATACATTTTCCCTGTCTCCTCCTGTACCCTTTCCCTTCCCTGCCTCTTCCTATACCCCTTCTCTTTCGTCTCCCCATACCGCTGCCCTTTCCTTCCCTGTCTCCTATATCCCTTCCCTTTCCCGTCTACTCCTATACCTCTTCCATGTCTCCTCCTATACCCCTGCCTTTCCTGTCTCCTCCTCTACCCCTATCCTTCCCTGTCACCTCCTATACCACTCCCCTGTCTCCTCCTATACCGTTTCCCTTCTCTGTCTCCTCCTATATCCCTTCCCTGTCTCCTCATACGCCTTCACTTCCCTTCCCTGTCTCGAAGAGAAGAGAAGAGAAGAGGAAGGGAAAGGGTAAATGGGAAACGGGAAAGGGAAAGGGAAGGGGGAAGTGGTATATGAGGAGATAGGGAAGGAAAGTGAAGGCGTATGAGGAGACAGGGAAGGGATATACCCATTTCCCTTTCCCCTTTCCCCTTTCCCCTTTCCCCTTTCCCCTTTCTCTTCCTCTTCTCTCTCTTCTCTTCCCTCATTTGTTCACCTTTCCTTCCCTTCATCCCCTCCCCTTCCCCTTCCCCTTTCCCCTCCCCTTCCCTTCTCCCTTTCCTTTCCTTTCCCCTTTCTTTTCCCTTTCCCCTTTCCTTTGCCCCCTTCGTTTTCCCTTTTCATTTTCCCCTCACCGTCATTTCCCTGCCTTTCCTTTCCCTTTCCCGTCTCTGCCCATACCCTTCCAATCCCCACTTTCCCTCCCTTTCCTTCTTCCCTTCCCTTCCCTTCCCTTCTCTTGTTATGTTATGTTATGTTATGTTATGTTATGTTAAAATGGTATTTATAGAGCGCGCGGCTACTCAAAAAGAGTGTCCCGGCGCTTTTATTTAAGGTAGACTACAAAATGATAACATAGCATGTTAAAAGAGAGAAAGTGACACAGACAGAAAGAAAAACAACAAACGAAACAGGACCTACTGAATAAACAACCAGGATTTGAGATCCTTTCTAAAAGCTAGTAAGCTGGTAGCTCCCCGCAATGTAAGAGGCAGAGAGTTCCACAGCTGTGGCGCCAGTAGTCCAAAAGAACGACCTCCCAAGCGCGCTCTCATTACTCGCGGGACGGAAGCCAAAAACAGGTGTTCTGATCTCAGCGAACGCACCGGTCGATAGAAGGCAATTCTCTTTTGGAGGTACTTAGCTCCCGTCGCATGGAGAGCCTTAAATGTCAGGGTCAAAGCCTTAAAGGCAATCCGCTTGCGGATTGGAAGCCAGTGCAGGGTCTGGAGCAAACCCGCAGCACTGACTCGTCTGTTCAGGCCAAAAATCGCTCTCGCCGCAGCATTCTGCACAATTTGTAGCCGCTGAAGCAGGTAGTCTGGCAGGCCCAGGTACAGAACGTTAGAATAATCTAGCCTGGAGCCTATCAGAGCCTGCACAGTCAGCCTCCTGTGCTCCTCCGATAAGAGGGGAAGAAACCTCCGTAACATCCTCAGGAGGCCGAAGCAAGTGCCCGACACCCCCAAGATCTGAGACTTCATAGTCAACCCATTGTCCATCTTAACCCCCAAGTTCTTAGCCAATTGGGATGAGCAAGTAGGGGGGAACATGTTGGTAGGCCACCAAGCCTGCCAGTCTGGCTCCGTGTCGCACCCAAAGAAAAGTACCTCGGACTTATCGGAATTGCACTTGAGGCTGTTTAGTTGGAACCATTGAAACACAGCCCCAAGGCACTCCCGGATACTCTTCCCATCAAAGTCTCCTCCTCTCTTGCACGAGAAGAGGAGCTGGGTGTCGTCTGCATAGGATACGATCCGGGCCCCAAACGACTCCGCCAACGCCGCCAGAGGGGTCATGAAGATATTAAAAAGGGTCGGGCTCAAAATAGAGCCCTGAGGGACCCCGACTCCCAGAGGCGGCATCACGGCGGAATCAGGCGAGGCCCAGACTGTTTGCCGGCGGCCCGTTAGGAAGGAGGAAAACCAACTGAGCACCGTCCCCCGCAGTCCAATCTCATAGAGTCTTAAGAGAAGACCATCATGGGGGACGGTGTCAAAAGCCGCCGACAAATCCAGCATCACCAGCATGGCTTTGCCCCCAGTGTCCAGAACCCCTTTAATGGTTTCTGAGACCTCGAGGAGCGCAGTCTCCGTACTGAGATTTGGACGAAAACCCGACTGAGTGGCATGCAGAATCTCATTCGACTCTAGAAAGTTGGACAGCACCGTCTGCACGTGCTTTCCAACAACTTTCGTAAGAGCCGGCAGCAGAGAAATAGGCCGATAGTTGACTGGGGCCTTTGGATCCAGACCAGGCTTTTTGAGCAGCGGGATGACCATTGCTTGCTTCCAAGCCTGCGGAACCACTCCCTGACTCAGCGAGAGATTCAGTAACGGATTAGCCAATGGTTTTGCCAGAATTTTAGCAGGGCATGGGTCCAAGGGCGAACCCGATTTCAAATTGCCCAGAAGTGCTAAAGAGGCGGGCGCAGATAAAGGTGGAAATATGGCCAGCGTCAAATCTGGCAAAGAAGAGGACGATCGAATGGCCTCAGAATTAATTCGCTCCACGGATACAGTCGATGGAAAAGAATCCTGTATGAGTTGGATCTTGCTGGTAAAGAAACTAGCGAGATCAGAGGCCCAAGAATCAGAGGGTCTCTCCTCAGAGATGTTAGTCCGTGGGGAAATAAATTCTTTAACTATAGAGAAGATCTCCTTACAGGAGTTTGAGGCAGCCTCTATCCTCCCTGCCAGGTAGGCTTTCTTACTCAGGCGAATGTCCCGGTGATACTCCTTAACCACGCTCTTATAGGTCAACTTAGCATCCGAGTCATATTTTACTCGCCAGGCTCTTTCGGCTACCTTGCATTGCTGCCGCCTAGCCGACAATGCTGCGGAAAACCAAGGGGCGGAAACTCGTTTGGGAGTAAGACGAGGAGCCAGTTCCGGGGCCAAATCGTTGAGTCTGTCAGAAAGCCATACCTGTAAGGACTCCAGATCCTTCGACAGGTCGCCAGAAAGGGGGCAAGGGTGGTCCAGGGCCGCCTGAGCCAGCATCTCAGGGGTCACTCGATGGTACGCCCTATGGGTACGACCATACTGCTGTGGGGCGGCAACAGCCAATTTACCTGTGCCTTTGATCACAAATTTAGCCAGCAGATGGTCTGACCATAGTACCGGGATAATTTCTAAGACCTCCACAGAGGAAGTCGAGAAAACCTGGTCCAGAGTGTGCTCCTTGGCGTGCGTCGGCCCCTGCAGATAAGGGAGTAAACCCAGCGGTGCCATAGCCTCAGAGAGTTTAATAGCGACCGCATCGGATGGATCATCCATCCGGAAATTGAAGTCTCCGGCCGCGATGCAATGTTCTGCTTTCAAGGCCAGTCCCAGCAGAACGGAATCAAGATCTTCAAAGAATGTCGCGGGTGGGCCAGGTGGTCTGTAGACCAATAATCTCTTAACTGATTGATGCAGAGCCAGAGCGATGGAAAAGGCAAGGGACTCCGAACCACGAATATCCTCCACTGGCAGGATAGTACAAGCCATGCCTTTCTTCACCACCAGTGCCACTCCACCGCCCCTACCCTTCGCTCTGTCCTTCCTGAAGACGTTATAGTCAGGCGGAATAGCCATGGCGACGTCTGGGTTCGAAAATTCTCCCCACCATGTCTCGGTCAACATAAGACACAGTGGCTTAGCCGTGTCAAGAAGCTCGAAGATATCTTGTGCATGTCTGCATGCCGATCTGGTGTTTAGTAGCATGCAGAGAAATTCCACATTGGCGATGTTATTGCCAGGGGGACATGACAGAGCACGGGAGGGACGCCATCCGCAACCGGGGCAGATGGACTTACCACGATGACGTCCAGGAAAGACAGTGCAGCAGCCACTGGAAGCAGTGAGGAGAGCACGAAGCTCCCCCGCAGTATAACGCAGCACGCGTGGACCTGTATGGCACATGCTGAGTGGCCGAGCCTGTCCCGCCGCCCCAAGCGCTTCCGAGACGCTGACGAGCGCAGACGGGCAGGACTCTGGCTGGACTCAGGCGCGATGAAGGCGCTCCGCTGCGCGTCACCGCTGCGCGACCGATAGAAGGCTCAAGTAGGCTCAGCCGGCCTAAGTCTCGCGAGAATGCGCGAGTGCGCGAGCCCTATCCAAAATGGCGCTCAAATTAGTCCCCGGCACCCCGTGATCCCGGACCCGCCAAAGGCAGTGATGGTAATCCCCAGAGGGGGTTTTAGAGTGCAGAATGAGGCCAGGAGGGTCGCTGCAGATAAAAGCAAGGCAAACCAACACAAATTAAAGAAAATACAAAACGGGTAGTTAAAAGCTGTTTCAGCAGGCAGAAAGCGCCGCTAGCGCTAGCGAAGTCGGCATAAAATAGTCACCTTTCCCAGGCTGACCTGCCGTCTCACGCTGCCTCAAGTAGGCTCAGCCGGCCTAAGTCTCGCGAGAATGCGCGAGTGCGCGAGCCCTATCCAAAATGGCGCTCAAATTAGTCCCCGGCACCCCGTGATCCCGGACCCGCCAAAGGCAGTGATGGTAATCCCCAGAGGGGGTTTTAGAGTGCAGAATGAGGCCAGGAGGGTCGCTGCAGGTAAAAGCAAGGCAAACCAACACAAATTAAAGAAAATACAAAACGGGTAGTTAAAAGCTGTTTCAGCAGGCAGAAAGCGCCGCTAGCGCTAGCGAAGTCGGCATAAAATAGTCACCTTTCCCAGGCTGACCTGCCGTCTCACGCTGCCTCAAGTAGGCTCAGCCGGCCTGAGTCTCGCGAGAATGCGCGAGTGCGCGAGCCCTATCCAAAATGGCACTCAAATTAGTCCCCGGCACCCCGTGATCCCGGACCCGCCAAAGGCAGTGATGGTAATCCCCAGAGGGGGTTTTAGAGTGCAGAATGAGGCCAGGAGGGTCGCTGCAGGTAAAAGCAAGGCAAACCAACACAAATTAAAGAAAATACAAAACGGGTAGTTAAAAGCTGTTTCAGCAGGCAGAAAGCAACGCTAGCGCTAGCGAAGTCGGCATAAAATAGTCACCTTTCCCAGGCTGACCTGCCGTCTCACGCTGCCTCAAGTAGGCTCAGCCGGCCTAAGTCTCGCGAGAATGCGCGAGTGCGCGAGCCCTATCCAAAATGGCGCTCAAATTAGTCCCCGGCACCCCGTGATCCCGGACCCGCCAAAGGCAGTGATGGTAATCCCCAGAGGGGGTTTTAGAGTGCAGAATGAGGCCAGGAGGGTCGCTGCAGGTAAAAGCAAGGCAAACCAACACAAATTAAAGAAAATACAAAAAGGGTAGTTAAAAGCTGTTTCAGCAGGCAGAAAGCGCCGCTAGCGCTAGCGAAGTCGGCATAAAATAGTCACCTTTCCCAGGCTGACCTGCCGTCTCACGCTGCCTCAAGTAGGCTCAGCCGGCCTGAGTCTCGCGAGAATGCGCGAGTGCGCGAGCCCTATCCAAAATGGCGCTCAAATTAGTCCCCGGCACCCCGTGATCTCGGACCCGCCAAAGGCAGTGATGGTAATCCCCAGAGGGGGTTTTAGAGTGCAGAATGAGGCCAGGAGGGTCGCTGCAGGTAAAAGCAAGGCAAACCAACACAAATTAAAGAAAATACAAAACGGGTAGTTAAAAGCTGTTTCAGCAGGCAGAAAGCGCCGCTAGCGCTAGCGAAGTCGGCATAAAATAGTCACCTTTCCCAGGCTGACCTGCCGTCTCACGCTGCCTCAAGTAGGCTCAGCCGGCCTAAGTCTCGCGAGAATGCGCGAGCCCTATCCAAAATGGCGCTCAAATTAGTCCCCGGCACCCCGTGATCCCGGAGTGCAGAATGAGGCCAGGTGATCCCGGAGTGCAGAATGAGGCCAGGAGGGTCGCTGCAGGTAAAAGCAAGGCAAACCAACACAAATTAAAGAAAATACAAAACGGGTAGTTAAAAGCTGTTTCAGCAGGCAGAAAGCGCCGCTAGCTTTCTCTCCCTTTCTCTCCCTTTCTCCTCCTATTATGCTTTCCCTTCCCTTCCCTGCCTCCTCCGATACCCCTCTCTTCCCTTCCCTGTCTCCTCCTATACCCCTCTCTCCCCTTCCCTATTTCCCCATACCCTTTCCCTTTTTCCTCCTAAACCCATCCTCCCCTGTCTCCTATACCCCTTCCCTGCCTCCTCCTATACCCATCCCCTGTCTGCTCCTATACCCCTCTCTTCCCTTCCCTTTCCCCATACCCTTTCCCTTTTTCCTTCTTAATCCCGTCCTTCCCTGTCTCCTTTACCCCTTCCCTGCCTCCTCCTGTGACCCTCCCCTCCCCTTCCCTCTTCTTTATCTCTTCCCTTCCTAGTCTCCTCCTATACCCCTTACCCTATACCGCTTCCCTGTCTTCTCCTATACCCATTCCCTTCAATTCCTGTCCCTGTCTTCTACTATACCCCTTCCCTGCCCTTTCCTATACCCCTTCCCTGTCTCCTTCTATGCCCCTTCCCTTCCCTGCCTCCTACTATACCCCTTCCCTTCCCAGTCTCCTCCTATACCACTTCCCTGTTTCCTTCCATACCCCTACCCTTCCCGGTCTCCTTTTATACCCCTTATCTTCCCTGTCTCCTCCTATATCCCTTCCCACCCCTTCTGTCTCCTCCTATACCCCTTCCCTGTCTCCTACTTTACCCCTCCCCTTAATTTCTTCCCTCCCCTTCCCCTCTCCCTTCCCTTCCCTCTTACCTTCCATTCCACTTCCGTTCCCGTTCTCCTCCCCTTTCCTTCCCCCTTTTTTCCCCTTCCCCCTTTCCTATCCCTTCCTCCTTCCCATTTCCTTTCCCCTTCCCCCTTTCCCCTTTCCTTTGCCCTTTTGCCCTTCCCCTTCTTCTCCTTTCTCTGCCCTTCCTGTCCCTTCCCTGTCACCGCCTTTACCCTTCCAACCCCATCTTTCCATCCCTTTTCTTCTTCCCTTCCCTCCGTTCCTTTCCTTTTTCTTTCCTTTCCTTTCCATCCCTTCCCTTCCTTTCCCTGTCCTCTGTCCTATCCCCTTCCAATCCCTCCCATCCTCTTCCCCTTCATGTCTTTTCCCATGCCTTCTTTTGTTTCCTTCCCTTTTCTCTCCTTTCCTTACCTTTCCCTTTCATATGCTTCCGCCTTTCTTTCTTCCCCTCCCCTTTCACTCCCCCTTCCCTTTTTCTCCTTTCCCCTCCCCCTTCCCTTCCCTTCTCTCCCCTTCTCTTTTCTTTCCTTCCCCTCTCTTTCCATTCCTTGCCATTCTTTCTCTGTCTCCTCCTATACCCTTCCGTTCCTTCTTCTTACCTATCTCTATCTTCTGTCCTTTACCCTTCTAACTCCACCCATCCCCTTCTACTGTACTCTGCCCTTCCCTGTCTCTCTTCTCCATATATATATATATATGTGTGTGTGTGTGTGTGTGTTTATTATATATAAATATAATTTTTTGATCAATCTAAAACCCTAAGTTTACTCTTACTACCCCAATACCCCTACCCCCTTACATTCCTAAAATACCCTTACCGCCCCATACCCATCGTAACTTACCTTTAGCACTCCAAAACCCATACCCACCCTGAACCCCTAAATTACCCTTGACACCCCAAAACCCATACCCCCTAAACTTTAAAATTACCCCTGGCACCCCAAAACCCATAGCTACCCTGAACCCTAAAATCACCCTTAGCACCCCAAAACCCATACCCACGCTGAACCCTTACATTACCATTGGCACCCCAAAACCGAGACACTCTGAACACTAAAATTGCCATTGGCACCCCAAAGCCCATACACCCCATAACCCTAAAAATAAACTTGGCACCCCAAAACCCATACCTACCCTCAACCCTAAAATTAACCTTGGCACCCCAAAACCCATACCAACCCTGAACCCTAAATTTACCCTTGGTACTCCAAAACCCATACCCCAAAAATAACCATGGCACCTCAAACCTACAATGTACCCTAAAATTACCCTTAGTACCCCAAAACCTATACCCATCCTGAAACCTAAAATTACCATTCGCACCCTAAAACCCATACCCACCCTGAACCTTAAAATTACCTTTTGCACCCCAAAACCAATACCTAAAATTACCCTTGGCACCACAAAACCCATGTGTGTACAATAAAGGACCTGTTCACACAGTGAGCATTTAGTTCATATATCCATTGCAGTTGTCATCTAATTTAGACAGACTGTAGAGCAAGTGATAATGTTATCTATGCTCCTTATAGGTATGGCTCACTAATCAAAGGAAAGACAAAGGTTATTCAAACGAGATAAGAAAAAGGCTGTCTCTATATCCAACAATTATATCTACAGACACCCACATGTGGTAAAAAAGTGTAGGAGAGGAGTGATGGCGCCTCACGGTAGCAACACCACAGAGGATAAAGCTGGAAGGTACTCGCCTGCTACCTCAAGATCTCATCATCAGCTGCCACCACTCCGCAGGAAGAAAATGTGTGTAAGAAAGAATAAGCAAGAGACTGGCTAATAACCCAAAACGCAAAGTGCTAGGGTGTGTAACGAGAAGATGAGAAAAACTGTGCAGAGATCCGTGCACCATAATAGACCCCACAGTGTATATACACAAATTTGAGTTGGTTCACACTGGCTTTACACTTTTTATTCTATGCTGTGTGACCACTCATATATAAAAAATGCCGACATGTTTCATTGCCATTTGGAAAAACTCACGGCAACTTCTTCAGGGCGTGGGGTATTGTCATTCCACCATTCAGCCTTGCTTAATCTATTAAAAACAATTCTGTTGGAGGAAAAAGACAGACAAACAACACATAACAAAAATAGTTGGCGTCCGGTTCATAAGGACCTAATGCTGTATATACTACGTTCCCAACTGAATATCCACCACAGTGTTTACCGGGATGTTGCCCATCATGGGCATACCTTTACCCTCGAGCATATGTGTGTGTGGCGGCGATCACTCAATCAAGGCTCATCCCCTCGACTCCTATCGTGAGTCTGTAATACACAATGAAAAATGTGAATTAAAAGGTTTTAGGAGAAACGGATATCGGGTTCCTGCCACTCCCCGTAACATGGAATGCTATCTCTCTTATATCACAGTCGTAATGCATCTCCGTTTCGCTGCTGTGTAGCTCCTCAAGTGTGACTACTGCTCTACGGGTGGCAGGGGGGCCGGTTTTATACCAAAAAGAACTTCTCGTGTCGAGTCCTGCCCACAGCATGGAGTACTGTCCCTCCTATGTCCCAATCATGATATATCTCTTACTCACTGTTGAGTAGCTCCTAAAATATGACTATGGGTGGTCGGGGGGGCCGGTCTCGTACCAAATTTTTTTTCTCATCTCAGGTCATGACATGCCCACCTTGAGACCCCCTAGCCGAGTCTGGGGTTCAGAGGAAACTGAGTTCTATAGTGCAGGTACCCATCCCTTTGCTGTGGCGTGCCCCGCTCTCAAAAATAATAATACCCTACGTGTATAGAAACATATGTCAGGACTCACCGATATTGCGTCCGTGTCCGGCATTCACTCAGCACTGCAACAACGCGGCTGCTGTCTGCCGTGAATAAAAACCTGATCTCGCAAGTCACGTGACCACGCTGTGGTGATCCCACCCTTTTCAGGCAATTCACGTATTAGCTTTACCACCGGAATGCGCCATCTTGGAATGGTGAATTCCTCAATAAAATTTGTAATATATTGGATTTCCTTCATATGCAGGGCGATCTACATATCAGCATGCGGGGACATACCAACACATAGATATTCTGCTTACGACAGATGGCTTAAGTCGTATGTGATGTGGGGTAAATACTTGTGCCCGACAATGTTACAATTAACGTTGCCGATGGTTCTGGTTGCCCCCCAGTGTTCCGCTGTATGGTCCTTGTTTGTCAAAATCGTGCGACAATAGATGTTAAAGCACTTCCATGCCTCACCCTCTCTCGGGGGTGGGCTCTAATGCTTGGACTCTCGGATCCTAAAGCCGAGTCCCTAGGCCTAGGGGAATACACTCTTTAGGTTGACTTGATATTTGGTCATTGTTGTGTGATGTTTCTAACTTATTTAGGGCCTCGCAATTTCATGCAGTAACCCCTACAACAGAACTCATATCAACGAAGGGGGGGATTAGTGATGAATGGATTATGTATAGACCTTATTCCACTCAATGGAATCATTCAATCCAGTTTGGTCTGCACCTTCCTGGTAGATCCAGCGGGCTTCCTTGCTGCTCAGTCTGGATTCCATGTTGAACTGGTCCCCCATCACTCTTTCTAATACTACCCAGCGTACATCTTTAGGATTATGTTTGTAATGCTGGAAGTGTTGTACCAGTTTTGTACTCAATTTGCCTGCGCGTAGCGTGCTGAGATGTTCTTGAATCCTTACTTTGACCTTCCTAGTGGTAAGGCCAATATAGTGCAGCTCGCACGGGCAAGTCAATCTATAAATGACGTTGGGTGTGTTGCAGTTACTGAATTTGTTTAAAAACCACATTTGGTTGTTTGCAAGAGTGACACATTTAGTGGCTGATGTAAGCCTATCTCCCATAACCCCAAAATAATCTTGGCACCCTAAAACCGATACCTACAATGAACCCAAAAATTACCCTTAGCACCCCAAAACCAATACACACTCTGAACCCTAAAACTACCCTTCGCTCCCCAAAACCCATACCAACCCCGAATTTTAAAAGGACCCTTGGCATCCCAAAACCCATATCCACCCTGAGCTCTAAAATTACCCTTGGCACCCTAAAACCCACACCCACCCTGAACCCTAAAATTACCATTGACACCCTAAAACCAATACGCAACCTGAATCCTAGAATTACCCTTGGCATCCCAAAACCCACAGCCACCCTGAACCTAAAAATTTCCCTTGGCACCCCAAAACCCATACCCACCCTGAACCCCAAAATTACCCTTGGCACCTCAAAACCCATACCCAGTCTCAACCCTAAAATGACAGCCCCTGGCCAAAACCATACCTACCCTGAACCCTAGAATTACCCTTAGTACCACAAAACCCATTCCCACCCTCAACCCTAAAATAACCCTTGTCACCCCAAAACCCATACCCCCATAACCCCAAAAATAACCTTGGCACCCCATACCAATAATGTACCCTAAAATTACCCTGAGCAGCCCAAAACCCATACCCACCCTGAAACCTAAAATTACCCTTGGCACCCCAAAACCCATAACCACCCTAAACCCTAAAATTACCTTTTGCATCCCAAAACCAATACCAAAAATTACCCGTGGCACACCAAAAAGCCATATCCCCCATACCCCATACCCCAAAAATAACCTTGACACCCTAAAACCCATACCTACAATGAACACTAAAATTACCCTTAGCACCCCAAAACCCATACTCACACTGAACCCTAAAACTACCCTTGGCTCCCCAAAACCCATACCCACCCTGAACTTTAAAATGACCCTTTGTACCCCCAAACCCATACCCACCCTGAGCCCCTAAAATTACCCTTGGCACCCCAAAACCCACAACCACCCTGAACCCTTAAATTATCCTCAACACACCAAATCCCACACCCACCCTGAACCCTAAATTTACCCTTGTCACCTCAAAACCTATACCCAACCTGAGCCATAAAATTACCATTGGCACCCTAAAACCCATACCCACCGAGAACCCTAAGGTTACCCTTGGCACCCCAAAACCCATACCCACCCTGAACCCCAAAATTACCCCTGGCACCCCAAACCCCTTACCCACCCTGAATACCAAAATTACCCTTGGCACCCCAAAACCCATACCCAGGCTCAACCTTATATTGACCCTTAGCACCCCAAAACCCATACCCACCCTGAACCGTCAAATTAACCTTTGCAGCACAAAATCCATGCCCTCCCTGAACTCTTAAATTACCCTTGGCTAGCCAAAACCCATCCCATACTGAATCTAAAATTACCCTTGGTGCCCCAAAACCCATACCTACCCTGAGCCCTAAAATTACGCTTGGCAACCCCAAAACCCACACCCACCCTGAGACCTTAAAGTATCCTCGACACCCCAAAACCTACACCCACCCTGAACCCTAAAATTACCCTAGGTTCCCCAAAACCGATATCCACCCTGAGACCTAAAATTACCATTGACACCCTAAAACCCATACCCACCCTGAACCCTAAGGTTACCCTTGGCCACCCAAAACCCACACCCACCCTGAACCCCAAAATTACCCTTGGCACCCCAAAACCCATACCCACCCTGAACCACAAAATTACCATTGGCACCCCAAAACCCATACCCACTGTGAGCCCTAAAATTACCTTTGGCACCCCAAAACCCACACCCACCCTGAACCCCAAAATTTCCCTTGGCACCCCAAAACCCATACCCACCCTAAACCCCAAAATTAACCTTGCCACCCCCAAAACCGATACCCAGGCTCACACCCTAAAATGACCCTTAGCACCCCAAAACCCATACCCACACTGAACCCTAAAATTAACCTTAGCACCCCAAAATCCATACCCACCCTGGACCCTAAGGTTACCCTTTTCACCCCAAAACCCACTTCCACCCTGAACCCCAAAATTACCCTTGGCACCCCAAAACCCATACGCACCCTTAACCCCAAAATTACCCTTGGCACCCTAAAACCTATACCCAAGCTCATCCCTAAAATGCCGCTTAGCATCCCAAAACCCATACCCACCCTGAACCCTCAAATTAACCTTGCCAGCCCAAAATGCATACCCACCCTGAACCCTAAAATGACAATTGGCACCCCAAAACCCATACCCACGCTGAGCCATAAAATCACCTTTGGCACCACAAAACCCACACCCACCCTGAAACCTTAAATTATCCTTGGCACCCCAAAACCCATACCCATCCTGAACCCTAAAATTACCCTAGGCACCTGAAAACCCATACCTACCCTGAACCCTAGAATTACCATTGGCACCCCAAAGCCCACACCCACCCTGAACCGTCAAATTAACCTTTGCAGCACAAAATCCATGCCCACCCTGAACTCTTAAATTACCCTTGGCTAGCCAAAACCCATCCTATACTGAACCCTAAAATTACCCTTGGTGCACCAAAAACCCATACCTACCCTGAGCCGTAAAATTACGCTTGGCAACCCCAAAACCCACACCCACCCTGAGCCCTTAAATTATCCTCGACACCACAAAACCTACACCCACCCTGAACCCTAAAATTACCCTAGGTACCCCAAAACCGATATCCACCCTGAGACCTAAAATTACCATTGACACCCTAAAACCCATACCCACCCTGAACCCTAAGGTTACCCTTGGCCACCCAAAATCCACACCCACCCTGAACACCAAAATTACCCTTGGTACCCCCAAACCCATACCAACCCTGAACCACAAAATTACCCTTGGCACCCCCAAAACCCATACCCAGGCTCAACCCTAAAATGACCCTTAGCACCCAAACGCATACCCACCCTGAACCCTCAAATTAACATTGGCAGCCCAATATCCATACCCACCCTGAACCCTAAGGTTACCCTTGGCACCCCAAAAACCACTACCACCCTAAACTCCAAAATTTCCTTTGGCACCCCAAACCCCATACCCACCCTGAACCCCAAAATTACCCTGGGCACACCAAAACCTATACCGAGGCTCAACCCTAAAATGACCCTTAGCACCCCAACACCCATACCCACCCTGAACCCTAAAATTAACCTTGCCAGCCCAAAATCCTTACCCACCCTGAACCCTAAAATTACCATTGGCACCCCAAAACCCATACCCACTGTGAGCCCTAAAATTACCTTTGGCACCCCGAAACCCACACCCACCCTGAACCCCAAAATTTCCCTTGGCACCCCAAAACCCATACCCGCCCTAAACCCCAAAATTACCCTTGCCACCCCCAAAACCGATACCCAGGCTCACACCCTAAAATGACCCTTAGCACCCCAAAACCCATACCCACACTGAACCCTAAAATTAACCTTTGCAGCCCAAAATCCATATCCACCCTGGACCCTAAGGTTACCCTTGTCACCCCAAAACCCATACGCACCCTTAACCCCAAAATTACCCTTGGCACCCTAAAACCTATACCCAAGCTCATCCCTAAAATGCCCTTTAGCATCCAAAAACCCATAACCACCCTGAACCCTCAAATTAACCTTGCCAGCCCAAAATGCATACACACCCTGAACCCTAAAATGACCATTGGCACCCCAAAACCCATACCCACGCTGAGCCATAAAATCACCTTTGGCACCACAAAACCCACACCCACCCTGAAACCTTAAATTATCCTTGGCACCCCAAAACCCATACCCATCCTGAACCCTAAAATTACCCTAGGCACCTGAAAACCCATACCCACCCTGAACCCTAGAATTACCATTGGCACCCCAAACCCCACACCCAGCCTGAACTCCAAAATTTCCATTGGCACACCAAAACCCATAGCCACCCGGAACCCTTAGAATTACCCTTGGCACCCCAAAACCCACACCCACCCTGAACCCCAAAATTACCCTTGGGACCCCCAAATACATACCGTCTCATCCCTAAAATGACCCTTTGCACCCTAAAACCCATACCTACCCTGAACCCTATAATTACCCTTAGTACCCCAAAACCCATACCCACTCTGAACCCTAAAATTACCCTTGTCACCCCAAAACCCATACCCTCATAACCCCCAAAAAAACCTTGGCACCCCATACCTCCAATGTATCCTAAAATGACCCTTGGCACCCAAAAACCCATAACCACCCTGAACTCTAAAATTACCTTTGGAACCCAAAAACCCATAACCACCCTGAACCCTAAAATTACCCTTTGCACCCCAAAACCAATACCTATTAGCCGTGGCACCCCAAAACCCATATCCCCCATACCCCAAAAATAACCTTGACACCCTAAAACCCATACCCACCCTGAACCCTAAAATTACCCTTGGCACCCCAAAACCCATACCCATCCTGAGCTCTAAAATTACAATTGGCACCCTAAAATCCACACCCACCCTGATCCCCAAAATTACTCTTGGCACCCCAAAACCCACACCCACCCTGAACCCCAAAATTACCCTTGGCACCCCAAAACCCATACCCAGGTTCAACCCTAAAATGACCCTTAGCACCCCAAAACCCATACCCACCCTGAACCCTAAAATTAACCTTGGCACCCCAAAACACATACCCGCCCTGAAACTAAAATTACACTTAGCAACCCAAAACTCATACTCACTCTGAACCCTAGAACTACCTCTGGCTCACCAAAACCTATGCCCACCCTGAACTCTAAAATTACCCTTGGCACCCCTAAACCCACACCCACCCTGAACCCTAAAATCAACCTTGTCACCCCAAAACCCATTCACAGTTTGGTGTTATTCTCTGTATTGTGTTTAATATTTTAATAAAAAAATTTGAACACAAAAATGGAATGTCTTTCTTGTTCAACTTTTCGTGTTAAAGGGTAAGACGTTGTGTGTTTTTCATGCTCAGTTCAGTTTACTCTCCAAGCGGAAATGGGAATGGAAGGGATGGGAGGGAAGGGAGGGGGATATAAGAGAAAGTCGAGAGGAGAGGAAGGGATTGAAGGAAAGTGCATATGAGAAGAGTGGAGAGATAGGTAAGGAATGTAGGGGAAGTGAAAGGAGAGGGGGGAGGAGAGCTAGATAAGTAAGGAAGAGAATAGAAGTGGAGGGAGGGTTAGACAGTAAAGTAGAAATAGGGAAGGGAGAAACAATGGAAGGAATAGGTAGACAAGTTGGGGAGAGATATTAAGGGTGGAAGTGGGGAAAGAAAATGGGAAGAGGCAAAGAAAGGGATTAGAAGAGATAAAGGGAGAGCAGGAGAGAAGGCATGTGGGAAGGCATGTGGAGGAAGGAAAAGGGAGATGAGAAAAGGCTAGGAAGGGAAACAGAGGAACTAGAAGAGAACAGAAGAGGGGAGTTAAAGTCGAGGAGAGGCAAGGCAGGGAGGCGGAGAAATGGGAAAGGAAGAGAATGGAATGGAGGGTAATAATTCTAGAGGTGATAGGGAATGATGAAAGGAATGGAAGGAGAGGGTAGTGGTTTGGAGAGGAAAGACAGGAAAGGATATGATAAAAGGGAAGTAAATGTAAGAAGGGGAAAGGAGAGGAAGAATTAAGTGAAAAGGAGAGAAGGTGAAGGGAGGGTGGAATGTCAAGAAAAGTGTATGTAAAGGGGAAGAGAGGAGATGAGAAGAGTGGAGGGATAGGGAAAGGAATGGAAGGGAAGAGTAAAGGAAAAGAGAGAGGAGAGGACAAGGAGTGGCAGAGAGGGAAAGGTTTGAGAGAAAGAGGAGTATACAGATGGAGAAGAGAAAAGAAGAGAAAAGAGAAGAGAAGAAAAGAGAAGAGAAGGGAAGGGTAGATGGGGAAAGAAATGGGCAAAGGAAAGAAGAGAAAGGGATAGAAGAGATAAAGAAACTAATGGGAAGGGAAAGGAAAGCAAGGGAAGGGGAGAGAATAGATGGGGAAGGAAGTGAAGTAAGGGGGTGGGAGAGGGAGAATGAGAAGGAGTAGGGACGGAAAGAGTATGTAGAGGGGAAGGGAAAGGAGGTATGAAAAGATGGGGAGGGAAGGGAAGGGTAGAGAAAAGAAAAGAAGAGCTAGGTAAGAGGGAGTGAAAGGGGAAGGGAGGGTACTTGAGGGAAGGCTCGAGAAGAGGAGATATAGTCGAGGGAAGGGAACAGTAGGGGAGAGAAGAGACAGAATAGGAAGGAAGTCAGGGAAGGGAAATGAAGGGAAGGGGAGAGGAGAGGAGTGATAGGGAAGCAAAGGAGGGAGGCAAGGGAAGGGAGGAAAGATATGGAAGGGGTAGGGAAGAAAAATTAGGGAAGGTGAGGAGAGCCAAGAGGAGAGAAGAGCAGGAGAGAAGGGATGCAGCAGAAAGTAAACGGGAGAAGACAGGAGACATAGGTAAGGGGAGAAGAGATATAGGGACGTGAAACAGGAAAGATAAAAAAGAGAAGAGGATAGTAGACGGGAAGTAGAGGAGAGCAGATGGGAGAGGAGAGGCAATGAGGGAAGTAGATAAAAGGGAAGAGGAAAGGAGAGTATACATACGCAATGGAAGAGATGGAAAGGGATAGACGGGAGAGGAGCCATACGGAAGGGACAGGGAAGGAGAGATAGGCAATGGGAGGGGGAAGAGGGATGGAAAAGAATGTGAAGCATAGGGGCGGCAAGGAAGTGGAAGATGCAGAGAGGGGATAGGGATTAAGAAATGGGGAGGGAGGTGAAGGGAAGGGGAGAGTTGAGACAGCGAAGGTAGGGGGTGGGAAAGAGAGTAGAAGAAGGGTAGAGAGTGGGAAATTATACAAAAATTAGGGTAGTAAGTAAGGAAAGGGGAATGGTGGGGAGGGGAGAGAAGGGAAGGTGCAAGGAAAGCAGAGACAGAAGGAAGGAAAATGCCATGGGAAGAAAGGGAAAGGGAATGTTAAGGGAGAGACGTTGAAGGGATGGATGGGGTGGGGATGAAAGGGAAGGGATAGAAGGGATAGAGAAGCAAAGAATGCATGGGAAAGGGAGAGGAGAGGAGAGCAAGGTAAAGGCATAAAGGGGAGGGGAGAGGAGAGGAGAGATAGGGAAGGAAGGAACAGAAGGGAAGGAGGGGGAAGTGAGGGGAGAGATAAGCTAGAGATGGGTAGGGGAAGGGTGAAGGAAATGAATGGAGGGGAGAGGGGAGGAGAGATGGGAAGGACTGAAGGGAAGGAGAGGCAAGAGAAGATAAGCCAAGAGATAGGGAATGGAGAGGCTGGGGGAAAAGGGAAGGGTGAGGAAAGGATATGGAACAGGGGAAGGGATGGAAATTGAAGGTGAGGAGAGGAGAAGAGAGATAGACAAGAGGCCTAAAGTGGAGACGATCAATATGCAAGGAAGAAAGTGAGGGGAAGGAAAGAAGGGGAGGGAATGGTAGAGGAAGGAGAGATAGGGAAGTAAGGGCGAGATAGGAAAGGGAATGAAATGGAAGGGGAGATGGAAATGAATGGAAGTAAGAGGGAAGGCAATGAAAGGGAGGGACAAGAGGAAGGTGAGGGGGAGTGGAGGAGAGAAGGAGAAGGAAGGGAAGGAAGAGAATTGAAGGGAAATGGAAAGGGAAGTGAAGCAAATGGAAGAGAAGCGAAGGAGAGGAAGAGGATGGAAGGGGAAAGGATAAAAGAGAAAGGGTAGGAAGGAAGGCGAGTGGAGGGGAAAGGAAGGAAGGGGAAGAAAGGTAGGGGAGAGGCGATGTAGAGAAGAAAGGGGAAGGACATTTGAATGGAAATGAGGAGAAGGAAAAAAGAACAGAAGGGGATAGAAGAAATTGGAAAGGAAGGAAAGGGGAGATGAGAGGAAAGTTAGGGAAGGGAAGTGAAGAGGAGATAGTCAAGGGAAGTGATGAGAATAAGCAAAGGGATATGGAGGAGAAGGAATGGAAGGAAGGAGATGGGAGGGAAGGTGAAAGGCTATTAGAGATATAGGGTAGAGAGGAAGGGAAGGGCATTGGATGGGAGGCGGGGACAGGAGAGGGAAGGGGAGAAGAATGAAGGGTAGAGGAGAACAGACATAGAGAAGGAAGGGAAAGGAATAGGAAGTGAAGGGAGGTAAAGGGAAAGGAAGGGAAGGAAAGGAAAGGAAGGGAGAGGGAGGGGCCCCTTCCTTTTCGGAGCCTGCTCAGCCCCTGCAGCTCCGGCCTCTCACTTCCCCGAGCTCCAGCCGCCAGCAGCGGTCCTCTCCGTACGACGTCCCTGAGTGCAATGCTGCAGCTGCCTGGTTACCAGCCTCTCATACCAAGGACACGTCACAATGGAGGCTTTTCATCGTGTCATCATACATCACTGCCGTGTGGGTGATGCCATGTGTTTCAGTTTAACAGGGGGGGGGAGGGGGGGGGGGCAGGCAAGGCACGGGTATTATGCAATTTATTGAGAAAATAAAACTTTTTAGTTACAAAATGTTCCTGTAATGAACCTGTAAGATGATCCCATCCTACCCGATATACTTTCCCAACAGTGTTCTCTCCTTTTCTCTCCGCTGCGGTGGCGATCTCCCCCTGCATTTACCCTGCGCCTCGTGACATCACATTGGAGGGCCTGTTATATCATAAGCCTTCCATTCACCGGATTCTGCTTCTGGTACAGCTGGGAAGGCACGGGCCTTTCAAGCGTATGTCAAATGTGGTTGTTTTTGGTCTTCGTTTAAAATTAATATCATTTCAATTGTACGTCTTATTCTCACAACTTGTTTTCACGGTGCCCTTACACTGTACAAGTTAAATGATTTTTCACTGGGACACATCCGCATCTCTGTCTGTCCAGTTTCTCCCCTCGAGTATTGTCCAGTAAACCGCATCATCCCTTTTAAGAAATGTTTGTATATTGATAAATACAAACGTAACTGTTCTCATACGGTGAATATTATAGTGAACAGAAGGGGCAGTCTTTGGGTCTCGCCTCAGGAGACCTGTAGACTGTAGTTCGAGCCCTGTACAGTCCTGGCCGCTCAGTCCAACCGTCCTTAGTGAGTCTGTAGATGTGGCTTCTGTCGGTCTAATTGTTAACAATTGAAAACTGTTCTGGTCTCCTGCACGAAGCACAGTGCACGTTGTGCGGATGGGCGAATGTGTAGTCTCCGATTGAAATGTACAGGCCCAGCTCTTTATAACCTGTGCCGGAAAGGGTAATGTCTCATATATACGTATGGCTGAATAAACGTGAACATTTTGCCACTTCGAACACCAGGAGATACGACCAGGGAATGAGTGACGTGTCTGGAGTGCGCTTGAAAGAGGAATGATTAGGGTGACCAACTGGCATGGGTGAATATTCAGGATGGTCGGTGTGAAAATTCAGGACAACGGGTCAAATATCAGTACAAAAATTCAGGACAGGTCAAAATTCATGACAGAAATTTGGGACAAAAGGTACGTTTTACAGACAAACAGGAGGTCGCACAATAGTATGTGAGTAAGTAAATTGACAACCAAAATAAGTACAAGTCAAAAAAAGTTCATATTCGATTGAGACGATCGTGTACTTCACGGTTTATCAGTGTGCGCACAGTTTTGAGCAACTGTGCAGTTGTTTTTGTGGGAATTCATTTGATCATAATCTATTCTATGTAATTGGTTTCCGTCTATTCTTTAAATTCATATTTCATTTTCTTTTCATATTTCCCTATTCCATATTCACATTATTTTTTTTGTTCCTTTTTTCGTTTGATCATCCTCTTGTCCTTCCTTTATTGTTAAATCTGTCTTATATCTCATACTCAGTTTCTTCCTTCGTTTTCTCACTCCATTTGTGTCATACGTCATTTTGATTTACCATTTTAATAATTTATCTTTCTATCCCCACTTTTGCCAACTTCGGCATCCTTTGGGCCCCTCCCCACGGCTGCATCACGGTGATTATTCTTGTTTTTGTTTATTAGGTTCTTATCCTGTCTTGTGCTGACCTGGGAGCCATGGATTAAAGTTAGGAAGGGTGATGAAACACTTTTATCTGACGCAGTACATTTATATAATTTCCATCACCGCTAGTACCTGGGTGACGTTGGGAACACGTGTGTTGTGGCTTCCTTGCACTACTAGTAGCATGACACTGTACTGCGATGTATGACTGGGCCATGAAAAGTGCATTTTCTTGTTTTTATTATTGTTAGGTGGGATTATCCAAGGCTTTTGATTTTATAAAAATTATATTTATAATAGTCTCAATTATAGGGTCTTTCTCGCCATTGGTCTCTTGTTATGTCATTTATATAGTCTTCTGTCCACTACAGCACACAACATGAGGCAGTGGGTCAGCCCACTTCAGCCATTGGCTAACTTATCTGTGACTGACAGCATTCTGCTCTTTCACAGGGAGCACATGCACAGACAAAGTAGTTATCCTCAGTGCCAGGGACTATTGTGAGTGCTTTTTAAAACCAAAAATGATTTTTCCTTTTAGGCAATTTTTGAAATTCGTTTTGGCCTGGCAGCTCCCTCAGCAATAATGTTTTAGAGAAGTCATGAGAAAACAAACGAAGCATTGAAAAAGTTAAAAGACTGGCAGCCAACTCCAGATCTTTTGACTTGCTCAAAGCTTGTTTATTTTGTTGTTGTTTATTTTGTTCACAGCACACATGCGGATCATTTTATTTAAAATGTAATGATATTCATACACACTTTTTAAGTGACAACGCCAGCTCCGGTTCTGGATGCCGGACATCAAAGACTTGTCCCAGGGGTTCAAGATGGTGGAATCCGAACAGCTGGATGACGCTTCCTTCAAAGCCCTTATGTGTAAAGTAAAGTAGGGCTCCCCCGATGATCCGATTAAACCAGATCTGATACATAAAGCTGAGGTGATTCCTATCCCCATCTTTGCAAGCCTAAATAATCTTTCTTTGTCCACTGCAGCGGTGCCTGCTGGGTGGAAACATGGTAAAGTCATCCAGCTTTTATAAAAGATCTATTCTCGACCCTCCCTGCCTGATAGTGATCGACTCATTTCTCTCCTTCCCTTTCTGTGGAAAGTGGAAGAGAAACATCTGAACAGTCTCCTGGTGGATTTCTTAGAAAAGCATCAGCTGCTGGACCCTTTGCAGAAAGGCTTCAGACTTGTCCATAGCACCGAGTCTGCCCTTCCTAAAGGGACAGAGGCCCTTCGACAAAATATAGATGAAAGAGAGTCCGCAACTCTTATTCTGGTGGAGTTGAGCGCTGCCTTTTTTATAGGGTGTCCCATGCGGTGCTCCCTATGATCTTTTGTGTTAGTCGGTGTTATTTTTGGGAGGATATGCAATGGCGTTACCGCTGATTCCCCTTTGTGATAGGGTTACATGATGTCAATCATGTTCTGTCTTCCTGTGAAAGGCTTTGAAATTTCGCACCTGCTTCACAGTGGCCCGGGTTCTGCCGGTGCTTAGCACCGCCATTTCTTTAAAGCAAGTGCAGAGATGGGTCCCTTCCGGGCTCTCCATTTTTACCTTCAGGGTGGAAGAAAAAGCTTAACTCAGCAATATAGTACCATCCTCATTGCTTTTGATGTAACTTCAAAGAGACTCATTTTTCAGTTTTATATAGCGCAAACGTGGAGCACACAACGAGCACCAGCTACATTACACAAACACATATTCATGTTTCGATTCACAGGATGTTGAGCCGACCTGAGGCTCGAACCTGTTTTCTCGGCTCGAAAGTCGCTAGCTCTAGCCTTAGCCACAAGCTCACACACAAGAATAGAAGAATTTTCAATATGATATACAACAAAGTCATAGTTGTTCCTTATTTATCTTAAGCAGTTTACAACCATTGACAAAGCCAATAATTCTGGCTTGTCGTAGGTGTAATGTTACTTGTGTTATATATCTGGATGAATGGACAGAAGCAGCATAAACCAGTGGACAGCACACTATGCTAAGTACAGATTTTTAGCTTAAGTGTTCTAAGTCACGTCTGTAACTACATAGGCCACGCCACTATGGGAGACCCCCAGTTTTTCATCCGTCTTAAAGCCCTTCCTGTCTCCCAGTAGCACTTCATGGGCCAGCAAAGGAAAATTGAGAGAGCTCTAAACGAAGGTGGCCATCTTGGAGCCGACCCAACCCAACCTCAATGGATTATTTTCATATATTTCTATTTTATTTTTTGCTCTGAAAACACAACAGCATTGTGAAAAAAAATGAATTTATTTTACATTATTAATATGAATGCAGTCTGTGCAGATGTGAAATAAACAAAATTCTGAATATGTGTAAAATACCATAATTGCAACGAAGAATGGAAAGAGAGGGCAGGACAGCCCAAGACTCTTCTGCCCAATTACATATACAAAAAACCCCGAGGCTATCTAGTTTAATTGTCACACCTGCTCAACAGTTTGTTAGGGGGCGGATGGGCTTCCTGTGTTTACAGGAAGCGCTTTGATGGCATTAAATACCATCCTATTGAGGTGAGGGATCTTAGGATGCTAGAAATCTCTCTCAAAGGGCCATTTATCAGAATTTATTGTGGGTTCCTTGGAGAGATATTAAAAACGAAGCAATGGGATAGGTGGGATAATTATTGCTCAGCTATCCTGTAGGTCGACATGTTTCAGGCTCTCTGTGGCTCCTCAGAGGTCCAGGGCTTTCTTCAGGACCGTGATCCCCATTGATTTGGAGAACTCTCATTCATCCGTGCTTACACAAACACAATAAGGCCTAGTGAACATCACAGTGGATGTTTTGTTTCTGGTGGAAAGTTCCTGTAAAATATAAGCAGGACAAGGAATACGGACATGAATAACAGCCTATGCACGTAGAGGAGTTGTCTTAACTCTATTGCATATGAAAACCTCTGTCTTAAGAGTATAACAGCAATTAGTAGACTATAATATAAAATAACGTGACAGATGTTGCCCACTGCAAACTGTGGAGCCTAACTCTGTACTGCTTCTTGTGAACCCCACTAAACGTGGGGTACACTCGGGCAGATTTTCTTAACCCAAGGACTGTTTGCTTATCACTGCCTTTTGGAGAAAGGAATACAGGCAGGTGTCACATTCTTTTCTATTATGAGTTAGTCTCATCTAGATTATGGGGCATATTAACAAGGAGCTGCAATAATTATCGCAAAGCGCTCTTAGCGCTGTTTGATATATCGCCGGCTATCGCAGCATTTCATCGCCGAGATATTGCATTATTATCAACGCTTATCTCCAAGGCGATAACTAATGCAGCGATAGCGGCGAAATGCGGGGTGTTATCGCTGGAAATCCAGTGATAACACTGCAGCGATAGGGAATTCATTGTTGATACGCCATGGTAGTTGTAGTCTGACAATCCACCTCCCTTTATACATATAGCTAAGTCTGAAATTTAGCATACGTTAGCTTACGGCGATAACCGCGGTTAGCACAGCTTTTTATATCGCTATGGGTGTCAGGATCCGGCTTGTAAAAACCGCGATGTGCGGTTAGCGACTTTTTCACCGTTGTTTTCTGAGGGAACGCGTTCTTTGCATCTCATTAGAGATGCGATGCGAGGCGTTAGTGAAACGGCGACTGACACAAGGAAACACGCGCTGATGCCTATTAGCGTGTCCTTGCTAATACTGAGGTAATTCAATCACCGCTTTTTGTCCGAAAACGTCCGTTAAAGTGGCGATGTTGGCCTTGATAATATGCCCCTTAGAGTGTTGTGGGTCACACAACACTGTAATCGGTATTCTTATCTACAAGGGATATTTGCAGTTTTGTGGACCATTGATCTGATCTCTGAAAGCAGTGGACACACACAGTCAGTGGCACTTATAATAATTAGTCATTTATTATGTACAATCTGCACACACACTCTGAATGTAAAGGATGAGAATCTTGTATCATGCATCCCTACTAGTAATTGGTCTAAACCCTCACCAACTTTACACCTATATGATCTCCAGCCTCCCACTTATACCAACCCATGTATTACCCTTGAATACCTCGAAGAATGCCCGATCTCAGCTCTCCGGTATTCTCAAGGAAGCAATCAATCTTCGTGTCTGCCCCTCTTTAATTCTTGGGTCTCTTTCTCCCCAGTGATTGTCTGTGGAGGGAGGCGGGTTGCGTGTGCAGCTCCTTGCAACCACATTACTATGTGAACAAAGCCTCAGTTACAGACATGCCCAAAAGGCAGGCAATTGTATAAAAACAAGCTTCCTTCTACATTAGCTCTACTGAACATAGCTTCCTAAACATCAGAATGGAGGCTTTTATTTTTGAGGCATTTCTGCTTCTTTTGTTATCGCCACTAATGCCAATTTATTTATAAAACAATGTGCATACTCTAAAGGATAAGTACGGTCATGTCTACCATGCAATTAGGCCGCATTTGTATGTAACATGCATGTCCCCAAAAAAGCCCTAAAATTACATCAAGCTGAGGTCATAGAAATTAAAAATAAGAATAAATGTATTTATTCATGCATTTAGCTTGGAGTCACCTCAAAGCTGAGAGGGGCAGAAGCAGGCAGAAGGATAACTCTTGAGGAGCAACAGAATGAACAGCCAAGATATAGGACTCAATTCATGTGATCACAGTACATACAATGGAAAAGCCATGTTCATGACGAGAATGGTCATGTGTCATCAGCTGTGTGACTGAGTGTCAGGTCCAGTTGTAGGTGTCTGCCAGACATGATATGCTCTTAGGTTTCGAGTGGTGTAAAAAAAAGACTGAGAGACAGTACTGCGCTTTTAGTCAAATGTAGGGGGGGTGGGTTCAGGCCTCTGTTGGACTTGGGGGTGTCTTTGTTGGTTCCTAAGTGTCTAAAGTGCTTTTCTCAGAGAATAAATTGTGTGCATGAAGCAATTTACCCCCAAATGCTTTCGTAATCTGGCTCATTATTGGCAACCGGGATTTGGATAGCTGACGTCAGTCTGTAAGTTATATGGGAGGATTTCTTAGGGAGTACTATATCCAAGGAACCTTGGATCCAAGAGTTAAATGTTTCAATAGCATTGGCTAAATTAAAGTTAAGGTCATGGGTAAGTCTAGTGGTTTCTAGAGCCAAGTTCCATTGATCAACCGGAAGCTTTCACCAGTTCCGCTCTCGGACCGGAATTATATTGGGGGGGCATACGGGTCCAGGAATTTCCCAAGTCATAGGGATCAGGAAGTGGTCAGTCCAAGGAAGAGGGACGGGGGTCCTACCGTGAGTTTGCTACAATTGCTAAAAACTAGATCCAATAGATGACCTTTATTGTGAGTGGGTTTCAACACTTTCTCCGTAAACTGGAGTGCTAAAAGATTCTCAGTCAGTTCTTCAGTCAAATTATCAGCAGGATCATCTAGGTGTACGTTAAGGTCACCAAGCACCGTGAAATTGGCTGGTCCCAGGGCTAAGTCAGCAATTGTGGTAGGGAATGTTTCAAAGAATTGTCTAGAACTGCCAGGAGGGCGATATACTAGGAGGACGGAAAAGGTGCTGGTAGGAGAGGCCTCTACGAAGAAAGCCAAGCTTTCACAATCTGTTACGGGGTCTGCAATAATACGACATTTAAAAATCTTTTTAAATATAATGGCTATACCCCCGCCTCTACCGGTCTTATGATCGGACCGACTTATGGAGTAGTCGGGAGGAAGGTTTTGCGCAAGAATGGGCTCAGGTTCATTATGTAGCCACTTCTCTGTTAAAAAAGGACGTTGGGCTTTAAATCGTTCAACAACATCGAAAGTTCTGTGGAGTGCTTAGTGAAAGATCTGCAATTAACGGAAAACATCTTTAGAGTGGAAGGGCAGTCAGTGTTTACTAAAATTTTAGTGGGGGACGAGAATGCAAAGTCACAATAGGAACATTGCACATTACCATTCATCGCGTTCATGAAATGCCGGCATGCTTCCATGATGTCTGTCCGAAGCTCATGGAGGTGTAATGGACTATATATTATGGCTTTGGCCGAAAAACCAACAGGGGTTGTGGCCCCTGGCCCTGGCCCAGCGCGGACGGGCGCAGACGGGCTTGCCTTTGGCGCGCAGCTGGCGCGCCTGCTGCACGCATCCGCTGGGCGTCGGGTAAAGCATCCGGTTATATAGAGGAGGAGCACGAATGCTAGAGCGCTAACCTCCTTTGGACCGGAAGTCGCCTTTCCTCCCTCCACACAATCGGGACGACACCCGTGGTGGTCCGGGGAGGGGCAGCCAGGAAGAGAACAACAGAAGACACGGCGCGAATCAGTGCAAAAAGGTGCCAATAAAGTGCATACACATAAAACAAAGTTAAATGACGTTTTTAAAAGACAGCGCTAAATCAGGTTAAAATAGTTTACATTTGCTTAAAACAGGAAAGAACAGAGCTTCTGCCTTGCCTATACGCATCTGCTGCGAGTCTGGTACAGCATCAGGTTATATAGAGGAGGAGCCCGAATGCTAGAGCGCTAACCTCCCTTGGACCGGAAGTCGCCTTTCCTCCCTCCACGCAATCGGAATGACACTCGGGAAGAGAACAACGGAAGACACGGCACGAATCAGTGCAAAAAGGTGCCAATAAAGTGCATACACATAAAACAAAGGTAAATGAAGTTGTCGGAGGGAGGATTTATTACAGGACAAGGAAGCTAGGGGCGGTACTCAGAGCCCCGGGAGCCACCACAGAACTGAGCAGGAGAGTGAGTCAGGGACAAAAGGGGCACCTTTAATTTGAGCAGGGGTGCCTGGGAACGCTTGCTCTAAAACTGAAGAAAACAGACATGTGAGACATGGAATCTGAGGTAGATCACAATAGCAGTTTAATGAGAAGATGCAACTTCAAAGAAACTGCAAGACAAAGACATAAAATACAATATACAAAATTCAAATATCACATATCCATTCTCTCTGTATCAGATTGTCTGAGAGAAAGAAAACACAGTGTATAAACGCATCAGTGTATGAGATCTCTATCACCAAGGTACTCTCATATCTACTCTAGAGCAAGCATTCCTGCAATTTTGAATGCAATGAATACATTATGATCAGAAATAAAGAGAACAACAACTAAACACAACAGGACATTTCATATAGGTAAAATACAACACAATGCTAAGCAGGCGCAAAAGCAAACACAAGAGCCTCTGTGTGCTCTTGGAGAAGACCTACGGAGTCTGTCACCTACATACAGACAGCGAGGTAATCCGTCGAGGTGTCTGGGTGCTCCCCTTATATACTAATCTATGGGCTCCTTCGCACGCTACTCTTACCCAAAAATAAACCTCGTCTGCAGAATTTCACCAGACATGTCGTCATTTACCACTTAATGCTGACAATGAACTAGGTGAAAAGGTCAGTTTCTCAGGCCAATCGCTTGTCGTAAATTACACAGAGCAAGCAGAAACTATAAGCAGACATTGTACGCGAAGCAAAAAATATAAACAGATATTGTGCACGGATCGAATATATACATACATACATCCTTTCAGTTCTCCCAACTTGAGCTCTGCGGTTGCCACTTCCTGAAATGCGGGAAACCTGCCCAGGAAACAAGTGCTATGCCAGGATGCAGCTTACTGTATGTCGAAGTGTCAAGAGGATGCTGAACTTTGGTACCGACCGGGTAGGGTGGGGGCTACCAGTTTGGAGGCAGAAGGCCTCGCAGAAAGAGGAACTGAATCTGCGTTGGGTCAGAGTTGGGTCAGACCTGCCATCAGCCTGCGATGCACTAAAATGGCAGAGCTATGGTCAATTTAACAAAGGCCTATATGTCGAATAGAAGGGCCTACACAGCACGGTCGAGTTGGAGGGATGTCTTAAAATCTGTCCCTCTGATGAATACAGGCCCCAGCTAGGCCCGCAGGACACAAGGGTTCGCCCTCCTGTAATGGAATCTATAAGGAAGTTGGCACGGAAACTGCAAAGTACAAAGACAGCATTTATTAACCCTTAAGGGTGGTCCTACAATCCACACAACACTCTTCAGTATTGCATAGAGTAGCACAAAGAACTTACGTACATGGTCCCCTTTTATACACAGTAGAGGGGCTCATGAGTGGGTGGATACAACATGAGGCCGAAGAACATTACCATTTATGGTCATTTTCGATACTGAATCAATATGTGGGCGGAGCTAACGCACTCCTTGAGCCCGCGAAAACATGGTCAAGCAAGGCTAACTGATAACAGATGTGGTCAGGTCTGGGCATGTGCCAGATGGACAAAGGAGCTATTTATAGACTGTTACTAGGCAGATTGCAAGAGCAACTAACACAGAGGTTGGACTCTTCTCGTGGGGAACACGTGGAAGCATGACAATACAAATGGAGTCCAAGCTTCGGTCAACATAACAGAGAAAACACGATCTATAAAAGGGGGAATTAATGTCTTTAGTAAATGCTTAATCACATCGTTGTTTCAATTTACAACAGACGACCCTTTCAGCATTTACTGAAGACATCCGGTTTGTTAGGATAATCATCATATATGTCAATTGTCATCATTTCTTCAACTTCTTTAGCTAAACGTTTTTGGTGGGCAACATCAGCAATAGCTTTCTTATCAGGGATACAGAATGATACACATAATGAGCAGAGCAAGGGACCACACTGAACGCAGATACAGCACGAAAACAGAACCGCCACAATAATGCAGAGACCAGTTAGAACCTTCCATCCCCAGGCGGTAATTAACGCCCAAAACCATCCAGAAAAGGACCAAGTGCCGTTTTCTGTATGGATCTCAGCTGCAATTTTATGCAGTTTATTGATGGCATTATAAACTGATGGCTACTTCCAATAATTTTACATGCTCCTCCTCTGTCAGCTAGCATAACGTCTAATACCATACGATTCTGCAATGCAACAATTCTGGTAATCTGCAATTCCTCCGTAAGATTCCCAAGAGCAGCAGCAGTCTGATTTGTCACAGCTTCTACCACTCTTGTTAATCTTCGGATCTTCCTACTGTTCAGGGCGGCTCCAACAAAGAAAAACAGGCCTAAGTTAAAATCAATATACTGTTGCAGACTGGTGTCAGTCTGATCTACATCGTCAATTGATAAAGTACGTTTATACCTATTTACAGTCACATTATTCAATAATTTCAGATCCTTATGATAAGATGCGGGAGCTAGGAATACAGGAGGTAATAGAAATGATACATAGCATACCCCAGACCACCCAGCCGGCAGACGGTAATAACCTTTATTTCCACACACAAAGTACGTATTATGGGAGGCTAAGAAAGTACTATTGTTCAACCCATCAATATTCAAAACAGTAATGCAATCACTGACACCAACAGGGATGAAACCCACACTCTGGACACACAGGTCCGCTTGAGCTTGTGCTACTTGAATCACAAATTTGTCTTTTCCCACAGTGTCTCTTGTGTTCGTAAAGATGTAGGGAATGGATTCATTGTCTGGTCGGTACTCTTCCCACTCCCAAATTGTCCCATTCGCTTGTGGATACCCATTTTTGTCTTGATGACATTCTTTATTGAGTCTGAAGAGCAATCGTCCCACTGTCGGTTTCCGAGTGGCAAAAAGCAAAGTATACCATGCTCTACAAGAGCCATTATGAGAGAAAGGAAGTGGTATAAATGGCGTTCCTCCTTTCTTCTGATGAGCTGGCATCATCCCACATATCCAACAGTTCGTAGCATTCGTAGCAACGTGGGTATGATGCAGCATCTGGATGAAAGTGTTATTCAAGTAAGATTGTCGATGCTTCAACTCTTGATACGGTAATGTATAAAAGTAGTGCTCCTCAGGCACCGGAGTTGTCAACACAAGAATCCTCCGAGCGGGAGTTACATCCTCCACGAACCATGTGGTTATCCCAACAATGGCTACTGTCAACATGAACCCTAATGCGCAAAGGATTTTCTTTTTCTCCATATCAAAGCAAAAATAAAACCCAATATCTTCCTGAAACTAAAAGTCTGTCAGAACTCTTCCCCTTGGGCAGCGGTTGATTTCTTCACCAGCGGGCCAAGACGGGTGTCGCTACACTAATGCAGGGCTGATCCCCCCCCCTTGCCTCATCGGCTCTCCGTTTCACTAACCCAAGGGCCGTTCTGACAGTATGTCCCGGTACCGGAAAACTCACTTCCTTGGTCGGAGATGATATCGCCTTCCTCCAGAAGTCGCGTGGTCCGGAAAGAGCTCCTCAGTGGCGTTTGGCTCCACAGCACGACCTGTCTCTGCAGCCAAAATGTCTCGTTGATCGGTCAGCACGGCAGGTTCCACCAATCCGGGCGGCACCTTCCTACAGTGCAGGGAGTGGATCCAATTCTTTCGGTTGGAGACTCGCACAGCCGTCCTCGTTGCGAGGAGGACCTGCTCAGGGCCCACCCATCTCGGCTCCAAGCTGTTCGTTCTGTCGAAGACTTTCACCATGACATGGTCACCAGGCCGGAGACCATGTCCTTCGCCGGTAGACCGATCAGGGAGCGCCTCTCGGACCTGTTGATGGATAGAAACCAAGTTATCCGTTAACTGTGTCAGATAATCGCTCATCATTACACAAGGTACATCATACACAGCCTTAGGTCTTGGTGGACCCCAAATATTCATTGGGCGTCCAAAAACGATCTCATATGGCGTAAGGCCAGTTCGAGAGTGCGGTACTGATCTAATTGACAATAACGCCAGTGGCAGAGCGTCTGGCCAAGTCAAAGACGTCGAAGCTTGAATTTTGGCGATCTTAAGCTTCAGTGTACCATTATACTTCTCAACTAAGCCTGCAGACTGAGGGTGAAACACGGCGTGGAACTTCTGAGTGATGCCTAGGCCCTTCAAGACATACTTTATAACATCCGCTACAAAGTGAGGGCCGTTATCACTCCACAGAAGTCTACAGACGCCATATCGAGGGAAGAACTCTTTCAGCAGCAGCTTCGCAGTAGTCATTGCAGTATTGTCTTTCGTAGGGTACGCTTCAACCCATTTGCTGAAAGCGCAGACCACTACTAGAACATACTTCAGATTATTACAGCGCTCCAGTTGGATATAATCCATCTGCAGAACCTCAAAGGGTGCAGTGGGTGTCACAAATCCTCCTGCTGGAGTTCGAGTACCTTTTCCTGGGTTATACCTCAGGCAGATCATACAAGTCTGCACCACCCTCTTCGCTGTGCTAGCAATCTCTGGATGCTCCCAGACTTGGGTAAGCAATTTTACAATTGCGGAAGCTCCAACATGTGCTAGCCCATGTGCCATCTGAACCATAGGTTGTACAAAGGCCGTAGGTAATTTCCATCTATCCATCTGCTTATTTCTCCAGCAACCCTCGTCATCCAGTTCTCCCTCGCTAGCCCATTGTTCCCGCTCTTTGTCAGAAGCGGTCCTTTGCATTTCTCGCACTTCCTCCTTCGCATCATGCCATCTCTCCACCTGTGATTTCACTACATACATGGCAGTAGTACCGGGCTGCATCGCAGTCTCCCGTGCTACTCGATCCGCTAACGCATTTCCTTCTCCAACTTTATCAACCACTTTCCTATGGGCGCTACACTTAACGATGGCAATTTTCTTTGGGTACGTCAATGCAGTTAAAAGATTATGAACTAACTCTCCGTGCATTATCTGTACTCCATGTGACGTTAAAAACCCTCTCTCCTTCCAGAGTAGGCCGAAGTCATGCGCTACTCCGAAGGCATAGCGGCTATCTGTATAAACATTCACACATAGTCCTGTACTGAGCTCACATGCTCGTGTTAATGCTATCAGTTCCGCTGCTTGAGCTGATTTCTGTGGTATGCGTGCTGTCTCCACTATCGTTTGTAATGTGGTAATTGCATATGCTGCTGAAGTCGTACCATCTGGTAGCTTCAGACAGGATCCATCCACCCACAGTTCTCCATCTACATCTGGAAAGGGCGTATCCTGGAGATCAATACGACCCTTTGTTTGTTCCTCAGTCACGAGAATACAATCATGCGCTTTCCGCGCCTCAGGCTGGGTTTCGGGGTATGGCAACAATGTTGCCGGGTTTAACGTTACGCACCTTTTCAACGTAATATGAGGAGCCAAAAGCGTCAACTCATATCCCGTTAAACGGGCACTGGTCAAATGCTGCGTCTTTGTTTGATTAAGCAGGGCATCGACAGCATGGGGGACTAATACCAACAGCTTATGAGATAACACAATTCCCTCGCTTTGGCGTATTGACACAGCTGTCGCCGCAACCGAGCGAAAACACCCTGGTAATGCTCGGGCGACAGGATCAAGTACAGCCGAAAAATATGCGCATGGGCGCTGCTTATCGCCATGCATCTGTACTAAAACTGACAATGCACATCCATCTTTCTCATGCACATACAACGAAAAGGGTTTTACATAATCAGGGGTCCCTAACACTGGTGCTGAACAAAGGGCCTGCCGGAGTTGCTGAAAAGCAGTATCACACTCATCCGACCAAGGGATTGGGATAGGCGTGTCCTTTGTCAAGAGGGCTAACAATGGCTTAGCTATGTGCGAAAACCCCAATATCCACTGTCTACAAAAAGAAACAAGGCCCAAAAATGCACGCACATCCTTCTGTGTGGACGGTCTCGGTGTATCCAAAATTACTTGGATACGATCCGGTGTGAGTGCACGTCCCTCCTTAGACAAAAGGTGACCCAAATAAGTCACCTTTGGTCTACAGAATTGCAATTTCTTCCTAGATACCTTATGATTGTGGGACGCTAGAAAGGAAAGTAAGGATAACGTACTTTTTTCACACAACTCCAGGGTGTCAGCCGCCAGCAAGATGTCATCAACATATTGGATGAGGGCGACCCCCTCGAGCAGAACAAAAGAATCCAATTGTCTTTTCAAAGCCTGACTGTAAATGCTAGGGCTTTCTGTGTAGCCCTGGGGAATCCTACAAAAACGATAAGATCTATTATTTAATGTAAACCCAAAAAGATATCGGCTATCAGGGTGAATGGGAATGGAAAAGAAGGCATTTTTCAAATCAATTACTGAGAACATGGTCGCCGTAGGCGGGACCAAGGTAAGCAGCGTCGTGATATCAGAAACCACTGGGTATTGGGGTATCACGATCTTGTTCACTTCTCTCAAATCAATGATAAACCGATAAACTCTGGCATCCGTATCCTTTTTCAGTATGGGAAGAATCGGACTGTTACAAATGTTGTAGGGGACTTCCTCGACTACCCCAACCGTTATCAAATCCTGCACTATCTGTATGAGAGCCTCCTCACCCTCCTGGGAAATACGGTACTGTGGGAGGCGTGGTAACACCGTCCCCTCCTGGACGCTAATGTGGACCGGCGGAATCACCATTTGTCCCACATCAGTATCCGAAGTTGCCCACAAAGCATGAGGGAGGGTAGCTAACAGCGCATCCTCTGACATCGTACACATCCGTTCAGATCGGGGGTAATTGTCATTCAATATTACCCGCACACCAGCAGGGGAGCAGCGGATAGTAGCCCTAAAGTGCTTTAACATATCAAGACCCATAATATTGTCCGGTGTGTACGGGGCAAGCAGAAACGGACAGGGTGCAGAAAAAGAATCAACCTTAAACATGAGGGGCTGTGAAAGAGGGCTTCGGGAGAGTGTACCGTCAAACCCTACCGATGTGACCATTAAGCCGGATGGGGGAGCCCCCGGAACCAATTGCTTAGATAGCGCACTACGTGTCGCTCCTGTATCCACTAGGAACTGATCAGTAGAGCCCAAAACCTCAGCCGATACATAAGGGCCCTTCTGATCGACCGGCACCTCAACTGATTCTAACCCCCATCCAACGCATTCCTATGCATGCTGAGAGTCATGGTACCCCGACCGGTCAATCCCTGACGCTTGATACTGATGCTGGCGATCGAAAACATTTGATCTATCTCGGTGCTGCCCAGCAGAATCAAAACGAGCCTGTTCGTTAGAATTCCCTCGAAAGTTCGAGAAACCCCCTCTACCTCGCAGGCCACCGTGGGTATGCCCCTGACGCGATGCATGCAACACCGGGCAGTCCTTAGCCCAATGACCCGATTGCTTACAATACGCACATTGATTCCTATTCAAATCAGACCGGCCCGAGGGAGGACCATAAGATCCTCCCCTGCCTCTATTACTACCCCGTCGAGGCGGGCCATAGACTTGCGCCAACATCACCTTTGTTTTCAAATCTTTCGATTTCTTTTCCTCCTGGCCCTTCGCTTCTTGCTCCTGACGCTCATAATACTGGGCGATAGTCAGGAGGGCTGTCGGTGTAGCGGAGGACCAAGAACTTTCACTCGCTTTTAGACGGGCCGCAACTGCCGGCAGCAGATTAGCCACATATTTATCCGCAAAAAGGTGGCGTCCCGTATCGTCGGTAAGCGACTGTCCACTAAAATCATGAAACGTCTCCTCAAAGCGCGTAAAGAAGTCCGCAACTGACTCATCAACTTTCTGTTTACATGCAGCTAACATATTCCAGTCAATCTTTTTAGGGGGGATAATTGTCTTCAACTTAGCCACAATAGCAGCAGGGAGATCTAAAATATTCTGGGGCGGTTTCTGCGCGGGCTTCCTCTCCCTATCCTCATCCTCCAATTCAGACCATCGAGCCTTAAAAGTGGCAACATCATCTACCTTTCGCACAGATCGCCACATATCTGGTGGTAGAATAAGCCCAAAGAACAAATCTATATCTGCTAAAGTCATAACGCAAGAATTCAAGGCCCCCTCAACTTCTTCATAGAAGGCCGCTGGATTCTTGCGGGGGTCGGGCAGCGCATTCTTCAATGCCATAACATCAGCCCTATGCCACGGAGTGTAAACCCAATTATACACAAAATATCCCTTAGCATCGGCGGAGGTAATGTCCGAGCTAGTCCCCGCTCCTTTAGGAGGAACATACAAAGGCGCCGCCTCTCGCATTGGTTTAACATGCACTATGTCATCCTTATCTGACTGGGAGGTGGATGAGTGGCCCTCTGTTGTGCACGAATCCGACTGCTTCTCCTCCCCTGCTCGCTGGCGCGCTTTCTCTTTAAAGACCAGCACCTCGTCCCGCAAGGCGAACAGCCGCCGAGCCGTATCTGGAGCCTTAGAAAAAGAGAAAACACCATTACGCAATGCTTTAGCATCCGATGATACTTCGTCGGGCTCAAAAACACCAGAACGTTTCCGGAAAGCATCAATCACTTCCTCCGCGAAATGACCCAGAAAATACAATTTATCTCTCTCCTGCCACGCCCCCCAAGTATGAAATAATTCCTCTATGGATATCTTGCCGTTAAGTGCACGGAAGGAAATTTGCCGAAGCTCAGCCATTTGTTCGGCTGATAACATGGACCGCGTATCTACCTTACCCGGACCCGGGACAGAATCTTGCGGCCTCGGAGCAGATGCGCCGACATAAGGGGGCGGAGAACGATCTAGTAAATAAAAATCATCATCAAGATTATTAAGGACAGGATAAAGTGGCTGCCGAACAACGTATTGACCCGAAACTTGTAGCCTACGCTCCTTCTCTTGCCTGTCCGTCTGCTCTCTGTCCTCCCGTCGCTTCGCTTCTTGTGCTCGCACATGATCATTCTTCCGTTGTTCCTTATCAAACAGCGCTTTCTCACGCTTCTCTCGCTCACGCACCTCCTTCACCCACAGCCGTACACACTCAAACATATCCTGACGAGCACGCCGCTTACACATACACTGTTCCACATACTCAATCTTACGTATATCAAACGATCCATACAAAGGCCATCGCAACTCAGGATCTTTTTTCGTATATTTCCTCCATACTGTGCTGTACATTATGGAAGAAAGACCATGCTTCACATACATATCCCTATTAGGAGTCCCCTCTGGGGGAGCTGGAGCAGATTCCTCGAGGTTCAACCGGTTTCCGAAACAGCAACACCACTTACGGAGTGCGCTGAAAGCAGGCATGCTCAGAAATAATGCAAAATATGCAATATTATAGAAAAATGGCACTTAATCGTTGCGCCGTTCAAAGTTACACAGCTCTGGAGAAATCTCTCCACATTACCTGCCTATATGTGTTGCAACGCATATATTCACAAAGACAAATTCAAAATATGACTAGTCATCACAAATCAAACTCAAATAGCCAGATCAGGCTTCAAAAACTCGGAGCAAGTACCGTACACCGGTTCTTACCAATCAAGAGTCCAGATTCCAACTGCCAAGTTCCACAATCGCCCAAACGGCTTTCACGGCAAGACCGACAGAAGAGGTCTCAGTCGAGGACCGGCGCCACCCAGACGGTCAGCTCGGAAGGGAAGGAAGAAAAAACCTTGGGATGCCAGGGCTAAGACGCCGCTGGCAGTGATCACGTCCCCGGCCCAATTCCTCACCTTCGTCGCGACCAGTCCTTCGAGCATCCGAGTCGCCGATGAGCCCCACGTGACGGGCGCCAATTGATGAATACAGGCCCCAGCTAGGCCCGCAGGACACAAGGGTTCGCCCTCCTGTAATGGAATCTATAAGGAAGTTGGCACGGAAACTGCAAAGTACAAAGACAGCATTTATTAACCCTTAAGGGTGGTCCTACAATCCACACAACACTCTTCAGTATTGCATAGAGTAGCACAAAGAACTTACGTACATGGTCCCCTTTTATACACAGTAGAGGGGCTCATGAGTGGGTGGATACAACATGAGGCCGAAGAACATTACCATTTATGGTCATTTTCGATACTGAATCAATATGTGGGCGGAGCTAACGCACTCCTTGAGCCCGCGAAAACATGGTCAAGCAAGGCTAACTGATAACAGATGTGGTCAGGTCTGGGCATGTGCCAGATGGACAAAGGAGCTATTTATAGACTGTTACTAGGCAGATTGCAAGAGCAACTAACACAGAGGTTGGACTCTTCTCGTGGGGAACACGTGGAAGCATGACAATACAAATGGAGTCCAAGCTTCGGTCAACATAACAGAGAAAACACGATCTATAAAAGGGGGAATTAATGTCTTTAGTAAATGCTTAATCACATCGTTGTTTCAATTTACAACACCTCTCTCATTTCCCTCCTCTTGTTCATCTTTAATGAACACCATTCGTACAGCATACTTAGCCGGCGGTGGGGGCAGTGGCCATGTGGCGTCACGAGGAGAAAGCCCTCCCTCACTCCTATTCGGGCCTGCTTCTATTTCTCCCTGTGATTCCCCTTTATCCCCAGCCATTATCTCATACTGGTGTACTAAGTCTTTCCTCGAGGGAAGTGGGGGGCTACCAGGCACCTGGGGCTGATAACACCTACCAAGGGAAGCTTGTGACGTGCTGGACCCAGGGATGGTGAGCTCTACTATGTTCAGCATAGTTACTTCTTCCCCGTCCCCCTGTTCAGTGCGTATTCCAGTGTACACCCCTGAGCTCGCGTAGTTCATACCAATTATCTTAGAACTGAATCTTTTCACACAATGTATTAGAATCTGTACACCACAACACAACAGCAACAGAACACAAATTATAGGCATCATAAATTTTAGTACAGCAGAAAGCCATGAAGGCATCCAGTCAAAACTGAACAAATTATCAAAAACGTCTGCTTCAGCACCTCCTTCCTCATGCATCTGTTTCCCCAAAGTGTCCAAGTCCTCGATGGCCTTTGTAAGTGTTCCGTTGTCCGCATCATTAGCCAAAATGAAAGTACAGCAGGACTTCCCCACTCTTGCACATACACCACCACTCATCGCAGTCAGCTGATCTAGAACATATCTGTGTTCTAGAACCATAAGTCTCAGAGGTCTCAGTTCTTCTTTCACGGCGTTGAACCCATCACGGGTGTTGTTGACGAGCTGCATCAGTTCGTATCGCGTCACTTGGAGCCAGCGAGCATTGGCTTTTGTCTGGAACATGGGGACAGCGCCCCCGAAGAACAGTTCAGCTTCGTTGAAAAGGAGGAATTCTTGTGGAACCTCGTGAAATGGACCATTGGAGAAGTATTTCTGAAGGCTCCTTTTTCGGTGGTGGAGCAGGGTGACATCACCTGTCATTGGGTGGGTATGGATGCGGGAAATGTTCGATGCTGGTACAACCAGGTGTAGTTCATGCATCATAACCATGGAACAGAGTCCTTTCCAGTGGGGTGGCAGCTGCAGATAAATGTGTTCACCGCAGGCCCAATAGATGTCCATGAGGCTGGAGGTGCCGTACTGAAGGTCTGAATTAAAAATTGTGCTGCTGCAGTTTGTGTTGCGGCCCACAGAGATCATTCCATTACCTAGGAAACAAAGGAGAGGAGACTTTAGCTTGTATGCTTTCTTTGGTTGGTATCTTGTACCCTCATTGAAAGTGTATCGTCTAGTCTCTTGTGCCCATATCTCAGCGCACTCCTCCCCTATCTTCTTATCAATACGATGTATGTCATCTTCCTCCACAATGGCATCTCCTAAGGAGGCTGCCTTACATACCAAGTCATGTGGGCCATTCCACCTTCCGTTAAAATAAATGTTGGCCTGCAGGCGCAATATTGGCCTCCACTGACAAGGGCACTGGGAATCATTATGGTTGGCTTGGCGATGCACTGGTGAGTGGCATTTTGACGGGGGTGTTGGGAAGGCGAAGTACCCTAGTCTCCTAAACTGGTATCTCCAGACCTCCAACAGGCCGATGGGCATTTCCATACCACGGTAAGCCCCTATCCTCCTTTCATACTCTGATGGATTTGTTACCACTGTAAATGTAACGTATTTGTCATCCCACTCTGTAGCATTCACAAACACACCATCTATTGTGGCTGAGTGGAGCTGTATCTGACCATGTATGCGACAAAGAAACAGATGTAGGAGACATTTGGCAGTGGGTGGTGGCACTTCTCTGGGAAATATCAATTTGTCTGCGCCTACAGCATGAGGGATGTGAGAGCACACAAAGCAGGATTCATTCGTGACCTTCCTTCCGACCTCCCTCATGTCTCTATACCACATGTTGTCAAACAGTGCATTGTGAACCCCATTATCCTCTGACATCTTATCAGTGCGCTGGGAGTGGAAACCAGGCATGAAATGCTGGTCATGGGTGTACACAACTGTGTCCTGAAGTTTACTAACCCAGTCTACTACTGGCGAGGCCACTGCTTGCTTGCGAGTGATACGTGGCGAATACCTGGCAGGTGCCTTTATGCCTCTGACAATTAATTCACTCCCAACACTTCGCTTATTCTGGCGGGCCTTTTTATGAGTATCTGGCACATGGGCATTCAGGGTGATATCCAGTACCATATCCCATTCTGTTGGGTTAGCAGGGGGTGTGGAAGGTGCCAGAGTGGGCGGTGCATAGGTGTCAGGAAGTGTCTCAGACTGGGGTTGTCCTAGGGTAGATCTAACATTGCTAGCTGTACCTCCCCTTCTCTCTGGATACACCACAACCCAATCAAATGCAATTACTGCAATTAAAAATGCAACAAAGAGAATACCGATTACTGTACATATCTTTTTCAGTGAAAGTTCGGTATGCGAGGAACGTCTGTTACTGTGTCTCAGTCCATAGATGGCCATGCGATCTTCATACTCCTTCTCTTGGATAGACCATGGAAACATGATGCCCTCCTCTTGTCCATAGTTCAGGCCTGGGATGGTGCCGGGTGGATCCTCACGTGGCTCCGATGTATCCATGCCTTCCTTTCGGCTATTCGGACTGCAGTGGGTGAAGAGTCTATGACTTGATATGGTCCTTCAAATTTAGGATCTTTCCACTTCCGGACTTGTTTCTTTACGAAGATTTTTGTCCCAGGGCATATAGGTGGAAGTTCATCAGAAATAGAGCCCTTGTTCTGTGTCCTTGATATCTGAATAGAAAGGAACTTTGCAGCACGAGTTAGTGCACACAAGTAATCAAACAGTTCAGCTTTCACAATCTCAGAAGACATTTCAGTGTCTACTTTAGGTCTGGTGGAGGGAACAACCACATTCATTGATCTGCCCGTGACAAGCTGGTGAGGTGTAAGGTGATGGTCAGAACTGGGAGCGTTTCTGAGTGTGAACAGAGCAATGGGAAGGCAATAGAGCCATTTCTTTCCCATTGTGGCACTTATCTTACTGATTTTGGCTTTGAGCAGGCCGTTAAGGCGCTCACAAATACCATTGCTTTGTGGATGATAGGCTGATGTCAACTTATGTTTTATTCCTAACATTGAGGTAATTATGGCAAAGATATCATTTGAAAAATGGCGGCCATTGTCACTTCGAATAGCATCCGGTAATCCCCAGCGACGTATGACCTCACGAAGCAAAAAAGTAGCTGCGGACTTTGCGTCACAATGGACACATGGTCCAGCTTCAATCCACCTTGAAAATGGGCACACCACTACAATGAGGTACCTGTAATTGTTGCATCTGTCAATCATGTCTATGTAGTCAATGTGGAGTTCTCTAAAGGGACCTTTGGGCCTTGGTATTGTTGAGGCAACTGTCTTCATAATTGGGTTAGGTGAATATTGTTGACAAATGAGGCACTGATGAACGAAGAGTTGTATCTGCTCATACGCATTGGGGATGAACCATTCTGTCTGCAAAGTTGTGGACATGATATCACGAGGGACATGTGCCGGAAGGTGTAACTGAGTGAGCGCTACTTGTAATAGTGCCTGTGGCATAACTGGCTTCCCTGTCATTGTCTGTCTGCAAATGAAATCTGAGACATCTTGTTGCACTCCTCTCTTCTTCCACAGCTCTTTCTCTTCAGGAGGGGCACTCTCCTGTATTTCTCATAGGTGTAGTTGTGCAATGATATCATATTGCTGTGTGTCATCTATAGTGTATGGAAGCGTTGGATCAGGGGTATCTGAGAGCAGCGACTCACCTATGTCATCCACTGTACTTTGTGTATCTACCTGTACTACGACGGATGCATCTTGAGCAAACAGGATGGGTGCACAGGTATTTTGCTCTGTCACTTGAGATGGTTCAGGTCGGGGCCCTCTGGCAGCTGCTTTCGCAGCCCAATCCGCCATGGCATTTCCTCTGGAAACGAAATCTTGGCCATTTGTGAGTGCAGTACACTTTACTACAGCCACTTCTGCTGGTAATGTTAATGAGTCTATCAATTCCTCAAGTAACTGTTTGTGCATTACAGGTGTGCCATCAGTTTTAAGGAAGCCACGCCTTTTCCATCTCAGGATGCTGGAATGTGTTGTTGTGGTGACATATGCAGAATCTGAGTATACAGTAATCCTTTTATCAGCTCCATGTTTGAGGGCTGCAATCAAAGCTACCAACTCTGCTGCGTGTGCTGAATAATGCGATGGCAATGTTATTTGCTGTACGATGTCTAGTGAGTCAGAGGAGTCCCTCTGTTGTGCTCTGACCACTGCAGCACCTGTGTATCCTATTTCTGTCTCTTGATCAATGGTAGAGGAACCGTCAACAAAGTAAATTACACTATCTGGCAACGGGTCTTCTTTCGCTGTTCCTGACTCATCTGGACAATATGTGGCACAGTCATGACTGTCATCATCAGTTGTGGCAATGGGATGAACAAAGAACGTGGCAGGATTCACAGTATGACATTTAACAACCTTCAAAGATGGTAATGACAGTATGACTTCATATCCTGATACTCTTTGTGTGGTGAGAGTTGTTTTAGCTTTTTGTATCACTGCGAATACTGCATGCTCAGTGTACAGTGTCAGAGGGGAGCCCATGACTATGGGGGTGCTTTTCTCAACAGCAAATGCTGCGGTTGATAAGGCCTGCTCACAAGGATAATGGCCTTTCATTACCGAGTCTAACATGCCACTGAAGTATGCGATGGGTTTGTGGCCCATGGGGTACTTCTGGGTGAGGACTGCTGTCATGACCTGTCCATTACAGTGAGTGAACAGATAGAACTCTTTTGTGTAGTCAGGAGAGCCCAACACAGGTGCTTTTGTAATCTCATCTTTCAATTTTGTAAAGGCTGATGTCATTTCAGGTGTCCAGTCAATCTTATTATGCCTGTCTTTGGCCGTTTTGACAGCTGCCAGGAGTGGTGCAGTAATGGTGGAATAGTCAAAAACCCATTGTCTAACGTAGTTCACTAGTCCTAGGAACTTTTGCATGTCCTTAACTGACTGGGGTTCTGGAGTGCTTCTTATTGCCTCTACTCTTCCTGGGGTAACTCTTCTCCCTGATGCTGAGATCAGCTGTCCTAGGTACTGTACTTCTTCCTGACAATATTGGAGTTTCTGTTTGTCTACTTTGTATCCTCTCTGTGCCAATGTTGTAAGCAGAGCAACTGTATCCCGTCGGCACTGCTGCTCAGTGGGGCTACAGAGGAGTATGTCATCGACATATTGTAGCAAGGTGCTGTCACATTGGAAATTTGACAAGTCATCTTTGACAACTCTGTTGAACACACTGGGGGACTCACAGTACCCCTGGGGTAATCTTTTATATGTGAATTGCCTACCTTGGAATGAGAAAGCAAATAAGAACTGGCTGTCTACATGTAGAGGGACACTAAAAAATGCATTTTTCAGGTCAATGACGGAAAAATATTTAGTGTCAGGTGGGATGTTGGTAAGTATCACTGAAGGGTCTGGGACAATGGGAAACTCTGGCATCACTATGCTGTTAATTGAGCGTAGGTCATGCACTAATCTCCATTGATTAGTCTTCTGTTTCCTCACCGGAAAAAGGCACGTGTTACATGGCGAGATACAGGGGTATATCACACCTTGATCTAGCAGTGCTTGTATGGTAGGGGCAATTCCCTGCTTCCCTAGACAAATGGTACTGGCGCACTCTAGGTAGAAGGGCACCTGGTTTCAGTGTCACCCTGAATGGTGCAGCTGATATAATGAGCCCCACGTCATTGGGACCTGTTGTCCAAAGAATGCTTGGTACCTGAGCTAAGTCTGAGTCACGGGTAGCATCGAATACTTCGGGCGGAGTTGGAGTTCTAATCTCAACTGTCACCGACAAAGGTACTGGATTTTGGTAAATAATCTCCGCTTTGGAATATTCCTCAGGATCTCCAAATAGTTGGTGATCTGAAATATTCCTTACTTGATGTCCAGGTTTGATGAAAATGACACAGGCCCATGTGTGGGCATTGTCGTTGAGTGCTAAGAAGGCTCCATACATGGGTGTTATTTCAAGACAGTGTATTCCTAGGATCATGTTTTTGTTAGGCACAGGCATGTTCTGTGACTGGGGACGAAAAAGGAATTCTTTGGGAAGTTGGACAGTGCACCCATTCATCTCTGGTGTATTGGCAACAACAATGTGTACCGCTGTGGAGAATGCTTGCTCATCCATTGGGCGGGCTCTTATCTCATCTCTCAGGGAGGAATCCACAGTGACAGCCATCATCCTGCACGTTGATGTACCAGGAATGGAACAAGTCATTGTACCGTTCTCTTTAAAACTAATTGTCATATTTAATTTGGCCATGAGGTCTCGTCCCAAGAGATTGACTGGGGACTGCGTTGAGTAGAGTAAGCGTTGCTGAATACATTTACCTCCTATTTCCATCGGTACTGGTTTGGTAAAAGGGACCCTTATTATTGCCCCAGAGAAACCCTGTGTGTCTGCGCTCTGGTTGGAGATGGGCATTGCTCCTTCCCTAATGCAGGAAAACGTAGCACCTGTGTCAACCATAAAACTATAAGTTTTGTTGTTTATCGTGACATACACAACTGGGTCCTCTCTGATATTTGTGATATTTGTGAGGCACAATAACACGGGACACACTAGAGTTGTCTGTGGGCTGTCCTAACTTGAATACCCTCCAGCCTGGTACTGCTGGATGGTGCCCTGTGAAAAGGGATTGGTGGTGGGCAGTATCGTGGCTCCCTGAGGCACGGGAGCTTGCGTCTGTGGCATCATTTGGTACACAGGCATCTGTGGCTGAAGTAGCTGTGGCTGTGCTTGTCGGATCTGGGGCTACATTTAGGCCATCGCAGGTGTCTGTAACTGTACCTGCTGCAGCATTGGCTGCTGTGCTGGGGAAGATAGGAATATACTGCTTGGGGCGGCAGCGGCTGCTGCTGCTGGTAGTATTGTACTGGCACTTGAGCTTGTTGTGGATTTCCTCTACATACTGACCTCCCCTCATCCCGCATTTTGGTATAGCATTCCCTCATAAGGTGTCCTGGTCGCTGACAGTAGTAGCACAGTCGTGCTCCTGGATGTGGCGCAGGTCTTTGGAAGCCTAATCCTCTACCTCTCCCCCGCATCCCAGTATTTGCATACCTCATTTGCTCATTACCATAATACTGCTGTTGTTGCTCATTGGTGTATGCCTGTTGTTGCACACTATTATTGAAGGGCTGTGCCTGTAGGTTTGGTGCAGCTACTTGTGTGTTACCTCCTAGTGCAGTCTGGGCATCTTGTGGGAAATTAGTAACAGCAGTCATCTGACTCACTGGTGAAGCCACCATCATTGTATCAGGGGTCTCCCTTTTCTTACGTTTTTGCTGCACTAATTTAGCTGCTGCATTTTCAATAGCTAATAACCTTTTCTTCTCCTGTTCCTGCTCCTTTTTGCAAAAATGAATGATGTGGTGTTGTATCTCTGGCCATGGTTTGCACTCCATGGCTACTATTCCATCTAATTTGTCCTGTACAGCAGTGGGCAGTCCCTTTTTTACTGTGTGGTAAAAGAACCTACAATTACCCCCTGTTACATCCCATTTTTCTCCCAATTCCTGATGCCATTTCTCCTTCATTCGTGAAATGTACTGTGCTGGATCTTCATTGCTTTGCATTGTCTGTGACATCAAAGAGCCAATGTCAGGAACGTCAGGAAACTTCCTACGCAATTCATTCCATAGGGGTGATCTAATCTTATTGAAGCGGTTACCGTCGCACCGTGTATTAGTAGTAGACAGTCTTGTGTCAATGCGTTTGAACATATCCTCTGCATCCTCTCCAATCAAGGAGGTGAGCAGACTTTTTACATCTCCAATAGCCAATGGAACACCTGCAGTGTGTTTCTCAAAGGCCTGTATCCATTTTCCAGCACCCTCTGTGAGAGGTGGGAGTTGTTTCTTTAAATTGTCCTTGTCCATTAGTGACCAAGGAACATAGAGGGGGGGATCTTTAACATTTTTAAATAACAGGGGTAGCTGGCGTGTCACCCCTGTGGGCCTTGTGTTGTCATATCTACGTGAGTATTTCTGCCAAACTCTTAGGCCCTTGCTCATATAATCGTAATCCCAATCGTCATCTCCTGCCCCCTGCAGAATACATTCTTCAGCTGTGGCCATGTCTTCTGGTTCAAATGACCCATCCCGAGGCCAGACATTCATTTGAGGTGCATTAGCTTCTGTCCAACCTGCTAGATTATCTGAGAATGGATTGACATAATAGTCAGTCCCTTCCCCAAGTATCACTATCTCATTTGGCGTCAGGCCATTGGTCATTGACGGCAATGGCCTGTTAGGGGCCATGTGATGCAGAGTTCTAGATCTTGTTGTTCTTAGTGTTGCAGTACCTGATACATCATAATCTTGTGGGATGTCATCAGGCCGCCCATGGCTACCTTGCACTGCAAGTCTCTCTCTCTCTGTCCTTCTCTGCCTTCTCCATCTTGTTTCTGCCCGTTCGAGCACACTTGGTAGATCAAGATTATCAAGGTCCATCTGTTGTGCATCTGGCCTGCGTGGTGTGACTACTGGTGGCACTACCTGAGGTATGTGTATAGATGGGGGCGTAACATCTGTTGGCAGAGCTTGCGGTGTGCTTGGGTTGATCATCAGAGGAGCTGCTGGGTTACTCTGAGGTGGGGCTGGGGCTATGCTTTGAACCCCCTGATGGAAGTCTATCCGTGGCTCCTGCTGTGGGGGGATCATTGGGACCCCACCACTACCTGAACCCACCGGGCCTGCAGCTCCAGCCAATTCACTTAGTGTTGGTGGCTGCCTTGTTCTAAATTGGCCTAGGCCACCCATTAGTTCAGTGAGTTGATCCTCTACCCTGTCCACTTGTAATGATAACCGCTGTATTGTTGCGGGGTGGCCAGTGGGACTCCCTGAATGTTGCTCGTGTGACGTGTCCCCTGATTCTCTATCTGTTCCTTGGTGTAAGTTGTGCTCTGTTCTCCATCTACTAATGTCCGCCTCAGTGATTATTTCTGGGCGAGATTGTTCACTATCTCTTTTTCTTCCATTGAATTGTAGCAAGTACTCTTCCTCTCGCTTGGGACCTGTGTTAAGGGGTCGCCACCCGTTATGGTGTGTCTGTGTATTGCTGTGCTGCTGGCCAGGGGAGAGGAATGGGCCATAGTGTCTAGTCCTTGTCTCTAAGGGCTCACCAATTTCAGTGACAAATGTAGGCGCTGTAGGGTTGGGCCTAGGAAACGGCAAGTGGGAGCTGTGCTGTGAATCACCAGAGGCTCCATCACTCTCTGAGCCCTCTTCCTGCTGGTGAGCTGCAGAGTTGGGTGCTGGTGTCAATTTTATTGTGAATAGCGCGTCAATCTGACCTGGCATCCCTGATGTTGCACACTGCACCCCTGGGCTTTGGGATCTTAGGGTTATCTGGCCCTGCGCATTCCCTGGCATGCTGTTTGGTGAATCTTCTGAGGGATCTGAAGCAGAAATATCCTCATGTCCTACAGCTGCCTGATCATTTAAATTAGGCTCTAGGTCAGCCTTGACAACTCGCTCTGTATACATGCCATCTGCGTTATAGGCTGGTGGCGGTGCGGTAGGTACTGGGGCCCTTTCATCATTGTCCTTAAAGACTCTCCACAGAGCCAGGGTCTCTTTACGTTTATCTAGTTTGTCCCCAGAGTACTTCCCTTCCAGGAATGTTTGAGCATGATCTAGTACTGCCTTATCGAAGGTACCCTCTTTTGGCCAAGGGTGTAGCATAGTCTGTATGAGCTTGTGCAACTCTCCACAATGTTTTCTTATACGTTTCCCCTGAGTAGTAAAGTTCTTTATCACGTGTTCTAGTGGTGTTGCCATTATTCTCTAGCGTTGTGTGTATTCAGAAATAACAGTATACCTCCACTGGGTGTCACTTATCAACCTCACCTGCCACAGATTTGTTGTTATTTATAACCTAGGGTATTGTGTGGGTTGGCTTATTTCTGACCACAAATAAACAATGTTATTCTCTTGGTAACAGGCAGTTTTGTAAGTATCCCCACAGTAATGGGTAGTGCGTTATAGAAGGGCGTCCCTGTAACTGCTCTATGATACTTAATGAGGGCTGCTGCTGCAGCTGCGCATGCAGCTGCTGGGCGTGATGCTCACAAACCAGGGGTAAGTCGGGGTCGTTAAGTGCTTGCAACAATGTCCTGTGCTGTTCACAGCATAATGCGTTGCTAGTGCCTTGTGATCCTTCCTGGTGTTTCAGGTGGCTGGCGCCTGGAGGAGACGGTGTGAATAGAGGGGATGGTGTAAGTGGTTCCTGGTAAGCGAGATCAGGGCTCCCCGGCTGGGTTAATACCGTGGAGGAGTCTCTAGCAGCACTAAATCAGGTTAAAATAGTTTGCATTTGCTTAAAACAGGAAAGAACAGAGCCTCTGCCTTGCCTATACGCGTCCGCTGCGCGTCGGGTAAAGCATCCGGTTATATAGAGGAGGAGCGCGAATGCTAGAGTGCTAACCTCCCTTGGACCGGAAGTCGCCTTTCCTCCCTCCACGCAATCGGAACGACACCCGTGGATGACATGGAGGAAATGGCAACCACAGTCATCGGGATACGGTGCCAGGAGTTGGGGATCCGGACACTGCTCAACATGACCTGACACAACATCAACAGGGTGAGTACCGACTAGGGACTGGGGGGATGGGGGGAGATGGGCACAATGGCATACATGCACAAGTGAATAAAGTACACTGCACACCCACTATTACTCTGGATCATGTCCCTGATCCCCTTGGCACACTGCAGCACACATACAAACAGCAAGTAGGACCCCGTCCACTATGGGCAAAAAGGGGAACCTCGCCACACACCACCAATCTCACAACCAACCCATGCACACGTGTCAAAACCAGCAAAGCTGCATGTCTGTGAGCCACACTGACAATGCAAGTAACACTGCATGACAAATAGCATGGCTGCTGTCCAATTATCATGACATGGTGCACGCCACGATGAGGGGCGTGGCTTGGTCGCTGATGAGGACGGTCGCGTGAGCCAAGAGCTCCGCGCCGACCTCTCCGCTTATCCTGCACGGAGAGCCGAGCAGGCTCTTCTGTGACCCTGGGAGGGTTCCTCCAGCTGCGGGAGCCTGCACAGCACGGAATTGGGTGCTTTAATTCTGCCTGAGACCGAGCCGAGCAGCGAAATGAAGAGGAGGAAGACCCGGCCTGCATGGAAAGAAAATGGCACCCGACTCCATGGCTCGAGTTCTAGGGTGTGCCGGAGGGGAGGCGTAGTTTGGAGCCATAGAGGGACGAGGGCTCTCCCCCCTTACGAGCGGTGAGTTCCGGATGCCTGCAGCGAGATCCTGGGCCCCCCGTGCACCGTGAGGAGAGTGAGGTGGTTGCCGGTTACGCGGCCCCTGGGGGGTCGTAGGAGTGTCTGGCTGCAATGTCACAGTGAGTTACTGGCAGAAGAGGAGCGGGGAGGACTGCGCCTTGCCCGGCATATTGTTGGAGAAGACGGGTAGGGGTCCCGACACCGATGTCCTGTGAGCGGCGGCTGTGCTTACATCGGGGGTGAGACGGGCCTCTGTGCTCGGCCGTAGCGGGCGGACTCAGCCACTATCTGTTTGTTGGGCTGCGAGAGGGAACCTGCCTACGGCGAGGCCCTGTTCTACCCCGCGATCTGAGGCGGGAGCCTGTAGCGGGATCCTGGCACCCCCCTGAGTCGTGCAAGGAGGGAGCGGTCTCCTGACGGTGCGGCCCCGGAGGGAGATATTGGAGACACCCGGCCGCCAAAGCGAAGTGCATTGCTGGCTGCAGAGAGACGGGGAGGACTATACAGTGCCAGGGGAGTTACCAGAGAGGACATGTGGAGACCCTGTCTCCGAAGGCCCGTGAGCAACTCCTGCACTATCGGTGAGGGCAAGATGGGCTCCCATTCTTGACTGTCGCGGGCAGAGTTAGCTGCTGCCTACTTACTGGACCGCGAGTGGGGGTTTAGCCCTGCCTGCTGTGGGGGCCCGCTCTACCCCGCTAACTGGAGCAAGCAGAGGAAGCTGTGACGTGACACTGGGGGGGCCCTGACCTCGTGAATTCGGGGCAGAGTGGAGCTGCCCACAATTTGGCCAGCGGGCGAAGGAGTGAGCTTGCCAGCCATTCCAGTGTTAGTGGCCTGCTGCGGTAGAGCTGTTTGGAGGCTGTGGGCGGACCTCCAGAGCCAGCGGCGGGGGCTGGATGTGGCGTGGCCCCCAGCTGGCGGTGCATGAGTGGACTGAAGTGAACTGTGGCACTCTGGACTGGTGGATTGACTGGCAGGGTGCTCCGTGGTGCTTGTGGGAGTGACGACGCTAGTGGGCAGAAGTAATTGCCCCCTGCGGCTTGCAGTGGCATCTGGCCCTGGATTGGGATACTTGCTTGGTTGTGGACTGTTGGATCTCCCTCCTGTGGAGGCTGGCTCTGTAGGCAGGGGAACCCCGCTGGATTATCTCAAGCGTGGGGGGATCCTTACGAGGCCGCGGTGGTCCTGCTGGGTCTGATGCACCCTTGCCTGGCGGCTAGGGGTTTTGCCTGAGAGTGGATTGTCCTGTCGGGATGCTTGCAGGAAGTGGAGACGGGTGAGGACACCGGGAGGGTTGTGGATGGAGGGGGCCGACGACTCGGAGAACCCATTCTTTCGACTAACGGGGTGACCCACGTCGCCAGATTATAGGAGGAACTGGATGGTGAGACCAGGACTGGGGGCCAAGTCATCTCACACCCATGGGGGAAGCCGCAGGGCCGACAGGGGGGGCTCCCCCAGAGCTGGAGGAGGAGGCAGGGGAGGAGCGGAAGCGATAATGTGGTTGAGCCGGCCCCAGAAGGGCTGATGCAACAGCAGGTGGATCAGATCCTCCGAGCAATTACGGATACAAAGGAGGCGCTCTAACAAGACATTGCTCAAGTGTTACTGGGACTGGGACTCCTCCGGGCAGATCATGTGAAGCTGACTGACCGAGTGAAGCAAGCTGAGGCTACCTTGGAGGTCTTAAAACCGGCTCAGAAGACTACAAGTGCTGGACAAGAGGGCCGAAGATGCAGAAGGGCATAATAGACGGAAAAACATCAGGGTAGTGGGCCTTCCGGAAGGAGTGGAAGGGGACAGCATGATAGACTACTTGGAACAGTGGCTGCGCACTGAGGTTGCCCCTGAGGGCCTGACACCACTTTATACCTTGGAGAGGGTGCACAGGGTGCCTGCCTGCTCGTTGGCACCTGGGAGACCGCCTAGACCTGTGGTGGCCCGCTTGCTTTATTATAAGGACAGGGATCTACTGCTTCATAAAGCACGCACCGCAGGCCCATACAGAGTGGATAATAATAATGTGTCACTGTTCCCGGATTATACTTTTTATGTACAGTGACATCAAGCCTCGTTACTGGCGGTCAAGAAGGCCCTCCGAGACGAAGGCATTCAATACTCCCTGATGTTCCCGGCGTGCCTGCGTGTGACTTTGGATGACAAAACGTTCTTTTATAATGATCCCGATGAAGCATGGAGCGGATTGGAAACCTACCGGGCAGGGACGGATTGAGCAGAAGGGTCAGGAAGTTGGACAGCAGAGGCACCGCGACTCGCCGCACAAGGCGTACCAGACGACGGCATCCTAGGACACAGAAATCTTCCATAACACAGACGGAGAAAGAGAGGTCGGCGGCCCTGCAAGCTGTGACAGAGATCTCACAGACGAGCAGCACAACACTGCTGAGAGTGACCGGCTCAGAAAAGGGATCGGCGGGGACGGATTCTGATGGGAAAGACGCGGTGAGTGTCACTCTACCACATGTCACTCCAGGGACGGCGGACAAGATCGCTGATGCCTGACTTTATGCACTGTCTCATGTGGCTAGTAAGAGGGGTCAAATGGTCCAGGCACTGTTGCTTTTGGGCAGGGGTGATTGGGTGAGGCTCAGAGGTTCGGTGGGCTTGGGCAAGGTGACATATGCCCTGTGCGGTTGGCCGTCTGTCTGGGGGCCCTCCCGGGGTTGAGGGGAATTCTTTATTGTTATAGTGAGGTTGGCGTCGGGATGCAGTGAAGCAGTGGGCCAGATCTTTTTGGTGTTAAAGCTCCCCCCTAGTTTCACTCTTAGAGTGAATCCCTGGTAGCTACCAGAGCGACTGTTTGTGGTTAGTTTGGATGGGTACTAGCTGTTTAGAGCCTGTTCTGGGGAGGGGAGGGGGGAACATTTTGGGGTTGTTTTTGGGATTGTTAGAGCCACCGGTGTGTCAATGCAGGGAGTGCAGTTGTGGAACAGAGATAATCCGCATTATGGGGACATCACCTGAATTCAAATGTATCATGTGGAATAAATGGGGAATGCATACGATGTTGAGACGCCACAGGGTCCATGCTTATTTGGTGCGGTACAGATAGCTTTCCTCCAGGAAACCCATATGGATCCAGTTGAAGGCCAGGCTTTGCAGCGCCGGTGGAGGGGGCAGCTTTTTTACACAACGTATTCTGCTTTTGCTAGGGGCGCACTGATTTGGGTGAGGGTGGGGGTTCCCTTCCAGCCGACTCAGCAGACAGTGGATCCTGAAGGGAGGTTCGTGGCTGTTCAGGGGAGGTTAGATGGGAGAGATGTGGCATTGTGCAGTGTGTATGTCCCTAATGTGGAACAGAAGGCTTTTTTTGCTTGGCTATCAGGGAGTCTGGCTTCATTCCTGACCGTTTCTGTGATCCTGGGGGGCGATTTCAACTCAGTCATAGATACTGAGATGGATAGGTCACATTCACCGCTACCCCAGGCACCCATACATAAGCTCTCGAAACTCCGGAGGGATTGGCAGGCAGAGTGGGGGCTGATAGATACGTGGCGGGCGCAGCATATGGGCGAACGGGACTATTCTTATTAATCTGCTGTACATGCCTTGCATGTGCGACTGGATGCAGTGTTGTGCTCCCCGGATGTCCACGTGCTGGTCCGCCATAGTGAGTACCTGGCAAGGACAATCTCGGATCATTATCCGCTACTTTTGGCGCTGAGGTGGTCTCGGCAACGGCCTGCAATCCCTTCCTGGCGATTGCGCCCAGAGGCTTTGGAAGACCCGGTGTTTCGCACAGAAGTACAAGAGGGTATTGAGCATTATTTCCTCGAGAATGAAGGGACGGTGTCGACCCTAGCCCTAGAGTGGGATGCCTTTAAGGTGATGGTGCGGGGCTTATGTATTGCTAAAATGGCAGGAGTGTGGAGGACGCTTTTGCAGGACATAGAGAGGGAGGAACAGCGGCTGCGCCGAGCAGAGAGGGCCCACTCTGAGGACCTGGGGGCACAGGCCGAAGCCCTAACTGCAAGAGAGGGAGTGGCGACGCAGGTAGAAAGGTTGCGCTGCTTTGACCACAAGGAGTATTTAGTGTAGGCACACACGGAGAGAGTTAAGGAGGGTTCCCTCTTGGCGTGGCTGGCTAATCCGGCCCCGAGGGGCATGCCCATTCTGGCTTTAACCACTCAAGCGGGCGTACTGGAATATACCCAACAAGGGATTAACAAGATGTTCTTGACGTTCAATGCGGACCTATACGAGAGTAGATTGCAGGGTGTATGTGATGGATTAGATGAGTTCTTGGCTGAGATACGACTGCCACGTCTCGAGGACGATCAGAGAGATACGTTGGGACAGGAAATTTCAGTGGGGGAAATACGTAGAGCAATAAAACATGTGGCGCGTAAGAAAACCCCGGGAGCAGATGGTCTACTGATTGAATTTTACTCGACATATGTCGATATCCTTGCCCCCAAAATGCTGGTGGTCTATCAGGAAACCTGGGATTTGAGGAGATTG